>NC_090930.1:1379782344-1381032338 GCF_040938575.1 Ambystoma mexicanum
TGTTATCTCAATGCTTCTACCAAACCTGAGACCCTTACTATAGCATGAGATGTGATATCCAACTCCTTCCCATTCCAATCCTGAGACCCTTCCTATAGCATGAGAGGTGATATCTCAAGGCTTCTAATACCAAACCTGAGATCCTTCCTATAACATGAGATGTGATATCCAACTCCTTCCCATTCCAAACCTGAGACCCTTCCTATAGCATGAGATGTGATATCCAACTCCTTCCCATTCCAATCCTGAGACCCTTCCTATACCATGAGATGTGATATCTCAATGCTTCTAAAACCAACCCTGAGAACCATCCTATAACATAAGATGTGATTTCTAAATCCTTCCCTTTCCAGACATGAGACCCTTCCTTTAGCATGAGATGTGATATCCAACTCCTTCCCATTCCAATCCTGAGACCCTTCCTATATCATGAGATGTGATATCTCAATGCTTTTAATACCAAACCTGAGACCCTTCCTATAGCATGAGATGTGCTATCCAACTCCTTCCCATTCCAATCCTGAGACACTTCCTATAGCATGAGATGTGATATCTCAATGCTTCTAATACAAAACCTGAGACCATTCCTATAACATGAGATGTGATATCCAACTCCTTCCCATTCCAAACCTGAGACCCTTCTTATAGCATGAGATGTGATATCCAACTCCTTCCCATTGCAATCCTGAGTCACTCCCTATAGCATGAGATGTGATATCTCAATGATTCTACCAAACATGAGACCCTTCTTATAACATGAGATGTGATAGCCAACTCCTTCCCATTCCAAACCTGAGACCCTTCCTATAGCATGATATGTGCTATCCCACTCCGTCCTATTCCAATCCTGAGACCCTTCCGATAGCAGAGGTGCGATATTTCAATGCTTATACCAAACCTGAGACCCTTCCTATGGCATGAGATGTGATATCCAACTCCTTCCCATTCCAATCACAAGACCCTTCCTATAGCATGAGATGTGATATCCATCTCCTTCCCATTCCAATCCCGAGACCCTTCCTATAGCATGAGATGTGACATCTCAATGCTTCTACCAAACCTGAGACCCTTCCTATAGCATGAGATGAGATATCCAACTCCTTCCCATTCCAATTCCGAGACCCTTCCTATAGCATGAGATGTGATATTTCAATGCTTCTAATACCAAACCTGAGATCCTTCCTATAGCATGAGATGGGATATCCAACTCCTTCGCAATCCAATCATGAGGACCTTCCGATAGCATGAGATGTGATATCTCAATGCTTCTAACAAACCTGAGACCCTTCCTATGGCATGAGATGTGATATCAAACTCCTTCCCATTCCAATTCTGAGACCCTTCCTATAGCATGAGATGTGATATCCAACTCCTTCCCATTCCAATCCTGAGACCCTTTCTATACCATGAGATGTGATATCTCAATGCTTCTAATATCAATCCTGAGACCTGCCCTATAACATGAGATGTGATTTCCAAATTCTTCCCATTCCAATCCTGAGACCCTTCCTATAGCATGAGATGTGATATCCAACTCCTTCCCATTCCAATCCTGAGACCCTTCCTATACCATGAGATGTGATATCTCAATGCTTCTAAAACCAACCCTGAGAACCATCCTATAACATAAAATGTGATTTCTAAATCCTTCCCTTTCCAGACCTGAGACCCTTCCTTCAGCATGAGATGTGATATCCAACTCCTTCCCATTCCAATCCTGAGACCCTTCCTATATCATGAGATGTGATATCTCAATGCTTCTAATACCAAACCTGGAGCCTTCCTATAGCATGAGATGTGTTATCCAATTTTTCCCATTCCAATCCTGCGTCCCTTCCTATAGCATGAGATTGGATATCTCAGTGATTCTAATACCAAACCTGAGACCCTTCCTATAACATGAGATGTGATATCCAACTCCTTACGATTCCAATCCTGAGACCTTTCCTATACCATGAGATGTGATATCTCAATGCTTCTAATACCAAACCTGAGACCTGCCCTATTACTTGAGATGTGATATCCAAATCCTTCCCATTCCAAACCTGAGACCCTTCCTATAGCATGAGATGTGATATCCAACTCCTTCCCATTCCAATCCTGAGACCCTTCCTATAGCAAGAGATGTGATATCCAAATCCTTCCCATTCCAAACCTGAGACCCTTCCTATAGCATGAGAGGTGATATCCAACTCCTTCCCATTCCAATCCTGTGTCCCTTCCTATAGCATTAGATTGGATATCTCAGTGCTTCTAATACCAAACCTGAGACCCTTCCTATAACATGAGATGTGATATCCAACTCCTTCCAATTCAAATCCTGAGACCCTTCCTATAGCATGAGATGTGATATCTCAATGCTTCTAATACCAAACCTGAGACCTGTCCTATTACATGAGATGTGATATCCAAATCCTTCCCATTCCAATCCTGAGACCCTTCCTATAGCATGAGATGTGATATCTCAATGTTTCTAATACCAAACCGGAGACCCTTCCTATAGCAAGAGATGTGATATCTAAAGCCTTCCCATTCCAAACCTGAGACCCTTCCTATAGCATGAGATGTGATATCCAACTCATTCCCATTCCAATCCGGAGACCCTTCCGATAGCATGAGATGTGATATCCAAGTCCTTCCCATTCCAATCCTGAGAACTTTCCTATAACATGAGATGTGATATCCAACTCCTTCCCATTCCAACCTGAGACCCTTCCTATAGCATGAGATGGGATATCCAACTCCTTCCCATTCCAATCCTGAGACCCTTCCTATACCATGAGATGTGATATCTCAATGCTTCTAATACCAATCCTGAGACCCGCCCTATAACATGAGATGTGATATCCAAATCCTTCCCCTTCTAAACCTGAGACCCTTCCTTTAGCATGAGATGTGATATCCAACTCCTTCCCATTCCAATCCTGAGACCCCTCCGATAGCATGAGATGTGATATCCAAGTCCTTCCCATTCCAATCCTGAGACCCTTCCTATAGCATGAGATGTGATATCTCAATGCTTCTAATACCAAACCTGGTCCCCTTCCTATAACATGAGATGGGATATCCAACTCCTTCCCATTCCAATCCTGAGACCCTTCCGATAGCAGAGGTGTGATTTCTCAATGCTTATACCAAACCTGAGACTCTTCCTATGGCATGAGATGTGATATCCAACTCCTTCCCATTCCAATCCTGAGACCCTTCCTATACCATGAGATGTAATATCTCAATGCTTCTAAAACCAACCCTGAGAACCATCCTATAACATGAGATGTGATATCCAACTCCTTCCCATTCCAAACCTGAGACCCTTCCTATAGCATGAGATGTGATATCCAACTCCTTCCCATTCCAATCCTGAGACCCTTCCTATATAATGAGATGTAATATCTCAATGCTTCTAAAACCAACCCTGAGAACCATCCTATAACAATGAGATGCGATTTCTAAATCCTTCCCTTTCCAAACCTGAGACCCTTCCTTTAGCATGAGATGTGATATCCAACTCCTTCCCATTCCAATCCTGAGACCCTTCATATATCATGAGATGTTATATCTCAATGCTTCTAATACCAAACCTGGACCCTTCCTATAGCATGAGATGTGATATCCAATTCTTACCATTCCAATCCTGCGTCCCTTCCTATAGCATGAGATTGGATATCTCAGTGCTTCTAATATCAAACCTGAGACCCTTCCTATAACATGAGATGTGATATCCAACTCCTTCCGATGCCAATCCTGACACCCTTCCTATACCATGAGATGTGATATCTCAATGCTTCTAATACCAAACCTGAGAGCTGCCCTATTACTTGAGATGTGATATCCAAATCCTTCCCATTCCAATCCTGAGACTCTTCCTATAGCATGAGATGTGATATCTCAATGTTTTTAATACCAAACCTGAGACGCTTCCTATAGCACGAGATGTGATATCCGAATCCTTCCCATTCCAAACCTGAGACCCTTCCTATAGCATGAGATGTGATATCCAAGTCCTTCCCATTCCAATACTGAGACCCTTCCTATAGCAAGAGATGTGATGCATGAGAGGTGATATCTCAATGCTTCTAATATCAAACCTGAGACCCTCTCTATAGCATGAGATGTGATATCCAAGTCCTTCCCATTCCAATCCTGAGACCCATCCTATAGCATGAGATGTGATATCTCAATGCTTCTAATACCAAACCTGAGACCCTTCCTATTGCATGAGATGGGATATCCAACTCCTTCCCATTCCAATCCTGAGACCCTTCCTATATCATGAGATGTGATATCTCAATGCTTCTAAAAGCAACCCTGAGAACCATCCTATAACATGAGATGTGATATCTAAATCCTTCCCTTTCCAAACCTGAGACCCTTCCTTTAGCATGTGATGTGATATCCAACTCCTTCCCATTCTAATCCTGAGACCCTTCCTATAGCATGAGATGTGATATCCAACTCCTTCCCATTCCAATCCTGCGTCCCTTCTTATAGCATGAGATTTGATATCTCAATGCTTCTAATAGCAAACCTGGACCCTTCCTATAGCATAAGATATGATATCCAACTCCTTCCCATTCCAATCCTGCGTCCCTTCTTATAGCATGAGATTTGATATCTCAGTGCTTCTAATACCAAACCTGAGACCCTTCCTATAACATGAGATGTGATATCCAACTCCTTCCGATTCTAATCCTGAGACCCTTCCTATACCATGAGATGTGATATCTCAATGCTTCTAATACCAAACCTGAGACCTGTCCTATTACATGAAATGTGATATCCAAATCCTTCCCATTCCAATCCTGAGACCCTTCCTATAGCATGAGATGTGTTATCTCAATGTTTCTAATACCAAACCTGAGACCCTTCCTATAGCAAGAGATTTGATATCCAAATCCTTCCCATTCCAAACATGAGACCCTTCCGATAGCATGAGATGTGATATCTCAATGCTTCTAATACGAAACCTGAGACCATCCCTATAGCATAAGATATGATATCCAAGTCCTTCCCATTCCAATCCTGAGACCCTTCCTATAACATGAGATGTGATATCCAACTCCTTCCCATTGCAACCTGAGACCCTTCCTATAGCATGAGATGAGATATCCAACTCCTTCCCATTCCAATTCCGAGACCCTTCCTATAGCATGAGATGTGATATCTCAATGCTTCTAATACCAAACCTGAGATCCTTCCTATAGCATGAGATGTGATATCCAACTGCTTCCCATTCCAAACCTGAGACCCTTCCTATAGCATGAGATGTGATATCTCAATGCTTCTACCAAACATGAGACCCTTCCTATAGCATGAGATGTGATATCTCACTGCTTCTAATACCAAAACTGAGTCTTTTTCTATAGCATGAGATGTGATATCCAACTCCTTCCCATTCCAATCCTGAGACCCTTCCGATAGCATGAGATGTGATATCTTAATGCTTCTAATACCAAACCTGAGACCCTTTCTATAGCATAAGATGTGATATCCAAGTCCTTCCCATTCCAATCCTGAGACCCTTCCTAAAACATGAGATGTGATATCCAACTCCTTCCCATTCCAACCTGAGACCCTTCCTATAGCATGAGATGGGATATCCAACTCCTTCCCAATCCAATCATGAGACCCTTCCGATAGCATGAGATTTGATATCTCAATGCTTCTAACAAACCTGAGACCCTTCCTATGGCATGAGATGTGATATCAAACTCCTTCCCATTCCAATCCTAAGACCCTTCCTATAGCATGAGATGTGATATCCAACTCCTTCCCATTCCAATCCTGAGGCCCTTCTGATAGCATGAGATGTGATATCTTAATGCTTCTAATACCAAACCTGAGACCCTCTCTATAGCATAAGATGTGATATCCAAGTCCTTCCCATTCCAATCCTGAGACCCTTCCTAAAACATGAGATGTGATATCCAACTCCTTCCCATTCCAACCTGAGACCCTTCCTATAGCATGAGATGGGATATCCAACTCATTCCCAATCCAATCATGAGGACCTTCCGATAGCATGAGATGTGATATCTCAATGCTTCTAACAAACCTGAGACCCTTCCTATGGCATGAGATGTGATATCAAACTCCTTCCTATTCCAATCCTGAGACCCTTCCTATAGCATGAGATGTGATATCTCAATGCTTCTAATACCAAACCTGAGACCCTTCCTATAACATGAGATGGGATATCCAACTCCTTCCCATTCCAATCCTGAGACCCTTCCTATAGCAAGAGATGTGATATCCAAATCCTTCCCATTCCAAACCTGAGACCCTTCCTATAGCATGAGAGGTGATATACAACTCCTTCCCATTCCAATCCTGTGTCCCTTCCTATAGCAGTAGATTGGATATCTCAGTGCTTCTAATACCAAACCTGAGACCCTTCCTATAACATGAGATGTGATATCCAACTCCTTCCAATTCAAATCCTGAGACCCTTCCTATAGCATGAGATGTGATATCTCAATGCTTCTAATACCAAACCTGAGACCTGTCCTATTACATGAGATGTGATATCCAAATCCTTCCCATTCCAATCCTGAGACCCTTCCTATAGCATGAGATGTGATATCTCAATGTTTCTAATACCAAACCGGAGACCCTTCCTATAGCAAGAGATGTGATATCCAAAGCCTTCCCATTCCAAACCTGAGACCCTTCCTATAGCATGAGATGTGATATCCAACTCATTCCCATTCCAATCCGGAGACCCTTCCGATAGCATGAGATGTGATATCCAAGTCCTTCCCATTCCAATCCTGAGACCTTTCCTATAACATGAGATGTGATATCCAACTCCTTCCCATTCCAACCTGAGACCCTTCCTATAGCATGAGATGGGATATCCAACTCCTTCCCATTCCAATCCTGAGACCCTTCCTATACCATGAGATGTGATATCTCAATGCTTCTAATACCAATCCTGAGACCCGCCCTATAACATGAGATGTGATATCCAAATCCTTCCCCTTCTAAACCTGAGACCCTTCCTTTAGCATGAGATGTGATATCCAACTCCTTCCCATTCCAATCCTGAGACCCCTCCGATAGCATGAGATGTGATATCCAAGTCCTTCCCATTCCAATCCTGAGACCCTTCCTATAGCATGAGATGTGATATCTCAATGCTTCTAATACCAAACCTGGTCCCCATCCTATAACATGAGATGGGATATCCAACTCCTTCCCATTCCAATCCTGAGACCCTTCCGATAGCAGAGGTGTGATTTCTCAATGCTTATACCAAACCTGAGACTCTTCCTATGGCATGAGATGTGATATCCAACTCCTTCCCATTCCAATCCTGAGACCCTTCCTATACCATGAGATGTAATATCTCAATGCTTCTAAAACCAACCCTGAGAACCATCCTATAACATGAGATGTGATATCCAACTCCTTCCCATTCCAAACCTGAGACCCTTCCTATAGCATGAGATGTGATATCCAACTCCTTCCCATTCCAATCCTGAGACCCTTCCTATATAATGAGATGTTATATCTCAATGCTTCTAAAACCAACCCTGAGAACCATCCTATAACAATGAGATGTGATTTCTAAATCCTTCCCTTTCCAAACCTGAGACCCTTCCTTTAGCATGAGATGTGATATCCAACTCCTTCCCATTCCAATCCTGAGACCCTTCATATATCATGAGATGTTATATCTCAATGCTTCTAATACCAAACCTGGACCCTTCCTATAGCATGAGATGTGATATCCAATTCTTACCATTCCAATCCTGCGTCCCTTCCTATAGCATGAGATTGGATATCTCAGTGCTTCTAATACCAAACCTGAGACCCTTCCTATAACATGAGATGTGATATCCAACTCCTTCCGATGCCAATCCTGACACCCTTCCTATACCATGAGATGTGATATCTCAATTCTTCTAATACCAAACCTGAGACCTGCCCTATTACTTGAGATGTGATATCCAAATCCTTCCCATTCCAATCCTGAGACTCTTCCTATAGCATGAGATGTGATATCTCAATGTTTTTAATACCAAACCTGAGACGCTTCCTATAGCACGAGATGTGATATCCGAATCCTTCCCATTCCAAACCTGAGACGCTTCCTATAGCATGAGATGTGATATCCAAGTCCTTCCCATTCCAATACTGAGACCCTTCCTATAGCAAGAGATGTGATGCATGAGAGGTGATATCTCAATGCTTCTAATATCAAACCTGAGACCCTCTCTATAGCATGAGATGTGATATCCAAGTCCTTCCCATTCCAATCCTGAGACCCATCCTATAGCATGAGATGTGATATCTCAATGCTTCTAATACCAAACCTGAGACCTTCCTATTGCATGAGATGGGATATCCAACTCCTTCCCATTCCAATCCTGAGACCCTTCCTATATCATGAGATGTGATATCTCAATGCTTCTAAAAGCAACCCTGAGAACCATCCTATAACATGAGATGTGATATCTAAATCCTTCCCTTTCCAAACCTGAGACCCTTCCTTTAGCATGTGATGTGATATCCAACTCCTTCCCATTCTAATCCTGAGACCCTTCCTATAGCATGAGATGTGATATCCAACACCTTCCCATTCCAATCCTGCGTCCCTTCTTATAGCATGAGATTTGATATCTCAATGCTTCTAATAGCAAACCTGGACACTTCCTATAGCATAAGATATGATATCCAACTCCTTCCCATTCCAATCCTGCGTCCCTTCTTATAGCATGAGATTTGATATCTCAGTGCTTCTAATACCAAACCTGAGACCCTTCCTATAACATGAGATGTGATATCCAACTCCTTCCGATTCTAATCCTGAGACCCTTCCTATACCATGAGATGTGATATCTCAATGCTTCTAATACCAAACCTGAGATCTGTCCTATTACATGAAATGTGATATCCAAATCCTTCCCATTCCAATCCTGAGACCCTTCCTATAGCATGAGATGTGTTATCTCAATGTTTCTAATACCAAACCTGAGACCCTTCCTATAGCAAGAGATTTGATATCCAAATCCTTCCCATTCCAAACATGAGACCCTTCCGATAGCATGAGATGTGATATCTCAATGCTTCTAATACGAAACCTGAGACCATCCCTATAGCATAAGATATGATATCCAAGTCCTTCCCATTCCAATCCTGAGACCCTTCCTATAACATGAGATGTGATATCCAACTCCTTCCCATTGCAACCTGAGACCCTTCCTATAGCATGAGATGAGATATCCAACTCCTTCCCATTCCAATTCCGAGACCCTTCCTATAGCATGAGATGTGATATCTCAATGCTTCTAATACCAAACCTGAGATCCTTCCTATAGCATGAGATGTGATATCCAACTGCTTCCCATTCCAAACCTGAGACCCTTCCTATAGCATGAGATGTGATATCTCAATGCTTCTACCAAACATGAGACCCTTCCTATAGCATGAGATGTGATATCTCACTGCTTCTAATACCAAAACTGAGTCTTTTCCTATAGCATGAGATGTGATATCCAACTCCTTCCCATTCCAATCCTGAGACCCTTCCGATAGCATGAGATGTGATATCTTAATGCTTCTAATACCAAACCTGAGACCCTTTCTATAGCATAAGATGTGATATCCAAGTCCTTCCCATTCCAATCCTGAGACCCTTCCTAAAACATGAGATGTGATATCCAACTCCTTCCCATTCCAACCTGAGACCCTTCCTATAGCATGAGATGGTATATCCAACTCTTTCCCAATCCAATCATGAGACCCTTCCGATAGCATGAGATTTGATATCTCAATGCTTCTAACAAACCTGAGACCCTTCCTATGGCATGAGATGTGATATCAAACTCCTTCCCATTCCAATCCTAAGACCCTTCCTATAGCATGAGATGTGATATCCAACTCCTTCCCATTCCAATCCTGAGGCCCTTCTGATAGCATGAGATGTGATATCTTAATGCTTCTAATACCAAACCTGAGACCCTCTCTATAGCATAAGATGTGATATCCAAGTCCTTCCCATTCCAATCCTGAGACCCTTCCTAAAACATGAGATGTGATATCCAACTCCTTCCCATTCCAACCTGAGACCCTTCCTATAGCATGAGATGGGATATCCAACTCATTCCCAATCCAATCATGAGGACCTTCCGATAGCATGAGATGTGATATCTCAATGCTTCTAACAAACCTGAGACCCTTCCTATGGCATGAGATGTGATATCAAACTCCTTCCTATTCCAATCCTGAGACCCTTCCTATAGCATGAGATGTGATATCTCAATGCTTCTAATACCAAACCTGAGACCCTTCCTATAACATGAGATGGGATATCCAACTCCTTCCCATTCCAATCCTGAAACCCTTCCGATAGCAGAGGTGTGATATCTCAATGCTTATACCAAACCTGAGACCCTTCCTATGGCATGAGACGTGATATCCAGCTCCTTCCCATTCCAATCCTGAGACCCTTCCTATAGCAAGAGATGTGATATCTCAATGCTTCTACTAAACCTGAGACCCTTCCTATAGCATGAGATGTGATATCCAACTCCTTCCCATTACAATCCTGAGACCCTTCCTATAGCATGAGATGTGATATCTCAATGCTTCTACCAAACCGGGAACCCTTTCCGATAGCATGAGATGTGATATCCATCTTCTTCCCATTCCAATCACAAGACCCTTCCTATAGCATGAGATGTGATATCCATCTCCTTCCCATTCCAATCCCGAGACCCTTCCTATAGCATGAGATGTGACATCTCAATGCTTCTACCAAACCTGAGAACCTTCCTATAGCATGAGATGAGATATCCAACTCCTTCCCATTCCAATTCCGAGACCCTTCCTATAGCATGAGATGTGATATCTCAATGCTTCTAATACCAAACCTGAGATCCTTCCTATAGCATGAGATGGGATATCCAACTCCTTCCCAATCCAATCATGAGGACCTTCCGATAGCATGAGATGTGATATCCAACTTCTTCCCATTCCAATCCTGAGACCCTTCCTATAGCATGAGATGTGATATCTCAATGCATCTAATACCAAACCTGGACTCTACCTATAGCATGAAATGTGATATCCAATTCCTTCCCATTCCAAACCTGAGACCCTTCCTATAGCATGAGATGTGATATCCAACTCCTTCCCATTCCAATCCGGAGACCCTTCCGATAGCATGAGATGTGATATCTCAATGCTTCTAATACCAAACCTGAGACCCTCCCTAAAGCATTAGATATGATATCCAAGTCCTTCCCATTCCAATCCTGAGACCCTTCCTATAACATGAGATGTGATATCCAACTCCTTCCCATTCCAACCTGAGACCCTTCCTATAGCATGAGATGAGATATCCAACTCCTTCCCATTCCAATTCCGAGACCCTTCCTATAGCATGAGATGTGATATCTCAATGCTTCTAATACCAAACCTGAGATCCTTCCTATAGCATGAGATGTGATATCCAACTGCTTCCCATTCCAAACCTGAGACCCTTCCTATAGCATGAGATGTGATATCTCAATGCTTCTACCAAACATGAGACCCTTCCTATAGCATGAGATGTGATATCTCACTGCTTCTAATACCAAAACTGAGTCTCTTCCTATAGCATGAGATGTGATATCCAACTCCTTCCCATTCCAATCCTGAGACCCTTCCGATAGCATGATATGTGATATCTTAATGCTTCTAATACCAAACCTGAGACCCTTTCTATAGCATAAGATGTGATATCCAAGTCCTTCCCATTCCAATCCTGAGACCCTTCCTAAAACATGAGATGTGATATCCAACTCCTTCCCATTCCAACCTGAGACCCTTCCTATAGCATGAGATGGGATATCCAACTCCTTCCCAATCCAATCATGAGACCCTTCCGATAGCATGAGATTTGATATCTCAATGCTTCTAACAAACCTGAGACCCTTCCTATGGCATGAGATGTGATATCAAACTCCTTCCCATTCCAATCCTAAGACCCTTCCTATAGCATGAGATGTGATATCCAACTCCTTCCCATTCCAATCCTGAGGCCCTTCTGATAGCATGAGATGTGATATCTTAATGCTTCTAATACCAAACCTGAGACCCTCTCTATAGCATAAGATGTGATATCCAAGTCCTTCCCATTCCAATCCTGAGACCCTTCCTAAAACATGAGATGTGATATCCAACTCCTTCCCATTCCAACCTGAGACCCTTCCTATAGCATGAGATGGGATATCCAACTCATTCCCAATCCAATCATGAGGACCTTCCGATAGCATGAGATGTGATATCTCAATGCTTCTAACAAACCTGAGACCCTTCCTATGGCATGAGATGTGATATCAAACTCCTTCCTATTCCAATCCTGAGACCCTTCCTATAGCATGAGATGTGATATCTCAATGCTTCTAATACCAAACCTGAGACCCTTCCTATAACATGAGATGGGATATCCAACTCCTTCCCATTCCAATCCTGAAACCCTTCCGATAACAGAGGTGTGATATCTCAATGCTTATACCAAACCTGAGACCCTTCCTATGGCATGAGACGTGATATCCAGCTCCTTCCCATTCCAATACTGAGACCCTTCCTATAACATGAGATGTGATATCCAACTCCTTCCCATTACAATCCTGAGACCCTTCCTATAGCATACGATGTGATTTCTCAATGGTTCCAATACCAAACCTGAGATCCTTCCTATAACATGAGATGTGATATTCAACTCCTTCCCATTCCAAACCTGAGACCCTTCCTATAGCATGAGATGTGATATCTCAATGCTTCTACCAAACCGGGAACCCTTTCCGATAGCATGAGATGTGATATCCATCTCCTTCCCATTCCAATCACAAGACCCTTCCTATAGCATGAGATGTGATATCCATCTCCTTCCCATTCCAATCCCGAGACCCTTCCTATAGCATGAGATGTGACATCTCAATGCTTCTACCAAACCTGAGACCCTTCCTATAGCATGAGATGAGATATCCAACTCCTTCCCATTCCAATTCCGAGACCCTTCCTATAGCATGAGATGTGATATCTCAATGCTTCTAATACCAAACCTGAGATCCTTCCTATAGCATGAGATGGGATATCCAACTTCTTCCCATTCCAATCCTGAGACCCTTCCTATAGCATGAGATGTGATATCTCAATGCATCTAATACCAAACCTGGACTCTACCTATAGCATGAAATGTGATATCCAATTCCTTCCCATTCCAAACCTGAGACCCTTCCTATAGCATGAGATGTGATATCCAACTCCTTCCCATTCCAATCCGGAGACCCTTCCGATAGCATGAGATGTGATATCTCAATGCTTCTAATACCAAACCTGAGACCCTCCCTAAAGCATTAGATATGATATCCAAGTCCTTCCCATTCCAATCCTGAGACCTTTCCTATAACATGAGATGTGATATCCAACTCCTTCCCATTCCAACCTGAGACCCTTCCTATAGCATGAGATGGGATATCCAACTCCTTCCCAATCCAACCCTGAGACCCTTCCGATAGCATGAGATGTTATCTCTCAATGCTTCTAACAAACCTGAGACCCTTCCTATGTCATGAGATGTGATATCAAACTCCTTCCCCTTCTAAACCTGAGACCCTTCCTTTAGCATGAGATGTGATATCCAACTCCTTCCCATTCCAATCCTGAGACCCTTCCTATAGCATGAGATGTGATATCTCAATGCTTCTAATACCAAACCTGAGACCCTTCCTATAGCATGAGATGTGCTATCCAACTCCTTCCCATTCCAATCCTGAGACACTTCCTATAGCATGAGATGTGATATCTCAATGCTTCTAATACAAAACCTTAGACCATTCCTATAACATGAGATGTGATATCCAACTCCTTCCCATTCCAAACCTGAGACCCTTCTTATAGCATGAGATGTGATATCGAACTCCTTCCCATTGCAATCCTGAGTCACTCCCTATAGCATGAGATGTGATATCTCAATGATTCTACCAAACATGAGACCCTTCTTATAACATGAGATGTGATAGCCAACTCCTTCCCATTCCAAACCTGAGACCCTTCCTATAGCATGATATGTGCTATCCCACTCCTTCCTATTCCAATCCTGAGACCCTTCCGATAGCAGAGGTGCGATATTTCAATGCTTATACCAAACCTGAGACCCTTCCTATGGCATGAGATGTGATATCCAACTCCTTCCCATTCCAATCCTGAGACGCTTCCTATAGCATGAGATGTGTTATCTCAATGCTTCTACCAAACCTGAGACCCTTACTATAGCATGAGATGTGATATCCAACTCCTTCCCATTCCAATCCTGAGACCCTTCCTATAGCATGAGAGGTGATATCTCAAGGCTTCTAATACCAAACCTGAGATCCTTCCTATAACATGAGATGTGATATCCAACTCCTTCCCATTCCAAACCTGAGACCCTTCCTATAGCATGAGATGTGATATCCAACTCCTTCCCATTCCAATCCTGAGACCCTTCCTATACCATGAGATGTGATATCTCAATGCTTCTAAAACCAACCCTGAGAACCATCCTATAACATAAGATGTGATTTCTAAATCCTTCCCTTTCCAGACCTGAGACCCTTCCTTTAGCATGAGATTTGATATCCAACTCCTTCCCATTCCAATCCTGAGACCCTTCCTATATCATGAGATGTGATATCTCAATGCTTCTAATACCAAACCTGAGACCCTTCCTATAGCATGAGATGTGCTATCCAACTCCTTCCCATTCCAATCCTGAGACACTTCCTATAGCATGAGATGTGATATCTCAATGCTTCTAATACAAAACCTGAGACCATTCCTATAACATGAGATGTGATATCCAACTCCTTCCCATTCCAAACCTGAGACCCTTCTTATAGCATGAGATGTGATATCCAACTCCTTCCCATTGCAATCCTGAGTCACTCCCTATAGCATGAGATGTGATATCTCAATGATTCTACAAAACATGAGACCCTTCTTATAACATGAGATGTGATAGCCAACTCCTTCCCATTCCAAACCTGAGACCCTTCCTATAGCATGATATGTGCTATCCCACTCCTTCCTATTCCAATCCTGAGACCCTTCCGATAGCAGAGGTGCGATATTTCAATGCTTATACCAAACCTGAGACCCTTCCTATGGCATGAGATGTGATATCCAACTCCTTCCCATTCCAATCCTGAGACGCTTCCTATAGCATGAGATGTGTTATCTCAATGCTTCTACCAAACCTGAGACCCTTACTATAGCATGAGATGTGATATCCAACTCCTTCCCATTCCAATCCTGAGACCCTTCCTATAGCATGAGAGGTGATATCTCAAGGCTTCTAATACCAAACCTGAGATCCTTCCTATAACATGAGATGTGATATCCAACTCCTTCCCATTCCAAACCTGAGACCCTTCCTATAGCATGAGATGTGATATCCAACTCCTTCCCATTCCAATCCTGAGACCCTTCCTATACCATGAGATGTGATATCTCAATGCTTCTAAAACCAACCCTGAGAACCATCCTATAACATAAGATGTGATTTCTAAATCCTTCCCTTTCCAGACCTGAGACCCTTCCTTTAGCATGAGATGTGATATCCAACTCCTTCCCATTCCAATCCTGAGACCCTTCCTATATCATGAGATGTGATATCTCAATGCTTCTAATACCAAACCTGGAGCCTTCCTATAGCATGAGATGTGTTATCCAATTTTTCCCATTCCAATCCTGCGTCCCTTCCTATAACATGAGATTGGATATCTCAGTGATTCTAATACCAAACCTGAGACCCTTCCTATAACATGAGATGTGATATCCAACTCCTTCCGATTCCAATCCTGAGACCCTTCCTATACCATGAGATGTGATATCTCAATGCTTCTTATACCAAACCTGAGACCTGCCCTATTACTTGAGATGTGATATCCAAATCCTTCCCATTCCAAACCTGAGACCCTTCCTATAGCATGAGATGTGATATCCAACTCCTTCCCATTCCAATCCTGAGACCCTTCCTATAGCAAGAGATGTGATATCCAAATCCTTCCCATTCCAAACCTGAGACCCTTCCTATAGCATGAGAGGTGATATCCAACTCCTTCCCATTCCAATCCTGTGTCCCTTCCTATAGCATTAGATTGGATATCTCAGTGCTTCTAATACCAAACCTGAGACCGTTCCTATAACATGAGATGTGATATCCAACTCCTTCCAATTCAAATCCTGAGACCCTTCCTATACTATGAGATGTGATATCTCAATGCTTCTAATACCAAACCTGAGACCTGTCCTATTACATGAGATGTGATATCCAAATCCTTCCCATTCCAATCCTGAGACCCTTCCTATAGCATGAGATGTGATATCTCAATGTTTCTAATACCAAACCGGAGACCCTTCCTATAGCAAGAGATGTGATATCCAAAGCCTTCCCATTCCAAACCTGAGACCCTTCCTATAGCATGAGATGTGATATCCAACTCATTCCCATTCCAATCCGGAGACCCTTCCAATAGCATGAGATGTGATATCCAAGTTCTTCCCATTACAATCCTGAGACCTTTCCTATAACATGAGATGTGATATCCAACTCCTTCCCATTCCAACCTGAGACCCTTCCTATAGCATGAGATGGGATATCCAACTCCTTCCCATTCCAATCCTGAGACCCTTCCTATACCATGACATGTGATATCTCAATGCTTCTAATACCAATCCTGAGACCCGCTCTATAACATGAACATGAGATGTGATATCCAAATCATTCTCCTTCTAAACCTGAGACCCTTCCTTTAGCATGAGATGTGATATCCAACTCCTTCCCATTCCAATCCTGAGACCCCTCCGATAGCATGAGATGTGATATCCAAGTCCTTCCTGTTAGGAAAGATTTCGTTATTGTAGGGAACTTTCCTTCCATGTGGCAACCCCTAAACTTTTTGCTATTGTTTTCAACCTGTTTTCTTGACTTTGCCAGAGAAGTGCAGCCTTCTGCTGTACTCCTCTGGGCTTTCGCTCCTTTCTTACGGGGAAACTGACATGCCCTTAAGACAGTCAGTACCGGGGAACGCTGTTTCCCGTAGTTTCTTTTATCGTGTCGCCATTTTAGTGCAACACGACACAAGAGGGCACTGTAAGCTAAGTTACAGCTCTCTTGGGTCTCTAGCCTTCTACGGACCCTAGACACTCTTATAGGATGGTTTTTGGATCGGTGCAAGTCATTCAGGGACTGGGCTGGTGGCAGCGATCATTTGGTTTATTTTGAGCTCCTTTTGCCGTTCTGAGCACCTTTTTGCCGCGAACACAAAAGGGTGGCCCGGCTACCCAAAATGGCCGGACCACGAGGCTCCTTTGTCTAGTCCACTGTCCGTCTTGCTCCCTTTACCTTCCCCCGGGTCAGGCGACCCGGGGCCTTCCTTATTTGGGCATGTAGTTTCCCGCGAAACACGGTTGCTTTCGCGGGCTTCTACATGTCGTTTGAGTGCCCCCAGGATGTGGGCTGGGCTGTCTGGTCCCAATACACATCCTGGGTGCCAGAGAGTCTAGGGTGGTGTGAATGCCTGGGACCACTGTGGTCCGTGATTGGTCCACGTATGGTATGTGTGTTGATGAGCGGATCTCCCATTGGCTCCCCTCCGTTTTGGCGCGAAGGGAACCGTGGATAAGAGGGAGCTGGAAACACCACTACCATGTCGATCTCCTGAGTTCTTACGAACCCAGGGATACAGGAGCCAAGTATCCTGCGAACACGAGGCTGGACCGAGGAATCGCTGGTGACCCCCTGAAGAACTTCTGCTCCTCATTGCTGTCGTCCGGTGAAGCCCTTTCCACCTAAGATCGAACAAGAAGGCCTGTACTGGCGCTTCGACCTATTGGAATAGCAGGACCAGCTATTCCCGGCACCTTCATCAACTCCTGCTGTAAGCCTTCGGAAGTGTCTCTGGGCCATCCAGTTGACTGACCAGCTTACTAAGGAGGCCTGCTCTGTAATCGCCGACAGGTTGGGTGGTATTCTGAGTCCGGGGCATGCTCACACGCTTCGTTTGCTTAGCAGTCCTAAGCTAGAGGTGAGCGGTGCTCGTTTGGCTTGAATACACCCGGCCGTTCCGTTGCCCTGCGGTGGCGACAAAACTGTGCTTGTTTCTTCGATCGGGACGTCTTTTTACTCTGCACGACGACGAGACGTTCCCTGCTCTTCAGAACCTGCCAGAAGCTGCATCTATCGAGGAGAAGCTCGGGCCTGCTTGCTTCGGGGACCGGTGAGTAGATTAGCTAGGATCTGGTCGCCCTCCTGCAGTGCCCTTTGCTTTCCCCCGCTGTGAATACAGCACCCCTTGTCCGTACTCGCGCCCTGCTTCTGCCTCACAGTGGAGGCTGCGCTAGAGTCGCGGACCGTGTTCTCCTTCATTAGGGCACCCTACAGAACTGTCCAACGTCCTCCGAAGAGCTTCACCTTCTGCCCATTGGCACCGGCGTGTGCAGGTACTTTTGAGCGCTAGGCTCCACTCTTCGTAGGGATTGGACTACCATCCAGTTAGGGGCCTCAGAAGGCGGACATATCACTCGCATTGGTTCGCACTGCCTGTTTTCCTTCCCCTGCAGGTGGATAACATATTTCGTGCTGCTAATGCTGTGAAACTGTGTATTCTGTATATATATTGGGTGGATAGTGTATGTGTTGGTTTAATATCGTTGTATATTGCTGCTTTTACTGTGGTTATTAGTTTCAAGGCCTTATAATAAATGTGTATCTATTTTTGATATAAACAACTGTTTGGAGTAGTTTGTAAGCGCTCTTGCTTTGTGTGCTCATTGCGGGCTTTCAGTCACCCTCACCCCTCTTGAGACCTAGTCTTGACCGCCGCGATCGCTACCTTGATTGGTCTGGCTTGTCCAGAGGTTACCCTGTTCCAAGTAATTAGGTTGGCCTTCTGAACTTCTGCGCCACCAGGACAGAGTTCAGAAATCCGTCTTAACAAATTGGTGTACAGCGGTGGGATACGACTGAGGGTATCCAGTGTTGCGCACGAGCTAGGGCGTTTTCAGGTTATTCCAACCAGGACACGCAGTAAAGTATTGAATATAACGTTAAAAAGGCCATAGTCCTATCGACAGTATGGAAACGAATACTTTATTAACCTTAAATGCTTCGAAATCTGAAACATTGAAGAAGATGTGTGCGGAGAGAGGGGTTTCCTCTCAAGGCACTAAATTGGAAATGATCCAGAGAATCGTGGCGTGGCAAGAAGCGCAGCTTGACGCTATAACTTCCGAGGACAGTGCAGAAGGTGGTGGGGCTGCTCTCACTGGCAGAACCGACGGTTCTGCCGCTGCACTGATCCATCACGACCACGAGGACAGGGAGGATGTAATGTCTAACGTTTCCTCTGCCAGTGTTGATGGGGAGGCTATGCTTGAATTCAAGAAGCAAGAGCTGCGGTTTAGGCAGCAGGAGCTTGAATTCAGCATAGCCAAACTGAAAATCGACCAGGCAGAAAAACAAAAAGACAGGGATCACCAGTTGGAACTGGCCAAGCTTCAGTTCGCAAATGGGTCCAAGGGTCCTGGACATGGTTCTGGGGCTTCCTCTCATCCACGGTTTCCAAAAGATCTGCTCAGTGTGTATGAGGAACGAAATGACATTATGGACTGGTTAAATGCGTTTGAGTATGCATGCGAGGTTCAAGAGGTTGATAATGCGGATAAGATTGCATGGTTACTCAGCAGACTGCCCCATTCTGGTTGCAGTGCCATTATGGAAATGTCGAAGGCTGAGCGCGCTGATTTTGCAATGTTGAAGCAGACTCTCATTTTAAAGTTTGGGAAGACTCCGACCCAATATTTGAAAAGGTTTAGAGAGTATAAGAAAAAGGAAGGTGGTACTTGGGTGTCGTATGTAGCTGAGTCCCTGAAAAACTTGACTGGCTGGGTTGAAGGTTATAAGGTTTCTACCTTCGAAGGCATGATCAATCTGGTCATGCTGGAACACATTTTTGCTTCTTCTTCCCCGGAGCTTAAGCAGCATTTGGCCGATTCGAAGGAGATAGATCCTAAGAAGCTGGCCATTGCAGCAGATTTATGGGTGTCACATCGAGTGTCCCATAAGGACAAAACTCATCCTGGTAAGCAGGAAGAAGGGAAAAAGTCCAAAGATGTGGAGGGTGGGGAATCTGCTAAATCTTCTTCCCATAAGGGCCACAAAAAGAAAAATAAGGGTAAGCCATCCGAGAACTCACAGGGTAGTGGAGGTTCGCCTCCGAAACAGAACTCTGGTTATAATAAGCCTCCCTACGTAAACAGACCCAATGGGGCTTGTTTTTCTTGTGGAGCAACTGACCATGTGAAGGGGGATCCCCGTTGTAAGGTTAGACCTTTGGGGGTCCACTCCGCTAATCTGGCCTTCTCCTCCTACGAGGAAGAAGAGATTACAGGAGCATCCTTCTCCTCAGACTCATTTCCCAGCGGAATAGAGGCTGAGGTAGTTTTAGTGTCCCTGGGTTCCTGGGAGCCTAAAGTCGCAGAGGCGTATGCTAGGATTCCAGATAATACCAAGCACTACTTTAAAGACAGTGTGCTGATCAATGGAGTGGATACTCCAGCTCTTAGGGATAGTGGGTGCAGTCGAACTGTAGTGGATTCTACCTTGGTAGACTCAGAGGAAGTTGCCAGAGCTACTCTGATGCCCACTAAGTTGGCTGACGGCCCCCTCCGTATGTTTCCCGTGATCCCTGTTAATCTAACTTTAAATGGTACAGCAGTTAGGATTCCAGTGAGCATTCAGAGAAACGTCCCGGGAAAGGTCTTGTTGGGCAATGATCTCAGAGCTCTAGGGCTCGTAGGAGACACTGCCGAAAGACCCTACACACGGTCTCAAGCACGGGCAGCATTGGCCAAGTCCAATACGCCGCCCCAGCCGAAGGGGAAACCCAAGGCGAAAGGAGTCAACAAGTCCCGACGGGGGAAAGAGAATATTCCCCCGAACTCGCCTACCACTGCGGTGGAGGGAGTTGGTCAATCGCCCGAGCCTGACGAGGAGGTGGCGATGCCTGAAGTGTTCGACCCCAACGACCATCCTGAACTAAAAGACTTGTTAGTTGAAGGAGGTCCTGATAGGGACGACTTCAGTAAGGGCCAACGTGAGTGCCCATCTCTGGAAGGCCTAAGGAGACAGGCCTGCTCCCAGCTTGAGGGTGAACCTCCTGGGTTGCAAAGGATTTACCAGGAAGGTGGACTCCTTTATAGTGAGCCCACAGAGTCTACAGAAGGAGACCATAGGAGGTTGGTGGTTTCCCTTGCTGTTAGGCCCTTCCTCCTGCAGTTGGCGCATGTCGTTCCCCTTGCTGGTCACCTTGGTATGAGGAGGACCAAGCAAAGGTTATCCATGCACTTCTACTGGCCCAAGATGGGGGAGCAAGTAGAAAGTCACTGCAGGAGTTGTGCCGCCTGCCAGTTGTCTGGTAAGGTTGGTGCGACAATCCAAGCTCCGTTGGTACCGCTCCCAGTTGTGGGGGTACCATTTGAAAGGGTAGGGATCGACATGGTTGGTCCCCTTGACCCGCAAACATCCTCAGGCAATAGGTTTATCCTGGTGCTGGTCGACCATGCACCCAGGTATCCTGAGGCCGTCCCATTTACAACTGTAACTGCCAAGCCAGTTGCAGAAGCTTTACTCGGCATGTTTACTAGGGTTGGCTTCCCTAAAGAAGTTGTGCCGGATGATGGCAGCAACTTTATGTCGAAGTATAGGCAGGCTATGTGGAAAGAATGTGGGGTCACCTACAGGTTCTCTTCTGCATACCGCCCCCAGACCGATGGTCTGGGGGGGCGTCTTAACAGGACGTTAAAAAGCATGATTGGGGCTCTGGAGGAGCCTCAGAGAAGAAAATGGGATCTTCTTGTTTCATGCTTGCTGTTTGCCTACCGAGAGGTACCACAGGAGGGTGTTGGCTTCAGCCCCTTCGAACTTCTGTTCGGTCATCCCGTACGGGGACCCTTAGCCATCATCAAAGAGGGATGGGAGATGCCCACTCCCCCTGTTACTACCAATGTAGTTGATTATGTGCTAGGGCTCAGAAAACGGATGGTACTTCTGATAGGCTTGACTAGTGATAAATTGAAGGCAGGGCAAGCGCTGGTGAAACCTTGGTACGACCAGAAAGCTTCCCTCATCAACTTTACACTTGGTCAGCAAGTCCTGATCATGAATCTCATAAGGCCTCGAGCTTTACAGGACAAATGGTCAGGCCCTTACCCAGTGGTGGAGCCCCTGGGTGAGGTTAACTATTCAGTGGACCTTGGAAGGCCTGGACAGGCTCCCAAAGTGCTTCCCGTGAATAGGCTGAAGGCTTTCGGCCCAAGCGTCGAAATCGTAGCACTGCTCCTGGCTTCAGATGTTGAGGAAGAGGAGTCTGAACCTCTCCCCGACCTGTTCCCAAGCAGTCCTTCAGTTAGCTCTTTTGAGGGTGTCCGAGTGGCCCCTCACCAAAATGGACAAGGCTCAGTGGTTTACCTTGGACATGAAGTAGGTGGAGGGAGGAGACAGCCTCTATCCAGTAAAGTACAAGCAGTACAAGACTGGCCTACCCCCACTACACAAACCCAAGTGAGAGCCTTCTTAGGACTCACGGGTTATTACCGCAATTTTATGGCAGACTATGGCACCATAGCTGCTCCTCTGACTGCCCTCACAACTCCGAAGAAACCCAAGAAGGTAACTTGGACTGACGAGTGTGAGAAGGCCTTCAATGGCTTGAAAGACTCCTTGTGCCAGGCCCCTGTGCTCAGGGCCCCTGATTATCAAAGACCTTTTATCGTGCAGACGGATGCCTCTGACACTGGGATAGGAGCTGTACTATCGCAAGTAGATGAGAAGGGTAAGGAACACCCTATCGGTTTTATTAGTCGCCAGCTTAAGGACAGAGAGCTCAGATGGTCCACGGTAGAGAAAGAATGTTTCTCTGTTGTGTGGGCCCTAAGGAAGCTGCGGCCCTACCTCTATGGGACCCACTTCACTGTGCAGACTGACCATAAGCCGTTAAAGTGGCTAATGAACATGAAGGGGGAGAATCCAAAGTTGCTTAGGTGGTCCATAAGTCTACAAGGCTTCGACTTCACTATTGAGCATAGGCCAGGTGTCCAACATAGCAATGCTGATGGGTTGTCCAGAATGTTTTACCGACCTGAACAAGAGACTCATCCAGGGGTGGATTAGTTCCCCCTGTCCATAGTCTGGGAGGGGCGAGTGTTAGGAAAGATTTCGTTATTGTAGGGAACTTTCCTTCCATGTGGCAACCCCTAAACTTTTTGCTATTGTTTTCAACCTGTTTTCTTGACTTTGCCAGAGAAGTGCAGCCTTCTGCTGTACTCCTCTGGGCTTTCGCTCCTTTCTTACGGGGAAACTGACATGCCCTTAAGACAGTCAGTACCGGGGAACGCTGTTTCCCGTAGTTTCTTTTATCGTGTCGCCATTTTAGTGCAACACGACACAAGAGGGCACTGTAAGCTAAGTTACAGCTCTCTTGGGTCTCTAGCCTTCTACGGACCCTAGACACTCTTATAGGATGGTTTTTGGATCGGTGCAAGTCATTCAGGGACTGGGCTGGTGGCAGCGATCATTTGGTTTATTTTGAGCTCCTTTTGCCGTTCTGAGCACCTTTTTGCCGCGAACACAAAAGGGTGGCCCGGCTACCCAAAATGGCCGGACCACGAGGCTCCTTTGTCTAGTCCACTGTCCGTCTTGCTCCCTTTACCTTCCCCCGGGTCAGGCGACCCGGGGCCTTCCTTATTTGGGCATGTAGTTTCCCGCGAAACACGGTTGCTTTCGCGGGCTTCTACATGTCGTTTGAGTGCCCCCAGGATGTGGGCTGGGCTGTCTGGTCCCAATACACATCCTGGGTGCCAGAGAGTCTAGGGTGGTGTGAATGCCTGGGACCACTGTGGTCCGTGATTGGTCCACGTATGGTATGTGTGTTGATGAGCGGATCTCCCATTGGCTCCCCTCCGTTTTGGCGCGAAGGGAACCGTGGATAAGAGGGAGCTGGAAACACCACTACCATGTCGATCTCCTGAGTTCTTACGAACCCAGGGATACAGGAGCCAAGTATCCTGCGAACACGAGGCTGGACCGAGGAATCGCTGGTGACCCCCTGAAGAACTTCTGCTCCTCATTGCTGTCGTCCGGTGAAGCCCTTTCCACCTAAGATCGAACAAGAAGGCCTGTACTGGCGCTTCGACCTATTGGAATAGCAGGACCAGCTATTCCCGGCACCTTCATCAACTCCTGCTGTAAGCCTTCGGAAGTGTCTCTGGGCCATCCAGTTGACTGACCAGCTTACTAAGGAGGCCTGCTCTGTAATCGCCGACAGGTTGGGTGGTATTCTGAGTCCGGGGCATGCTCACACGCTTCGTTTGCTTAGCAGTCCTAAGCTAGAGGTGAGCGGTGCTCGTTTGGCTTGAATACACCCGGCCGTTCCGTTGCCCTGCGGTGGCGACAAAACTGTGCTTGTTTCTTCGATCGGGACGTCTTTTTACTCTGCACGACGACGAGACGTTCCCTGCTCTTCAGAACCTGCCAGAAGCTGCATCTATCGAGGAGAAGCTCGGGCCTGCTTGCTTCGGGGACCGGTGAGTAGATTAGCTAGGATCTGGTCGCCCTCCTGCAGTGCCCTTTGCTTTCCCCCGCTGTGAATACAGCACCCCTTGTCCGTACTCGCGCCCTGCTTCTGCCTCACAGTGGAGGCTGCGCTAGAGTCGCGGACCGTGTTCTCCTTCATTAGGGCACCCTACAGAACTGTCCAACGTCCTCCGAAGAGCTTCACCTTCTGCCCATTGGCACCGGCGTGTGCAGGTACTTTTGAGCGCTAGGCTCCACTCTTCGTAGGGATTGGACTACCATCCAGTTAGGGGCCTCAGAAGGCGGACATATCACTCGCATTGGTTCGCACTGCCTGTTTTCCTTCCCCTGCAGGTGGATAACATATTTCGTGCTGCTAATGCTGTGAAACTGTGTATTCTGTATATATATTGGGTGGATAGTGTATGTGTTGGTTTAATATCGTTGTATATTGCTGCTTTTACTGTGGTTATTAGTTTCAAGGCCTTATAATAAATGTGTATCTATTTTTGATATAAACAACTGTTTGGAGTAGTTTGTAAGCGCTCTTGCTTTGTGTGCTCATTGCGGGCTTTCAGTCACCCTCACCCCTCTTGAGACCTAGTCTTGACCGCCGCGATCGCTACCTTGATTGGTCTGGCTTGTCCAGAGGTTACCCTGTTCCAAGTAATTAGGTTGGCCTTCTGAACTTCTGCGCCACCAGGACAGAGTTCAGAAATCCGTCTTAACACTTCCCATTCCAATCCTGAGACCCTTCCTATAGCATGAGATGTGATATCTCAATGCTTCTAATACCAAACCTGGTCCCCTTCCTATAACATGAGATGGGATATCCAACTCCTTCCCATTCCAATCCTGAGACCCTTCCGATAGCAGAGGTGTGATTTCTCAATGCTTATACCAAACCTGAGACTCTTCCTATGGCATGAGATGTGATATCCAACTCCTTCCCATTCCAATCCTGAGACCCTTCCTATACCATGAGATGTAATATCTCAATGCTTCTAAACCCAACCCTGAGAACCATCCTATAACATGAGATGTGATATCCAACTCCTTCCCATTCCAAACCTGAGACCCTTCCTATAGCATGCGATGTGATATCCAACTCCTTCCCATTCCAATCCTGAGACCCTTCCTATACCATGAGATGTAATATCTCAATGCTTCTAAAACCAACCCTGAGAACCATCCTATAACATGAGATGTGATTTCTAAATCCTTCCCTTTCCAAACCTGAGACCCTTCCTTTAGCATGAGATGTGATATCCAACTCCTTCCCATTCCAATCCTGAGACCCTTCATATATCATGAGATGTTATATCTCAATGCTTCTAATACCAAACCTGGACCCTTCCTATAGCATGAGATGTGATATCCAATTCTTACCATTCCAATCCTGCGTCCCTTCCTATGGCATGAGTATGGATATCTCAGTGCTTCTAATACCAAACCTGAGACCCTTCCTATAACATGAGATGTGATATCCAACTCCTTCCGATGCCAATCCTGACACCCTTCCTATACCATGAGATGTGATATCTCAATGCTTTTAATACCAAACCTGAGACCTGCCCTATTACTTGAGATGTGATATCCAAATCCTTCCCCTTCTAAACCTGAGACCCTTCCTTTAGCATGAGATGTGATATCCAACTCCTTCCCATTCCAATCCTGAGACCCCTCCGATAGCATGAGATGTGATATCCAAGTCCTTCCCATTCCAATCCTGAGACCCTTCCTATAGCATGAGATGTGATATCTCAATGCTTCTAATACCAAACCTGGTCCCCTTCCTATAACATGAGATGGGATATCCAACTCCTTCCCATTCCAATCCTGAGACCCTTCCGATAGCAGAGGTGTGATTTCTCAATGCTTATACCAAACCTGAGACTCTTCCTATGGCATGAGATGTGATATCCAACTCCTTCCCATTCCAATCCTGAGACCCTTCCTATACCATGAGATGTAATATCTCAATGCTTCTAAACCCAACCCTGAGAACCATCCTATAACATGAGATGTGATATCCAACTCCTTCCCATTCCAAACCTGAGACCCTTCCTATAGCATGAGATGTGATATCCAACTCCTTCCCATTCCAATCCTGAGACCCTTCCTATACCATGAGATGTAATATCTCAATGCTTCTAAGACCAACCCTGAGAACCATCCTATAACATGAGATGTGATTTCTAAATCCTTCCCTTTCCAAACCTGAGACCCTTCCTTTAGCATGAGATGTGATATCCAACTCCTTCCCATTCCAATCCTGAGACCCTTCATATATCATGAGATGTTATATCTCAATGCTTCTAATACCAAACCTGGACCCTTCCTATAGCATGAGATGTGATATCCAATTCTTACCATTCCAATCCTGCGTCCCTTCCTATAGCATGAGATTGGATATCTCAGTGCTTCTAATACCAAACCTGAGACCCTTCCTATAACATGAGATGTGATATCCAACTCCTTCCGATGCCAATCCTGACACCCTTCCTATACCATGAGATGTGATATCTCAATGCTTTTAATACCAAACCTGAGACCTGCCCTATTACTTGAGATGTGATATCCAAATCCTTCCCATTCCAATCCTGAGACTCTTCCTATAGCATGAGATGTGATATCTCAATGTTTTTAATACCAAACCTGAGACGCTTCCTATAGCACGAGATGTGATATCCAAATCCTTCCCATTCCAAACCTGAGACCCTTCCTATAGCATGAGATGTGATATCCAAGTCCTTCCCATTCCAATACTGAGACCCTTCCTATAGCAAGAGATGTGATGCATGAGAGGTGATATCTCAATGCTTCTAATATCAAACCTGAGACCCTCTCTATAGCATGATATGTGATATCCAAGTCCTTCCCATTCCAATCCTGAGACCCATCCTATAGCATGAGATGTGATATCTCAATGCTTCTAATACCAAACCTGAGACCCTTCCTATTGCATGAGATGGGATATCCAACTCCTTCCCATTCCAATCCTGAGACCCTTCCTATATCATGAGATGTGATATCTCAATGCTTCTAAAAGCAACCCTGAGAACCATCCTATAACATGAGATGTGATATCTAAATCCTTCCCTTTCTAAACCTGAGACCCTTCCTTTAGCATGTGATGTGATATCCAACTCCTTCCCATTCTAATCCTGAGACCCTTCCTATAGCATGAGATGTGATATCCAACTCCTTCCCATTCCAATCCTGCGTCCCTTCTTATAGCATGAGATTTGATATCTCAATGCTTCTAATACCAAACCTGGACCCTTCCTATAGCATAAGATATGATATCCAACTCCTTCCCATTCCAATCCTGCGTCCCTTCTTATAGCATGAGATTTGATATCTCAGTGCTTCTAATACCAAACCTGAGACCCTTCCTATAACATGAGATGTGTTATCCAACTCCTTCCGATGCCAATCCTGACACCCTTCCTATACCATGAGATGTGATATCTCAATGCTTCTAATACCAAACCTGAGACCTGCCCTATTACTTGAGATGTGATATCCAAATCCTTCCCATTCCAATCCTGAGACTCTTCCTATAGCATGAGATGTGATATCTCAATGTTTTTAATACCAAACCTGAGACGCTTCCTATTGCAAGAGATGTGATATCCAAATCCTTCCCATTCCAAACCTGAGACCCTTCCTATAGCATGAGATGTGATATCCAAGTCCTTCCCATTCCAATCCTGAGACCCTTCCTATAGCAAGAGATGTGATACATGAGAGGTGATATCTCAATGCTTCTAATATCAAACCTGAGACCCTCTCTATAGCATGAGATGTGATATCCAAGTCCTTCCCATTCCAATCCTGAGACCCATCCTATAGTATGAGATGTGATATCTCAATGCTTCTAATACCAAACCTGAGACCCTTCCTATTGCATGAGATGGGATATCCAACTCCTTCCCATTCCAATCCTGAGACCCTTCCTATATCATGAGATGTGATATCTCAATGCTTCTAAAACCAACCCTGAGAACCATCCTATAACATGAGATGTGATATCTAAATCCTTCCCTTTCCAAACCTGAGACCCTTCCTTTAGCATGTGATGTGATATCCAACTCCTTCCCATTCTAATCCTGAGACCCTTCCTATAGCATGAGATGTGATATCCAACTCCTTCCCATTCCAATCCTGCGTCCCTTCTTATAGCATGAGATTTGATATCTCAATGCTTCTAATATCAAACCTGGACCCTTCCTATAGCATGAGATATGATATCCAACTCCTTCCCATTCCAATCCTGCGTCCCTTCTTATAGCATGAGATTTGATATCTCAGTGCTTCTAATACCAAACCTGAGACCCTTCCTATAACATGAGATGTGATATCCAACTCCTTCCGATTCCAATCCTGAGACCCTTCCTATAGCATGAGATGTGTTATCTCAATGTTTCTAATACCAAACCTGAGACCCTTCCTATAGCAAGAGATGTGATATCCAAATCATTCCCATTCCAAACATGAGACCCTTCCCATAGCATGAGAGGTGATATCCAACTCCTTCCCATTCCAATCCTGAGACCCTTCCTATAGCATGAGATGTGATATCTCAATGCTTCTACCAAACATGAGACCCTTCCTATAGCATGAGGTGTGATATCCAACTCCTTCCTATTCCAATCCTGAGACCCTTCCGATAGCATGAGATGTGATATCTCAATGCTTCTAATACCAATCCTGAGACCCGCCCTATAACATGAAATGTGATATCCAAATCCTTCCCCTTCTAAACCTGAGACCCTTCCTTTAGCATGAGATGTGATATCCAACTCCTTCCCATTCCAATCCTGAGATCCTCCCGATAGAATGAGATGTGATATCTCAATGCTTCTAATATCAAACCTGAGACCCTCCCTATAGCATGAGATGTGATATCCAAGTCCTTCCCATTCCAATCCTGAGACCCTTCCTATAGCATGAGACGTGATATCTCAATGCTTCTAATACCAAACGTGAGACCCTTCATATAACATGAGATGGGATATCCAACTCCTTCCCATTCCAATCCTGAGACCCTTCCGATAGCAGAGGTGTGATATCTCAATGCTTATACCAAACCTGCGACCCTTCCTATGGCATGAGATGGGATATCCAACTCCTTCCCATTCCAGTCCTGAGACCCTTCCTATAGCATGAGATGTGTTATCTCAATGCTTCTACCAAACCTGAGACCCTTACTATCTTACTATAGCATGAGATGTGATATCCAACTCCTTCCCATTCCAATCCTGAGACCCTTCCTATAGCATGAGATGTGATATCTCAATGCTTCTAATACCAAACCTGAGATCCTTCCTATAACATGAGATGTGATATCCAACTCCTTCCCATTCCAAACCTGAGACCCTTCCTATAGCATGAGATGTGATATCCAACTCCTTCCCATTCCAATCCTGAGACCCTTCCTATACCATGAGATGTAATATCTCAATGCTTCTAAACCCAACCCTGAGAACCATCCTATAACATGAGATGTGATATCCAACTCCTTCCCATTCCAAACCTGAGACCCTTCCTATAGCATGCGATGTGATATCCAACTCCTTCCCATTCCAATCCTGAGACCCTTCCTATACCATGAGATGTAATATCTCAATGCTTCTAAAACCAACCCTGAGAACCATCCTATAACATGAGATGTGATTTCTAAATCCTTCCCTTTCCAAACCTGAGACCCTTCCTTTAGCATGAGATGTGATATCCAACTCCTTCCCATTCCAATCCTGAGACCCTTCATATATCATGAGATGTTATATCTCAATGCTTCTAATACCAAACCTGGACCCTTCCTATAGCATGAGATGTGATATCCAATTCTTACCATTCCAATCCTGCGTCCCTTCCTATGGCATGAGTATGGATATCTCAGTGCTTCTAATACCAAACCTGAGACCCTTCCTATAACATGAGATGTGATATCCAACTCCTTCCGATGCCAATCCTGACACCCTTCCTATACCATGAGATGTGATATCTCAATGCTTTTAATACCAAACCTGAGACCTGCCCTATTACTTGAGATGTGATATCCAAATCCTTCCCCTTCTAAACCTGAGACCCTTCCTTTAGCATGAGATGTGATATCCAACTCCTTCCCATTCCAATCCTGAGACCCCTCCGATAGCATGAGATGTGATATCCAAGTCCTTCCCATTCCAATCCTGAGACCCTTCCTATAGCATGAGATGTGATATCTCAATGCTTCTAATACCAAACCTGGTCCCCTTCCTATAACATGAGATGGGATATCCAACTCCTTCCCATTCCAATCCTGAGACCCTTCCGATAGCAGAGGTGTGATTTCTCAATGCTTATACCAAACCTGAGACTCTTCCTATGGCATGAGATGTGATATCCAACTCCTTCCCATTCCAATCCTGAGACCCTTCCTATACCATGAGATGTAATATCTCAATGCTTCTAAACCCAACCCTGAGAACCATCCTATAACATGAGATGTGATATCCAACTCCTTCCCATTCCAAACCTGAGACCCTTCCTATAGCATGAGATGTGATATCCAACTCCTTCCCATTCCAATCCTGAGACCCTTCCTATACCATGAGATGTAATATCTCAATGCTTCTAAGACCAACCCTGAGAACCATCCTATAACATGAGATGTGATTTCTAAATCCTTCCCTTTCCAAACCTGAGACCCTTCCTTTAGCATGAGATGTGATATCCAACTCCTTCCCATTCCAATCCTGAGACCCTTCATATATCATGAGATGTTATATCTCAATGCTTCTAATACCAAACCTGGACCCTTCCTATAGCATGAGATGTGATATCCAATTCTTACCATTCCAATCCTGCGTCCCTTCCTATAGCATGAGATTGGATATCTCAGTGCTTCTAATACCAAACCTGAGACCCTTCCTATAACATGAGATGTGATATCCAACTCCTTCCGATGCCAATCCTGACACCCTTCCTATACCATGAGATGTGATATCTCAATGCTTTTAATACCAAACCTGAGACCTGCCCTATTACTTGAGATGTGATATCCAAATCCTTCCCATTCCAATCCTGAGACTCTTCCTATAGCATGAGATGTGATATCTCAATGTTTTTAATACCAAACCTGAGACGCTTCCTATAGCACGAGATGTGATATCCAAATCCTTCCCATTCCAAACCTGAGACCCTTCCTATAGCATGAGATGTGATATCCAAGTCCTTCCCATTCCAATACTGAGACCCTTCCTATAGCAAGAGATGTGATGCATGAGAGGTGATATCTCAATGCTTCTAATATCAAACCTGAGACCCTCTCTATAGCATGATATGTGATATCCAAGTCCTTCCCATTCCAATCCTGAGACCCATCCTATAGCATGAGATGTGATATCTCAATGCTTCTAATACCAAACCTGAGACCCTTCCTATTGCATGAGATGGGATATCCAACTCCTTCCCATTCCAATCCTGAGACCCTTCCTATATCATGAGATGTGATATCTCAATGCTTCTAAAAGCAACCCTGAGAACCATCCTATAACATGAGATGTGATATCTAAATCCTTCCCTTTCTAAACCTGAGACCCTTCCTTTAGCATGTGATGTGATATCCAACTCCTTCCCATTCTAATCCTGAGACCCTTCCTATAGCATGAGATGTGATATCCAACTCCTTCCCATTCCAATCCTGCGTCCCTTCTTATAGCATGAGATTTGATATCTCAATGCTTCTAATACCAAACCTGGACCCTTCCTATAGCATAAGATATGATATCCAACTCCTTCCCATTCCAATCCTGCGTCCCTTCTTATAGCATGAGATTTGATATCTCAGTGCTTCTAATACCAAACCTGAGACCCTTCCTATAACATGAGATGTGTTATCCAACTCCTTCCGATGCCAATCCTGACACCCTTCCTATACCATGAGATGTGATATCTCAATGCTTCTAATACCAAACCTGAGACCTGCCCTATTACTTGAGATGTGATATCCAAATCCTTCCCATTCCAATCCTGAGACTCTTCCTATAGCATGAGATGTGATATCTCAATGTTTTTAATACCAAACCTGAGACGCTTCCTATTGCAAGAGATGTGATATCCAAATCCTTCCCATTCCAAACCTGAGACCCTTCCTATAGCATGAGATGTGATATCCAAGTCCTTCCCATTCCAATCCTGAGACCCTTCCTATAGCAAGAGATGTGATACATGAGAGGTGATATCTCAATGCTTCTAATATCAAACCTGAGACCCTCTCTATAGCATGAGATGTGATATCCAAGTCCTTCCCATTCCAATCCTGAGACCCATCCTATAGTATGAGATGTGATATCTCAATGCTTCTAATACCAAACCTGAGACCCTTCCTATTGCATGAGATGGGATATCCAACTCCTTCCCATTCCAATCCTGAGACCCTTCCTATATCATGAGATGTGATATCTCAATGCTTCTAAAACCAACCCTGAGAACCATCCTATAACATGAGATGTGATATCTAAATCCTTCCCTTTCCAAACCTGAGACCCTTCCTTTAGCATGTGATGTGATATCCAACTCCTTCCCATTCTAATCCTGAGACCCTTCCTATAGCATGAGATGTGATATCCAACTCCTTCCCATTCCAATCCTGCGTCCCTTCTTATAGCATGAGATTTGATATCTCAATGCTTCTAATATCAAACCTGGACCCTTCCTATAGCATGAGATATGATATCCAACTCCTTCCCATTCCAATCCTGCGTCCCTTCTTATAGCATGAGATTTGATATCTCAGTGCTTCTAATACCAAACCTGAGACCCTTCCTATAACATGAGATGTGATATCCAACTCCTTCCGATTCCAATCCTGAGACCCTTCCTATAGCATGAGATGTGTTATCTCAATGTTTCTAATACCAAACCTGAGACCCTTCCTATAGCAAGAGATGTGATATCCAAATCATTCCCATTCCAAACATGAGACCCTTCCCATAGCATGAGAGGTGATATCCAACTCCTTCCCATTCCAATCCTGAGACCCTTCCTATAGCATGAGATGTGATATCTCAATGCTTCTACCAAACATGAGACCCTTCCTATAGCATGAGGTGTGATATCCAACTCCTTCCTATTCCAATCCTGAGACCCTTCCGATAGCATGAGATGTGATATCTCAATGCTTCTAATACCAATCCTGAGACCCGCCCTATAACATGAAATGTGATATCCAAATCCTTCCCCTTCTAAACCTGAGACCCTTCCTTTAGCATGAGATGTGATATCCAACTCCTTCCCATTCCAATCCTGAGATCCTCCCGATAGAATGAGATGTGATATCTCAATGCTTCTAATATCAAACCTGAGACCCTCCCTATAGCATGAGATGTGATATCCAAGTCCTTCCCATTCCAATCCTGAGACCCTTCCTATAGCATGAGACGTGATATCTCAATGCTTCTAATACCAAACGTGAGACCCTTCATATAACATGAGATGGGATATCCAACTCCTTCCCATTCCAATCCTGAGACCCTTCCGATAGCAGAGGTGTGATATCTCAATGCTTATACCAAACCTGCGACCCTTCCTATGGCATGAGATGGGATATCCAACTCCTTCCCATTCCAGTCCTGAGACCCTTCCTATAGCATGAGATGTGTTATCTCAATGCTTCTACCAAACCTGAGACCCTTACTATCTTACTATAGCATGAGATGTGATATCCAACTCCTTCCCATTCCAATCCTGAGACCCTTCCTATAGCATGAGATGTGATATCTCAATGCTTCTAATACCAAACCTGAGATCCTTCCTATAACATGAGATGTGATATCCAACTCCTTCCCATTCCAAACCTGAGACCCTTCCTATAGCATGAGATGTGATATCCAACTCCTTCCCATTCCAATCCTGAGACCCTTCCTATACCATGAGATGTGATATCTCAATGCTTCTAAAACCAACCCTGAGAACCATCCTATAACATGAGATGTGATATCTAAATCTGTCCCTTTCCAAACCTGAGCCCCTTCCTTTAGCATGAGATGTGATATCCAACTCCTTCCCATTCCAATCCTAAAACCCTTCCTTTAGCATGAGATGTGATATCCAATTTCTTCCCATTGAATCCTACGTCCCTTCCTACAGCATGAGATTTGATATCTCAGTGCTTCTAATACCAAACCTGAGACCCTTCCTATAACATGAGATGTGATATCCAACTCCTTCCGATTCCAATCCTGAGACCCTTCCTATACCATGAGATGTGATATCTCAATGTTTCTAATACCAAACCTGAGACCCTTCCTATAGCAAGAGATGTGATATCCAAATCCTTCCCATTCCAAACCTGAGACCCTTCCCATAGCATGAGATATGTTATCCAACTTCTTCCCATTCCAATCCTGAGACCCTTCCTATAGCATGAGATGTGATATCTCAACGCTTCTAATACCAAACCTGGAATCTTCCTATAGCATGAAATGTGATATCCAATTCCTTCCCATTCTAAACCTGAGACCCTTCCTATAGCATGAGATGTGATATCCAACTCCTTCCCATTCCAATCCGGAGACCCTTCCGATAGCATGAGATGTGATATCTCAATGCTTCTAATACCAAACCTGAGACCCTCCCTAATGCATAAGATATGATATCCAAGTCCTTCCCATTCCAATCCTGAGACCTTTCCTATAACATGAGATGTGATATCCAACTCCTTCCCATTCCAACCTGAGACCCTTCCTATAGCATGAGATGGGATATCCAACTCCTTCCCAATCCAATCCTGAGACCCTTCTGATAGCATGGGATGTTATCTCTCAATGCTTCTAACAAACCTGAGACCCTTCCTATGTCATGAGATGTGATATAAAACTCTTTCCCATTCCAATCCTGAGACCCTTCCTATAGCATGAGATGTGATATCCAACTTCTTGCCTTTCCAATCCTGAGACCCTTCCTATACCATGAGATGTGATATCTCAATGCTTCTAATACCAATCCTGAGACCCGCCTTATAACATGAGATGTGATATCCAAATCCTTCCCCTTCTAAACCTGAGGCCCTTCCTTTAGCATGAGATGTGATATCCATCTCCTTCCCATTCCAATCCTGAGACCCTTCCGATAGCATGAGATGTGATATCTCGGTGCTTCTAATATCAAACCTGAGACCCTCCCTATAGCATGAGATGTGATATCCAAGTCCTTCCCATTCCAATCCTGAGACCCTTCCTATAGCATGAGAAGTGATATCTCAATGCTTCTAATACCAAACCTGAGACCCTTCCTATAACATGAGATGGGATATCCAACTCCTTCCCATTCCAATCCTGAGACCCTTCCGATAGCAAAGGTGTGATATCTCAATGCTTATACCAAACCTGAGACTCTTCCTATGGCATGAGATGTGATATCCAACTCCTTCCCATTCCAATCCTGAGACCCTTCCTATACCATGAGATGTAATATCTCAATGCTTCTAAAACCAACCCTGAGAACCATCCTATAACATGAGATGTGATATCCAACTCCTTCCCATTCCAAACCTGAGACCCTTCCTATAGCATGAGATGTGATATCCAACTCCTTCCCATTCCAATCCTGAGACCCTTCCTATACCATGAGATGTAATATCTCAATGCTTCTAAAACCAACCCTGAGAACCATCCTATAACATGAGATGTGATTTCTAAATCCTTCCCTTTCCAAACCTGAGACCCTTCCTTTAGCATGAGATGTGATATCCAACTCCTTCCCATTCCAATCCTGAGACCCTTCATATATCATGAGATGTTATATCTCAATGCTTCTAATACCAAACCTGGACCCTTCCTATAGCATGAGATGTGATATCCAATTCTTACCATTCCAATCCTGCGTCCCTTCCTATAGCATGAGATTGGATATCTCAGTGCTTCTAATACCAAACCTGAGACCCTTCCTATAACATGAGATGTGATATCCAACTCCTTCCGATGCCAATCCTGACACCCTTCCTATACCATGAGATGTGATATCTCAATGCTTCTAATACCAAACCTGAGACCTGCCCTATTACTTGAGATGTGATATCCAAATCCTTCCCATTCCAATCCTGAGACTCTTCCTATAGCATGAGATGTGATATCTCAATGTTTTTAATACGAAACCTGAGACGCTTCCTATAGCACGAGATGTGATATCCAAATCCTTCCCATTCCAAACCTGAGACCCTTCCTATAGCATGAGATGTGATATCCAAGTCCTTCCCATTCCAATACTGAGACCCTTCCTATAGCAAGAGATGTGATGCATGAGAGGTGATATCTCAATGCTTCTAATATCAAACCTGAGACCCTCTCTATAGCATGACATGTGATATCCAAGTCCTTCCCATTCCAATCCTGAGACCCATCCTATAGCATGAGATGTGATATCTCAATGCTTCTAATACCAAACCTGAGACCCTTCCTTTAGCATGTGATGTGATATCCAACTCCTTCCCATTCTAATCCTGAGACCCTTCCTATAGCATGAGATGTGATATCCAACTCCTTCCCATTCCAATCCTGCGTCCCTTCTTATAGCATGAGATTTGATATCTCAATGCTTCTAATACCAAACCTGGACCCTTCGTATAGCATAAGATATGATATCCAACTCCTTCCCATTCCAATCCTGCGTCCCTTCTTATAGCATGAGATTTGATATCTCAGTGCTTCTAATACCAAACCTGAGACCCTTCCTATAACATGAGATGTGATATCCAACTCCTTCCGATTCCAATCCTGAGACCCTTCCTATACCATGAGATGTAATATCTCAATGCTTCTAATACCAAACCTGAGACCTGTCCTATTACATGAAATGTGATATCCAAATCCTTCCCATTCCAATCCTGAGACCCTTCCTATAGCATGAGATGTGTTATCTCAATGTTTCTAATACCAAACCTGAGACCCTTCCTATAGCAAGAGATGTGATATCCAAATCCTTCCCATTCCAAACATGAGACCCTTCCGATAGCATGAGATGTGATATCTCAATGCTTCTAATACGAAACCTGAGACAATCCCTATAGCATAAGATATGATATCCAAGTCCTTCCCATTCCAATCCTGAGACCCTTCCTATAACATGAGATGTGATATCCAACTCCTTCCCATTCCAACCTGAGACCCTTCCTATAGCATGAGATGAGATATCCAACTCCTTCCCAATCCAATCCTGAGACCCTTCCAATAGCATGAGATATGATCTCTAATGCTTCTAACAAACCTGAGACCCTTCCTATGTCATGAGATGTGATATCAAATCCTTCCCTTTCCAAACCTGAGACCCTTCCTTTAGCATGAGATGTGATATCCAACTCCTTTCCATTCCAATCCTGAGACCCTTCATATATCATGAGATGTTATATCTCAATGCTTCTAATACCAAACCTGGACCCTTCCTATAGCATGAGATGTGATATCCAATTTTTACCATTCCAATCCTGCGTCCCTTCCTATAGCATGGGATTGGATATCTCAGTGCTTCTAATACCAAACCTGAGACCCTTTCTATAACATGAGATGTGATATCCAACTCCTTCCGATGCCAATCCTGACACCCTTCCTATACCATGAGATGTGATATCTCAATGCTTCTAATACCAAACCTGAGACCTGCCCTATTACTTGAGATGTGATATCCAAATCCTTCCCATTCCAATCCTGAGACTCTTCCTATAGCATGAGATGTGATATCTCAATGTTTTTAATACCAAACCTGAGACGCTTCCTATAGCAAGAGATGTGATATCCAAATCCTTCCCATTCCAAACCTGAGACCCTTCCTATAGCATGAGATGTGATATCCAAGTCCTTCCCATTCCAATCCTGAGACCCTTCCTATAGCAAGAGATGTGATACATGAGAGGTGATATCTCAATGCTTCTAATATCAAACCTGAGACCCTCTCTATAGCATGAGATGTGATATCCAAGTCCTTCCCATTCCAATCCTGAGACCCATCCTATAGTATGAGATGTGATATCTCAATGCTTCTAATACCAAACCTGAGACCCTTCCTATTGCATGAGATGGGATATCCAACTCCTTCCCATTCCAATCCTGAGACCCTTCCTATATCATGAGATGTGATATCTCAATGCTTCTAAAACCAACCCTGAGAACCATCCTATAACATGAGATGTGATATCTAAATCCTTCCCTTTCCAAACCTGAGACCCTTCCTTTAGCATGTGATGTGATATCCAACTCCTTCCCATTCTAATCCTGAGACCCTTCCTATAGCATGAGATGTGATATCCAACTCCTTCCCATTCCAATCCTGCGTCCCTTCTTATAGCATGAGATTTGATATCTCAATGCTTCTAATATCAAACCTGGACCCTTCCTATAGCATGAGATATGATATCCAACTCCTTCCCATTCCAATCCTGCGTCCCTTCTTATAGCATGAGATTTGATATCTCAGTGCTTCTAATACCAAACCTGAGACCCTTCCTATAACATGAGATGTGATATCCAACTCCTTCCGATTCCAATCCTGAGACCCTTCCTATAGCATGAGATGTGTTATCTCAATGTTTCTAATACCAAACCTGAGACCCTTCCTATAGCAAGAGATGTGATATCCAAATCATTCCCATTCCAAACATGAGACCCTTCCCATAGCATGAGAGGTGATATCCAACTCCTTCCCATTCCAATCCTGAGACCCTTCCTATAGCATGAGATGTGATATCTCAATGCTTCTACCAAACATGAGACCCTTCCTATAGCATGAGGTGTGATATCCAACTCCTTCCTATTCCAATCCTGAGACCCTTCCGATAGCATGAGATGTGATATCTCAATGCTTCTAATACCAATCCTGAGACCCGCCCTATAACATGAAATGTGATATCCAAATCCTTCCCCTTCTAAACCTGAGACCCTTCCTTTAGCATGAGATGTGATATCCAACTCCTTCCTTTTCCAATCCTGAGATCCTCCCGATAGAATGAGATGTGATATCTCAATGCTTCTAATATCAAACCTGAGACCCTCCCTATAGCATGAGATGTGATATCCAAGTCCTTCCCATTCCAATCCTGAGACCCTTCCTATAGCATGAGACGTGATATCTCAATGCTTCTAATACCAAACGTGAGACCCTTCATATAACATGAGATGGGATATCCAACTCCTTCCCATTCCAATCCTGAGACCCTTCCGATAGCAGAGGTGTGATATCTCAATGCTTATACCAAACCTGCGACCCTTCCTATGGCATGAGATGGGATATCCAACTCCTTCCCATTCCAGTCCTGAGACCCTTCCTATAGCATGAGATGTGTTATCTCAATGCTTCTACCAAACCTGAGACCCTTACTATCTTACTATAGCATGAGATGTGATATCCAACTCCTTCCCATTCCAATCCTGAGACCCTTCCTATAGCATGAGATGTGATATCTCAATGCTTCTAATACCAAACCTGAGATCCTTCCTATAACATGAGATGTGATATCCAACTCCTTCCCATTCCAAACCTGAGACCCTTCCTATAGCATGAGATGTGATATCCAACTCCTTCCCATTCCAATCCTGAGACCCTTCCTATACCATGAGATGTGATATCTCAATGCTTCTAAAACCAACCCTGAGAACCATCCTATAACATGAGATGTGATATCTAAATCTGTCCCTTTCCAAACCTGAGCCCCTTCCTTTAGCATGAGATGTGATATCCAACTCCTTCCCATTCCAATCCTAAAACCCTTCCTTTAGCATGAGATGTGATATCCAATTTCTTCCCATTGAATCCTACGTCCCTTCCTACAGCATGAGATTTGATATCTCAGTGCTTCTAATACCAAACCTGAGACCCTTCCTATAACATGAGATGTGATATCCAACTCCTTCCGATTCCAATCCTGAGACCCTTCCTATACCATGAGATGTGATATCTCAATGTTTCTAATACCAAACCTGAGACCCTTCCTATAGCAAGAGATGTGATATCCAAATCCTTCCCATTCCAAACCTGAGACCCTTCCCATAGCATGAGATATGATATCCAACTTCTTCCCATTCCAATCCTGAGACCCTTCCTATAGCATGAGATGTGATATCTCAATGCTTCTAATACCAAACCTGGACTCTTCCTATAGCATGAAATGTGATATCCAATCCCTTCCCATTCTAAACCTGAGACCCTTCCTATAGCATGAGATGTGATATCCAACTCCTTCCCATTCCAATCCGGAGACCCTTCTGATAGCATGAGATGTGATATCTCAATGCTTCTAATACCAAACCTGAGACCCTCCCTAATGCATAAGATATGATATCCAAGTCCTTCCCATTCCAATCCTGAGACCTTTCCTATAACATGAGATGTGATATCCAACTCCTTCCCATTCCAACCTGAGACCCTTCCTATAGCATGAGATGGGATATCCAACTCCTTCCCAATCCAATCCTGAGACCCTTCTGATAGCATGGGATGTTATCTCTCAATGCTTCTAACAAACCTGAGACCCTTCCTATGTCATGAGATGTGATATAAAACTCTTTCCCATTCCAATCCTGAGACCCTTCCTATAGCATGAGATGTGATATCCAACTTCTTGCCTTTCCAATCCTGAGACCCTTCCTATACCATGAGATGTGATATCTCAATGCTTCTAATACCAATCCTGAGACCCGCCCTATAACATGAAATGTGATATCCAAATCCTTCCCCTTCTAAACCTGAGACCCTTCCTTTAGCATGAGATGTGATATCCAACTCCTTCCTTTTCCAATCCTGAGATCCTCCCGATAGAATGAGATGTGATATCTCAATGCTTCTAATATCAAACCTGAGACCCTCCCTATAGCATGAGATGTGATATCCAAGTCCTTCCCATTCCAATCCTGAGACCCTTCCTATAGCATGAGACGTGATATCTCAATGCTTCTAATACCAAACGTGAGACCCTTCATATAACATGAGATGGGATATCCAACTCCTTCCCATTCCAATCCTGAGACCCTTCCGATAGCAGAGGTGTGATATCTCAATGCTTATACCAAACCTGCGACCCTTCCTATGGCATGAGATGGGATATCCAACTCCTTCCCATTCCAGTCCTGAGACCCTTCCTATAGCATGAGATGTGTTATCTCAATGCTTCTACCAAACCTGAGACCCTTACTATCTTACTATAGCATGAGATGTGATATCCAACTCCTTCCCATTCCAATCCTGAGACCCTTCCTATAGCATGAGATGTGATATCTCAATGCTTCTAATACCAAACCTGAGATCCTTCCTATAACATGAGATGTGATATCCAACTCCTTCCCATTCCAAACCTGAGACCCTTCCTATAGCATGAGATGTGATATCCAACTCCTTCCCATTCCAATCCTGAGACCCTTCCTATACCATGAGATGTGATATCTCAATGCTTCTAAAACCAACCCTGAGAACCATCCTATAACATGAGATGTGATATCTAAATCTGTCCCTTTCCAAACCTGAGCCCCTTCCTTTAGCATGAGATGTGATATCCAACTCCTTCCCATTCCAATCCTAAAACCCTTCCTTTAGCATGAGATGTGATATCCAATTTCTTCCCATTGAATCCTACGTCCCTTCCTACAGCATGAGATTTGATATCTCAGTGCTTCTAATACCAAACCTGAGACCCTTCCTATAACATGAGATGTGATATCCAACTCCTTCCGATTCCAATCCTGAGACCCTTCCTATACCATGAGATGGGATATCCAACTCCTTCCCATTCCAATCCTGAGACCCTTCCGATAGCAGAGGTGTGATATCTCAATGCTTATACCAAACCTGCGACGCTTCCTATGGCATGAGATGGGATATCCAACTCCTTCCCATTCCAGTCCTGAGACCCTTCCTATAGCATGAGATGTGTTATCTCAATGCTTCTACCAAACCTGAGACCCTTACTATCTTACTATAGCATGAGATGTGATATCCAACTCCTTCCCATTCCAATCCTGAGACCCTTCCTATAGCATGAGATGTGATATCTCAATGCTTCTAATACCAAACCTGAGATCCTTCCTATAACATGAGATGTGATATCCAACTCCTTCCCATTCCAAACCTGAGACCCTTCCTATAGCATGAGATGTGATATCCAACTCCTTCCCATTCCAATCCTGAGACCCTTCCTATACCATGAGATGTGATATCTCAATGCTTCTAAAACCAACCCTGAGAACCATCCTATAACATGAGATGTGATATCTAAATCTGTCCCTTTCCAAACCTGAGCCCCTTCCTTTAGCATGAGATGTGATATCCAACTCCTTCCCATTCCAATCCTAAAACCCTTCCTTTAGCATGAGATGTGATATCCAATTTCTTCCCATTGAATCCTACGTCCCTTCCTACAGCATGAGATTTGATATCTCAGTGCTTCTAATACCAAACCTGAGACCCTTCCTATAACATGAGATGTGATATCCAACTCCTTCCGATTCCAATCCTGAGACCCTTCCTATACCATGAGATGTGATATCTCAATGTTTCTAATACCAAACCTGAGACCCTTCCTATAGCAAGAGATGTGATATCCAAATCCTTCCCATTCCAAACCTGAGACCCTTCCCATAGCATGAGATATGATATCCAACTTCTTCCCATTCCAATCCTGAGACCCTTCCTATAGCATGAGATGTGATATCTCAATGCTTCTAATACCAAACCTGGACTCTTCCTATAGCATGAAATGTGATATCCAATTCCTTCCCATTCTAAACCTGAGACCCTTCCTATAGCATGAGATGTGATATCCAACTCCTTCCCATTCCAATCCGGAGACCCTTCCGATAGCATGAGATGTGATATCTCAATGCTTCTAATACCAAACCTGAGACCCTCCCTAATGCATAAGATATGATATCCAAGTCCTTCCCATTCCAATCCTGAGACCTTTCCTATAACATGAGATGTGATATCCAACTCCTTCCCATTCCAACCTGAGACCCTTCCTATAGCATGAGATGGGATATCCAACTCCTTCCCAATCCAATCCTGAGACCCTTCTGATAGCATGGGATGTTATCTCTCAATGCTTCTAACAAACCTGAGACCCTTCCTATGTCATGAGATGTGATATAAAACTCTTTCCCATTCCAATCCTGAGACCCTTCCTATAGCATGAGATGTGATATCCAACTTCTTGCCTTTCCAATCCTGAGACCCTTCCTATACCATGAGATGTGATATCTCAATGCTTCTAATACCAATCCTGAGACCCGCCTTATAACATGAGATGTGATATCCAAATCCTTCCCCTTCTAAACCTGAGGCCCTTCCTTTAGCATGAGATGTGATATCCATCTCCTTCCCATTCCAATCCTGAGACCCTTCCGATAGCATGAGATGTGATATCTCGGTGCTTCTAATATCAAACCTGAGACCCTCCCTATAGCATGAGATGTGATATCCAAGTCCTTCCCATTCCAATCCTGAGACCCTTCCTATAGCATGAGAAGTGATATCTCAATGCTTCTAATACCAAGCCTGAGACCCTTCCTATAACATGAGATGGGATATCCAACTCCTTCCCATTCCAATCCTGAGACCCTTCCGATAGCAAAGGTGTGATATCTCAATGCTTATACCAAACCTGAGACCCTTCCTATGGCATGAGATGTGATATCCAACTCCTTCCCATTCCAATCCTGAGACGCTTCCTATAGCATGAGATGTGTTATCTCAATGCTTCTACCAAACCTGAGACCCTTACTATTGCATGAGATGTGATATCCATCTCCTTACCATTCCAATCCTGAGACCCTTCCGATACCATGAGATGTGATATCTCGGTGCTTCTAATATCAAACCTGAGACCCTCCCTATAGCATGAGATGTGATATCCAAGTCCTTCCCATTCCAATCCTGAGACCCTTCCTATAGCATGAGATGTGATATCTCAATGCTTCTAATACCAAACCTGAGACCTTTCCTATAACATGAGATGGGATATCCAACTCCTTCCCATTCCAATCCTGAGACCCTTCCGATAGCAGAGGTGTGATATCTCAATGCTTATACCAAACCTGAGACCCTTCCTATAGCATGAGATTTGATATCCAACTCCTTCCCATTCCAATCCTGAGACCCTTCCTATACCATGAGATGTGATATCTCAATGCTTCTAAAACCAACCCTGAGAACCATCCTATAACATGAGATGTGATATCTAAATCTGTCCCTTTCCAAACCTGAGCCCCTTCCTTTAGCATGAGATGTGATATCCAACTCCTTCCCATTCCAATCCTGAGACCCTTCCTATACCATGAGATGTGATATCTCAATGCTTCTAATACCAAACCTGAGACCTGTCCTATTACATGAAATGTGATATCCAAATCCTTCCCATTCCAATCCTGAGACCCTTCCTATAGCATGAGATGTGTTATCTCAATGTTTCTAATACCAAACCTGAGACCCTTCCTATAGCAAGAGATGTGATATCCAAATCCTTCCCATTCCAAACATGAGACCCTTCCGATAGCATGAGATGTGATATCTCAATGCTTCTAATACGAAACCTGAGACCATCCCTATAGCATAAGATATGATATCCAAGTCCTTCCCATTCCAATCCTGAGACCCTTCCTATAACATGAGATGTGATATCCAACTCCTTCCCATTCCAACCTGAGACCCTTCCTATAGCATGAGATGAGATATCCAACTCCTTCCCTATCCAATCCTGAGACCCTTCCGATAGCATGAGATATGATCTCTAATGCTTCTAACAAACCTGAGACCCATCCTATGTCATGAGATGTGATATCAAATCCTTCCCTTTCCAAACCTGAGACCCTTCCTTTAGCATGAGATGTGATATCCAACTCCTTTCCATTCCAATCCTGAGACCCTTCATATATCATGAGATGTTATATCTCAATGCTTCTAATACCAAACCTGGACCCTTCCTATAGCATGAGATGTGATATCCAATTTTTACCATTCCAATCCTGCGTCCCTTCCTATAGCATGAGATTGGATATCTCAGTGCTTCTAATACCAAACCTGAGACCCTTCCTATAACATGAGATGTTATATCCAACTCCTTCCGATGCCAATCCTGACACCCTTCCTATACCATGAGATGTGATATCTCAATGCTTCTAATACCAAACCTGAGACCTGCCCTATTACTTGAGATGTGATATCCAAATCCTTCCCATTCCAATCCTGAGACTCTTCCTATAGCATGAGATGTGATATCTCAATGTTTTTAATACCAAACCTGAGACGCTTCCTATAGCAAGAGATGTGATATCCAAATCCTTCCCATTCCAAACCTGAGACCCTTCCTATAGCATGAGATGTGATATCCAAGTCCTTCCCATTCCAATCCTGAGACCCTTCCTATAGCAAGAGATGTGATACATGAGAGGTGATATCTCAATGCTTCTAATATCAAACCTGAGACCCTCTCTATAGCATGAGATGTGATATCCAAGTCCTTCCCATTCCAATCCTGAGACCCATCCTATAGCATGAGATGTGATATCTCAATGCTTCTAATACCAAACCTGAGACCCTTCCTATTGCATGAGATGGGATATCCAACTCCTTCCCATTCCAATCCTGAGACCCTTCCTATATCATGATATGTGATATCTCAATGCTTCTAAAACCAACCCTGAGAACCATCCTATAACATGAGATGTGATATCTAAATCCTTCCCTTTCCAAACCTGAGACCCTTCCTTTAGCATGTGATGTGATATCCAACTCCTTCCCATTCTAATCCTGAGACCCTTCCTATAGCATGAGATGTGATATCCAACTCCTTCCTATTCCAATCCTGCGCCCCTTCGTATAGCATGAGATTTGATATCTCAATGCTTCTAATACCAAACCTGGACCCTTCCTAGAGCATGAGATATGATATCCAACTCCTTCCCATTCCAATCCTACGTCCCTTCTTATAGCATGAGATTTGATATCTCAGTGCTTCTAATACCAAACCTGAGACCCTTCCTATAACATGAGATGTGATATCCAACTGCTTCCGATTCCAATCCTGAGACCCTTCCTATAGCATGAGATGTGTTATCTCAATGTTTCTAATACCAAACCTGAGACCCTTCCTATAGCAAGAGATGTGATATCCAAATCATTCCCATTCCAAACATGAGACCCTTCCCATAGCATGAGAGGTGATATCCAACTCCTTCCCATTCCAATCCTGAGACCCTCCCTATAGCATAAGATATGATATCCAAGTCCTTCCCATTCCAATCCTGAGACCCTTCCTATAACATGAGATGTGATATCCAACTCCTTCCCATTCCAACCTGAGACCCTTCCTATAGCATGAGATGAGATATCCAACTCCTTCCTAATCCAATCCTGAGACCCTTCCGATAGCATGAGATGTGATCTCTCAATGCTTCTAACAAACCTGAGACCCTTCCTATGTCATGAGATGTGATATCAAACTCCTTCCCATTCCAATCCTGAGACCCTTCCTATAGCATGAGATGTGATATCTCAATGCTTCTAATACCAATCCTGAGACCCGCCCTATAACATGAAATGTGATATCCAAATCCTTCCCCTTCTAAACCTGAGACCCTTCCTTTAGCATGAGATGTGATATCCAACTCCTTCCCATTCCAATCCTGAGATCCTCCCGATAGAATGAGATGTGATATCTCAATGCTTCTAATATCAAACCTGAGACCCTCCCTATAGCATGAGATGTGATATCCAAGTCCTTCCCATTCCAATCCTGAGACCCTTCCTATAGCATGAGACGTGATATCTCAATGCTTCTAATACCAAACGTGAGACCCTTCATATAACATGAGATGGGATATCCAACGCCTTCCCATTCCAATCCTGAGACCCTTCCGATAGCAGAGGTGTGATATCTCAATGCTTATACCAAACCTGCGACCCTTCCTATGGCATGAGATGGGATATCCAACTCCTTCCCATTCCAGTCCTGAGACCCTTCCTATAGCATGAGATGTGTTATCTCAATGCTTCTACCAAACCTGAGACCCTTACTATCTTACTATAGCATGAGATGTGATATCCAACTCCTTCCCATTCCAATCCTGAGACCCTTCCTATAGCATGAGATGTGATATCTCAATGCTTCTAATACCAAACCTGAGATCCTTCCTATAACATGAGATGTGATATCCAACTCCTTCCCATTCCAAACCTGAGACCCTTCCTATAGCATGAGATGTGATATCCAACTCCTTCCCATTCCAATCCTGAGACCCTTCCTATACCATGAGATGTGATATCTCAATGCTTCTAAAACCAACCCTGAGAACCATCCTATAACATGAGATGTGATATCTAAATCTGTCCCTTTCCAAACCTGAGCCCCTTCCTTTAGCATGAGATGTGATATCCAACTCCTTCCCATTCCAATCCTAAAACCCTTCCTTTAGCATGAGATGTGATTTCCAATTTCTTCCCATTCCAATCCTACGTCCCTTCCTACAGCATGAGATTTGATATCTCAGTGCTTCTAATACCAAACCTGAGACCCTTCCTATAACATGAGATGTGATATCCAACTCCTTCCGATTCCAATCCTGAGACCCTTCCTATACCATGAGATGTGATATCTCAATGTTTCTAATACCAAACCTGAGACCCTTCCTATAGCAAGAGATGTGATATCCAAATCCTTCCCATTCCAAACCTGAGACCCTTCCCATAGCATGAGATATGATATCCAACTTCTTCCCATTCCAATCCTGAGACCCTTCCTATAGCATGAGATGTGATATCTCAATGCTTCTAATACCAAACCTGGACTCTTCCTATAGCATGAAATGTGATATCCAATTCCTTCCCATTCTAAACCTGAGACCCTTCCTATAGCATGAGATGTGATATCCAACTCCTTCCCATTCCAATCCGGAGACCCTTCCGATAGCATGAGATGTGATATCTCAATGCTTCTAATACCAAACCTGAGACCCTCCCTAATGCATAAGGTATGATATCCAAGTCCTTCCCATTCCAATCCTGAGACCTTTCCTATAACATGAGATGTGATATCCAGCTCCTTCCCATTCCAACCTGAGACCCTTCCTATAGCATGAGATGGGATATCCAACTCCTTCCCAATCCAATCCTGAGACCCTTCCGATAGCATGGGATGTTATCTCTCAATGCTTCTAACAAACCTGAGACCCTTCCTATGTCATGAGATGTGATATCAAACTCTTTCCCATTCCAATCCTGAGACCCTTCCTATAGCATGAGATGTGATATCCAACTTCTTGCCTTTCCAATCCTGAGACCCTTCCTATACCATGAGATGTGATATCTCAATGCTTCTAATACCAATCCTGAGACCGCGTTATAACATGAGATGTGATATCCAAATCCTTCCCCTTCTAAACCTGAGGCCCTTCCTTTAGCATGAGATGTGATATCCATCTCCTTCCCATTCCAATCCTGAGACCCTTCCGATAGCATGAGACGTGATATCTCGGTGCTTCTAATATCAAACCTGAGACCCTCCCTATAGCATGAGATGTGATATCCAAGTCCTTCCCATTCCAATCCTGAGACCCTTCCTATAGCATGAGAAGTGAAATCTCAATGCTTCTAATACCAAACCTGAGACCCTTCCTATAACATGAGATGGGATATCCAACTCCTTCCCATTCCAATCCTGAGACCCTTCCGATAGCAGAGGTGTAATATCTCAATGCTTATACCAAACCTGAGACCCTTCCTATGGCATGATATGTGATATCCAACTCCTTCCCATTCCAATCCTGAGACGCTTCCTATAGCATGAGATGTGTTATCTCAATGCTTCTACCAAACCTGAGACCCTTACTATTGCATGAGATGTGATATCCATCTCCTTCCCATTACAATCCTGAGACCCTTCCGATAGCATGAGATGTGATATCTCGGTGCTTCTAATATCAAACCTGAGACCCTCCCTATAGCATGAGATGTGATATCCAAGTCCTTCCCATTCCAATCCTGAGACCCTTCCTATAGCATGAGATGTGATATCTCAATGCTTCTAATACCAAACCTGAGACCCTTCCTATAACATGAGATGGGATATCCAACTCCTTCCCATTCCAATCCTGAGACCCTTCCGATAGCAGAGGTGTGATATCTCAATGCTTATACCAAACCTGAGACCCTTCCTATAGCATGAGATGTGATATCCAACTCCTTCCCATTCCAATCCTGAGACCCTTCCTATACCATGAGATGTGATATCTCAATGCTTCTAAAACCAACCCTGAGAACCATCCTATAACATGAGATGTGATATCTAAATCTGTCCCTTTCCAAACCTGAGCCCCTTCCTTTAGCATGAGATGTGATATCCAACTCCTTCCCATTCCAATCCTAAAACCCTTCCTTTAGCATGAGATGTGATATCCAATTTCTTCCCATTCCAATCCTACGTCCCTTCCTACAGCATGAGATTTGATATCTCAGTGCTTCTAATACCTAACCTGAGACCCTTCCTATAACATGAGATGTGATATCCAACTCCTTCCGATTCCAATCCTGAGACCCTTCCTATACCATGAGATGTGATATCTCAATGTTTCTAATACCAAACCTGAGACCCTTCCTATAGCAAGAGATGTGATATCCAAATCCTTCCCATTCCAAACTTGAGACCCTTCCCATAGCATGAGATATAATATCCAACTTCTTCCCATTCCAATCCTGAGACCCTTCCTATAGCATGAGATGTGATATCTCAATGCTTCTAATACCAAACCTGGACTCTTCCTATAGCATGAAATGTGATATCCAATTCCTTCCCATTCTAAACCTGAGACCCTTCCTATAGCATGAGATGTGATATCCAACTCCTTCCCATTCCAATCCGGAGACCCTTCCGATAGCATGAGATGTGATATCTCAATGCTTCTAATACCAAACCTGAGACCCTCCCTAATGCATAAGATATGATATCCAAGTCCTTCCCATTCCAATCCTGAGACCTTTCCTATAACATGAGATGTGATATCCAACTCCTTCCCATTCCAACCTGAGACCCTTCCTATAGCATGAGATGGGATATCCAACTCCTTCCCATTCCAATCCTGAGACCCTTCCGATAGCATGGGATGTTATCTCTCAATGCTTCTAACAAACCTGAGACCCTTCCTATGTCATGAGATGTGATATCAAACTCTTTCCCATTCCAATCCTGAGACCCTTCCTATAGCATGAGATGTGATATCCAACTTCTTGCCTTTCCAATCCTGAGACCCTTCCTATACCATGAGATGTGATATCTCAATGCTTCTAATACCAATCCTGAGACCCGCCTTATAACATGAGATGTGATATCCAAATCCTTCCCCTTCTAAACCTGAGACCCTTCCGATAGCATGAGATGTGATATCTCGGTGCTTCTAATATCAAACCTGAGACCCTCCCTATAGCATGAGATGTGATATCCAAGCCCTTCCCATTCCAATCCTGAGACCCTTCCTATAGCATGAGATGTGATATCTCAATGCTTCTAATACCAAACCTGAGACCCTTCCTATAACATGAGATGGGATATCCAACTCCTTCCCATTCCAATTCTGAGACCCTTCCGATAGCAGAGGTGTGATATCTCAATGCTTATACCAAACCTGAGACCCTTCCTATGGCATGAGATGTGATATCCAACTCCTTCCCATTCCAATCCTGAGACGCTTCCTATAGCATGAGATGTGTTATCTCAATGCTTCTACCAAACCTGAGACCCTTACTATTGCATGAGATGTGATATCCAACTCCTTCCCATTCCAATCCTGAGACCCTTCCTATAGCATGAGATGTGATATCTCAATGCTTTTAATACCAAACCTGAGATCCTTCCTATAACATGAGATGTGATTTCCAACTCCTTCCCATTCCAAACCTGAGACCCTTCCTATAGCATGAGATGTGATATCCAACTCCTTCCCATTCCAATCCTGAGACCCTTCCTATACCAGGAGATGTGATATCTCAAAGCTTCTAAAACCAACCCTGAGAACCATCCTATAACATAAGATGTGATTTCTAAATCCTTCCCTTTCCAAACCTGAGACCCTTCCTTTAGCATGAGATGTGATATCCAACTTCTTCCCATTCCAATCCTGAGACCCTTCCTATACCATGAGATGTGATATCTCAATGCTTCTAATACCAAACCTGAGACCTGTCCTATTACATGAAATGTGATATCCAAATCCTTCCCATTCCAATCCTGAGACCCTTCCTATAGCATGAGATGTGTTATCTCAATGTTTCTAATACCAAACCTGAGACCCTTCCTATAGCAAGAGATGTGATATCCAAATCCTTCCCATTCCAAACATGAGACCCTTCCGATAGCATGAGATGTGATATCTCAATGCTTCTAATACGAAACCTGAGACCATCCCTATAGCATAAGATATGATATCCAAGTCCTTCCCATTCCAATCCTGAGACCCTTCCTATAACATGAGATGTGATATCCAACTCCTTCCCATTCCAACCTGAGACCCTTCCTATAGCATGAGATGAGATATCCAACTCCTTCCCAATCCAATCCTGAGACCCTTCCGATAGCATGAGATATGATCTCTAATGCTTCTAACAAACCTGAGACCCATCCTATGTCATGAGATGTGATATCAAATCCTTCCCTTTCCAAACCTGAGACCCTTCCTTTAGCATGAGATGTGATATCCAACTCCTTTCCATTCCAATCCTGAGACCCTTCATATATCATGAGATGTTATATCTCAATGCTTCTAATACCAAACCTGGACCCTTCCTATAGCATGAGATGTGATATCCAATTTTTACCATTCCAATCCTGCGTCCCTTCCTATAGCATGAGATTGGATATCTCAGTGCTTCTAATACCAAACCTGAGACCCTTCCTATAACATGAGATGTTATATCCAACTCCTTCCGATGCCAATCCTGACACCCTTCCTATACCATGAGATGTGATATCTCAATGCTTCTAATACCAAACCTGAGACCTGCCCTATTACTTGAGATGTGATATCCAAATCCTTCCCATTCCAATCCTGAGACTCTTCCTATAGCATGAGATGTGATATCTCAATGTTTTTAATACCAAACCTGAGACGCTTCCTATAGCAAGAGATGTGATATCCAAATCCTTCCCATTCCAAACCTGAGACCCTTCCTATAGCATGAGATGTGATATCCAAGTCCTTCCCATTCCAATCCTGAGACCCTTCCTATAGCAAGAGATGTGATACATGAGAGGTGATATCTCAATGCTTCTAATATCAAACCTGAGACCCTCTCTATAGCATGAGATGTGATATCCAAGTCCTTCCCATTCCAATCCTGAGACCCATCCTATAGCATGAGATGTGATATCTCAATGCTTCTAATACCAAACCTGAGACCCTTCCTATTGCATGAGATGGGATATCCAACTCCTTCCCATTCCAATCCTGAGACCCTTCCTATATCATGATATGTGATATCTCAATGCTTCTAAAACCAACCCTGAGAACCATCCTATAACATGAGATGTGATATCTAAATCCTTCCCTTTCCAAACCTGAGACCCTTCCTTTAGCATGTGATGTGATATCCAACTCCTTCCCATTCTAATCCTGAGACCCTTCCTATAGCATGAGATGTGATATCCAACTCCTTCCTATTCCAATCCTGCGCCCCTTCGTATAGCATGAGATTTGATATCTCAATGCTTCTAATACCAAACCTGGACCCTTCCTAGAGCATGAGATATGATATCCAACTCCTTCCCATTCCAATCCTACGTCCCTTCTTATAGCATGAGATTTGATATCTCAGTGCTTCTAATACCAAACCTGAGACCCTTCCTATAACATGAGATGTGATATCCAACTGCTTCCGATTCCAATCCTGAGACCCTTCCTATAGCATGAGATGTGTTATCTCAATGTTTCTAATACCAAACCTGAGACCCTTCCTATAGCAAGAGATGTGATATCCAAATCATTCCCATTCCAAACATGAGACCCTTCCCATAGCATGAGAGGTGATATCCAACTCCTTCCCATTCCAATACTGAGACCCTCCCTATAGCATAAGATATGATATCCAAGTCCTTCCCATTCCAATCCTGAGACCCTTCCTATAACATGAGATGTGATATCCAACTCCTTCCCATTCCAACCTGAGACCCTTCCTATAGCATGAGATGAGATATCCAACTCCTTCCTAATCCAATCCTGAGACCCTTCCGATAGCATGAGATGTGATCTCTCAATGCTTCTAACAAACCTGAGACCCTTCCTATGTCATGAGATGTGATATCAAACTCCTTCCCATTCCAATCCTGAGACCCTTCCTATAGCATGAGATGTGATATCTCAATGCTTCTAATACCAATCCTGAGACCCGCCCTATAACATGAAATGTGATATCCAAATCCTTCCCCTTCTAAACCTGAGACCCTTCCTTTAGCATGAGATGTGATATCCAACTCCTTCCCATTCCAATCCTGAGATCCTCCCGATAGAATGAGATGTGATATCTCAATGCTTCTAATATCAAACCTGAGACCCTCCCTATAGCATGAGATGTGATATCCAAGTCCTTCCCATTCCAATCCTGAGACCCTTCCTATAGCATGAGACGTGATATCTCAATGCTTCTAATACCAAACGTGAGACCCTTCATATAACATGAGATGGGATATCCAACGCCTTCCCATTCCAATCCTGAGACCCTTCCGATAGCAGAGGTGTGATATCTCAATGCTTATACCAAACCTGCGACCCTTCCTATGGCATGAGATGGGATATCCAACTCCTTCCCATTCCAGTCCTGAGACCCTTCCTATAGCATGAGATGTGTTATCTCAATGCTTCTACCAAACCTGAGACCCTTACTATCTTACTATAGCATGAGATGTGATATCCAACTCCTTCCCATTCCAATCCTGAGACCCTTCCTATAGCATGAGATGTGATATCTCAATGCTTCTAATACCAAACCTGAGATCCTTCCTATAACATGAGATGTGATATCCAACTCCTTCCCATTCCAAACCTGAGACCCTTCCTATAGCATGAGATGTGATATCCAACTCCTTCCCATTCCAATCCTGAGACCCTTCCTATACCATGAGATGTGATATCTCAATGCTTCTAAAACCAACCCTGAGAACCATCCTATAACATGAGATGTGATATCTAAATCTGTCCCTTTCCAAACCTGAGCCCCTTCCTTTAGCATGAGATGTGATATCCAACTCCTTCCCATTCCAATCCTAAAACCCTTCCTTTAGCATGAGATGTGATATCCAATTTCTTCCCATTCCAATCCTACGTCCCTTCCTACAGCATGAGATTTGATATCTCAGTGCTTCTAATACCAAACCTGAGACCCTTCCTATAACATGAGATGTGATATCCAACTCCTTCCGATTCCAATCCTGAGACCCTTCCTATACCATGAGATGTGATATCTCAATGTTTCTAATACCAAACCTGAGACCCTTCCTATAGCAAGAGATGTGATATCCAAATCCTTCCCATTCCAAACCTGAGACCCTTCCCATAGCATGAGATATGATATCCAACTTCTTCCCATTCCAATCCTGAGACCCTTCCTATAGCATGAGATGTGATATCTCAATGCTTCTAATACCAAACCTGGACTCTTCCTATAGCATGAAATGTGATATCCAATTCCTTCCCATTCTAAACCTGAGACCCTTCCTATAGCATGAGATGTGATATCCAACTCCTTCCCATTCCAATCCGGAGACCCTTCCGATAGCATGAGATGTGATATCTCAATGCTTCTAATACCAAACCTGAGACCCTCCCTAATGCATAAGGTATGATATCCAAGTCCTTCCCATTCCAATCCTGAGACCTTTCCTATAACATGAGATGTGATATCCAGCTCCTTCCCATTCCAACCTGAGACCCTTCCTATAGCATGAGATGGGATATCCAACTCCTTCCCAATCCAATCCTGAGACCCTTCCGATAGCATGGGATGTTATCTCTCAATGCTTCTAACAAACCTGAGACCCTTCCTATGTCATGAGATGTGATATCAAACTCTTTCCCATTCCAATCCTGAGACCCTTCCTATAGCATGAGATGTGATATCCAACTTCTTGCCTTTCCAATCCTGAGACCCTTCCTATACCATGAGATGTGATATCTCAATGCTTCTAATACCAATCCTGAGACCGCGTTATAACATGAGATGTGATATCCAAATCCTTCCCCTTCTAAACCTGAGGCCCTTCCTTTAGCATGAGATGTGATATCCATCTCCTTCCCATTCCAATCCTGAGACCCTTCCGATAGCATGAGACGTGATATCTCGGTGCTTCTAATATCAAACCTGAGACCCTCCCTATAGCATGAGATGTGATATCCAAGTCCTTCCCATTCCAATCCTGAGACCCTTCCTATAGCATGAGAAGTGAAATCTCAATGCTTCTAATACCAAACCTGAGACCCTTCCTATAACATGAGATGGGATATCCAACTCCTTCCCATTCCAATCCTGAGACCCTTCCGATAGCAGAGGTGTAATATCTCAATGCTTATACCAAACCTGAGACCCTTCCTATGGCATGATATGTGATATCCAACTCCTTCCCATTCCAATCCTGAGACGCTTCCTATAGCATGAGATGTGTTATCTCAATGCTTCTACCAAACCTGAGACCCTTACTATTGCATGAGATGTGATATCCATCTCCTTCCCATTACAATCCTGAGACCCTTCCGATAGCATGAGATGTGATATCTCGGTGCTTCTAATATCAAACCTGAGACCCTCCCTATAGCATGAGATGTGATATCCAAGTCCTTCCCATTCCAATCCTGAGACCCTTCCTATAGCATGAGATGTGATATCTCAATGCTTCTAATACCAAACCTGAGACCCTTCCTATAACATGAGATGGGATATCCAACTCCTTCCCATTCCAATCCTGAGACCCTTCCGATAGCAGAGGTGTGATATCTCAATGCTTATACCAAACCTGAGACCCTTCCTATAGCATGAGATGTGATATCCAACTCCTTCCCATTCCAATCCTGAGACCCTTCCTATACCATGAGATGTGATATCTCAATGCTTCTAAAACCAACCCTGAGAACCATCCTATAACATGAGATGTGATATCTAAATCTGTCCCTTTCCAAACCTGAGCCCCTTCCTTTAGCATGAGATGTGATATCCAACTCCTTCCCATTCCAATCCTAAAACCCTTCCTTTAGCATGAGATGTGATATCCAATTTCTTCCCATTCCAATCCTACGTCCCTTCCTACAGCATGAGATTTGATATCTCAGTGCTTCTAATACCTAACCTGAGACCCTTCCTATAACATGAGATGTGATATCCAACTCCTTCCGATTCCAATCCTGAGACCCTTCCTATACCATGAGATGTGATATCTCAATGTTTCTAATACCAAACCTGAGACCCTTCCTATAGCAAGAGATGTGATATCCAAATCCTTCCCATTCCAAACTTGAGACCCTTCCCATAGCATGAGATATAATATCCAACTTCTTCACATTCCAATCCTGAGACCCTTCCTATAGCATGAGATGTGATATCTCAATGCTTCTAATACCAAACCTGGACTCTTCCTATAGCATGAAATGTGATATCCAATTCCTTCCCATTCTAAACCTGAGACCCTTCCTATAGCATGAGATGTGATATCCAACTCCTTCCCATTCCAATCCGGAGACCCTTCCGATAGCATGAGATGTGATATCTCAATGCTTCTAATACCAAACCTGAGACCCTCCCTAATGCATAAGATATGATATCCAAGTCCTTCCCATTCCAATCCTGAGACCTTTCCTATAACATGAGATGTGATATCCAACTCCTTCCCATTCCAACCTGAGACCCTTCCTATAGCATGAGATGGGATATCCAACTCCTTCCCATTCCAATCCTGAGACCCTTCCGATAGCATGGGATGTTATCTCTCAATGCTTCTAACAAACCTGAGACCCTTCCTATGTCATGAGATGTGATATCAAACTCTTTCCCATTCCAATCCTGAGACCCTTCCTATAGCATGAGATGTGATATCCAACTTCTTGCCTTTCCAATCCTGAGACCCTTCCTATACCATGAGATGTGATATCTCAATGCTTCTAATACCAATCCTGAGACCCGCCTTATAACATGAGATGTGATATCCAAATCCTTCCCCTTCTAAACCTGAGACCCTTCCGATAGCATGAGATGTGATATCTCGGTGCTTCTAATATCAAACCTGAGACCCTCCCTATAGCATGAGATGTGATATCCAAGCCCTTCCCATTCCAATCCTGAGACCCTTCCTATAGCATGAGATGTGATATCTCAATGCTTCTAATACCAAACCTGAGACCCTTCCTATAACATGAGATGGGATATCCAACTCCTTCCCATTCCAATTCTGAGACCCTTCCGATAGCAGAGGTGTGATATCTCAATGCTTATACCAAACCTGAGACCCTTCCTATGGCATGAGATGTGATATCCAACTCCTTCCCATTCCAATCCTGAGACGCTTCCTATAGCATGAGATGTGTTATCTCAATGCTTCTACCAAACCTGAGACCCTTACTATTGCATGAGATGTGATATCCAATTCCTTCCCATTCCAATCCTGAGACCCTTCCTATAGCATGAGATGTGATATCTCAATGCTTTTAATACCAAACCTGAGATCCTTCCTATAACATGAGATGTGATTTCCAACTCCTTCCCATTCCAAACCTGAGACCCTTCCTATAGCATGAGATGTGATATCCAACTCCTTCCCATTCCAATCCTGAGACCCTTCCTATGCCATGAGATGTGATATCTCAAAGCTTCTAAAACCAACCCTGAGAACCATCCTATAACATAAGATGTGATTTCTAAATCCTTCCCTTTCCAAACCTGAGACCCTTCCTTTAGCATGAGATGTGATATCCAACTTCTTCCCATTCCAATCCTGAGACCCTTCCTATATCATGAGATGTGATATCTCAATGCTTCTAATACCAAACCTGGACCCTTCCTATAGCATGAGATGTGATATCCAATTTTTCCCATTCCAATCCTGCGTCCCTTCCTATAGCATGAGATTGGATATCTCAGTGCTTCTAATACCAAACCTGAGACCCTTCCTATAACATGAGATGTGATATCCAACTCCTTCCTATTCCAATCCTGAGACCCTTCCTTTACCATGAGATGTGATATCTCAATGCTTCTAATACCAAACCTGAGACCTGCCCTATTACTTGAGATGTGATATCCAAATCCTTCCCATTCCAATCCTGAGACTCTTCGTATAGCATGAGATGTGATATCTCAATGTTTTTAATACCAAACCTGAGACCCTTCCAATAGCAAGAGATGTGATATCCAAATCCTTCCCATTCCAAACCTGAGAAGCTTCCTATAGCATGAGATGTGATATCCAACTCCTTCCCATTCCAATCCTGAGACCCTTCCTATAGCAAGAGATGTGATATCCAAATCCTTCCCATTCCAAACCTGAGACCCTTCCTATAGCATGAGAGGTGATATCCAACTCCTTCCCATTCCAATCCTGTGACCCTTCCTATAGCATGAGATTGGATATCCAATTTTCCCCATTCCAATCCTGAGACCCTTCCTATACCATGAAATGTGATATCTCAATGCTTCTAAAACCAACCCTGAGAACCATCCTATAACATAGGATGTGATTTCTAAATCCTTCCCTTTCCAAACCTGAGACCCTTCCTTTAGCATGAGATGTGATATCCAACTCCTTCCCATTCCAATCCTGAGACCCTTCCGATATCATGAGATGTGATATCTCAATGCTTCTAATACCAAACCTGGACCCTTCCTATAGCATGAGATGTGATATCAAATTTTTCCCATTCCAATCCTGCGTCCCTTCCTATAGCATGAGATTGGATATCTCAGTGCTTCTAATACCAAACCTGAGACCCTTCCTATAACATGAGATGTGATATCCAACTCCTTCCGATTCCAATCCTGAGACCCTTCCTATACCATGAGATGTGATATCTCAATGCTTCTAATACCAAACCTGAGACCTGCCCTATTACTTGAGATGTGATATCCAAATCCTTCCCATTCCAATCCTGAGACTCTTCCTATAGCATGAGATGTGATATCTCAATGTTTTTAATACCAAACCTAAGACCCTTCCTATAGCAAGAGATGTGATATCCAAATCCTTCCCATTCCAAACCTGAGACCCTTCCTATAGCATGAGATGTGATATCCAACTCCTTCCCATTCCAATCCTGAGACCCTTCCTATAGCAAGAGATGTGATATCCAAATCCTTCCCATTCCAAACCTGAGACCCTTCCTATAGCATGAGAGGTGATATCCAACTCCTTCCCATTCCAATCCTGTGTCCCTTCGTATAGCATGAGATTGGATATCTCAATGCTTCGAATACCAGACCTGAGACACTTCCTATCACATGAAATGTGATATCCAACTCCTTCCGATTCCAATCCTGAGACCCTTCCTATACCATGAGATGTGATATCTCAATGCTTCTGATACCAAACCTGAAACCTGTCCTATTACATGAGATGTGATATCCAAATCCTTCCCATTCCAATCCTGAGACCCTTCCTATAGCATGAGATGTGATATCTCAACGTTTCTAATACCAAACCGGAGACCCTTCCTATAGCAAGAGATGTGATATCCAAATCCTTCCCATTCCAAACCTGAGACCCTTCCCATAGATGAGATGTGATATCCAACTTCTTCCCATTCCAATCCTGAGACCCTTCCTATAGCATGAGATGTGTTATCTCAATGCATCTAATACCAAACCTGGACTCTTCCTATAGCATGAAATGTGATATCCAATTCCTTCCCATTCCAAACCTGAGACCCTTCCTATAGCATGAGATGTGATATATCAATGCTTCTACCAAACATGAGACCCTTCCTATAGCATGAGATGTGATATCCAACTCCTTCCCATTCCAAACCTGAGACCCTTCCCATAGATGAGATGTGATATCCAACTTCTTCCCATTCCAATCCTGAGACCCTTCCTATAGCATGAGATGTGATATCTCAATTCTTCTAATACCAAACCTGAGACCCTCCCTATAGCATAAGATATGATATCCAAGTCCTTCCCATTCCAATCCTGAGACCTTTCCTATAACATGAGATGTGATATCCAACTCCTTCCCATTCCAACCTGAGACCCTTCCTATAGCATGAGATGGGATATCCAACTCCTTCCCAATCCAATCCTGAGACCCTTCCGATAGCATGAGATGTTATCTCTCAATGCTTCTAACAAACCTGAGACCCTTCCTATAGCATGAGATGTGATATCTCAATGCTTTTAATACCAAACCTGAGATCCTTCCTATAACATGAGATGTGATTTCCAACTCCTTCCCATTCCAAACCTGAGACCCTTCCTATAGCATGAGATGTGATATCCAACTCCTTCCCATTCCAATCCTGAGACCCTTCCTATACCATGAGATGTGATATCTCAAAGCTTCTAAAACCAACCCTGAGAACCATCCTATAACATAAGATGTGATTTCTAAATCCTTCCCTTTCCAAACCTGAGACCCTTCCTTTAGCATGAGATGTGATATCCAACTTCTTCCCATTCCAATCCTGAGACCCTTCCTATATCATGAGATGTGATATCTCAATGCTTCTAATACCAAACCTGGACCCTTCCTATAGCATGAGATGTGATATCCAATTTTTCCCATTCCAATCCTGCGTCCCTTCCTATAGCATGAGATTGGATATCTCAGTGCTTCTAATACCAAATCTGAGACCCTTCCTATAACATGAGATGTGATATCCAACTCCTTCCTATTCCAATCCTGAGACCCTTCCTTTACCATGAGATGTGATATCTCAATGCTTCTAATACCAAACCTGAGACCTGCCCTATTACTTGAGATGTGATATCCAAATCCTTCCCATTCCAATCCTGAGACTCTTCGTATAGCATGAGATGTGATATCTCAATGTTTTTAATACCAAACCTGAGACCCTTCCAATAGCAAGAGATGTGATATCCAAATCCTTCCCATTCCAAACCTGAGAAGCTTCCTATAGCATGAGATGTGATATCCAACTCCTTCCCATTCCAATCCTGAGACCCTTCCTATAGCAAGAGATGTGATATCCAAATCCTTCCCATTCCAAACCTGAGACCCTTCCTATAGCATGAGAGGTGATATCCAACTCCTTCCCATTCCAATCCTGTGACCCTTCCTATAGCATGAGATTGGATATCCAATTTTCCCCATTCCAATCCTGAGACCCTTCCTATACCATGAAATGTGATATCTCAATGCTTCTAAAACCAACCCTGAGAACCATCCTATAACATAGGATGTGATTTCTAAATCCTTCCCTTTCCAAACCTGAGACCCTTCCTTTAGCATGAGATGTGATATCCAACTCCTTCCCATTCCAATCCTGAGACCCTTCCGATATCATGAGATGTGATATCTCAATGCTTCTAATACCAAACCTGGACCCTTCCTATAGCATGAGATGTGATATCAAATTTTTCCCATTCCAATCCTGCGTCCCTTCCTATAGCATGAGAATGGATATCTCAGTGCTTCTAATACCAAACCTGAGACCCTTCCTATAACATGAGATGTGATATCCAACTCCTTCCGATTCCAATCCTGAGACCCTTCCTATACCATGAGATGTGATATCTCAATGCTTCTAATACCAAACCTGAGACCTGCCCTATTACTTGAGATGTGATATCCAAATCCTTCCCATTCCAATCCTGAGACTCTTCCTATAGCATGAGATGTGATATCTCAATGTTTTTAATACCAAACCTAAGACCCTTCCTATAGCAAGAGATGTGATATCCAAATCCTTCCCATTCCAAACCTGAGACCCTTCCTATAGCATGAGATGTGATATCCAACTCCTTCCCATTCCAATCCTGAGACCCTTCCTATAGCAAGAGATGTGATATCCAAATCCTTCCCATTCCAATCCTGAGACTCTTCCTATAGCATGAGATGTGATACCTCAACGTTTCTAATACCAAACCGGAGACCCTTCCTATAGCAAGAGATGTGATATCCAAATCCTTCCCATTCCAAACCTGAGACCCTTCCCATCGATGAGATGTGATATCCAACTTCTTCCCATTCCAATCCTGAGACCCTTCCTATAGCATGAGATGTGTTATCTCAATGCATCTAATACCAAACCTGGACTCTTCCTATAGCATGAAATGTGATATCCAATTCCTTCCCATTCCAAACCTGAGACCCTTCCTATAGCATGAGATGTGATATATCAATGCTTCTACCAAACATGAGACCCTTCCTATAGCATGAGATGTGATATCCAACTCCTTCCCATTCCAAACCTGAGACCCTTCCCATAGATGAGATGTGATATCCAACTTCTTCCCATTCCAATCCTGAGACCCTTCCTATAGCATGAGATGTGATATCTCAATTCTTCTAATACCAAACCTGAGACCCTCCCTATAGCATAAGATATGATATCCAAGTCCTTCCCATTCCAATCCTGAGACCTTTCCTATAACATGAGATGTGATATCCAACTCCTTCCCATTCCAACCTGAGACCCTTCCTATAGCATGAGATGGGATATCCAACTCCTTCCCAATCCAATCCTGAGACCCTTCCGATAGCATGAGATGTTATCTCTCAATGCTTCTAACAAACCTGAGACCCTTCCTATGTCATGAGATGTGATATCAAACTCCTTCCCATTCCAATCCTGAGACCCTTCCTATAGCATGAGATGTGATATCCAACTTCTTCCCTTTCCAATCCTGAGACCCTTCCTATACCATGAGATGTGATATCTCAATGCTTCTAATACCAATCCTGAGACCCGCCCTATAACATGAGATGTGATATCCAAATCCTTCCCCTTCTAAACCTGAGACCCTTCCTTTAGCATGAGATGTGATATCCAACTCCTTCCCATTCCAATCCTGAGACCCTTCCGATAGCATGAGATGTGATATCTCAGTGCTTCTAATATCAAACCTGAGACCCTCCCTATAGCATGAGATGTGATATCCAAGTCCTTCCCATTCCAATCCTGAGACCCTTCCTACAGCATGAGATGTGAAATCTCAATGCTTCTAATACCAAACCTGAGACCCTTCCTATAACATGAGATGGGATATCCAACTCCTTCCCATTCCAATCCTGAGACCCTTCCGATAGCAGAGGTGTGATATCTCAATGCTTATACCAAACCTGAGACCCTTCCTATGTCATGAGATGTGATATCCAACTCCTTCCCATTCCAATCCTGAGACCCTTCCTATACCATGAGATGTAATATCTCAATGCTTCTAAAACCAACCCTGAGAACCATCCTATAACATGAGATGTGATATCCAACTCCTTCCCATTCCAACCTGAGACCCTTCCTATAGCATGAGATGAGATATCCAACTCCTTCCCAATCCAATCCTGAGACCCTTCCGATAGCAGAGGTGTGATATCTCAATGCTTATACCAAACCTGAGACCCTTCCTATGTCATGAGATGTGATATCCAACTCCTTCCCATTCCAATCCTGAGACCCTTCCTATACCATGAGATGTAATATCTCAATGCTTCTAAAACCAACCCTGAGAACCATCCTATAACATGAGATGTGATATCCAACTCCTTCCCATTCCAACCTGAGACCCTTCCTATGTCATGAGATGTGATATCAAACTCCTTCCCATTCCAATCCTGAGACCCTTCCTATAGCATGAGATGTGATATCCAACTCCTTCCCATTCCAATCCTGAGACCCTTCCTATACCATGAGATGTGATATCTCAATGCTTCTAATACCAATCCTGAGACCCGCCCTATAACATGAGATGTGATGTCCAAATCCTTCCCCTTCTAAACCTGAGACCCTTCCTTTAGCATGAGATGTGATATCCAACTCCTTCCCATTCCAATCCTGAGACCCTCCCGATAGAATGAGATGTGATATCTCAATGCTTCTAATATCAAACCTGAGACCCTCCCTAAAGCATGAGTTGTGATATCCAAGTCCTTCCCATTCCAATCCTGCACCCTTCCTATAGCATGAGATGTAATATCTCAATGCTTCTAATACCAAACCTGAGACCCTTCCTATAACATGAGATGGGATATACAACTCCTTCCCATTCCAATCCTGAGACCCTTCCGATAACAGAGGTGTGATATCTCAATGCTTATACCAAACCTGCGACCCTTCCTATGGCATGAGATGTGATATCCAACTCCTTCCGGTCCAATCCTGAGACCCTTCCTATAGCATGAGATGTGTTATCTCAATGCTTCTACCAAACCTGAGACCCTTACTATAGCATGAGATGTGATATCCAACTCCTTCCCATTCCAAACCTGAGACCCTTCCTATAGCATGAGATGTGATATCCAACTCCTTCCCATTCCAATCCTGAGACCCTTCCTATACCATGAGATGTGATATCTCAATGCTTCTAAAACCAACCCTGAGAACCATCCTATAACATGAGATGTGATATCTAAATCTGTCCCTTTCCAAACCTGAGCCCCTTCCTTTAGCATGAGATGTGATATCCAACTCCTTCCCATTCCAATCCTAAAACCCTTCCTATAGCATGAGATTGGATATCCAATTTTTCCCATTCCAATCCTGAGACCCTTCCTATACCATGAAATGTGATATCTCAATGCTTCTAAAACCAACCCTGAGAACCATCCTATAACATAGGATGTGATTTCTAAATCCTTCCCTTTCCAAACCTGAGACCCTTCCTTTAGCATGAGATGTGATATCCAACTCCTTCCCATTCCAATCCTGAGACCCTTCCGATATCATGAGATGTGATATCTCAATGCTTCTAATACCAAACCTGGACCCTTCCTATAGCATGAGATGTGATATCAAATTTTTCCCATTCCAATCCTGCGTCCCTTCCTATAGCATGTGATTGGATATCTCAGTGCTTCAAATACCAAACCTGAGACCCTTCCTATAACATGAGATGTGATATCCAACTCCTTCCGATTCCAATCCTGAGACCCTTCCTATACCATGAGATGTGATATCTCAATGCTTCTAATACCAAACCTGAGACCTGCCCTATTACTTGAGATGTGATATCCAAATCCTTCCCATTCCAATCCTGAGACTCTTCCTATAGCATGAGATGTGATATCTCAATGTTTTTAATACCAAACCTAAGACCCTTCCTATAGCAAGAGATGTGATATCCAAATCCTTCCCATTCCAAACCTGAGACCCTTCCTATAGCATGAGATGTGATATCCAACTCCTTCCCATTCCAATCCTGAGACCCTTCCTATAGCAAGAGATGTGATATCCAAATCCTTCCCATTCCAAACCTGAGACCCTTCCTATAGCATGAGAGGTGATATCCAACTCCTTCCCATTCCAATCCTGCGTCCCTTCGTATAGCATGAGATTGGATATCTCAATGCTTCGAATACCAGACCTGAGACACTTCCTATCACATGAAATGTGATATCCAACTCCTTCCGATTCCAATCCTGAGACCCTTCCTATACCATGAGATGTGATATCTCAATGCTTCTGATACCAAACCTGAAACCTGTCCTATTACATGAGATGTGATATCCAAATCCTTCCCATTCCAATCCTGAGACCCTTCCTATAGCATGAGATGTGATATCTCAACGTTTCTAATACCAAACCGGAGACCCTTCCTATAGCAAGAGATGTGATATCCAAATCCTTCCCATCCCAAACCTGAGACCCTTCCCATAGATGAGATGTGATATCCAACTTCTTCCCATTCCAATCCTGAGACCCTTCCTATAGCATGAGATGTGTTATCTCAATGCATCTAATACCAAACCTGGACTCTTCCTATAGCATGAAATGTGATATCCAATTCCTTCCCATTCCAAACCTGAGACCCTTCCTATAGCATGAGATGTGATATATCAATGCTTCTACCAAACATGAGACCCTTCCTATAGCATGAGATGTGATATCCAACTCCTTCCCATTCCAAACCTGAGACCCTTCCCATAGATGAGATGTGATATCCAACTTCTTCCCATTCCAATCCTGAGACCCTTCCTATAGCATGAGATGTGATATCTCAATTCTTCTAATACCAAACCTGAGACCCTCCCTATAGCATAAGATATGATATCCAAGTCCTTCCCATTCCAATCCTGAGACCTTTCCTATAACATGAGATGTGATATCCAACTCCTTCCCATTCCAACCTGAGACCCTTCCTATAGCATGAGATGGGATATCCAACTCCTTCCCAATCCAATCCTGAGACCCTTCCGATAGCATGAGATGTTATCTCTCAATGCTTCTAACAAACCTGAGACCCTTCCTATGTCATGAGATGTGATATCAAACTCCTTCCCATTCCAATCCTGAGACCCTTCCTATAGCATGAGATGTGATATCCAACTTCTTCCCTTTCCAATCCTGAGACCCTTCCTATACCATGAGATGTGATATCTCAATGCTTCTAATACCAATCCTGAGACCCGCCCTATAACATGAGATGTGATATCCAAATCCTTCCCCTTCTAAACCTGAGACCCTTCCTTTAGCATGAGATGTGATATCCAACTCCTTCCCATTCCAATCCTGAGACCCTTCCGATAGCATGAGATGTGATATCTCAGTGCTTCTAATATCAAACCTGAGACCCTCCCTATAGCATGAGATGTGATATCCAAGTCCTTCCCATTCCAATCCTGAGACCCTTCCTACAGCATGAGATGTGAAATCTCAATGCTTCTAATACCAAACCTGAGACCCTTCCTATAACATGAGATGGGATATCCAACTCCTTCCCATTCCAATCCTGAGACCCTTCCGATAGCAGAGGTGTGATATCTCAATGCTTATACCAAACCTGAGACCCTTCCTATGTCATGAGATGTGATATCCAACTCCTTCCCATTCCAATCCTGAGACCCTTCCTATACCATGAGATGTAATATCTCAATGCTTCTAAAACCAACCCTGAGAACCATCCTATAACATGAGATGTGATATCCAACTCCTTCCCATTCCAACCTGAGACCCTTCCTATAGCATGAGATGAGATATCCAACTCCTTCCCAATCCAATCCTGAGACCCTTCCGATAACATGAGATGTGATCTCTCAATGCTTCTAACAAACCTGAGACCCTTCCTATGTCATGAGATGTGATATCAAACTCCTTCCCATTCCAATCCTGAGACCCTTCCTATAGCATGAGATGTGATATCCAACTCCTTCCCATTCCAATCCTGAGACCCTTCCTATACCATGAGATGTGATATCTCAATGCTTCTAATACCAATCCTGAGACCCGCCCTATAACATGAGATGTGATGTCCAAATCCTTCCCCTTCTAAACCTGAGACCCTTCCTTTAGCATGAGATGTGATATCCAACTCCTTCCCATTCCAATCCTGAGACCCTCCCGATAGAATGAGATGTGATATCTCAATGCTTCTAATATCAAACCTGAGACCCTCCCTAAAGCATGAGTTGTGATATCCAAGTCCTTCCCATTCCAATCCTGCACCCTTCCTATAGCATGAGATGTAATATCTCAATGCTTCTAATACAAAACCTGAGATCCTTCCTATAACATGAGATGGGATATACAACTCCTTCCCATTCCAATCCTGAGACCCTTCCGATAACAGAGGTGTGATATCTCAATGCTTATACCAAACCTGCGACCCTTCCTATGGCATGAGATGTGATATCCAACTCCTTCCGGTCCAATCCTGAGACCCTTCCTATAGCATGAGATGTGTTATCTCAATGCTTCTACCAAACCTGAGACCCTTACTATAGCATGAGATGTGATATCCAACTCCTTCCCATTCCAAACCTGAGACCCTTCCTATAGCATGAGATGTGATATCCAACTCCTTCCCATTCCAATCCTGAGACCCTTCCTATACCATGAGATGTGATATCTCAATGCTTCTAAAACCAACCCTGAGAACCATCCTATAACATGAGATGTGATATCTAAATCTGTCCCTTTCCAAACCTGAGCCCCTTCCTTTAGCATGAGATGTGATATCCAACTCCTTCCCATTCCAATCCTAAAACCCTTCCTATAGCATGAGATGTGATATCTCAATGCTTCTAATACCAAACCTGGACCCTTCCAATAGCATGAGATGTGATATCCAATTTCTTCCCATTCCAATCCTACGTCCCTTCCTACAGCATGAGATTTGATATCTCAGTGCTTCTAATACCAAACCTGAGACCCTTCCTATAACATGAGATGTGATATCCAACTCCTTCCCATTCCAATCCTGAGACCCTTTCTATACCATGAGATGTGATATCTCAATGCTTCTAATATCAATCCTGAGACCTGCCCTATAACATGAGATGTGATTTCCAAATCCTTCCCATTCCAATCCTGAGACCCTTCCTATAGCATGAGATGTGATATCCAACTCCTTCCCATTCCAATCCTGAGACCCTTCCTATACCATGAGATGTGATATCTCAGTGCTTCTAATATCAATCCTGAGACCTGCCCTATAACATGAGATGTGATTTCCAACTCCTTCCCATTCCAATCCTGAGACCCTTCCGATAGCATGAGATGTGATATCTCAATGATTCTAATATCAAACCGGAAACCCTCCCTATAGCATGAGATGTGATATCCAAGTCCTTCCCATTCCAATCCTGAGACCCTTCCTATAGCATGAGATGTGATATCTCAGTGCTTCTAATACCAAACCTGAGACCCTTCCTATAACATGAGATTAGATATCCAACTCCTTCTCATTCCAATCCTGAGACCCTTCTGATAGCAGAGGTGTGATATCTTAATGCTTATACCAAACCTGAGACCCTTCCTATGGCATGAGATGTGATATCCAACTCCTTCCCATTCCAATCCTGAGACCCTTCCTATAGCATGAGATGTGTTATCTCAATGCTTCTACCAAACCTGAGACCCTTCCTATACCATGAGATGTGATATCCAACTCCTTCCCATTCCAATCCTGAGACCCTTCCTATAGCATGAGATGTGATATCTCAATGCTTCTAATACCAAACATGAGATCCTTCCTATAACATGAGATGTGATATCCAACTCCTTCCCATTCCAAACCTGAGACCCTTCCTATAGCATGAGATGTGATATCCATCTCCTTCCCACTCCAATCCTGAGACCCTTCCTATACCATGAGATGTGATATATCAATGCTTCTAAAACCAACCCCGAGAACCTTCCTATAACATCAGATGTGATATCTAACTCCTTCCCATTCCAAACCTGAGACCATTCCTATAGCATAGGATGTGAGATCCAACTACTTCCGATTCCAATTCTGTGACCCTTCCTATTACATGAGATGTGATATCGAACTCCTTCCCATTCCAAACCTGAGACCCGTCCTATAGCATGAGATGTGATACCCAACTCCTTCTCGTTCCAATCCTTAGGCCTTCCGATAGCATGAGATGTGATATCTCACTGCTTCTAATACCAAATGTTAGGAAAGATTTCGTAATTGTAGGTAATTTTCCTTCCATGTGGCAACCCCTAAACTTTTTGCTGTTGTTTTTCACCTTGTTCTCGACTATGCCAGAGAAGTGCAGCCTTCTGCCGCACTCCTCTGGGCTTTCGCTCCTTTCTTACGGGGAAACTGACATGCCCTTAAGACAGTCAGTACCGGGAAACGCTGTTTTCCGTAGTTTCTTTTATCATGTTGCGGCTTTCGTGCAACATGACCCAAGAGGGCACTGTAAGCTAAGTTACTGCTCTCTTGGGTCTCTAGCCTTCTACAGGCCCTAGATACTCTTTTAGGATTGTAACTGATTGGTGCAAGTGATTCACGGATGGGAATGGTGCCAGCGATCGTTTCTTGTGTTTTGAGCTCCTTTTGGCGTTTTAAGCGCGTTTCTCGCGCTTAGCCCAAAATGGTGGCCTGGCTCCCAAAATGGCCAGACCACGAGGCTCCTTTGTCCTGTCCGCTGATCGTCTTGCTCCCTTCACCTTCCCCAGGTCGAGCCGACCCGGGGCCTTCCTTATTTGGGCATGTACTTTCCCGCGAAACACAGATGCTTTCGCGGGCTGCTACATGCCTGGTGTGTGCCTCCAGGATGTGGGCTGGGATGTCTGGTCCCAATACACATCCTGGGTGCCAGAGAGTCTAGGGTGGTGTGAATGCCTGGGACCACCGTGGTCCGTGATAGGTCCACGTATGGTGTGAGTGTTGATGAGCGGATCTCCCATTGGGTCCCCTCCGTTTTGGCGCGAAGGGAACCGTGGATAAGAGGGGGCTGGAAACACCACTACCATGTTGATCTCCTGAGTTCTCACGAACGAAGGAATACAGGAGCCAAGTATCCTGCAACCAAGAGGCTGAACCGAGGAATCGCTGGTGACCCGCTGAAGGACTGCTCCTCTGCACTGCTGTCGCCTTGTGAAACCCTTTTCACCTTTGATCGAACCAGAAGGCCTGTACTGGTACTTCGACCCTTGGAATAGCGGGGACAGCTATTCTCGGCATCTTCACCATCTCCTGCTAGTAAGCCTTCGGAAGCGTCTCTGGGCCATCCAGCAGACTGACCAGCCTACACAGGAGTCTTGCTCTGTAACCGCCGCCAGGTTGTGTAGTATTTCCAGTCCTTGTCACTCTCACACGCTTCGTACACTTGGCGTTCCCAGGTCTGAAGTGAGTAGTGTACATTTGGCTCAGATACACACGGCCGCTCCGTTGCCCTGCTGTGGTAACAAACTGTGCGGGTTCCTTCGTTTGGGACGTCTTTTACTCAACTCTGCTGCTGCAGACTCAACACGACGACGAGACGTCCCCTGCTCTTCTGAACCTGCCAGCTACTGAAACTGACGCGGAGAAGCCTGGGTCTGCTTGCATCGGGGACCGGTGAGTAGCATAGCTAGGAACTGGTCGCCCTCCTGCAGGAGCCCATAGCTTTTCCCCGCTGTGTCAAAACAGCACGCCTTTCCGTACTCGCGCTCTGCTTCTGCCCACAGTGGAGGCTGCGCTTGATTCGCCGAACTCTGTTCTTCTTCATTTGTGCACTAAACTGAACTGCCTGATTTCCCTCGAAGAGACTCCCCTTTTTTCCCGTTGGCACCAGCGTGTGCAGGTACTTTTGAGCACAAGACTCCACTCTTCGTAGGGCTTGGACTTCCTTTTAGTTAGGTGCCTCTGAAGGCGGACTGGGTCTAAGCATTATTTCGCACTGCCTGTTTTCCTTCCCTTTTAGGTGGACTACACATTTCGTGCATCTAACGCTTGAGACTTGTTTGTATTTGTATATATATTGTATTGGTATGGTATGTGTTGGTTTACTAGAGTTGTATTGTGATTTCTCGCTACAGTCATTGTTTTAAAGGCCTTGGAATAAATGTGTATATATTTATATTATAACACCTGTTTGGAGTAGTTTGTAAGTGTCCTTGCTTTGTGTGCTCATTGCGGGCTTTCAGTCACCCTCACCCCTCTTGAGACCTAGTCTTGACCGCCGCGATCGCTACCCTGATTGGTCTGGCTTGTCCAGAGGTTACCCTGTTCCAAGTAATTAGGTTGGCCTTCTGAACTTCTGCGCCGCCAGGACAGAGTTCAGAAATCTGTCTTAACACCTATTACATGAGATGTGATATCCAAATCCTTCCCATTCCAATCCTGAGACCCTTCCCATAGCATGAGATGTGATATCCAACTTCTTCCCATTCCAATCCTGAGACCCTTCCTATAGCATGAGATGTGATATCTCAATGCACATACATGCCAACATTCTGTGACCAAAAATCTGTAGGAATCTTAAAGGTTCAAAAATAGTAATTAGCATAATGATGACATCACAGGAAATGATGTCACATCAATTTGACCCAATGAAATGATAGGACATGACATCACAGGAAATGTGACGTGAACTTTGACCCTGTGACCTCACAGAAAATGACCTCAAGTGACATGGCTTTGAAGAGCTCACAGGAAACGACTGCCTGGTGTGGCCTATCCAGATCCTCTGACCCATCATTAGAAAAAAATGTACCAAATAAGTGAGCTGTGCACACTGTGACTAGCTTCTTCCTCATTAACACAGGTTTTCCCCTTCAAACATACCCATAACAATGATGTATACATTCTCCATTCATTTGAGATTTTTAGAAGTTAATGAAACCTGGTTAACATTTTATTAGATTAGGACGTGTACTACTTCTTTAGGAATAAAACATTTTAATAGTTTTTCTTAAAAAGAACAACATCTCTGTTAAGTAAAAACAAGCAAAATAAATAGTGATAATATTCTCACTCAGTAGCTAAATTCAATAACTTTATAAACAACAAACTGTACCATGGGTTCAATGAGATTATCTTTTGCAGAGGCCTAACAAAGCCGACATTTTTAACAAAAGATGAGTAGAAGTGGTGTTAGAAAACCTAACTTTATAGTTAAATAAATAAGCATCAGAGAATTAGGCACAAATTAAGATAAAACAACATATAATACTTATTGTGTATTAGAGCAGAGCACATACTGACCGTACAAAGTGGAAATTGTAAACATGTTGAAACCTGTTTGTTCTATCATATTTAGTACACTATTTACTTTCTTATAATGTGTGACATATTGCTTCTCCTTTTGGGACCCTTTTCTTGAATGTCTCTCTAACAATTAGACGGATGGTCCTGAACTTGTGCTTGCTGTAGGGCCACTGCTCTCCCTCCTAGCCAATAATGTTTGGTATGTAGACGATTTTGCTTTCTTGATTAACTTGTCAGATGGTTTCCACTTGTGAGGGTCAGTATTGCTAAACACATTGACCTTTGCTGATAAAATGCCACAGAGTGTATTCCTAATACCTGTATGGGCTGCATACACACTGTCAGAAGCATGGCCTTCTTGACTCCGTCCCAGCTGACTCCTCACATCAGTTGTCACTTTCCGTACCATATTGAACAGAGTTTCACAGAATGCATTGCTGTGAGGTATTAACAGAATGTACTTTGACAGAACACACAGCACCTTGAAGCGAAGAGAGTTATCTGCAGGATCCCTCAATTTGGAAAGATCTTCCCAGAACTGATCAATTCTTGTAATTCCATCTTGCCAGGTTGGCAGAAGTGTAGTAGACTGATAGTCTAAGAATTCTCGAGAAAGTTGCTGCATATCTTCTTCAGGAACAACATCAGGGAAAACGTTACACAACTCCTCAATACTTGTAAATGACGAGGTCATCCGCATGTTTGGAGACAAAAATGTGGCATTCCTTACCACTGGATCATAGAGGGGAAACTTAGTTTTGATGTATGTTAGCACCTTAATATAAAATTCTCTCACTTGTTTCCTAAATGCTCCAACTGTAGGTGTCCCCTCGATATCAGAATGCCTTATCGCCTGTCGTGCCCCATAGCCAATGAACAAATCAGAATCACTTCGATGATTGCGCGGGTCATTAAAAGCAACCTCTAAAATGTCATCCTTATGCTGCTCAATGATCTCTGGCTTTACCAGGCATGACAGAATTGACTCATATAGTTTGATCTGTGACTGGTGCAGCACATGTATCATAGGAGCCTCTGTCTGGAGTAGGACATTAAACTTATCAAAATTGGGCATGATAGCATGGAGAAACAGAACATAGCACTTCAGTATAGGGTCTTTGAAAACTTTCACTAGTCGTCATTCTCTGTCTCCACCTTTTAGATTTTTTTGCCGTTTTCTTGCTGGCTCCTCACTTGGCTCATCATCCTCGTAGTTTGTAAGAAAGTAAGATTTCAAACCATCCCACAATTTTAGAGCTCTTTCAAGACATTTACTGAGGCTCAGCCATCTTGTACTTACATGTTTGAGCACCTTACGAATTTCCTGATCACAAAAAATTAGGGATTCCCGCAATTTAGATTTTCTTTTTGCACTTTTTTCAAAGTGGTAAAATAAGTCAATAGCAAATTCTTCTGGATTGAAGCGAATGAGAGCCTTCGCTCCATTTTTTGCAGCTAGATGAGAAAGGTGGCATGGGCACCCCATCATATACATAGCTGCCCTATCTTTTTTCAGATGCCCAAGAACTCCCTTGCCTTTCCCAGTCATAACAGAAGCATTGTCACAAGACAATGAGGCGCACTGTGCAAGACTAAGATTTTTCTCTTCCAATGATCTTTTTACAGCAATGTAAATATTTTCACCTGTTGCTTCATTAACAGCTGGCATGTCCAGAAAAGAATGTACAACTAGGCCAGATGTTTGGTCTTCATGACTTATAACCACTGGAAAACACTTATCCTCCTCATCTGAACTTCCATCGGTTGCAAGAGAATACCACTTTTTATTGACAGCAAGGAACACCTTTAAATCCTGCATGGCATCAGCAGCAATTGCATTGATGATATGGCTTCCTTTGGTTCGGCCACATGAGTATGACTGAGCAATTTTGCTGTCTGGAAACATGACAGCAGCCATCTTGGAAAATTCATCATTTACACTAATTGGCAAATTACGCTTGACAATTAGCCCTTGAAAAAAAACTTCTGCTTTTATGACTTTGTGAGAGAGTTGTGATGATGTTTGCATAGAAGCTATTATACTACTTGTTCCACTAACTGCAGAGGCACGTGACTTGTGTTTTGAAGTGGCAATATGTTTCTTCAAATCTGCCATGCCACCGTGTCTTATGGAGAAATCACACCTACATATTGTGCAGAGAGCCTCCTTTGTGCCCAGTCTTGAAGGCTTTAGAAATGGATATGTCTCTTCCCATGATGTCTTGTATACATTGTCCCACCGAGCTGGCTTTGACATGGTCAATAATAATTTCTGAACTATCTTGCCTGGTTTCTTCCTCTGTCACAATCTGCTTTCATGCAGGGCTCCTGAGTCCAGTTCTGAGGGATATAAAAGCTACAATAATACTTTATAATAATGGGTACCAAGACAAAGGATGTCAAGAGGTGCAACATCATGAAAGCTTCTATTAGGGTGCAAAATAAAGTGCAAGACAGAAGATTTTACATTTACTTCTCACAAGTTAGCGAGACAGCGAAACCATGAAAGAACCTACTGTGCCTTAAACTGGAAGAAACCCACCGGCTAAGGAGATGTGGTGAGCAACAGCGGGAAAGTAGAGACATCGCACACTGACAATTTATCACTGGGCCCGCCCTGTGAAAGGTCCATTAGAGTCTAACATAACATATCACTCACTTTCTTAGACAGTCAGTCAGATATCACACGATAAAGATACACTACCGGGGGCCTGTGAAAGGTCTTGACTGTTGTCACACAAAGGCCTTTGACAGGCCTGGGTAAACTGGGTTAAAAGTATACATCTTGAAACCATTTAGCAAAGTACAAATGCCAAGATATGCAAGAGTTTGCCCAAAATTCCTTTTTAATGTCTAGCACTCGGGTCTTTTATTGCAAATCCTGCTCTAATGCTCTGATTACGAATGGTTAATCTTCATTACTCATAGCCCAACTCTTCCTTGTCAGAGTACTTATTGAAAGGGACCGGCCTTTCAATAGGACCCTTACCCACATTTTCATAGTCATAGCCCCTCACAGCGCAGGAAGTAGGGGGAGAGGGAATTGTGAAAATAAATTGTGACAGGGTTCTGTTAGAAGTCAGGCAGACCACCTTCAAGAAGTACTGTGATGAAGAAGGACATGGACGTAATGATATTTTTACATTATATATACACTGAGTACTCTCACAAGAGCAGACATGAATTGAGTGCAGGCCTTTGTAGGGACACGGGTCTCTGTGTGCCCCTTGAAGGTCGTTCAAGGCTTATTCAGATTTCTCTGGTCTCATGGTCTAAAATATGTTGACTTTATCCCTCAACCTTAGGTATTCTAACAAACTCTGTATCTCTTTTCACTCAGGTTAACTAAGTGCCACTAAAGCATTCAAATGCAACCAATGGCACGTGTGATGTCCAGATATGAACTGTTTAAATTATATTCTTGTATGGAGTTAACACCAGGCTATTAACTGGCCAGAATTTTTATTTCTCACAAAAAACAAACACACAGGCAACTTTCAGTTTGCCACAAAGACTCACTGCCCTTGCCAAGGCCCAGCTAAGGATGTGTGGGCATCCACATCAACATAATGGTCGGGTACCCCCCTTGAGTGGAAAACAGTCAGAGGCATCTGTCAGGTGCATACATTACAAGGGAGACAAAGAAATAAAGCAGAGGGTTAATTGACAAAGATTATGTTGAGATGCCCACACAGCAGGGAGCTGAAACACAAAATATCCACTTAACAGCTATAAATCCTTCTATGTCAGTAGGGCCTGCTGTGGGGGAACCGGTGTGAAAAGACAATGAGGTGAGTACATAGCACTGACCAAGCCCTTGCTGACTGAACCACGAGCAATGAGATGTGTGAGTCCCATGCCTCATGCTTTGCATACATTTTACTGTCATGGTGACTGTTCTGACATGAAATGAGCAGGCTCAGAAGGAATGCACAATTTGATTGATGAATTGGTCATGTTTTAGTTGTCAAAATACGCTGTTTTTAAGCAAAGCCGCCAGCATCCTATATTCAGGCTATGGACATTATATGATGCCTAGCTCAGTCCCCTCAATCGCACCCCCACCACTGGCAATTCACCTTCCTTCACCCGGGAAGGGAGGGTGGTGGTGTCCCCCAGTACATTTTGTCAATTTCCAGAAAGATGCAATATTAGCCTTTCTCGAGAGGCAAGCAAGGTTTAGAGTAATGATAATGGTGTGTTATTTATATAGCACCTTAATCCAAAGCACTTTACAGAGCACATATTTACATACAATATCGCCCAACCGAAATATGTACTCATTTATCGACCTCAGAAGGATGAAAGGCTGAGTTGGCCTTGCCGGGATTCGAACCTGCGACCTGCAGATCACGCTCAGATCTCATCAGCGAGCGCTCAACCCGCTGAGCTATCTTACCAAAAAGGATCGAAAGGGGTGAGGTTGGGGGCGAGGGTGTTGTTTCGCTCAGACCCAATCAAAGATTTATTCAGCTCAGAGTGCAACATTCTTCCATAATGGGCACAAGTTTACTCACGCCTGATTAAAGACGTGTCCAGATTTGAATTAGTCATATCTCTCGGCTCAAATATATATTCGGAGAAGAACACAGGCTAGGTCTGCATAGGCAGGTGTTCACTGTTCATCCATACCCAAAAATGCTATGCTATTGCCTGAAATCGGGCCGGTTTCCTCTCGGACCAGTGCAAAACTGAACAGATGACTGAATGGTTTTCAATGAGGCATAATCTCTGGTGTTGCTTTGGGCAACCCTCCAGACCATCCTTTTTCAGACTGCCATGCCATTACAGAAAGTGAAAGGTCACGTTAAAATCAGGCGTGATCCCTCCACAAAAGGGGCAGTACAGCCCTAACTGCACGGTCACACACATTGAATAGATTGGGCCAAACCAGAACTGTTCGACACAATCCCTAGTAGGGCCCCTGCCTTTAGAGGTGTAGTTGGCCTTGCGCCCTTAAAAGAAATAGGGACACAAGCTGAGCCTTTTATATTTAAAGATCTGAAATACAAGGTGTGACCAGCTTTTTATGCAATCAGTTTTTTTGTACTTTTGAGAATGTTGCTTTGCTGTACTTTTGAGAATGTTGCTTTGTCGGACTGGCATAAAGATGTATGCTGCCCCAAGAAAAATGCCATTTTGCTACCCACCTTACTATAAGGCCAGAAGTCAAGTCTTTACGGCCAACTTGGTGCCTTCCGCTGCTTGCAATTGCCTGAGTGTAATATTGGGCCTGTCGCTTTGTGCATACATCATAAAACTCTGACAGACCTCTACACACTTACAACTAATTTATATCATTTTGGGTCTGGCGTGTACCAGTGTGAAGACCGATGCACAAGAGCGTCATGCCTGCGCCGACCCTGGTGGGGGGGGCGGCGGCGGACTCTGGAGCGTGAGCATGGGGGAAGCCGGTAGGTATTCCTGCACGTGAGACGCGCTAGAGAGCATCGCACAGTGGGAACAGGGAAAGAACCCTAACATATCACTGGCTCGGCAACCAACCCCACAGTACGAGCTCAGCTCTTTCAGTGCTGGTATGATGCGTTGTTTGGGCGAGTGTGTATGTAAGCCTGTCAGCCTGTCTCTTCTACGCCGCTATTTTCCAGACTCCCTTACCACGACCACACCGATTGTGTCTGCGAGGCTCCGGAGCAATGTATATACATGTGGCACGTTCTAATGAAGTACACACATACATGATGTCTCCCTCTCATCTCAAACAAGCGGTGGCTACGAAAACATGTATTATTGTCAACCAGGCTCCACTTATTTATTTATTTGTTTAGGTTTTGGCATTTGCTGCCACCCGTTCTGTCCACTTAATGTAGATTATTTATTGAAAAACGATTTACATCCCCTGTTGCATTTGGTTTCTGAAGATGAAAGCTGCATACTTGGCAGAAAACGTAGGTAGATGAAACACAACACATGATTAAACCAGCTCGAACATTCTGCTTATCAATTGCCGTTTGCTCGTATTTTGTTGTTTCCCTCAATTTTGTTCTTAGTTAATCTCCAAGCTGGTTTAAGACTTGCAGCACATCAACAACCATGCGTAAATCATTTCAAAGGCCGGGACATTCATGTTGCCTTCCAATGCCGCACTCTAAACCTTTTCGCATTCTTCTTCAACCTCCTCCTCCCACTTATGGCTCTGTTAAAAAAATGGCCAGCAACCGTGTGGAGGATTCTGTCCGGATGTATTAAGACATCTGGTGTCAAGGGGTGGACTGGCTTATAGGGAACTCTGGAGATTTCCCGGTGGGCCTCTGCACCCTGGGCATCTTTTGTGTGGTAGTTCCAAATTGTCTCATAGGAAAAGCATTGGGCTTGCTGAAAATGTGTCATATGAGGCACCTTTGACCATTATTTCCAGGGCCTCTTTTGGTCCCCAGTAATTATTTCCAGGGTCTCTTTTAGTTCCCAGTCCACCCCTGCTGGTGTCTTAATATATTCCGGGCAGAATCCTCCACAAGGCCACGGTTGCTGGCCATTTTTACACAGACATTTGGGGCACTGAGGCAAACCCACCAAGCCGGGGGAAGCGTGGAAACCAAAAAAAAAACTCTAGAAGCTCATCTCAGGCAACACAAACACGTGGGCTTGCGGTAGGAACCATACCATGTAGTAATTTCCTTGGGACCCGTGGCCTACCCCTTCCTCCCACTCCCCTGCCTTAACCTCCTTGCAGCCCCTCTCCCTCCCATCCCACCTTGGCATGCTAGGCCCCTGCTAATGAGCGCAGACCCATTAAAAACACATTACAGCTTGTATTGGGCGCCCCCCTTTCTTTTGTGTAGTGCTTTGGTGGCACAGCGAGGCACAATTGAAACTAAGGGCCTCATTACACGGATGGCGGTAAGGGTTTACCGGTACCGGTAAAATACCGGTACCGGTAAATCCTTACCGCCTTACTACGAGGTCCCTTTGCGGGTTGGGGGATTTAACGCCTGCTTTTTGCAGGCGTTAAAAACCAACCCGCAAAGGGACCAAGGGAGCTAATTACGGTACCGCAATTTGCGGTACCGTAATTAGCGCCTTCCCCATTCCCATTAAGCCCTATGGGGCAAAAATGGGAATGGGGAAGGGCAATGGGGGAAGGGGGAATTACCGCCCCGCCAACCTTGGAATGGGGCGGTAATTCCCCTTTCCGCCAAGGCGGTGCCGGTATTTTACCGGCATGAACCATGGCGCTAATAGCACCATGGTTCTCCGCCATCTGTGTAATGAGGCCCTAAATCCCTTAATTGCCACCTCCTCGTTGTTCCTCAGCATGAAGTAGAGACAGTGCGTGCAGGCTACAGGCTGTGCACTAGGATCGTGCTGTAATCTAGTTGCCAGGTCAGAGATCACAGCTAACGTGAGAGAGATGCTTTGCACTGCCCTTGAGGTGCGCAGGAAATACCTTGATATGAGATGTTGAAATCCTCGTGCTGGTTAATGGAAGAGTTCATTTGTAACCTGCTTACCTGCTGTTATTTTCAAACTTTCTAGGTGTATGTTTATTTTCAATGCCTAACGATCCATTCAAGGTGGCTGATTAATTGTGCAAGATGCATAGAAAATAAAAGTGGAAATGCAGCACTGTTTCACCTTTGTACTTGTCTTTGCCCACCTGCCCCGGGGCGCCACACTGTCAGGGACTAGCACGGCTCTTACTGTACCCAAATGGCATCGCCCACCGGAATGTCCACTTTTATTCGTGAGCAGATTCTTTGGAAAACATCTAACCCCGTCACGTGCGACTAGTCTACATAGTTGAGTCTCCCCATTACACAATGAAATAGTAGGCATGCCGCAAACTAACTGCCTGGAGCATTGCTAGTGTTCCAGTATGGGTTTCTAAGCTCCTTATGTCTTTAATGCCATGACTTTTTTCTTTTGAAAAATAAATACCTTCTGACACGCCTCCTTCTCCAGGCCGTATTCGTTTCAGCCAGCTGAGACTCCGCAAGCAGCGCCGTTTCGTTTAGCTAGAGGGTGGACATTACACATACGACGAACAAGAGGCTGCGAGTGCGTTGGTTCTCAGCAAAGTGAGAACAGCACTGCCCGAAGGATGGACGGCGCTGCAGGTGCCACTGCCACTAATATTGACACACAACCAAGCCTTGCTTGGTGCGCAGCAGGGCAGAGCCGGAGTCACGTGACTGCCGCCCATCTCAGATTTTGATTGAGGACAGAGGCGCTGGCGTGCGCCCGCGCACGCCAGCGCCTCTGTCATCAATCAAAATCTGAAATGGGGCCGTCACGCCCCCAGTGCTCTGGGGCCTCAGACAGAGGCCTGAAAAGGCCGTAGTGCAGCCACAGAAGTCGGTAGGCGGTAGGACTGCTTAAAAAGCGGTATCCTACCGCCTAAATCGGTAGGGTTGGCAAGTATGAATGCATCTAATACCAAGCCTGGACTCTTCCTATAGCATGAAATGTGATATCCAATTCCTTCCCATTCCAAACCTGAGACCCTTCCTATAGCATGAGAGGTGATATCCAACTCCTTCCCATTCCAATCCTGCGTCCCTTCGTATAGCATGAGATTGGATATCTCAATGCTTCGAATACCAGACCTGAGACACTTCCTATCACATGAAATGTGATATCCAACTCCTTCCGATTCCAATCCTGAGACCCTTCCTATACCATGAGATGTGATATCTCAATGCTTCTGATACCAAACCTGAGACGTGTCCTATTACATGAGATGTGATATCCAAATCCTTCCCATTCCAATCCTGAGACCCTTCCTATAGCATGAGATGTGATATCTCAACGTTTCTAATACCAAACCGGAGACCCTTCCTATAGCAAGAGATGTGATATCCAAATCCTTCCCATTCCAAACCTGAGACCCTTCCCATAGATGAGATGTGATATCCAACTTCTTCCATTCCAATCCTGAGACCCTTCCTATAGCATGAGATGTGTTATCTCAATGCATCTAATACCAAACCTGGACTCTTCCTATAGCATGAAATGTGATATCCAATTCCTTCCCATTCCAATCCTGAGACCTTTCCTATAACATGAGATGTGATATCCAACTCCTTCCCATTCCAACCTGAGACCCTTCCTATAGCATGAGATGGGATATCCAACTCCTTCCCAATCCAATCCTGAGACCCTTCCGATAGCATGAGATGTTATCTCTCAATGCTTCTAACAAACCTGAGACCCTTCCTATGTCATGAGATGTGATATCAAACTCCTTCCCATTCCAATCCTGAGACCCTTCCTATAGCATGAGATGTGATATCCAACTTCTTCCCTTTCCAATCCTGAGACCCTTCCTATACCATGAGATGTGATATCTCAATGCTTCTAATACCAATCCTGAGACCCGCCCTATAACATGAGATGTGATATCCAAATCCTTCCCCTTCTAAACCTGAGACCCTTCCTTTAGCATGAGATGTGATATCCAACTCCTTCCCATTCCAATCCTGAGACCCTTCCGATAGCATGAGATGTGATATCTCAGTGCTTCTAATATCAAACCTGAGACCCTCCCTATAGCATGAGATGTGATATCCAAGTCCTTCCCATTCCAATCCTGAGACCCTTCCTATAGCATGAGATGTGAAATCTCAATGCTTCTAATACCAAACCTGAGACCCTTCCTATAACATGAGATGGGATATCCAACTCCTTCCCATTCCAATCCTGAGACCCTTCCGATAGCAGAGGTGTGATATCTCAATGCTTATACCAAACCTGAGACCCTTCCTATGTCATGAGATGTGATATCCAACTCCTTCCCATTCCAATCCTGAGACCCTTCCTATACCATGAGATGTAATATCTCAATGCTTCTAAAACCAACCCTGAGAACCATCCTATAACATGAGATGTGATATCCAACTCCTTCCCATTCCAACCTGAGACCCTTCCTATAGCATGAGATGAGATATCCAACTCCTTCCCAATCCAATCCTGAGACCCTTCCGATAACATGAGATGTGATCTCTCAATGCTTCTAACAAACCTGAGACCCTTCCTATGTCATGAGATGTGATATCAAACTCCTTCCCATTCCAATCCTGAGACCCTTCCTATAGCATGAGATGTGATATCCAACTCCTTCCCATTCCAATCCTGAGACCCTTCCTATACCATGAGATGTGATATCTCAATGCTTCTAATACCAATCCTGAGACCCGCCCTATAACATGAGATGTGATGTCCAAATCCTTCCCCTTCTAAACCTGAGACCCTTCCTTTAGCATGAGATGTGATATCCAACTCCTTCCCATTCCAATCCTGAGACCCTCCCGATAGAATGATATGTGATATCTCAATGCTTCTAATATCAAACCTGAGACCCTCCCTAAAGCATGAGTTGTGATATCCAAGTCCTTCCCATTCCAATCCTGCACCCTTCCTATAGCATGAGATGTAATATCTCAATGCTTCTAATACCAAACCTGAGACCCTTCCTATAACATGAGATGGGATATACAACTCCTTCCCATTCCAATCCTGAGACCCTTCCGATAACAGAGGTGTGATATCTCAATGCGTATACCAAACCTGCGACCCTTCCTATGGCATGAGATGTGATATCCAACTCCTTCCCATTCCAATCCTGAGACCCTTCCTATAGCATGAGATGTGTTATCTCAATGCTTCTACCAAACCTGAGACCCTTACTATAGCATGAGATGTGATATCCAACTCCTTCCCATTCCAATCCTGAGACCCTTCCTATAGCATGAGATGTGATATCTCAATGCTTCTAATACCAAACCTGAGATCCTTCCTATAACATGAGATGTGATATCCAACTCCTTCCCATTCCAAACCTGAGACCCTTCCTATAGCATGAGATGTGATATCCAACTCCTTCCCATTCCAATCCTGAGACCCTTCCTATACCATGAGATGTGATATCTCAATGCTTCTAAAACCAACCCTGAGAACCATCCTATAACATGAGATGTGATATCTAAATCTGTCCCTTTCCAAACCTGAGCCCCTTCCTTTAGCATGAGATGTGATATCCAACTCCTTCCCATTCCAATCCTAAAACCCTTCCTATAGCATGAGATGTGATATCTCAATGCTTCTAATACCAAACCTGGACCCTTCCTATAGCATGAGATGTGATATCCAATTTCTTCCCATTCCAATCCTACGTCCCTTCCTACAGCATGAGATTTGATATCTCAGTGCTTCTAATACCAAACCTGAGACCCTTCCTATAACATGAGATGTGATATCCAACTCCTTCCCATTCCAATCCTGAGACCCTTTCTATACCATGAGATGTGATATCTCAATGCTTCTAATATCAATCCTGAGACCTGCCCTATAACATGAGATGTGATTTCCAAATCCTTCCCATTCCAATCCTGAGACCCTTCCTATAGCATGAGAGGTGATATCCAACTCCTTCCCATTCCAATCCTGAGACCCTTCCTATACCATGAGATGTGATATCTCAGTGCTTCTAATATCAATCCTGAGACCTGCCCTATAACATGAGATGTGATTTCCAACTCCTTCCCATTCCAATCCTGAGACCCTTCCGATAGCATGAGATGTGATATCTCAATGATTCTAATATCAAACCGGAAACCCTCCCTATAGCATGAGATGTGATATCCAAGACCTTCCCATTCCAATCCTGAGACCCTTCCTATAGCATGAGATGTGATATCTCAGTGCTTCTAATACCAAACCTGAGACCCTTCCTATAACATGAGATTAGATATCCAACTCCTTCTCATTCCAATCCTGAGACCCTTCTGATAGCAGAGGTGTGATATCTTAATGCTTATACCAAACCTGAGACCCTTCCTATGGCATGAGATGTGATATCCAACTCCTTCCCATTCCAATCCTGAGACCCTTCCTATAGCATGAGATGTGTTATCTCAATGCTTCTACCAAACCTGAGACCCTTCCTATACCATGAGATGTGATATCCAACTCCTTCCCATTCCAATCCTGAGACCCTTCCTATAGCATGAGATGTGATATCTCAATGCTTCTAATACCAAACATGAGATCCTTCCTATAACATGAGATGTGATATCCAACTCCTTCCCATTCCAAACCCGAGACCCTTCCTATAGCATGAGATGTGATATCCAACTCCTTCCCACTCCAATCCTGAGACCCTTCCTATACCATGAGATGTGATATATCAATGCTTCTAAAACCAACCCCGAGAACCTTCCTATAACATCAGATGTGATATCTAACTCCTTCCCATTCCAAACCTGAGACCATTCCTATAGCATAAGATGTGATATCCAACTACTTCCCATTCCAATCCTGTGACCCTATCTATTACATGAGATGTGATATCGAACTCCTTCCCATTCCAAACCTGAGACCCGTCCTATAGCATGAGATGTGATACCCAACTCCTTTTCGTTCCAATCCTTAGGCCTTCCGATAGCATGAGATGTGATATCTCACTGCTTCTAATACCAAATGTTAGGAAAGATTTCGTAATTGTAGGTAATTTTCCTTCCATGTGGCAACCCCTAAACTTTTTGCTGTTGTTTTTCACCTTGTTCTCGACTTTGCCAGAGAAGTGCAGCCTTCTGCCGCACTCCTCTGGGCTTTCGCTCCTTTCTTACGGGGAAACTGACATGCCCTTAAGACAGTCAGTACCGGGAAACGCTGTTTTCCGTAGTTTCTTTTATCATGTTGCGGCTTTCGTGCAACATGACCCAAGAGGGCACTGTAAGCTAAGTTACTGCTCGCTTGGGTCTCTAGCCTTCTACAGGCCCTAGATACTCTTTTAGGATTGTAACTGATCGGTGCAAGTGATTCACGGATGGGAATGGTGGCAGCGATCGTTTCTTGTGTTTTGAGCTCCTTTTGGCGTTTTAAGCGCGTTTCTCGCGCTTAGCCCAAAATGGTGGCCTGGCTCCCAAAATATCCAGACCACGAGGCTCCTTTGTCCTGTCCGCTGATCGTCTTGCTCCCTTCACCTTCCCCAGGTCGAGCCGACCCGGGGCCTTCCTTATTTGGGCATGTACTTTCCCGCGAAACACAGATGCTTTCGCGGGCTTCTACATGCCTGGTGTGTGCCTCCAGGATGTGGGCTGGGATGTCTGGTCCCAATACACATCCTGGGTGCCAGAGAGTCTAGGGTGGTGTGAATGCCTGGGACCACCGTGGTCCGTGATAGGTCCACGTATGGTGTGAGTGTTGATGAGCGGATCTCCCATTGGGTCCCCTCCGTTTTGGCGCGAAGGGAACCGTGGATAAGAGGGGGCTGGAAACACCACTACCATGTTGATCTCCTGAGTTCTCACGAACGAAGGAATACAGGAGCCAAGTATCCTGCAACCAAGAGGCTGAACCGAGGAATCGCTGGTGACCCGCTGAAGGACTGCTCCTCTGCACTGCTGTCGCCTTGTGAAACCCTTTTCACCTTTGATCGAACCAGAAGGCCTATACTGGTACCTCGACCCTTGGAATAGCGGGGACAGCTATTCTCGGCATCTTCACCATCTCCTGCTAGTAAGCCTTCGGAAGCGTCTCTGGGCCATCCAGCAGACTGACCAGCCTACACAGGAGTCTTGCTCTGTAACCGCCGCCAGGTTGTGTAGTATTTCCAGTCCTTGTCACTCTCACACGCTTCGTACACTTGGCGTTCCCAGGTCTGAAGTGAGTAGTGTACATTTGGCTCAGATACACACGGCCGCTCTGTTGCCCTGCTGTGGTAACAAACTGTGCGGGTTCCTTCGTTTGGGACGTCTTTTACTCAACTCTGCTGCTGCAGACTCAACACGACGACGAGACGTCCCCTGCTCTTCTGAACCTGCCAGCGACTGAAACTGACGCGGAGAAGCCTGGGTCTGCTTGCATCGGGGACAGGTGAGTAGCATAGCTAGGAACTGGTCGCCCTCCTGCAGGAGCCCATAGCTTTTCCCCGCTGTGTCAAAACAGCACGCCTTTCCGTACTCGCGCTCTGCTTCTGCCCACAGTGGAGGCTGCGCTTGAGTCGCGGAACTCTGTTCTTCTTCATTTGTGCACTAAACTGAACTGCCTGATTTCCCTCGAAGAGACTCCCCTTTTTTCCCGTTGGCACCAGCGTGTGCAGGTACTTTTGAGCACAAGGCTCCACTCTTCGTAGGGCTTGGACTTCCTTTTAGTTAGGTGCCTCTGAAGGCGGACTGGGTCTAAGCATTATTTCGCACTGCCTGTTTTCCTTCCCTTTTAGGTGGACTACACATTTCGTGCATCTAACGCTTTAGACTTGTTTGTATTTGTATATATATTGTATTGGTATGGTATGTGTTGGTTTACTAGAGTTGTATTGTGATTTCTCGCTACAGTCATTGTTTTAAAGGCCTTGGAATAAATGTGTATATATTTATAATATAACACCTGTTTGGAGTAGTTTGTAAGTGTCCTTGCTTTGTGTGCTCATTGCGGGCTTTCAGTCACCCTCACCCCTATTGAGACCTAGTCTTGACCGCCGCGATCGCTACCCTGATTGGTCTGGCTTGTCCAGAGGTTACCCTGTTCCAAGTAATTAGGTTGGCCTTCTGAACTTCTGCGCCGCCAGGACAGAGTTCAGAAATCTGTCTTAACACCTATTACATGAGATGTGATATCCAAATCCTTCCCATTCCAATCCTGAGACCCTTCCCATAGCATGAGATGTGATATCTCAATGCATCTAATACCAAACCTGGACTCTTCCTATAGCAAGATATGTGATATCCAAATCCTTCCCATTCCAAACCTGAGACCCTTCCCATAGCATGAGATGTGATATCCAACTTCTTCCCATTCCAATCCTGAGACCCTTCCTATAGCATGAGTTGTGATATCTCAATGCATCTAATACCAAACCTGGACTCTTCCTATAGCATGAAATGTGATTTCCAATTCCTTCCCATTCCAAACCTGAGACCCTTCCTATAGCATGAGATGTGATATCTCAATGCTTCTACCAAACATGAGAGCCTTCCTATAGCATGAGATGTGATATCCAACTCCTTCCCATTCCAATCCGGAGACCCTGCCGATAGCATGAGATGTGATATCTCAATGCTTCTAATACCAAACCTGAGACCCTCCGTAATGCATAAGATATGATATCCAAGTCCTTCCCATTCCAATCCTGAGACCTTTCCTATAACATGAGATGTGATATCCAACTCCTTCCCATTCCAACCTGAGACCCTTCCTATAGCATGAGATGGGATATCCAACTCCTTCCCAATCCAACCCTGAGACCCTTCCGATAGCATGAGATGTTATCTCTCAATGCTTCTAACAAACCTGAGACCCTTCCTATGTCATGAGATGTGATAGCAAACTCCTTCCCCTTCTAAACCTGAGACCCTTCCTTTAGCATGAGATGTGATATCCAACTCCTTCCCATTCCAATCCTGAGACCCTTCCGATAGCATGAGATGTGATATCTCAGTGCTTCTAATATCAAACCTGAGACCCTCCCTATAGCATGAGATGTGATATCCAAGTCCTTCCCATTCCAATCCTGAGACCCTTCCGATAGCATGAGATGTGATATCTCAATGTTTCTAATACCAAACCTGAGACCCTTCCTATAGCATGAGATGTGCTATCCAACTCCTTCCCATTCCAATCCTGAGACACTTCCTATAGCATGAGATGTGATATCTCAATGCTTCTAATACAAAACCTGAGACCCTTCCTATAACATGAGATGTGATATCCAACTCCTTCCCATTCCAAACCTGAGACCCTTCTTATAGCATGAGATGTGATATCCAACTCCTTCCCATTGCAATCCTGAGTCACTCCCAATAGCATGAGATGTGATATCTCAATGATTCTACGAAACATGAGACCCTTCTTATAACATGAGATGTGATATCCAACTCCTTCCCATTCCAAACCTGAGACCCTTCCTATAGCATGATATGTGCTATCCCACTCCTTCCTATTCCAATCCTGAGACCCTTCCGATAGCAGAGGTGCGATATCTCAATGCTTATACCAAACCTGAGACCCTTCCTATGGCACGAGATGTGATATCCAACTCCTTCCCATTCCAATCCTGAGACGCTTCCTATAGCATGAGATGTGTTATCTCAATGCTTCTACCAAACCTGAGACCCTTCCTATAGCATGAGATGTGATATCCAATTTTTCCCATTCCAATCCTGCGTCCCTTCCTATAGCATGAGATTGGATATCTCAGTGCTTCTAATACCAAACCTGAGACCCTTCCTATAACATGAGATGTGATATCCAACTCCTTCCGATTCCAATCCTGAGACCCTTCCTATACCATGAGATGTGACATCTCAATGCTTCTAATACCAAACCTGAGACCTGCCCTATTACTTGAGATGTGATATCCAAATCCTTCCCATTCCAATCCTGAGACTCTTCGTATAGCATGAGATGTGATATCTCAATGTTTTTAATACCAAACCTGAGATCCTTCCTATAGCAAGAGATGTGATATCCAAATCCTTCCCATTCCAAACCTGAGAACCTTCCTATAGCATGAGATGTGATATCCAACTCCTTCCCATTCCAATCCTGAGACCCTTCCTATAGCAAGAGATGTGATATCCAAATCCTTCCCATTCCAATCCTGAGACCCTTCCTATAGCATGAGAGGTGATATCCAACTCCTTCCCATTCCAATCCTGTGACCCTTCCTATAGCATGAGATTGGATATCCATTTTTTCCCATTCCAATCCTGAGACCCTTCCTATACCATGAAATGTGATATCTCAATGCTTCTAAACCAACCCCGAGAACCATCCTATAACATAAGATGTGATTTCTAAATCCTTCCCTTTCCAAACCTGAGACCCTTCCTTTAGCATGAGATGTGATATCCAACTCCTTCCCATTCCAATCCTGAGACCCTTCCGATATCATGAGATGTGATATCTCAATGTTTCTAATACCAAACCTGGACCCTTCCTATAGCATGAGATGTGATATCAAATTTTTCCCATTCCAATCCTGCGTCCATTCCTATAGCATGAGATTGGATATCTCAGTGCTTCTAATACCAAACCTGAGACCCTTCCAATAACATGAGATGTGATATCCAACTCCTTCCGATTCCAATCCTGAGACCCTTCCTATACCATGAGATGTGATATCTCAATGCTTCTAATACCAAACCTGAGACCTGCCCTATTACTTGAGATGTGATATCCAAATCCTTCCCATTCCAATCCTGAGACTCTTCCTATAGCATGAGATGTGATATCTCAATGTTTTTAATACCAAACCTGAGACCCTTCCTATAGCAAGAGATGTGATATCCAAATCCTTCCCATTCCAAACCTGAGACCCTTCCTATAGCATGAGATGTGATATCCAACTCCTTCGCATTCCAATCCTGGGACCCTTCCTATAGCAAGAGATGTGATATCCAAATCCTTCCCATTCCAAACCTGAGACCCTTCCTATAGCATGAGAGGTGATATCCAACTCTTTCCCATTCCAATCCTGTGACAATTCCTATAGCATGAGATTGGATATCCAATTTTTCCCATTCCAATCCTGCGTCCCTTCGTATACAATGAGATTGGATATCTCAATGCTTCGAATACCAGACCTGAGACACTTCCTATAACATGAAATGTGATATCCAACTCCTTCCGATTCCAATCCTGAGACCCTTCCTATACCATGAGATGTGATATCTCAATGCTTCTGATACCAAACCTGAGACCTGTCCTATTACATGAGATGTGATATCCAAATCCTTCCCATTCCAATCCTGAGACCCTTCCTATAGCATGAGATGTGATATCTCAACGTTTCTAATACCAAACCGGAGACCCTTCCTATAGCAAGAGATGTGATATCCAAATCCTTCCCATTCCAAACCTGAGACCCTTCCCATAGATGAGATGTGATATCCAACTTCTTCCCATTCCAATCCTGAGACCCTTCCTATAGCATGAAATGTGTTATCTCAATGCATCTAATACCAAACCTGGACTCTTCCTATAGCATGAAATGTGATATCCAATTCCTTCCCATTCCAAACCTGAGACCCTTCCTATAGCATGAGATGTGATATCTCAATGCTTCTACCAAACATGAGACCCTTCCTATAGCATGAGATGTGATATCCAACTCCTTCCCATTCCAATCCGGAGACCCTTCCGATAGCATGAGATGTGATATCTCAATGCTTCTAATACCAAACCTGAGACCCTCCCTATAGCATAAGATATGATATCCAAGTCCTTCCCATTCCAACCCTGAGACCTTTCCTATAACATGAGATGTGATATCCAACTCCTTCCCATTCCAACCTGAGACCCTTCCTATAGCATGAGATGGGATATCCAACTCCTTCCCAATCCAATCCTGAGACCCTTCCGATAGCATGAAATGTTATCTCTCAATGCTTCTAACAAACCTGAGACCCTTCCTATGTCATGAGATGTGATATCAAACTCCTTCCCATTCCAATCCTGAGACCCTTCCTATAGCATGAGATGTGATATCCAACTTCTTCCCTTTCCAATCCTGAGACCCTTCCTATACCATGAGATGTGATATCTCAATGCTTCTAATACCAATCCTGAGACCCGCCCTATAACATGAGATGTGATATCCAAACCCTTCCCCTTCTAAACCTGAGACCCTTCCTTTAGCATGAGATGTGATATCCAACTCCTTCCCATTCCAATCCTGAGACCCTTCCGATAGCATGAGATGTCATATCTCAGTGCTTCTAATATCAAACCTGAGACCCTCCCTATAGCATGAGATGTGATATCCAAGTCCTTCCCATTCCAATCCTGAGACCCTTCCTATAGCATGAGATGTGATATCTCAATGCTTCTAATACCAATCCTGAGACCCTTCCTATAACATGAGATGGGATATCCAACTCCTTCCCATTCCAATCCTGAGACCCTTCCGATAGCAGAGGTGTGATATCTCAATGCTTATACCAAACCTGAGACCCTTCCTATGGCATGAGATCTGATATCCAACTCCTTCCCATTCCAATCCTGAGACCCTTCCTATACCATGAGATGTAATATCTCAATGCTTCTAAAACCAACCCTGAGAACCATCCTATAACATGAGATGTGATATCCAACTCTTTCCCATTCCAACCTGAGACCCTTCCTTTAGCATGAGATGAGATATCCAACTCCTTCCCAATCCAATCCTGAGACCCTTCCGATAACATGAGATGTGATCTCTCAATGCTTCTAACAAACCTGAGACCCTTCCTATGTCATGAGATGTGATATCAAACTCCTTCCCATTCCACTCCTGAGACCCTTCCTATAGCATGAAATGTGATATCCAACTCCTTCCCATTCCAATCCTGAGACCCTTCCTATAGCATGAGATGTGATATCTCAATGCTTCTAATACCAATCCTGAGACCCTTCCTATAACATGAGATGGGATATCCAACTCCTTCCCATTCCAATCCTGAGACCCTTCCGATAGCAGAGGTGTGATATCTCAATGCTTATACCAATCCTGAGACCCGCCCTATAACATGAGATGTGATATCCAAATCCTTCCCCTTCTAAACCTGAGACCCTTCCTTTAGCATGAGATGTGATATCCAACTCCTTCCCATTCCAATCCTGAGACCCTCCCGATAGAATGAGATGTGATATCTCAATGCTTCTAATATCAAACCTGAGACCCTCCCTAAAGCATGAGTTGTGATATCCAAGTCCTTCCCATTCCAATCCTGAACCCTTCCTATAGCATGAGATGTGATATCCAACTCCTTCCCATTCCAATCCTGAGACCCTTCCGATAGCAGAGGTGTGATATCTCAATGCTTATACCAAACCTGCGACCCTTCCTATGGCATGAGATGTGATATCCAACTCCTTTCCATTCCAATCCTGAGACCCTTCCTATAGCATGAGATGTGTTATCTCAATGCTTCTACCAAACCTGAGACCCTTACTATAGCATGAGATGTGATATCCAACTCCTTCCCATTCCAATCCTGAGACCCTTCCTATAGCATGAGATGTGATATCTCAATGCTTCTAATACCAAACCTGAGATCCTTCCTATAACATGATATGTGATATCCAACTCCTTCCCATTCCAAACCTGAGACCCTTCCTATAGCATGAGATGTGATATCCAACTCCTTCCCATTCCAATCCTGAGACCCTTCCTATACCATTAGATGTGATATCTCAATGCTTCTAAAACCAACCCTGAGAACCATCCTATAACATGAGATGTGATATCTAAATCTGTCCCTTTCCAAACCTGAGCCCCTTCCTTTAGCATGAGATGTGATATCCAACTCCTTCCCATTCCAATCCTAAAACCCTTCCTATAGCATGAGATGTGATATCTCAATGCTTCTAATACCAAACCTGGACCCTTCCTATAGCATGAGATGTGATAACCAATTTCTTCCCATTCCAATCCTACGTCCCTTCCTACAGCATGAGATTTGATATCTCAGTGCTTCTAATACCAAACCTGAGACCCTTCCTATAACATGAGATGTGATATCCAACTCCTTCCCATTCCAATCCTGAGGCCCTTTCTATACCATGAGATGTGATATCTCAATGCTTCTAATATCAATCCTGAGACCTGCCCTATAACATGAGATGTGATTTCCAAATCATTCCCATTCCAATCCTGAGACCCTTCCTATAGCATGAGATGTGATATCCAACTCCTTCCCATTCCAATCCTGAGACCCTTCCTATACCATGAGATGTGATATCTCAGTGCTTTTAATATCAATCCTGAGACCTGCCCTATAACATGAGATGTGATTTCCAACTCCTTCCCATTCCAATCCTGAGACCCTTCCGATAGCATGAGATGTGATATCTCAGTGATTCTAATATCAAACCGGAGACCCTCCCTATAGCATGAGATGTGATATCCAAGTCCTTCCCATTCCAATCCTGAGACCCTTCCTATAGCATGAGATGTGATATCTCAGTGCTTCTAATACCAAACCTGAGACCCTTCCTATAACATGAGATTAGATATCCAACTCCTTCTCATTCCAATCCTGAGACCCTTCTGATAGCAGAGGTGTGATATCTTAATGCTTATACCAAACCTGAGACCCTTCCTATGGCATGAGATGTGATATCCAACTCCTTCCCATTCCAATCCTGAGACCCTTCCTATAGCATGAGATGTGTTATCTCAATGCTTCTACCAAACCTGAGACCCTTCCTATAGCATGAGATGTGATATCCAACTCCTTCCCATTCCAATCCTGAGACCCTTCCGATAGCATGAGATGTGATATCTCAATGCTTCTAATACCAAACATGAGATCCTTCCTATAACATGAGATGTGATATCCAACTCCTTCCCATTCCAAACCTGAGACCCTTCCTATAGCATGAGATGTGAAATCCAACTCCTTCCCACTCCAATCCTGAGACCCTTCCTATACCATGAGATGTGATATATCAATGCTTCTAAAAACCAACCCCGAGAACCTTCCTATAACATCAGATGTGATATCTAACTCCTTCCCATTCCAAACCTGAGACCATTCCTATAGCATAAAATGTGATATCCAACTACTTCCCATTCCAATCCTGTGACCCTTCCTATTACATGAGATGTGATATCGAACTCCTTCCCATTCCAAACCTGAGACCCGTCCTATAGCATGAGATGTGATACCCAACTCCTTTTCGTTCCAATCCTTAGGCCTTCGATAGCATGAGATGTGATATCTCACTGCTTCTAATACCAAATGTTAGGAAAGATTTCGTAATTGTAGGTAATTTTCCTTCCATGTGGCAACCCCTAAACTTTTTGCTGTTGTTTTTCACCTTATTCTCGACTTTGCCAGAGAAGTGCAGCCTTCTGCCGCACTCCTCTGGGCTTTCGCTCCTTTCTTACGGGGAAACTGACATGCCCTTAAGACAGTCAGTACCGGGAAACGCTGTTTTCCGTAGTTTCTTTTATCATGTTGCGGCTTTCGTGCAACATGACCCAAGAGGGCACTGTAAGCTAAGTTACTGCTCTCTTGGGTCTCTAGCCTTCTACAGGCCCTAGATACTCTTTTAGGATTGTAACTGATCGGTGCAAGTGATTCACGGATGGGAATGGTGGCAGCGATCGTTTCTTGTGTTTTGAGCTCCTTTTGCCGTTTTAAGCGTGTTTCTCGCGCTTAGCCCAAAATGGTGGCCTGGCTCCCAAAATGGCCAGACCACGAGGCTCCTTTGTCCTGTCCGCTGATCGTCTTGCTTCCTTCACCTTCCCCAGGTCAGGCGGACCCGGGGCCTTCCTTATTTGGGTATGTACTTTCCCGCGAAACACAGATGCTTTCGCGGGCTTCTACATGCCTGGTGTGTGCCTCCAGGATGTGGGCTGGGATGTCTGGTCCCAATACACATCCTGGGTGCCAGAGAGTCTAGGGTGGTGTGAATGCCTGGGACCACCGTGGTCCGTGATAGGTCCACGTATGGTGTGAGTGTTGATGAGCGGATCTCCCATTGGGTCCCCTCCGTTTTGGCGCGAAGGGAACCGTGGATAAGAGGGGGCTGGAAACACCACTACCATGTCGATCTCCTGAGTTCTCACAAACAAAGGAATACAGGAGCCAAGTATCCTGCAACCAAGAGGCTGAACCGAGGAATCGCTGGTGACCCGCTGAAGGACTGCTCCTCTGCACTGCTGTCGCCTTGTGAAACCCTTTTCACCTTTGATCGAATCAGAAGGCCTGTACTGGTACTTTGACCCTTGGAATAGCGGGGACAGCTATTCTCGGCATCTTCACCATCTCCTGCTAGTAAGCCTTCGGAAGCGTCTCTGGGCCATCCAGCAGACTGACCAGCCTACACAGGAGTCTTGCTCTGTAACCGCCGCCAGGTTGTGTAGTATTTCGAGTCCTTGTCACTCTCACACGCTTCGTACACTTGGCGTTCCCAGGTCTGAAGTGAGTAGTGTACATTTGGCTCAGATACACACGGTCGCTCCGTTGCCCTGCTGTGGTAACAAACTGTGCGGGTTCCTTCGTTTGGGACGTCTTTTACTCAACTCTGCTGCTGCAGACTCAACACGACGACGAGACGTCCCCTGCTCTTCTGAACCTGCCAGCGACTGAAACTGACGCGGAGAAGCCTGGGTCTGCTTGCATCGGGGACCGGTGAGTAGCATAGCTAGGAACTGGTCGCCCTCCTGCAGGAGCCCATAGCTTTTCCCCGCTGTGTCAAAACAGCACGCCTTTCCGTACTCGCGCTCTGCTTCTGCCCACAGTGGAGGCTGCGCTTGAGTCGCGGAACTCTGTTCTTCTTCATTTGTGCACTAAACTGAACTGCCTGATTTCCCTTGAAGAGACTCCCCTTTTTGCCCGTTGGCACCAGCGTGTGCAGGTACTTTTGAGCACAAGGCTCCACTCTTCGTAGGGCTCGGACTTCCTTTTAGTTAGGTGCCTCTGAAGGCGGACTGGGTCTAAGCATTATTTCGCACTGCCTGTTTTCCTTCCCTTTTAGGTGGACTACACATTTCGTGCATTTAACGCTTGAGACTTGTTTGTATTTGTATATATATTGTATTGGTATGGTATGTGTTGGTTTACTAGAGTTGTATTGTGATTTCTCGCTACAGTCATTGTTTTAAAGGCCTTGGAATAAATGTGTATATATTTATAATATAACACCTGTTTGGAGTAGTTTGTAAGTGTCCTTGCTTTGTGTGCTCATTGCGGGCTTTCAGTCACCCTCACCCCTCTTGAGACCTGGTCTTGACCGCCGCGATCGCTACCCTGATTGGTCTGGCTTGTCCAGAGGTTACCCTGTTCCAAGTAATTAGGTTGGCCTTCTGAACTTCTGCGCCGCCAGGACAGAGTTCAGAAATCTGTCTTAACACCTATTACATGAGATGTGATATCCAAATCCTTCCCATTCCAATCCTGAGACCCTTCCCATAGCATGAGATGTGATATCCAACTTCTTCCCATTCCAATCCTGAGACCCTTCCTATAGCATGAGATGTGATATCTCAATGCATCTAATACCAAACCTGGACTCTTCCTATAGCAAGATATGTGATATCCAAATCCTTCCCATTCCAAACCTGAGACCCTTCCCATAGCATGAGATGTGATATCCAACTTCTTCCCATTCCAATCCTGAGACCCTTCCTATAGCATGAGATGTGATATCTCAATGCATCTAATACCAAACCTGGACTCTTCCTATAGCATGAAATGTGATATCCAATTCCTTCCCATTCCAAACCTGAGACCCTTCCTATAGCATGAGATGTGATATCTCAATGCTTCTACCAAACATGAGAGCCTTCCTATAGCATGAGATGTGATATCCAACTCCTTCCCATTCCAATCCGGAGACCCTGCCGATAGCATGAGATGTGATATCTCAATGCTTCTAATACCAAACCTGAGACCCTCCGTAATGCATAAGATATGATATCCAAGTCCTTCCCATTCCAATCCTGAGACCTTTCCTATAACATGAGATGTGATATCCAACTCCTTCCCATTCCAACCTGAGACCCTTCCTATAGCATGAGATGGGATATCCAACTCCTTCCCAATCCAACCCTGAGACCCTTCCGATAGCATGAGATGTTATCTCTCAATGCTTCTAACAAACCTGAGACCCTTCCTATGTCATGAGATGTGATATCAAACTCCTTCCCCTTCTAAACCTGAGACCCTTCCTTTAACATGAGATGTGATATCCAACTCCTTCCCATTCCAATCCTGAGACCCTTCCGATAGCATGAGATGTGATATCTCAGTGCTTCTAATATCAAACCTGAGACCCTCCCTATAGCATGAGATGTGATATCCAAGTCCTTCCCATTCCAATCCTGAGACCCTTCCTATAGCATGAGATGTGATATCTCAATGCTTCTAATACTAAACCTGAGACCCTTCCTATAGCATGAGATGTGCTATCCAACTCCTTCCCATTCCAATCCTGAGACACTTCCTATAGCATGAGATGTGATATCTCAATGCTTCTAATACAAAACCTGAGACCCTTCCTATAACATGAGATGTGATATCCAACTCCTTCCCATTCCAAACCTGAGACCCTTCTTATAGCATGAGATGTGATATCCAACTCCTTCCCATTGCAATCCTGAGTCACTCCCTATAGCATGAGATGTGATATCTCAATGATTCTACCAAACATGAGACCCTTCTTATAACATGAGATGTGATATCCAACTCCTTCCCATTCCAAACCTGAGACCCTTCCTATAGCATGATATGTGCTATCCCACTCCTTCCTATTCCAATCCTGAGACCCTTCCGATAGCAGAGGTGCGATATCTCAATGCTTATACCAAACCTGAGACCCTTCCTATGGCATGAGATGTGATATCCAACTCCTTCCCATTCCAATCCTGAGACGCTTCCTATAGCATGAGATGTGTTATCTCAATGCTTCTACCAAACCTGAGACCCTTACTATAGCATGAGATGTGATATCCAACTCCTTCCCATTCCAATCCTGAGACCCTTCCTATAGCATGAAAGGTGATATCTCAAGGCTTCTAATACCAAACCTGAGATCCTTCCTATAACATGAGATGTGATATCCAACTCCTTCCCATTCCAAACCTGAGACCCTTCCTATAGCATGAGATGTGATATCCAACTCCTTCCCATTCCAATCCTGAGACCCTTCCTATACCATGAGATGTGATATCTCAATGCTTCTAAAACCAACCCTGAGAACCATCCTATAACATAAGATGTGATTTCTAAATCCTTCCCTTTCCAAACCTGAGACCCTTCCTTTAGCATGAGATGTGATATCCAACTCCTTCCCATTCCAATCCTGAGACCCTTCCTATAGCATGAGATGTGATATCTCAATGCTTCTAATACAAAACCTGAGACCCTTCCTATAACATGAGATGTGATATCCAACTCCTTCCCATTCCAAACCTGAGACCCTTCTTATAGCATGAGATGTGATATCCAACTCCTTCCCATTGCAATCCTGAGTCACTCCCTATATCATGAGATGTGATATCTCAATGATTCTACCAAACATGAGACCCTTCTTATAACATGAGATGTGATATCCAACTCCTTCCCATTCCAAACCTGAGACCCTTCCTATAGCATGATATGTGCTATCCCACTCCTTCCTATTCCAATCCTGAGACCCTTCCGATAGCAGAGGTGCGATATCTCAATGCTTATACCAAACCTGAGACCCTTCCTATGGCATGAGATGTGATATCCAACTCCTTCCCATTCCAATCCTGAGACGCTTCCTATAGCATGAGATGTGTTATCTCAATGCTTCTACCAAACCTGAGACCCTTACTATAGCATGAGATGTGATATCCAAATCCTTCCCATTCCAATCCTGAGACCCTTCCTATAGCATGAAAGGTGATATCTCAAGGCTTCTAATACCAAACCTGAGATCCTTCCTATAACTTGAGATGTGATATCCAACTCCTTCCCATTCCAAACCTGAGACCCTTCCTATAGCATGAGATGTGATATCCAACGTCTTCCCATTCCAATCCTGAGACCCTTCCTATACCATGAGATGTGATATCTCAATGCTTCTAAAACCAATCCGGAGAACCATCCTATAACGTGAGATGTGATTTCTAAATCCTTCCCTTTCCAAACCTGAGACCCTTCCTTTAGCATGAGATGTGATATCCAACTCCTTCCCATTCCAATCCTGAGATACTTCCTATATCATGAGATGTGATATCTCAATGCTTCTAATACCAAACCTGGACCCTTCCTATAGCATGAGATGTGTTATCCAATTTTTCCCATTCCAATCCTGCGTCCCTTCCTATAGCATGAGATTGGATATCTCAGTGCTTCTAATACCAAACCTGAGACCCTTCCTATAACATGAGATGTGATATCCAACTTCTTCCGATTCCAATCCTGAGACCCTTCCTATACCAGGAGATGTGATATCTCAATGCTTCTAATACCAAACCTGAGACCTGCCCTATTACTTGAGATGTGATATCCAAATCCTTCCCATTCCAATCCTGAGACTCTTCCTATAGCATGAGATGTGATATCTCAGTGCTTCTAATATCAAACCTGAGACCCTCCCTATAGCATGAGATGTGATATCCAAGTCCTTCCCATTCCAATCCTGAGACCCTTCCTATAGCATGAGATGTGATATCTCAATGCTTCTAATACCAAACCTGAGACCCTTCCTATAGCATGAGATGTGCTATCCAACTCCTTCCCATTCCAATCCTGAGACACTTCCTATAGCATGAGATGTGATATCTCAATGTTTTTAATACCAAACCTGAAACCCTTCCTTTAGCAAGAGATGTGATATCCAAATCCTTCCCATTCCAAACCTGAGACCCTTCCTATAGCATGAGATGTGATATCCAACTCCTTCCCATTCCAATCCTGAGACCCTTCCTATAGCAAGAGATGTGATATCCAAATCCTTCCCATTCCAAACCTGAGACCCTTCCTGTAGCATGAGAGGTGATATCCAACTCCTTCCCATTCCAATCCTGTGTCCCTTCCTATAGCATGAGATTGGATATCTCAGTGCTTCTAATACCAAACCTGAGACCCTTCCTATAACATGAGATGTGATATCCAACTCCTTCCGATTCAAATCCTGAGACCCTTCCTATACCATGATATGTGATATCTCAATGCTTCTAATACCAAACCTGAGACCTGTCCTTTTACATGAGATGTGATATCCAAATCCTTCCCATTCCAATCCTGAGACCCTTCCTATAGCATGAGATGTGATATCTCAATGTTTCTAATACCAAACCAGAGACCCTTCCTATAGCAAGAGATGTGATATCCAAATCCTTCCCATTCCAAATCTGAGACCCTTCCCATAGCATGAGATGTGATATCCAACTTCTTCCCATTCCAATCCTGAGACCCTTCCTATAGCATGAGATGTGATATCTCAATGCATCTAATACCAAACCTGGACTCTTCCTAAAGCATGAAATGTGATATCCAATTCCTTCCCATTCCAAACCTGAGACCCTTACTATAGCATGAGATGTGATATTTCAATGCTTCAACCAAACATGAGACCCTTCCTATAGCATGAGATGTGATATCCAACTCATTCCCATTCCAATCCGGAGACCCTTACTATAGCATGAGATGTGATATCCAACTCCTTCCCATTCCAATCCTGAGACCCTTCCTATAGCATGAAAGGTGATATCTCAAGGCTTCTAATACCAAACCTGAGATCCTTCCTATAACATGAGATGTGATATCCAACTCCTTCCCATTCCAAACCTGAGACCCTTCCTATAGCATGAGATGTGATATCCAACTTCTTCCCATTCCAATCCTGAGACCCTTCCTATACCATGAGATGTGATATCTCAATGCTTCTAAAACCAACCCTGAGAACCATCCTATAACATAAGATGTGATTTCTAAATCCTTCCCTTTCCAAACCTGAGACCCTTCCTTTAGCATGAGATGTGATATCCAACTCCTTCCCATTCCAATCCTGAGACCCTTCCTATATCATGAGATGTGATATCTCAATGCTTCTAATACCAAACCTGGACCCTTCCTTTAGCATGAGATGTGTTATCCAATTTTTCCCATTCCAATCCTGCGTCCCTTCCTATAGCATGAGATTGGATATCTCAGTGCTTCTAATACCAAACCTGAGACCCTTCCTATAACATGAGATGTGATATCCAAGTCCTTCCCATTCCAATCCTGAGACCCTTCCTATAGCATGAGATGTGATATCTCAATGCTTCTAATACCAAACCTGAGACCCTTCCTATAGCATGAGATGTGCTATCCAACTCCTTCCCATTCCAATCCTGAGACACTTCCTATAGCATGAGATGTGATATCTCAATGTTTTTAATACCAAACCTGAAACCCTTCCTTTAGCAAGAGATGTGATATCCAAATCCTTCCCATTCCAAACCTGAGACCCTTCCTATAGCATGAGATGTGATATCCAACTCCTTCCCATTCCAATCCTGAGACCCTTCCTATAGCAAGAGATGTGATATCCAAATCCTTCCCATTCCAAACCTGAGACCCTTCCTGTAGCATGAGAGGTGATATCCAACTCCTTCCCATTCCAATCCTGTGTCCCTTCCTATAGCATGAGATTGGATATCTCAGTGCTTCTAATACCAAACCTGAGACCCTTCCTATAACATGAGATGTGATATCCAACTCCTTCCAATTCAAATCCTGAGACCCTTCCTATACCATGATATGTGATATCTCAATGCTTCTAATACCAAACCTGAGACCTGTCCTTTTACATGAGATGTGATATCCAAATCCTTCCCATTCCAATCCTGAGACCCTTCCTATAGCATGAGATGTGATATCTCAATGTTTCTAATACCAAACCAGAGACCCTTCCTATAGCAAGAGATGTGATATCCAAATCCTTCCCATTCCAAATCTGAGACTCTTCCCATAGCATGAGATGTGATATCCAACTTCTTCCCATTCCAATCCTGAGACCCTTCCTATAGCATGAGATGTGATATCTCAATGCATCTAATACCAAACCTGGACTCTTCCTAAAGCATGAAATGTGATATCCAATTCCTTCCCATTCCAAACCTGAGACCCTTACTATAGCATGAGATGTGATATTTCAATGCTTCTACCAAACATGAGACCCTTCCTATAGCATGAGATGTGATATCCAACTCATTCCCATTCCAATCCGGAGACCCTTACTATAGCATGAGATGTGATATCCAACTCCTTCCCATTCCAATCCTGAGACCCTTCCTATAGCATGAAAGGTGATATCTCAAGGCTTCTAATACCAAACCTGAGATCCTTCCTATAACATGAGATGTGATATCCAACTCCTTCCCATTCCAAACCTGAGACCCTTCCTATAGCATGAGATGTGATATCCAACTTCTTCCCATTCCAATCCTGAGACCCTTCCTATACCATGAGATGTGATATCTCAATGCTTCTAAAACCAACCCTGAGAACCATCCTATAACATAAGATGTGATTTCTAAATCCTTCCCTTTCCAAACCTGAGACCCTTCCTTTAGCATGAGATGTGATATCCAACTCCTTCCCATTCCAATCCTGAGACCCTTCCTATATCATGAGATGTGATATCTCAATGCTTCTAATACCAAACCTGGACCCTTCCTTTAGCATGAGATGTGTTATCCAATTTTTCCCATTCCAATCCTGCGTCCCTTCCTATAGCATGAGATTGGATATCTCAGTGCTTCTAATACCAAACCTGAGACCCTTCCTATAACATGAGATGTGATATCCAAGTCCTTCCCATTCCAATCCTGAGACCCTTCCTATAGCATGAGATGTGATATCTCAATGCTTCTAATACCAAACCTGAGACCCTTCCTATAGCATGAGATGTGCTATCCAACTCCTTCCCATTCCAATCCTGAGACACTTCCTATAGCATGAGATGTGATATCTCAATGTTTTTAATACCAAACCTGAAACCCTTCCTTTAGCAAGAGATGTGATATCCAAATCCTTCCCATTCCAAACCTGAGACCCTTCCTATAGCATGAGATGTGATATCCAACTCCTTCCCATTCCAATCCTGAGACCCTTCCTATAGCAAGAGATGTGATATCCAAATCCTTCCCATTCCAAACCTGAGACCCTTCCTGTAGCATGAGAGGTGATATCCAACTCCTTCCCATTCCAATCCTGTGTCCCTTCCTATAGCATGAGATTGGATATCTCAGTGCTTCTAATACCAAACCTGAGACCCTTCCTATAACATGAGATGTGATATCCAACTCCTTCCAATTCAAATCCTGAGACCCTTCCTATACCATGATATGTGATATCTCAATGCTTCTAATACCAAACCTGAGACCTGTCCTTTTACATGAGATGTGATATCCAAATCCTTCCCATTCCAATCCTGAGACCCTTCCTATAGCATGAGATGTGATATCTCAATGTTTCTAATACCAAACCAGAGACCCTTCCTATAGCAAGAGATGTGATATCCAAATCCTTCCCATTCCAAATCTGAGACTCTTCCCATAGCATGAGATGTGATATCCAACTTCTTCCCATTCCAATCCTGAGACCCTTCCTGTAGCATGAGATGTGATATCTCAATGCATCTAATACCAAACCTGGACTCTTCCTAAAGCATGAAATGTGATATCCAATTCCTTCCCATTCCAAACCTGAGACCCTTACTATAGCATGAGATGTGATATTTCAATGCTTCTACCAAACATGAGACCCTTCCTATAGCATGAGATGTGATATCCAACTCATTCCCATTCCAATCCGGAGACCCTTACTATAGCATGAGATGTGATATCCAACTCCTTCCCATTCCAATCCTGAGACCCTTCCTATAGCATGAAAGGTGATATCTCAAGGCTTCTAATACCAAACCTGAGATCCTTCCTATAACATGAGATGTGATATCCAACTCCTTCCCATTCCAAACCTGAGACCCTTCCTATAGCATGAGATGTGATATCCAACTTCTTCCCATTCCAATCCTGAGACCCTTCCTATACCATGAGATGTGATATCTCAATGCTTCTAAAACCAACCCTGAGAACCATCCTATAACATAAGATGTGATTTCTAAATCCTTCCCTTTCCAAACCTGAGACCCTTCCTTTAGCATGAGATGTGATATCCAACTCCTTCCCATTCCAATCCTGAGACCCTTCCTATATCATGAGATGTGATATCTCAATGCTTCTAATACCAAACCTGGACCCTTCCTTTAGCATGAGATGTGTTATCCAATTTTTCCCATTCCAATCCTGCGTCCCTTCCTATAGCATGAGATTGGATATCTCAGTGCTTCTAATACCAAACCTGAGACCCTTCCTATAACATGAGATGTGATATCCAAGTCCTTCCCATTCCAATCCTGAGACCCTTCCTATAGCATGAGATGTGATATCTCAATGCTTCTAATACCAAACCTGAGACCCTTCCTATAGCATGAGATGTGCTATCCAACTCCTTCCCATTCCAATCCTGAGACACTTCCTATAGCATGAGATGTGATATCTCAATGTTTTTAATACCAAACCTGAAACCCTTCCTTTAGCAAGAGATGTGATATCCAAATCCTTCCCATTCCAAACCTGAGACCCTTCCTATAGCATGAGATGTGATATCTAACTCCTTCCCATTCCAATCCTGAGACCCTTCCTATAGCAAGAGATGTGATATCCAAATCCTTCCCATTCCAAACCTGAGACCCTTCCTGTAGCATGAGAGGTGATATCCAACTCCTTCCCATTCCAATCCTGTGTCCCTTCCTATAGCATGAGATTGGATATCTCAGTGCTTCTAATACCAAACCTGAGACCCTTCCTATAACATGAGATGTGATATCCAACTCCTTCCAATTCAAATCCTGAGACCCTTCCTATACCATAATATGTGATATCTCAATGCTTCTAATACCAAACCTGAGACCTGTCCTTTTACATGAGATGTGATATCCAAATCCTTCCCATTCCAATCCTGAGACCCTTCCTATAGAATATGATGTGATATCTCAATGTTTCTAATACCAAACCAGAGACCCTTCCTATAGCAAGAGATGTGATATCCAAATCCTTCCCATTCCAAATCTGAGACCCTTCCCATAGCATGAGATGTGATATCCAACTTCTTCCCATTCCAATCCTGAGACCCTTCCTATAGCATGAGATGTGATATCTCAATGCATCTAATACCAAACCTGGACTCTTCCTAAAGCATGAAATGTGATATCCAATTCCTTCCCATTCCAAACCTGAGACCCTTACTATAGCATGAGATGTGATATTTCAATGCTTCTACCAAACATGAGACCCTTCCTATAGCATGAGATGTGATATCCAACTCATTCCCATTCCAATCCGGAGACCCTTACTATAGCATGAGATGTGATATCCAACTCCTTCCCATTCCAATCCTGAGACCCTTCCTATAGCATGAAAGGTGATATCTCAAGGCTTCTAATACCAAACCTGAGATCCTTCCTATAACATGAGATGTGATATCCAACTCCTTCCCATTCCAAACCTGAGACCCTTCCTATAGCATGAGATGTGATATCCAACTTCTTCCCATTCCAATCCTGAGACCCTTCCTATACCATGAGATGTGATATCTCAATGCTTCTAAAACCAACCCTGAGAACCATCCTATAACATAAGATGTGATTTCTAAATCCTTCCCTTTCCAAACCTGAGACCCTTCCTTTAGCATGAGATGTGATATCCAACTCCTTCCCATTCCAATCCTGAGACCCTTCCTATATCATGAGATGTGATATCTCAATGCTTCTAATACCAAACCTGGACCCTTCCTTTAGCATGAGATGTGTTATCCAATTTTTCCCATTCCAATCCTGCGTCCCTTCCTATAGCATGAGATTGGATATCTCAGTGCTTCTAATACCAAACCTGAGACCCTTCCTATAACATGAGATGTGATATCCAACTCCTTCCGATTCCAATCCTGAGACCCTTCCTATACCATGAGATGTGATATCTCAATGCTTCTAATACCAAACCTGAGACCTGCCCTATTACTTGAGATGTGATATCCAAATCCTTCCCATTCCAATCCTGAGACTCTTCCTATAGCATGAGATGTGATATCTCATTGTTTTTAATACCAAACCTGAGACCCTTCCTTTAGCAAGAGATGTGATATCCAAATCCTTCCCATTCCAAACCTGAGACCCTTCCTATAGCATGAGATGTGATATCCAACTCCTTCCCATTCCAATCCTGAGACCCTTCCTATAGCAAGAGATGTGATATCCAAATCTTTCCCATTCCAAACCTGAGACCCTTCCTGTAGCATGAGAGGTGATATCCAACTCCTTCCCTTTCCAATCCTGTGTCCCTTCCTATAGCATGAGATTGGATATCTCAGTGCTTCTAATACCAAACCTGAGACCCTTCCTATAACATGAGATGTGATATCCAACTCCTTCCAATTCAAATCCTGAGACCCTTCCTATACCATGATATGTGATATCTCAATGCTTCTAATACCAAACCAGAGGCCTGTCCTTTTACATGAGATGTGATATCCAAATCCTTCCCATTCCAATCCTGAGACCCTTCCTATAGCATGAGATGTGATATCTCAATGTTTCTAATACCAAACCGGAGACCCTTCCTATAGCAAGAGATGTGATATCCAAATCCTTCCCATTCCAAATCTGAGACCCTTCGAATAGCATGAGATGTGATATCCAACTTCTTCCCATTCCAATCCTGAGACCCTTCCTATAGCATGAGATGTGATATCTCAATGCATCTAATACCAAACCTTGACTCTTCCTAAAGCATGAAATGTGATATCCAATTCCTTCCCATTCCAAACCTGAGACCCTTACTATAGCATGAGATGTGATATCTCAATGCTTCTACCAAACATGAGACCCTTCCTATAGCATGAGATGTGATATCCAACTCATTCCCATTCCAATCCGGAGACCCTTCCGATAGCATGAGATGTGATATCCAAGTCCTTCCCATTCCAATCCTGAGACCTTTCCTATAACATGAGATGTGATATCCAACTCCTTCCCATTCCAACCTGAGACCCTTCCTATAGCATGAGATGGGATATCCAACTCCTTCCCAATCCAATCCTGAGACCCTTCCGATAGCATGAGATGTTATCTCTCAATGCTTCTAACAAACCTGAGACCCTTCCTATGTCATGAGATGTGATATCAAACTCCTTCCCATTCCAATCCTGAGACCCTTCCTATACCATGAGATGTGATATCTCAATGCTTCTAATACCAATCCTGAGACCCGCCCTATAACATGAGATGTGATATCCAACTCCTTCCCATTCCAATCCTGAGATCCTCCCGATAGAATGAGATGTGATATCTCAATGCTTCTAATATCAAACCTGAGACCCTCCCTATAGCATGAGATGTGATATCCAAGTCCTTCCCATTCCAATCCTGAGACCCTTCCTATAGCATGAGACGTGATATCTCAATGCTTCTAATACCAAACGTGAGACCCTTCATATAACATGAGATGGGGTATCCAACTCCTTCCCATTCCAATCATGAGACCCTTCCGATAGCAGAGGTGTGATATCTCAATGCTTATACCAAACCTGCGACCCTTCCTATGGCATGAGATGGGATATCCAACTCCTTCCCATTCCAGTCCTGAGACCCTTCCTATAGCATGAGATGTGTTATCTCAATGCTTCTACCAAACCTGAGACCCTTACTATAGCATGAGATGTGATATCCAACTCCTTCCCATTCCAATCCTGAGACCCTTCCTATAGCATGAGATGTGATATCTCAATGCTTCTAATACCAAACCTGAGATCCTTCCTATAACATGAGATGTGATATCCAACTCCTTCCCTTTCCAAATCTGAGACACTTCCTATAGCATGAGATGTGATATCCAACTACTTCCCATTCCAATCCTGAGACCCTTCCTATACCTTGAGATGTGATATCTCAATGCTTCTAAAACCAACCCTGAGAACCATCCTATAACATGAGATGTGATATCTAAATCTGTCCCTTTCCAAACCTGAGCCCCTTCCTTTAGCATGAGATGTGATATCCAACTCCTTCCCATTCCAATCCTGAGATCCTCCCGATAGAATGAGATCTGATATCTCAATGCTTCTAATATCAAACCTGAGACCCTCCCTATAGCATGAGATGTGATATCCAAGTCCTTCCCATTCCAATCCTGAGACCCTTCCTATAGCATGAGACGTGATATCTCAATGCTTCTAATACCAAACGTGAGACCCTTCATATAACATGAGATGGGATATCCAACTCCTTCCCATTCCAATCATGAGACCCTTCCGATAGCAGAGGTGTGATATCTCAATGCTTATACCAAACCTGCGACCCTTCTTATGGCATGAGATGGGATATCCAACTCCTTCCCATTCCAGTCCTGAGACCCTTCCTATAGCATGAGATGTGTTATCTCAATGCTTCTACCAAACCTGAGACCCTTACTATAGCATGAGATGTGATATCCAACTCCTTCCCATTCCAATCCTGAGACCCTTCCTATAGCATGAGATGTGATATCTCAATGCTTCTAATACCAAACCTGAGATCCTTCCTATAACATGAGATGTGATATCCAACTCCTTCCCATTCCAAACCTGAGACCCTTCCTATAGCATGAGATGTGATATCCAACTCCTTCCCATTCCAATCCTGAGACCCTTCCTATACCATGAGATGTGATATCTCAAGGCTTCTAATACCAAACCTGAGATCCTTCCTATAACATGAGATGTGATATCCAACTCCTTCCCATTCCAAACCTGAGACCCTTCCTATAGCATGAGATGTGATATCCAACTTCTTCCCATTCCAATCCTGAGACCCTTCCTATACCATGAGATGTGATATCTCAATGCTTCTAAAACCAACCCTGAGAACCATCCTATAACATAAGATGTGATTTCTAAATCCTTCCCTTTCCAAACCTGAGACCCTTCCTTTAGCATGAGATGTGATATCCAACTCCTTCCCATTCCAATCCTGAGACCCTTCCTATATCATGAGATGTGATATCTCAATGCTTCTAATACCAAACCTGGACCCTTCCTTTAGCATGAGATGTGTTATCCAATTTTTCCCATTCCAATCCTGCGTCCCTTCCTATAGCATGAGATTGGATATCTCAGTGCTTCTAATACCAAACCTGAGACCCTTCCTATAACATGAGATGTGATATCCAAGTCCTTCCCATTCCAATCCTGAGACCCTTCCTATAGCATGAGATGTGATATCTCAATGCTTCTAATACCAAACCTGAGACCCTTCCTATAGCATGAGATGTGCTATCCAACTCCTTCCCATTCCAATCCTGAGACACTTCCTATAGCATGAGATGTGATATCTCAATGTTTTTAATACCAAACCTGAAACCCTTCCTTTAGCAAGAGATGTGATATCCAAATCCTTCCCATTCCAAACCTGAGACCCTTCCTATAGCATGAGATGTGATATCCAACTCCTTCCCATTCCAATCCTGAGACCCTTCCTATAGCAAGAGATGTGATATCCAAATCCTTCCCATTCCAAACCTGAGACCCTTCCTGTAGCATGAGAGGTGATATCCAACTCCTTCCCATTCCAATCCTGTGTCCCTTCCTATAGCATGAGATTGGATATCTCAGTGCTTCTAATACCAAACCTGAGACCCTTCCTATAACATGAGATGTGATATCCAACTCCTTCCAATTCAAATCCTGAGACCCTTCCTATACCATGATATGTGATATCTCAATGCTTCTAATACCAAACCTGAGACCTGTCCTTTTACATGAGATGTGATATCCAAATCCTTTCCATTCCAATCCTGAGACCCTTCCTATAGCATGAGATGTGATATCTCAATGTTTCTAATACCAAACCAGAGACCCTTCCTATAGCAAGAGATGTGATATCCAAATCCTTCCCATTCCAAATCTGAGACTCTTCCCATAGCATGAGATGTGATATCCAACTTCTTCCCATTCCAATCCTGAGACCCTTCCTGTAGCATGAGATGTGATATCTCAATGCATCTAATACCAAACCTGGACTCTTCCTAAAGCATGAAATGTGATATCCAATTCCTTCCCATTCCAAACCTGAGACCCTTACTATAGCATGAGATGTGATATTTCAATGCTTCTACCAAACATGAGACCCTTCCTATAGCATGAGATGTGATATCCAACTCATTCCCATTCCAATCCGGAGACCCTTACTATAGCATGAGATGTGATATCCAACTCCTTCCCATTCCAATCCTGAGACCCTTCCTATAGCATGAAAGGTGATATCTCAAGGCTTCTAATACCAAACCTGAGATCCTTCCTATAACATGAGATGTGATATCCAACTCCTTCCCATTCCAAACCTGAGACCCTTCCTATAGCATGAGATGTGATATCCAACTTCTTCCCATTCCAATCCTGAGACCCTTCCTATACCATGAGATGTGATATCTCAATGCTTCTAAAACCAACCCTGAGAACCATCCTATAACATAAGATGTGATTTCTAAATCCTTCCCTTTCCAAACCTGAGACCCTTCCTTTAGCATGAGATGTGATATCCAACTCCTTCCCATTCCAATCCTGAGACCCTTCCTATATCATGAGATGTGATATCTCAATGCTTCTAATACCAAACCTGGACCCTTCCTTTAGCATGAGATGTGTTATCCAATTTTTCCCATTCCAATCCTGCGTCCCTTCCTATAGCATGAGATTGGATATCTCAGTGCTTCTAATACCAAACCTGAGACCCTTCCTATAACATGAGATGTGATATCCAAGTCCTTCCCATTCCAATCCTGAGACCCTTCCTATAGCATGAGATGTGATATCTCAATGCTTCTAATACCAAACCTGAGACCCTTCCTATAGCATGAGATGTGCTATCCAACTCCTTCCCATTCCAATCCTGAGACACTTCCTATAGCATGAGATGTGATATCTCAATGTTTTTAATACCAAACCTGAAACCCTTCCTTTAGCAAGAGATGTGATATCCAAATCCTTCCCATTCCAAACCTGAGACCCTTCCTATAGCATGAGATGTGATATCCAACTCCTTCCCATTCCAATCCTGAGACCCTTCCTATAGCAAGAGATGTGATATCCAAATCCTTCCCATTCCAAACCTGAGACCCTTCCTGTAGCATGAGAGGTGATATCCAACTCCTTCCCATTCCAATCCTGTGTCCCTTCCTATAGCATGAGATTGGATATCTCAATGCTTCTAATACCAAACCTGAGACCTGTCCTTTTACATGAGATGTGATATCCAAATCCTTCCCATTCCAATCCTGAGACCCTTCCTATAGAATATGATGTGATATCTCAATGTTTCTAATACCAAACCAGAGACCCTTCCTATAGCAAGAGATGTGATATCCAAATCCTTCCCATTCCAAATCTGAGACCCTTCCCATAGCATGAGATGTGATATCCAACTTCTTCCCATTCCAATCCTGAGACCCTTCCTATAGCATGAGATGTGATATCTCAATGCATCTAATACCAAACCTGGACTCTTCCTAAAGCATGAAATGTGATATCCAATTCCTTCCCATTCCAAACCTGAGACCCTTACTATAGCATGAGATGTGATATTTCAATGCTTCTACCAAACATGAGACCCTTCCTATAGCATGAGATGTGATATCCAACTCATTCCCATTCCAATCCGGAGACCCTTACTATAGCATGAGATGTGATATCCAACTCCTTCCCATTCCAATCCTGAGACCCTTCCTATAGCATGAAAGGTGATATCTCAAGGCTTCTAATACCAAACCTGAGTTCCTTCCTATAACATGAGATGTGATATCCAACTCCTTCCCATTCCAAACCTGAGACCCTTCCTATAGCATGAGATGTGATATCCAACTTCTTCCCATTCCAATCCTGAGACCCTTCCTATACCATGAGATGTGATATCTCAATGCTTCTAAAACCAACCCTGAGAACCATCCTATAACATAAGATGTGATTTCTAAATCCTTCCCTTTCCAAACCTGAGACCCTTCCTTTAGCATGAGATGTGATATCCAACTCCTTCCCATTCCAATCCTGAGACCCTTCCTATATCATGAGATGTGATATCTCAATGCTTCTAATACCAAACCTGGACCCTTCCTTTAGCATGAGATGTGTTATCCAATTTTTCCCATTCCAATCCTGCGTCCCTTCCTATAGCATGAGATTGGATATCTCAGTGCTTCTAATACCAAACCTGAGACCCTTCCTATAACATGAGATGTGATATCCAACTCCTTCCGATTCCAATCCTGAGACCCTTCCTATACCATGAGATGTGATATCTCAATGCTTCTAATACCAAACCTGAGACCTGCCCTATTACTTGAGATGTGATATCCAAATCCTTCCCATTCCAATCCTGAGACTCTTCCTATAGCATGAGATGTGATATCTCATTGTTTTTAATACCAAACCTGAGACCCTTCCTTTAGCAAGAGATGTGATATCCAAATCCTTCCCATTCCAAACCTGAGACCCTTCCTATAGCATGAGATGTGATATCCAACTCCTTCCCATTCCAATCCTGAGACCCTTCCTATAGCAAGAGATGTGATATCCAAATCTTTCCCATTCCAAACCTGAGACCCTTCCTGTAGCATGAGAGGTGATATCCAACTCCTTCCCATTCCAATCCTGTGTCCCTTCCTATAGCATGAGATTGGATATCTCAGTGCTTCTAATACCAAACCTGAGACCCTTCCTATAACATGAGATGTGATATCCAACTCCTTCCAATTCAAATCCTGAGACCCTTCCTATACCATGATATGTGATATCTCAATGCTTCTAATACCAAACCAGAGGCCTGTCCTTTTACATGAGATGTGATATCCAAATCCTTCCCATTCCAATCCTGAGACCCTTCCTATAGCATGAGATGTGATATCTCAATGTTTCTAATACCAAACCGGAGACCCTTCCTATAGCAAGAGATGTGATATCCAAATCCTTCCCATTCCAAATCTGAGACCCTTCGAATAGCATGAGATGTGATATCCAACTTCTTCCCATTCCAATCCTGAGACCCTTCCTATAGCATGAGATGTGATATCTCAATGCATCTAATACCAAACCTTGACTCTTCCTAAAGCATGAAATGTGATATCCAATTCCTTCCCATTCCAAACCTGAGACCCTTACTATAGCATGAGATGTGATATCTCAATGCTTCTACCAAACATGAGACCCTTCCTATAGCATGAGATGTGATATCCAACTCATTCCCATTCCAATCCGGAGACCCTTCCGATAGCATGAGATGTGATATCCAAGTCCTTCCCATTCCAATCCTGAGACCTTTCCTATAACATGAGATGTGATATCCAACTCCTTCCCATTCCAACCTGAGACCCTTCCTATAGCATGAGATGGGATATCCAACTCCTTCCCAATCCAATCCTGAGACCCTTCCGATAGCATGAGATGTTATCTCTCAATGCTTCTAACAAACCTGAGACCCTTCCTATGTCATGAGATGTGATATCAAACTCCTTCCCATTCCAATCCTGAGACCCTTCCTATACCATGAGATGTGATATCTCAATGCTTCTAATACCAATCCTGAGACCCGCCCTATAACATGAGATGTGATATCCAACTCCTTCCCATTCCAATCCTGAGATCCTCCCGATAGAATGAGATGTGATATCTCAATGCTTCTAATATCAAACCTGAGACCCTCCCTATAGCATGAGATGTGATATCCAAGTCCTTCCCATTCCAATCCTGAGACCCTTCCTATAGCATGAGACGTGATATCTCAATGCTTCTAATACCAAACGTGAGACCCTTCATATAACATGAGATGGGGTATCCAACTCCTTCCCATTCCAATCATGAGACCCTTCCGATAGCAGAGGTGTGATATCTCAATGCTTATACCAAACCTGCGACCCTTCCTATGGCATGAGATGGGATATCCAACTCCTTCCCATTCCAGTCCTGAGACCCTTCCTATAGCATGAGATGTGTTATCTCAATGCTTCTACCAAACCTGAGACCCTTACTATAGCATGAGATGTGATATCCAACTCCTTCCCATTCCAATCCTGAGACCCTTCCTATAGCATGAGATGTGATATCTCAATGCTTCTAATACCAAACCTGAGATCCTTCCTATAACATGAGATGTGATATCCAACTCCTTCCCTTTCCAAATCTGAGACCCTTCCTATAGCATGAGATGTGATATCCAACTACTTCCCATTCCAATCCTGAGACCCTTCCTATACCTTGAGATGTGATATCTCAATGCTTCTAAAACCAACCCTGAGAACCATCCTATAACATGAGATGTGATATCTAAATCTGTCCCTTTCCAAACCTGAGCCCCTTCCTTTAGCATGAGATGTGATATCCAACTCCTTCCCATTCCAATCCTGAGATCCTCCCGATAGAATGAGATCTGATATCTCAATGCTTCTAATATCAAACCTGAGACCCTCCCTATAGCATGAGATGTGATATCCAAGTCCTTCCCATTCCAATCCTGAGACCCTTCCTATAGCATGAGACGTGATATCTCAATGCTTCTAATACCAAACGTGAGACCCTTCATATAACATGAGATGGGATATCCAACTCCTTCCCATTCCAATCATGAGACCCTTCCGATAGCAGAGGTGTGATATCTCAATGCTTATACCAAACCTGCGACCCTTCTTATGGCATGAGATGGGATATCCAACTCCTTCCCATTCCAGTCCTGAGACCCTTCCTATAGCATGAGATGTGTTATCTCAATGCTTCTACCAAACCTGAGACCCTTACTATAGCATGAGATGTGATATCCAACTCCTTCCCATTCCAATCCTGAGACCCTTCCTATAGCATGAGATGTGATATCTCAATGCTTCTAATACCAAACCTGAGATCCTTCCTATAACATGAGATGTGATATCCAACTCCTTCCCATTCCAAACCTGAGACCCTTCCTATAGCATGAGATGTGATATCCAACTCCTTCCCATTCCAATCCTGAGACCCTTCCTATACCATGAGATGTGATATCTCAATGCTTCTAAAACCAACCCTGAGAACCATCCTATAACATGAGATGTGATATCTAAATCTGTCCCTTTCCAAACCTGAGCCCCTTCCTTTAGCATGAGATGTGATATCCAACTCCTTCCCATTCCAATCCTAAAACCCTTCCTATAGCATGAGATGTGATATCTCAATGCTTCTAATACCAAACCTGGACCCTTCCTATAGCATGAGATGTGATATCCAATTTCTTCCCATTCCAATCCTACGTCCCTTCCTACAGGATGAGATTTGATATCTCAGTGCTTCTAATACCAAACCTGAGACCCTTAATATAACATGAGATGTGATATCCAACTCCTTCCGATTCCAATCCTGAGACCCTTCCTATACCATGAGATGTGATATCTCAATGTTTCTAATACCAAACCTGAGACCCTTCCTATAGCAAGAGATGTGATATCCAAATCCTTCCCATTCCAAACCTGAGACCCTTCGCATAGCATGAGATATGATATCCAACTTCTTCCCATTTCAATCCTGTGACCCTTCCTATAGCATGAGATGTGATATCTCAATGCATCTAATACCAAACCTGGACTCTTCCTATAGCATGAAATGTGATATCCAATTCCTTCCCATTCTAAACCTGAGACCCTTCCTATAGCATGAGATGTGATATCTCAATGCTTCTACCAAACATGAGACCCTTCCTATAGCATGAGATGTGATATCCAACTCCTTCCCATTCCAATCCGGAGACCCTTCCGATAGCATGAGATGTGATATCTCAATGCTTCTAATACCAAACCTGAGACCCTCCCTAATGCATAAGATATGATATCCAAGTCCTTCCCATTCCAATCCTGAGACCTTTCCTATAACATGAGATGTGATATCCAACTCCTTCCCATTCCAACCTGAGACCCTTCCTATAGCATGAGATGGGATATCCAACTCCTTCCCAATCCAATCCTGAGACCCTTCCGATAGCATGAGATGTTATCTCTCAATGCTTCTAACAAACCTGAGACCCTTCCTATGTCATGAGATGTGATATCAAACTCTTTCCCATTCCAATCCTGAGACCCTTCCTATAGCATGAGATGTGATATCCAACTTCTTGCCTTTCCAATCCTGAGACCCTTCCTATACCATGAGATGTGATATCTCAATGCTTCTAATACCAATCCTGAGACCCGCCTTATAACATGAGATGTGATATCCAAATCCTTCCCCTTCTAAACCTGAGACCCTTCCTTTAGCATGAGATGTGATATCCAACTCCTTCCCATTCCAATCCTGAGACCCTTCCGATAGCATGAGATGTGATATCTCGGTGCTTCTAATATCAAACCTGAGACCCTCCCTATAGCATGAGATGTGATATCCAAGTCCTTCCCATTCCAATCCTGAGACCCTTCCTATAGCATGAGATGTGATATCTCAATGCTTCTAATACCAAACCTGAGACACTTCCTATAACATGAGATGGGATATCCAACTCCTTCCCATTCCAATCCTGAGACCCTTCCGATAGCAGAGGTGTGATATCTCAATGCTTATACCAAACCTGAGACCCTTCCTATGGCATGAGATGTGATATCCAACTCCTTCCCATTCCAATCCTGAGATGCTTCCTATAGCATGAGATGTGTTATCTCAATGCTTCTACCAAACCTGAGACCCTTACTATTGCATGAGATGTGATATCCAACTCCTTCCCATTCCAATCCTGAGACCCTTCCTATAGCATGATATCTCAATGCTTCTAATACCAAACCTGAGATCCTTCCTATAACATGAGATGTGATATCCAACTCCTTCCCATTCCAAACCTGAGACCCTTCCTATAGCATGAGATGTGATATCCAACTCCTTCCCATTCCAATCCTGAGACCCTTCCTATACCATGAGATGTGATATCTCAATGCTTCTAAAAACCAACCCTGAGAATCATCCTATAACATAAGATGTGATTTCTAAATCCTTCCCTTTCCAAACTTGAGACCCTTCCTTTAGCATGAGATGTGATATCCAACTCCTTCCCATTCCAATCCTGAGACCCTTCCTATATCATGAGATGTGATATCTCAGTGCTTCTAATACCAAACCTGAGACCCTTCCTATAACATGAGATGTGATATCCAACTCCTTCCGATTCCAATCCTGAGACCCTTCCTATACCATGAGATGTGATATCTCAATGCTTCTAATACCAAACCTGAGACCTGCCCTATTACTTGAGATGTGATATCCAAATCCTTCCCATTCCAATCCTGAGACTCTTCATATAGCATGAGATGTGATATCTCAATGTTTTTAATACCAAACCTGAGACCCTTCCTATAGCAAGAGGTGATATCCAAATCCTTCCCATTCCAAACCTGAGACCCTTCTTATAGCATGAGATGTGATATCCAACTCCTTCCCATTCCAATCCTGAGACCCTTCCTATAGCAAGAGATGTGATATCCAAATCCTTCCCATTCCAAACCTGAGACCCTTCCTATAGCATGAGAGGTGATATCCAACTCCTTCCCATTCCAATCCTGTGACCCTTCCTATAGCATGAGATTGGATATCCAATTTTTCCGATTCCAATCCTGAGACCCTTCCTATACCATGAAATGTGATATCTCAATGCTTCTAAAACCAACCCTGAGAACCATCCTATAACATAAGATGTGATTTCTAAATCCTTCCCTTTCCAAACCTGAGACCCTTCCTTTAGCATGAGATGTGATATCCAACTCCTTCCCATTCCAATTCTGAGACCCTTCCGATATCATGAGATGTGATATCTCAATGCTTCTAATACCAAACCTGGACCCTTCCTATAGCATGAGATGTGATATCAAATTTTTCCCATTCCAATCCTGCGTCCCTTCCTATAGCATGAGATTGGATATCTCAGTGCTTCTAATACCAAACCTGAGACCCTTCCTATAACATGAGATGTGATATCGAACTCCTTCCGATTCCAATCCTGAGACCCTTCCTATACCATGAGATGTGATATCTCAATGCTTCTAATACCAAACCTGAGACCTGCCCTATTACTTGAGATGTGATATCCAAATCCTTCCCATTCCAATCCTGAGACTCTTCCTATAGCATGAGATGTGATATCTCAATGTTTTTAATACCAAACCTGAGACCCTTCCTATAGCAAGAGATGTGATATCCAAATCCTTCCCATTCCAAACCTGAGACCCTTCCTATAGCATGAGATGTGATATCCAACTCCTTCCCATTCCAATCCTGTGACCCTTCCTATAGCATGAGATTGGATATCCAATTTTTCCCATTCCAATCCTGCGTCCCTTCGTATAGCATGAGATTGGATATCTCAATGCTTCGAATACCAGACCTGAGACACTTCCTATAACATGAAATGTGATATCCAACTCCTTCCGATTCCAATCCTGAGACCCTTCCTATACCATGAGATTTGATATCTCAATGCTTCTAATACCAAACCTGAGACCTGTCCTATTACATGAGATGTGATATCCAAATCCTTCCCATTCCAATCCTGAGACCCTTCCTATAGCATGAGATGTGATATCTCAACGTTTCTAATACCAAACCAGAGACCCTTCCTATAGCAAGAGATGTGATATCCAAATCCTTCCCATTCCAAACCTGAGACCCTTCCCATAGATGAGATGTGATATCCAACTTCTTCCCATTCCAATCCTGAGACCCTTCCTATAGCATGAGATGTGATATCTCAATGCATCTAATACCAAACCTGGACTCTTCCTATAGCATGAAATGTGATATCCAATTCCTTCCCATTCCAAACCTGAGACCCTTCCTATAGCATGAGATGTGATATCTCAATTCTTCTACCAAACATGAGACCCTTCATATAGCATGAGATGTGATATCCAACTCCTTCCCATTCCAATCCGGAGACCCTTCCGATAGCATGAGATGTTATCTCTCAATGCTTCTAACAAACCTGAGACCCTTCCTATGTCATGAGATGTGATATCAAACTCCTTCACATTCCAATCCTGAGACCCTTCCTATAGCATGAGATGTGATATCCAACTTCTTCCCTTTCCAATCCTGAGACCCTTCCTATACCATGAGATGTGATATCTCAATGCTTCTAATACCAATCCTGAGACCCACCCTATAACATGAGATGTGATATCCAAATCCTTCCCCTTCTAAACCTGAGACCCTTCCTTTAGCATGAGATGTGATATCCAACTCCTTCCCATTCCAATCCTGAGACCCTTCCGATAGCATGAGATGTGATATCTCAGTGCTTCTAATATCAAACCTGAGACCCTCCCTATAGCATGTGATGTGATATCCAAGTCCTTCCCATTCCAATCCTGAGACCCTTCCTATAGCATGAGATGTGATATCTCAATGCTTCTAATACCAAACCTGAGACCCTTCCTATAACATGAGATGGGATATCCAACTCCTTCCCATTCCAATCCTGAGACCCTTCCGATAGCAGAGGTGTGATATCTCAATGCTTATACCAAACCTGAGACCCTTCCTATGGCATGAGATGTGATATCCAACTCCTTCCCATTCCAATCCTGAAACCCTTCCTATACCATGAGATGTAATATCTCAATGCTTCTAAAACCAACCCTGAGAACCATCCTATAACATGAGATGTGATATCCAACTCCTTCCCATTCCAACCTGAGACCCTTCCTATAGCATGAGATGAGATATCCAACTCCTTCCCAATCCAATCCTGAGACCCTTCCGATAACATGAGATGTGATCTCTCAATGCTTCTAACAAACCTGAGACCCTTCCTATGTCATGAGATGTGATATCAAACTCCTTCCCATTCCACTCCTGAGACCCTTCCTATAGCATGAGATGTGATATCCAACTCCTTCCCATTCCAATCCTGAGACCCTTCCTATACCATGAGATGTGATATCTCAATGCTTCTAATACCAATCCTGAGACCCGCCCTATAACATGAGATGTGATATCCAAATCCTTCCCCTTCTAAACCTGAGACCTTTCCTTTAGCATGAGATGTGATATCCACCTCCTTCCCATTCCAATCCTGAGACCCTCCCGATAGAAGGAGATGTGATATCTCAATGCTTCTAATATCAAACCTGAGACCCTCCCTATAGCATGAGATGTGATATCCAAGTCCTTCCCATTCCAATCCTGCACCCTTCCTATAGCATGAGATGTAATATCTCAATGCTTCTAATACCAAACCTGAGACCCTTCCTATAACATGAGATGGGATATACAACTCCTTCCCATTCCAATCCTGAGACCCTTCCGATAGCAGAGGTGTGATATCTCAATGCTTATACCAAACCCGCGAACCTTCCTATGGCATGAGAAGTGATATCCAACTCCTTCCCATTCCAATCCTGAGACCCTTCCTATAGCATGAGATGTGTTATCTCAATGCTTCTACCAAACCTGAGACCCTTACTATAGCATGAGATGTGATATCCAACTCCTTCCCATTCCAATCCTGAGACCCTTCCTATAGCATGAGATGTGATATCTCAATGCTTCTAATACCAAACCTGAGATCCTTCCTATAACATGAGATGTGATATCCAACTCCTTCCCATTCCAAACCTGAGACCCTTCCTATAGCATGAGATGTGATATCCAACTCCTTCCCATTCCAATCCTGAGACCCTTCCTATACCATGAGATGTGATATCTCAATGCTTCTAAAACCAACCCTGAGAACCATCCTATAACATGAGATGTGATATCTAAATCTGTCCCTTTCCAAACCTGAGCCCCTTCCTTTAGCATGAGATGTGATATCCAACTCCTTCCCATTCCAATCCTAAAACCCTTCCTATAGCATGAGATGTGATATCTCAATGCTTCTAATACCAAACCTGGACCCTTCCTATAGCATGAGATGTGATATCCAATTTCTTCCCATTCCAATCCTACATCCCTTCCTACAGCATGAGATTTGATATCTCAGTGCTTCTAATACCAAACCTGAGACCCTTCCTATAACATGAGATGGGATATCCAACTCCTTCCCATTCCAATCCTGAGACCCTTTCTATACCATGAGATGTGATATCTCAATGCTTCTAATATCAATCCTGAGACCTGCCCTATAACATGAGATGTGATTTCCAAATCCTTCCCATTCCAATCCTGAGACCCTTCCTATAGCATGAGATGTGATATCCAACTCCTTCTCATTCCAATCCTGAGACCCTTCCTATACCATGAGATGTGATATCTCAATGCTTCTAATATCAATCCTGAGACCTGCCCTATAACATGAGATGTGATTTCCAACTCCTTCCCATTCCATTCCTGAGACCCTTCCGATAGCATGAGATGTGATATCTCAATGATTCTAATATCAAACCGGAGACCCTCCCTATAGCATGAGATGTGATATCCAAGTCCTTCCCATTCCAATCCTGAGACCCTTCCTATAGCATGAGATGTGATATCTCAGTGCTTCTAATACCAAACCTGAGACCCTTCCTATAACATGAGATTAGATATCCAACTCCTTCTCATTCCAATCCTGAGACCCTTCTGATAGCAGAGGTGTGATATCTTAATGCTTATACCAAACCTGAGACCCTTCCTATGGCGTGAGATGTGATATCCAACTCCTTCCCATTCCAATCCTGAGACCCTTCCTATAGCATGAGATGTATTATCTCAATGTTTCTACCAAACCTGAGACCCTTCCTATAGCATGAGATGTGATATCCAACTCCTTCCCATTCCAATCCTGAGACCCTTCCTATAGCATGAGATGTGATATCTCAATGCTTCTAATACCAAACATGAGATCCTTCCTATAACATGAGATGTGATATCCAACTCCTTCCCATTCCAAACCTGAGACCCTTCCTATAGCATGAGATGTGAAATCCAACTCCTTCCCACTCCAATCCTGAGACCCTTCCTATACCATGAGATGTGATATATCAATGCTTCTAAAACAAACCCTGAGAACCTTCCTATAACATCAGATGTGATATCTAACTCCTTCCCATTCCAAACCTGAGACCATTCCTATAGCATAAGATGTGATATCCAACTACTTCCCATTCCAATCCTGTGACGCTTCCTATTACATGAGATGTGATATCGAACTCCTTCCCATTCCAAACCTGAGACCCGTCCTATAGCATGAGATGTGATACCCAACTCCTTTTCGTTCCAATCCTTAGGCCTTCCGATAGCATGAGATGTGATATCTCACTGCTTCTAATACCAAATGTTAGGAAAGATTTCGTAATTGTAGGTAATTTTCCTTCCATGTGGCAACCCCTAAACTTTTTGCTGTTGTTTTTCACCTTGTTCTCAACTTTGCCAGAGAAGTGCAGCCTTCTGCCGCACTCCTCTGGGCTTTCGCTCCTTTCTTACGGGGAAACTGACATGCCCTTAAGACAGTCAGTACCGGGAAACGCTGTTTTCCGTAGTTTCTTTTATCATGTTGCGGCTTTCATGCAACATGACACAAGAGGGCACTGTAAGCTAAGTTACTGCTCTCTTGGGTCTCTAGCCTTCTACAGGCCCTAGATACTCTTTTAGGATTGTAACTGATCGGTGCAAGTGATTCACGGACGGGAATGGTGGCAGCGATCGTTTCTTGTGTTTTGAGCTCCTTTTGGCGTTTTAAGTGCGTTTCTCGCGCTTAGCCCAAAATGGTGGCCTGGCTCCCAAAATGGCCAGACCACGAGGCTCCTTTGTCCTGTCCGCTGATCGTCTTGCTCCCTTCACCTTCCCCAGGTCGAACCGACCCGGGGCCTTTCTTATTTGGGCATGTACTTTCCCACGAAACACAGATGCTTTCGCAGGCTTCTACATGCCTGGTGTGTGCCTCCAGGATGTGGGCTGGGATGTCTGGTCCCAATACACATCCTGGGTGCCAGAGAGTCTAGGGTGCTGTGAATGCCTGGGACCACCGTGGTCCGTGATAGGTCCACGTATGGTGTGAGTGTTGATGAGCGGATCTCCCATTGGGTCAACTCCGTTTTGGCGCGAAGGGAACCGTGGATAAGAGGGGGCTGGAAACACCACTACCATGTCGATCTCCTGAGTTCTCACGAACGAAGGAATACAGGAACCAAGTATCCTGCAACCAAGAGGCTGAACCGAGGAATCGCTGGTGACCCGCTGAAGGACTGCTCCTCTGCACTGCTGTCGCCTTGTGAAACCCTTTTCACCTTTGATCGAACCAGAAGGCCTGTACTGGTACTTCGACCCTTGGAATAGCGGGGACAGCTATTCTCGGCATCTTCACCATCTCCTGCTAGTAAGCCTTCGGAAGCGTCTCTGGGCCATCCAGCAGACTGACCAGCCTACACAGGAGTCTTGCTCTGTAACCGCCGCCAGGTTGTGTAGTATTTCGAGTCCTTGTCACTCTCACACGCTTCGTACACTTGGCGTTCCCAGGTCTGAAGTGAGTAGTGTACATTTGGCTCAGATACACACGGCCGCTCCGTTGCCCTGCTGTGGTAACAAACTGTGCGGGTTCCTTCGCTTGGGACGTCTTTTACTCAACTCTGCTGCTGCAGACTCAACACGACGACGAGACGTCCCCTGCTCTTCTGAACCTGCCAGCGACTGAAACTGACGCGGAGAAGCCTGGGTCTGCTTGCATCGGGGACCGGTGAGTAGCATAGCTAGGAACTGGTCGCCCTCCTGCAGGAGCCCATAGCTTTTCCCCGCTGTGTCAAAACAGCACGCCTTTCCGTACTCGCGCTCTGCTTCTGCCCACAGTGGAGGCTGCGCTTGAGTCGCGGAACTCTGTTCTTCTTCATTTGTGCACTAAACTGAACTGCCTGATTTCCCTCGAAGAGACTCCCCTTTTTGCCCGTTGGCACCAGCGTGTGCAGGTACTTTTGAGCACAAGGCTCCACTCTTCGTAGGGCTCGGACTTCCTTTTAGTTAGGTGCCTCTGAAGGCGGACTGGGTCTAAGCATTATTTCGCACTGCCTGTTTTCCTTCCCTTTTAGGTGGACTACACATTTCGTGCATCTAACGCTTGAGACTCGTTTGTATTTGTATATATATTGTATTGGTATGGTATGTGATGGTTTACTAGAGTTGTATTGTGATTTCTCGCTACGGTCATTGTTTTAAAGGCCTTGGCATAAATGTGTATATATTTATAATATAAAACCTGTTTGGAGTAGTTTGTAAGTGTCCTTGCTTTGTGTGCTCATTGCGGGCTTTCAGTCACCCTCACCCCTCTTGAGACCTAGTCTTGACCGCCGCGATCGCTACCCTGATTGGTCTGGCTTGTCCAGAGAGAGGTTACCCTGTTCCAAGTAATTAGGTTGGCCTTCTGAACTTCTGCGCCGCCAGGACAGAGTTCAGAAATCTGTCTTAACACCTATTACATGAGATGTGATATCCAACTTCTTCCCATTCCAAACCTGAGACCCTTCCCATAGCATGAGATGTGATATCCAACTTCTTCCCATTCCAATCCTGAGACCCTTCCTATAGCATGAGATGTGATATCTCAATGCATCTAATACCAAACCTGGACTCTTCCTATAGCATGAAATGTGATATCCAATTCCTTCCCATACCAAACCTGAGACCCTTCCTATAGCATGAGATGTGATATCTCAATGCTTCTACCAAACATGAGAGCCTTCCTATAGCATGAGATGTGATATCCAACTCCTTCCCATTCCAATCCGGAGACCCTTCCGATAGCATGAGATGTGATATCTCAATGCTTCTAATACCAAACCTCCGACCCTCCCTAATGCATAAGATATGATATCCAAGTCCTTCCCATTCCAATCCTGAGACCTTTCCTATAACATGAGATGTGATATCCAACTCCTTCCCATTCCAACCTGAGACCCTTCCTATAGCATGAGATGGGATATCCAACTCCTTCCCAATCCAACCCTGAGACCCTTCCGATAGCATGAGATGTTATCTCTCAATGCTTCTAACAAACCTGAGACCCTTCCTATGTCATGAGATGTGATATCAAACTCCTTCCCCTTCTAAACCTGAGACCCTTCCTTTAGCATGAGATGTGATATCCAACTCCTTCCCATTCCAATCCTGAGACCCTTCCGATAGCATGAAATGTGATATCTCAGTGCTTCTAATATCAAACCTGAGACCCTCCCTATAGCATGAGATGTGATATCCAAGTCCTTCCCATTCCAATCCTGAGACCCTTCCTATAGCATGAGATGTGATATCTCAATGCTTCTAATACCAAACCTGAGACCCTTCCTATAGCATGAGATGTGCTATCCAACTCCTTCCCATTCCAATCCTGAGACACTTCCTATAGCATGAGATGTGATATCTTAATGCTTCTAATACAAAACCTGAGACCCTTCCTATAACATGAGATGTGATATCCAACTCCTTCCCATTCCAAACCTGAGACCCTTCTTATAGCATGAGATGTGATATCCAACTCCTTCCCATTGCAATCCTGAGTCACTCCCTATAGCATGAGATGTGATATCTCAATGATTCTACCAAACATGAGACCCTTCCTATAGCATGAGATGTGATACCCAACTCATTCCCATTCCAATCCGGAGACCCTTCCGATAGCATGAGATGTGATATCCAAGTCCTTCCCATTCCAATCCTGAGACCTTTCCTATAACATGAGATGTGATATCCAACTCCTTCCCATTCCAACCTGAGACCCTTCCTATAGCATGAGATGGGATATCCAACTCCTTCCCAATCCAATCCTGAGACCCTTCCGATAGCATGAGATGTTATCTCTCAATGCTTCTAACAAACCTGAGACCCTTCCTATGTCATGAGATGTGATATCAAACTCCTTCCCATTCCAATCCTGAGACCCTTCCTATACCATGAGATGTGATATCTCAATGCTTCTAATACAAATCCTGAGACCCGCCCTATAACATGAGATGTGATATCCAACTCCTTCCCATTCCAATCCTGAGATCCTCCCGATAGAATGAGATGTGATATCTCAATGCTTCTAATATCAAACCTGAGACCCTCCCTATAGCATGAGATGTGATATCCAAGTCCTTCCCATTCCAATCCTGAGACCCTTCCTATAGCATGAGACGTGATATTTCAATGCTTCTAATACAAAACGTGAGACCCTTCATATAACATGAGATGGGATATCCAACTCCTTCCCATTCCAATCCTGAGACCCTTCCGATAGCAGAGGTGTGATATCTCAATGCTTATACCAAACCTGCGACCCTTCCTATGGCATGAGATGGGAAATCCAACTCCTTCCCATTCCAGTCCTGAGACCCTTCCTATAGCATGAGATGTGTTATCTAAATGCTTCTACCAAACCTGAGACCCTTACTATAGCATGAGATGTGATATCCAACTCCTTCCCATTCCAAACCTGAGACCCTTCCTATAGCATGAGATGTGATATCCAACTCCTTCCCATTCCAATCCTGAGACCCTTCCTATACCATGAGATGTGATATCTCAATGCTTCTAAAACCAACCCTGAGAACCATCCTATAACATGAGATGTGATATCTAAATCTGTCCCTTTCCAAACCTGAGCCCCTTCCTTTAGCATGAGATGTGATATCCAACTCCTTCCCATTCCAATCCTAAAACCCTTCCTATAGCATGAGATGTGATATCTCAATGCTTCTAATACCAAACCTGGACCCTTCCTATAGCATGAGATGTGATATCCAATTTCTTCCCATTCCAATCCTATGTCCCTTCCTACAGCATGAGATTTGATATCTCAGTGCTTCTAATACCAAACCTGAGACCCTTCCTATAACATGAGATGTGATATCCAACTCCTTCCGATTCCAATCCTGAGACCCTTCCTATACCATGAGATGTGATATCTCAATGATTCTAATACCAAACCTGAGACCCTTCCTATAGCAAGAGATGTGATATCCAAATCCTTCCCATTCCAAACCTGAGACCCTTCCCATAGCATGAGATATGATATCCAACTTCTTCCCAATCCAATCCTGTGACCATTCCTATAGCATGAGATGTGATATCTCAATGCATCTAATACCAAACCTGGACTCTTCCTATAGCATGAAATGTGATATCCAATTCCTTCCCATTCTAAACCTGAGACCCTTCCTATAGCATGAGATGTGATATCTCAATGCTTCTACCAAACATGAGACCCTTCCTATAGCATGAGATGTGATATCCAACTCCTTCCCCTTCCAATCCGGAGACCCTTCCGATAGCATGAGATGTGATATCTCAATGCTTCTAATACCAAACCTGAGACCCTCCCTAATGCATAAGATATGATATCCAAGTCCTTCCCATTCCAATCCTGAGACCTTTCCTATAACATGAGATGTGATATCCAACTCCTTCCCATTCCAACCTGAGACCCTTCCTATAGCATGAGATGGGATATCCAACTCCTTCCCAATCCAATCCTGAGACCCTTCCGATAGCATGAGATGTTATCTCTCAATGCTTCTAACAAACCTGAGACCCTTCCTATGTCATGAGATGTGATATCAAACTCTTTCCCATTCCAATCCTGAGACCCTTCCTATAGCATGAAATGTGATATCCAACTTCTTGCCTTTCCAATCCTGAGACCCTTCCTATACCATGAGATGTGATATCTCAATGCTTCTAATACCAATCCTGAGACCCGCCTTATAACATGAGATGTGATATCCAAATCCTTCCCCTTCTAAACCTGAGACCCTTCCTTTAGCATGAGATGTGATATCCAACTCCTTCCCATTCCAATCCTGAGACCCTTCCGATAGCATGAGATGTGATATCTCGGTGCTTCTAATATCAAACCTGAGACCCTCCCTATAGCATGAGATGTGATATCCAAGTCCTTCCCATTCCAATCCTGAGACCCTTCCTATAGCATGAGATGTGATATCTCAATGCTTCTAATACCAAACCTGAGACACTTCCTATAACATGAGATGGGATATCCAACTCCTTCCCATTCCAATCCTGAGACCCTTCCGATAGCAGAGGTGTGATATCTCGATGCTTATACCAAACCTGAGACCCTTCCTATGGCATGAGATGTGATATCCAACTCCTTCCCATTCCAATCCTGAGATGCTTCCTATAGCATGAGATGTGTTATCTCAATGCTTCTACCAAACCTGAGACCCTTACTATTGCATGAGATGTGATATCCAACTCCTTCCCATTCCAATCCTGAGACCCTTCCTATAGCATGATATCTCAATGCTTCTAATACCAAACCTGAGATCCTTCCTATAACATGAGATGTGATATCCAACTCCTTCCCATTTTTTTTTTTTTTTTTTTTTTTTTTTTATTTACGTTTTGTTTATAGTTTTACAAAAAGCAAACTTTTACAAAACTTTCGAAATTTCATAAGTTATTCATTAAAATTACAGATAACAGACAAGTAGATCATCAGCCGTTTCTTTTACAACTTAAAATTTGGCATTTGTTAATTCAGAAGATTACATTGTAGCATTGTCATTTGTAACTACACGCGACCTTCTCATGCCCATATTAAGATTGGCCTGCACAAGACATACCAAAGATTTTGATAAAACACGCATTACAATGCACAGATTTAGCTTGTGGGGTTATAATATACATTTACATTTTCTAACGCATTTTCAATTTTACTCAACAAACGAGTTAGCGAAATGATAAGTACCAAGGACCCTCCATACATACAACTGTCCCATAATGATGTTTTGGAGATGTCAGAATCTTTCGGAGCAAATTTCCCTAATAGATTTTTCCTGTCCTGATCAAAAAAATTGCATTCAATAACAAGATGTTTCATGGTTTCAATGGTGTCACATTCACAAAAGCGACAGTGTTGAGTTGAAAAGGCACCTTTATATATGCTCCACATGTAGATTCTTTCAAGTGTATGATATTGGTTTAGTTTAAACCTTAAATATGCTCTCCGTATCTTACTTGAAGGACATAACACCAAATACGACGATCTCATATCTCTCCTGCGTGGCCTTTTGGCATATTCCGCATACAGACGATATGAGTTGTTACAATCTAAAGTGGTTGACCAGTCCCGATAAAAAAGATTTCTTTTGACTTTTGGAAGTTTCATTACTAAGTCAGAAATTGTGCAGTCACAATCAACGAGAATTGAATTCATTTGATTAACAAAGGCACACATGGATTTTAATTCTGACCGCACAACCAACCCATATACATCCATATATAGGGAGTACTTTTGAGGTGCCATAATATCAGCATAGCGTGATAGTTTTCGCCAAACCCATCTAGCTGCTAGAGATACTAGACCAAGTTCGTGCCTAATTATGGAATTGGGAACTGAGGTGGATAGCCCCAATACACTTTTCCACACACTGCCCTGAATTTGATTCAATATGACCCCGACATCATGAAGACATATATCTAACCCATATAAGAGAATCGGTTCCACTTTCAATAGATAAAAATCAATCAATGGTTGCAATGAAAATTCACAGATTGTTCTCAGCATGACCTTCATCATCGACACGAGTGGACGAACCTTCATTTTTAGGTATTTCTGCCAAAATGTGAGAGAATACTGGACATTTAGGGGATACCCCAGATAACGAATCGAATTTTCGCATTCGATAACAATGCCATTAAGTTGCCACTTGTACGATTTAATTTTCCTGAAATTTCGGAAAATCACAATTTGTGACTTTGAAGAATTGGGAGATAGATTGTGAGAGGCTGCATATTTAGCAAAACTATTCAATTTTAACTGAAGACCACTAGGAGTGCGATCAAATAGTAAGATATCGTCTGCAAAACATAACCATGAAATTTTCAATTCCCCTAGTTTCACAGGAAACATACCAGCTTCATTCCACAACATATCCATATCACAAAGGTATAAATTGAATAAGGTGGCAGCCATATTGCAGCCTTGTTTGACACCTGTCATAGTCATAATAGGAGCAGTTAAGGCGCCATCTCTGGTTACCCTAATTTGATACGTCGTGTGGTTGTGTAGCATTGCAATCAGTTGAATCAATCTTTTTGGGAAACCAAGTTTTAAAAGTTTTGACCATAAAACCTCTCTTATGACTGAGTCAAAAGCACTGCTCATATCAAGTGCAGCCATATAGACTGAGCCAGAATCTGATATTTTGGTTTGAGCAAATATGTGGGAAATAATTAGAGCGTTTAACGAAGTCCCCATGTACTTACGAAACCCTGTTTGAAACTTAGAGAATATATTCTTATTCTTAATAAAACTTTGGAGCCGTTGGAGTAGAATTATAGAAAAAACCTTTTCAGAGGCATCCATTAATGCAATTGGTCTAAAATTCGAGGGTAAATTTGGATTCCCTTTCTTGTATAGAGGAATTATGATGGCATTAAGCCAAGATTTTGGGATAAGGTTGGTAGATAGAATATATACAAATTTAGTGTAGAGAATCGCACTCCAAAAATATGGGTCATCTTTTAGAATACAGGCAGGTAGACCATCAGGCCCGGCAGCTTTGGAATAATTGAGCAGATTGATGGCCTCAACAATTTCATTCATAGAGAATAATAAAAGATCCTTACAATGTTGCTCAAGTATACCAGAGTTATGTATCTTAAATTGGACAGGCAAACTATATTTGCATTTCAAATAGTCGATCCATGTACTTGCAGCAATAGGGGAGGCAAAGTCATGCAACAACGCCCCCTTTTTATTGTTAAGTATTGCCCATATGTTCCTGGTATCACGAGTGATAATATACTTCATCATTTGCCGATTGGCCGATAGTTTTGCATTAAACTTTATAGATGCAATTTTATGCCTATATTCGTTTAAGATACTCATCTTTGTGGAGTGAAACAAATAGGATTGTAGATTTTTTTTCTTTAAAGCGCGAATAGATCGATTTTTTTCCCTCTTGATTGCTGCTATTTCCAAATTGTAACCACTCTCACAAGATGGGTTACGCGATTGAACTTTTTCGACTAGATAGTCAATATGTGTTTTAATTACGAAGGAGTTCCAATCCTCTCTTCTACATGCATCAAAAAACAATTCAGCCCCGTTATAAACCCGAATCACATCTCTGTGAACCAAAAAGGAAAGCTCTCTACACATTTTGGGAGACCAGCCTACAGAATTCTGTGGTCGATGGAGAGACACCAATCCCAGTGCTGCTTCTTTATTTAAAGATGCCAGGTCACATCTGATACTTGTGCTTATTGGATAATGGTCACTCATAGTTTGGTTGTGAATTAGGACATGGTTTACCAGAGGCATGCATGCGGATGAGACAAAAAAATAGTCTATGTAAGTGGAGTGGATCCCCCTCTTCCATGTACCTTTGTGGTCGCCAGTAAGAAATTCCAGTAATTGGATATTCCAATCTTTAAAATATGAGACCCAACGCTTCCCCATAGCTGCCGAATCTCTCGAGGAAGACTTACACTTATGAGGTAGCTTAGATGATGTTGATAGACAGAAGGCATTAAAGTCGCCCCCAATTACAATCGTGTATTTTGGGTTTCTAACCATGGCTTCCTCAAGTAGCTCATCCATGTTATCCAATGCAGCCTCAAGCGCTACATTGGCTGGGTTGTGGTACACACATACAAATAACATAATATTTGACATTACGCCTGTAAAGATAGACTCAACTGCCAACACTCCGTGTTTTGCATACATAACCTTTGATATGTGATTTATATTGTTGTTAATGAGGATACCAATACCTCCAAGCGGTCGACCAATTACACCTCTCACAGCAGGTACACAGAAGTTTGAATAACCCTCAATATTCAATTTGTCGACACACATAGTTTCTTGTAAGAATATAATAGTGTGCGGACCCATTGAAGCAAAATGGGGTGATCATTTCTCTAGGTTACTTTTCCCACAACAATTCCAAGATATTATTTTGAGATTCTGAACCTTCTGAGCTATGACATTATTTGTCTATTGTTTATTTTGTTTGTTAGAAAAATCAAGAATGGAGGACATAAGGGGAGCTAGCCAAGAAATATTCGAAGTGGTTGCCATCAGCTCAGAAATTTTTGTAATTAATTCAACAGTTTGTTCGGAGCCAGCTGGTGCGTTTGCTCGATTGGTACCACTCACAACCTCAGGTTCTAACATTTCATTCAGAAATAACTCAGCTTCTTCGATCGTTCTAAATAAATATAGGGTTAACCCATTGGATTTGAAGTCTTCTCTATGGTCCCACAATAACCGGAGTATCATCGCCGAGTGTGGGGCACAAATCATTCTGAGATTATTATGGTTTGCTAGCCTTAGCCACTCAATATCATCCATGCGGAGGGTTCTTAAATTGGGACACTCTCTAAAGATGTTAAACAAAAACGATCTGTTCAACCTTTGCTTTCCATTAATTGCCTGATCACTAGACCAACCTAGAAAGTATCTAACATTTCTTTCAAATACATATTTAATTTCTTCTTTATCATTACTGCCTAACGGCAGAGGCTTGTTCTCAACCGAATCTCTAGTATCAGTAACATCCATTACTGCATTTCTAAATGCCCCCTCAACATCATTTGAGTTGATTTGGCTTTCTGGACAGTTGTCGTTATTTACAGATTCTTCGTCAGATCGGGGATTATCTGTGTTCCTTGCCGAGCTTTTTTCCGTCAACATAGCGCAAGCCTTTTTTTGGTTAGTGACTGCCCCGGTAAGCTTATCTGGGGCACAATCCTTCATTTGACCCTTAAACGTGGTTTTTTTTTCAATTATAGGATAAAAGGTCGAAAGCCTGCCTTGTGCCATCTGTCCTGAATCAGCCAATCCCATCTCTACCACAGACGGCTTTACAGAAGTTCTCATTTTTTTTAAATTAGAATGGGAGGTGGTTGCAGGAGCCACATTTAGGACTAACTTTGATTCATCGTTCAGTTGAGTCAAGTCAATCTTCGAGACATTTGTTGAGCCTTCGATTGAGTTTGAGGACTGCAACTCATCCAAGTCGGCGGTGATAGCCTCTCTCTTTTTGTTTTTTTTATTTTTTTTGCTATCAACCTGGCTCGTTTTTTTTACATCCAGTGTTGATAACTTTTTTTTCAGTTTATTTTCTCTTTTGATTGCCCTAATATGTGCTCGCTTCATTTTGCGTGACATAAAGGGAATCTGTGACCCTTCAGGGTCAAAGTCTTCACACTCAGTACTCACTGTAGCTCCCTTCTCACTAAATTTCACCAAATTTTCGGCGAGAATGGTTTCGTTTCTTCGTTGTTCTTCTTCGGCTTCAATTATGACATTTACCAGGGGAGAGGGACTATTAGGTGTGTTCTCTTTTATAATTGACAGGGAACCCATATCAACAGCATGCTCATCAAGGCGTCCCCCACCAAATTTTAAGTCTAAATTTTGCATTGTTACTAAACGAACTAACTCATCTAATATCCGAGAGTTCTTTTTCACTTCATCCACTAAGTCAGTAGAGCCAGCAACAGTCGCAGAGGAGCATACCTTCTTTGGCCCTTCGACTACAGCACTTGCATACGTGCGTGGCTCAAATACCACATTTACAGAAGAATCATCAGTTTGTGTAAATTGATTCGCGCACGTTAGGTTGTTGATTGACAAGGCTTTCAGAAGGCATGCATCAATAAGAGCCTGTTTCTCTGATTGAACAGCAGATTGCGAAATCAACATGCCCTCAATTTTTGAAACCTTATTAGTAAGAGTTAACACTATTTCTTTTAGGGAGTTTATTTGCATATGGGTTAAGTCATGACCCTTATCCAAAAGATTTAAGAGAGAAGAAATCACCGGAAAATTACTTAGATCTTCATCTTTACTTAAATCCTTGGGATTAGATTGTTGAGGTTTAACTGGTGATGCTCGTGCCCCCATCTCGTAGCACAAATCTTCATCAAAGGACTCATTCACCATTTGTTTAGGGGCTGAAATGGGACCTGGATCAGTATAGGTTTTACAAAATATAGGCGAGCTGCAGGAGGGTCGCTTTACATGATCATGATGGTAAGGAGCAATACACGCAGATGAATTGATAGAAGGCCCATCATGAATATTATGCAAACAAATGCGTTCAACCTCCGAAGGCAAAAATACAACAGGTGAATTCGGTGTCATTGCAATCCGGCAGCGTTTTTCCCATTCGCCAATCAGTGCGGGGCCCAGATAAGAAACATCCGAAATAATATTAGATGCCGCATAAGTTTTGACAACTTTCTTAGTAGCTGCCAATTTCCCTACTGGCTCCTCTGAATTTGCTATATCATCCTTATTGCTAATGGAGGGTTTTTTAAATGATTCACCATCTGCAAACGGAGCAATAGATATACAAGATTGTAATTGATTGCATTCATCATCATTAGGTTCTACTGCTAATGGTTGCAGACTATACGGGATGTTGTTTATATCATTTAACCCATCTTCGCCAATCACAGCAAGTGGATTTAAATCCAAATCGGAGTCATGTAATAACACTGGATTAATGTCATGCATCCCTGCGTGAGAATTACCTTCAGCGAGGCTCTTACTGCTACGCAGGCTAACCACCATTATAAAGCCTACACCACACAGTAGATAATTTACCTTTGTCAACAAGAAAAACCAGAATCAGGAGGCCCCGCGCCACGCACCGCGAACAGCAAACAGTACTTGTCCTGTACTTGGTGCGCGGCGCAGGTGCGCGAGGCAACTGGTACTTGAGGACGCAGGTTGTAGGGCGTGACACGATATGGGAGGCGTGGCCTCCACAACAGGAAAGACCTTTGCAGAAGAAAGCAGAAAAAGTGATTTTTAGTAAAGGAGCACGAAGGAAAAAAACAACACTGCTTATGACACACAATTTAAAAGGGGCACAGTTGTGAAAGGCACAGTTGTGCAATGCTCGAGTTGTCAAGTTGTCAATGCTCGAGTTGTTAGGTACACAGAGAGCCCTCTGTGTGTAGCATTAGTTGGTTAAACAGTCACCTTTAGGCCAGGCACGTTAGTGCACCCTTGAAAGACGTCCTCCGGTCCGTGACAGAGATGATAGACAAATCCGTCGTGCACGATCCAAAAGGGTCAAAGCTGAAAAGAAGTCACGAATAGAGAGACGAGGCAGCAACAGCAAACAGTACTTGTCCTGTACTTGGTGCGCGGCGCAGGTGCGCGAGGCAACTGGTACTTGAGGACGCAGGTTGTAGGGCGTGACACGATATGGGAGGCGTGGCCTCCACAACAGGAAAGACCTTTAGGCCAGGCACGTTAGTGCACCCTTGAAAGACGTCCTCCGGTCCGTGACAGAGATGATAGACAAATCCGTCGTGCACGATCCAAAAGGGTCAAAGCTGAAAAGAAGTCACGAATAGAGAGACGAGGCAGCAACAGCAAACAGTACTTGTCCTGTACTCCTTCCCATTCCAAACCTGAGACCCTTCCTATAGCATGAGATGTGATATCCAACTCCTTCCCATTCCAATCCTGAGACCCTTCCTGTACCATGAGATGTGATATCTCAATGCTTCTAAATCCAACCCTGAGAACCATCCTATAACATAAAATGTGATTTCTAAATCCTTCCCTTTCCAAACCTGAGACCCTTCCTTTAGCATGAGATGTGATATCCAACTCCTTCCCATTCCAATCCTGAGACCCTTCCTATATCATGAGATGTGATATCTCAATGCTTCTAATACCAAACCTGGACCCTTCCTATAGCATCAGATGTGATATCCAATTTTTCCCATTCCAATCCTGCGTCCCTTCCTATAGCATGAGATTGGATATCTCAGTGCTTCTAATACCAAACCTGAGACCCTTCCTATAACATGAGATGTGATATCAAACTCCTTCCGATTCCAATCCTGAGACCCTTCCTATACCATGAGATGTGATATCTCAATGCTTCTAATACCAAACCTGAGACCTGCCCTATTACTTGAGATGTGATATCCAAATCCTTCCCATTTCAATCCTGAGACTCTTCATATAGCATGAGATGTGATATCTCAATGTTTTTAATACCAAACCTGAGACCCTTCCTATAGCAAGAGGTGATATCCAAATCCTTCCCATTCCAAACCTGAGACCCTTCCTATAGCATGAGATGTGATATCCAACTCCTTCCCATTCCAATCCTGAGACCCTTCCTATAGCAAGAGATGTGATATCCAAATCCTTCCCATTCCAAACCTGAGACCCTTCCTATAGCATGAGAGGTGATATCCAACTCCTTCCCATTCCAATCCTGTGACCCTTCCTATAGCATGAGATTGGATATCCAATTTTTCCCATTCCAATCCTGAGACCCTTCCTATACCATGAAATGTGATATCTCAATGCTTCTAAAACCAACCCTGAGAACCATCCTATAACATAAGATGTGATTTCTAAATCCTTCCCTTTCCAAACCTGAGACCCTTCCTTTAGCATGAGATGTGATATCCAACTCTTTCCCATTCCAATCCTGAGACCCTTCCGATATCATGAGATGTGATATCTCAATGCTTCTAATACCAAACCTGGACCCTTCCTATAGCATGAGATGTGATATCAAATTTTTCCCATTCCAATCCTGCGTCCCTTCCTATAGCATGAGATTGGATATCTCAGTGCTTCTAATACCAAACCTGAGACCCTTCCTATAACATGAGATGTGATATCCAACTCCTTCCGATTCCAATCCTGAGACCCTTCCTATACCATGAGATGTGATATCTCAATGCTTCTAATACCAAACCTGAGACCTGCCCTATTACTTGAGATGTGATATCCAAATCCTTCCCATTCCAATCCTGAGACTCTTCCTATAGCATGAGATGTGATATCTCAATGTTTTTAATACCAAACCTGAGACCCTTCCTATAGCAAGAGATGTGATATCCAAATCCTTCCCATTCCAAACCTGAGACCCTTCCTATAGCATGAGATTGGATATCCAATTTTTCCCATTCCAATCCTGCGTCCCTTCGTATAGCATGAGATTGGATATCTCAATGCTTCGAATACCAGACCTGAGACACTTCCTATAACATGAAATGTGATATCCAACTCCTTCCGATTCCAATCCTGAGACCCTTCCTATACCATGAGATTTGATATCTCAATGCTTCTAATACCAAACCTGAGACCTGTCCTATTACATGAGATGTGATATCCAAATCCTTCCCATTCCAATCCTGAGACCCTTCCTATAGCATGAGATGTGATATCTCAACGGTTCTAATACCAAACCGGAGACCCTTACTATAGCAAGAGATGTGATATCCAAATCCTTCCCATTCCAAACCTGAGACCCTTCCCATATATGAGATGTGATATCCAACTTCTTCCCATTCCAATCCTGAGACCCTTCCTATAGCATGAGATGTGATATCTCAATTCATCTAATACCAAACCTGGACTCTTCCTATAGCATGAAATGTGATATCCAAATCCTTCCCATTCCAATCCTGAGACCCTTCCTATAGCATGAGATGTGATATCTCAACGGTTCTAATACCAAACCGGAGACCCTTACTATAGCAAGAGATGTGATATCCAACTCCTTCCCATTCCAATCCGGAGACCCTTCCGATAGCATGAGATGTTATCTCTGAATGCTTCTAACAAACCTGAGACCCTTCCTATGTCATGAGATGTGATATCAAACTCCTTCACATTCCAATCCTGAGACCCTTCCTATAGCATGAGATGTGATATCCAACGTCTTCCCTTTCCAATCCTGAGACCCTTCCTATACCATGAGATGTGATATCTCAATGCTTCTAATACCAATCCTGAGACCCGCCCTATAACATGAGATGTGATATCCAAATTCTTCCCCTTCTAATCCTGAGACCCTTCCTTTAGCATGAGATGTGATATCCAACTCCTTCCCATTCCAATCCTGAGACACTTCCGATAGCATGAGATGTGATATCTCAGTGCTTCTAATATCAAACCTGAGACCCTCCCTATAGCATGTGATGTGATATCCAAGTCCTTCCCATTCCAATCCTGAGACCCTTCCTATAGCATGAGATGTGATATCTCAATGCTTCTAATACCAAACCTGAGACCCTTCCTATAACATGAGATGGGATATCCAACTCCTTCCCATTCCAATCCTGAGACCCTTCCGATAGCAGAGGTGTGATATCTCAATGCTTATACCAAACCTGAGACCCTTCCTATGGCATGAGATGTGATATCCAACTCCTTCCCATTCCAATCCTGAAACCCTTCCTATACCAGGAGATGTAATATCTCAATGCTTCTAAAACCAACCCTGAGAACCATCCTATAACATGAGATGTGATATCCAACTCCTTCCCATTCCAACCTGAGACCCTTCCTATAGCATGAGATGAGATATCCAACTCCTTCCCAATCCAATCCTGAGACCCTTCCGATAACATGAGATGTGATCTCTCAATGCTTCTAACAAACCTGAGACCCTTCCTATGTCATGAGATGTGATATCAAACTCCTTCCCATTCCACTCCTGAGACCCTTCCTATAGCATGAGATGTGATATCCAACTCCTTCCCATTCCAATCCTGAGACCCTTCCTATACCATGAGATGTGATATCTCAATGTTTCTAATACCAATCCTGAGACCCGCCCTATAACATGAGATGTGATATCCAAATCCTTCCACTTCTAAACCTGAGACCCTTCCTTTAGCATGAGATGTGATTTCCAACTCCTTCCCATTCCAATCCTGAGACCCTCCCGATAGAATGAGATGTGATATCTCAATGCTTCTAATATCAAACCTGAGACCCTCCCTATAGCATGAGATGTGATATCCAAGTCCTTCCCATTCCAATCCTGCACCCTTCCTATAGCATGAGATGTAATATCTCAATGCTTCTAATACCAAACCTGAGACCCTTCCTATAACATGAGATGGGATATACAACTCCTTCCCATTCCAATCCTGAGACCCTTCCGATAGCAGAGGTGTGATATCTCAATGCTTATACCAAACCCGCGAACCTTCCTATGGCATGAGATGTGATATCCAACTCCTTCCCATTCCAATCCTGAGACCCTTCCTATAGCATGGGATTGGATATCCAATTTTTCCCATTCCAATCCTGCGTCCCTTCGTATAGCATGAGATTGGATATCTCAATGCTTCGAATACCAGACCTGAGACACTTCCTATAACATGAAATGTGATATCCAACTCCTTCCGATTCCAATCCTGAGACCCTTCCTATACCATGAGATTTGATATCTCAATGCTTCTAATACCAAACCTGAGACCTGTCCTATTACATGAGATGTGATATCCAAATCCTTCCCATTCCAAACCTGAGACCCTTCCCATATATGAGATGTGATATCCAACTTCTTCCCATTCCAATCCTGAGACCCTTCCTATAGCATGAGATGTGATATCTCAATTCATCTAATACCAAACCTGGACTCTTCCTATAGCATGAAATGTGATATCCAAATCCTTCCCATTCCAATCCTGAGACCCTTCCTATAGCATGAGATGTGATATCTCAACGGTTCTAATACCAAACCGGAGACCCTTACTATAGCAAGAGATGTGATATCCAACTCCTTCCCATTCCAATCCGGAGACCCTTCCGATAGCATGAGATGTTATCTCTGAATGCTTCTAACAAACCTGAGACCCTTCCTATGTCATGAGATGTGATATCAAACTCCTTCACATTCCAATCCTGAGACCCTTCCTATAGCATGAGATGTGATATCCAACTTCTTCCCTTTCCAATCCTGAGACCCTTCCTATACCATGAGATGTGATATCTCAATGCTTCTAATACCAATCCTGAGACCCGCCCTATAACATGAGATGTGATATCCAAATTCTTCCCCTTCTAATCCTGAGACCCTTCCTTTAGCATGAGATGTGATATCCAACTCCTTCCCATTCCAATCCTGAGACACTTCCGATAGCATGAGATGTGATATCTCAGTGCTTCTAATATCAAACCTGAGACCCTCCCTATAGCATGTGATGTGATATCCAAGTCCTTCCCATTCCAATCCTGAGACCCTTCCTATAGCATGAGATGTGATATCTCAATGCTTCTAATACCAAACCTGAGACCCTTCCTATAACATGAGATGGGATATCCAACTCCTTCCCATTCCAATCCTGAGACCCTTCCGATAGCAGAGGTGTGATATCTCAATGCTTATACCAAACCTGAGACCCTTCCTATGGCATGAGATGTGATATCCAACTCCTTCCCATTCCAATCCTGAAACCCTTCCTATACCATGAGATGTAATATCTCAATGCTTCTAAAACCAACCCTGAGAACCATCCTATAACATGAGATGTGATATCCAACTCCTTCCCATTCCAACCTGAGACCCTTCCTATAGCATGAGATGAGATATCCAACTCCTTCCCAATCCAATCCTGAGACCCTTCCGATAACATGAGATGTGATCTCTCAATGCTTCTAACAAACCTGAGACCCTTCCTATGTCATGAGATGTGATATCAAACTCCTTCCCATTCCACTCCTGAGACCCTTCCTATAGCATGAGATGTGATATCCAACTCCTTCCCATTCCAATCCTGAGACCCTTCCTATACCATGAGATGTGATATCTCAATGTTTCTAATACCAATCCTGAGACCCGCCCTATAACATGAGATGTGATATCCAAATCCTTCCACTTCTAAACCTGAGACCCTTCCTTTAGCATGAGATGTGATTTCCAACTCCTTCCCATTCCAATCCTGAGACCCTCCCGATAGAATGAGATGTGATATCTCAATGCTTCTAATATCAAACCTGAGACCCTCCCTATAGCATGAGATGTGATATCCAAGTCCTTCCCATTCCAATCCTGCACCCTTCCTATAGCATGAGATGTAATATCTCAATGCTTCTAATACCAAACCTGAGACCCTTCCTATAACATGAGATGGGATATACAACTCCTTCCCATTCCAATCCTGAGACCCTTCCGATAGCAGAGGTGTGATATCTCAATGCTTATACCAAACCCGCGAACCTTCCTATGGCATGAGATGTGATATCCAACTCCTTCCCATTCCAATCCTGAGACCCTTCCTATAGCATGAGATGTGTTATCTCAATGCTTCTAATACCAAACCTGAGATCCTTCCTATAACATGAGATGTGATATCCAACTCCTTCCCATTCCAAACCTGAGACCCTTCCTATAGCATGAGATGTGATATCCAACTCCTTCCCATTCCAATCCTGAGACCCTTTATATACCATGAGATGTGATATCTCAATGCTTCTAAAACCAACCCTGAGAACCATCCTATAACATGAGATGTGATATCTAAATCTGTCCCTTTCCAAACCTGAGCCCCTTCCTTTAGCATGAGATGTGATATCCAACTCCTTCCCATTCCAATCCTAAAACCCTTCCTATAGCATGAGATGTGATATCTCAATGCTTCTAATACCAAACCTGGACCCTTCCTATAGCATGAGATGTGATATCCAATTTCTTCCCATTCCAATCCTACGTCCCTTCCTACAGCATGAGATTTGATATCTCAGTGCTTCTAATACCAAACCTGAGACCCTTCCTATAACATGAGATGTGATATCCAACTCCTTCCCATTCCAATCCTGAGACCCTTTCTATACCATGAGATGTGATATCTCAATGCTTCTAATATCAATCCTGAGACCTGCCCTATAACATGAGATGTGATTTCCAAATCCTTCCCATTCCAATCCTGAGACCCTTCCTATAGCATGAGATGTGATATCCAACTCCTTCCCATTCCAATCCTGAGACCCTTCCTATACCATGAGATGTGATATCTCAATGCTTCTAATATCAATCCTGAGACCTGCCCTATAACATGAGATGTGATTTCCATCTCCTACCCATTCCAATCCTGAGACCCTTCCGATAGCATGAGATGTGATATCTCAATGATTCTAATATCAAACCGGAGACCCTCCCTATAGCATGAGATGTGATATCCAAGTCCTTCCCATTCCAATCCTGAGACCCTTCCTATAGCATGAGATGTGATATCTCAGTGCTTCTAATACCAAACCTGAGACCCTTCCTATAACATGAGATTAGATATCCAACTCCTTCTCATTCCAATCCTGAGACTATTCTGATAGCAGAGGTGTGATATCTTAATGCTTACACCAAACCTGAGACCCTTCCTATGGCGTGAGATGTGATATCCAACTCCTTCCCATTCCAATCCTGAGACCTTCCTATAGCATGAGATGTATTATCTCAATGTTTCTACCAAACCTGAGACCCTTCCTATAGCATGAGATGTGATATCCAACTCCTTCCCATTCCAATCCTGAGACCCTTCCTATAGCATGAGATGTGATATCTCAATGCTTCTAATACCAAACATGAGATCCTTCCTATAACATGAGATGTGATATCCAACTCCTTCCCATTCCAAACCTGAGACCCTTCCTATAGCATGAGATGTGAAATCCAACTCCTTCCCACTCCAATCCTGAGACCCTTCCTATACCATGGGATGTGATATATCAATGCTTCTAAAACCAACCCTGAGAACCTTCCTATAACATCAGATGTGATATCTAACTCCTTCCCATTCCAAACCTGAGACCATTCCTATAGCATAAGATGTGATATCCAACTACTTCCCATTCCAATCCTGTGACGCTTCCTATTACATGAGATGTGATATCGAACTCCTTCCCATTCCAAACCTGAGACCCGTCCTATAGCATGAGATGTGATACCCAACTCCTTTTCGTTCCAATCCTTAGGCCTTCCGATAGCATGAGATGTGATATCTCACTGCTTCTAATACCAAATGTTAGGAAAGATTTCGTAATTGTAGGTAATTTTCCTTCCATGTGGCAACCCCTAAACTTTTTGCTGTTGTTTTTCACCTTGTTCTCGACTTTGCCAGAGAAGTGCAGCCTTCTGCCGCACTCCTCTGGGCTTTCGCTCCTTTCTTACGGGGAAACTGACATGCCCTTAAGACAGTCAGTACCGGGAAACGCTATTTTCCGTAGTTTCTTTTATCATGTTGCGGCTTTCGTGCAACATGACACAAGAGGGCACTGTAAGCTAAGTTACTGCTCTCTTGGGTCTCTAGCCTTCTACAGGCCCTAGATACTCTTTTAGGATTGTAACTGATCGGTGCAAGTGATTCACGGACGGGAATGGTGGCAGCGATCGTTTCTTGTGTTTTGAGCTCCTTTTGGCGTTTTAAGTGCGTTTCTCGCGCTTAGCCCAAAATGGTGGCCTGGCTCCCAAAATGGCCAGACCACGAGGCTCCTTTGTCCTGTCCGCTGATCGTCTTGCTCCCTTCACCTTCCCCAGGTCGAACCGACCCGGGGCCTTCCTTATTTGGGCATGTACTTTCCCGCGAAACACAGATGCTTTCGCGGGCTTCTACATGCCTGGTGTGTGCCTCCAGGATGTGGGCTGGGATGTCTGGTCCCAATACACATCCTGGGTGCCAGAGAGTCTAGGGTGCTGTGAATGCCTGGGACCACCGTGGTCCGTGATAGGTTCACGTATGGTGTGAGTGTTGATGAGCGGATCTCCCATTGGGTCCCCTCCGTTTTGGCGCGAAGGGAACCGTGGATAAGAGGGGGCTGGAAACACCACTACCATGTCGATCTCCTGAGTTCTCACGAACGAAGGAATACAGGAGCCAAGTATCCTGCAACCAAGAGGCTGAACCGAGGAATCGCTGGTGACCCGCTGAAGGACTGCTCCTCTGCACTGCTGTCGCCTTGTGAAACCCTTTTCACCTTTGATCGAACCAGAAGGCCTGTACTGGTACTTCGACCCTTGGAATAGCGGGGACAGCTATTCTCGGCATCTTCACCATCTCCTGCTAGTAAGCCTTCGGAAGCGTCTCTGGGCCATCCAGCAGACTGACCAGCCTACACAGGAGTCTTGCTCTGTAACCGCCGCCAGGTTGTGTAGTATTTCGAGTCCTTGTCACTCTCACACGCTTCGTACACTTGGCGTTCCCAGGTCTGAAGTGAGTAGTGTACATTTGGCTCAGATACACACGGCCGCTCCGTTGCCCTGCTGTGGTAACAAACTGTGCGGGTTCCTTCGTTTGGGACGTCTTTTACTCAACTCTGCTGCTGCAGACTCAACACGACGACGAGACGTCCCCTGCTCTTCTGAACCTGCCAGCGACTGAAACTGACGCGGAGAAGCCTGGGTCTGCTTGCATCGGGGACCGGTGAGTAGCATAGCTAGGAACTGGTCGCCCTCCTGCAGGAGCCCATAGCTTTTCCCCGCTGTGTCAAAACAGCACGCCTTTCCGTACTCGCGCTCTGCTTCTGCCCACAGTGGAGGCTGCGCTTGAGTCGCGGAACTCTGTTCTTCTTCATTTGTGCACTAAACTGAACTGCCTGATTTCCCTTGAAGAGACTCCCCTTTTTGCCCGTTGGCACCAGCGTGTGCAGGTACTTTTGAGCACAAGGCTCCACTCTTCGTAGGGCTCGGACTTCCTTTTAGTTAGGTGCCTCTGAAGGCGGACTGGGTCTAAGCATTATTTCGCACTGCCTGTTTTCCTTCCCTTTTAGGTGGACTACACATTTCGTGCATCTAACGCTTGAGACTTGTTTGTATTTGTATATATATTGTATTGGTATGGTATGTGTTGGTTTACTAGAGTTGTATTGTGATTTCTCGCTACGGTCATTGTTTTAAAGGCCTTGGCATAAATGTGTATATATTTATAATATAAAACCTGTTTGGAGTAGTTTGTAAGTGTCCTTGCTTTGTGTGCTCATTGCGGGCTTTCAGTCACCCTCACCCCTCTTGAGACCTAGTCTTGACCGCCGCGATCGCTACCCTGATTGGTCTGGCTTGTCCAGAGGTTACCCTGTTCCAAGTAATTAGGTTGGCCTTCTGAACTTCTGCGCCGCCAGGACAGAGTTCAGAAATCTGTCTTAACACCTATTACATGAGATGTGATATCCAACTTCTTCCCATTCCAATCCTGAGACCCTTCCTATAGCATGAGATGTGATATCTCAATGCATCTAATACCAAACCTGGACTCTTCCTATAGCAAGATATGTGATATCCAAATCCTTCCCATTCCAAACCTGAGACCCTTCCCATAGCATGAGATGTGATATCCAACTTCTTCCCATTCCAATCCTGAGACCCTTCCTATAGCATGAGATGTGATATCTCAATGCATCTAATACCAAACCTGGACTCTTCCTATAGCATGAAATGTGATATCCAATTCCTTCCCATTCCAAACCTGAGACCCTTCCTATAGCATGAGATGTGATATCTCAATGCTTCTACCAAACATGAGAGCCTTCCTATAGCATGAGATGTGATATCCAACTCCTTCCCATTCCAATCCGGAGACCCTTCCGATAGCATGAGATGTGATATCTCAATGCTTCTAATACCAAACCTGAGACCCTCCCTAATGCATAAGATATGATATCCAAGTCCTTCCCATTCCAAACCTGAGACCTTTCCTATAACATGAGATGTGATATCCAACTCCTTCCCATTCCAACCTGAGACCCTTCCTATAGCATGAGATGGGATATCCAACTCCTTCCCAATCCAACCCTGAGACCCTTCCGATAGCATGAGATGTTATCTCTCAATGCTTCTAACAAACCTGAGACCCTTCCTATGTCATGAGATGTGATATCAAACTCCTTCCCCTTCTAAACCTGAGACCCTTCCTTTAGCATGAGATGTGATATCCAACTCCTTCCCATTCCAATCCTGAGACCCTTCCGATAGCATGAAATGTGATATCTCAGTGCTTCTAATATCAAACCTGAGACCCTCCCTATAGCATGAGATGTGATATCCAAGTCCTTCCCATTCCAATCCTGAGACCCTTCCCATAGCATGAGATGTGATATCTCAATGCTTCTAATACCAAACCTGAGACCCTTCCTATAGCATGAGATGTGCTATCCAACTCCTTCCCATTCCAATCCTGAGACACTTCCTATAGCATGAGATGTGATATCTTAATGCTTCTAATACAAAACCTGAGACCCTTCCTATAACATGAGATGTGATATCCAACTCCTTCCCATTCCAAACCTGAGACCCTTCTTATAGCATGAGATGTGATATCCAACTCCTTCCCATTGCAATCCTGAGTCACTCCCTATAGCATGAGATGTGATATCTCAATGATTCTACCAAACATGAGACCCTTCCTATAGCATGAGATGTGATATCCAACTCATTCCCATTCCAATCCGGAGACCCTTCCGATAGCATGAGATGTGATATCCAAGTCCTTCCCATTCCAATCCTGAGACCTTTCCTATAACATGAGATGTGATATCCAACTCCTTCCCATTCCAACCTGAGACCCTTCCTATAGCATGAGATGGGATATCCAACTCCTTCCCAATCCAATCCTGAGACCCTTCCTATAGCATGAGATGTTATCTCTCAATGCTTCTAACAAACCTGAGACCCTTCCTATGTCATGAGATGTGATATCAAACTCCTTCCCATTCCAATCCTGAGACCCTTCCTATACAATGAGATGTGATATCTCAATGCTTCTAATACCAATCCTGAGACCCGCCCTATAACATGAGAGGTGATATCCAACTCCTTCCCATTCCAATCCTGAGATCCTCCCGATAGAATGAGATGTGATATCTCAATGCTTCTAATATCAAACCTGAGACCCTCCCTATAGCATGAGATGTGATATCCAAGTCCTTCCCATTCCAATCCTGAGACCCTTCCTATAGCATGAGACGTGATATTTCAATGCTTCTAATACAAAACGTGAGACCCTTCATATAACATGAGATGGGATATCCAACTCCTTCCCATTCCAATCCTGAGACCCTTCCGATAGCAGAGGTGTGATATCTCAATGCTTATACCAAACCTGCGACCCTTCCTATGGCATGAGATGGGATATCCAATTCCTTCCCATTCCAGTCCTGAGACCCTTCCTATAGCATGAGATGTGTTATCTCAATGCTTCTACCAAACCTGAGACCCTTACTATAGCATGAGATGTGATATCCAACTCCTTCCCATTCCAATCCTGAGACCCTTCCTATAGCATGAGATGTGATATCTCAATGCTTCTAATACCAAACCTGAGATCCTTCCTATAACATGAGATGTGATATCCAACTCCTTCCCATTCCAAACCTGAGACCCTTCCTATAGCATGAGATGTGATATCCAACTCCTTCCCATTCCAATCCTGAGACCTTCCTATACCATGAGATGTGATATCTCAATGCTTCTAAAACCAACCCTGAGAACCATCCTATAACATGAGATGTGATATCTAAATCTGTCCCTTTCCAAACCTGAGCCCCTTTCTTTAGCATGAGATGTGATATCCAACTCCTTCCCATTCCAATCCTAAAACCCTTCCTATGGCATGAGATGTGATATCCAATTTCTTCCCATTCCAATCCTACGTCCCTTCCTACAGCATGAGATTTGATATCTCAGTGCTTCTAATACCAAACCTGAGACCCTTCCTATAACATGAGATGTGATATCCAACTCCTTCCGATTCCAATCCTGAGACCCTTCCTATACATTGAGATGTGATATCTCAATGATTCTAATACCAAACCTGAGACCCTTCCTATAGCAAGAGATGTGATATCCAAATCCTTCCCATTCCAAACCTGAGACCCTTCCCATAGCATGAGATATGATATCCAACTTCTTCCCATTCCAATCCTGTGACCCTTCCTATAGCATGAGATGTGATATCTCAATGCATCTAATACCAAACCTGGACTCTTCCTATAGCATGAAATGTGATATCCAATTCCTTCCCATTCTAAACCTGAGACCCTTTCTATAGCATGAGATGTGATATCTCAATGCTTCTACCAAACATGAGACCCTTCCTATAGCATGAGATGTGATATCCGACTCCTTCCCATTCCAATCCGGAGACCCTTCCCATAGCATGAGATGTGATATCTCAATGCTTCTAATACCAAACCTGAGACCCTCCCTAATGCATAAGATATGATATCCAAGTCCTTCCCATTCCAATCCTGAGACCTTTCCTATAACATGAGATGTGATATCCAACTCCTTCCCATTCCAACCTGAGACCCTTCCTATAGCATGAGATGGGATATCCAACTCCTTCCCAATCCAATCCTGAGACCCTTCCGATAGCATGAGATGTTATCTCTCAATGCTTCTAACAAACCTGAGACCCTTCCTATGTCATGAGATGTGATATCAAACTCTTTCCCATTCCAATCCTGAGACCCTTCCTATAGCATGAGATGTGATATCCAACTTCTTGCCTTTCCAATCCTGAGACCCTTCCTATACCATGAGATGTGATATCTCAATGCTTCTAATACCAATCCTGAGACCCGCCTTATAACATGAGATGTGATATCCAAATCCTCCCCCTTCTAAACCTGAGACCCTCCCTATAGCATGAGATGTGATATCCAAGTCCTTCCCATTCCAATCCTGAGACCCTTCCTATAGCATGAGATGTGATATCTCAATGCTTCTAATACCAAACCTGAGACACTTCCTATAACATGAGATGGGATATCCAACTCCTTCCCATTCCAAACCTGAGACCCTTCCTATACCATGAGATGTGATATCTCAATGCTTCTAAAACCAACCCTGAGAACCATCCTATAACATAAGATGTGATTTCTAAATCCTTCCCTTTCCAAACCTGAGACCCTTCCTTTAGCATGAGATGTGATATCCAACTCCTTCCCATTCCAATCCTGAGACCCTTCCTATATCATGAGATGTGATATCTCAATGCTTCTAATACCAAACCTGGACCCTTCCTATAGCATGAGATGTGATATCCAATTTTTCCCATTCCAATCCTGCGTCCCTTCCTATAGCATGCGATTGGATATCTCAGTGCTTCTAATACCAAACCTGAGACTCTTCCTATAACATGAGATGTGATATCCAACTCCTTCCGATTCCAATCCTGAGACCCTTCCTATACCATGAGATGTGATATCTCAATGCTTCTAATACCAAACCTGAGACCTGCCCTATTACTTGAGATGTGATATCCAAATCCTTCCCATTCCAATCCTGAGACTCTTCATATAGCATGAGATGTGATATCTCAATGTTTTTAATACCAAACCTGAGACCCTTCCTATAGCAAGAGATGTGATATCCAAATCCTTCCCATTCCAAACCTGAGACCCTTCCTATAGCATGAGATGTGATATCCAACTCCTTCCCATTCCAATCCTGAGACCCTTCCTATAGCAAGAGATGTGATATCCAAATCCTTCCCATTCCAAACCTGAGACCCTTCCTATAGCATGAGAGGTGATATCCAACTCCTTCCCATTCCAATCCTGTGACCCTTCCTAAAGCATGAGATTGGATATCCAATTTTTCCCATTCCAATCCTGAGACCCTTCCTATACCATGAAATGTGATATCTCAATGCTTCTAAAACCAACCCTGAGAACCATCCTATAACATAAGATGTGATTTCTAAATCCTTCCCTTTCCAAACCTGAGACCCTTCCTTTAGCATGAGATGTGATATCCAACTCCTTCCCATTCCAATCCTGAGACCCTTCCGATATCATGAGATGTGATATCTCAATGCTTCTAATACCAAACCTGGACCCTTCCTATAGCATGAGATGTGATATCAAATTTTTCCCATTCCAATCCTGCGTCCCTTCCTATAGCATGAGATTGGAAATCTCAGTGCTTCTAATACCAAACCTGAGACCCTTCCTATAACATGAGATGTGATATCCAACTCCTTCCGATTCCAATCCTGAGACCCTTCCTATACTATGAGATGTGATATCTCAATGCTTATAATACCAAACCTGAGACCTGCCCTATTACTTGAGATGGGATATCCAACTCCTTCCCATTCCAGTCCTGAGACCCTTCCTATAGCATGAGATCTGTTATCTAAATGCTTCTACCAAACCTGAGACCCTTACTATAGCATGAGATGTGATATCCAACTCCTTCCCATTCCAAACCTGAGACCCTTCCTATAGCATGAGATGTGATATCCAACTCCTTCCCATTCCAATCCTGAGACCCTTCCTATACCATGAGATGTGATATCTCAATGCTTCTAAAACCAACCCTGAGAACCATCCTATAACATGAGATGTGATATCTAAATCTGTCCCTTTCCAAACCTGAGCCCCTTCCTTTAGCATGAGATGTGATATCCAACTCCTTCCCATTCCAATCCTAAAACCCTTCCTATAGCATGAGATGTGATATCTCAATGCTTCTAATACCAAACCTGGACCCTTCCTATAGCATGAGATGTGATATCCAATTTCTTCCCATTCCAATCCTATGTCCCTTCCTACAGCATGAGATTTGATATCTCAGTGCTTCTAATACCAAACCTGAGACCCTTCCTATAACATGAGATGTGATATCCAACTCCTTCCGATTCCAATCCTGAGACCCTTCCTATACCATGAGATGTGATATCTCAATGATTCTAATACCAAACCTGAGACCCTTCCTATAGCAAGAGATGTGATATCCAAATCCTTCCCATTCCAAACCTGAGACCCTTCCCATAGCATGAGATATGATATCCAACTTCTTCCCAATCCAATCCTGTGACCATTCCTATAGCATGAGATGTGATATCTCAATGCATCTAATACCAAACCTGGACTCTTCCTATAGCATGAAATGTGATATCCAATTCCTTCCCATTCTAAACCTGAGACCCTTCCTATAGCATGAGATGTGATATCTCAATGCTTCTACCAAACATGAGACCCTTCCTATAGCATGAGATGTGATATCCAACTCCTTCCCCTTCCAATCCGGAGACCCTTCCGATAGCATGAGATGTGATATCTCAATGCTTCTAATACCAAACCTGAGACCCTCCCTAATGCATAAGATATGATATCCAAGTCCTTCCCATTCCAATCCTGAGACCTTTCCTATAACATGAGATGTGATATCCAACTCCTTCCCATTCCAACCTGAGACCCTTCCTATAGCAAGAGATGGGATATCCAACTCCTTCCCAATCCAATCCTGAGACCCTTCCGATAGCATGAGATGTTATCTCTCAATGCTTCTAACAAACCTGAGACCCTTCCTATGTCATGAGATGTGATATCAAACTCTTTCCCATTCCAATCCTGAGACCCTTCCTATAGCATGAAATGTGATATCCAACTTCTTGCCTTTCCAATCCTGAGACCCTTCCTATACCATGAGATGTGATATCTCAATGCTTCTAATACCAATCCTGAGACCCGCCTTATAACATGAGATGTGATATCCAAATCCTTCCCCTTCTAAACCTGAGACCCTTCCTTTAGCATGAGATGTGATATCCAACTCCTTCCCATTCCAATCCTGAGACCCTTCCGATAGCATGAGATGTGATATCTCGGTGCTTCTAATATCAAACCTGAGACCCTCCCTATAGCATGAGATGTGATATCCAAGTCCTTCCCATTCCAATCCCGAGACCCTTCCTATAGCATGAGATGTGATATCTCAATGCTTCTAATACCAAACCTGAGACACTTCCTATAACATGAGATGGGATATCCAACTCCTTCCCATTCCAATCCTGAGACCCTTCCGATAGCAGAGGTGTGATATCTCGATGCTTATACCAAACCTGAGACCCTTCCTATGGCATGAGATGTGATATCCAACTCCTTCCCATTCCAATCCTGAGATGCTTCCTATAGCATGAGATGTGTTATCTCAATGCTTCTACCAAACCTGAGACCCTTACTATTGCATGAGATGTGATATCCAACTCCTTCCCATTCCAATCCTGAGACCCTTCCTATAGCATGATATCTCAATGCTTCTAATACCAAACCTGAGATCCTTCCTATAACATGAGATGTGATATCCAACTCCTTCCCATTCCAAACCTGAGACCCTTCCTATAGCATGAGATGTGATATCCAACTCCTTCCCATTCCAATCCTGAGACCCTTCCTATACCATGAGATGTGATATCTCAATGCTTCTAAAACCAACCCTGAGAACCATCCTATAACATAAAATGTGATTTCTAAATCCTTCCCTTTCCAATCCTGAGACCCTTCCTATAGCATGAGATTGGATATCTCAGTGCTTCTAATACCAAACCTGAGACCCTTCCTATAACATGAGATGTGATATCAAACTCCTTCCGATTCCAATCCTGAGACCCTTCCTATACCATGAGATGTGATATCTCAATGCTTCCCATTTCAATCCTGAGACTCTTCATATAGCATGAGATGTGATATCTCAATGTTTTTAATACCAAACCTGAGACCCTTCCTATAGCAAGAGGTGATATCCAAATCCTTCCCATTCCAAACCTGAGACCCTTCCTATAGCATGAGATGTGATATCCAACTCCTTCCCATTCCAATCCTGAGACCCTTCCTATAGCAAGAGATGTGATATCCAAATCCTTCCCATTCCAAACCTGAGACCCTTCCTATAGCATGAGAGGTGATATCCAACTCCTTCCCATTCCAATCCTGTGACCCTTCCTATAGCATGAGATTGGATATCCAATTTTTCCCATTCCAATCCTGAGACCCTTCCTATACCATGAAATGTGATATCTCAATGCTTCTAAAACCAACCCTGAGAACCATCCTATAACATAAGATGTGATTTCTAAATCCTTCCCTTTCCAAACCTGAGACCCTTCCTTTAGCATGAGATGTGATATCCAACTCTTTCCCATTCCAATCCTGAGACCCTTCCGATATCATGAGATGTGATATCTCAATGCTTCTAATACCAAACCTGGACCCTTCCTATAGCATGAGATGTGATATCAAATTTTTCCCATTCCAATCCTGCGTCCCTTCCTATAGCATGAGATTGGATATCTCAGTGCTTCTAATACCAAACCTGAGACCCTTCCTATAACATGAGATGTGATATCCAACTCCTTCCGATTCCAATCCTGAGACCCTTCCTATACCATGAGATGTGATATCTGAATGCTTCTAATACCAAACCTGAGACCTGCCCTATTACTTGAGATGTGATATCCAAATCCTTCCCATTCCAATCCTGAGACTCTTCCTATAGCATGAGATGTGATATCTCAATGTTTTTAATACCAAACCTGAGACCCTTCCTATAGCAAGAGATGTGATATCCAAATCCTTCCCATTCCAAACCTGAGACCCTTCCTATAGCATGAGATGTGATATCCAACTCCTTCCCATTCCAATCCTGTGACCCTTCCTATAGCATGAGATTGGATATCCAATTTTTCCCATTCCAATCCTGCGTCCCTTCGTATAGCATGAGATTGGATATCTCAATGCTTCGAATACCAGACCTGAGACACTTCCTATAACATGAAATGTGATATCCAACTCCTTCCGATTCCAATCCTGAGACCCTTCCTATACCATGAGATTTGATATCTCAATGCTTCTAATACCAAACCTGAGACCTGTCCTATTACATGAGATGTGATATCCAAATCCTTCCCATTCCAATCCTGAGACCCTTCCTATAGCATGAGATGTGATATCTCAACGGTTCTAATACCAAACCGGAGACCCTTACTATAGCAAGAGATGTGATATCCAAATCCTTCCCATTCCAAACCTGAGACCCTTCCCATAGATGAGATGTGATATCCAACTTCTTCCCATTCCAATCCTGAGACCCTTCCTATAGCATGAGATGTGATATCTCAATTCATCTAATACCAAACCTGGACTCTTCCTATAGCATGAAATGTGATATCCAAATCCTTCCCATTCCAATCCTGAGACCCTTCCTATAGCATGAGATGTGATATCTCAACGGTTCTAATACCAAACCGGAGACCCTTACTATAGCAAGAGATGTGATATCCAACTCCTTCCCATTCCAATCCGGAGACCCTTCCGATAGCATGAGATGTTATCTCTGAATGCTTCTAACAAACCTGAGACCCTTCCTATGTCATGAGATGTGATATCAAACTCCTTCACATTCCAATCCTGAGACCCTTCCTATAGCATGAGATGTGATATCCAACTTCTTCCCTTTCCAATCCTGAGACCCTTCCTATACCATGAGATGTGATATCTCAATGCTTCTAATACCAATCCTGAGACCCGCCCTATAACATGAGATGTGATATCCAAATTCTTCCCCTTCTAATCCTGAGACCCTTCCTTTAGCATGAGATGTGATATCCAACTCCTTCCCATTCCAATCCTGAGACACTTCCGATAGCATGAGATGTGATATCTCAGTGCTTCTAATATCAAACCTGAGACCCTCCCTATAGCATGTGATGTGATATCCAAGTCCTTCCCATTCCAATCCTGAGACCCTTCCTATAGCATGAGATGTGATATCTCAATGCTTCTAATACCAAACCTGAGACCCTTCCTATAACATGAGATGGGATATCCAACTCCTTCCCATTCCAATCCTGAGACCCTTCCGATAGCAGAGGTGTGATATCTCAATGCTTATACCAAACCTGAGACCCTTCCTATGGCATGAGATGTGATATCCAACTCCTTCCCATTCCAATCCTGAAACCCTTCCTATACCATGAGATGTAATATCTCAATGCTTCTAAAACCAACCCTGAGAACCATCCTATAACATGAGATGTGATATCCAACTCCTTCCCATTCCAACCTGAGACCCTTCCTATAGCATGAGATGAGATATCCAACTCCTTCCCAATCCAATCCTGAGACCCTTCCGATAACATGAGATGTGATCTCTCAATGCTTCTAACAAACCTGAGACCCTTCCTATGTCATGAGATGTGATATCAAACTCCTTCCCATTCCACTCCTGAGACCCTTCCTATAGCATGAGATGTGATATCCAACTCCTTCCCATTCCAATCCTGAGACCCTTCCTATACCATGAGATGTGATATCTCAATGTTTCTAATACCAATCCTGAGACCCGCCCTATAACATGAGATGTGATATCCAAATCCTTCCACTTCTAAACCTGAGACCCTTCCTTTAGCATGAGATGTGATTTCCAACTCCTTCCCATTCCAATCCTGAGACCCTCCCGATAGAATGAGATGTGATATCTCAATGCTTCTAATATCAAACCTGAGACCCTCCCTATAGCATGAGATGTGATATCCAAGTCCTTCCCATTCCAATCCTGCACCCTTCCTATAGCATGAGATGTAATATCTCAATGCTTCTAATACCAAACCTGAGACCCTTCCTATAACATGAGATGGGATATACAACTCCTTCCCATTCCAATCCTGAGACCCTTCCGATAGCAGAGGTGTGATATCTCAATGCTTATACCAAACCCGCGAACCTTCCTATGGCATGAGATGTGATATCCAACTCCTTCCCATTCCAATCCTGAGACCCTTCCTATAGCATGAGATGTGTTATCTCAATGCTTCTAATACCAAACCTGAGATCCTTCCTATAACATGAGATGTGATATCCAACTCCTTCCCATTCCAAACCTGAGACCCTTCCTATAGCATGAGATGTGATATCCAACTCCTTCACATTCCAATCCTGAGACCCTTTATATACCATGAGATGTGATATCTCAATGCTTCTAAAACCAACCCTGAGAACCATCCTATAACATGAGATGTGATATCTAAATCTGTCCCTTTCCAAACCTGAGCCCCTTCCTTTAGCATGAGATGTGATATCCAACTCCTTCCCATTCCAATCCTAAAACCCTTCCTATAGCATGAGATGTGATATCTCAATGCATCTAATACCAAACCTGGACCCTTCCTATAGCATGAGATGTGATATCCAATTTCTTCCCATTCCAATCCTACGTCCCTTCCTACAGCATGAGATTTGATATCTCAGTGCTTCTAATACCAAACCTGAGACCCTTCCTATAACATGAGATGTGATATCCAACTCCTTCCCATTCCAATCCTGAGACCCTTTCTATACCATGAGATGTGATATCTCAATGCTTCTAATATCAATCCTGAGACCTGCCCTATAACATGAGATGTGATTTCCAAATCCTTCCCATTCCAATCCTGAGACCCTTCCTATAGCATGAGATGTGATATCCAACTCCTTCCCATTCCAATCCTGAGACCCTTCCTATACCATGAGATGTGATATCTCAATGCTTCTAATATCAATCCTGAGACCTGCCCTATAACATGAGATGTGATTTCCATCTCCTACCCATTCCAATCCTGAGACCCTTTCGATAGCATGAGATGTGATATCTCAATGATTCTAATATCAAACCGGAGACCCTCCCTATAGCATGAGATGTGATATCCAAGTCCTTCCCATTCCAAACCTGAGACCCTTCCTATGGCGTGAGATGTGATATCCAACTCCTTCCCATTCCAATCCTGAGACCTTCCTATAGCATGAGATGTATTATCTCAATGTTTCTACCAAACCTGAGACCCTTCCTATAGCATGAGATGTGATATCCAACTCCTTCCCATTCCAATCCTGAGACCCTTCCTATAGCATGAGATGTGATATCTCAATGCTTCTAATACCAAACATGAGATCCTTCCTATAACATGAGATGTGATATCCAACTCCTTCCCATTCCAAACCTGAGACCCTTCCTATAGCATGAGATGTGAAATCCAACTCCTTCCCACTCCAATCCTGAGACCCTTCCTATACCATGGGATGTGATATATCAATGCTTCTAAAACCAACCCTGAGAACCTTCCTATAACATCAGATGTGATATCTAACTCCTTCCCATTCCAAACCTGAGACCATTCCTATAGCATAAGATGTGATATCCAACTACTTCCCATTCCAATCCTGTGACGCTTCCTATTACATGAGATGTGATATCGAACTCCTTCCCATTCCAAACCTGAGACCCGTCCTATAGCATGAGATGTGATACCCAACTCCTTTTCGTTCCAATCCTTAGGCCTTCCGATAGCATGAGATGTGATATCTCACTGCTTCTAATACCAAATGTTAGGAAAGATTTCGTAATTGTAGGTAATTTTCCTTCCATGTGGCAACCCCTAAACTTTTTGCTGTTGTTTTTCACCTTGTTCTCGACTTTGCCAGAGAAGTGCAGCCTTCTGCCGCACTCCTCTGGGCTTTCGCTCCTTTCTTACGGGGAAACTGACATGCCCTTAAGACAGTCAGTACCGGGAAACGCTATTTTCCGTAGTTTCTTTTATCATGTTGCGGCTTTCTGCAACATGACACAAGAGGGCACTGTAAGCTAAGTTACTGCTCTCTTGGGTCTCTAGCCTTCTACAGGCCCTAGATACTCTTTTAGGATTGTAACTGATCGGTGCAAGTGATTCACGGACGGGAATGGTGGCAGCGATCGTTTCTTGTGTTTTGAGCTCCTTTTGGCGTTTTAAGTGCGTTTCTCGCGCTTAGCCCAAAATGGTGGCCTGGCTCCCAAAATGGCCAGACCACGAGGCTCCTTTGTCCTGTCCGCTGATCGTCTTGCTCCCTTCACCTTCCCCAGGTCGAACCGACCCGGGGCCTTCCTTATTTGGGCATGTACTTTCCCGCGAAACACAGATGCTTTCGCGGGCTTCTACATGCCTGGTGTGTGCCTCCAGGATGTGGGCTGGGATGTCTGGTCCCAATACACATCCTGGGTGCCAGAGAGTCTAGGGTGCTGTGAATGCCTGGGACCACCGTGGTCCGTGATAGGTTCACGTATGGTGTGAGTGTTGATGAGCGGATCTCCCATTGGGTCCCCTCCGTTTTGGCGCGAAGGGAACCGTGGATAAGAGGGGGCTGGAAACACCACTACCATGTCGATCTCCTGAGTTCTCACGAACGAAGGAATACAGGAGCCAAGTATCCTGCAACCAAGAGGCTGAACCGAGGAATCGCTGGTGACCCGCTGAAGGACTGCTCCTCTGCACTGCTGTCGCCTTGTGAAACCCTTTTCACCTTTGATCGAACCAGAAGGCCTGTACTGGTACTTCGACCCTTGGAATAGCGGGGACAGCTATTCTCGGCATCTTCACCATCTCCTGCTAGTAAGCCTTCGGAAGCGTCTCTGGGCCATCCAGCAGACTGACCAGCCTACACAGGAGTCTTGCTCTGTAACCGCCGCCAGGTTGTGTAGTATTTCGAGTCCTTGTCACTCTCACACGCTTCGTACACTTGGCGTTCCCAGGTCTGAAGTGAGTAGTGTACATTTGGCTCAGATACACACGGCCGCTCCGTTGCCCTGCTGTGGTAACAAACTGTGCGGGTTCCTTCGTTTGGGACGTCTTTTACTCAACTCTGCTGCTGCAGACTCAACACGACGACGAGACGTCCCCTGCTCTTCTGAACCTGCCAGCGACTGAAACTGACGCGGAGAAGCCTGGGTCTGCTTGCATCGGGGACCGGTGAGTAGCATAGCTAGGAACTGGTCGCCCTCCTGCAGGAGCCCATAGCTTTTCCCCGCTGTGTCAAAACAGCACGCCTTTCCGTACTCGCGCTCTGCTTCTGCCCACAGTGGAGGCTGCGCTTGAGTCGCGGAACTCTGTTCTTCTTCATTTGTGCACTAAACTGAACTGCCTGATTTCCCTCGAAGAGACTCCCCTTTTTGCCCGTTGGCACCAGCGTGTGCAGGTACTTTTGAGCACAAGGCTCCACTCTTCGTAGGGCTCGGACTTCCTTTTAGTTAGGTGCCTCTGAAGGCGGACTGGGTCTAAGCATTATTTCGCACTGCCTGTTTTCCTTCCCTTTTAGGTGGACTACACATTTCGTGCATCTAACGCTTGAGACTTGTTTGTATTTGTATATATATTGTATTGGTATGGTATGTGTTGGTTTACTAGAGTTGTATTGTGATTTCTCGCTACGGTCATTGTTTTAAAGGCCTTGGCATAAATGTGTATATATTTATAATATAAAACCTGTTTGGAGTAGTTTGTAAGTGTCCTTGCTTTGTGTGCTCATTGCGGGCTTTCAGTCACCCTCACCCCTCTTGAGACCTAGTCTTGACCGCCGCGATCGCTACCCTGATTGGTCTGGCTTGTCCAGAGGTTACCCTGTTCCAAGTAATTAGGTTGGCCTTCTGAACTTCTGCGCCGCCAGGACAGAGTTCAGAAATCTGTCTTAACACCTATTACATGAGATGTGATATCCAACTTCTTCCCATTCCAATCCTGAGACCCTTCCTATAGCATGAGATGTGATATCTCAATGCATCTAATACCAAACCTGGACTCTTCCTATAGCAAGATATGTGATATCCAAATCCTTCCCATTCCAAACCTGAGACCCTTCCCATAGCATGAGATGTGATATCCAACTTCTTCCCATTCCAATCCTGAGACCCTTCCTATAGCATGAGATGTGATATCTCAATGCATCTAATACCAAACCTGGACTCTTCCTATAGCATGAAATGTGATATCCAATTCCTTCCCATTCCAAACCTGAGACCCTTCCTATAGCATGAGATGTGATATCTCAATGCTTCTACCAAACATGAGAGCCTTCCTATAGCATGAGATGTGATATCCAACTCCTTCCCATTCCAATCCGGAGACCCTTCCGATAGCATGAGATGTGATATCTCAATGCTTCTAATACCAAACCTGAGACCCTCCCTAATGCATAAGATATGATATCCAAGTCCTTCCCATTCCAAACCTGAGACCTTTCCTATAACATGAGATGTGATATCCAACTCCTTCCCATTCCAACCTGAGACCCTTCCTATAGCATGAGATGGGATATCCAACTCCTTCCCAATCCAACCCTGAGACCCTTCCGATAGCATGAGATTTTATCTCTCAATGCTTCTAACAAACCTGAGACCCTTCCTATGTCATGAGATGTGATATCAAACTCCTTCCCCTTCTAAACCTGAGACCCTTCCTTTAGCATGAGATGTGATATCCAACTCCTTCCCATTCCAATCCTGAGACCCTTCCGATAGCATGAAATGTGATATCTCAGTGCTTCTAATATCAAACCTGAGACCCTCCCTATAGCATGAGATGTGATATCCAAGTCCTTCCCATTCCAATCCTGAGACCCTTCCTATAGCATGAGATGTGATATCTCAATGCTTCTAATACCAAACCTGAGACCCTTCCTATAGCATGAGATGTGCTATCCAACTCCTTCCCATTCCAATCCTGAGACACTTCCTATAGCATGAGATGTGATATCTTAATGCTTCTAATACAAAACCTGAGACCCTTCCTATAACATGAGATGTGATATCCAACTCCTTCCCATTCCAAACCTGAGACCCTTCTTATAGCATGAGATGTGATATCCAACTCCTTCCCATTGCAATCCTGAGTCACTCCCTATAGCATGAGATGTGATATCTCAATGATTCTACCAAACATGAGACCCTTCCTATAGCATGAGATGTGATATCCAACTCATTCCCATTCCAATCCGGAGACCCTTCCGATAGCATGAGATGTGATATCCAAGTCCTTCCCATTCCAATCCTGAGACCTTTCCTATAACATGAGATGTGATATCCAACTCCTTCCCATTCCAACCTGAGACCCTTCCTATAGCATGAGATGGGATATCCAACTCCTTCCCAATCCAATCCTGAGACCCTTCCGATAGCATGAGATGTTATCTCTCAATGCTTCTAACAAACCTGAGACCCTTCCTATGTCATGAGATGTGATATCAAACTCCTTCCCATTCCAATCCTGAGACCCTTCCTATACAATGAGATGTGATATCTCAATGCTTCTAATACCAATCCTGAGACCCGCCCTATAACATGAGATGTGATATCCAACTCCTTCCCATTCCAATCCTGAGATCCTCCCGATAGAATGAGATGTGATATCTCAATGCTTCTAATATCAAACCTGAGACCCTCCCTATAGCATGAGATGTGATATCCAAGTCCTTCCCATTCCAATCCTGAGACCCTTCCTATAGCATGAGACGTGATATTTCAATGCTTCTAATACAAAACGTGAGACCCTTCATATAACATGAGATGGTATATACAACTCCTTCCCATTCCAATCCTGAGACCCTTCCGATAGCAGAGGTGTGATATCTCAATGCTTATACCAAACCTGCGACCCTTCCTATGGCATGAGATGGGATATCCAATTCCTTCCCATTCCAGTCCTGAGACCCTTCCTATAGCATGAGATGTGTTATCTCAATGCTTCTACCAAACCTGAGACCCTTACTATAGCATGAGATGTGATATCCAACTCCTTCCCATTCCAATCCTGAGACCCTTCCTATAGCATGAGATGTGATATCTCAATGCTTCTAATACCAAACCTGAGATCCTTCCTATGACATGAGATGTGATATCCAACTCCTTCCCATTCCAAACCTGAGACCCTTCCTATAGCATGAGATGTGATATCCAACTCCTTCCCATTCCAATCCTGAGACCTTCCTATACCATGAGATGTGATATCTCAATGCTTCTAAAACCAACCCTGAGAACCATCCTATAACATGAGATGTGATATCTAAATCTGTCCCTTTCCAAACCTGAGCCCCTTTCTTTAGCATGAGATGTGATATCCAACTCCTTCCCATTCCAATCCTAAAACCCTTCCTATGGCATGAGATGTGATATCCAATTTCTTCCCATTCCAATCCTACGTCCCTTCCTACAGCATGAGATTTGATATCTCAGTGCTTCTAATACCAAACCTGAGACCCTTCCTATAACATGAGATGTGATATCCAACTCCTTCCGATTCCAATCCTGAGACCCTTCCTATACATTGAGATGTGATATCTCAATGATTCTAATACCAAACCTGAGACCCTTCCTATAGCAAGAGATGTGATATCCAAATCCTTCCCATTCCAAACCTGAGACCCTTCCCATAGCATGAGATATGATATCCAACTTCTTCCCATTCCAATCCTGTGACCCTTCCTATAGCATGAGATGTGATATCTCAATGCATCTAATACCAAACCTGGACTCTTCCTATAGCATGAAATGTGATATCCAATTCCTTCCCATTCTAAACCTGAGACCCTTTCTATAGCATGAGATGTGATATCTCAATGCTTCTACCAAACATGAGACCCTTCCTATAGCATGAGATGTGATATCCAACTCCTTCCCATTCCAATCCGGAGACCCTTCCCATAGCATGAGATGTGATATCTCAATGCTTCTAATACCAAACCTGAGACCCTCCCTAATGCATAAGATATGATATCCAAGTCCTTCCCATTCCAATCCTGAGACCTTTCCTATAACATGAGATGTGATATCCAACTCCTTCCCATTCCAACCTGAGACCCTTCCTATAGCATGAGATGGGATATCCAACTCCTTCCCAATCCAATCCTGAGACCCTTCCGATAGCATGAGATGTTATCTCTCAATGCTTCTAACAAACCTGAGACCCTTCCTATGTCATGAGATGTGATATCAAACTCTTTCCCATTCCAATCCTGAGACCCTTCCTATAGCATGAGATGTGATATCCAACTTCTTGCCTTTCCAATCCTGAGACCCTTCCTATACCATGAGATGTGATATCTCAATGCTTCTAATACCAATCCTGAGACCCGCCTTATAACATGAGATGTGATATCCAAATCCTCCCCCTTCTAAACCTGAGACCCTTCCTTTAGCATGAGATGTGATATCCAACTCCTTCCCATTCCAATCCTGAGACCCTTCCGATAGCATGAGATGTGATATCTCGGTGCTTCTAATATCAAACCTGAGACCCTCCCTATAGCATGAGATGTGATATCCAAGTCCTTCCCATTCCAATCCTGAGACCCTTCCTATAGCATGAGATGTGATATCTCAATGCTTCTAATACCAAACCTGAGACACTTCCTATAACATGAGATGGGATATCCAACTCCTTCCCATTCCAATCCTGAGACCCTTCCGATAGCAGAGGTGTGATATCTCAAGGCTTATACCAAACCTGAGACCCTTCCTATGGCATGAGATGTGATATCCAACTCCTTCCCATTCCAATCCTGAGACGCTTCCTATAGCATGAGATGTGTTATCTCAATGCTTCTACCAAACCTGAGACCCTTACTATTGCATGAGATGTGATATCCAACTCCTTCCCATTCCAATCCTGAGACCCTTCCTATAGCATGAGATGTGATATCTCAATGCTTCTAATACCAAACCTGAGATCCTTCCTATAACATGAGATGTGATATCCAACTCCTTCCCATTCCAAACCTGAGACCCTTCCTATACCATGAGATGTGATATCTCAATGCTTCTAAAACCAACCCTGAGAACCATCCTATAACATAAGATGTGATTTCTAAATCCTTCCCTTTCCAAACCTGAGACCCTTCCTTTAGCATGAGATGTGATATCCAACTCCTTCCCATTCCAATCCTGATACCCTTCCTATATCATGAGATGTGATATCTCAATGCTTCTAATACCAAACCTGGACCCTTCCTATAGCATGAGATGTGATATCCAATTTTTCCCATTCCAATCCTGCGTCCCTTCCTATAGCATGCGATTGGATATCTCAGTGCTTCTAATACCAAACCTGAGACTCTTCCTATAACATGAGATGTGATATCCAACTCCTTCCGATTCCAATCCTGAGACCCTTCCTATACCATGAGATGTGATATCTCAATGCTTCTAATACCAAACCTGAGACCTGCCCTATTACTTGAGATGTGATATCCAAATCCTTCCCATTCCAATCCTGAGACTCTTCATATAGCATGAGATGTGATATCTCAATGTTTTTAATACCAAACCTGAGACCCTTCCTATAGCAAGAGATGTGATATCCAAATCCTTCCCATTCCAAACCTGAGACCCTTCCTATAGCATGAGATGTGATATCCAACTCCTTCCCATTCCAATCCTGAGACCCTTCCTATAGCAAGAGATGTGATATCCAAATCCTTCCCATTCCAAACCTGAGACCCTTCCTATAGCATGAGAGGTGATATCCAACTCCTTCCCATTCCAATCCTGTGACCCTTCCTAAAGCATGAAATTGGATATCCAATTTTTCCCATTCCAATCCTGAGACCCTTCCTATACCATGAAATGTGATATCTCAATGCTTCTAAAACCAACCCTGAGAACCATCCTATAACATAAGATGTGATTTCTAAATCCTTCCCTTTCCAAACCTGAGACCCTTCCTTTAGCATGAGATGTGATATCCAACTCCTTCCCATTCCAATCCTGAGACCCTTCCGATATCATGAGATGTGATATCTCAATGCTTCTAATACCAAACCTGGAGCCTTCCTATAGCATGAGATGTGATATCAAATTTTTCCCATTCCAATCCTGCGTCCCTTCCTATAGCATGAGATTGGAAATCTCAGTGCTTCTAATACCAAACCTGAGACCCTTCCTATAACATGAGATGTGATATCCAACTCCTTCCGATTCCAATCCTGAGACCCTTCCTATACTATGAGATGTGATATCTCAATGCTTATAATACCAAACCTGAGACCTGCCCTATTACTTGAGATGTGATATCCAAATCCTTCCCATTACAATCCTGAGACTCTTCCTATAGCATGAGATGTGATATCTCAATGTTTTTAATACCAAACCTGAGACCCTTCCTATAGCAAGAGATGTGATATCCAAATCCTTCCCATTCCAAACCTGAGACCCTTCCTATAGCATGAGATGTGATATCCAACTCCTTCCCATTCCAATCCTGTGACCCTTCCTATAGCATGAGATTGGATATCCAATTTTTCCCATTCCAATCCTGCGTCCCTTCGTATAGCATGAGATTGGATATCTCAATGCTTTGAATACCAGACCTGAGACACTTCCTATAACATGAAATGTGATATCCAACTCCTTCCGATTCCAATCCTGAGACCCTTCCTATACCATGAGATGTGATATCTCAATGCTTATAATACCAAACCTGAGACCTGTCCTATTACATGAGATGTGATATCCAAATCCTTCCCATTCCAATCCTGAGACCCTTCCTATAGCATGAGATGTGATATCTCAACGTTTCTAATACCAAACCGGAGACCCTTCCTATAGCAAGAGATGTGATATCCAAATCCTTCCCATTCCAAACCTGAGACCCTTCCCATAGATGAGATGTGATATCCAACTTCTTCCCATTCCAATCCTGAGACCCTTCCTATAGCATGAGATGTGATATCTCAATGCATCTAATACCAAACCTGGACTCTTCCTATAGCATGAAATGTGATATCCAATTCCTTCCCATTCCAAACCTGAGACCCTTCCTATAGCATGAGATGTGATATCTCAATGCTTCTACCAAACATGAGACCCTTCCTATAGCATGAGATGTGATATCCAACTCCTTCCCATTCCAATCCGGAGACCCTTCCGATAGCATGAGATGTGATATCTCAATGCTTCTAATACCAAACCTGAGACCCTCCCTATAGCATAAGATATGATATCCAAGTCCTTCCCATTCCAATCCTGAGACCTTTCCTATAACATGAGATGTGATATCCAACTCCTTCCCATTCCAACCTGAGACCCTTCCTATAGCATGAGATGGGATATCCAACTCCTTCCCAATCCAATCCTGAGACCCTTCCAATAGCATGAGATGTTATCTCTCAATGCTTCTAACAAACCTGAGACCCTTCCTATGTCATAAGATGTGATATCCAACTTCTTCCCTTTCCAATCCTGAGACCCTTCCTATACCATGAGATGTGATATCTCAATGCTTCTAATACCAATCCTGAGACCCGCCCTATAACATGAGATGTGATATCCAAATCCTTCCCCTTCTAAACCTGGGACCCTTCCTTTAGCATGAGATGTGATATCCAAATCCTTCCCATTCCAATCCTGAGACCCTTCCGATAGCATGAGATGTGATATCCAACTTCTTCCCTTTCCAATCCTGAGACCCTTCCTATACCATGAGATGTGATATCTCATTGCTTCTAATACCAATCCTGAGACCCGCCCTATAACATGAGATGTGATATCCAAATCCTTCCCCTTCTAAACCTGGGACCCTTCCTTTAGCATGAGATGTGATATCCAAATCCTTCCCATTCCAATCCTGAGACCCTTCCGATAGCATGAGATGTGATATCCAACTCCTTCCCATTCCAATCCTGAGACCCTTCCGATAGCATGAGATGTGATATCTCAGTGCTTCTAATATCAAACCTGAGACCCTCCCTATAGCATGTGATGTGATATCCAAGTCCTTCCCATTCCAATCCTGAGACCCTTCCTATAGCATGAGATGTGATTTCTCAATGCTTCTAATACCAAACCTGAGACCCTTCCTATAACATGAGATGGGATATCCAACTCCTTCCCATTCCAATCCTGAGACCCTTCCGATAGCAGAGGTGTGATATCTCAATGCTTATACCAAACCTGAGACCCTTCCTATGGCATGAGATGTGATATCCAACTCCTTCCCATTCCAATCCTGAGACCCTTCCTATACCATGAGATATAATATCTCAATGCTTCTAAAACCAACCCTGAGAACCATCCTATAACATGAGATGTGATATCCAACTCCTTCCCATTCCAACCTGAGACCCTTCCTATAGCATGAGATGAGATATCCAACTCCTTCCCAATCCAATCCTGAGACCCTTCCGATAACATGAGATGTGATCTCTCAATGCTTCTAACAAACCTGAGACCCTTCCTATGTCATGAGATGTGATATCAAACTCCTTCCCATTCCACTCCTGAGACCCTTCCTATAGCATGATATGTGATATCCAACTCCTTCCCATTCCAATCCTGAGACCCTTCCTATACCATGAGATGTGATATCTCAATGCTTCTAATACCAATCCTGAGACCCGCCCTATAACATGAGATGTGATATCCAAATCCTTCCCCTTCTAAACCTGAGACCCTTCCTTTAGCATGAGATGTGATATCCAACTCCTTCCCATTCCAATCCTGAGACCCTTCCGATAGCAGAGGTGTGATATCTCAATGCTTATACCAAACCTGCGAACCTTCCTATGGCATGAGATGTGATATCCAACTCCTTCCCATTCCAATCCTGAGACCCTTCCTATAGCATGAGATGTGTTATCTCAATGCTTCTACCAAACCTGAGACCCTTACTATAGCATGAGATGTGATATCCAACTCCTTCCCATTCCAATCCTGAGACCCTTCCTATAGCATGAGATGTGATATCTCAATGCTTCTAATACCAAACCTGAGATCCTTCCTATAACATGAGATGTGATATCCAACTCCTTCCCATTCCAAACCTGAGACCCTTCCTATAGCATGAGATGTGATATCCAACTCCTTCCCATTCCAATCCTGAGACCCTTCCTATACCATGAGATGTGATATCTCAATGCTTCTAAAACCAACCCTGAGAACCATCCTATAACATGAGATGTGATATCTAAATCTGTCCCTTTCCAAACCTGAGCCCCTTGCTTTAGCATGAGATGTGATATCCAACTCCTTCCCATTCCAATCCTAAAACCCTTCCTATAGCATGAGATGTGATATCTCAATGCTTCTAATACCAAACCTGGACCCTTCCTATAGCATGAGATGTGATATCCAATTTCTTCCCATTCTAATCCTACGTCCCTTCCTACAGCATGAGATTTGATATCTCAGTGCTTCTAATACCAAACCTGAGACCCTTCCTATAACATGAGATGTGATATCCAACTCCTTCCCATTCCAATCCTGAGACCCTTTCTATACCATGAGATGTGATATCTCAATGCTTCTAATATCAATCCTGAGACCTGCCCTATAACATGAGATGTGATTTCCAAATCCTTCCCATTCCAATCCTGAGACCCTTCCTATAGCATGAGATGTGATATCCAGCTCCTTCCCATTCCAATCCTGAGACCCTTCCTATACCATGAGATGTGATATCTCAATGCTTCTAATATCAATCCTGAGACCTGCCCTATAACATGAGATGTGATTTCCAACTCCTTCCCATTCCAATCCTGGGACCCTTCCGATAGCATGAGATGTGATATCTCAATGATTCTAATATCAAACCGGAGACCCTCCCTATAGCATGAGATGTGATATCCAAGTCCTTCCCATTCCAATCCTGAGACCCTTCCTATAGCATGAGATGTGATATCTCAGTGCTTCTAATACCAAACCTGAGACCCTTCCTATAACATGAGATTAGATATCCAACTCCTTCTCATTCCAATCCTGAGACCCTTCTGATAGCAGAGGTGTGATATCTTAATGCTTATACCAAACCTGAGACCCTTCCTATGGCGTGAGATGTGATATCCAACTCCTTCCCATTCCAATCCTGAGACCCTTCCTATAGCATGAGATTTATTATCTCAATGTTTCTACCAAACCTGAGACCCTTCCTATAGCATGAGATGTGATATCCAACTCCTTCCCATTCCAATCCTGAGACCCTTCCTATAGCATGAGATGTGATATCTCAATGCTTCTAATACCAAACATGAGATCCTTCCTATAACATGAGATGTGATATCCAACTCCTTCCCATTCCAAACCTGAGACCCTTCCTATAGCATGAGATGTGAAATCCAACTCCTTCCCTCTCCAATCCTGAGACCCTTCCTATACCATGAGATGTGATATATCAATGCTTCTAAAACCAACCCTGAGAACCTTCCTATAACATCAGATGTGATATCTAACTCCTTCCCATTCCAAACCTGAGACCATTCCTATAGCATAAGATGTGATATCCAACTACTTCCCATTCCAATCCTGTGACGCTTCCTATTACATGAGATGTGATATCGAACTCCTTCCCATTCCAAACCTGAGACCCGTTCTATAGCATGAGATGTGATACCCAACTCCTTTTCGTTCCAATCCTTAGGCCTTCCGATAGCATGAGATGTGATATCTCACTGCTTCTAATACCAAATGTTAGGAAAGATTTCGTAATTGTAGGTAATTTTCCTTCCATGTGGCAACCCCTAAACTTTTTGCTGTTGTTTTTCACCTTGTGCTCGACTTTGCCAGAGAAGTGCAGCCTTCTGCCGCACTCCTCTGGGCTTTCGCTCCTTTCTTACGGGGAAACTGACATGCCCTTAAGACAGTCAGTACCGGGAAACGCTGTTTTCCGTAGTTTCTTTTATCATGTTGCGGCTTTCGTGCAACATGACACAAGAGGGCACTGTAAGCTAAATTACTGCTCTCTTGGGTCTCTAGCCTTCTACAGGCCCTAGATACTCTTTTAGGATTGTAACTGATCGGTGCAAGTGATTCACGGACGGGAATGGTGGCAGCGATCGTTTCTTGTGTTTTGAGCTCCTTTTGGCGTTTTAAGTGCGTTTCTCGCGCTTAGCCCAAAATGGTGGCCTGGCTCCCAAAATGGCCAGACCACGAGGCTCCTTTGTCCTGTCCGCTGATCGTCTTGCTCCCTTCACCTTCCCCAGGTCAAACCGACCCGGGGCCTTCCTTATTTGGGCATTGTTAAGACGGATTTCTGAACTCTGTCCTGGTGGCGCAGAAGTTCAGAAGGCCAACCTAATTACTTGGAACAGGGTAACCTCTGGACAAGCCAGACCAATCAAGGTAGCGATCGCGGCGGTCAAGACTAGGTCTCAAGAGGGGTGAGGGTGACTGAAAGCCCGCAGTGAGCACACAAAGCAAGAGCGCTTACAAACTACTCCAAACAGTTGTTTATATCAAAAATAGATACACATTTATTATAAGGCCTTGAAACTAATAACCACAGTAAAAGCAGCAATATACAACGATATTAAACCAACACATACACTATCCACCCAATATATATACAGAATACACAGTTTCACAGCATTAGCAGCACGAAATATGTTATCCACCTGCAGGGGAAGGAAAACAGGCAGTGCGAACCAATGCGTGTGATATGTCCGCCTTCTGTGGCCCCTAACTAGATGGTAGTCCAATCCCTACGAAGAGTGGAGCCTAGCGCTCAAAAGTACCTGCACACGCCGGTGCCAATGGGCAGAAGGTGAAGCTCTTCGGAGGACGTTGAACAGCTCTGTAGGGAGCTCTAATGAAGGAGAACACGGTCCGCGACTCTAGCGCAGCCTCCACTGTGAGGCAGAAGCAGGGCGCGAGTACGGACAAGGGGTGCTGTATTCACAGCGGGGAAAAGCAAAGGGCACTGCAGGAGGGCGACCAGATCCTAGCTAATCTACTCACCGGTCCCCGAAGCAAGCAGGCCCGAGCTTCTCCTCGATAGATGCAGCTTCTGGCAGGTTCTGAAGAGCAGGGAACGTCTCGTCGTCGTGCAGAGTAAAAAGACGTCCCGATCGAAGAAACAAGCACAGTTTTGTCGCCACAGCAGGGCAACGGAACGGCCGGGCGTATTCAAGCCAAACGAGCACCGCTCACCTCTAGCTTAGGACTGCTAAGCAAACGAAGCGTGTGAGCATGCCCCGGACTCAGAATACCACCCAACCTGTCGGCGATTACAGAGCAGGACTCCTTAGTAAGCTGGTCAGTCAACTGGATGGCCCAGAGACACTTCCGAAGGCTTACGGCAGGAGTTGATGAAGGTGCCGGGAATAGCTGGTCCTGCTATTCCAATAGGTCGAAGCGCCAGTACAGGCCTTCTTGTTCGATCTTAGGTGGAAAGGGCTTCACCGGACGACAGCAATGAGGAGCAGAAGTTCTTCAGGGGGTCACCAGCGATTCCTCGGTCCAGCCTCGTGTTCGCAGGATACTTGGCTCCTGTATCCCTGGGTTCGTAAGAACTCAGGAGATCGACATGGCAGTGGTGTTTCCAGCTCCCTCTTATCCACGGTTCCCTTCGCGCCAAAACGGAGGGGAGCCAATGGGAGATCCGCTCATCAACACACATACCATACGTGGACCAATCACGGACCACGGGGGTCCCAGGCATTCACACCACCCTAGACTCTCTGGCACCCAGGATGTGTATTGGGACCAGACAGCCCAGCCCACATCCTGGGGGCACTCAAACGACATGTAGAAGCCCGCGAAAGCAACCGTGTTTCGCGGGAAACTACATGCCCAAATAAGGAAGGCCCCGGGTCGCCTGACCCGGGGGAAGGTAAAGGGAGCAAGACGGACAGTGGACGAGACAAAGGAGCCTCGTGGTCCGGCCATTTTGGGTAGCCGGGCCACCCTTTTGTGTTCGCGGCAAAAAGGTGCTCAGAACGGCAAAAGGAGCTCAAAATAAACCAAATGATCGCTGCCACCAGCCCAGTCCCTGAATGACTTGCACCGATCCAAAAACCATCCTATAAGAGTGTCTAGGGTCTGTAGAAGGCTAGAGACCCAAGAGAGCTGTAACTTAGCTTACAGTGCCCTCTTGTGTCGTGTTGCACTAAAATGGCGACACGATAAAAGAAACTACGGGAAACAGCGTTCCCCGGTACTGACTGTCTTAAGGGCATGTCAGTTTCCCCGTAAGAAAGGAGCGAAAGCCCAGAGGAGTACAGCAGAAGGCTGCACTTCTCTGGCAAAGTCAAGAAAACAGGTTGAAAACAATAGCAAAAAGTTTAGGGGTTGCCATATGGAAGGAAAGTTCCCTACAATAACGAAATCTTTCCTAACACTCGCCCCTCCCAGACTATGGACAGGGGGAACTAATCCACCCCTGGATGAGTCTCTTGTTCAGGTCGGTAAAACATTCTGGACAACCCATCAGCATTGCTATGTTGGACACCTGGCCTATGCTCAATAGTGAAGTCGAAGCCTTGTAGACTTATGGACCACCTAAGCAACTTTGGATTCTCCCCCTTCATGTTCATTAGCCACTTTAACGGCTTATGGTCAGTCTGCACAGGGAAGTGGGTCCCATAGAGGTAGGGCCGCAGCTTCCTTAGGGCCCACACAACAGAGAAACATTCTTTCTCTACCGTGGACCATCTGAGCTCTCTGTCCTTAAGCTGGCGACTAATAAAACCGATAGGGTGTTCCTTACCCTTCTCATCTACTTGTGATAGTACAGCTCCTATCCCAGTGTCAGAGGCATCCGTCTGCACGATAAAAGGTCTTTGATAATCAGGGGCCCTGAGCACAGGGGCCTGGCACAAGGAGTCTTTCAAGCCATTGAAGGCCTTCTCACACTCGTCAGTCCAAGTTACCTTCTTGGGTTTCTTCGGAGTTGTGAGGGCAGTCAGAGGAGCAGCTATGGTGCCATAGTCTGCCACAAAATTGCGGTAATAACCCGTGAGTCCTAAGAAGGCTCTCACTTGGGTTTGCGTAGTGGGGGTAGGCCAGTCTTGTACCGCTGGTACCTTACTGGATAGAGGCTGTCTCCTCCCTCCACCTACTTCATGTCCAAGGCAAACCACTGAGCCTTGTCCATTTTGGTGAGGGGCCACTCGGACACCCTCAAAAGAGCTTTCTGAAGGACTGCTTTGGAACAGGTCAGGGAGAGGTTCAGACTCCTCTTCCTCAACGTCTGAAGCCAATAGCAGTGCTGCGATTTCGCCGCTTGGGACGAAAGCCTTCAGCCTATTCACGTGAAACACTTTTAGAGCCTGTCCAGGCCTTCCAAGGTCCACTGAATAGCTAACCTCACCCAGGGGCTCCACCACTGGGTAAGGGCCTGACCATTTGTCCTGTAAAGCTCGAGGCCTTATGGGATTCACGATCAGGACTTGCTGGCCATGTGTAAAGTTGATGAGGGAAGCTTTCTGGTCGTACCAATGTTTCACCAGCGCTTGCCCTGCCTTCAATTTAGCACTAGCCAAGCCCATCAGAAGTACCATCCGTTTTCTGAGCCCTAGCACATAATCAACTACATTGGTAGTAACAGGGGGAGTGGGCATCTCCCATCCCTCCTTGACAATGGCTAAGGGTCCCCGTACGGGATGACCGAACAGAAGTTCGAAGGGGCTGAAGCCAACACCCTCCTGTGGTACCTCTCGGTAGGCAAACAGTAAGCATGAAACAAGAAGATCCCATTCTCTTCTCTGAGGCTCCTCCAGAGCCCCAATCATGCTCGTTAACGTCCTGTTGAAACGCCCCCCCAGACCATCGGTCTGGGGGCGGTATGCAGAAGAGAACCTGTAGGTGACCCCACATTCTTTCCACATAGCCTGCCTATACTTCGACATAAAGTTGCTGCCATGATCCGACACAACTTCTTTAGGGAAGCCAACCCTAGTGAACATGCCGAGTAAAGCTTCTGCAACTGGCTTGGCAGTTACAGTTGTAAATGGGACGGCCTCAGGATACCTGGTTGCATGGTCGACCAGCACCAGGATAAACCTATTGCCTGAGGATGTTTGCGGGTCAAGGGGACCAACCATGTCGATCCCTACCCTTTCAAATGGTACCCCCACAACTGGGAGCGGTACCAACGGAGCTTGGATTGTCGCACCAACCTTACCAGACAACTGGCAGGCGGCACAACTCCTGCAGTGACTTTCTACTTGCTCCCCCATCTTGGGCCAGTAGAAGTGCATGGATAACCTTTGCTTGGTCCTCCTCATACCAAGGTGACCAGCAAGGGGAACGACATGCGCCAACTGCAGGAGGAAGGGCCTAACAGCAAGGGAAACCACCAACCTCCTATGGTCTCCTTCTGTAGACTCTGTGGGCTCACTATAAAGGAGTCCACCTTCCTGGTAAATCCTTTGCAACCCAGGAGGTTCACCCTCAAGCTGGGAGCAGGCCTGTCTCCTTAGGCCTTCCAGAGATGGGCACTCACGTTGGCCCTTACTGAAGTCGTCCCTATCAGGACCTCCTTCAACTAACAAGTCTTTTAGTTCAGGATGGTCGTTGGGGTCGAACACTTCAGGCATCGCCACCTCCTCGTCAGGCTCGGGCGATTGACCAACTCCCTCCACCGCAGTGGTAGGCGAGCTCGGGGGAATATTCTCTTTCCCCCGTCGGGACTTGTTGACTCCTTTCGCCTTGGGTTTCCCCTTCGGCTGGGGCGGCGTATTGGACTTGGCCAATGCTGCCCGTGCTTGAGACCGTGTGTAGGGTCTTTCGGCAGTGTCTCCTACGAGCCCTAGAGCTCTGAGATCATTGCCCAACAAGACCTTTCCCGGGACGTTTCTCTGAATGCTCACTGGAATCCTAACTGCTGTACCATTTAAAGTTAGATTAACAGGGATCACGGGAAACATACGGAGGGGGCCGTCAGCCAACTTAGTGGGCATCAGAGTAGCTCTGGCAACTTCCTCTGAGTCTACCAAGGTAGAATCCACTACAGTTCGACTGCACCCACTATCCCTAAGAGCTGGAGTATCCACTCCATTGATCAGCACACTGTCTTTAAAGTAGTGCTTGGTATTATCTGGAATCCTAGCATACGCCTCTGCGACTTTAGGCTCCCAGGAACCCAGGGACACTAAAACTACCTCAGCCTCTATTCCGCTGGGAAATGAGTCTGAGGAGAAGGATGCTCCTGTAATCTCTTCTTCCTCGTAGGAGGAGAAGGCCAGATTAGCGGAGTGGACCCCCAAAGGTCTAACCTTACAACGGGGATCCCCCTTCACATGGTCAGTTGCTCCACAAGAAAAACAAGCCCCATTGGGTCTGTTTACGTAGGGAGGCTTATTATAACCAGAGTTCTGTTTCGGAGGCGAACCTCCACTACCCTGTGAGTTCTCGGATGGCTTACCCTTATTTTTCTTTTTGTGGCCCTTATGGGAAGAAGATTTAGCAGATTCCCCACCCTCCATATCTTTGGACTTTTTCCCTTCCTCCTGCTTACCAGGATGAGTTTTGTCCTTATGGGACACTCGATGTGACACCCATAAGTCTGCTGCAATGGCCAGCTTCTTAGGATCTATCTCCTTCGAATCGGCCAAATGCTGCTTAAGCTCCGGGGAAGAAGAAGCAAAAATGTGTTCCAGCATGACCAGATTGATCATGCCTTCGAAGGTAGAAACCTTATAACCTTCAACCCAGCCAGTCAAGTTTTTCAGGGACTCAGCTACATACGACACCCAAGTACCACCTTCCTTTTTCTTATACTCTCTAAACCTTTTCAAATATTGGGTCGGAGTCTTCCCAAACTTTAAAATGAGAGTCTGCTTCAACATTGCAAAATCAGCGCGCTCAGCCTTCGACATTTCCATAATGGCACTGCAACCAGAATGGGGCAGTCTGCTGAGTAACCATGCAATCTTATCCGCATTATCAACCTCTTGAACCTCGCATGCATACTCAAACGCATTTAACCAGTCCATAATGTCATTTCGTTCCTCATACACACTGAGCAGATCTTTTGGAAACCGTGGATGAGAGGAAGCCCCAGAACCATGTCCAGGACCCTTGGACCCATTTGCGAACTGAAGCTTGGCCAGTTCCAACTGGTGATCCCTGTCTTTTTGTTTTTCTGCCTGGTCGATTTTCAGTTTGGCTATGCTGAATTCAAGCTCCTGCTGCCTAAACCGCAGCTCTTGCTTCTTGAATTCAAGCATAGCCTCCCCATCAACACTGGCAGAGGAAACGTTAGACATTACATCCTCCCTGTCCTCGTGGTCGTGATGGATCAGTGCAGCGGCAGAACCGTCGGTTCTGCCAGTGAGAGCAGCCCCACCACCTTCTGCACTGTCCTCGGAAGTTATAGCGTCAAGCTGCGCTTCTTGCCACGCCACGATTCTCTGGATCATTTCCAATTTAGTGCCTTGAGAGGAAACCCCTCTCTCCGCACACATCTTCTTCAATGTTTCAGATTTCGAAGCATTTAAGGTTAATAAAGTATTCGTTTCCATACTGTTGATAGGACTATGGCCTTTTTAACGTTATAATCAATACTTTACTGCGTGTCCTGGTTGGAATAACCTGAAAACGCCTTAGCTCGTGCGCAACACTGGATACCTTCAGTCGTATCCCACCGCTGTACACCAATTTGTTAAGACGGATTTCTGAACTCTGTCCTGGTGGCGCAGAAGTTCAGAAGGCCAACCTAATTACTTGGAACAGGGTAACCTCTGGACAAGCCAGACCAATCAAGGTAGCGATCGCGGCGGTCAAGACTAGGTCTCAAGAGGGGTGAGGGTGACTGAAAGCCCGCAGTGAGCACACAAAGCAAGAGCGCTTACAAACTACTCCAAACAGTTGTTTATATCAAAAATAGATACACATTTATTATAAGGCCTTGAAACTAATAACCACAGTAAAAGCAGCAATATACAACGATATTAAACCAACACATACACTATCCACCCAATATATATACAGAATACACAGTTTCACAGCATTAGCAGCACGAAATATGTTATCCACCTGCAGGGGAAGGAAAACAGGCAGTGCGAACCAATGCGTGTGATATGTCCGCCTTCTGTGGCCCCTAACTAGATGGTAGTCCAATCCCTACGAAGAGTGGAGCCTAGCGCTCAAAAGTACCTGCACACGCCGGTGCCAATGGGCAGAAGGTGAAGCTCTTCGGAGGACGTTGAACAGCTCTGTAGGGAGCTCTAATGAAGGAGAACACGGTCCGCGACTCTAGCGCAGCCTCCACTGAGAGGCAGAAGCAGGGCGCGAGTACGGACAAGGGGTGCTGTATTCACAGCGGGGAAAAGCAAAGGGCACTGCAGGAGGGCGACCAGATCCTAGCTAATCTACTCACCGGTCCCCGAAGCAAGCAGGCCCGAGCTTCTCCTCGATAGATGCAGCTTCTGGCAGGTTCTGAAGAGCAGGGAACGTCTCGTCGTCGTGCAGAGTAAAAAGACGTCCCGATCGAAGAAACAAGCACAGTTTTGTCGCCACAGCAGGGCAACGGAACGGCCGGGCGTATTCAAGCCAAACGAGCACCGCTCACCTCTAGCTTAGGACTGCTAAGCAAACGAAGCGTGTGAGCATGCCCCGGACTCAGAATACCACCCAACCTGTCGGCGATTACAGAGCAGGACTCCTTAGTAAGCTGGTCAGTCAACTGGATGGCCCAGAGACACTTCCGAAGGCTTACGGCAGGAGTTGATGAAGGTGCCGGGAATAGCTGGTCCTGCTATTCCAATAGGTCGAAGCGCCAGTACAGGCCTTCTTGTTCGATCTTAGGTGGAAAGGGCTTCACCGGACGACAGCAATGAGGAGCAGAAGTTCTTCAGGGGGTCACCAGCGATTCCTCGGTCCAGCCTCGTGTTCGCAGGATACTTGGCTCCTGTATCCCTGGGTTCGTAAGAACTCAGGAGATCGACATGGCAGTGGTGTTTCCAGCTCCCTCTTATCCACGGTTCCCTTCGCGCCAAAACGGAGGGGAGCCAATGGGAGATCCGCTCATCAACACACATACCATACGTGGACCAATCACGGACCACGGGGGTCCCAGGCATTCACACCACCCTAGACTCTCTGGCACCCAGGATGTGTATTGGGACCAGACAGCCCAGCCCACATCCTGGGGGCACTCAAACGACATGTAGAAGCCCGCGAAAGCAACCGTGTTTCGCGGGAAACTACATGCCCAAATAAGGAAGGCCCCGGGTCGCCTGACCCGGGGGAAGGTAAAGGGAGCAATACGGACAGTGGACGAGACAAAGGAGCCTCGTGGTCCGGCCATTTTGGGTAGCCGGGCCACCCTTTTGTGTTCGCGGCAAAAAGGTGCTCAGAACGGCAAAAGGAGCTCAAAATAAACCAAATGATCGCTGCCACCAGCCCAGTCCCTGAATGACTTGCACCGATCCAAAAACCATCCTATAAGAGTGTCTAGGGTCTGTAGAAGGCTAGAGACCCAAGAGAGCTGTAACTTAGCTTACAGTGCCCTCTTGTGTCGTGTTGCACTAAAATGGCGACACGATAAAAGAAACTACGGGAAACAGCGTTCCCCGGTACTGACTGTCTTAAGGGCATGTCAGTTTCCCCGTAAGAAAGGAGCGAAAGCCCAGAGGAGTACAGCAGAAGGCTGCACTTCTCTGGCAAAGTCAAGAAAACAGGTTGAAAACAATAGCAAAAAGTTTAGGGGTTGCCATATGGAAGGAAAGTTCCCTACAATAACGAAATCTTTCCTAACAGGCATGTACTTTCCCGCGAAACACAGATGCTTTCGCGGGCTTCTACATGCCTGGTGTGTGCCTCCAGGATGTGGGCTGGGATGTCTGGTCCCAATACACATCCAGGGTGCCAGAGAGTCTAGGGTGCTGTGAATGCCTGGGACCACTGTGGTCCGTGATAGGTCCACGTATGGTGTGAGTGTTGATGAGCGGATCTCCCATTGGGTCCCCTCCGTTTTGGCGCGAAGGGAACCGTGGATAAGAGGGGGCTGGAAACACCACTACCATGTCGATCTCCTGAGTTCTCACGAACGAAGGAATACAGGAGCCAAGTATCCTGCAACCAAGAGGCTGAACCGAGGAATCGCTGGTGACCCGCTGAAGGACTGCTCCTCTGCACTGCTGTCGCCTTGTGAAACCCTTTTCACCTTTGATCGAACCAGAAGGCCTGTACTGGTACTTCGACCCTTGGAATAGCGGGGACAGCTATTCTCGGCATCTTCACCATCTCCTGCTAGTAAGCCTTCGGAAGCGTCTCTGGGCCATCCAGCAGACTGACCAGCCTACACAGGAGTCTTGCTCTGTAACCGCCGCCAGGTTGTGTAGTATTTCGAGTCCTTGTCACTCTCACACGCTTCGTACACTTGGCGTTCCCAGGTCTGAAGTGAGTAGTGTACATTTGGCTCAGATACACACGGCCGCTCCGTTGCCCTGCTGTGGTAACAAACTGTGCGGGTTCCTTCGTTTGGGACGTCTTTTACTCAACTCTGCTGCTGCAGACTCAACACGACGACGAGACATCCCCTGCTCTTCTGAACCTGCCAGCGACTGAAACTGACGCGGAGAAGCCTGGGTCTGCTTGCATCGGGGACCGGTGAGTAGCATAGCTAGGAACTGGTCGCCCTCCTGCAGGAGCCCATAGCTTTTCCCCGCTGTGTCAAAACAGCACGCCTTTCCGTACTCGCGCTCTGCTTCTTACCACAGTGGAGGCTGCGCTTGAGTCGCGGAACTCTGTTCTTCTTCATTTGTGCACTAAACTGAACTGCCTGATTTCCCTCGAAGAGACTCCCCTTTTTGCCCGTTGGCACCAGCGTGTGCAGGTACTTTTGAGCACAAGGCTCCACTCTTCGTAGGGCTCGGACTTCCTTTTAGTTAGGTGCCTCTGAAGGCGGACTGGGTCTAAGCATTATTTCGCACTGCCTGTTTTCCTTCCCTTTTAGGTGGACTACACATTTCGTGTATCTAACGCTTGAGACTTGTTTGTATTTGTATATATATTGTATTGGTATGGTATGTGTTTTTTTACTAGACTTGTATTGTGATTTCTCGCTACGGTCATTGTTTTAAAGGCCTTGGAATAAATGTGTATATATTTATAATATAAAACCTGTTTGGAGTAGTTTGTAAGTGTCCTTGCTTTGTGTGCTCATTGCGGGCTTTCAGTCACCCTCACCCCTCTTGAGACCTAGTCTTGACCGCCGCGATCGCTACCCTGATTGGTCTGGCTTGTCCAGAGGTTACCCTGTTCCAAGTAATTAGGTTGGCCTTCTGAACTTCTGCGCCGCCAGGACAGAGTTCAGAAATCTGTCTTAACACCTATTACATGAGATGTGATATCCAACTTCTTCCCATTCCAATCCTAAGACCCTTCCTATAGCATGAGATGTGATATCTCAATGCATCTAATACCAAACCTGGACTCTTCCTATAGCAAGATATGTGATATCCAAATCCTTCCCATTCCAATCCTGAGACCCTTCCGATAGCATGAGATGTGATATCTCAGTGCTTCTAATATCAAACCTGAGACCCTCCCTATAGCATGTGATGTGATATCCAAGTCCTTCCCATTCCAATCCTGAGACCCTTCCTATAGCATGAGATGTGATATCTCAATGCTTCTAATACCAAACCTGGACTCTTCCTTTAGCATGAGATGTGATATCCAACTCCTTCCCATTCCAATCCTGAGACCCTTCCTATAGCATGAGATGTGATATCTCAATGCATCTAATACCAAACCTGGACTCTTCCTTTAGCATGAGATGTGATATCCAACTCCTTCCCATTCCAATCCTGAGACCCTTCCGATAGCATGAGATGTGATATCTCAGTGCTTCTAATATCAAACCTGAGACCCTCCCTATAGCATGTGATGTGATATCCAAGTCCTTCCCATTCCAATCCTGAGACCCTTCCTATAGCATGAGATGTGATATCTCAATGCTTCTAATACCAAACCTGAGACCCTTCCTATAACATGAGTTGTGATATCCAACTCCTTCCCATTCCAATCCTGAAACCCTTCCTATACCATGAGATGTAATATCTCAATGCTTCTAAAACCAACCCTGAGAACCATCCTATAACATGAGATGTGATATCCAACTCCTTCCCATTCCAACCTGAGACCCTTCCTATAGCATGAGATGAGATATCCAACTCCTTCCCAAACCAATCCTGAGACCCTTCCGGTAACATGAGATGTGATCTCTCAATGCTTCTAACAAACATGAGACCCTTCCTATGTCATGAGATCTGATATCAAACTCCTTCCCATTCCACTCCTGAGACCCTTCCTATAGCATGAGATGTGATATCCAACTCCTTCCCATTCCAATCCTGAGACCCTTCCTATACCATGAGATGTGATATCTCAATGCTTCTAATACCAATCCTGAGACCCGCCCTATAACATGAGATGTGATATCCAAATCCTTCCCCTTCTAAACCTGAGACCCTTCCTTTAGCATGAGATGTGATATCCAACTCCTTCCCATTCCAATCCTGAGACCCTCCCGATAGAATGAGATGTGATATCTCAATGCTTCTAATATCAAACCTGAGACCCTCCCTATAGCATGAGATGTGATATCCAAGTCCTTCCCATTCCAATCCTGCACCCTTCCTATAGCATGAGATGTAATATCTCAATGCTTCTAATACCAAACCTGAGACCCTTCCTATAACATGAGATGGGATATACAACTCCTTCCCATTCCAATCCTGAGACCCTTCCGATAGCAGAGGTGTGATATCTCAATGCTTATACCAAACCTGCGAACCTTCCTATGGCATGAGATGTGATATCCAACTCCTTCCCATTCCAATCCTGAGACCCTTCCTATAGCATGAGATGTGTTATCTCAATGCTTCTACCAAACCTGAGACCCTTACTATAGCATGAGATGTGATATCCAACTCCTTCCCATTCCAATCCTGAGACCCTTCCTATAGCATGAGATGTGATATCCAACTCCTTCCCATTCCAATCCTGAGACCCTTCCTATACCATGAGATGTGATATCTCAATGCTTCTAAAACCAACCCTGAGAACCATCCTATAACATGAGATGTGATATCTAAATCTGTCCCTTTCCAAACCTGAGACCCTTACTATAGCATGAGTTGTGATATCCAACTCCTTCCCATTCCAAACCTGAGACCCTTCCTATAGCATGAGATGTGATATCCAACTCCTTCAAATTCCAATCCTGAGACCCTTCCTATACCATGAGATGGGATATCTCAATGCTTCTAAAACCAACCCTGAGAACCATCCTATAACATGAGATGTGATATCTAAATCTGTCCCTTTCCAAACCTGAGCCCCTTCCTTTAGCATGAGATGTGATATCCAACTCCTTCCCATTCCAATCCTAAAACCCTTCCTATAGCATGAGATGTGATATCTCAATGCTTCTAATACCAAACCTGGACCCTTCCTATAGCATGAGATGTGATATCCAATTTCTTCCCATTCCAATCCTACGTCCCTTCCTACAGCATGAGATTTGATATCTCAGTGCTTCTAATACCAAACCTGAGACCCTTCCTATAACATGAGATGTGATATCCAACTCCTTCCCATTCCAATCCTGAGACCCTTTCTATACCATGAGATGTGATATCTCAATGCTTCCAATATCAATCCTGAGACCTGCCCTATAACATGAGATGTGATTTCCAAATCCTTCCCATTCCAATCCCGAGACCCTTCCTATAGCATGGAATGTGATATCCAACTCCTTCCCATTCCAATCCTGAGACCCTTCCTATATCATGAGATGTGATATCTCAATGCTTCTAATACCAAACCTGGATCCTTCCTATAGCATGAGATGTGATATCCAATTTTTCCCATTCCAATCCTGCGTCCCTTCCTATAGCGTGAGATTGGATATCTCAGTGCTTCTAATACCAAACCTGAGACTCTTCCTATAACATGAGATGTGATATCCAACTCCTTCCGATTCCAATCCTGAGACCCTTCCTATACCATGAGATGTGATATCTCAATGCTTCTAATACCAAACCTGAGATCTGCCCTATTACTTGAGATGTGATATCCAAATCCTTCCCATTCCAAACCTGAGACCCTTCCTATAGCATGAGATGTGATATCCAACTCCTTCCCATTCCAATCCTGAGACCCTTCCTATAGCAAGAGATGTGATATCCAAATCCTTCCCATTCCAAACCTGAGACCCTTCCTATAGCATGAGAGGTGATATCCAACTCCTTCCCATTCCAATCCTGTGACCCTTCCAATAGCATGAGATTGGATATCCAATTTTTCCCATTCCAATCCTGAGACCCTTCCTATACCATGAAATGTGATATCTCAATGCTTCTAAAACCAACCCTAAGAACCATCCTATAACATAAGATGTGATTTCTAAATCCTTCCCTTTCCAAACCTGAGACCCTCCCTATAGCATGAGATGTGATATCCAAGTCCTTCCCATTCCAATCCTGAGACCCTTCCTATAGCATGAGACGTGATATTTCAATGCTTCTAATACAAAACGTGAGACCCTTCATATAACATGAGATGGGATATACAACTCCTTCCCATTCCAATCCTGAGACCCTTCCGATAGCAGAGGTGTGATATCTCAATGCTTATACCAAACCTGCGACCCTTCCTATGGCATGAGATGGGATATCCAATTCCTTCCCATTCCAGTCCTGAGACCCTTCCTATAGCATGAGATGTGTTATCTCAATGCTTCTACCAAACCTGAGACCCTTACTATAGCATGAGATGTGATATCCAACTCCTTCCCATTCCAATCCTGAGACCCTTCCTATAGCATGAGATGTGATATCTCAATGCTTCTAATACCAAACCTGAGATCCTTCCTATAACATGAGATGTGATATCCAACTCCTTCCCATTCCAAACCTGAGACCCTTCCTATAGCATGAGATGTGATATCCACCTCCTTCCCATTCCAATCCTGAGACCTTCCTATACCATGAGATGTGATATCTCAATGCTTCTAAAACCAACCCTGAGAACCATCCTATAACATGAGATGTGATATCTAAATCTGTCCCTTTCCAAACCTGAGCCCCTTTCTTTAGCATGAGATGTGATATCCAACTCCTTCCCATTCCAATCCTAAAACCCTTCCTATGGCATGAGATGTGATATCCAATTTCTTCCCATTCCAATCCTACGTCCCTTCCTACAGCATGAGATTTGATATCTCAGTGCTTCTAATACCAAACCTGAGACCCTTCCTATAACATGAGATGTGATATCCAACTCCTTCCGATTCCAATCCTGAGACCCTTCCTATACATTGAGATGTGATATCTCAATGATTCTAATACCAAACCTGAGACCCTTCCTATAGCAAGAGATGTGATATCCAAATCCTTCCCATTCCAAACCTGAGACCCTTCCCATAGCATGAGATATGATATCCAACTTCTTCCCATTCCAATCCTGTGACCCTTCCTATAGCATGAGATGTGATATCTCAATGCATCTAATACCAAACCTGGACTCTTCCTATAGCATGAAATGTGATATCCAATTCCTTCCCATTCTAAACCTGAGACCCTTTCTATAGCATGAGATGTGATATCTCAATGCTTCTACCAAACATGAGACCCTTCCTATAGCATGAGATGTGATATCCAACTCCTTCCCATTCCAATCCGGAGACCCTTCCCATAGCATGAGATGTGATATCTCAATGCTTCTAATACCAAACCTGAGACCCTCCCTAATGCATAAGATATGATATCCAAGTCCTTCCCATTCCAATCCTGAGACCTTTCCTATAACATGAGATGTGATATCCAACTCCTTCCCATTCCAACCTGAGACCCTTCCTATAGCATGAGATGGGATATCCAACTCCTTCCCAATCCAATCCTGAGACCCTTCCGATAGCATGAGATGTTATCTCTCAATGCTTCTAACAAACCTGAGACGCTTCCTATGTCATGAGATGTGATATCAAACTCTTTCCCATTCCAATCCTGAGACCCTTCCTATAGCATGAGATGTGATATCCAACTTCTTGCCTTTCCAATCCTGAGACCCTTCCTATACCATGAGATGTGATATCTCAATGCTTCTAATACCAATCCTGAGACCCGCCTTATAACATGAGATGTGATATCCAAATCCTCCCCCTTCTAAACCTGAGACCCTTCCTTTAGCATGAGATGTGATATCCAACTCCTTCCCATTCCAATCCTGAGACCCTTCCGATAGCATGAGATGTGATATCTCGGTGCTTCTAATATCAAACCTGAGACCCTCCCTATAGCATGAGATGTGATATCCAAGTCCTTCCCATTCCAATCCTGAGACCCTTCCTATAGCATGAGATGTGATATCTCAATGCTTCTAATACCAAACCTGAGACACTTCCTATAACATGAGATGGGATATCCAACTCCTTCCCATTCCAATCCTGAGACCCTTCCGATAGCAGAGGTGTGATATCTCAAGGCTTATACCAAACCTGAGACCCTTCCTATGGCATGAGATGTGATATCCAACTCCTTCCCATTCCAATCCTGAGACGCTTCCTATAGCATGAGATGTGTTATCTCAATGCTTCTACCAAACCTGAGACCCTTACTATTGCATGAGATGTGATATCCAACTCCTTCCCATTCCAATCCTGAGACCCTTCCTATAGCATGAGATGTGATATCTCAATGCTTCTAATACCAAACCTGAGATCCTTCCTATAACATGAGATGTGATATCCAACTCCTTCCCATTCCAAACCTGAGACCCTTCCTATACCATGAGATGTGATATCTCAATGCTTCTAAAACCAACCCTGAGAACCATCCTATAACATAAGATGTGATTTCTAAATCCTTCCCTTTCCAAACCTGAGACCCTTCCTTTAGCATGAGATGTGATATCCAACTCCTTCCCATTCCAATCCTGATACCCTTCCTATATCATGAGATGTGATATCTCAATGCTTCTAATACCAAACCTGGACCCTTCCTATAGCATGAGATGTGATATCCAATTTTTCCCATTCCAATCCTGCGTCCCTTCCTATAGCATGCGATTGGATATCTCAGTGCTTCTAATACCAAACCTGAGACTCTTCCTATAACATGAGATGTGATATCCAACTCCTTCCGATTCCAATCCTGAGACCCTTCCTATACCATGAGATGTGATATCTCAATGCTTCTAATACCAAACCTGAGACCTGCCCTATTACTTGAGATGTGATATCCAAATCCTTCCCATTCCAATCCTGAGACTCTTCATATAGCATGAGATGTGATATCTCAATGTTTTTAATACCAAACCTGAGACCCTTCCTATAGCAAGAGATGTGATATCCAAATCCTTCCCATTCCAAACCTGAGACCCTTCCTATAGCATGAGATGTGATATCCAACTCCTTCCCATTCCAATCCTGAGACCCTTCCTATAGCAAGAGATGTGATATCCAAATCCTTCCCATTCCAAACCTGAGACCCTTCCTATAGCATGAGAGGTGATATCCAACTCCTTCCCATTCCAATCCTGTGACCCTTCCTAAAGCATGAAATTGGATATCCAATTTTTCCCATTCCAATCCTGAGACCCTTCCTATACCATGAAATGTGATATCTCAATGCTTCTAAAACCAACCCTGAGAACCATCCTATAACATAAGATGTGATTTCTAAATCCTTCCCTTTCCAAACCTGAGACCCTTCCTTTAGCATGAGATGTGATATCCAACTCCTTCCCATTCCAATCCTGAGACCCTTCCGATATCATGAGATGTGATATCTCAATGCTTCTAATACCAAACCTGGACCCTTCCTATAGCATGAGATGTGATATCAAATTTTTCCCATTCCAATCCTGCGTCCCTTCCTATAGCATGAGATTGGAAATCTCAGTGCTTCTAATACCAAACCTGAGACCCTTCCTATAACATGAGATGTGATATCCAACTCCTTCCGATTCCAATCCTGAGACCCTTCCTATACTATGAGATGTGATATCTCAATGCTTATAATACCAAACCTGAGACCTGCCCTATTACTTGAGATGTGATATCCAAATCCTTCCCATTACAATCCTGAGACTCTTCCTATAGCATGAGATGTGATATCTCAATGTTTTTAATACCAAACCTGAGACCCTTCCTATAGCAAGAGATGTGATATCCAAATCCTTCCCATTCCAAACCTGAGACCCTTCCTATAGCATGAGATGTGATATCCAACTCCTTCCCATTCCAATCCTGTGACCCTTCCTATAGCATGAGATTGGATATCCAATTTTTCCCATTCCAATCCTGCGTCCCTTCGTATAGCATGAGATTGGATATCTCAATGCTTTGAATACCAGACCTGAGGCACTTCCTATAACATGAAATGTGATATCCAACTCCTTCCGATTCCAATCCTGAGACCCTTCCTATACCATGAGATGTGATATCTCAATGCTTCTAATACCAAACCTGAGACCTGTTCTATTACATGAGATGTGATATCCAAATCCTTCTCATTCCAATCCTGAGACCCTTCCTATAGCATGAGATGTGATATCTCAACGTTTCTAATACCAAACCGGAGACCCTTCCTATAGCAAGAGATGTGATATCCAAATCCTTCCCATTCCAAACGTGAGACCCTTCCCATAGCATGAGATGTGATATCCAACTTCTTCCCATTCCAATCCTGAGACCCTTCCTATAGCATGAGATGTGATATCTCAATGCATCTAATACCAAACCTGGACTCTTCCTATAGCATGAAATGTGATATCCAATTCCTTCCCATTCCAAACCTGAGACCCTTCCTATAGCATGAGATGTGATATCTCAATGCTTCTACCAAACATGAGACCCTACCTATAACATGAGATGTGATATCCAACTCCTTCCCATTCCAACCTGAGACCCTTCCTATAGCATGAGATGGGATATCCAACTCCTTCCCAATCCAATCCTGAGACCCTTCCGATAGTGTTAGGAAAGATTTCATAATTGTAGGGAATTTTCCTTCCATGTGGCAACCCCTAAACTTTTTGCTGTTGTTATTCACCTTGTTTTTGACTTTGCCAGAGAAGTGCAGCCTTCTGCCGCACTCCTCTGGGCTTTCGCTCCTTTCTTACGGGGAAACTGACATGTCCTTAAGACAGTCAGTACCGGGGAACGTGGTTTCCCGTAGTTTCTTTAATCGTGTCGCCATTTTAGTGCAACACGACACAAGAGGGCACTGTAAGCTAAGTTACAGCTCTCTTGGGTCTCTAGCCTTCTACAGACCCTAGATACTCTTTTAGGATGGTATTTGATCGGTGCAAGTCATTCAGGGACTGGAATGGTGGCAGCGATCATTTTGTTTATTTTGAGCTCCTTTTGGCGTTCTGAGCACGTTTTTGCACTGAACCCAAAATGGTGGCCTGGCTCTCCAAAATGGCCAGGCCGCGATGCTCCTTTGTCCTGTCCACTGTCCGTCTTGCTCCCTTCACCTTCCCCAGGTCGGGCGACCCGGGGCCTTCCTTATTTGGGCATGTACTTTCCCGCGAAACGTGGTTGCTTTCGCGGGCTTCTACATGTCGTTTGTGTGCCTCCATGGTGTGTGCTGGGATGTCTGGTCCCAATACACATCCTGGGTGCCAGAGAGTCTAGGGTGGTGTGAATGCCTGGGACCACCGTGGTCCGTGATTGGTCCACGTATGGTATGTGTGTTGATGAGCGGATCTCCCATTGGCTCCCCTCCGTTTTGGCGCGAAGGGAACCGTGGATAAGAGGGAGCTGGAAACACCACTACCAGGTCGATCTCCTGAGTTCTCACGAACGAAGGAATACAGGAGCCAAGTATCCTGCAACCAAGAGGCTGGACCGAGGAATCGCTGGTGACCCGCTGAAGGAATCCTCCTTTGCACTGCTGTCGTCCTGTGAAACCCTTTCCTCCTTTGATCGAACCAGAAGGCCTCTACTGGCGCTTCGACCTTTGGAATAGCAGGAACAGCTATTCCCGGCGACTTCATCAACTCCTGCCAAGTAAGCCTTCGGAAGTGTCTCTGGGCCATCCAGTTGACTGACCAGCTTACAAGGGAGTCCTGCTCTGTAACTGCCGCCAGGTTGTGTTGTATTTCGAGTCCTGGTCACTCTCCCACGCTTCGTACGCTTGGCGTCCCCAGGTCTTAAGGGAGGAGTGTACATTTGGCTCGAATACACACGGCCGCTCCGTTGTCCTGCTGCGGCAACAAAACTGTGCTGGTTTCGTCGATTGGGACGTCTTTTTGCTCTACACGACTACGAGGCGTTCCCTGCTCTTCTGAACCTGCCAGCTGCTGAAACTAACGTGGAGAAGCCTGGGTCTGCTTGCTTCGGGGACCGGTGAGTAGTTTAGCTAGGATCTGGTCGCCCTCCTGCAGTATCCCATTGCTTTTCCCTGCTGTGTAAAAACAGCACCCTTTTGGCCGTACTCGCGCTCTGCTTCTGCCCGCTGTGGAGGCTGCGCTTGAGTTGCGGAACCTGTTCTCCTTCTGCTGTGCACTAACCCGAACTGCCTGACTTCCTACGAAGAGCTTCCCCTTTTGCCCGTTGGCACCGGCGTGGCAGGTACTTTGAGCACAAGGCTCCACTCTTCGCAGGGCTCGGACTTCCATCTAGTTAGGTGCTTCTGAAGGCGAACTGAGTCTAAAGCGTTATCGCACTGCCTGTTTTCCTTTCCTTTCAGGTGGACTACATATTTCGTGCTTTAAACGCTTGCGACTGTGTATTTGTATATATATTGTGTTGATATGGTATGTGTTGGTTTAATATTGTGATATTGTGATTTTCTCGCTACGGTCATTGTTTTAAAGGCCTTAAAATAAATGTGTATCTATTTTTGATATAACAACTGTTTGGAGTAGTTTGTAAGCGCTCTTGCTTTGTGTGCTCACTGCGGGCTTTCAGTCACCCTCACCCCTCTTGAGACCTAGTCTTGACCGCCGCGATCGCTACCTTGATTGGTCTGGCTTGTCCAGAGGTTACCCTGTTCCAAGTAATTAGGTTGGCCTTCTGAACTTCTGCGCCACCAGGACAGAGTTCAGAAATCCGTCTTAACAGATAGCATGAGATGTTATCTCTCAATGCTTCTAACAACCCTGAGACCCTTCCTATGTCATGAGATGTGATATCAAACTCCTTCCCATTCCAATCCTGAGATCCTTCCTATAGCATGAGATGTGATATCCAACTCCTTCCCATTCCAATCCTGAGACCCTTCCGATAGCATGAGATGTGATATCTCAGTGCTTCTAATATCAAACCTGAGACCCTCCCTATAGCATGATATGTGATATCCAAGTCCTTCCCATTCCAATCCTGAGACCCTTCCTATAGCATGAGATGTGATATCTCAATGCTTATACCAAACCTGAGACCCTTCCTATGGCATGAGATGTGATATCCAACTCCTTCCCATTCCAATCCTGAGACCCTTCCTATAGCATGAGATGTGTTATCTCAATGCTTCTACCAAACCTGAGACCCTTACTATAGCATGAGATGTGATATCCAACTCCTTCCCATTCCAATCCTGAGACCCTTCCTATAGCATGAGATGTGATATCTCAATGCTTCTAATACCAAACCTGAGATCCTTCCTATAACTTGAGATGTGATATCCAACTCCTTCCCATTCCAAACCTGAGACACTTCCTATAGCATGAGATGTGATATCCAACGTCTTCCCATTCCAATCCTGAGACCCTTCCTATACCATGAGATGTGATATCTCAATGCTTCTAAAACCAATCCGGAGAACCATCCTATAACGTGAGATGTAATTTCTAAATCCTTCCCTTTCCAAACCTGAGACCCTTCCTTTAGCATGAGATGTGATATCCAACTCCTTCCCATTCCAATCCTGAGACCCTTCCTATATCATGAGATGTGATATCTCAATGCTTCTAATACCAAACCTGGACCCTTCCTATAGCATGAGATGCGATATCCAATTTTTCCCATTCCAATCCTGCGTCCCTTCCTATAGCATGAGATTGGATATTTCAGTGCTTCTAATACCAAACCTGAGACCCTTCCTATAACATGAGATGTGATATCCAACTCCTTTCGATGCCAATCCTGACACCCTTCCTATACCATGAGATGTGATATCTCAATGCTTCTAATACCAAATCTGAGACCTGCCCTACTACTTGAGATGTGATATCCAAATCCTTCCCATTCCAATCCTGAGACTCTTTCTATAGCATGAGATGTGATATCTCAATGTTTTTAATACCAAACCTGAGACCCTTCCTATAGCAAGAGATTTGATATCCAAATCCTTCCCATTCCAAACCTGAGACCCTTCCTATAGCATGAGATGTGATATCCAACTCCTTCCCATTCCAATCCTGAGACCCTTCCTATAGCAAGAGATGTGATATCCAAATCCTTCCCATTCCAAACCTGAGACCCTTCCTATAGCATGAGATGTGATATCCAACTCCTTCCCATTCCAATCCTGAGACCCTTCCTATAGCATGAGATGTGATATCTCAATGCTTCTAATACCAAACATGAGATCCTTCCTATAACATGAGATGTGATATCCAACTCCTTCCCATTCCAAACCTGAGACCTTTCCTATAGCATGAGATGTGAAATCCAACTCCTTCCCACTCCAATCCTGAGACACTTCCTATACCATGAGATGTGATATATCAATGCTTCTAAAACCAACCCTGAGAACCTTCCTATAACATCAGATGTGATATCTAACTCCTTCCCATTCCAAACCTGAGACCATTCCTATAGCATAAGATGTGATATCCAACTACTTCCCATTCCAATCCTGTGACCCTTCCTATTACATGAGATGTGATATCGAACTCCTTCCCATTCCAAACCTGAGACCCGTCCTATAGCATGAGATGTGATACCCAACTCCTTTTCGTTCCAATCCTTAGGCCTTCCGATAGCATGAGATCTGATATCTCACTGCTTCTAATACCAAATGTTAGGAAAGATTTCGTAATTGTAGGTAATTTTCCTTCCATGTGGCAACCCCTAAACTTTTTGCTGTTGTTTTTCACCTTGTTCTCGACTTTGCCAGAGAAGTGCAGCCTTCTGCCGCACTCCTCTGGGCTTTCGCTCCTTTCTTACGGGGAAACTGACATGCCCTTAAGACAGTCAGTACCGGGAAACGCTGTTTTCCGTAGTTTCTTTTATCATGTTGCGGCTTTCGTGCAACATGACACAAGAGGGCACTGTAAGCTAAGTTACTGCTCTCTTGGGTCTCTAGCCTTCTTCAGGCCCTAGATACTCTTTTAGGATTGTAACTGATCGGTGCAAGTGATTCACGGACGGTAATGGTGGCAGCGATCGTTTCTTGTGTTTTGAGTTCCTTTTGGCGTTTTAAGCGCGTTTTGAGCGCTTAGCCCAAAATGGTGGCCTGGCTCCCAAAATGGCCAGACCACGAGGCTCCTTTGTCCTGTCCGCTGATCGTCTTGCTCCCTTCACCTTCCCCAGGTCGAACCGACCCGGGGCCTTCCTTATTTGGGCATGTACTTTCCCGCGAAACACAGATGCTTTCGCGGGCTTCTACATGCCTGGTGTGTGCCTCCAGGATGTGGGCTGGGATGTCTGGTCCCAATACACATCCTGGGTGCCAGAGAGTCTAGGGTGGTGTGAATGCCTGGGACCACCGTGGTCCGTGATAGGTCCACGTATGGTGTGAGTGTTGATGAGCGGATCTCCCATTGGGTCCCCTCCGTTTTGGTGCGAAGGGAACCGTGGATAAGAGGGGGCTGGAAACACCACTACCATGTCGATCTCCTGAGTTCTCACAAACGAAGGAATACAGGAGCCAAGTATCCTGCAACCAAGAGGCTGAACCGAGGAATCGCTGGTGACCCGCTGAAGGACTGCTCCTCTGCACTGCTGTCGCCTTGTGAAACCCTTTTCACCTTTGATCGAACCAAAAGGCCTGTACTGGTACTTCGACCCTTGGAATAGCGGGGACAGCTATTCTCGGCATCTTCACCATCTCCTGCTAGTAAGCCTTCGGAAGCGTCTTTGGGCCATCCAGCAGACTGAGCAGCCTACACAGGAGTCTTGCTCTGTAACCGCCGCCAGGTTGTGTAGTATTTCGAGTCCTTGTCACTCTCACACGCTTCGTACACTTGGCGTTCCCAGGTCTGAAGTGAGTAGTGTACATTTGGCTCAGATACACATGGCCGCTCCGTTGCCCTGCTGTGGTAACAAACTGTGCGGGTTCCTTCGTTTGGGACGTCTTTTACTCAACTCTGCTGCTGAAGACTCAACACGACGACGAGACGTCCCCTGCTCTTCTGAACCTGCCAGCGACTGAAACTGACGCGGAGAAGCCTGGGTCTGCTTGCATCGGGGACCGGTGAGTAGCATAGCTAGGAACTGGTCGCCCTCCTGCAGGAGCCCATAGCTTTTCCCCGCTGTGTCAAAACAGCACGCCTTTCCGTACTCGCGCTCTGCTTCTGCCCACAGTGGAGGCTGCGCTTGAGTCGCGGAACTCTGTTCTTCTTCATTTGTGCACTAAACTGAACTGCCTGATTTCCCTCGAAGAGACTCCCTTTTTGCCCGTTGGCACCAGCGTGTGCAGGTACTTTTGAGCACAAGGCTCCACTCTTCGTAGGGCTCGGACTTCCTTTTAGTTAGGTGCCTCTGAAGGCGGACTGGGTCTAAGCATTATTTCGCACTGCCTGTTTTCCTTCCCTTCTAGGTGGACTACACATTTCGTGCATCTAACGCTGTAGACTCGTTTGTATTTGTATATATATTGTATTGGTATGGTATGTGTTGGTTTACTAGAGTTGTATTGTGATTTCTCGCTACGGTCATTGTTTTAAAGGCCTTGGAATAAATGTGTATATATTTATAATATAACACCTGTTTGGAGTAGTTTGTAAGTGTCCTTGCTTTGTGTGCTCATTGCGGGCTTTCAGTCACCCTCACCCCTCTTGAGACCTAGTATTGACCGCCGCGATTGCTACCCTGATTGGTCTGGCTTGTCCAGAGGTTACCCTGTTCCAAGTAATTAGGTTGGCCTTCTGAACTTCTGCGCCGCCAGGACAGAGTTCAGAAATCTGTCTTAACACCTATTACATGAGATGTGATATCCAAATCCTTCCCATTCCAATCCTGAGACCCTTCCCATAGCATGAGATGTGATATCCAACTTCTTCCCATTCCAATCCTGAGACCCTTCCTATAGCATGAGATGTGATATCTCAATGCATCTAATACCAAACCTGGACTCTTCCTATAGCAAGATATGTGATATCCAAATCCTTCCCATTCCAAACCTGAGACCCTTCCCATAGCATGAGATGTGATATCTCAATGCATCTAATACCAAACCTGGACTCTTCCTATAGCATGAAATGTGCTATCCAATTCCTTCCCATTCCAAACCAGAGACCGTTCCTATAGCATGAGATGTGATATCCAACTCCTTCCCATTCCAATCCGGAGACCCTTCCGATAGCATGAGATGTGATATCTCAATGCTTCTAATACCAAACCTGAGACCCTCCCTAATGCATAAGATATGATATCCAAGTCCTTCCCATTCCAATCCTGAGACCTTTCCTATAACATGAGATGTGATATCCAACTCCTTCCCATTCCAACCTGAGACCCTTCCTATAGCATAAGATGGGATATCCAAATCCTTCCCAATCCAACCCTGAGACCCTTCCGATAGCAGGAGATGTTATCTCTCAATGCTTCTAACAAACCTGAGACCCTTCCTATGTCATGAGATGTGATATCAAACTCCTTCCCCTTCTAAACCTGAGACCCTTCCTTTAGCATGAGATGTGATATCCAACTCCTTCCCATTCCAATCCTGAGACCCTACCGATAGCATGAAATGTGATATCTCAGTGCTTCTAATATCAAACCTGAGACCCTCCCTATAGCATGAGATGTGATATCCAAGTCCTTCCCATTCCAATCCTGAGACCCTTCCTATAGCATGAGATGTGATATCTCAATGCTTCTAATACCAAACCTGAGACCCTTCCTATAGCATGAGATGTGCTATCCAACTCCTTCCCATTCCAATCCTGAGACACTTCCTATAGAATGAGATGTGATATCTCAATGCTTCTAATACAAAACCTGAGACCCTTCCTATAACATGAGATGTGATATCCAACTCCTTCCCATTCCAAACCTGAGACCCTTCATATAGCATGAGATGTGATATCCAACTCCTTCCCATTGCAATCCTGAGTCACTCCCTATAGCATGAGATGTGATATCTCAATGATTCTACCAAACATGAGACCTTTCTTACAACATGAGATGTGATATCCAACTCCTTCCCATTCCAAACCTGAGACCCTTCCTATAGCATGATATGTGCTATCCCACTCCTTCCTATTCCAATCCTGAGACCCTTCCGATAGCAGAGGTGCGATATCTCAATGCTTATACCAAACCTGAGACCCTTCCTATGGCATGAGATGTGATATCCAACTCCTTCCCATTCCAATCCTGAGACGCTTCCTATAGCATGAGATGTGTTATCTCAATGCTTCTACCAAACCTGAGACCCTTACTATAGCATGAGATGTGATATCCAACTCCTTCCCATTCCAATACTGAGACCCTTCCTATAGCATGAGAGGTGATATCTCAAGGCTTCTAATACCAAACCTGAGATCCTTCCTATAACATGAGATGTGATATCCAACTCCTTCCCATTCCAAACCTGAGACCCTTCCTATATCATGAGATGTGATATCCAACTCCTTCCCATTCCAATCCTGAGACCCTTCCGATATCATGAGATTTGATATCTCACTGCTTCTAATATCAAACTTGAGACCCTCCCTATAGCATGAGATGGGATATCCAACTCCTTCCTATTCCAATCCTGAGACCTTTCCGATAGCAGAGATGTGATATCTCAATGCTTATACCAAACCTGAGAACCTTCCTATGGCCTGAGATGTCATATACAACTCCTTCCCATTCCAATCCTGAGACCCTTCCTTTAGCATGAGATGTGATATCTCAATGCTTATACCAAACCTGAGAGCCTACCTATAGCATGAGATGTGATATCCAAGTCCATCCCATTCCAATCCTTAGACCCTTCCTACAGCATGCAATGTGATATCTCAATGCTTATCCTTGATTCCTGTAGTAAATTGATTTCCTTTGCAGGCCGACTCCTGTCGCGAATGCCTTGTCTGCATGCATTCTCTCCTGGCCATTCTCTCACCGTGGCTATTTGCCTACCCCCTTCCTCTCTCGGTGGATGGACTTCTCCATCCTAGCCTCCTACCACTCAACTCCGCCTACTTGGAGAATTCAACATGAACCTGTATGCTTCCTGACCTGGACTTTTACGAGATCTGCAACTCTTCATGTCGCTGGCCCTACACACTGCAGGGAATACTCAGGATTTTCTGATCTCAGACCTCCCCCTCTGTAACCCTCTCAACAATCCTCTCCCGTGGTGATCAAGTTCTCATCTCCAAAGAAGGCTAACTGCCAGCTGTTCCTCCTCAGAGGAGTTCTCCCTTTCTGTCCCTGCTTCCTGCACCGTTTCGCGTTGCAAACACTCGCTTCCCTGCTCTCTGGTTTAGACGCTTTTCCTTCTCAGAGGCCTTCTTCCTTTCTGCCCTTTTCGCGTTGCAAGTACTCGCTTCCCAGCTCTCTGGTTTAGACGCGTGTTCCCTGCCTTCTCTCCTCTTCCCGCTGCCTTCAAATCAAAAAATGAGCTCCAAAAGATACACAGTGCTCAGAATGCTCTATAACACCCATTATTCAACATATAGCCGTAACCCGCTAGACGTATTGAAACGTGCTGTAAACTAGCAAAAACAGCTAGAAAATGTACTTTCCTCGAGTTTTTGTAAATGCTTATTCTGATGGGTTCCAATGTATGTACTGTCCGTGCGTTTGTTGTCGAATCCTGAAGTTTTTAACCACTGTTCTCCCATACATGGGGGGGGTCAACGTCTACTGCTGTTCACAGGCTGAATGTATACGGCTGAAATCTTCAAGGCATTATCAGCTTTCCTGACTGTTTTGGAACGTGTATTTGCCATCTGTTAATGCAGTCGCCCTGTGTTCATCGTCCCTTCTACTTTACAGGCTGCACTCCCCTGGTGATCACATTCTCCTCTCCAGAGCAGGCTGACTACCAGCTGCTCCTCCTCATAGGCGTTCATCCTTTCTGTCCCTGCTCCCTGCACCGTTTCGCGTTGTATGTACTCGCTTCCCAACTCTCTGGTTTAGATGCGTGTTCCCTGCCTTCTCTCCTCTTCCTACAGCCTTCCAATGAGCTCCACAAGATACAGTGTTCAGAATGCTTTATAACACCCATTATTCAACATATAGCTGTAACCCGCTAGACGTATTGAAACGTGCTAAAAACGAGCAGAAACAGCTAGAAAATGTACTTTCCTCGCGTTTTGGTAAATGCGAATTCTGGTGGATTCCCATTTTGTACTCTGTTCGTGCGTTTGTTCAGTCGAATCCTGGTCTTTTGAACCACTCTTCTCCCATACAAGGGAGGGTCAAAATGTGTTGTTCACAGGCTGAATTTATACTGCTGAAATGCTCGCTTCCCTGCTCTCTGGTTTAGACGTGTGTACCCTGCATTTACCAAAACGCGAGGGAAGTACATTTTCTAGCTGTTTTTGCTAGTTTTTAGCACGTTTCAATACGTCTAGCGGGTTACAGCTATATGTTGAATATTGGGTGTTATAAAGCATTCTGAACACTGTATCTTGTGGAGCAAATTGGAAGGCTGTAGCAAGAGGAGAGAAGGCAGGGAACACGCATCTCAACCAGAGAGCTGGGAAGCGAGTACATGCAACGCGAAACGGTGCAGGGAGCAGGGATAGAAAGGATGAACACCTATGAGGAGGAGCAGCTGGTAGTTAGCCAGCATAGGAGAGAAGAATGTGATCACTAGGGGAGTGCAGCCTGTAAACTAGAAGGAACGATGAACAAAGGGCGACTGCATTAACAGATGGCAAATACACGTTCCAAAACAGTCAGGAAAGCTGATAATGCCTTGAAGATTTCAGCCGTATACATTCAGCCTGTGAACAGCAGTAGATGTTGACCCCCCCCTCCCTAGTATGGGAGAACAGTGGTTAAAAACTTCAGGATTCGACACAAACGCACGGACACAGTACATACAACATGGGAACCCACCAGAATTCGCATTTACAAAAACGCGAGGGAAGTTTGTTAAGACGGATTTCTGAACTCTGTCCTGGTGGCGCAGAAGTTCAGAAGGCCAACCTAATTACTTGGAACAGGGTAACCTCTGGACAAGCCAGACCAATCAAGGTAGCGATCGCGGCGGTCAAGACTAGGTCTCAAGAGGGGTGAGGGTGACTGAAAGCCCGCAGTGAGCACACAAAGCAAGAGAGCTTACAAACTACTCCAAACAGTTGTTATATCAAAAATAGATACACATTTATTTTAAGGCCTTTAAAATAATGACCGTAGCAAGAAAATCACAATATCACAATATTAAACCAACACATACCATATCAACACAATATATATACAAATACACAGTCGCAAGCGTTTAAAGCACGAAATATGTAGTCCACCTGAAAGGAAAGGAAAACAGGCAGTGCGATAACGTTTTAGACTCAGTTCGCCTTCAGAGGCACCTAACTAGATGGAAGTCCGAGCCCTGCGAAGAGTGGAGCCTTGTGCTCAAAGTACCTGCCACGCCGGTGCCAACGGGCAAAAGGGGAAGCTCTTCGGAGGAAGTCAGGCAGTTCGGGTTAGTGCACAGCAGAAGGAGAGCAGGTCCCGCAACTCAAGCGCAGCCTCCACAGCGGGCAGAAGCAGAGCGCGAGTACGGCCAAAAGGGTGCTGTTTTTACACAGCAGGGAAAAGCAATGGGATACTGCAGGAGGGCGACCAGATCCTAGCTAAACTACTCACCGGTCCCCGAAGCAAGCAGACCCAGGCTTCTCCACATTAGTTTCAGCAGCTGGCAGGTTCAGAAGAGCAGGGAACGCCTCGTAGTCGTGTAGAGCAAAAAGATGTCCCAATCGACGAAACCAGCACAGTTTTGTTGCCGCAGCAGGACAACGGAGCGGCCGTGTGTATTCAAGCCAAATGTACACTCCTCCCTTCAGACCTGGGGACGCCAAGCGTACGAAGCGTGGGAGAGTGACCAGGACTCGAAATACAACACAACCTGCCGGCAGTTACAGAGCAGGACTCCCTTGTAAGCTGGTCAGTCAACTGGATGGCCCAGAGACACTTCCGAAGGCTTACTTGGCAGGAGATGATGAAGTCGCCGGGAATAGCTGTTCCTGCTATTCCAAAGGTCGAAGCGCCAGTACAGGCCTTCTGGTTCGATCCAAGGAGGAAAGGGTTTCAAAGGACGACAGCAGTGCAAAGGAGGATTCCTTCAGCGGGTCACCAGCGATTCCTCGGTCCAGCCTCGTAGTTGCAGGATACTTGGCTCCTGTATTCCTTCGTTCGTGAGAACTCAGGAGATCGACATGGTAGTGGTGTTTCCAGCTCCCTCTTATCCACGGTTCCCTTCGCGCCAAAACGGAGGGGAGCCAATGGGAGATCCGCTCATCAACACACATACCATACGTGGACCAATCACGGACCACGGTGGTCCCAGGCATTCACACCACCCTAGACTCTCTGGCACCCAGGATGTGTATTGGGACCAGACATCCCAGCCCACACCCTGGAGGCACACAAAAGACATGTAGAAGCCCGCAAAAGCAACCACGTTTCGCGGGAAAGTACATGCCCAAATAAGGAAGGCCCCGGGTCGCCCGACCTGGGGAAGGTGAAGGGAGCAAGACGGTCAGTGGACAGGACAAAGGAGCCTCGTGGACTGGCCATTTTGGGAGCCAGGCCACCATTTTGGGTTCAGTGCGAAAAACGTGCTCAGAACGCCAAAAGGAGCTCAAAATAAACAAAACGATCGCTGCCACCATTCGAGTCCCTGAATGACTTGCACCGATCAAATACCATCCTAAAAGAGTATCTAGGGTCTGTAGAAGGCTAGAGACCCAAGAGAGCTGTAACTTAGCTTACAGTGCCCTCTTGTGTCATGTTGCACTAAAGCCGCAACACGATAGAAGAAACTACGGGAAACAGCGTTCCCCGGTACTGACTGTCTTAAGGGCATGTCAGTTTCCCCGTAAGAAAGGAGTGAAAGCTCAGAGGAGTGCGGCAGAAGGCTGCACTTCTCTGGCAAAGTCAAAAACAAGGTGAATAACAACAGCAAAAAGTTTAGGGGTTGCCACATGGAAGGAAAATTCCCTACAATTACGAAATCTTTCCTAACACTCGCCCCTCCCAGACTATGGACAGGGGGAACTAATCCACCCCTGGATGAGTCTCTTGTTCAGGTCGGTTAAACATTCTGGACAACCCATCAGCATTGCTATGTTGGACACCTGGCCTATGCTCAATAGTGAAGTCGAAGCCTTGTAGACTTATGGACCACCTAAGCAACTTTGGATTCTCCCCCTTCATGTTCATTAGCCACTTTAACGGCTTATGGTCAGTCTGCACAGTGAAGTGGGTCCCATAGAGGTAGGGCCTCAGCTTCCTTAGGGCCCACACAACAGAGAAACATTCTTTCTCTACCGTGGACCACCTGAGCTCTCTGTCCTTAAGCTGGCGACTAATAAAACCGATAGGGTGTTCCTTACCCTTCTCATCTACTTGTGATAGTACAGCTCCTATCCCAGTGTCAGAGGCATCCGTCTGCACGATAAAAGGTCTTTGATAATCAGGGGCCCTTAGGACAGGGACCTGGCACAAGGAGTCTTTTAAGCCATTGAAGGCCTTCTCACACTCGTCAGTCCAAGTTACATTCTTGGGTTTCTTCGGAGTTGTGAGGGCAGTCAGAGGAGCAGCTATGGTGCCATAGTCTGCCACAAAAGTGCGGTAAAACCCTGTGAGTCCTAAGAAGGCTCTCACTTGGGTTTGCGTAGTGGGGGTAGGCCAGTCTTGTACTGCTTGTACCTGACTGAGTAGAGGCTGTCTCCTCCCTCCACCTACTTCATGTCCAAGGTAAACCACTAAGCATTGTCCATTTTGGTGAGGGGCCACTCTTGCACCCTCAAAAGAGCTATCTGAAGGACTGCTTTTGAACAGGTCAGGGAGAGGTTCAGACTCCTCTTCCTCAACGTCTGAAGCCAATAGCAGTGCTGCGATTTCGCCGCTTGGGACGAAAGCCTTCAGCCTATTCACGTGAAACACTTTTGGAGCCTGTCCAGGCCTTCCAAGGTCCACTGAATAGTTAACCTCACCCAGGGGCTCCACCACTGGGCAAGGACCTGACCATTTATCCTGTAAAGCTCGAGGCCTTATGAGATTCATGATCAGGACTTGCTGACCAAGTGTAAAGTTGATGAGGGAAGCTTTCTGGTCGTACCAATGTTTCACCAGCGCTTGCCCTGCCTTCAATTTATCACTAGTCAAGCCCATCAGAAGTACCATCCGTTTTCTGAGCCCTAGCACATAATCAACTACATTGGTAGTAACAGGGGGAGTGGGCATCTCCCATCCCTCTTTGACGATGGCTAAGGGTCCCCGTACGGGATGACCGAACAGAAGTTCGAAGGGGCTGAAGCCAACACCCTCCTGTGGTACCTCTCGGTAGGCAAACAGTAAGCATGAAACAAGAAGATCCCATTTTCTTCTCTGAGGCTCCTCCAGAGCCCCAATCATGCTCTTTAACGTCCTGTTAAAACGCCCCCCCAGACCATTGGTCTGGGGGTGGTATGCAGAAGAGAACCTGTAGGTGACCCCATATTCTATCCACATAGCCTGCCTATACTTCGACATAAAGTTGCTGCCATCATCCGGCACAACTTCTTTAGGGAAGCCAACCCTAGTAAACATGCCGAGTAAAGCTTCTGCAACTGGCTTGGCAGTTACAGTTGTAAATGGGACGGCCTCAGGATACCTGGTTGCATGGTCGACCAGCACCAGGATAAACCTATTGCCTGAGGATATTTGCGGGTCAAGGGGACCAACCATGTCGATCCCTACCCTTTCAAATGGTACCCCCACAACTGGGAGCGGTACCAACGGAGCTTGGATTGTCGCGCCAACCTTACCAGACAACTGGCAGGCGGCACAACTCCTGCAGTGACTTTCTACTTGCTCCCCCATCTTGGGCCAGTAGAAGTGCATGGATAACCTTTGCTTGGTCTTCCTCATACCGAGGTGACCAGCAAGGGGAACTTCATGCGCCAACTGCAGGAGGAAGGGCCTAACAGCAAGGGGAACCACCAACCTCCTATGGTCTCCTTCTGTAGACTCTGTGGGCTCACTATACAGGAGTCCACCTTCCTGGTAAATCCTATGCTTCCCAGGAGGTTCACCCTCAAGCTGGGAGCAGGCCTGTCTCCTTAGGCCTTCCAGAGATGGGCACTCACGTTGGCCTTTACTGAATTTGTCCCTATCAGGACCTCCTTCAACTAACAAGTCTTTTAGTTCAGGATGATCGTTGGGGTCGAATACTTCAGGCATCGCCACCTCCTCGTCAGGCCCGGGCGATTGACCAACTTCCTCCACCGCAGTGGTAGGCGAGCTCGGGGGAATATTCTCTTTCCCTCGTTTTGACTTGTAGACTCCTTTCGCCTTGGGTTTCCCCTTCGGCTGGGGCGGCGTATTGGACTTGGCCAATGCTGCCCGTGCTTGAGACCGTGTGTAGGGTCTTTCGGCAGTGTCTCCTACGAGCCCTAAAGCTCTGAGATCATTACCCAACAAGACCTTTCCCGGGACGTTTCTCTGAATGCTCACTGGAATCCTGACTGCTGTACCATTTAAAGTAAGATTTACAGGGATCACGGGAAACATACGGAGGGGGCCGTCAGCCAACTTAGTGGGCATCAGAGTAGCTCTGGCAACTTCCTCTGAGTCTACCAAGGTAGAATCCACTACAGTGCGACTGCACCCACTATCCCTAAGAGCTGGAGTATCCACTCCATTGATCAGCACACTGTCTTTAAAGTAGTGCTTGGTATTATCCGGAATCCTAGCATAAGCCTCTGCGACTTTAGGCTCCCAGGAACCCAGGGACACTAAAACTACCTCAGCCTCTATCCCGCTGGGAAATGAGTCTGAGGAGAAGGATGCTCCTGTAATCTCTTCTTCCTCGTAGGAGGAGAAGGCCAGATTAGCGGAGTGGACCCCCAAAGGTCTAACCTTACACCGGGGATCCCCCTTCACATGGTCAGTTGCTCCACAAGAAAAACAAGTCCCAGTGGGTCTGTTTACGTAGGGAGGCTTATTGTAACCAGAGTTCTGTTTCGGAGGCGAACCTCCACTACCCTGTGAGTTCTCTTGTGTCTTACCCTTGTTTTTCTTTTTGTGGCCCTTATGGCAAGAAGATTTAGCAGATTCCCCACCCTCCATATCTTTGGACTTTTCCCCTTCCTCCTGCTTACCAGGATGAGTTTTGTCCTTATGGGACACTCGATGTGACACCCATAAGTCTGCTGCAATGGCCAGCTTCTTAGGATCTCTCTCCTTCGAATCGGCCAAATGCTGCTTAAGCTCCGGGGAAGAAGAAGCAAAAATATGTTCCAGCATGACAAGATTTATCATGCCTTCGAAGGTAGAAACCTTATAACCTTCGACCCAGCCAGTTAAGTTTTTCAAAGATTCAGCGACATAAGATACCCAAGTACCACCTTCCTGTTTCTTATACTCTCGAAAACGCTTTAAATATTGGGCCGGAGTCTTCCCAAACTTTAAAATGAGAGTTTGCTTTAACATTGCGAAATCAGCCCGCTCAGCCTTCGACATTTCCATAATGGCACTACAGCCAGAATGGGGCAGTCTACTGAGCAACCACGCAATCTTATCAGCATTGTCAACTTCTTGAACCCCGCATGCATACTCAAACGCATTCAGCCAGTCCATAATGTCATTCCTTTCTTCATACACACTGAGCAGATCTTTCGGAAACCGTGGATGAGAGGAAGCCCCAGAACCATGTCCAGGACCCTTGGACCCATTTGCAACCTGAAGCTTGGCCAGTTCCAACTGGTGATCCCTGTCTTTCTGTTTTTCTGCCTGTTCGATTTTTAGTTTGGCTATGCTGAATTCAAGCTCCTGCTGCCTAAACCGCAGCTCTTGCTTTTTGAATTCAAGCATAGCCTCCCCATCAACACTGGCAGAGGAAACATTAGACAGCTCGTCCTCCCTGTCCTCGTGGTCACGATGGATCAGTGCGGCGGCAGAACCGTCGGTTCTACCAGTGAGAGCAGCCCCACCACCTTCCGCACTGTCCTCAGAAGTTATAGCGTCAAGCTGCGCTTCTTGCCACGCCACGATTCTTTGGATCATTTCCAATTTAGTGCCTTGAGAGGAAACACCTCTCTCTGCACACATCTTTTTCAGCGTTTCTGATTTGGAAGCATTTAAAGTTAACAACGTATTTGTTTCCATACTGTTTGATAGGACTATGGCCTTTTTAAAGTTATATTACAACAATTCACTACGTGTACTGGTTGGAATAACCTGAAATGCCTTAGTTCGAGCGCAACACTGGATACCTTCAGTCGTATCCCACTGCTGTACACCAATTTGTTAAGACGGATTTCTGAACTCTGTCCTGGTGGCGCAGAAGTTCAGAAGGCCAACTTAATTACTTGGAACAGGGTAACCTCTGGACAAGCCAGACCAATCAAGGTAGCGATCGCGGCGGTCAAGACTAGGTCTCAAGAGGGGTGAGGGTGACTGAAAGCCCGCAGTGAGCACACAAAGCAAGAGAGCTTACAAACTACTCCAAACAGTTGTTGTATCAAAAATAGATACACATTTATTTTAAGGCCTTTAAAATAATGACCGTAGCAAGAAAATCACAATATCACAATATTAAACCAACACATACCATATCAACACAATATATATACAAATACACAGTCGCAAGCGTTTAAAGCACGAAATATGTAGTCCACCTGAAAGGAAAGGAAAACAGGCAGTGCGATAACGTTTTAGACTCAGTTCGCCTTCAGAGGCACCTAACTAGATGGAAGTCCGAGCCCTGCGAAGAGTGGAGCCTTGTGCTCAAAGTACCTGCCACGCCGGTGCCAACGGGCAAAAGGGGAAGCTCTTCGGAGGAAGTCAGGCAGTTCGGGTTAGTGCACAGCAGAAGGAGAGCAGGTCCCGCAACTCAAGCGCAGCCTCCACAGCGGGCAGAAGCAGAGCGCGAGTACGGCCAAAAGGGTGCTGTTTTTACACAGCAGGGAAAAGCAATGGGATACTGCAGGAGGGCGACCAGATCCTAGCTAAACTACTCACCGGTCCCCGAAGCAAGCAGACCCAGGCTTCTCCACATTAGTTTCAGCAGCTGGCAGGTTCAGAAGAGCAGGGAACGCCTCGTAGTCGTGTAGAGCAAAAAGACGTCCCAATCGACGAAACCAGCACAGTTTTGTTGCCGCAGCAGGACAACGGAGCGGCCGTGTGTATTCAAGCCAAATGTACACTCCTCCCTTCAGACCTGGGGACGCCAAGCGTACGAAGCGTGGGAGAGTGACCAGGACTCGAAATACAACACAACCTGCCGGCAGTTACAGAGCAGGACTCCCTTGTAAGCTGGTCAGTCAACTGGATGGCCCAGAGACACTTCCGAAGGCTTACTTGGCAGGAGATGATGAAGTCGCCGGGAATAGCTGTTCCTGCTATTCCAAAGGTCGAAGCGCCAGTACAGGCCTTCTGGTTCGATCCAAGGAGGAAAGGGTTTCAAAGGACGACAGCAGTGCAAAGGAGGATTCCTTCAGCGGGTCACCAGCGATTCCTCGGTCCAGCCTCGTAGTTGCAGGATACTTGGCTCCTGTATTCCTTCGTTCGTGAGAACTCAGGAGATCGACATGGTAGTGGTGTTTCCAGCTCCCTCTTATCCACGGTTCCCTTCGCGCCAAAACGGAGGGGAGCCAATGGGAGATCCGCTCATCAACACACATACCATACGTGGACCAATCACGGACCACGGTGGTCCCAGGCATTCACACCACCCTAGACTCTCTGGCACCCAGGATGTGTATTGGGACCAGACATCCCAGCCCACACCCTGGAGGCACACAAAAGACATGTAGAAGCCCGCGAAAGCAACCACGTTTCGCGGGAAAGTACATGCCCAAATAAGGAAGGCCCCGGGTCGCCCGACCTGGGGAAGGTGAAGGGAGCAAGACGGTCAGTGGACAGGACAAAGGAGCCTCGTGGACTGGCCATTTTGGGAGCCTGGCCACCATTTTGGGTTCAGTGCGAAAAACGTGCTCAGAACGCCAAAAGGAGCTCAAAATAAACAAAACGATCGCTGCCACCATTCGAGTCCCTGAATGACTTGCACCGATCAAATACCATCCTAAAAGAGTATCTAGGGTCTGTAGAAGGCTAGAGACCCAAGAGAGCTGTAACTTAGCTTACAGTGCCCTCTTGTGTCATGTTGCACTAAAGCCGCAACACGATAGAAGAAACTACGGGAAACAGCGTTCCCCGGTACTGACTGTCTTAAGGGCATGTCAGTTTCCCCGTAAGAAAGGAGTGAAAGCCCAGAGGAGTGCGGCAGAAGGCTGCACTTCTCTGGCAAAGTCAAAAACAAGGTGAATAACAACAGCAAAAAGTTTAGGGGTTGCCACATGGAAGGAAAATTCCCTACAATTACGAAATCTTTCCTAACAAAGTACATTTTCTAGCTATTTTTGCTAGTTTTTAGCACGTTTCAATACGTCTAGCGGGTTACAGCTATATGTTGAATAATGGGGTTATAAAGCATTCTGAACACTATCTTGTGGAGCTCATTGGAAGGCTGTAGGAAGAGGAGAGAAGGCAGGCAACACGCATCTAAACCAGAGAGCTGGGAATCGAGTACATGCAACGCGAAACGGTGCAGGGAGCAGGGACAGAAAGGTGGAACGCCTCTGAGGAGGAGCAGCTGGTAGTTAGCCTGCTCTGGAGAGGAGAATGTGATCACCACGGGGGTGCAGCCTTGAAACAAGAAGGGACGATGAAAACATGCTGACTGGAATAACAGATGGCAAATACACTTTCCAGAACAGTCGGTTTACCCGATAATGCATTGACGATTTCAGCAGTATACATTCAGCCTGTGAACAGTAGATTTTGATCCCCCCCTTGTATGGGTGACGAGTGGTTAAAAACATCAGGATTCGACTGAACAAATGCACGAACAGAGTACAAAATGGGAATCCACCAGAATTCGTATTTACCAAAACGCGAGGAAAGAACATTTTCTAGCTATTTTTGCTAGTTTTTAGCACTTTTCAATACGTCTAGCGGGTTACAGCTATATCTTGAATAATGGGTGTTATAAAGCATTCTGAGCACCGTGTATCTTTTGAAGCTCATTTGTTGATTTGAAGGCAGCGGGAAGAGGAGAGAAGGCAGGGAACACACGTCTAAACCAGAGAGCTGGGAAGCGAGTTGTTCTCTGCAACGCGAAACGATGCAGAGAACAAGCACAGAAAGGAAGAAGGAAAAGCGTCTAAACCAGAGAGCAGGGAAGCGAGTGTTTGCAACGCGAAACGGTGCAGAGAGCAGGGACAGAAAGGGAGAACTCCACTGAGGAGGAACAGCTGGTATTTAGCCTTCTTTGGAGATGAGAACTTGATCACCACGGGAGAGGATTGTTGAGAGGGTTACATAGCGGGATGTCTGAGATCAGAAAATCCTGAGTATTCCCTGCAGTGTGTAGGGCCAGAGACATGAAGAGTTGCAGATCTCGTAAAAGTCCAGGTCAGGAAGCATACAGGTTCATTTTGAATTCTCCAAGTAGGCGGAGTTGAGTGGTAGGAGGCTAGGATGGAGAAGTCCATCCACTGAGAGAGGAAGGGGGTAGGCAAATAACCACGGTGAGAGAATGGCCAGGAAAGAGAGAATGCATGCAGACAAGGCATTCGTGAGAGGAGTCGGCCTGCAAAGGAAAGCAATTTACTACAGGAATCAAGGATACTCCCCCTCAAGAACGGTTGGATCTGGGCATGGAGAGGAACTTGTCATCAGGGAGGAAAGTGTCAGAGCTCGAGACAGCGCTGGCCGTCATCCATGTCTCGGTTAGACCAAGGACATCAAGGTCGGGTTCTTCCAGGAAATGGCAGATGTCAGATGAGTGTTAACTGAGTGAGAGTTGAGAGTGGGGAGGGGTACAAATCAGTAATCCTTGCGGAGGTGTAGACGGAGCCTGACCTAGGGCACATGAGGAAGGAGAGAGGAATGGAAGCAGAAGAAGGGAGAGAAGACACAGCAGGAGTGCATTATCAATCCGGCAGCTAGGAGTGGTGAGGTTAGACGGGGAGGTCTGAGTCTCAGGATTTGAATGGGAAGTTCGATATCACATGTCATGCATGTCTCAGGATTGGAATGGGAAGGAGTTGGATATGATATCTCTTGTTATAGGGAGGGTCTCAGGTTTGGTATTAGAAGCACTGAGATATCAAATCACATCCTATCGGAAGGGTCTCGGGTTTGGTATTGGAAGAAATGAGATTTCAAATCTCAGGCTGTGGGAATGGTCTCGGGTATGGTATTGGAAGGGGTGAAAAATCACATTTCATGCTACAGGAAGGGTCAAAAGTTTGGAATGGGAAGGAGTTGGATTTCACATATACTACGGGAAGGGCCTCAGGTTTGGTATTAGAAGCATAGAGATATCACATCTCATGTTATAGGAAGGGTCTCGATTGGAATGGGAAGGAGTTGGATATCACATCTCATGTTATAGGGAGGGTCTCAGTTTTGATATTAGAAGCATTGAGATATCACATATGCTATTGGAAGGGTCTCAGTATTGGAATTGGAAGGAGTTGGATATCACATCTCATGCTATCGGAAGGGTCTCAGGATTGGAATGGGAAGTAGTTGGATATCACATATGCTAAAGGAAAGGTCTCAGGTTTGGAATGGGAAGGAGTTGGATATCACGTCTCATGTTATAGGAAGGGTCTCAGGATTGGAATGGGAAGGAGTTGAATATCACATCTCATGCTAAAGGAAGGGTCATCAGGTTCGGTATAAGCATTGAGATATCACATCTCTGCTATCGGAAGGGTCTCAGGATAGGAATGGGAAGGACTTAGATTTCACATCTCATACTATAGGGAGGGTCTCAGTTTTGATATTAGAAGCATTGAGCTATCACATCTCATGCTATCGGAAGTGTCTCAGGATTGGAATGGGATGGAGTTGGATATCACATCTCAAGCTATCTCAGTTTTGTAATGGGAAGGAGTTTGATATCACATATCAAGCTATAGGAAGGGTCTCAGGTTTGGAAGGGGAAGGATTTGGATCTCACATCTCAAGCTATCTCAGGATTGGAATGGGAAGGAGTTTGATATTTCATCTCAAGCTATAGGAAGGGTCTCAGGTTTGGAAAGGGAAGGATTTGGATTTCACATCTCATGTTATAGGATGGTTCTCATGTTTGGTTTTAGAAGCATTGAGATATCACATCTCATGCTATGGGAAGGGTCTCAGGTTTGGAATGGGAAGGAGTTGGATATCACATCTCATGCTAAAGGAAAGGTCTCAGGTCTGGAAGGGGAAGGATTTGGATCTCACATCTCATGTTTTAGGACGGGTCTCAGGTTTGGTATTAGAAGCATTGAAATATCACACCTCATGGTATGGGAAGGGTCCCAAGATTGGAATGGGAAGGAGTTGGATATCACATTGAATGGGAAGGAGTTTGATATCACATCTCAAGCTATAGGAAGGGCCTCAGGTTTGGAAAGGGAATGATTTGGATTTTACATCTCATGTTATAGGATGGTTCTCATGTTTGGTTTTAGAAGCATTGAAATATCACATCTCATGCTATCGGAAGGGTCTCAGGTTTGGAATGGGAAGGAGTTTGATATCACATCTCATGTTAGAGGTAGGATCCCAGGTTTGGTATTAGAGGCATTGAGCTATGACATCTCATGCCATCAGAAGGGTCTCAGGATTGGAATGGGAAGGAGTTGGATATCACATCTCATGCTAAAGGGAGGGTCTAAGGTTTGGAAGGGGAAGGATTTGGACATCACATCTTATGTTATTGGAAGGATCTGAGGTTTGGTATTAGAAGCATTGGGATATCACATCTCATGCTATCGGAAGGGTATCAGGATTGGATTTGGAAGGAGTTGGATATCCCATCTCATGCTATAGGAAGGGTCTCAGGTTGGAATAGAAGGAGTTGGATATCACATCTCATGTTATAGGAAGGGTCTCAGGATTGGAATGGGAAGGACTTGGATATCACATCTCATGTTATAGGAAGGATCTCAGGTTTTGTATTCGAAGCATTGAGATATCACATCTCATGCTATAGGAAGGGTCTCAGGATTGGAATGTGAAGGATTTGGATATCACATCTCATGCTAAAGGAAGGGTCTCAGGTTTGGTATAAGCATTGAGATATCACATCTCTGCTATCTGAAGAGTCTAAGGATTGGATTGGGAAGGAATTGGATATCCATTCTCATGCTATAGGAAGGGTCTCAGGTTGGAATGGGTAGGAGTTGGATATCACATCTCATGTTATAGGAAGGGTCTCAAGATTGAAATGGGAAGGATTTGGATATCACATCTCTTGCTATAGGAAGGGTCTCAGGTTTTCTATTAGAAACATTGAGATATGACATCTCATGCTATAGGAAGGGTTTCAGTATTGGAATGGGAAGGATTTGGATATCACATCTCATGCTAAAGGAAGGGTCTCAGGTTTGGAAGGGGAAGGATTTGGATATCATATCTCATGTTATAGGACGTATCTCATGTTATAGGACGGGTCCCAGGTTTTGTATTAGAAGCATTGAGATATCACATCTCATGGTATAGGAAGGGTCTCAGGATTGGAATGGGCAGGAGTTGGATCTCCCTTCTCATGCTACAGGAAGGGTCTCAGGTTGGAATGGGAAGGAGTTGGATATCACATCTCGTTATAGGAAGGGTCTCAGGATTGGAATGGGAAGGAATTGGATATCACATCTCTTGCTATAGGAAGGGTCTTAGGTTTGAAAGGGGAAGGATTTGGATATCATATCTCATGTTATAGGACCGGTCCCAGGTCTGGTATTAGAAGCATTGAGATATCACATCTCATGCTATAGGAGGAGTCTCAGGATTGGAATGGGAAGGAGTTGGATATCACGTCTCATGTTATAGGAAGGGTCTCAGGATTGGAATGGGAAGGAGTTGAATATCACATCTCATGCTAAAGGAAGGGTATCAGGTTTGATAGAAGCATTGAGATATCACATCTCTGCTATCGGAAGGGTCTCAGGATAGGAATGGGAAGGACTTAGAATTCACATCTAAGGGTATCAGGATTGGAATGGGAAGGAGTTGGATATCACATCTCATGCTAAAGGGAGGGTCTCAGGTTTGGAATGGGAAGGATTTGGATATCACATCTCATGTTATAGGAAGGACCTTAGGTTTGGTATTAGAAGCATTGAGATATCACATCTCATGCTATAGGAAGGGTCTCGGGATTGGAATGGGAAGGAGTTGGATATCACATCTCATGTTATAGGAAGGATCTCAGGTTTGGTATTAGAAGCATTGAGATATCACATCTCATGCTATAGGAAGGGTCTCAGGATTGGAATGGGAAGGAGTTGGATATCACATCTCATGCTATGGGAAGGGTCTCAGGTTTGGTATAAGCATTGAAATATCACATCTCTGCTATCGGAAGGGTCTCAGGATTGGAATGGGAGGAGCTGGATATCACATCTCTTGCTAAAGGAAGGGTCTCAGGTTTGGAAGGGGAAGGATTTGGATATCACATCTCAAGTTATAGGACGGGTCTCAGGATTGGAATGGGAAGGAGTTGGATATCACATCTCATGCTAAAGGAAGGGTTTCAGGTTTGGTAGAAGCATTGAGATATCACATCTCATGCTATAGGAAGAGTCTCAGGTTTGGGAAGGGAAGGATTTGGATTTCACATCTCATGTTATAGGATGGTTCTCATGTTTGGTTTTTGAAGCATTGAGATATCACATCTCATGCTATCGGAAGGGTCTCAGGTTTGGAATGGGAAGGAGTTGGATATCACATCTCATGTTATAGGAAGAGTCTCAGGTTTGGTATTAGAAGCATTGGATATCACTATCATGCTATAGGAAGTGTCTCAGGATTGGAATGGGAAGGACTTGGATATCACATCTCATGCTATAGGGAGGGTCTCAAGTTTGATATTAGAAGCATTGAGATATCACATCTCATGCTATAGGAAGGGTCTCAGGATTGTAATGGGAAGGAGTTGGGTATCACATCTCATGCTATAGGAAGGGTCTCAGGATTGGTATAAGTATTGAGATATAACATCTCATGCTATAGGAAGGGTCTCAGGATTGGAATGGAAGGAGTTGGATATCACATCTCATGTTATAGGAAGGACCTTAGGTTTGGTATTAGAAGCATTGAGATATCACATCTCATGCTATAGGAAGGGTCTCGGGATTGGAATGGGAAGGAGTTGGATATCACATCTCATGTTATAGGAAGAGTCTCAGGTTTGGTATTAGAAGCATTGGATATCACATATCATGCTATAGGAAGTGTCTCAGGATTGGAATGGGAAGGACTTGGATATCACATCTCATGCTATAGGAAGGGTCTCAGGATTGGAATGGGAAGGAGTTGGATATCACATGTCATGCTATAGGAAGGGTCTCAGGTTTGGTATAAGCATTGAGATATCACATCTCATGCTATAGGAAGGGTCTCAGGATTGGAATGGGAAGGAGTTGTATATGACATCTTATGCCGTAGGAAGGGTCTCAGGTTTCGTATAAGCATTGAGATATCACATCTCTGCTATCGGAAGGGTCTCAGGATTGGAATGGGAAGGAGTTGGATATCCCATCTCATGTTATAGGAAGAGTATCAGGTTTGGTATTAGAAGCATTGGATATCACATATCATGCTATAGGAAGTGCCTCATGATTGGAATGGGAAGGACTTGGATATCACATCTCATGCTATAGGGAGGGTCTCGAGTTTGATATTAAAAGCATTGAGATATCACATCTAATGCTATAGGAAGGGTCTCAGGATTGGAATGGGAAGGAGTTGGATATCATCTCATGCTATAGGAAGGGTCTCAGGTTTGGTATAAGCAGTGAGATATCACATCTCATGCTATAGGAAGGGTCTCAGGTTTGGTATTAGAAGCATTGGATATCACATATCATGCTATAGGAAGTGTCTCAGGATTGGAATGGGAAGGACTTGGATATCACATCTCATGCTATAGGGAGGGTCTCAAGTTTGATATTAGAAGCATTGAGATATCACATCTCATGCTATAGGCAGGGTCTCAGGATTGGAATGGGAAGGAGTTGGATATCACATCTCATGCTATAGGAAGGGTCTCAGGTTTGGTATAAGCAGTGAGATATCACATCTCATGCTATAGGAAGGGTCTCAGGATTGGAATGGGAAGGAGTTGGATATCACATCTCATGTTATAGGAAGGATCTCAGGTTTGGTATAAGCATTGAGATATCACATCTCTGCTATCGGAAGGGTCTCAGGATTGGAATGGGAAGGAGTTGGATATTCCCATCTCATGTTATAGGAAGGATCTCAGGTTTGGTGTAAGCATTGAGATATCACATCTCTGCTATCGGAAGGGTCTCAGGATTGGAATGGGAAGGAGTTGGATATTCCCATCTCATGTTATAGGAAGGGTCTCAGGTTTGGTATTAGAAGCATTGAGATATCACATCTCATGCTGTAGGAAGGGTCTCAGGATTGGAATTGGAAGGAGTTGGATATCACATCTCATGCTATAGGAAGGATCACAGGTTTGGTATTAGAAGCATTGAGATATCACATCTCATGCTATCAGAAGGGTCTCAGGATTGGAATGGGAAGGAGTTGGATATCACATCTCATGCTATAGGAAGGGTCTCAGGTTTGGAACGGGAAGGAGTTAAAATCATATCTCATGTTATAGGAAGAGTCTCAGGTTTGGTATAAGCATTGAGATATCACATCTCTGCTATCGGAGGTGTCTCAGGATTGGGATGGGAAGGAGTTGGATATCACATCTCATGCTAAAGGGAGGGTCTAAGGTTTGGAAGGGGAAAGATTTGGACATCACATCTCATGTTATTGGAAGGATCTGAGGTTTGGTATTAGAAGCATTGGGATATCACATCTCATGCTATCGGAAGGGTATCAGGATTGGATTTGGAAGGAGTTGGATATCCCATCTCATGCTATAGGAAGGGTCTCAGGTTGGAATAGAAGGAGTTGGATATCACATCTCATGTTATAGGAAGGGTCTCAGGATTGGAATGGGAAGGACTTGGATATCACATCTCATGTTATAGGAAGGATCTCAGGTTTTGTATTAGAAGCATTGAGATATCACATCTCATGCTATAGGAAGGGTCTCAGGATTGGAATGTGAAGGATTTGGATATCACATCTCATGCTAAAGGAAGGGTCTCAGGTTTGGTATAAGCATTGAGATATCACATCTCTGCTATCTGAAGAGTCTAAGGATTGGATTGGGAAGGAATTGGATATCCATTCTCATGCTATAGGAAGGGTCTCAGGTTGGAATGGGTAGGAGTTGGATATCACATCTCATGTTATAGGAAGGGTCTCAAGATTGAAATGGGAAGGATTTGGATATCACATCTCTTGCTATAGGAAGGGTCTCAGGTTTTCTATTAGAAACATTGAGATATGACATCTCATGCTATAGGAAGGGTTTCAGTATTGGAATGGGAAGGATTTGGATATCACATCTCATGCTAAAGGAAGAGTCTCAGGTTTGGAAGGGGAAGGATTTGGATATCATATCTCATGTTATAGGACGTATCTCATGTTATAGGACGGGTCCCAGGTTTGGTATTAGAAGCATTGAGATATCACATCTCATGGTATAGGAAGGGTCTCAGGATTGCAATGGGCAGGAGTTGGATCTCCCTTCTCATGCTACAGGAAGGGTCTCAGGTTGGAATGGGAAGGAGTTGGATATCACATCTCGTTATAGGAAGGGTCTCAGGATTGGAATGGGAAGGAATTGGATATCACATCTCTTGCTATAGGAAGGGTCTCAGGTTTGGAAGGGGAAGGATTTGGATATCATATCTCATGTTATAGGACCGGTCCCAGGTCTGGTATTAGAAGCATTGAGATATCACATCTCATGCTATAGGAGGAGTCTCAGGATTGGAATGGGAAGGAGTTGGATATCACGTCTCATGTTAAAGGAAGGGTCTCAGGATTGGAATGGGAAGGAGTTGAATATCACATCTCATGCTAAAGGAAGGGTATCAGGTTTGATAGAAGCATTGAGATATCACATCTCTGCTATCGGAAGGGTCTCAGGATAGGAATGGGAAGGACTTAGAATTCACATCTAAGGGTATCAGGATTGGAAAGGGAAGGAGTTGGATATCACATCTCATGCTAAAGGGAGGGTCTCAGGTTTGGAATGGGAAGGATTTGGATATCACATCTCATGTTATAGGAAGGACCTTAGGTTTGGTATTAGAAGCATTGAGATATCACATCTCATGCTATAGGAAGGGTCTCGGGATTGGAATGGGAAGGAGTTCGATATCACATCTCATGTTATAGGAAGGATCTCAGGTTTGGTATTAGAAGCATTGAGATATCACATCTCATGCTATAGGAAGGGTCTCAGGATTGGAATGGGAAGGAGTTGGATATCACATCTCATGCTATGGGAAGGGTCTCAGGTTTGGTATAAGCATTGAAATATCACATCTCTGCTATCGGAAGGGTCTCAGGATTGGAATGGGAGGAGCTGGATATCACATCTCTTGCTAAAGGAAGGTTCTCAGGTTTGGAAGGGGAAGGATTTGGATATCACATCTCATGTTATAGGACGGGTCTCAGGATTGGAATGGGAAGGAGTTGGATATCACATCTCATGCTATAGGAAGGGTTTCAGGTTTGGTAGAAGCATTGAGATATCACATCTCATGCTATAGGAAGAGTCTCAGGTTTGGGAAGGGAAGGATTTGGATTTCACATCTCATGTTATAGGATGGTTCTCATGTTTGGTTTTTGAAGCATTGAGATATCACATCTCATGCTATCGGAAGGGTCTCAGGTTTGGAATGGGAAGGAGTTGGATATCACATCTCATGTTATAGGAAGAGTCTCAGGTTTGGTATTAGAAGCATTGGATATCACATATCATGCTATAGGAAGTGTCTCAGGATTGGAATGGGAAGGACTTGGATATCACATCTCATGCTATAGGGAGGGTCTCAAGTTTGATATTAGAAGCATTGAGATATCACATCTCATGCTATAGGAAGGGTCTCAGGATTGGAATGGGAAGGAGTTGGGTATCACATCTCATGCTATAGGAAGGGTCTCAGGATTGGTATAAGTATTGAGAAATAACATCTCATGCTATAGGAAGGGTCTCAGGATTGGAATGGAAGGAGTTGGATATCACATCTCATGTTATAGGAAGGACCTTAGGTTTGGTATTAGAAGCATTGAGATATCACATCTCATGCTATAGGAAGGGTCTCGGGATTGGAATGGGAAGGAGTTGGATATCACATCTCATGTTATAGGAAGAGTCTCAGGTTTGGTATTAGAAGCATTGGATATCACATATCATGCTATAGGAAGTGTCTCAGGATTGGAATGGGAAGGACTTGGATATCACATCTCATGCTATAGGAAGGGTCTCAGGATTGGAATGGGAAGGAGTTGGATATCACATCTCATGCTATAGGAAGGGTCTCAGGTTTGGTATAAGCATTGAGATATCACATCTCATGCTATAGGAAGGGTCTCAGGATTGGAATGGGAAGGAGTTGTATATGACATCTTATGCCGTAGGAAGGGTCTCAGGTTTCGTATAAGCATTGAGATATCACATCTCTGCTATCGGAAGGGTCTCAGGATTGGAATGGGAAGGAGTTGGATATCCCATCTCATGTTATAGGAAGAGTCTCAGGTTTGGTATTAGAAGCATTGGATATCACATATCATGCTATAGGAAGTGTCTCAGGATTGGAAAGGGAAGGACTTGGATATCACATCTCATGCTATAGGGAGGGTCTCGAGTTTGATATTAAAAGCATTGAGATATCACATCTAATGCTATAGGAAGGGTCTCAGGATTGGAATGGGAAGGAGTTGGATATCATCTCATGCTATAGGAAGGGTCTCAGGTTTGGTATAAGCAGTGAGATATCACATCTCATGCTATAGGAAGGGTCTCAGGTTTGGTATTAGAAGCATTGGATATCACATATCATGCTATAGGAAGTGTCTCAGGATTGGAATGGGAAGGACTTGGATATCACATCTCATGCTATAGGGAGGGTCTCAAGTTTGATATTAGAAGCATTGAGATATCACATCTCATGCTATAGGAAGGGTCTCAGGATTGGAATGGGAAGGAGTTGGATATCACATCTCATGCTATAGGAAGGGTCTCAGGTTTGGTATAAGCAGTGAGATATCACATCTCATGCTATAGGAAGGGTCTCAGGATTGGAATGGGAAGGAGTTGGATATCACATCTCATGTTATAGGAAGGATCTCAGGTTTGGTATAAGCATTGAGATATCACATCTCTGCTATCGGAAGGGTCTCAGGATTGGAATGGGAAGGAGTTGGATATTCCCATCTCATGTTATAGGAAGGATCTCAGGTTTGGTATAAGCATTGAGATATCACATCTCTGCTATCGGAAGGGTCTCAGGATTGGAATGGGAAGGAGTTGGATATTCCCATCTCATGTTATAGGAAGGGTCTCAGGTTTGGTATTAGAAGCATTGAGATATCACATCTCATGCTGTAGGAAGGGTCTCAGGATTGGAATTGGAAGGAGTTGGATATCACATCTCATGCTATAGGAAGGATCACAGGTTTGGTATTAGAAGCATTGAGATATCACATCTCATGCTATCAGAAGGGTCTCAGGATTGGAATGGGAAGGAGTTGGATATCACATCTCATGCTATAGGAAGGGTCTCAGGTTTGGAACGGGAAGGAGTTAGATATCATATCTCATGTTATAGGAAGAGTCTCAGGTTTGGTATAAGCATTGAGATATCACATCTCTGCTATCGGAGGTGTCTCAGGATTGGGATGGGAAGGAGTTGGATATCACATCTCATGCTATAGGAAGGGTATCAGGTTTGGAACGGGAAGGAGTTGGATATCCCATCTCATGTTATAGGACGGGTCTCAGGTTTGGTATTAGAAGCATTGAGATATCACATCGCATGCTGTAGGAAGGATCTCAGGTTTGGAATGGGAAGGAATTGGATATCACATCTCATGTCATAGGAAGTATCTCAGGTTTGGTATTAGAAGCATTGAGATATCACATCTCATGCTATAGGAATGGTCTCAGGATTGGAATGGGTAGGAGTTGGATATTACATTCTTGCTATAGGAAGGGACTCATGTTTGGAATGGGAAGGAGTTGGATATCACATATGCTATAGAAAGGGTCTCAGGTTTGGTATTAGAAGCATTGAGATATCACATCGCATGCTGTAGTAAGGATCTCAGGTTTGGAATGGGAAGGAATTGGATATCACATCTCATGTCATAGGAAGTATCTCAGGTTTGGTATTAGAAGCATTGAGATATCACATCTCATGCTATAGGAATGGTCTCAGGATTGGAATGGGTAGGAGTTGGATATTACATTCTTGCTATAGGAAGGGTCTCATGTTTGGAACGGGAAGGAGTTGGATATCACATATGCTATAGAAAGGGGCTCAGGTTTGGAACGGGAAGGAGTTGGATATCACATCTCATGCTATAGGTAGGCTCTCAGGTTTGGTATAAGCATTGAGATATCACATCTCATGCTATAGGAAGGGTTTCAGGATTGGAATGGGAAGGATTTGGATATCACATCTCATGCTATAGGAAGGGTCTCAGGTTTGGTATAAGCATGGAGATATCACTTCTCATGCTATAGGAAGTGTCTCAGGATTGGAATGGGAAGGAGTTGGATATCACATCTCATGTTATAGGAAGGATCTCAGGTTTGGTATTAGAAGCATTGAGACATCACATCTCATGCTATAGGAAGGGTCTCAGGATTGGAATGGGAAGTAGTTGGATATCACATCTCATGCTAAAGGGAGGGTCTCAGGTTTGGAAGGGGAAGGATTTGGATATTACATCTCGTGTTATAGGAATGATCTCAGGTTTGGTATTAGAAGCATTCAGATATCACATCTCATGCTATCGGAAGGATCTCAGGTTTGGTATTAGAAGCATTGAGATATCAAATCTCATGCTATAGGAAGGGTCGCAGGATTGGAATGGGAAGGAGTTCGATATCACATCTCATGCTATGGGAAGGGTCTCAGGATTGGAATGGGAAGGAGTTTTATATGACATCTCATGCCATAGGAAGGATCTCAGGTTTGGTATTAGAAGCATTGAGACATAACATCTCATGTTATAGGAAGGGTCTCAGGATTGGAATGGGAAGGAGTTGGATATCACATCTCATGCTATAGGAAGGGTCTCAGGTTTGGTATAAGTATTGAGATATCACATCTCATGCTATAGGAAGGGTCTCAGGATTGGAATGGGAAGGAGTTGTATATGACATCTCATGCCACAGGAAGGGTCTCAGGTTTGGTATAAGCATTGAGATATCACATCTCTGCTATCGGAAGGGTCTCAGGATTGGAATGGGAAGGAGTTGGATATCCCATCTTACGTTATAGGAAGGGTCTCAGGTTTGGTATTAGAAGCATTGAGATATCACATCTCATGCTATAGGAAGGGTCTCAGGATTGGAATGGGAAGGACTTGGATATCACATCTCATTCTATAGGGAGGGTCTCACGTTTGGAAAGGGAAGGAGTTGGATATCACATTTCATGTTAGATGTAGGATCTCACGTTTGGTATTAGAGGCATTGAGAAATCACATCTCATGCTATCAGAAGGGTCTCAGGATTGGAATGGGAAGGAGTTGGATATCACATCTCATGCTAAAGGGAGGGTCTCAGGAATGGAAGGGGAAGGATTTGGATATCACATCTCATGTTATAGGAAGGATCTCAGGTTTGGTATTAGAAGCATTGAGATATCACATCTCATGCTATCGGAAGGATCTCAGGTTTGGTATTAGAGGTATTGAGGTATCACATCTCATGCTAAAGGGAGGGTCTCAGATTTGGAAGGGGAAGGATTTGGATATCACATCTCTTGTTATAGGAGGGATCACAGGTTTGGTATTAGAAGCATTGAGATATCACATCTCATGCTATGGGAAGGGTCTCAGGATTGGAATGGGAAGGAGTTGGATATCGCATCTCATGCTATAGGAAGGGTCTCAGGTTTGGAACGGGAAGGAGTTAGATATCACATCTCATGTTATAGTAAGAGTCTCAGGTTTGGTATAAGCATTGAGATTTCACATCTCTGCTATCGGAGGTGTCTCAGGATTGGGATGGGAAGGAATTGGATATCACATCTCATGCTATAGGAAGGGTATCAGGTTTGGAACGGGAAGGAGTTGGATATCCCATCTCATGTTATGGGACGGGTCTCAGTTTTGATATTAGAAGCATTGAGATATCACATCACATGCTGTAGGAAGGGTCTCAGGTTTGGAATGAGAAGGATTTAGATATCACATCTCATGCCATAGGAAGGATCTCAGGTTTGGTATAAGCATTGAGATATCACATCTCTGCTATTGGAAAGGTCTCAAGATTGGAATGGGAAGGACTTGGATATCACAATTCATGTTATAGGAAGGGTCTCAGGTTTGGTATTAGAAGCATTGAGATATGACATCTCATGCTATAGGAAGGGTCTCAGGATTGGAATGGGAAGGAGTTGGATATCACGTCTCATGTTATAGGAAGGGTCTCAGGATTGGAATGGGAAGGAGTTGAATATCACATCTCATGCTAAAGGAAGGGTATCAGGTTTGATAGAAGCATTGAGATATCACATCTCTGCTATCGGAAGGGTCTCAGGATAGGAATGGGAAGGACTTAGAATTCACATCTAAGGGTATCAGGATTGGAATGGGAAGGAGTTGGATATCACATCTCATGCTAAAGGGAGGGTCTCAGGTTTGGAATGGGAAGGATTTGGATATCACATCTCATGTTATAGGAAGGACCTTAGGTTTGGTATTAGAAGCATTGAGATATCACATCTCATGCTATAGGAAGGGTCTCGGGATTGGAATGGGAAGGAGTTGGATATCACATCTCATGTTATAGGAAGGATCTCAGGTTTGGTATTAGAAGCATTGAGATATCACATCTCATGCTATAGGAAGGGTCTCAGGATTGGAATGGGAAGGAGTTGGATATCACATCTCATGCTATGGGAAGGGTCTCAGGTTTGGTATAAGCATTGAAATATCACATCTCTGCTATCGGAAGGGTCTCAGGATTGGAATGGGAGGAGCTGGATATCACATCTCTTGCTAAAGGAAGGGTCTCAGGTTTGGAAGGGGAAGGATTTGGATATCACATCTCAAGTTATAGGACGGGTCTCAGGATTGGAATGGGAAGGAGTTGGATATCACATCTCAAGCTATAGGAAGGGTTTCAGGTTTGGTAGAAGCATTGAGATATCACATCTCATGCTATAGGAAGAGTCTCAGGTTTGGGAAGGGAAGGATTTGGATTTCACATCTCATGTTATAGGATGGTTCTCATGTTTGGTTTTTGAAGCATTGAGATATCACATCTCATGCTATCGGAAGGGTCTCAGGTTTGGAATGGGAAGGAGTTGGATATCACATCTCATGTTATAGGAAGAGTCTCAGGTTTGGTATTAGAAGCATTGGATATCACATATCATGCTATAGGAAGTGTCTCAGGATTGGAATGGGAAGGACTTGGATATCACATCTCATGCTATAGGGAGGGTCTCAAGTTTGATATTAGAAGCATTGAGATATCACATCTCATGCTATAGGAAGGGTCTCAGGATTGGAATGGGAAGGAGTTGGGTATCACATCTCATGCTATAGGAAGGGTCTCAGGATTGGTATAAGTATTGAGATATAACATCTCATGCTATAGGAAGGGTCTCAGGATTGGAATGGAAGGAGTTGGATATCACATCTCATGTTATAGGAAGGACCTTAGGTTTGGTATTAGAAGCATTGAGATATCACATCTCATGCTATAGGAAGGGTCTCGGGATTGGAATGGGAAGGAGTTGGATATCACATCTCATGTTATAGGAAGAGTCTCAGGTTTGGTATTAGAAGCATTGGATATCACATATCATGCTATAGGAAGTGTCTCAGGATTGGAATGGGAAGGACTTGGATATCACATCTCATGCTATAGGAAGGGTCTCAGGATTGGAATGGGAAGGAGTTGGATATCACATCTCATGCTATAGGAAGGGTCTCAGGTTTGGTATAAGCATTGAGATATCACATCTCATGCTATAGGAAGGGTCTCAGGATTGGAATGGGAAGGAGTTGTATATGACATCTTATGCCGTAGGAAGGGTCTCAGGTTTCGTATAAGCATTGAGATATCACATCTCTGCTATCGGAAGGGTCTCAGGATTGGAATGGGAAGGAGTTGGATATCCCATCTCATGTTATAGGAAGAGTCTCAGGTTTGGTATTAGAAGCATTGGATATCACATATCATGCTATAGGAAGTGCCTCAGGATTGGAATGGGAAGGACTTGGATATCACATCTCATGCTATAGGGAGGGTCTCGAGTTTGATATTAAAAGTATTGAGATATCACATCTAATGCTATAGGAAGGGTCTCAGGATTGGAATGGGAAGGAGTTGGATATCATCTCATGCTATAGGAAGGGTCTCAGGTTTGGTATAAGCAGTGAGATATCACATCTCATGCTATAGGAAGGGTCTCAGGTTTGGTATTAGAAGCATTGGATATCACATATCATGCTATAGGAAGTGTCTCAGGATTGGAATGGGAAGGACTTGGATATCACATCTCATGCTATAGGGAGGGTCTCAAGTTTGATATTAGAAGCATTGAGATATCACATCTCATGTTATAGGAAGGGTCTCAGGATTGGAATGGGAAGGATTTGGATATCACATCTCATGCTATAGGAAGGGTCTCAGGTTTGGTATAAGCAGTGAGATATCACATCTCATGCTATAGGAAGGGTCTCAGGATTGGAATGGGAAGGAGTTGGATATCACATCTCATGTTATAGGAAGGATCTCAGGTTTGGTATAAGCATTGAGATATCACATCTCTGCTATCGGAAGGGTCTCAGGATTGGAATGGGAAGGAGTTGGATATTCCCATCTCATGTTATAGGAAGGATCTCAGGTTTGGTGTAAGCATTGAGATATCACATCTCTGCTATCGGAAGGGTCGCAGGATTGGAATGGGAAGGAGTTGGATATTCCCATCTCATGTTATAGGAAGGGTCTCAGGTTTGGTGTTAGAAGCATTGAGATATCACATCTCATGCTGTAGGAAGGGTCTCAGGATTGGAATTGGAAGGAGTTGGATATCACATCTCATGCTATAGGAATGATCACAGGTTTGGTATTAGAAGCATTGAGATATCACATCTCATGCTATCAGAAGGGTCTCAGGATTGGAATGGGAAGGAGTTGGATATCACATCTCATGCTATAGGAAGGGTCTCAGGTTTGGAACGGGAAGGAGTTAGATATCATATCTCATGTTATAGGAAGAGTCTCAGGTTTGGTATAAGCATTGAGATATCACATCTCTGCTATCGGAGGTGTCTCAGGATTGGGATGGGAAGGAGTTGGATATCACATCTCATGCTAAAGGGAGGGTCTAAGGTTTGGAAGGGGAAAGATTTGGACATCACATCTCATGTTATTGGAAGGATCTGAGGTTTGGTATTAGAAGCATTGGGATATCACATCTCATGCTATCGGAAGGGTATCAGGATTGGATTTGGAAGGAGTTGGATATCCCATCTCATGCTATAGGAAGGGTCTCAGGTTGGAATAGAAGGAGTTGGATATCACATCTCATGTTATAGGAAGGGTCTCAGGATTGGAATGGGAAGGACTTGGATATCACATCTCATGTTATAGGAAGGATCTCAGGTTTTGTATTAGAAGCATTGAGATATCACATCTCATGCTATAGGAAGGGTCTCAGGATTGGAATGTGAAGGATTTGGATATCACATCTCATGCTAAAGGAAGGGTCTCAGGTTTGGTATAAGCATTGAGATATCACATCTCTGCTATCTGAAGAGTCTAAGGATTGGATTGGGAAGGAATTGGATATCCATTCTCATGCTATAGGAAGGGTCTCAGGTTGGAATGGGTAGGAGTTGGATATCACATCTCATGTTATAGGAAGGGTCTCAAGATTGAAATGGGAAGGATTTGGATATCACATCTCTTGCTATAGGAAGGGTCTCAGGTTTTCTATTAGAAACATTGAGATATGACATCTCATGCTATAGGAAGGGTTTCAGTATTGGAATGGGAAGGATTTGGATATCACATCTCATGCTAAAGGAAGAGTCTCAGGTTTGGAAGGGGAAGGATTTGGATATCATATCTCATGTTATAGGACGTATCTCATGTTATAGGACGGGTCCCAGGTTTGGTATTAGAAGCATTGAGATATCACATCTCATGGTATAGGAAGGGTCTCAGGATTGGAATGGGCAGGAGTTGGATCTCCCTTCTCATGCTACAGGAAGGGTCTCAGGTTGGAATGGGAAGGAGTTGGATATCACATCTCGTTATAGGAAGGGTCTCAGGATTGGAATGGGAAGGAATTGGATATTCCATCTCTTGCTATAGGAAGGGTCTCAGGTTTGGAAGGGGAAGGATTTGGATATCATATCTCATGTTATAGGACCGGTCCCAGGTCTGGTATTAGAAGCATTGAGATATCACATCTCATGCTATAGGAGGAGTCTCAGGATTGGAATGGGAAGGAGTTGGATATCACGTCTCATGTTATAGGAAGGGTCTCAGGATTGGAATGGGAAGGAGTTGAATATCACATCTCATGCTAAAGGAAGGGTATCAGGTTTGATAGAAGCATTGAGATATCACATCTCTGCTATCGGAAGGGTCTCAGGATAGGAATGGGAAGGACTTAGAATTCACATCTAAGGGTATCAGGATTGGAATGGGAAGGAGTTGGATATCACATCTCATGCTAAAGGGAGGGTCTCAGGTTTGGAATGGGAAGGATTTGGATATCACATCTCATGTTATAGGAAGGACCTTAGGTTTGGTATTAGAAGCATTGAGATATCACATCTCATGCTATAGGAAGGGTCTCGGGATTGGAATGGGAAGGAGTTGGATATCACATCTCATGTTATAGGAAGGATCTCAGGTTTGGTATTAGAAGCATTGAGATATCACATCTCATGCTATAGGAAGGGTCTCAGGATTGGAATGGGAAGGAGTTGGATATCACATCTCATGCTATGGGAAGGGTCTCAGGTTTGGTATAAGCATTGAAATATCACATCTCTGCTATCGGAAGGGTCTCAGGATTGGAATGGGAGGAGCTGGATATCACATCTCTTGCTAAAGGAAGGTTCTCAGGTTTGGAAGGGGAAGGATTTGGATATCACATCTCATGTTATAGGACGGGTCTCAGGATTGGAATGGGAAGGAGTTGGATATCACATCTCATGCTATAGGAAGGGTTTCAGGTTTGGTAGAAGCATTGAGATATCACATCTCATGCTATAGGAAGAGTCTCAGGTTTGGGAAGGGAAGGATTTGGATTTCACATCTCATGTTATAGGATGGTTCTCATGTTTGGTTTTTGAAGCATTGAGATATCACATCTCATGCTATCGGAAGGGTCTCAGGTTTGGAATGGGAAGGAGTTGGATATCACATCTCATGTTATAGGAAGAGTCTCAGGTTTGGTATTAGAAGCATTGGATATCACATATCATGCTATAGGAAGTGTCTCCGGATTGGAATGGGAAGGACTTGGATATCACATCTCATGCTATAGGGAGGGTCTCAAGTTTGATATTAGAAGCATTGAGATATCACATCTCATGCTATAGGAAGGGTCTCAGGATTGGAATGGGAAGGAGTTGGGTATCACATCTCATGCTATAGGAAGGGTCTCAGGATTGGTATAAGTATTGAGATATAACATCTCATGCTATAGGAAGGGTCTCAGGATTGGAATGGAAGGAGTTGGATATCACATCTCATGTTATAGGAAGGACCTTAGGTTTGGTATTAGAAGCATTGAGATATCACATCTCATGCTATAGGAAGGGTCTCGGGATTGGAATGGGAAGGAGTTGGATATCACATCTCATGTTATAGGAAGAGTCTCCGGTTTGGTATTAGAAGCATTGGATATCACATATCATGCTATAGGAAGTGTCTCAGGATTGGAATGGGAAGGACTTGGATATCACATCTCATGCTATAGGAAGGGTCTCAGGATTGGAATGGGAAGGAGTTGGATATCACATCTCATGCTATAGGAAGGGTCTCAGGTTTGGTATAAGCATTGAGATATCACATCTCATGCTATAGGAAGGGTCTCAGGATTGGAATGGGAAGGAGTTGTATATGACATCTTATGCCGTAGGAAGGGTCTCAGGTTTCGTATAAGCATTGAGATATCACATCTCTGCTATCGGAAGGGTCTCAGGATTGGAATGGGAAGGAGTTGGATATCCCATCTCATGTTATAGGAAGAGTCTCAGGTTTGGTATTAGAAGCATTGGATATCACATATCATGCTATAGGAAGTGTCTCAGGATTGGAATGGGAAGGACTTGGATATCTCATCTCATGCTATAGGGAGGGTCTCGAGTTTGATATTAAAAGCATTGAGATATCACATCTAATGCTATAGGAAGGGTCTCAGGATTGGAATGGGAAGGAGTTGGATATCATCTCATGCTATAGGAAGGGTCTCAGGTTTGGTATAAGCAGTGAGATATCACATCTCATGCTATAGGAAGGGTCTCAGGTTTGGTATTAGAAGCATTGGATATCACATATCATGCTATAGGAAGTGTCTCAGGATTGGAATGGGAAGGACTTGGATATCACATCTCATGCTATAGGCAGGGTCTCAAGTTTGATATTAGAAGCATTGAGATATCACATCTCATGCTATAGGAAGGGTCTCAGGATTGGAACGGGAAGGAGTTGGATATCACATCTCATGCTATAGGAAGGGTCTCAGGTTTGGTATAAGCAGTGAGATATCACATCTCATGCTATAGGAAGGGTCTCAGGATTGGAATGGGAAGGAGTTGGATATCACATCTCATGTTATAGGAAGGATCTCAGGTTTGGTATAAGCATTGAGATATCACATCTCTGCTATCGGAAGGGTCTCAGGATTGGAATGGGAAGGAGTTGGATATTCCCATTTCATGTTATAGGAAGGATCTCAGGTTTGGTATAAGCATTGAGATATCACATCTCTGCTATCGGAAGGGTCTCAGGATTGGAATGGGAAGGAGTTGGATATTCCCATCTCATGTTATAGGAAGGGTCTCAGGTTTGGTATTAGAAGCATTGAGATATCACATCTCATGCTGTAGGAAGGGTCTCAGGATTGGAATTGGAAGGAGTTGGATATCACATCTCATGCTATAGGAAGGATCACAGGTTTGGTATTAGAAGCATTGAGATATCACATCTCATGCTATCAGAAGGGTCTCAGGATTGGAATGGGAAGGAGTTGGATATCACATCTCATGCTATAGGAAGGGTCTCAGGTTTGGAACGGGAAGGAGTTAGATATCATATCTCATGTTATAGGAAGAGTCTCAGGTTTGGTATAAGCATTGAGATATCACATCTCTGCTATCGGAGGTGTCTCAGGATTGGGATGGGAAGGAGTTGGATATCACATCTCATGCTATAGGAAGGGTATCAGGTTTGGAACGGGAAGGAGTTGGATATCCCATCTCATGTTATAGGACGGGTCTCAGGTTTGGTATTAGAAGCATTGAGATATCACATCGCATGCTGTAGGAAGGATCTCAGGTTTGGAATGGGAAGGAATTGGATATCACATCTCATGTCATAGGAAGTATCTCAGGTTTGGTATTAGAAGCATTGAGATATCACATCTCATGCTATAGGAATGGTCTCAGGATTGGAATGGGTAGGAGTTGGATATTACATTCTTGCTATAGGAAGGGTCTCATGTTTGGAATGGGAAGGAGTTGGATATCACATATGCTATAGAAAGGGTCTCAGGTTTGGTATTAGAAGCATTGAGATATCACATCGCATGCTGTAGGAAGGATCTCAGGTTTGGAATGGGAAGGAATTGGATATCACATCTCATGTCATAGGAAGTATCTCAGGTTTGGTATTAGAAGCATTGAGATATCACATCTCATGCTATAGGAATGGTCTCAGGATTGGAATGGGTAGGAGTTGGATATTACATTCTTGCTATAGGAAGGGTCTCATGTTTGGAACGGGAAGGAGTTGGATATCACATATGCTATAGAAAGGGGCTCAGGTTTGGAACGGGAAGGAGTTGGATATCACATCTCATGCTATAGGTAGGCTCTCAGGTTTGGTATAAGCATTGAGATATCACATCTCATGCTATAGGAAGGGTTTCAGGATTGGAATGGGAAGGATTTGGATATCACATCTCATGCTATAGGAAGGGTCTCAGGTTTGGTATAAGCATGGAGATATCACTTCTCATGCTATAGGAAGTATCTCAGGATTGGAATGGGAAGGAGTTGGATATCACATCTCATGTTATAGGAAGGATCTCAGGTTTGGTATTAGAAGCATTGAGACATCACATCTCATGCTATAGGAAGGGTCTCAGGATTGGAATGGGAAGTAGTTGGATATCACATCTCATGCTATCGGAAGGATCTCAGGTTTGGTATTAGAAGCATTGAGATATCAAATCTCATGCTATAGGAAGGGTCGCAGGATTGGAATGGGAAGGAGTTCGATATCACATCTCATGCTATGGGAAGGGTCTCAGGATTGGAATGGGAAGGAGTTTTATATGACATCTCATGCCATAGGAAGGATCTCAGGTTTGGTATTAGAAGCATTGAGACATAACATCTCATGTTATAGGAAGGGTCTCAGGATTGGAATGGGAAGGAGTTGGATATCACATCTCATGCTATAGGAAGGGTCTCAGGTTTGGTATAAGTATTGAGATATCACATCTCATGCTATAGGAAGGGTCTCAGGATTGGAATGGGAAGGAGTTGTATATGACATCTCATGCCACAGGAAGGGTCTCAGGTTTGGTATAAGCATTGAGATATCACATCTCTGCTATCGGAAGGGTCTCAGGATTGGAATGGGAAGGAGGTAGATATCCCATCTTACGTTATAGGAAGGGTCTCAGGTTTGGTATTAGAAGCATTGAGATATCACATCTCATGCTATAGGAAGGGTCTCAGGATTGGAATGGGAAGGACTTGGATATCACATCTCATTCTATAGGGAGGGTCTCACGTTTGGAAAGGGAAGGAGTTGGATATCACATCTCATGTTATAGGAAGGATCTCAGGTTTGGTATTAGAAGCATTGAGATATCACATCTCATGCTATCGGAAGGATCTCAGGTTTGGTATTAGAGGTATTGAGGTATCACATCTCATGCTAAAGGGAGGGTCTCAGATTTGGAAGGGGAAGGATTTGGATATCACATCTCTTGTTATAGGAAGGATCACAGGTTTGGTATTAGAAGCATTGAGATATCACATCTCATGCTATGGGAAGGGTCTCAGGATTGGAATGGGAAGGAGTTGGATATCGCATCTCATGCTATAGGAAGGGTCTCAGGTTTGGAACGGGAAGGAGTTAGATATCACATCTCATGTTATAGTAAGAGTCTCAGGTTTGGTATAAGCATTGAGATTTCACATCTCTGCTATCGGAGGTGTCTCAGGATTGGGATGGGAAGGAATTGGATATCACATCTCATGCTATAGGAAGGGTATCAGGTTTGGAACGGGAAGGAGTTGGATATCCCATCTCATGTTATAGGACGGGTCTCAGTTTTGATATTAGAAGCATTGAGATATCACATCACATGCTGTAGGAAGGGTCTCAGGTTTGGAATGAGAAGGATTTAGATATCACATCTCATGCCATAGGAAGGATCTCAGGTTTGGTATAAGCATTGAGATATCACATCTCTGCTATTGGAAAGGTCTCAAGATTGGAATGGGAAGGACTTGGATATCACAATTCATGTTATAGGAAGGGTCTCAGGTTTGGTATTAGAAGCATTGAGATATGACATCTCATGCTATAGGAAGGGTCTCAGGATTGGAATGGGAAGGACTTGGATATCACATCTCATGTTATAGGAAGGGTCTCAGGTTTGGTATTAGAAGCATTGAGATATGACATCTCATGCTATAGGAAGGGTCTCAGGATTGGAATGGGAAGGAGTTGGATATCACGTCTCATGTTATAGGAAGGGACTCAGGATTGGAATGGGAAGGAGTTGAATATCACATCTCATGCTAAAGGAAGGGTATCAGGTTTGATAGAAGCATTGAGATATCACATCTCTGCTATCGGAAGGGTCTCAGGATAGGAATGGGAAGGACTTAGAATTCACATCTAAGGGTATCAGGATTGGAATGGGAAGGAGTTGGATATCACATCTCATGCTAAAGGGAGGGTCTCAGGTTTGGAATGGGAAGGATTTGGATATCACATCTCATGTTATAGGAAGGACCTTAGGTTTGGTATTAGAAGCATTGAGATATCACATCTCATGCTATAGGAAGGGTCTCGGGATTGGAATGGGAAGGAGTTGGATATCACATCTCATGTTATAGGAAGGATCTCAGGTTTGGTATTAGAAGCATTGAGATATCACATCTCATGCTATAGGAAGGGTCTCAGGATTGGAATGGGAAGGAGTTGGATATCACATCTCATGCTATGGGAAGGGTCTCAGGTTTGGTATAAGCATTGAAATATCACATCTCTGCTATCGGAAGGGTCTCAGGATTGGAATGGGAGGAGCTGGATATCACATCTCTTGCTAAAGGAAGGGTCTCAGGTTTGGAAGGGGAAGGATTTGGATATCACATCTCAAGTTATAGGACGGGTCTCAGGATTGGAATGGGAAGGAGTTGGCTATCACATCTCAAGCTATAGGAAGGGTTTCAGGTTTGGTAGCAGCATTGAGATATCACATCTCATGCTATAGGAAGAGTCTCAGGTTTGGGAAGGGAAGGATTTGGATTTCACATCTCATGTTATAGGATGGTTCTCATGTTTGGTTTTTGAAGCATTGAGATATCACATCTCATGCTATCGGAAGGGTCTCAGGTTTGGAATGGGAAGGAGTTGGATATCACATCTCATGTTATAGGAAGAGTCTCAGGTTTGGTATTAGAAGCATTGGATATCACATATCATGCTATAGGAAGTGTCTCAGGATTGGAATGGGAAGGACTTGGATATCACATCTCATGCTATAGGGAGGGTCTCAAGTTTGATATTAGAAGCATTGAGATATCACATCTCATGCTATAGGAAGGGTCTCAGGATTGGAATGGGAAGGAGTTGGGTATCACATCTCATGCTATAGGAAGGGTCTCAGGATTGGTATAAGTATTGAGATATAACATCTCATGCTATAGGAAGGGTCTCAGGATTGGAATGGAAGGAGTTGGATATCACATCTCATGTTATAGGAAGGACCTTAGGTTTGGTATTAGAAGCATTGAGATATCACATCTCATGCTATAGGAAGGGTCTCGGGATTGGAATGGGAAGGAGTTGGATATCACATCTCATGTTATAGGAAGAGTCTCAGGTTTGGTATTAGAAGCATTGGATATCACATATCATGCTATAGGAAGTGTCTCAGGATTGGAATGGGAAGGACTTGGATATCACATCTCATGCTATAGGAAGGGTCTCAGGATTGGAATGGGAAGGAGTTGGATATCACATCTCATGCTATAGGAAGGGTCTCAGGTTTGGTATAAGCATTGAGATATCACATCTCATGCTATAGGAAGGGTCTCAGGATTGGAATGGGAAGGAGTTGTATATGACATCTTATGCCGTAGGAAGGGTCTCAGGTTTCGTATAAGCATTGAGATATCACATCTCTGCTATCGGAAGGGTCTCAGGATTGGAATGGGAAGGAGTTGGATATCCCATCTCATGTTATAGGAAGAGTCTCAGGTTTGGTATTAGAAGCATTGGATATCACATATCATGCTATAGGAAGTGCCTCAGGATTGGAAAGGGAAGGACTTGGATATCACATCTCATGCTATAGGGAGGGTCTCGAGTTTGATATTAAAAGTATTGAGATATCACATCTAATGCTATAGGAAGGGTCTCAGGATTGGAATGGGAAGGAGTTGGATATCATCTCATGCTATAGGAAGGGTCTCAGGTTTGGTATAAGCAGTGAGATATCACATCTCATGCTATAGGAAGGGTCTCAGGTTTGGTATTAGAAGCATTGGATATCACATATCATGCTATAGGAAGTGTCTCAGGATTGGAATGGGAAGGACTTGGATATCACATCTCATGCTATAGGGAGGGTCTCAAGTTTGATATTAGAAGCATTGAGATATCACATCTCATGCTATAGGAAGGGTCTCAGGATTGGAATGGGAAGGATTTGGATATCACATCTCATGCTATAGGAAGGGTCTCAGGTTTGGTATAAGCAGTGAGATATCACATCTCATGCTATAGGAAGGGTCTCAGGATTGGAATGGGAAGGAGTTGGATATCACATCTCATGTTATAGGAAGGATCTCAGGTTTGGTATAAGCATTGAGATATCACATCTCTGCTATCGGAAGGGTCTCAGGATTGGAATGGGAAGGAGTTGGATATTCCCATCTCATGTTATAGGAAGGATCTCAGGTTTGGTGTAAGCATTGAGATATCACATCTCTGCTATCGGAAGGGTCGCAGGATTGGAATGGGAAGGAGTTGGATATTCCCATCTCATGTTATAGGAAGGGTCTCAGGTTTGGTGTTAGAAGCATTGAGATATCACATCTCATGCTGTAGGAAGGGTCTCAGGATTGGAATTGGAAGGAGTTGGATATCACATCTCATGCTATAGGAAGGATCACAGGTTTGGTATTAGAAGCATTGAGATATCACATCTCATGCTATCAGAAGGGTCTCAGGATTGGAATGGGAAGGAGTTGGATATCACATCTCATGCTATAGGAAGGGTCTCAGGTTTGGAACGGGAAGGAGTTAGATATCATATCTCATGTTATAGGAAGAGTCTCAGGTTTGGTATAAGCATTGAGATATCACATCTCTGCTATCGGAGGTGTCTCAGGATTGGGATGGGAAGGAGTTGGATATCACATCTCATGCTAAAGGGAGGGTCTAAGGTTTGGAAGGGGAAAGATTTGGACATCACATCTCATGTTATTGGAAGGATCTGAGGTTTGGTATTAGAAGCATTGGGATATCACATCTCATGCTATCGGAAGGGTATCAGGATTGGATTTGGAAGGAGTTGGATATCCCATCTCATGCTATAGGAAGGGTCTCAGGTTGGAATAGAAGGAGTTGGATATCACATCTCATGTTATAGGAAGGGTCTCAGGATTGGAATGGGAAGGACTTGGATATCACATCTCATGTTATAGGAAGGATCTCAGGTTTTGTATTAGAAGCATTGAGATATCACATCTCATGCTATAGGAAGGGTCTCAGGATTGGAATGTGAAGGATTTGGATATCACATCTCATGCTAAAGGAAGGGTCTCAGGTTTGGTATAAGCATTGAGATATCACATCTCTGCTATCTGAAGAGTCTAAGGATTGGATTGGGAAGGAATTGGATATCCATTCTCATGCTATAGGAAGGGTCTCAGGTTGGAATGGGTAGGAGTTGGATATCACATCTCATGTTATAGGAAGGGTCTCAAGATTGAAATGGGAAGGATTTGGATATCACATCTCTTGCTATAGGAAGGGTCTCAGGTTTTCTATTAGAAACATTGAGATATGACATCTCATGCTATAGGAAGGGTTTCAGTATTGGAATGGGAAGGATTTGGATATCACATCTCATGCTAAAGGAAGAGTCTCAGGTTTGGAAGGGGAAGGATTTGGATATCATATCTCATGTTATAGGACGTATCTCATGTTATAGGACGGGTCCCAGGTTTGGTATTAGAAGCATTGAGATATCACATCTCATGGTATAGGAAGGGTCTCAGGATTGGAATGGGCAGGAGTTGGATCTCCCTTCTCATGCTACAGGAAGGGTCTCAGGTTGGAATGGGAAGGAGTTGGATATCACATCTCGTTATAGGAAGGGTCTCAGGATTGGAATGGGAAGGAATTGGATATCACATCTCTTGCTATAGGAAGGGTCTCAGGTTTGGAAGGGGAAGGATTTGGATATCATATCTCATGTTATAGGACCGGTCCCAGGTCTGGTATTAGAAGCATTGAGATATCACATCTCATGCTATAGGAGGAGTCTCAGGATTGGAATGGGAAGGAGTTGGATATCACGTCTCATGTTATAGGAAGGGTCTCAGGATTGGAATGGGAAGGAGTTGAATATCACATCTCATGCTAAAGGAAGGGTATCAGGTTTGATAGAAGCATTGAGATATCACATCTCTGCTATCGGAAGGGTCTCAGGATAGGAATGGGAAGGACTTAGAATTCACATCTAAGGGTATCAGGATTGGAATGGGAAGGAGTTGGATATCACATCTCATGCTAAAGGGAGGGTCTCAGGTTTGGAATGGGAAGGATTTGGATATCACATCTCATGTTATAGGAAGGACCTTAGGTTTGGTATTAGAAGCATTGAGATATCACATCTCATGCTATAGGAAGGGTCTCGGGATTGGAATGGGAAGGAGTTGGATATCACATCTCATGTTATAGGAAGGATCTCAGGTTTGGTATTAGAAGCATTGAGATATCACATCTCATGCTATAGGAAGGGTCTCAGGATTGGAATGGGAAGGAGTTGGATATCACATCTCATGCTATGGGAAGGGTCTCAGGTTTGGTATAAGCATTGAAATATCACATCTCTGCTATCGGAAGGGTCTCAGGATTGGAATGGGAGGAGCTGGATATCACATCTCTTGCTAAAGGAAGGTTCTCAGGTTTGGAAGGGGAAGGATTTGGATATCACATCTCATGTTATAGGACGGGTCTCAGGATTGGAATGGGAAGGAGTTGGATATCACATCTCATGCTATAGGAAGGGTTTCAGGTTTGGTAGAAGCATTGAGATATCACATCTCATGCTATAGGAAGAGTCTCAGGTTTGGGAAGGGAAGGATTTGGATTTCACATCTCATGTTATAGGATGGTTCTCATGTTTGGTTTTTGAAGCATTGAGATATCACATCTCATGCTATCGGAAGGGTCTCAGGTTTGGAATGGGAAGGAGTTGGATATCACATCTCATGTTATAGGAAGAGTCTCAGGTTTGGTATTAGAAGCATTGGATATCACATATCATGCTATAGGAAGTGTCTCCGGATTGGAATGGGAAGGACTTGGATATCACATCTCATGCTATAGGGAGGGTCTCAAGTTTGATATTAGAAGCATTGAGATATCACATCTCATGCTATAGGAAGGGTCTCAGGATTGGAATGGGAAGGAGTTGGGTATCACATCTCATGCTATAGGAAGGGTCTCAGGATTGGTATAAGTATTGAGATATAACATCTCATGCTATAGGAAGGGTCTCAGGATTGGAATGGAAGGAGTTGGATATCACATCTCATGTTATAGGAAGGACCTTAGGTTTGGTATTAGAAGCATTGAGATATCACATCTCATGCTATAGGAAGGGTCTCGGGATTGGAATGGGAAGGAGTTGGATATCACATCTCATGTTATAGGAAGAGTCTCAGGTTTGGTATTAGAAGCATTGGATATCACATATCATGCTATAGGAAGTGTCTCAGGATTGGAATGGGAAGGACTTGGATATCACATCTCATGCTATAGGAAGGGTCTCAGGATTGGAATGGGAAGGAGTTGGATATCACATCTCATGCTATAGGAAGGGTCTCAGGTTTGGTATAAGCATTGAGATATCACATCTCATGCTATAGGAAGGGTCTCAGGATTGGAATGGGAAGGAGTTGTATATGACATCTTATGCCGTAGGAAGGGTCTCAGGTTTCGTATAAGCATTGAGATATCACATCTCTGCTATCGGAAGGGTCTCAGGATTGGAATGGGAAGGAGTTGGATATCCCATCTCATGTTATAGGAAGAGTCTCAGGTTTGGTATTAGAAGCATTGGATATCACATATCATGCTATAGGAAGTGTCTCAGGATTGGAATGGGAAGGACTTGGATATCTCATCTCATGCTATAGGGAGGGTCTCGAGTTTGATATTAAAAGCATTGAGATATCACATCTAATGCTATAGGAAGGGTCTCAGGATTGGAATGGGAAGGAGTTGGATATCATCTCATGCTATAGGAAGGGTCTCAGGTTTGGTATAAGCAGTGAGATATCACATCTCATGCTATAGGAAGGGTCTCAGGTTTGGTATTAGAAGCATTGGATATCACATATCATGCTATAGGAAGTGTCTCAGGATTGGAATGGGAAGGACTTGGATATCACATCTCATGCTATAGGCAGGGTCTCAAGTTTGATATTAGAAGCATTGAGATATCACATCTCATGCTATAGGAAGGGTCTCAGGATTGGAATGGGAAGGAGTTGGATATCACATCTCATGCTATAGGAAGGGTCTCAGGTTTGGTATAAGCAGTGAGATATCACATCTCATGCTATAGGAAGGGTCTCAGGATTGGAATGGGAAGGAGTTGGATATCACATCTCATGTTATAGGAAGGATCTCAGGTTTGGTATAAGCATTGAGATATCACATCTCTGCTATCGGAAGGGTCTCAGGATTGGAATGGGAAGGAGTTGGATATTCCCATTTCATGTTATAGGAAGGATCTCAGGTTTGGTATAAGCATTGAGATATCACATCTCTGCTATCGGAAGGGTCTCAGGATTGGAATGGGAAGGAGTTGGATATTCCCATCTCATGTTATAGGAAGGGTCTCAGGTTTGGTATTAGAAGCATTGAGATATCACATCTCATGCTGTAGGAAGGGTCTCAGGATTGGAATTGGAAGGAGTTGGATATCACATCTCATGCTATAGGAAGGATCACAGGTTTGGTATTAGAAGCATTGAGATATCACATCTCATGCTATCAGAAGGGTCTCAGGATTGGAATGGGAAGGAGTTGGATATCACATCTCATGCTATAGGAAGGGTCTCAGGTTTGGAACGGGAAGGAGTTAGATATCATATCTCATGTTATAGGAAGAGTCTCAGGTTTGGTATAAGCATTGAGATATCACATCTCTGCTATCGGAGGTGTCTCAGGATTGGGATGGGAAGGAGTTGGATATCACATCTCATGCTATAGGAAGGGTATCAGGTTTGGAACGGGAAGGAGTTGGATATCCCATCTCATGTTATAGGACGGGTCTCAGGTTTGGTATTAGAAGCATTGAGATATCACATCGCATGCTGTAGGAAGGATCTCAGGTTTGGAATGGGAAGGAATTGGATATCACATCTCATGTCATAGGAAGTATCTCAGGTTTGGTATTAGAAGCATTGAGATATCACATCTCATGCTATAGGAATGGTCTCAGGATTGGAATGGGTAGGAGTTGGATATTACATTCTTGCTATAGGAAGGGTCTCATGTTTGGAATGGGAAGGAGTTGGATATCACATATGCTATAGAAAGGGTCTCAGGTTTGGTATTAGAAGCATTGAGATATCACATCGCATGCTGTAGGAAGGATCTCAGGTTTGGAATGGGAAGGAATTGGATATCACATCTCATGTCATAGGAAGTATCTCAGGTTTGGTATTAGAAGCATTGAGATATCACATCTCATGCTATAGGAATGGTCTCAGGATTGGAATGGGTAGGAGTTGGATATTACATTCTTGCTATAGGAAGGGTCTCATGTTTGGAACGGGAAGGAGTTGGATATCACATATGCTATAGAAAGGGGCTCAGGTTTGGAACGGGAAGGAGTTGGATATTACATCTCATGCTATAGGTAGGCTCTCAGGTTTGGTATAAGCATTGAGATATCACATCTCATGCTATAGGAAGGGTTTCAGGATTGGAATGGGAAGGATTTGGATATCACATCTCATGCTATAGGAAGGGTCTCAGGTTTGGTATAAGCATGGAGATATCACTTCTCATGCTATAGGAAGTGTCTCAGGATTGGAATGGGAAGGAGTTGGATATCACATCTCATGTTATAGGAAGGATCTCAGGTTTGGTATTAGAAGCATTGAGACATCACATCTCATGCTATAGGAAGGGTCTCAGGATTGGAATGGGAAGTAGTTGGATATCACATCTCATGCTATCGGAAGGATCTCAGGTTTGGTATTAGAAGCATTGAGATATCAAATCTCATGCTATAGGAAGGGTCGCAGGATTGGAATGGGAAGGAGTTCGATATCACATCTCATGCTATGGGAAGGGTCTCAGGATTGGAATGGGAAGGAGTTTTATATGACATCTCATGCCATAGGAAGGATCTCAGGTTTGGTATTAGAAGCATTGAGACATAACATCTCATGTTATAGGAAGGGTCTCAGGATTGGAATGGGAAGGAGTTGGATATCACATCTCATGCTATAGGAAGGGTCTCAGGTTTGGTATAAGTATTGAGATATCACATCTCATGCTATAGGAAGGGTCTCAGGATTGGAATGGGAAGGAGTTGTATATGACATCTCATGCCACAGGAAGGGTCTCAGGTTTGGTATAAGCATTGAGATATCACATCTCTGCTATCGGAAGGGTCTCAGGATTGGAATGGGAAGGAGGTAGATATCCCATCTTACGTTATAGGAAGGGTCTCAGGTTTGGTATTAGAAGCATTGAGATATCACATCTCATGCTATAGGAAGGGTCTCAGGATTGGAATGGGAAGGACTTGGATATCACATCTCATTCTATAGGGAGGGTCTCACGTTTGGAAAGGGAAGGAGTTGGATATCACATCTCATGTTATAGGAAGGATCTCAGGTTTGGTATTAGAAGCATTGAGATATCACATCTCATGCTATCGGAAGGATCTCAGGTTTGGTATTAGAGGTATTGAGGTATCACATCTCATGCTAAAGGGAGGGTCTCAGATTTGGAAGGGGAAGGATTTGGATATCACATCTCTTGTTATAGGAAGGATCACAGGTTTGGTATTAGAAGCATTGAGATATCACATCTCATGCTATGGGAAGGGTCTCAGGATTGGAATGGGAAGGAGTTGGATATCGAATCTCATGCTATAGGAAGGGTCTCAGGTTTGGAACGGGAAGGAGTTAGATATCACATCTCATGTTATAGTAAGAGTCTCAGGTTTGGTATAAGCATTGAGATTTCACATCTCTGCTATCGGAGGTGTCTCAGGATTGGGATGGGAAGGAATTGGATATCACATCTCATGCTATAGGAAGGGTATCAGGTTTGGAACGGGAAGGAGTTGGATATCCCATCTCATGTTATAGGACGGGTCTCAGTTTTGATATTAGAAGCATTGAGATATCACATCACATGCTGTAGGAAGGGTCTCAGGTTTGGAATGAGAAGGATTTAGATATCACATCTCATGCCATAGGAAGGATCTCAGGTTTGGTATAAGCATTGAGATATCACATCTCTGCTATTGGAAAGGTCTCAAGATTGGAATGGGAAGGACTTGGATATCACAATTCATGTTATAGGAAGGGTCTCAGGTTTGGTATTAGAAGCATTGAGATATGACATCTCATGCTATAGGAAGGGTCTCAGGATTGGAATGGGAAGGACTTGGATATCACATCTCATGTTATAGGAAGGGTCTCAGGTTTGGTATTAGAAGCATTGAGATATGACATCTCATGCTATAGGAAGGGTCTCAGGATTGGAATGGGAAGGACTTGGATATCACATCTCATGCTATAGGAAGGGTCTCAGGAGTGGAATGGGAAGGAGTTGGATATCAGATCTCATGATAAAGGAAGGGTCTAAGGTTTGGAAGGGGAAGGATTTGGATATCACATCTCATGTTATTGGACTGGTCTCAGGTTTGGTATTAGAAGCATTGAGATAACAAGTCTCATGGTATAGGACGGTAGTTTGATATCACATCTCATGCCATGGTATGGGTCTCAGGTTTTGTAGAAGCATTAGGATATCACATCTCATGCTATCGGAAGGATATCAGGATTAGATTTGGAAGGAGTTGGATATCCCATCTCATGCTATAGGAAGGGTCTCAGGTTGGAATGGGAAGGAGTTGGATATCACATCTCATGTTATAGGAAGGGTCTCAGGATTGGAATGGGAAGGACTTGGATATCACATCTCATGCTGTAGGAAGGCTCTCAGGTTTGGAAAGGGAAGGAGTTGGATATCACATTTCATGTTAGAGGTAGGATCTCAGGTTTGGTATTAGAGGCATTGAGATATCACATCTCATGCTATCAGAAGGGTATCAGGATTGGAATGGGAAGGAATTGGATATCACATCTCATGCTAAAGGGAGGGTCTCAGGTTTGGTATTAGAAGCATTGAGATATCACATCTCATGCTATCGGAAGGATCTCAGGTTTGGTATTAGAAGCATTGAGATATCACATCTCATGCTATAGGAAGGGTCTCAGGATTGGAATGGGAAGGAGTTGGATATCACATCTCATGTTATAGGAAGGATCTCAGGTTTGGTATTAGAAGCATTGAGATATCACATCTCATGCTATAGGAAGGGTCTCAGGATTGGAATGGGAAGGAGTTGGATATCACATCTCATGCTAAAGGAAGGGTCTCAGTTTTGGTAGAAGCATTGAGATATCACATCTCATGCTATAGGAAGGGTCTCAGGATTGGAATGGGAAGGAGTTGGATATCACATCTCGTGCTATAGGAAGGGTCTCAGGTTTGGTATAAGCATTGAGATATCACATCTCTGCTATCGGAAGGGTCTCAGGATTGGAATGGGAAGGACTTAGATATCACATCTCATGCTATAGGGAGGGTCTCAGTATTGATATTAGAAGCATTGAGATATCACATCTCATGCTATCGGAAGGGTCTCAGGATTGGAATGGAAGGAGCTGGATATCACATCTCATGCTAAGACCTGATATACCCTTCCTATAAAATGAGATGGGAATATCCAACTCCTTCCCATTCTAATCCTGAGACACTTCCTATAGCATGAGATGTGATATCTCACTGCTTATACCAAACCTGATACCCTTCCTATAGCATGAGATGTGATATCCAACTCCTTCCCATTCCAATCCTGAGTCCCTTCCTATAGCATGAGATGTGATATCTCAATGCTTCTAATATCAAACTTGAGACCCTCCCTATAGCATGAGATGTGATATCCAAGTCCTTCACATTCCAATCCTGAGACACTTCCTATAGCATGAGATGTGATATCTCAATGCTTCTACTACCAAACCTGAGACTCTTCCTATAACATGAGATGGGATATCCAACTCCTTCCCATTCCAATCCTGAGACCCTTCCAAAAGCAGAGATGTGATATCTCAATGCTTATACCAAACCTGAGACCCTTCCTATGGCATGAGATGTCATATACATATCCTTCCCATTCCAATCCTGAGACCCTTCCTATAGCATGAGATGTGATATCTCAATGCTTATACCAAACCTGAGACCCTTCCTGTAGCATGAGATGTGATATCCAACTCCTTCCCATTCCAATCCTGAGACCCTTCCTATAGCATGAGATGTGATATCTCAATGCCTCTAATACCAAACCTGAGATCCTTCCTCTAACATGAAATGTGATATCCAGCACCTTCCCTTTCCAAACCTGAGAGCCTACCTATAGCTTGAGATGTGATATCCAAGTCCTTCCCATTCCAATCCTTAGACCCTTCCTACAGCATGCAATATGATATCTCAATGATTCTAATAACAAACCTGAGACCCGTCCTATAACATGAGATGGGATATCCAACTCCTTCCCATTCCAATCCTGAGACACTTCCGATAGCAGAGATGTGATATCTCAATGCTTATACAAAACCTGAGACCCTTCCTATAACATGAGATGTGATATCCAACTCCTTCCAAATCCAATCCTGATACCCTTCCGATAGCATGAGATGTGATATCCCAATGCTTCTACCAAACCTGAGACCCATACTATGGCATGAGATGTGATATCAAACTCCTTCCCATTCCAATCCTGAGACCCTTCCTATAGCTTAAGATGTGATATCCAACTCCTTCCCATTACAATTCTGAGACCCTTCCTATACCATGAGACTTGATATCTCAATGCTTCTAATACCAAACCTGAGACCCGTCCTATAACATGAGATGTGATATCCAAATCCTTCCCCTTCCAAACCTTAGACCCTTCCTTTATCATGAGATGTGATATCCAACTCCTTCCCATTCCAATCCTGAGACCCTTCCGATATCATGAGATGTGATATCTCAATGCTTCTAATATCAAACTTGAGACCCTCCCTATAGCATGAGATGTGATATCCAAGTCCTTCCCATTCCAATCCTGAGACCCTTCCTATAACATGAGATGGGAATATCCAACTCCTTCCCATTCCAATCCTGAGACCCTTCCGATAACAGAGATGTGATATCTCAATGCTTATACCAAACCTGAGATCGTTCCTATAACATGAGATGTAATATCCAACTTCTTCCCATTCCAATCCTGAGACACTTCCTATAGCATGAGATGTGATATCTCACTGCTTATACCAAACCTGAGACCCTTCCTATAGCATGAGATGTGATATCCAACTCCTTCCCATTCCAATCCTGAGACCCTTCCTATAGTATGAGATGAGATATCTCAATGCTTCTAATACCAAACCTGAGACTCTTCCTATAACATGAGATGGGATATCCAACTCCTTCCCATTCCAATCCTGAGACCCTTCCGATAGTAGAGATGTGATATCTCACTGCTTATACCAAACCTGAGACCCTTCCTATAGCATGAGATGTGATATCCAACTCCTTCCCATTTCAATCCTGAGACCCTTCCTATAGCATGAGATGTGATATTTCAATGCTTATACCAAGCCTGAGACCCTTCATATAGCATGAGATGTGAAATCCAACTCCTTCCCATTACAATCCTGAGACCCTTCCTATAGCATGAGATGTGATGTCTCAATGCTTCTAATACCAAACCTGAGATCCTTCCTATAACATGAGAAGTGATATCCAACTCCTTCCATTCCAATCCTGAGACCCTTCCTATAGCATGAGATGTGATATCTCAATGCTTCTAATATCAAACTTGAGACCCTCCCTATAGCATGAGATGTGATATCCAAGTCCTTCCCATTCCAATCCTGAGACACTTCCTATAGCATGAGATGTGATATCTCAATGCTTCTAATACCAAACCTGAGACTCTTCCTATAACATGAGATGGGATATCCAACTCCTTCCCATTCCAATCCTGAGACCCTTCCAAAAGCAGAGATGTGATATCTCAATGCTTATACCAAACCTGAGACCCTTCCTATGGCATGAGATGTCATATACATATCCTTCCCATTCCAATCCTGAGACCCTTCCTATAGCATGAGATGTGATATCTCAATGCTTATACCAAACCTGAGACCCTTCCTATAGCATGAGATGTGATATCCAAGTCCTTCCCATTCCAATCCTAAGACCCTTCCTATAGCATGCAATATGATATCTCAATGAATCTAATACCAAACCTGAGACTCTTCCTATACCATGAGATGGGATATCCAACTCCTTCCCATTCCAATCCTGAGACCCTTCCAAAAGCAGAGATGTGATATCTCAATGCTTATACCAAACCTGAGACCCTTCCTATGGCATGAGATGTCATATACATATCCTTTCCATTCCAATCCTGAGACCCTTCCTATAGCATGAGATGTGATATCTCAATGCTTATACCAAACCTGAGACCCTTCCTATAGCATGAGATGTGATATCCATGTCCTTCCCATTCCAATCCTTAGACCCTTCCTATAGCATGCAATATGATATCTCAATGATTCTAATAATAAACCTGAGACCCGTCCTATAACATGAGATGGGATATCCAACTCCTTCCCATTCCAATCCTGAGACCCTTCCGATAGCAGAGATGTGATATCTCAATGCTTATACCAAACCTGAGACCCTTCCTACGGCATGAGATGTCATATACAACTCCTTCCCATTCCAATCCTGAGACCCTTCCCATAGCATGAGATGTGATATCTCAATGCTTATACCAAACCTGAGACACTTCATATAGCATGAGATGTGATATCCAACTCCTTCCCATTACAATCCTGAGTCCCTTCCTATAGCATGAGATGTGATGTCTCAATGCTTCTAATACCAAACCTGAGATCCTTCCTATAACATGAGATGTGATATCCAACTCCTTCCATTCCAATCCTGAGACCCTTCCTATAGCATGAGATGTGATATCTCAATGCTTCTAATATCAAACTTGAGACCCTCCCTATAGCATGAGAAGTGATATCCAATTCCTTCCCATTCCAATCCTGAGACCCTCCCTATAACATGAGATGGGATATCCAACTCCTTCCCATTACAATCCTGAGACCCTTCCAAAAGCAGAGATGTGATATCTCAATGCTTATACCAAACCTGAGACCCTTTTTATGTCATGAGATGTCATATACATATCCTTCCCATTCCAATCCTGAGACCCTTCCTATAGCATGAGATGTGATATCTCAATGCTTATACCAAACCTGAGACCCTTCCTATAGCATGAGATGTGATATCCAACTCCTTCCCATTCCAATCCTGAGACCCTTCCTATAGCATGAGATGTGATATCTCAATGCCTCTAATGCCAAACCTGAGATCCTTCCTCTAACATGAAATGTGATATCCAACTCCTTCCCTTTCCAAACCTGAGAGCCTACCTATAGCATGAGATGTGATATCCAAGTCCTTCCCATTCCAATCCTTAGACCCTTCCTATAGCATGCAATATGATATCTCAATGATTCTAATAACAAACCTGAGATCCTTCCTCTAACATGAAATGTGATATCCAACTCCTTCCCTTTCCAAACCTGAGACCCTTCCTATAACATGAGATGGGATATCCAACTCCTTCCCATTCCAATCCTGAGACACTTCCGATAGCAGAGATGTGATATCTCAATGCTTATTCCAAACCTGAGACCCTTCCTATAACATGAGATGTGATATCCAACTCCTTCCCATTCCAAACCTGAGACCCTTCCTATAGCATATGTGATATCCAACTCCTTCCAATTCCAAACATGAGACCCTTCCCATAGCAAGAATGTAATATCCAACTCCTTCCCATTCCAATCCTGAGACCATTCCTATAGCATGAGATGTGAGATCTCAATGCTTCTAATACCAAACCTGAGATCCTTCCTATGACATGAGATGTGATATCCAATTCCTTCCCATTCCAAACCTGAGACCCTTCCTACAGCATGCGATGTGATATCTCAATGCTTCTAATACCAAACCTGAGACCAGTCCTATAACATGAGATGGGATATCCAACTCCTTCCCGTTCCAATCCTGAGACACTTCCGATTGCAGAGATGCGATATCTCAATGCTTATACCAAACCGCAGACTCTTCCTATAACATGAGATGTGATATCCAACTCCTTCCCGTTCCAAACCTGAGACCCTTCCTATAGCATGAGATGTGATATCCAACTCCTTCCCATTCCAATCCTGAGACCCTTCCGATAGCATGAGATGTGATATCTCAATGCCTCTAATACCAAACCTGAGATCCTTCCTATAACATGTGATGTGATATTCAATTCCTTCCCCTTCCAAACCTGAGACCCTCCCTTTAGCATGAGATGTGATATCCAACTCCTTCCCATTCCAATCCTGAGACCCTTATGATAGCATGAGTTGTGATATCTCAATGCCTCTAATACCAAACCTGAGATCCTACCTCTAGCATGAAATGTGATATCCAACTCTTCCAAAACCCCTTTCAAACCTGAGACCCTTCCTATGGCATGAGATGTCATATACAACTCCTTCCCATTCCAATCCTGAGCCCTTCCTATATCATGAGATGTGATATCTCAATGCTTATACCAAACCTGAGACTCTTCCTATAGCATGAGATGTGATATCCAACTTCTTCCCATTCCAATCCTGAGACCCTTCCTATAACATGAGATGTGATATCTCAATGCTTCTAATACCAAACCTGAGATCCTTCCTATAACATGAGATGTGATATCCAAATCCTTCCCCTTCCAAACCTGAGACCCTCCCTTTAGCATGAGATGTGATATCCAACTCCTTCCCATTCCATTCCTGAGACCCTTCTGATAGCATGAGATGTGATATCTCAATGCCTCTAATACCAAACCTGAGATCCTACCTCTAACATGAAATGTGATATCCAACTCTTTCCCCTTCCAAACCTGAGAGCCTTCCTATAGCATGAGATGTGATATCCAAGTCCTTCCCATTCCAATCCTGAGACCCTTCCTATAGCTTGAGATGTGATATCCAACTCCTTCCCATTCCAATTCTGAGACCCTTCCTATACTATGAGACTTGATATCTCAATGCTTCTAATACCAAACCTGAGACCCGTAATATAACATGAGATGTAATATCCAAATCCTTCCCCTTCCAAACCTTAGACCCTTCCTTTATCATGAGATGTGATATCCAACTCCTTCCCATTCCAATCCTGAGACCCTTCCGATATCATGAGATGTGATATCTCAAAGCTTCTAATATCAAACTTGAGACCCTCCCTATAGCATGAGATGTGATATCCAAGTCCTTCCCATTCCAATCCTGAGACCCTTCCTATAGCATGAGATGTGATATCTCAATGCTTCTAATACCAAACCTGAGACCCTTCCTATAACATGAGATGGGAATATCCAACTCCTTCCCATTCCAATCCTGAGACCCTTCCGATAGCAGAGATGTGATATCTCAATGCTTATACCAAACCTGAAATCCTTCCTATAACATGAGATGTGATATCCAACTCCTTCCCATTCCAATCCTCAGACCCTTCCTATAGCATGAGATGTGATATCTCAATGCTTCTAATATCAAACTTGAGACCCTACCTATAGCATGAGATGTGATATCCAAGTCCTTCCCATTCCAATCCTGAGACACTTCCTATAGCATGAGATGTGATATCTCAATGCTTCTAATACCAAACCTGAGACTCTTCCTATAACATGAGATGGGATATCCAACTCCTTCCCATTCCAATCCTGAGACCCTTTTGATAGCAGAGATGTGATATCTCAATGTTTATACCAAACCTGAGACCCTTCCTACGGCATGAGATGTGATATCTAACTCCTTCCCATTCCAATCCTGAGACCCTTCCTATAGCATGAGATGTGATGTCTCAATGCTTCTAATTCCAAACCTGAGATCCTTCCTATAACATGAGATGTGATATCCAACTCCTTCCATTCCAATCCTGAGACCCTTCCTATAGTGTTAAGACGGATTTCTGAACTCTGTCCTGGTGGTGCAGAAGTTCAGAAGGCCAACCTAATTACTTGGAACAGGGTAACCTCTGGACGAGCCAGACCAATCAAGGTAGCAATCGCGGCGGTCAAGACTAGGTCTCAAGAGGGGTGAGGGTGACTGAAAGCCCGCAATGAGCACACAAAGCAAGAGCGCTTACAAACTACTCCAAACAGTTGTTATATCAAAAATATATACACATTTATTTTAAGGCCTTTAAAACAATGACCGTAGCGAGAAAATCACAATATCACAATAATAAGCCAACACATACCATATCAACACAATATATATACAAATACGACAGTCGCAAGCGTTATATGCACAAAATGTGTAGTCCACCTGAAAGGGAAGGAAAACAGGCAGTGCGATAATGCTTTAGACTCAGTTCGCCTTCAGAGGCACCTAACTAGATGGAAGTCCGAGCCCTGCGAAGAGTGGAGCCTTGTGCTCAAAGTACCTGCACACGCTGGTGCCAACGGGCAAAAGGAGAAGCTCTTCGGAGGAAGTCAGGCAGTTCGGGTTAGTGCACAACAGAAGAAGATCAGGTTCCGCGACTCAAGCGCAGCCTCCACAGTAAGCAGAAGCAGAGCGCGAGTACGGACAAAAGGGTGCTGTTTTTACACAGCGGGGAAAAGCAATGGGCTACTGCAGGAGGGCGACCAGATCCTAGCTAAACTACTCACCGGTCCCCGATGCAAGCAGACCCAGGCTTCTCCACGTTAGTTTCAGCAGCTGGCAGGTTCAGAAGAGCCGGGAATGCCTCGTCGTCGTGTAGAGAAAAAAGACGTCCCAATCGAAGAAACCTGCACAGTTTTGTCACCACCGCAGGGCAACGGAGCAGCCGTGTGTATCCGAGCCAAATGTACACTCCTCACTTCAGACTTGGGAACGCCAAGTGTACTAAGCGTGTGAGAGTGACCAGGACTCGAAATACAACACAACCTGGCGGCGGTTACAGAGCAAGACTCCCTTGTAAGCTGGTCAGTCAACTGGATGGCCCAGAGACGCTTCCGAAGGCTTACTGGCAGGAGATGATGAAGTCGCCGAGAATAGCTGTTCCTGCTATTCCAAAGGTCGAAGCACCAGTACAGGCCTTCTGGTTCGATCAAAGGAGGAAAGGGTTTCACAGGACGACAGCAGTGCAAAGGAGTCCTTCAGCGGGTCACCAGCGATTCCTCGGTCCAGCCTCTTGGTTGCAGGATACTTGGCTCCTGTATTCCTTCGTTCGTGAGAACTCAGGAGATCGACATGGTAGTGGTGTTTCCAGCCCCCTCTTATCCACGGTTCCCTTCGCGCCAAAACGGAGGGGAGCCAATGGGAGACCCGCTCATCAACACACATACCATACGTGGACCAATCACGGACCACGGTGGTCCCAGGCATTCACACTACCCTAGACTCTCTGGCACCCAGGATGTGTATTGGGACCAGACATCCCAGCCCACACCCTGGAGGCACACAAAAGACATGTAGAAGCCCGCGAAAGCAACCACGTTTCGCGGGAAAGTACATGCCCAAATAAGGAAGGCCCCGGGTCGCTCGACCTGGGGAAGGTGAAGGGAGCAAGACGGTCAGTGGACAAGACAAAGGAGCCTCGTGGTCTGGCCATTTTGGGAGCCAGGCCACCATTTTGGGTTCAGTGCGAAAAACGCGCTCAGAACGCCAAAAGGAGCTCAAAATACACAAATCGATCGCTGCCACCATTCCAGTCCCTGAATGACTTGCACCGATCAAAATACCATCCTAAACGAGTATCTAGGGCCTGTAGAAGGCTAGAGACCCAAGAGAGCTGTAACTTAGCTTACAGTGCCCTCTTGTGTCATGTTGCACTAAAGCCGCAACATGATAAAAGAAACTACGGGAAAACAGCTATCCCCGGTACTGACTGTCTTAAGGGCATGTCAGTTTCCCCGTAAGAAAAGGAGCGAAAGCCCAGAGGAGTGCGGCAGAAGGCTGCACTTCTCTGGCAAAGTCAAGAACAAGGTGAAAAACAACAGCAAAAAGTTTAGGGGTTGCCACATGGAAGGAAAATTACCTACAATTACGAAATCTTTCCTAACACTCGCCCCTCCCAGACTATGGACAGGGGGAACTAATCCACCCCTGGATGAGTCTCTTGTTCAGGTCGGTTAAACATTCTGGACAACCCATCAGCATTGCTATGTTGGACACCTGGCCTATGCTCAATAGTGAAGTCAAAGCCTTGTAGACTTATGGACCACCTAAGCAACTTTGGATTCCCCCCCTTCATGTTCATTAGCCACTTTAACGGCTTATGGTCAGTTTGCACAGTGAAGTGGGTCCCATAGAGGTAGGGCCTCAACTTCCTTAGGGCCCACACAACAGAGAAACATTCTTTCTCTACCGTGGACCATCTGAGCTCTCTGTCCTTAAGCTGGCGACTAATTAAACCGATAGGGTGTTCCTTACCCTTCTCATCTACTTGTGATAGTACAGCTCCTATCCCAGTGTTAGAGGCGTCCGTTTGCACTATAAAAGGTCTTTCATAATCCGGGGCCCTAAGGACAGGGGCCTGGCACAAGGAGTCTTTTAAGCCATTGAAGGCCTTCTCACACTCGTCAGTCCAAGTTACCTTCTTGGTTTTCTTCGGAGTTGTGAGGGCAGTCAGAGGAGCAGCTATGGTGCCATAGTCTGCCACAAAATTGCGGTAATACCCCGTGAGTCCTAAGAAGGCTCTCACTTGGGTTTGCGTAGTGGGGGTAGGCCAGTCTTGTACTGCTTGTACTTTACTGGGTAGAGGCTGTATCCTCCCTCCACCTACTTCATGTCCAAGGTAAACCACTAAGCCTTGTCCAATCTGGCATTTACTAGCCTTTATGGTCAAGTGGGCTTTCTGAAGAGCCTGGAGCACAATCCCGAGGTGTTTCACATGGTCTTCCCAGGTGGCACTGAAAACTGCTATATCGTCCAGATATGCAAGGCAGAATTCGTCCAACCCATTCAACACATGATTCACAAGCCTCTGGAAAGTGGCAGGTGCATTCTTCAACCCGAACGGCATTACCCGGAATTGGTAAAGGCCGTCTGGAGTAGAAAATGCTGTCTTCTCCTTGGCATGTTCTGCTAAAGCTATTTGCCAATAGCCAGCAGTGAGGTCAAACATGCTGAGATACTTGGAGGCACCCAAAGTATCCACCAGCTCATCTGTTCGAGGCAAGGGGTGTGCATCTGTCTTGGTGACAGCATTCAGAGCCCTGTAATCCACGCAGAACCTCAATTCAGAAGTGCCTGCCTTTGGAACCAACACCACTGGGCTGGACCAAGGACTACTAGAGGGTTCAATCACCCCAAGGTCTAACATCTTGTTGACCTCGGTCTTAATATAAGACCGTACTTTGTCTGACATCCTGTATCCCCTACTTTTGGTAGGTACACTGTCTCCTGTGTCAATGTTATGTTTGCACCAAGGTGTCAAACCAGGCGACTGTGAAAACAGGGGGGAAAACTGCCTAAGCAAACTTTTCACCTCAGCCTGCTGATCAGAAGTCAGGTGAGGGGCCACTCGGACACCCTCAAAGGAGCTATCTGAAGGACCGCTTTGGAACAGGTCGGGGAGAGGTTCAGACTCCTCTTCCTCAACGTCTGAAGCCAGTAGCAGTGCTGCGATTTCGATTCTTGGGACGAAAGCCTTCAGCCTATTCACGTGAAACACTTTTGGAGCCTGTCCAGGCCTTCCAAGGTCCACTAAATAGTTAACCTCACCCAGGGGCTCCACCACTGTGTAAGGGCCTGACCATTTGTCCTGTAAAGCTCGAGGCCTTATGGGATTCATGATCAGGACTTGCTGACCAGGTGTAAAGTTGATGAGGGAAGCTTTCTGGTCGTACCAATGTTTCACCAGCGCTTGCCCTGCCTTCAATTTATCACTAGCCAAGCCCATCAGGAGTACCATCCGTTTTCTGAGCCCTAGCACATAATCAACTACGTTGGTAGTAACAGGGGGAGTGGGCATCTCCCATCCCTCTTTGACGATGGCTAACGGTCCCCGTACGGGATGACCGAACAGAAGAAGTTCGAAGGGGCTGAAGCCAACACCCTCCTGTGGTACCTCTCGGTAGGCAAACAGTAAGCATGAAACAAGAAGATCCCATTTTCTTCTCTGAGGCTCCTCCAGAGCCCCAATCATGCTCTTTAACGTCCTGTTAAAACGCCCCCCCAGACCATTGGTCTGGGGGTGGTATGCAGAAGAGAACCTTTAGGTGACCCTACATTCTATCCACATAGCCTGCCTATACTTCGACATAAAGTTGCTGCCATCATCCGGCACAACTTCTTTAGGGAAGCCAACCCTAGTAAACATGCCGAGTAAAGATTCTGCAACTGGCTTGGCAGTTACAGTTGTAAATGGGACGGCCTCAGGATACCGGGTTGCATGGTCGACCAGCACCAGGATAAACCTATTGCCTGAGGATGTTTGCGGGTCAAGGGGACCAACGATGTCGATCCCTACCCTTTCAAATGGTACCCCCACAACTGGGAGCGGTACCAACGGAGCTTGGATTGTCGCGCCAACCTTACCAGACAACTGGCAGGTGGCACAACTCCTGCAGTGACTTTCTACTTGCTCCCCCATCTTGGGCCAGTAGAAGTGCATGGATAACCTTTGCTTGGTCTTCCTCATACCGAGGTGACCAGCAAGGGGAACTTCATGCGCCAACTGCAGGAGGAAGGGCCTAACAGCAAGGGGAACCACCACCCTCCTATGGTCTCCTTCTGTAGACTCTGTGGGCTCACTATACAGGAGTCCACCTTCCTGGTAAATCCTATGCATCCCAGGAGGTTCACCCTCAAGCTGGGAGCAGGCCTGTCTCCTTAGGCCTTCCAGAGATGGGCACTCGCGTTGGCCTTTACTGAATTCGTCCCTATCAGGACCTCCTTCAACTAACAAGTCTTTTAGTTCACGATGATCGTTGGGGTCAAATACTTCAGGCATCGCCACCTCCTCGTCAGGCCCGGGCGATTGACCAACTTCCTCCACCGCAGTGGTAGGCGAGCTTGGGGGAATATTCTCTTTCCCTCGTCTTGACTTGTCGACTCCTTTCGCCTTGGGTTTCCCCTTCGGCTGGGGCGGCGTATTGGACTTGGCCAATGCTGCCCGTGCTTGAGACCGTGTGTAGGGTCTTTCGGCAGTGTCTCCTACGAGCCCTAAAGCTCTGAGATCATTACCCAACAAGACCTTTCCCGGGACGTTTCTCTGAATGCTCACAGGAATCCTGACTGCTGTACCATTTAAAGTAAGATTTACAGGTATTACTGGAAACATACGGAGGGGGCCGTCAGCCAATTTAGTGGGCATCAGAGTAGCTCTGGCAACTTCCTCTGAGTCTACCAAGGTAGAATCCACTACAGAGCGACTGCACCCACTATCCCTAAGAGCTGGAGTATCCACTCCATTGATCAGCACACTGTCTTTAAAGTAGCGCTTGGTATTATCCGGAATCCTAGCATAAGCCTCTGCGACTTTAGGCTCCCAGGAACCCAGGGACACTAAAACTACCTCAGCCTCTATTCCACTGGGAAATGAGTCTGAGGAGAAGGATGCTCCTGTAATCTCTTCTTCCTCGTAGGAGGAGAAGGCCAGATTAGCGGAGTGGACCCCCAAAGGTCTAACCTTACAACGGGGATCCCCCTTCACGTGGTCAGTTGCTCCACAAGAAAAACAAGCCCCAGTGGGTCTGTTTACGTAGGGAGGCTTATTGTAACCAGAGTTCTGTTTCGGAGGCTGACCTCCACTACCCTGTGAGTTCTCTTGTGTCTTACCCTTGTTTTTCTTTTTGTGGCCCTTATGGGAAGAAGATTTAGCAGATTCCCCACCCTCCATATCTTTGGACTTTTTCCCTTCCTCCTGCTTACCAGGATGAGTTTTGTCCTTATGGGACACTCGATGTGACACCCATAAGTCTGCTGCAATGGCCAGCTTCTTAGGATCTATCTCCTTCGAATCGGCCAAATGCTGCTTAAGCTCCGGGGAAGAAGAAGCAAAAATGTGTTCCAGCATGACAAGATTTATCATGCCTTCGAAGGTAGAAACCTTATAACCTTCGACCCAGCCAGTTAAGTTTTTCAAGGATTCAGCGACATAAGATACCCAAGTACCACCTTCCTTTTTCTTATACTCTCGAAAACGCTTTAAATATTGGGCCGGAGTCTTCCCAAACTTTAAAATGAGAGTTTGCTTTAACATTGCGAAATCAGCTCGCTCAGCCTTCGACATTTCCATAATGGCACTACAGCCAGAATGGGGCAGTCTACTGAGCAACCACGCAATCTTATCAGCATTGTCAACTTCTTGAACTTCGCATGCATACTCAAACGCATTCAGCCAGTCCATAATGTCATTCCTTTCTTCATACACACTGAGCAGATCTTTCGGAAACCGTGGATGAGAGGAGGCCCCAGACCCATGTCCAGGACCCTTGGACCCATTTGCAACCTGAAGCTTGGCCAGTTCCAACTGGTGATCCCTGTCTTTCTGTTTTTCTGCCTGTTCGATTTTTAGTTTGGCTATGCTGAATTCAAGCTCCTGCTGCCTAAACCGCAGCTCTTGCTTCTTGAATTCAAGCATAGCATCCCCATCAACACTGGCAGAGGAAACAGACATCTCGTCCTCCCTGTCCTCGTGGTCGCGATGGATCAGTGCAGCGGCAGAACCGTCGGTTCTACCAGTGAGAGTAGCCCCACCACCTTCTGCACTGTCCTCAGAAGTTATAGCGTCAAGCTGCGCTGCTTGCCACGCCACGATTCTTTGGATCATTTCCAATTTCGTGCCTTGAGAGGAAACACCTCTCTCCGCACACATCTTCTTCAATGTTTCTGATTTGGAAGCATTTAAAGTTAACAAGGTATTTGTTTCCATACTGCTAGATAGGACTATGGCCTTTTAAAAGTTATACTACAACAATTCACAACGTGTACTGGTTGGAATAACCTGAAATGCCTTAGTTCGTGCGCAACACTGGATACCTTCAGTCGTATCCCACCGCTGTACACCAATTTGTTAAGACGGATTTCTGAACTCTGTCCTGGTGGCGCAGAAGTTCAGAAGGCCAACCTAATTACTTGGAACAGGGTAACCTCTGGACGAGCCAGACCAATCAAGGTAGCGATTGCGGCGGTCCAGACTAGGTCTCAAGAGGGGTGAGGGTGACTGAAAGCCCGCAATGAGCACACAAAGCAAGAGCGCTTACAAACTACTCCAAACAGTTGTTATATCAAAAATATATACACATTTATTTTAAGGCCTTTAAAACAATGACCGTAGCGAGAAAATCACAATATCACAATATTAAGCCAACACATACCATATCAACACAATATATATACAAATACGACAGTCGCAAGCGTTATATGCACGAAATGTGTAGTCCACCTGAAAGGGAAGGAAAACAGGCAGTGCGATAATGCTTTAGACTCAGTTCGCCTTCAGAGGCACCTAACTAGATGGAAGTCCGAGCCCTGCGAAGAGTGGAGCCTTGTGCTCAAAGTACCTGCACACGCTGGTGCCAACGGGCAAAAGGAGAAGCTCTTCGGAGGAAGTCAGGCAGTTCGGGTTAGTGCACAACAGAAGAAGAACAGGTTCCGCGACTCAAGCGCAGCCTCCACAGTAAGCAGAAGCAGAGCGCGAGTACGGACAAAAGGGTGCTGTTTTTACACAGCGGGGAAAAGCAATGGGCTACTGCAGGAGGGCGACCAGATCCTAGCTAAACTACTCACCGGTCCCCGATGCAAGCAGACCCAGGCTTCTCCACGTTAGTTTCAGCAGCTGACAGGTTCAGAAGAGCCGGGAATGCCTCGTCGTCGTGTAGAGAAAAAAGACGTCCCAATCGAAGAAACCTGCACAGTTTTGTCACCACCGCAGGGCAACGGAGCAGCCGTGTGTATCCGAGCCAAATGTACACTCCTCACTTCAGACTTGGGAACGCCAAGTGTACTAAGCGTGTGAGAGTGACCAGGACTCGAAATACAACACAACCTGGCGGCGGTTAGAGAGCAAGACTCCCTTGTAAGCTGGTCAGTCAACTGGATGGCCCAGAGACGCTTCCGAAGGCTTACTGGCAGGAGATGATGAAGTCGCCGAGAATAGCTGTTCCTGCTATTCCAAAGGTCGAAGCACCAGTACAGGCCTTCTGGTTCGATCAAAGGAGGAAAGGGTTTCACAGGACGACAGCAGTGCAAAGGAGTCCTTCAGCGGGTCACCAGCGATTCCTCGGTCCAGCCTCTTGGTTGCAGGATACTTGGCTCCTGTATTCCTTCGTTCGTGAGAACTCAGGAGATCGACATGGTAGTGGTGTTTCCAGCCCCCTCTTATCCACGGTTCCCTTCGCGCCAAAACGGAGGGGAGCCAATGGGAGATCCGCTCATCAACACACATACCATACGTTGACCAATCACGGACCACGGTGGTCCCAGGCATTCACACTACCCTAGACTCTCTGGCACCCAGGATGTGTATTGGGACCAGACATCCCAGCCCACACCCTGGAGGCACACAAAAGACATGTAGAAGCCCGCGAAAGCAACCACGTTTCGCGGGAAAGTACATGCCCAAATAAGGAAGGCCCCGGGTCGCTCGACCTGGGGAAGGTGAAGGGAGCAAGACGGTCAGTGGACAAGACAAAGGATCCTCGTGGTCTGGCCATTTTGGGAGCCAGGCCACCATTTTGGGTTCAGTGCGAAAAACGCGCTCAGAACGCCAAAAGGAGCTCAAAATACACAAATCGATCGCTGCCACCATTCCAGTCCCTGAATGACTTGCACCGATCAAAATACCATCCTAAACGAGTATCTAGGGCCTGTAGAAGGCTAGAGACCCAAGAGAGCTGTAACTTAGCTTACAGTGCCCTCTTGTGTCATGTTGCACTAAAGCCGCAACATGATAAAAGAAACTACGGGAAACAGCGTTCCCCGGTACTGACTGTCTTAAGGGCATGTCAGTTTCCCCGTAAGAAAAGAGCGAAAGCCCAGAGGAGTGCGGCAGAAGGCTGCACTTCTCTGGCAAAGTCAAAAACAAGGTGAATAACAACAGCAAAAAGTTTAGGGGTTGCCACATGGAAGGAAAATTCCCTACAATTACGAAATCTTTCCTAACACTATAGGAAGGGTCTCAGGATTGGAATGGGAAGGAGTTGGATATCACATCTCGTGCTATAGGAAGGGTCTCAGGTTTGGTATAAGCATTGAGATATCACATCTCTGCTATCGGAAGGGTCTCAGGATTGGAATGGGAAGGAGTTAGATATCACATCTCATGCTATAGGGAGGGTCGCAGTATTGATATTAGAAGCATTGAGATATCACATCTCATGCTATCGGAAGGGTCTCAGGATTGGAATGGAAGGAGCTGGATATCACATCTCATGCTAAGACCTGATATACCCTTCCTATAAAATGAGATGGGAATATCCAACTCCTTCCCATTCCAATCCTGAGACCCTTCCGATAGCAGAGATGTGATATCTCAATGCTTATACCAAACCTGAGATCCTTCCTATAACATGAGGTGTGATATCCAACTCCTTCCCATTCCAATCCTGAGACACTTCCTATAGCATGAGATGTGATATCTCACTGCTTATACCAAACCTGATACCCTTCCTATAGCATGAGATGTGATATCCAACTCCTTCCCATTCCAATCCTGAGTCCCTTCCTATAGCATGAGATGTGATATCTCAATGCTTCTAATATCAAACTTGAGACCCTCCCTATAGCATGAGATGTGATATCCAAGTCCTTCACATTCCAATCCTGAGACACTTCCTATAGCATGAGATGTGATATCTCAATGCTTCTAATACCAAACCTGAGACTCTTCCTATAACATGAGATGGGATATCCAACTCCTTCCTCCCATTCCAATCCTGAGACCCTTCCAAAAGCAGAGATGTGATATCTCAATGCTTATACCAAACCTGAGACCCTTCCTATGGCATGAGATGTCATATACATATCCTTCCCATTCCAATCCTGAGACCCTTCCTATAGCATGAGATGTGATATCTCAATGCTTATACCAAACCTGAGACTCTTCCTATAGCATGAGATGCACTTCTCTGGCAAAGTCAAGAACAAGGTGAAAAACAACAGCAAAAAGTTTAGGGGTTGCCACATGGAAAGAAAATTACCTACAATTACGAAATCTTTCCTAACATATAGCATGAGATGTGATATCTCAATGCTTATACCAAACCTGAGACCCTTCCTATAGCATGAGATGTGATATCCAACTCCTTCCCATTCCAATCCTGAGACCCTTCCTGTAGCCTGAGATGTGATATCTCAATGCCTCTAATACCAAACCTGAGATCCTTCCTCTAACATGAAATGTGATATCTAACTCCTTCACTTTCCAAACCTGAGATCCTATCTATAGCATGAGATGTGATATCCAAGTCCTTCCCATTCCAATCCTTAGATCCTTCCTACAGCATGCAATATGATATCTCAATGATTCTAATAAAAAACCTGAGACCCGTCCTATAACATGAGATGGGATATCCAACTCCTTCCCATTCCAATCCTGAGACACTTCCGATAGCAGAGATGTGATATCAATGTTTATACCAAACCTGAGACCCTTCCTATAACATGAGATGTGATATCCAACACCTTCTCGTTCCAAACCTGAGACCCTTCCTTTAGCATGAGATGTGATAACCAGCTCCTTCCCATTCCAATCCTGAGACACTTCCGATAGCATGAGATGTGATATCTCAATGCTTCTAATATCAAAACTGAGACCCTCCCTATAGCATATGTGATATCTAAGTCCTTCCCATTCCAATCCTGAGACCCTTCCTATAGCATGAGATGTGATATCTCAATGCTTCTACCAAACCTGAGACCCTTCCTTTAGCATGAGATGTGATATCCAACTCCTTCCCGTTCCAATCCTGAGACCCTTCCTATAGCATGAGATGTGATATCTCAATGCTTATACCAAAACCTGAGATCCTTCCTATAACATGAGATGTGATATCCAACTCCTTCCCATTCCAATCCTGAGACACTTCCTATAGCATGAGATGTGATATCTCACTGCTTATACCAAACCTGAGACCCTTCCTATAGCATGAGATGTGATATCCAACTCCTTCCCATTCCAATCCTGAGACCCTTCCTATAGCATGAGATGTGATATCTCAATGCTTCTAATATCAAACTTGAGACCCTCCCTATAGCATGATATGTGATACCCAAGTCCTTCCCATTCCAATCCTGAGACACTTCCTATAGCATGAGATGTGATATCTCAATGCTTCTAATACCAAACCTGAGACTCTTCCTATAACATGAGATGGGATATCCAACTCCTTCCCATTCCAATCCTGAGACCCTTTCGATAGCATGAGATGTGATATCTCAATGTTTATACCAAACCTGAGACCCTCCCTACGGCATGAGATGTCATATACAACTCCTTCCATTCCAATCCTGAGACCCTTCCTATAGCATGCAATATGATATCTCAATGATTTTAATAAAAAACCTGAGACCCGTCCTATAACATCAGATGGGATATCCAACTCCTTCCCATTCCAATCCTGGGACACTTCCGATAGCAGAGATGTGATATCTCAATGTTTATACCAAACCTGAGACCCTTCCTATAACATGAGATTTGATATCCAACTCCTTCCCGTTCCAAACCTGGGACCCTTCCTTTAGCATGAGATGTGATATCCAGCTCCTTCCCATTCCAATCCTGAGACACTTCCGATAGCATGAGATGTGATATCTCAATGCTTCTAATATCAAAACTGAGACCCTCCCTATAGCATGATATGTGATATCTAAGTCCTTCCCATTCCAATCCTGAGACCCTTCCTATAGCATGAGATGTGATATCTCAATGCTTATCCTTGATTCCTGTAGTAAATTGATTTCCTTTGCAGGCCGACCCCTGTCACGAATGCCTTGTCTGCATGCATTCTCTCCTGGCCATTCTCTCACCGTGGCTATTTGCCTACCCCCTTCCTCTCTCAGTGGATGGACTTCTCCATCCTAGCCTCCTACCACTCAACTCCGCCTACTTGGAGAATTCAACATGAACCTGTATGCTTCCTGACCTGGACTTTTACGAGATCTGCAACTCTTCATGTCGCTGGCCCTACACACTGCAGGGAATACTCAGGATTTTCTGATCTCAAACCTCCCCCTCTGAAACCCTCTCAACAATCCTCTCCCGTGGTGATCAAGTTCTCATCTCCAAAGAAGGCTAACTGCCAGCTGTTCCTCCTCAGAGGAGTTCTCCCTTTCTGTCCCTGCTCCCTGCACCGTTTCGCGTTGCAAACACTCGCTTCCCTGCTCTCTGGTTTAGACGCTTTTTCTTCTCAGAGGCCTTCTTCCTTTCTGCCCTTTTCGCGTTGCAAGTACTCGCTTCCCAGCTCTCTGGTTTAGACGCGTGTTCCCTGCCTTCTCTCCTCTTCCCGCTGCCTTCAAATCAAAAAATGAGCTCCAAAAGATACACAGTGCTCAGAATGCTCTATAACACCCATTATTCAACATATAGCCGTAACCCGCTAGACGTATTGAAACGTGCTGTAAACTAGCAAAAACAGCTAGAAAATGTACTTTCCTCGCCTTTTTGTAAATGCTAATTCTGATGGGTTCCCATGTATGTACTGTCCGTGCGTTTGTTGTCGAATCCTGAAGTTTTTAACCACTGTTCTCCCATACAAGGGGGGGGGGGTCAACGTCTACTGCTGTTCACAGGCTGAATGTATACGGCTGAAATCTTCAAGGCATTATCAGCTTTCCTGACTGTTTTGGAACGTGTATTTGCCATCTGTTAATGCAGTCGCCCTGTGTTCATCGTCCCTTCTACTTTACAGGCTGCACTCCCCTGGTGATCACATTCACCTCTCCAGACCCTACCAAAAAAATCTGGCTTGAAACTGGATTGCTACTGGATTTTCCCAAACATTTAAATCCTCTTTAAATCCTCTTTAACTCCAGAAACTCCCATTGTACTCAGAGGATTGCTTTTGGCTTCTTTTTGGCTTCATGCACCCTGAAATATGTTAATTAGCAATCCTCAGTGGAATGCAATCCCCACACAATCCAAGCAATCCAATCCCCAAACAATCCACTAAAACTCCAAAAACAATCCAATCCCCAAACAATCCACTAAAACTCCAAAAACAATCCAATCCCCAAGCAATCCACTAAAACTCCAAAAACAATCCAATCCCCAAACAATCCACTAAAAATCCCAAAACAATCCAATCCCCAAACAATCCACTAAAACTCCAAAAACAATCCAATCCCCAAACAATCCACTAAAAATCCCAAAACAATCCAATCCACAAACAATCCAATCCACTAAAAATCCACTCCCCAAACAATCCTATAAAAATCCAAAAGCAATCCAATCCCCAAACAATCGTATAAAAATCCAAAAGCAATCCAATCCTCAAACAATCCAGCAAAAATCCCAAAACAATGCAATCCCCAAACAATCCTATAAAAAAAACCAGAAGCAGTGCCATCCCTAAATAAATACAAAAGCAACGGATTACATCTGGCTTCCTTTTGGTTTAATGCACCCTCGTAGAGATCCAAAAGCAATGCAATCCCCAAATAAACCTTTTGAAATCCAAAAGCAATTAATGTAGTCACCAAATAATACTTTACAATCAAAAAACAAAGCAATCCCAAAAATATCCTTCAACAATATAGGCATTGTTTCGGTTTATGAGCTGGAAATACATTTTGGAGTTTAACAAAAATAATGTTTACTATAATCCTGAAACGAAACGCTTAAAAAACACATTTGGCACACCTTGTTGAATTGGGCTTTAAAAGCCTCACTGTTAACTGCTGCCCATTTTAGAGAGTTGCATTTTGAATTGTTTTTATAACTATAGTGATGGCTTATTAGGTCAGTCACTTAGGTAAAATGGCCATGAAAGTCAAGACCATGTAATGGCATATTAACTATATTTAAAAAGAAGCGACATTTTTTTTTCCCACTATATTTATTAAAACGAGGCAGAGATTCAATCGGACACTGTGTGCATAGCACAAAAACACAACTGTAGCAATCCCAAACATGGGTGCTTTACAATTAAAAAATGGGTGAGAGGACCCAGAACCAGTCCAGGGAGCAAGCGAGTCCGGTGGGGTCCAGCCCAGGGATCAAGGTTGAGAGGGGACAAAGAACCAGTCCAGGGAGTCACCAGTATCCAGGCCCAGCCCAGTGAGCAAGTGAGTCTGGTGGGGCCGAGCCCAGGGAGCAAGTGAGTCAGGTGGGGTCGAGCCAGGGTGAGAGGGGACCCAGAACCAGTCCAGGGAGTCCCACGAGTATCCGGTGGGGCCCAGCCCAGGGAGCAAAGGTGAGAGGGGACCCAGAACCAGTCCAGGAAGTCACACAAGAATCCAGGCCCAGCCCGGGGAGCAAGCGAGTCCGATGGGGTCCAGCCCAGGGAGCAAGGGAATGCCCAACTACACTGGTGTAGAAAAGACCAGGTCTGGCTCCTTCTTCATCCGGTAGTTCCCAATTTTATTTTGAAGGGCTTTTCTGTACTCGGATGCAGAGAATACTGGAAAGCCCATTTCCCTGGCTTTACATGGATAAATTCTGAAATGCAAAAAAAGATGTGTAAAAAGTTTGAAAAGAGCAAGCAAAGTACAACTAGTCGCCGATATAAACTTAATGAAATATAGCAACTAGTAATGCAGGCTATGTGAGCAAAGCGGTTCATGATATGATCGTTTATTTATATAGCGTTGATACACAATGTGTTTCACAGCGCTGCAAGGCAAGGGAGGGAACAAGGGAAAATACAATGACATTCTTACAGACCAGAACAGTAAGGATGTGAAATTAACTATCGTATTCGGCCTGACGACATTTCAGATAGTGCTAAGACATAGATATGATATGGCATTTATAACGCGCCTATACACAAGTGTTTCAAGGCACGACGAGGCAAGGGAGGGGAAAGGGAGGGAAGACAGACTACTAGGCCAGGTGACATTGAGATCGCGCAGGGGCCGAGGGAAGGGGAAAAGTGCATGGAGAGGGGGGTGGGAAGTGCGGAGCAGAGGAGAAACGGATAAATAGAAAATAAATAAATAACGAAGGCAACAAACAGTGGTAGTGCAGCCAACAAGTGGCAAGTGCTGAGATAAGGCAGCAGACAGGGTGTGTCTGATAAGTGCATAAAGATAAAGGGAGGGGGGACTGTATGGGTACAGATATAGACCCCAGTGCAAGGGGTTGCCCTGAGGCTGGGTGGGTGGCACGGTGAGCAGGTACCAGGAGTGGTCTAGAGACCTCATCAGGTGTGACAGGGGAGAGGGAGAGAAGAGGGGGGCCCAAGAGATGAATTGTGAAGCAATGTGCACACCAGCAAGATCAATCTCTAGTGTTCCATGTGAAAAAACAGTCAGGAAATGGATTTCTATCTACACACATGACACATAAGCGCCCAGCTCACTTCCCACCTAAGTTACCTTTACTCCATAACACCTGATTATTATTATCATCAGATGTACATGTACATAATTTATTAACATTGGACTGATACAAGTCTGGGTTTGCTCTAAGCTCGAACCTGTGTTTGCAGATCATGCACAACTGTTTGAGAAAGTGCCCATCTCAATGAGTTACCTTACTTCACCCCACAACACGCATGGTACGCATCCATGCTTGTAGCATATGGCACACATTTCATGAGCACTATAACTCTGCTGCCCCACAACTACAGGACCATTGGCTCCGTTATTAATTAGTTTCTCTCCATGAACACATGTTCAAACACACTTTCCCCCGCCAGGAGAACTAACTTGAAGATTATATACCATGCCACCTATAGCATAAAATGCTTCCTGGGAAAGCAATATGTCGTGTTGGAATCCTTCTGTTTTCAAGACCATAAATCATGACAAAGGTGTGAAAGAACTGCCCATAATTTTCACTTGTGCCTCCACCCTACAACACTGTCCATATGTGGGCACATCTCCACCTACATGCCCCCATTACAATAAAGCACGGCGCTTACGTCATGCGAGAATGCTTGATAAACAGACAGTAGCTTTAAGATGTTGTTAAAAAATTACACTGTTTACAATGAATTCCGATACCTTCCCATGCATGGCGCACACACACTGAGCCCTAGCTCACTTTGGCGTGACGTTTGTGAAGCTCGATCGTGGAGGGGACGGCTGTTGGGCTGTGAAGAAGGTGCTGCTGGGGCAGGGATCACAATCCCACTTGCCGCCGAGGTCGGGGGTGACGTCTCCCCAGCACCGGATAGCAGCCTTCCAGCCTCTGCATCAAACACTGGCGCAATCTGAAAGGCACGCACCTGGGTACAATTAGACCATCCCAAATGCCTGGGCTCTGGACCCTGGCGCCCTTTTGGGCCTAAATAATGTACTTCCAGTAGGATCGACACAGCCCTTTCTCGCATCGATCCTGCCAGAAGGCAATATTCACTGCAGTCATACTTAACTTTTGAAGTTCTCGGTCTGGTGATGTCAGTGCGTGTTTGCTGCACACAGGCACCTCCCAGTTTCTGAACCTGGCAACATATGTTGCTGCAAAGCTGAATGCACAACCTATATACATGCTCTATTTGATGTGTAATTGTGTGCAGTGCTGATCTGACCTTTTGCTAGACCATGGTCACTCATTACGTTGCAAACCCGATATTTCGGACTTCAAATCCCAGAAGCCTTAGCCAGTGCAGTCAGCGGTGAAGGATCATGGGAGTTGTAGGCTATCACCAGGAATGCCACATTATGTGTGAAAGGTCCGTTTTCCCTTTCGAATGGGCTTCGCTGTAGACTTTCCATATTTCATAATCATGGAAGACTTGCCAGGGTCATGCCATCTATATTATGCTTTCCCTAAATGAGGGCATCCTCCGGCGGGGTCCACATGGGTATCAGCTCTCACGGGAGGGGCCAGGAAGAGCAATAACCATGCAGTCCCTGTTCAGGCCACACTCCACCGCTGAACCGGACCCCGAAAATGCACATAGGTTGGGCTGCCAGGGAATGCCCTGGATTAGAGGGGACACGGAGAGGGGGGCTTTGGAAGGACGTGCAGGCAGGGGGAGAGGGAGTCTGGAGCTGATCCTGCCTGATCGAAAGCTACGAAATTGCGGCCCGAGAAGGGTTCTGCAGATTTCCAACATGCGCTTCAAACTCACCGCTCTTACATTTAAATAAACACAAACACACTGTGTGGCCCACCCACCTGCTTACCTGATTAATCTGGCGTTGGTCTTTCTATCCCGGGCCCAGGGCCAGACCTCGACTCTTCGTCGCCATTGTTGCTGGTTCGTGTCCAGTGTTGCCGGCAGCAGCTTGGAAGGGGAAAAAACAAGCTCCATGTCCTTCCGAAAAAAGCCCAAGCTACCTCCCGTCCAAATAAGCCGAAACAAGAAAGCAAACGCTGTGGATAGGTCTCAAAAGCAAGAACAGAGTACAATACCATAAACACAGAGAAAACACACATATGTTACAATAAAAAATATATTTTTTTAAATTGCATTTATAATTTTCTGACAATTAGAATGTTCACATCATTACCTTGTGGTCCTTCACTTCTGTTCCTAGAAATATATTCTTTTCTATATTACTTTCAATCTGGGGCTTTAAATGTATGCTTCTCAGCACTTGCCTTACAAGCTGCGTTTGCTTGAACCCTTCTGTCCGTCACTTCCCTTGGGGTATACAAAAGTGTTATTATTAGCTTGTTGCCCTTTAACACAGGTGTCTCCACATCAGCCACTTGCTAACAAAGTAGGATTTGTAGCTGTTCAGTGCGGATTCAGTGTTTCAACTCCCAGTGGTATAACACAAAATGTGGGGGCCCCGCTGCGAGCCATGCTGAGGGGGCCCCCTCCAACTCGGCAAAAAATCATGGGCCGGCCTAGATTATCACGCTTGCACAATACGCACAAACGTGCTGCTGAAGGAGTAAACCGCACACTTTACTAAGAGCAAGATATAAATAAGTGTTTAAATGCAATATACAGCCCACTTTCTGAGAGCCAGAGTGTTTGCAATTGTTTTTTAGGGTAACACCAATCCAATACATGTAAGTCACCAATACTGCACACGAACATTAATGCTTTGCTATTAAAAATGCCATTCCACATTGAAAACATGTCCCACTGGCTGCACAATGTAGACCAGTGTAGACATGTAATAACATTGCAGTAAAGCATGCCAGGCCACATTTAGACATGCCTAGACTGGTTGCACCAAAATGCCAGTCAAAGCAATAACACTCATCAAGAAGAGCACACATTCAAGCCCGGGTCTCTGCAGCCTCTAACAACATGGCCAAACTCTTTAAAATCGGCAAGGAACTGGTCAATCCTGTTGCGGTCTCTACCTCTCCTGTGCCCTCCCAGGCCTTCTGTATGGCACTGCCACTCACTTCTCTGCTAAAACTCAGGACATTCTGTCCTCTATCTCCTCTTCCTCTCCCGGCCCCCCTTTGGCCATCTGTACTTCCCCTCCTCCTTTCTCCACTTTCTCTCTGACAACACCTGACAAGGTTTCTAAACAAGTCTGATATATGAAAGTGTCGTCCAAACAAGTGCTTCCCTGCTCCTCCATAACTATCAAGGACCATATTGACACCCTCGCTCCAGCCTTGGCCAATTTCTGTAATCACGCTTTCACCTGAGGAATGACTAGACTGGCTGCACCAACATGCCTCTCTAGCCACTAATAACACATATCATGCCTGGTTAGCCTGGACATGGACAACCATTATGGTTTATCGCACAATCCTGCCCCCCACAGATCCCCTCTCCCTCCTACCACCTACCCCAAACTCCAAAATCAGTTATTGGGCCCAGAATTACATTCACGTCCCTCTTCCTTGTCCCAGAGCTTATGTATGATATGATAGGTTATTTATAATGCTCTTAATACCCAGAGGTTTCTAAGCATGGACCCGGGGATCGAACCTGTGTTGCTCTGTGTCATCTTGCTTCCAAGGCGGGCACGTTGTCCCCTGAGCTATCCTCCCGAGACTCCTACGCGGCTGCATGACAAGTAAGCAACCCCTTAGTTTACAGTACCTTTGGTTAGAAGAAAGTGGTTCCAGCTGGATTCTGTTCCGGTGTAGATCTGCAGATCCTGGTGTTCCTGGGACTCAATCGTGCAGAAAAGAGGGAGGATGTCTGGGGGCTCCTGCACTATGAATGGAAGGTCAGCAGCAGCAATGGGCAAACTTCAGATCAGTGGCAATTCGCGGTTTCGGCTCCTGGCTTATTTTGCAAATAGCACCACCGCGGTTCTCGCATACCACCCTGGACTTTCCTCGCATCTCGGGTCCATCACCTCTGTTGAGGTGGCTCAGGCCTGGTCAGTCCTGCTTCCTGGGAGTCCGGAGGATCTTCCTGGAGCTTGTGTTAAACTTAAAGACACTCACTAGATTCCGGTGTTCCTCTCCCTGGCACTCGGTTCCTGCAGCAGCAATGGAAGTTTAGCCAGCACTGAGAGGATGTTCAGATGAGCTTGTCTTGGGGTTGATTGGTCCCACCAACCCAAGGGGAGGAGTCCTACTTTGCAGGTCTTCTCTAGTCGGGGCGAATTCGGAGCATCAGCACAGTAGCAGGGCTGTACCGGGCACACCAACGGTCCAGGAGGCTCCTTGCCTCATAGGTAAGCACTGGGATGAGGAAGAGTGGGACTAGGAGTAATGATGATTACAGGTAGCTAAGTCAGGCATTACCTCCATGCACCTCTACCTCATCCCAGTACTTGTGTATGAGGCACAGTGCCTCATACACAAGTACTGCCTCATACACAAGTACAGGGACGAGGAGGAATAGGGCTAGGAGTAATGCCAATTACCATTAAATAATCAAGGCATTAAAAACAAGTAGTGGAATAACACCATTGGGTTGACTGGGCTTCAGCACTACCCAAGCCCCCCTGAAATTTTGGGCTATGTTGACTCAACCTGGCTGACCTTCAGAGCAGCTGCCGGACAGAACAGGACACAGATGTTAAACGGCACCTGGTTTCCGCTGTTAACAAGGGCTCAGCAATTACTAACTTAAAGCATTTCACTGTTAGTATTCAAAAAGAAAATGTAAAAACGAAAAAAAAGGATTTTTTTTCTTTTTTTTAACAAAGTGGGGCCCCTCCAAGCCATGTGCTAGAGGGGCCCCCCGCACCGCAGGGGTTGCATGGGCCCCCGTTACGCCACTGTCAACTCCCTCTGGCGAAAATCAGTGGCTATTAACCCCTGGGTTTCTTTCTCTCCATTATAATGTAGGTACCCCACAGGTGCCTCAGACTGTTTTCCACTGTAAGCAAGCGGTCCCCCAACAATAATGTTGAGATAGGCCCCCATACCTCTTCAGCCATGCCTGATGATAAGTGTTATCACATGTCTAGACTGGCCTACATTGCGCATCCAGTTTGGACATTTTTCGCAATGTGACATTGCATTTTTAAAGCTAAAGCAAAAAGGAGTGTTGTATTAGGTGGGGAAACTAGAGCTGGGCGATCCCGGCAGACCAAGCCTATTCAGGCAAGATATTCTTACAAATCAAGCCCACGCAGTGGCGCAACAGCTTTATGTAGAGTAAAATTAAATCCCATCGGCATGGGCCTGGCTCCGAAACCTGACAATCCCCCCAGAGCCTCACCACCAACCTCCGCAAGAACCTCACTCCAGTGCCCCACCAACCAATACCACCCCAGCATAGATAGGATTGTAAATGTCTGCATGTGCCACACTTAGATGGGATTGTCAACATGCTAGCATGTCCCACACTTGGATAGAATTGTGAACCCTGTTTCCTTGCTGGCTTCGACACCCTTGGCCCAAATCTGTAGGTTGCCCACATGACCAAATTGTGCTGTGGCGAAAGGCTTGGGGTTACCAGCGGGTTACCCTTTTCCTTTTGTGCCCCCAGTAGGTGCACCCACACATGTGAGGTACCTTTTTCGTCGGGGCACCTGTGGGAACGCGAGAAGGTATGACATCTGTTGTTGGCAACGTGTTTCGGTGAGTGGACACAGGGAAATGTCTCTGAAATTTGCTGGAAATGAAGACAAATCACAGACATTTCGCTCTGGCCACCCACCGAAACACACCGCGAACACCAAATGGCCTACCTTTTTTTTGGATCCGTGGGCAGCAATGCTGTCACACAGGGTATCGTTGGAAAAGGGAGCATACCCACCTCGATCTCCGGCTTGAAGTACAGCCGGAGATCGAGGGGGAGAAAGGTGAAGACTCACCTTATATTTTCACCGCAGCAGCCCGAAAATTACTTTGTTTCACGCCGACGTGCTTTACGCATGCCGACGTGAAACTGAAGGTAATCCAGCCCCCTGGCAGTGAGGGGGGACCTGCCCCTCACATAGCCCGGGGTTTGGATTACTGTTTTGTGTGATCCCTGCATTATGTTGCCAACATTTAAATGCAGTAGAAATGTGTGCCTACTGTACTGGATTGTTTTTACAGAGATACAAGTTGGAAAAAATCAAAAATAAATCTTACAATGTATACTTGCTTGTAAAATAATCCAAAACAAATGCAGTAAAAATGTGTAGTGTTGCTGGATTGGTTTTATTGAGAAACAAGTGAAAACAAATAAAAGAAAATCCACCACTTTAATAGCAAGCAATCCTTGCTTCAAAAAATCCCAAATAAATCCTGTAAAAATGCTGCCTGCCAATTCGTGTTAGTGGATTGTTTTTACTTAGAAACAAGTCAGTAAAACTCCTAAATAAATCCTGCAGAAATGCCTGCCTGCCAATCAGTGTTAGTGGATTGTTTTTACTGAGAAACAAGTCAGTAAAACTCCAAAATAAATCCTGTAGAAATGCCTTCCTGCCAATCAGTGTTACTGGATTGTTTTTACTGAGAAACAAGTCAGTAAAACTCCAAAATAAATCCTGTTGAAATGCCTTCCTGCCAATTAGTGTTAGTGGATTGTTTTTACTGAGAAACAAGTCAGTAAAACTCCAAAATAAATCCTGTTGAAATGCCTTCCTGCCAATTAGTGTTAGTGGATTGTTTTTACTAAGAAACAAGTCAGTAAAAATCCAAAATAAATCCTCCAACCCAAGACAAATAAATCCTTGCTTGAATAAATCCCCAAAAAATCCAAAATAACTCCCAAAAAAATCTCCAGCTTGAAAACAATCCAGAAGCAATCCCAAAACAATCCAAAAAGTGGATTTCTTTTTTACTAGGGGAGCAGGCTGACTACCAGCTGCTCCTCCTCATAGGCGTTCATCCTTTCTGTCCCTGCTCCCTGCACCGTTTCGCGTTGCATGTACTCGCTTCCCAGCTCTCTGGTTTAGATGCGTGTTCCCTGCCTTCTCTCCTCTTCCTACAGCCTTCCAATGAGCTCCACAAGATACAGTGTTCAGAATGCTTTATAACACCCATTATTCAACATATAGCTGTAACCCGCTAGGCGTATTGAAACGTGCTAAAAACGAGCAGAAACAGCTAGAAAATGTACTTTCCTCACGTTTTGGTAAATGCGAATTCTGGTGGATTCCCATTTTGTACTCTGTTCGTGCGTTTGTTCAGTCGAATCCTGGTCTTTTGAACCACTCTTCTCCCATACAAGGGAGGGTCAAAATGTGTTGTTCACAGGCTGAATTTATACTGCTGAAATGCTCGCTTCCCTGCTCTCTGTAGTAAATTGATTTCCTTTGCAGGCCGACTCCTGTCACGAATGCCTTGTCTGCATTTACCAAAACGCGAGGGAAGTACATTTTCTAGCTGTTTTTGCTAGTTTTTAGCACGTTTCAATACGTCTAGCGGGTTACAGCTATATGTTGAATAATGGGTGTTATAAAGCATTCTGAACACTGTATCTTGTGGAGCAAATTGGAAGGCTGTAGCAAGAGGAGAGAAGGCAGGGAACACGCATCTCAACCAGAGAGCTGGGAAGCGAGTACATGCAACGCGAAACGGTGCAGGGAGCAGGGACAGATAGGATGAACACCTATGAGGAGGAGCAGCTGGTAGTTAGCCAGCATAGGAAAGAAGAATGTGATCACTAGGGGAGTGCAGCCTGTAAACTAGAAGGAACGATGAACAAAGGGCGACTGCATTAACAGATGGCAAATACACGTTCCAAAACAGTCAGGAAAGCTGATAATGCCTTGAAGATTTCAGCCGTATACATTCAGCCTGTGAACAGCAGTAGATGTTGACCCCCCCTCCCTAGTATGGGAGAACAGTGGTTAAAAACTTCAGGATTCGACACAAACGCACGGACACAGTACATACAACATGGGAACCCACCAGAATTCGCATTTACAAAAACGCGAGGGAAGTACATTTTCTAGCTATTTTTGTTAGTTTTTAGCACGTTTCAATACGTCTAGCGGGTTACAGCTATATGTTGAATAATGGGGTTATAAAGCATTCTGAACACTATTTTGTGGAGCTCATTGGAAGGCTGTAGGAAGAGGAGAGAAGGCAGGGAACACGCATCTAAACCAGAGAGCTGGGAAGCAAGTACATGCAACGCGAAACGGTGCAGGGAGCAGGGACAGAAAGGTGGAACGCCTCTGAGGAGGAGCAGCTGGTAGTTAGCCTGCTCTGGAGAGGATAATGTGATCACCACGGGAGTGCAGCCTTGAAACAAGAAGGGACGATGAAAACATGCTGACTGGAATAACAGATGGCAAATACACTTTCCAGAACAGTCGGTTTACCCGATAATGCATTGACGATTTGAGCAGTATACATTCAGCCTGTGAACAGTAGATTTTGATCCCCCCCTTGTATGGGTGACGAGTGGTTAAAAACATCAGGATTCGACTGAACAAATGCACGAACAGAGTACAAAATGGGAATCCACCAGAATTCGTATTTACCAAAACGCGAGGAAAGAACATTTTCTAGCTATTTTTGCTAGTTTTTAGCACTTTTCAATACGTCTAGCGGGTTACAGCTATATCTTGAATAATGGGTGTTATAAAGCATTCTGAGCACCGTGTATCTTTTGAAGCTCATTTGTTGATTTGAAGGCAGCGGGAAGAGGAGAGAAGGCAGGGAACACACGTCTAACGCGAAACGATGCAGAGAACAAGCACAGAAAGGAAGAAGGAAAAGCGTCTAAACCAGAGAGCAGGGAAGCGAGTGTTTGCAACGCGAAACGGTGCAGAGAGCAGGGACAGAAAGGGAGAACTCCACTGAGGAACAGCTGGTGGTTAGCCTTCTTTGGAGATGAGAACTTGATCACCACGGGAGAGGATTGTTGAGAGGGTTACATAGGGGGATGTCTGAGATCAGAAAATCCTGAGTATTCCCTGCAGTGTGTAGGGCCAGAGACATGAAGAGTTGCAGATCTCGTAAAAGTCCAGGTCAGGATGCATACAGGTTCATTTTGAATTCTCCAAGTAGGCGGAGTTGAGTGGTAGGAGGCTAGGATGGAGAAGTCCATCCACTGAGAGAGGAAGGGGGTAGGCAAATAGCCACGGTGAGAGAATGGCCAGGAAAGAGAGAATGCATGCAGACAAGGCATTCGTGAGATGAGTCGGCCTGCAAAGGAAAGCAATTCACTACAGGAATCAAGGATACTCCCCCTCAAGAACGGTTGGATCTGGGCATGGAGAGGAACTTGTCATCAGGGAGGAAAGTGTCAGAGCTCGAGACAGCGCTGGCCGTCATCCATGTCTCGGTTAGACCAAGGACATCAAGGTCGGGTTCTTCCAGGAAATGGCAGATGTCAGATGAGTGTTAACTGAGTGAGAGTTGAGAGTGGGGAGGGGTACAAATCAGTAATCCTTGCGGAGGTGTAGAAGGAGCCTGACCTAGGGCACATGAGGAAGGAGAGAGGAAAGGAAGCAGAAGAAGGGAGAGAAGACACAGCAGGAGTGCATTATCAATCCGGGAGCTAGGAGTGGTGAGGTTAGACAGGGGGGGGGGGGGGGGGTCTGAGTCTCAGGATTTGAATGGGAAGTTCGATATCACATGTCATGCTATAGGAAGAGTCTCAGGATTGGAATGGGAAGGAGTTGGATATGATATCTCTTGTTATAAGGAGGGTCTCAGGTTTGGTATTAGAAGCACTGAGATATCAAATCACATCCTATCGGAAGGGTCTCGGGTTTGGTATTGGAAGAAATGAGATTTCAAATCTCAGGCTGTGGGAATGGTCTCGGGTATGGTATTGGAAGGGGTGAAAAATCACATTTCATGCTACAGGAAGGGTCACAAGTTTGGAATGGGAAGGAGTTGGATTTCACATATACTACGGGAAGGGCCTCAGGTTTGGTATTAGAAGCATAGAGATATCACATCTCATGTTATAGGAAGGGTCTCCATTGGAATGGGAAGGAGTTGGATATCACATCTCATGTTATAGGGAGGGTCTCAGTTTTGATATTAGAAGCATTGAGATATCACATATGGTATTGGAAGGGTCTCAGTATTGGAATTGGAAGGAGTTGGATATCACATCTCATGCTATCGGAAGGGTCTCAGGATTGGAATGGGAAGTAGTTGGATATCACATATGCTAAAGGAAAGGTCTCAGGATAGGAATGGGAAGGACTTAGATTTCACATCTCATACTATAGGGAGGGTCTCAGTTTTGATATTAGAAGCATTGAGCTATCACATCTCATGCTATCGGAAGGGTCTCAGGATTGGAATGGGATGGAGTTGGATATCACATCTCAAGCTATCTCAGGATTGTAATGGGAAGGAGTTTGATATCACATATCAAGCTATAGGAAGGGTCTCAGGTTTGGAAGGGGAAGGATTTGGATCTCACATCTCAAGCTATCTCAGGATTGGAATGGGAAGGAGTTTGATATTTCATCTCAAGCTATAGGAAGGGTCTCAGGTTTGGAAAGGGAAGGATTTGGATTTCACATCTCATGTTATAGGATGGTTCTCATGTTTGGTTTTACAAGCATTGAGATATCACATCTCATGCTATGGGAAGGGTCTCAGGTTTGGAACGGGAAGGAGTTGGATATCACATCTCATGCTAAAGGAAAGGTCTCAGGTCTGGAAGGGGAAGGATTTGGATCTCACATCTCATGTTTTAGGACGGGTCTCAGGTTTGGTATTAGAAGCATTGAAATATCACATCTCATGGTATAGGAAGGGTCCCAGGATTGGAATGGGAAGGAGTTGGATATCACATTGAATGGGAAGGAGTTTGATATCACATCTCAAGCTATAGGAAGGGCCTCAGGTTTGGAAAGGGAATGATTTGGATTTCAAATCTCATGTTATAGGATGGTTCTCATGTTTGGTTTTAGAAGCATTGAAATATCACATCTCATGCTATCGGAAGGGTCTCAGGTTTGGAATGGGAAGGAGTTTGATATCACATCTCATGTTAGAGGTAGGATCTCAGGTTTGGTATTAGAGGCATTGAGATATGACATCTCATGCCATCAGCAGGGTCTCAGGATTGGAATGGGAAGGAGTTGGATATCACATCTCATGCTAAAGGGAGGGTCTAAGGTTTGGAAGGGGAAGGATTTGGACATCACATCTCATGTTATTGGAAGGATCTGAGGTTTGGTATTAGAAGCATTGAGATATCACATCTCATGCTATCGGAAGGGTCTCAGGTTTGGTATAAGCATTGAGATATCACATCTCTGCTATCGGAAGGGTCTCAGGATTGGAATGGGAATGATTTGGATATCACATCTCATTTTATAGGAAGGGTCTCAGGTTTAGTATTAGAAGCATTGAGACATCACATCTCATGCTATAGGAAGGGTCTCAGGATTGTAATGGGAAGGAGTTGGATTTCACATCTCATGCTATATGAAGGGTCTCAGGTTTGGTATAAGCATTGAGATATCACATCTCATGCTATAGGAAGGGTCTCAGGATTGGAATGGGAAGGATTTGGATATCACATCTCATGCTATAGGAAGGGTCTCAGGTTTGGTATAAGCATGGAGATATCACTTCTCATGCTATAGGAAGTGTCTCAGGATTGGAATGGGAAGGAGTTGGATATCACATCTCATGTTATAGGAAGGATCTCAGGTTTGGTATTAGAAGCATTGAGACATCATATCTCATGCTATAGGAAGGGTCTCAGGATTGGAATGGGAAGTAGTTGGATATCACATCTCATGCTAAAGGGAGGGTCTCAGGTTTGGAAGGGGAAGGATTTGGATATTACATCTCGTGTTATAGGAATGATCTCAGGTTTGGTATTAGAAGCATTCAGATATCACATCTCATGCTATCGGAAGGATCTCAGGTTTGGTATTAGAAGCATTGAGATATCAAATCTCATGCTATAGGAAGGGTTGCAGGATTGGAATGGGAAGGAGTTCGATATCACATCTCATGCTATGGGAAGGGTCTCAGGATTGGAATGGGAAGGAGTTTTATATGACATCTCATGCCATAGGAAGGATCTCAGGTTTGGTATTAGAAGCATTGAGACATAACATCTCATGTTATAGGAAGGGTCTCAGGATTGGAATGGGAAGGAGTTGGATATGACATCTCATGCCACAGGAAGGGTCTCAGGTTTGGTATAAGCATTGAGATATCACATCTCTGCTATCGGAAGGGTCTCAGGATTGGAATGGGAAGGAGTTGGATATCCCATCTTACGTTATAGGAAGGGTCTCAGGTTTGTTATTAGAAGCATTGAGATATCACATCTCATGCTATAGGAAGGGTCTCAGGATTGGAATGGGAAGGACTTGGATATCACATCTCATTCTATAGGGAGGGTCTCAAGTTTGGAAAGGGAAGGAGTTGGATATCACATTTCATGTTAGATGTAGGATCTCAGGTTTGGTATTAGAGGCATTGAGATATCACATCTCATGCTATCAGAAGGGTCTCAGGATTGGAATGGGAAGGAGTTGGATATCACATCTCATGCTAAAGGGAGGGTCTCAGGAATGGAAGGGGAAGGATTTGGATATCACATCTCATGTTATAGGAAGGATCTCAGGTTTGGTATTAGAAGCATTGAGATATCACATCTCATGCTATCGGAAGGATCTCAGGTTTGGTATTAGAGGTATTGAGATATCACATCTCATGCTAAAGGGAGGGTCTCAGATTTGGAAGGGGAAGGATTTGGATATCACATCTCTTGTTATAGGAAGGATCACAGGTTTGGTATTAGAAGCATTGAGATATCACATCTCATGCTATGGGAAGGGTCTCAGGATTGGAATGGGAAGGAGTTGGATATCGCATCTCATGCTATAGGAAGGGTCTCAGGTTTGGAACGGGAAGGAGTTAGATATCACATCTCATGTTATAGTAAGAGTCTCAGGTTTGGTATAAGCATTGAGATTTCACATCTCTGCTATCGGAGGTGTCTCAGGATTGGGATGGGAAGGAATTGGATATCACATCTCATGCTATAGGAAGGGTATCAGGTTTGGAACGGGAAGGAGTTGGATATCCCATCTCATGTTATAGGACGGGTCTCAGTTTTGATATTAGAAGCATTGAGATATCACATCACATGCTGTAGGAAGGGTCTCAGGTTTGGAATGAGAAGGATTTAGATATCACATCTCATGTCATAGGAAGGATCTCAGGTTTGGTATAAGCATTGAGATATCACATCTCTGCTATTGGAAAGGTCTCAAGATTGGAATGGGAAGGACTTGGATATCACAATTCATGTTATAGGAAGGGTCTCAGGTTTGGTATTAGAAGCATTGAGATATGACATCTCATGCTATAGGAAGGGTCTCAGGATTGGAATGGGAAGCACTTGGATATCACATCTCATGTTATAGGAAGGGTCTCAGGTTTGGTATTAGAAGCATTGAGATATCACATCTCATGCTATAGGAAGGGTCTCAGGAGCGGAATGGGAAGGAGTTGGATATCACATCTCATGATAAAGGAAGGGTCTAAGGTTTGGAAGGGGAAGGATTTGGATATCACATCTCATGTTATTGGACTGGTCTCAGGTTTGGTATTAGAAGCATTGAGATATCAAGTCTCATGGTATAGGACGGGAGTTTGATATCACATCTCATGCCATGGTATGGGTCTCAGGTTTTGTAGAAGCATTGGGATATCACATCTCATGCTATCGGAAGGATATCAGGATTAGATTTGGAAGGAGTTGGATATCCCATCTCATGCTATAGGAAGGGTCTCAGGTTGGAATGGGAAGGAGTTGGAGATCACATCTCATGTTATAGGAAGGGTCTCAGGATTGGAATGGGAAGGACTTGGATATCACATCTCATGCTGTAGGAAGGCTCTCAGGTTTGGAAAGGGAAGGAGTTGGATATCACATTTCATGTTAGAGGTAGGATCTCAGGTTTGGTATTAGAGGCATTGAGATATCACATCTCATGCTATCAGAAGGGTATCAGGATTGGAATGGGAAGGAATTGGATATCACATCTCATGCTAAAGGGAGGGTCTCAGGTTTGGTATTAGAAGCATTGAGATATCACATCTCATGCTATCGGAAGGATCTCAGGTTTGGTATTAGAAGCATTGAGATATCACATCTCATGCTATAGGAAGGGTCTCAGGATTGGAATGGGAAGGAGTTGGATATCACATCTCATGTTATAGGAAGGATCTCAGGTTTGGTATTAGAAGCATTGAGATATCACATCTCATGCTATAGGAAGGGTCTCAGGATTGGAATGGGAAGGAGTTGGATATCACATCTCATGCTAAAGGAAGGGTCTCAGTTTTGGTAGAAGCATTGAGATATCACATCTCATGCTATAGGAAGGGTCTCTGGATTGGAATGGGAAGGAGTTGGATATCACATCTCGTGCTATAGGAAGGGTCTCAGGTTTGGTATAAGCATTGAGATATCACATCTCTGCTATCGGAAGGGTCTCAGGATTGGAATGGGAAGGACTTAGATATCACATCTCATGCTATAGGGAGGGTCTCAGTATTGATATTAGAAGCATTGAGATATCACATCTCATGCTATCGGAAGGGTCTCAGGATTGGAATGGAAGGAGCTGGATATCACATCTCATGCTAAGACCTGATATACCCTTCCTATAAAATGAGATGGGAATATCCAACTCCTTCCCATTCCAATCCTGAGACCCTTCCGATAGCAGAGATGTGATATCTCAATGCTTATATCAAACCTGAGATCCTTCCTATAACATGAGGTGTGATATCCAACTCCTTCCCATTCCAATCCTGAGACACTTCCTATAGCATGAGATGTGATATCTCACTGCTTATACCAAACCTGATACCCTTCCTATAGCATGAGATGTGATATCCAACTCCTTCCCATTCCAATCCTGAGTCCCTTCCTGTAGCATGAGATGTGACATCTCAATGCTTCTAATATCAAACTTGAGACCCTCCCTATAGCATGAGATGTGATATCCAAGTCCTTCACATTCCAATCCTGAGACACTTCCTATAGCATGAGATGTGATATCTCAATGCTTCTAATACCAAACCTGAGACTCTTCCTATAACATGAGATGGGATATCCAACTCCTTCCCATTCCAATCCTGAGACCCTTCCAAAAGCAGAGATGTGATATCTCAATGCTTATACCAAACCTGAGACCCTTCCTATGGCATGAGATGTCATATACATATCCTTCCCATTCCAATCCTGAGACCCTTCCTATAGCATGAGATGTGATATCCAACTCCTTCCCATTCCAATCCTGAGACCCTTCCTATAGCATGAGATGTGATATCTCAATGCCTCTAATACCAAACCTGAGATCCTTCCTCTAACATGAAATGTGATATCCAACACCTTCCCTTTCCAAACCTGAGAGCCTACCTATAGCTTGAGATGTGATATCCAAGTCCTTCCCATTCCAATCCTTAGACCCTTCCTACAGCATGCAATATGATATCTCAATGATTCTAATAACAAACCTGAGACCCGTCCTATAACATGAGATGGGATATCCAACTCCTTCCCATTCCAATCCTGAGACACTTCCGATAGCAGAGATGTGATATCTCAATGCTTATACCAAACCTGAGACCCTTCCTATAACATGAGATGTGATATCCAACTCCTTCCAAATCCAATCCTGATACCCTTCCGATAGCATGAGATGTGATATTCCAATGCTTCTACCAAACCTGAGACCCATACTATGGCATGAGATGTGATATCAAACTCCTTCCCATTCCAATCCTGAGACCCTTCCTATAGCTTAAGATGTGATATCCAACTCCTTCCATTCCAATTCTGAGACCCTTCCTATACCATGAGACTTGATATCTCAATGCTTCTAATACCAAACCTGAGACCCGTCCTATAACATGAGATGTGATATCCAAATCCTTCCCCTTCCAAACCTTAGACCCTTCCTTTATGATGAGATGTGATATCCAACTACTTCCCATTCCAATCCTGAGACCCTTCCGATATCATGAGATGTGATATCTCAATGCTTCTAATATCAAACTTGAGACCCTCCCTATAGCATGAGATGTGATATCCAAGTCCTTCCCATTCCAATCCTGAGACCCTTCCTATAACATGAGATGGGAATATCCAACTCCTTCCCATTCCAATCCTGAGACCCTTCCGATAACAGAGATGTGATATCTCAATGCTTATACCAAACCTGAGATCCTTCCTATAACATGAGATGTAATATCCAACTTCTTCCCATTCCAATCCTGAGACACTTCCTATAGCATGAGATGTGATATCTCACTGCTTATACCAAACCTGAGACCCTTCCTATAGCATGAGATGTGATATCCAACTCCTTCCCATTCCAATCCTGAGACCCTTCCTATAGTATGAGATGAGATATCTCAATGCTTCTAATACCAAACCTGAGACTCTTCCTATAACATGAGATGGGATATCCAACTCCTTCCCATTCCAATCCTGAGACCCTTCCGATAGTAGAGATGTGATATCTCACTGCTTATACCAAACCTGAGACCCTTCCTATAGCATGAGATGTGATATCCAACTCCTTCCCATTCCAATCCTGAGACCCTTCCTATAGCATGAGATGTGATATCTCAATGCTTATACCAAACCTGAGACCCTTCATATAGCATGAGATTTGAAATCCAACTCCTTCCCATTACAATCCTGAGATCCTTCCTATAGCATGAGATGTGATGTCTCAATGCTTCTAATACCAAACCTGAGATCCTTCCTATAACATGAGATGTGATATCCAACTCCTTCCATTCCAATCCTGAGACCCTTCCTATAGCATGAGATGTGATATCTCAATGCTTCTAATATCAAACTTGAGACCCTCCCTATAGCATGAGATGTGATATCCAAGTCCTTCCCATTCCAATCCTGAGACACTTCCTATAGCATGAGATGTGATATCTCAATGCTTCTAATACCAAACCTGAGACTCTTCCTATAACATGAGATGGGATATCCAACTCCTTCCCATTCCAATCCTGAGACCCTTCCAAAAGCAGAGATGTGATATCTCAATGCTTATACCAAACCTGAGACCCTTCCTATGGCAGGAGATGTCATATACATATCCTTCCCATTCCAATCCGGAGACCCTTCCTTTAGCATGAGATGTGATATCTCAATGCTTATACCAAACCTGAGACCCTTCCTATAGCATGAGATGTGATATCCAAGTCCTTCACATTCCAATCCTTAGACCCTTCCTATAGCATGCAATATGATATCTCAATGAATCTAATACCAAACCTGAGACTCTTCCTATAACATGAGATGGGATATCCAACTCCTTCCCATTCCAATCCTGAGACCCTTCCAAAAGCAGAGATGTGATATCCCAATGCTTATACCAAACCTGAGACCCTTCCTATGGCATGAGATGTCATATACATATCCTTCCCATTCCAATCCTGAGACCCTTCCTATAGCATGAGATGTGATATCTCAATGCTTATACCAAACCTGAGACCCTTCCTATAGCATGAGATGTGATATCCAAGTCCTTCCCATTCCATTCCTTAGACCCTTCCTATAGCATGCAATATGATATCTCAATGATTCTAATAACAAACCTGAGACCCGTCCTATAACATGAGATGGGATATCCAACTCCTTCCCATTCCAATCCTGAGACCCTTCCGATAGCAGAGATGTGATATCTCAATGCTTATACCAAACCTGAGACCCTTCCTACGGCATGAGATGTCATATACAACTCCTTCCCATTCCAATCCTGAGACCCTTCCCATAGCATGAGATGTGATATCTCAATGCTTATACCAAACCTGAGACACTTCATATAGCATGAGATGTGATATCCAACTCCTTCCCATTACAATCCTGAGTCCCTTCCTATAGCATGAGATGTGATGTCTCAATGCTTCTAATACCAAACCTGAGATCCTTCCTATAACATGAGATGTGATATCCAACTCCTTCCATTCCAATCCTGAGACCCTTCCTATAGCATGAGATGTGATATCTCAATGCTTCTAATATCAAACTTGAGACCCTCTCTATAGCATGAGATGTGATATCCAATTCCTTCCCATTCCAATCCTGAGACACTTCCTATAGCATGAGATGTGATATCTCAATGCTTCTAATACCAAACCTGAGACTCTTCCTATAACAAGAGATGGGATATCCAACTCCTTCCCATTCCAATCCTGAGACACTTCGGATAGCAGAGATGTGATATCTCAATGCTTATACCAAACCTGAGACCCTTCCTATAACATGAGATGTGATATCCAACTCCTTCCCATTCCAAACCTGAGACCCTTCCTATAGCATATGCGATATCCAACTCCTTCCAATTCCAAACATGAGACCCTTCCCATAGCAAGAATGAAATATCCAACTCCTTCCCATTCCAATCCTGACACCATTCCTATAGCATGAGATGTGATATCTCAATGCTTCTAATACCAAACCTGAGATCCTTCCTATGACATGAGATGTGATATCCAATTCCTTCCCATTCCAAACCTGAGACCCTTCCTACAGCATGCGATGTGATATCTCAATGCTTCTAATACCAAACCTGAGACCAATCCTATAACATGAGATGGGATATCCAACTCCTTCCCGTTCCAATCCTGAGACACTTCCGATTGCAGAGATGCGATATCTCAATGCTTATACCAAACCTGAGACTCTTCCTATAACATGAGATGTGATATCCAACTCCTTCCCGTTCCAAACCTGAGACCCTTCCTATAGCATGAGATGTGATATCCAACTCTTTCCCATTCCAATCCTGAGACCCTTCCGGTAGCATGAGATGTGATATCTCAATGCCTCTAATACCAAACCTGAGATCCTTCCTATAACATGTGATGTGATATTCAATTCCTTCCCCTTCCAAACCTGAGACCCTCCCTTTAGCATGAGATGTGATATCCAACTCCTTCCCATTCCAATCCTGAGACCCTTATGATAGCATTAGATGTGATATCTCAATGCCTCTAATACCAAACCTGAGATACTTCCGATAGCATGAGATGTGATATCTCAATGCTTCTAATACCAAACCTGAGATCCTTCCTATAACATGAGATGTGATATCCAACTCCTTCCCATTCCAATCCTGAGACCCTTCTGATAGCATGAGATGTGATATCTCAATGCCTCTAATACCAAACCTGAGATCCTACCTCTAGCATGAAATGTGATATCCAACTCCTTCCCTTTCCAAACCTGAGAGCCTACCTATAGCATGAGATGTGATATCCAAGTCCTTCCCATTCCAATCCTTAGACCCTTCCTATAGCATGCAATATGATATCTCAATGTTTCTAATAACAAACCTGAGACCCGTCCTATAACATGAGATGGGATATCCAACTCCTTCCCCTTCCAAACCTGAGACCCTCCCTTTAGCATGAGATGTGATATCCAACTCGTTCCCATTCCATTCCTGAGACCCTTCTGATAGCATGAGATGTGATATCTCAATGCCTCTAATACCAAACCTGAGATCCTACCTCTAACATGAAATGTGATATCCAACTCTTTCCCCTTCCAAACCTGAGACCCTTCCTATGGCATGAGATGTCATATACAACTCCTTCCCATTCCAATCCTGAGCCCTTCCTATATCATGAGATGTGATATCTCAATGCTTATACCAAACCTGAGACTCTTCCTATAGCATGAGATGTGATATCCAACTTCTTCCCATTCCAATCCTGAGACCCTTCCTATAACATGAGATGTGATATCTCAATGCTTCTAATACCAAACCTGAGATCCTTCCTATAACATGAGATGTGATATCCAAATCCTTCCCCTTCCAAACCTGAGACCCTCCCTTTAGCATGAGATGTGATATCCAACTCCTTCCCATTCCATTCCTGAGACCCTTCTGATAGCATGAGATGTGATATCTCAATGCCTCTAATACCAAACCTGAGATCCTACCTCTAACATGAAATGTGATATCCAACTCTTTCCCCTTCCAAACCTGAGAGCCTTCCTATAGCATGAGATGTGATATCCATGTCCTTCCCATTCCAATCCTGAGACCCTTCCTATAGCTTGAGATGTGATATCCAACTCCTTCCCATTCCAATTCTGAGACCCTTCCTATACTATGAGACTTGAAATCTCAATGCTTCTAATACCAAACCTGAGACCCGTAATATAACATGAGATGTAATATCCAAATCCTTCCCCTTCCAAACCTTAGACCCTTCCTTTATCATGAGATGTGATATCCAACTCCTTCCCATTCCAATCCTGAGACCCTTCCGATATCATGAGATGTGATATCTCAAAGCTTCTAATATCAAACTTGAGACCCTCCCTATAGCATGAGATGTGATATCCAAGTCCTTCCCATTCCAATCCTGAGACCCTTCCTATAGCATGAGATGTGATATCTCAATGCTTATACCAAACCTGAGATCCTTCCTATAACATGAGATGTGATATCCAACTCCTTCCCATTCCAATCCTCAGACCCTTCCTATAGCATGAGATGTGATATCTCAATGCTTCTAATATCAAACTTGAGACCCTACCTATAGCATGAGATGTGATATCCAAGTCCTTCCCATTCCCATCCTGAGACACTTCCTATAGCATGAGATGTGATATCTCAATTCTTCTAATACCAAACCTGAGACTCTTCCTATAACATGAGATGGGATATCCAACTCCTTCCCATTCCAATCCTGAGACCCTTTTGATAGCAGAGATGTGATATCTCAATGTTTATACCAAACCTGAGACCCTTCCTACGGCATGAGATGTGATATCTAACTCCTTCCCATTCCAATCCTGAGACCCTTCCTATAGCATGAGATGTGATGTCTCAATGCTTCTAATTCCAAACCTGAGATCCTTCCTATAACATGAGATGTGATATCCAACGCCTTCCATTCCAATCCTGAGACCCTTCCTATAGTGTTAAGACGGATTTCTGAACTCTGTCCTGGTGGCGCAGAAGCTCAGAAGGCCAACCTAATTACTTGGAACAGGGTAACCTCTGGACGAGCCAGACCAATCAAGGTAGTGATCGCGGCGGTCAAGACTAGGTCTCAAGAGGGGTGAGGGTGACTGAAAGCCCGCAATGAGCACACAAAGCAAGAGCGCTTACAAACTACTCCAAACAGTTGTTATATCAAAAATATGTACACATTTATTTTAAGGCCTTTAAAACAATGACCGTAGCGAGAAAATCACAATATCACAATATTAAGCCAACACATACCATATCAACACAATATATATACAAATACGACAGTCGCAAGCGTTATATGCACGAAATGTGTAGTCCACCTGAAAGGGAAGGAAAACAGGCAGTGCGATAATGCTTTAGACTCAGTTCGCCTTCAGAGGCACCTAACTAGATGGAAGTCCGAGCCCTGCGAAGAGTGGAGCCTTGTGCTCAAAGTACCTGCACACGCTGGTGGCAACGGGCAAAAGGAGAAGCTCTTCGGAGGAAGTCAGGCAGTTCGGGTTAGTGCACAACAGAAGAAGAACAGGTTCCGCGACTCAAGCGCAGCCTCCACAGTAAGCAGAAGCAGAGCGCGAGTACGGACAAAAGGGTGCTGTTTTTACACAGCGGGGAAAAGCAATGGGCTACTGCAGGAGGGCGACCAGATCCTAGCTAAACTACTCACCGGTCCCCGATGCAAGCAGACCCAGGCTTCTCCACGTTAGTTTCAGCAGCTGGCAGGTTCAGAAGAGCCGGGAATGCCTCGTCGTCGTGTAGAGAAAAAAAGACGTCCCAATCGAAGAAACCTGCACAGTTTTGTCACCACCGCAGGGCAACGGAGCAGTCGTGTGTATCCGAGCCAAATGTACACTCCTCACTTCAGACTTGGGAACGCCAAGTGTACTAAGCGTGTGAGAGTGACCAGGACTCGAAATACAACACAACCTGGCGGCGGTTACAGAGCAAGACTCCCTTGTAAGCTGGTCAGTCAACTGGATGGCCCAGAGACGCTTCCGAAGGCTTACTGGCAGGAGATGATGAAGTCGCCGAGAATAGCTGTTCCTGCTATTCCAAAGGTCGAAGCACCAGTACAGGCCTTCTGGTTCGATCAAAGGAGGAAAGGGTTTCACAGGACGACTGCAGTGCAAAGGAGTCCTTCAGCGGGTCACCAGCGATTCCTCGGTCCAGCCTCGTGGTTGCAGGATACTTGGCTCCTGTATTCCTTCGTTCGTGAGAACTCAGGAGATCGACATGGTAGTGGTGTTTCCAGCCCCCTCTTATCCACGGTTCCCTTCGCGCCAAAACGGAGGGGAGCCAATGGGAGATCCGCTCATCAACACACATACCTGTTAAGACGGATTTCTGAACTCTGTCCTGGTGGCGCAGAAGTTCAGAAGGCCAACCTAATTACTTGGAACAGGGTAACCTCTGGACAAGCCAGACCAATCAAGGTAGCGATCGCGGCGGTCAAGACTAGGTCTCAAGAGGGGTGAGGGTGACTGAAAGCCCGCAGTGAGCACACAAAGCAAGAGCGCTTACAAACTACTCCAAACAGTTGTTATATCAAAAATATAAACACATTTATTTTAAGGCCTTTAAAACAACGATCGTAGCGAGAAAATCACAAAATCACAATATTAAACCAACACATACCATATCAACACAATATATATACAAATACACAGTCGCAAGCGTTTAAAGCACGAAATATGTAGTCCACCTGAAAGGGAAGGAAAACAGGCAGTGCGATAACGCTTTAGACTCAGTTCGCCTTCAGAGGCACCTAACTAGATGGAAGTCCGAGCCCTGCGAAGAGTGGAGCCTTGTGCTCAAAGTACCTGCCACGCCGGTGCCAACGGGCGCAAGGGGAAGCTCTTCGGAGGAAGTCAGGCAGTTCGGGTTAGTGCACAGCAGAAGGAGAACAGGTTCCGCAACTCAAGCGCAGCCTCCACAGCGGGCAGAAGCAGAGCGCGAGTACGGCCAAAAGGGTGCTGTTTTTACACAGCAGGGAAAAGCAATGGGATACTGCAGGAGGGCGACCAGATCCTAGCTAAGCTACTCACCGGTCCGCGAAGCAAGCAGACCCAGGCTTCTCCACGTTAGTTTCAGCAGCTGGCAGGTTCAGAAGAGCAGGGAACGCCTCGTAGTCGTGTAGAGCAAAAAGACGTCCCAATCGACGAAACCAGCACAGTTTTGTTGCCGCAGCAGGACAACGGAGCGGCCGTGTGTATTCAAGCCAAATGTACACTCCTCCCTTCAGACTTGGGAACGCCAAGTGTACGAAGCGTGGGAGAGTGACCAGGACTCGAAATACAACACAACCTGGCGGCGGTTACAGAGCAGGACTCCCTTGTAAGCTGGTCAGTCAACTGGATGGCCCAGAGACACTTCCGAAGGCTTACTTGGCAGGAGTTGATGAAGTCGCCGGGAATAGCTGTTCCTGCTATTCCAAAGGTCGAAGCACCAGTACAGGCCTTCTGGGTCGATCAAAGGAGGAAAGGGTTTCACAGGACGACAGCAGTGCAAAGGAGGATTCCTTCAGCGGGTCACCAGCGATTCCTCGGTCCAGCCTCGTGGTTGCAGGATACTTGGCTCCTGTATTCCTTCGTTCGTGAGAACTCAGGAGATCGACATGGTAGTGGTGTTTCCAGCTCCCTCTTATCCACGGTTCCCTTCGCGCCAAAACGGAGGGGAGCCAATGGGAGATCCGCTCATCAACACACATACCATACGTGGACCAATCACGGACCACGGTGGTCCCAGGCATTCACACCACCCTAGACTCTCTGGCACCCAGGATGTGTATTGGGACCAGACATCCCAGCCCACACCCTGGAGGCACACAAACGACATGTAGAAGCCCGCGAAAGCAACCACGTTTCGCGGGAAAGTACATGCCCAAATAAGGAAGGCCCCGGGTCGCCCGACCTGGGGAAGGTGAAGGGAGCAAGACGGTCAGTGGACAGGACAAAGGAGCCTCGCGGCCTGGCCATTTTGGAGAGCCAGGCCACCATTTTGGGTTCAGTGCAAAAACGTGCTCAGAACGCCAAAAGGAGCTCAAAATAAACAAAACGATCGCTGCCACCATTCCAGTCCCTGAATGACTTGCACCGATCAAATACCATCCTAAAAGAGTATCTAGGGTCTGTAGAAGGCTAGAGACCCAAGAGAGCTGTAACTTAGCTTACAGTGCCCTCTTGTGTCGTGTTGCACTAAAATGGCGACACGATTAAAGAAACTACGGGAAACCACGTTCCCCGGTACTGACTGTCTTAAGGGCATGTCAGTTTCCCCATAAGAAAAGGAGCGAAAGCCCAGAGAAGTGCGGCAGAAGGCTGTACTTCTCTGGCAAAGTCAAGAACAAGGTTAAAAACAATAGCAAAAAGTTTAGGGGTTGCCACATGGAAGGAAAATTCCCTACAATTACGAAATCTTTCGTAACACTCGCCCCTCCCAGACTATGGACAGGGGGAACTAATCCACCCCTGGATGAGTCTCTTGTTCAGGTCGGTTAAACATTCTGGACAACCCATCAGCATTGCTATGTTGGACACCTGGCCTATGCTCAATAGTGAAGTCGAAGCCTTGTAGACTTATGGACCACCTAAGCAACTTTGGATTCTCCCCCTTCATGTTCATTAGCCACTTTAACGGCTTATGGTCAGTCTGCACAGTGAAGTGGGTCCCATAGAGGTAGGGCCTCAGCTTCCTTAGGGCCCACACAACAGAGAAACATTCTTTCTCTACCGTGGACCATCTGAGCTCTCTGTCCTTAAGCTGGCGACTAATAAAACCGATAGGGTGTTCCTTACCCTTCTCATCTACTTGTGATAGTACAGCTCCTATCCCAGTGTCAGAGGCATCCGTCTGCACGATAAAAGGTCTTTGATAATCAGGGGCCCTTAGGACAGGGGCCTGGCACAAGGAGTCTTTTAAGCCATTGAAGGCCTTCTCACACTCGTCAGTCCAAGTTACCTTCTTGGGTTTCTTCGGAGTTGTGAGGGCAGTCAGAGGAGCAGCTATGGTGCCATAGTCTGCCACAAAAGTGCGGTAAAACCCTGTGAGTCCTAAGAAGGCTCTCACTTGGGTTTGCGTAGTGGGGGTAGGCCAGTCTTGTACTGCTTGTACCTGACTGAGTAGAGGCTGTCTCCTCCCTCCACCTACTTCATGTCCAAGGTAAACCACTGAGCCTTGTCCATTTTGGTGAGGGGCCACTCGGGCACCCTCAAAAGAGCTATCTGAAGGACTGCTTTTGAACAGGTCGGGGAGAGGTTCAGACTCCTCTTCCTCAACATCTGAAGCCAATAGCAGTGCTGCGATTTCGCCGCTTGGGACGAAAGCCTTCAGCCTATTCACGTGAAACACTTTTGGAGCCTGTCCAGGCCTTCCAAGGTCCACTGAATAGTTAACCTCACCCAGGGGCTCCACCACTGGGCAAGGACCTGACCATTTGTCCTGTAAAGCTCAAGGCCTTATGGGATTCATGATCAGGACTTGCTGACCATGTGTAAAGTTGATGAGGGAAGCTTTCTGGTCGTACCAATGTTTCACCAGCGCTTGCCCTGCCTTCAATTTATCACTAGCCAAGCCCATCAGAAGTACCATCCGTTTTCTGAGCCCTAGCACATAATCAACTACATTGGTAGTAACAGGGGGAGTGGGCATCTCCCATCCCTCCTTGACTATGGCTAAGGGTCCCCGTACGGGATGACCGAACAGAAGTTCGAAGGGGCTGAAGCCAACACCCTCCTGTGGTACCTCTCGGTAGGCAAACAGTAAGCATGAAACAAGAAGATCCCATTTTCTTCTCTGAGGCTCCTCCAGAGCCCCAATCATGCTCTTTAACGTCCTGTTAAAACGCCCCCCCAGACCATTGGTCTGGGGGTGGTATGCAGAAGAGAACCTGTAGGTGACCCTACATTCTATCCACATAGCCTGCCTATACTTCGACATAAAGTTGCTGCCATCATCCGGCACAACTTCTTTAGGGAAGCCAACCCTAGTAAACATGCCGAGTAAAGCTTCTGCAACTGGCTTGGCAGTTACAGTTGTAAATGGGACGGCCTCAGGATACCGGGTTGCATGGTCGACCAGCACCAGGATAAACCTATTGCCTGAGGATGTTTGCGGGTCAAGGGGACCAACCATGTCGATCCCTACCCTTTTAAATGGTACCCCCACAACTGGGAGCGGTACCAACGGAGCTTGGATTGTCGCGCCAACCTTACCAGACAACTGGCAGGCGGCACAACTCCTGCAGTGACTTTCTACTTGCTCCCCCATCTTGGGCCAGTAGAAGTGCATGGATAACCTTTGCTTGGTCTTCCTCATACCGAGGTGACCAGCAAAGGGAACTTCATGCGCCAACTGCAGGAGGAAGGGCCTAACAGCAAGGGGAACCACCAACCTCCTATGGTCTCCTTCTGTAGACTCTGTGGGCTCACTATACAGGAGTCCACCTTCCTGGTAAATCCTATGCATCCCAGGAGGTTCACCCTCAAGCTGGGAGCAGGCCTGTCTCCTTAGGCCTTCCAGAGATGGGCACTCACGTTGGCCTTTACTGAATTCGTCCCTATCAGGACCTCCTTCAACTAACAAGTCTTTTAGTTCAGGATGATCGTTGGGGTCGAAAACTTCAGGCATCGCCACCTCCTCGTCAGGCCCGGGCGATTGACCAACTTCCTTCACCGCAGTGGTAGGCGAGCTCGGGGGAACATTCTCTTTCCCTCGTCTTGACTTGTAGACTCCTTTCGCCGTGGGTTTCCCCTTTGGCTGGGGCGGCGTATTGGACTTGGCCAATGCTGCCCGTGCTTGAGACCGTGTGTAGGGTCTTTCGGCAGTGTCTCCTACGAGCCCAAAAGCTCTGAGATCATTACCCAACAAGACCTTTCCCGGGACGTTTCTCTGAATGCTCACTGGAATCCTGACTGCTGTACCATTTAAAGTAAGATTTACAGGGATCACGGGAAACATACGGAGGGGGCCGTCAGCCAACTTAGTGGGCATCAGAGTAGCTCTGGCAACTTCCTCTGAGTCTACCAAGGTAGAATCCACTACAGTGCGACTGCACCCACTATCCCTAAGAGCTGGAGTATCCACTCCATTGATCAGCACACTGTCTTTAAAGTAGTGCTTGGTATTATCCGGAATCCTAGCATAAGCCTCTGCGACTTTAGGCTCCCAGGAACCCAGGGACACTAAAACTACCTCAGCCTCTATCCCGCTGGGAAACGAGTCTGAGGAGAAGGATGCTCCTGTAATCTCTTCTTCCTCGTAGGAGGAGAAGGCCAGATTAGCGGAGTGGACCCCCAAAGGTCTAACCTTACACCGGGGATCCCCCTTCACATGGTCAGTTGCTCCACAAGAAAAACAAGCCCCATTGGGTCTGTTTACGTAGGGAGGCTTATTATAACCAGAGTTCTGTTTTGGAGGCGGACCTCCACTACCCTGTGAGTTCTCTTGTGTCTTACCCTTGTTTTTCTTTTTGTGGCCCTTATGGGAAGAAGATTTAGCAGATTCCCCACCCTCCATATCTTTGGACTTTTTCCCTTCCTCCTGCTTACCAGGATGAGTTTTGTCCTTATGGGACACTCGATGTGACACCCATAAGTCTGCTGCAATGGCCAGCTTCTTAGGATCTATCTCCTTCGAATCGGCCAAATGCTGCTTAAGCTCCGGGGAAGAAGAAGCAAAAATATGTTCCAGCATGACAAGATTTATCATGCCTTCGAAGGTAGAAACCTTATAACCTTCGACCCAGCCAGTTAAGTTTTTCAAAGATTCAGCGACATAAGATACCCAAGTACCACCTTCCTTTTTCTTATACTCTCGAAAACGCTTTAAATATTGGGCCGGAGTCTTCCCAAACTTTAAAATGAGAGTTTGCTTTAACATTGCGAAATCAGCCCGCTCAGCCTTCGACATTTCCATAATGGCACTACAGCCAGAATGGGGCAGTCTACTGAGCAACCACGCAATCTTATCAGCATTGTCAACTTCTTGAACCTCGCATGCATACTCAAACGCATTCAGCCAGTCCATAATGTCATTCCTTTCTTCATACACACTGAGCAGATCTTTCGGAAACCGTGGATGAGAGGAAGCCCCAGAACCATGTCCAGGACCCTTGGATCCATTTGCAACGTGAAGCTTGGCCAGTTCCAACTGGTGATCCCTGTCTTTCTGTTTTTCTGCCTGTTCGATTTTTAGTTTGGCTATGCTGAATTCAAGCTCCTGCTGCCTAAACCGCAGCTCTTGCTTCTTGAATTCAAGCATAGCCTCCCCATCAACACTGGCAGAGGAAACATTAGACAGCTCGTCCTCCCTGTCCTCGTGGTCGCGATGGATCAGTGCGGCGGCAGAACCGTCGGTTCTACCAGTGAGAGCAGCCCCACCACCTTCCGCACTGTCCTCAGAAGTTATAGCGTCAAGCTGCGCTTCTTGCCACGCCACGATTCTTTGGATCATTTCCAATTTAGTGCCTTGAGAGGAAACACCTCTCTCCGCACACATCTTTTTCAGCGTTTCTGATTTGGAAGCATTTAAAGTTAACAACGTATTTGTTTCCATACTGTTTGATAGGACTATGGCCTTTTTAAAGTTATATTACAACAATTCACTACGTGCACTGTTTGGAATAACCTGAAGTGCCTTAGTTCGAGCGCAACACTGGATACCTTCAGTCGTATCCCACCGCTGCCACCAATTTGTTAAGACGGATTTCTGAACTCTGTCCTGGTGGCGCAGAAGTTCAGAAGGCCAACCTAATTACTTGGAACAGGGTAACCTCTGGACAAGCCAGACCAATCAAGGTAGCGATCGCGGCGGTCAAGACTAGGTCTCAAGAGGGGTGAGGGTGACTGAAAGCCCGCAGTGAGCACACAAAGCAAGAGCACTTACAAACTACTCCAAACAGTTGTTATATCAAAAATATAAACACATTTATTTTAAGGCCTTTAAAACAACGATCGTAGCGAGAAAATCACAATATCACAATATTAAACCAACACATACCATATCAACACAATATATATACAAATACACAGTCGCAAGCGTTTAAAGCACGAAATATGTAGTCCACCTGAAAGGGAAGGAAAACAGGCAGTGCGATAACGCTTTAGACTCAGTTCGCCTTCAGAGGCACCTAACTAGATGGAAGTCCGAGCCCTGCGAAGAGTGGAGCCTTGTGCTCAAAGTACCTGCCACGCCGGTGCCAACGGGCGCAAGGGGAAGCTCTTCGGAGGAAGTCAGGCAGTTCGGGTTAGTGCACAGCAGAAGGAGAACAGGTTCCGCAACTCAAGCGCAGCCTCCACAGCGGGCAGAAGCAGAGCGCGAGGACGGCCAAAAGGGTGCTGTTTTTACACAGCAGGGAAAAGCAATGGGATACTGCAGGAGGGCGACCAGATCCTAGCTAAGCTACTCACCGGTCCCCGAAGCAAGCAGACCCAGGCTTCTCCACGTTAGTTTCAGCAGCTGGCAGGTTCAGAAGAGCAGGGAACGCCTCGTAGTCGTGTAGAGCAAAAAGACGTCCCAATCGACGAAACCAGCACAGTTATGTTGCCGCAGCAGGACAACGGAGCGGCCGTGTGTATTCAAGCCAAATGTACACTCCTCCCTTCAGACTTGGGAACGCCAAGTGTACGAAGTGTGGGAGAGTGACCAGGACTCGAAATACAACACAACCTGGCGGCGGTTACAGAGCAGGACTCCCTTGTAAGCTGGTCAGTCAACTGGATGGCCCAGAGACACTTCCGAAGGCTTACTTGGCAGGAGCTGATGAAGTCGCCGGGAATAGCTGTTCCTGCTATTCCAAAGGTCGAAGCACCAGTACAGGCCTTCTGGTTCGATCAAAGGAGGAAAGGGTTTCACAGGACGACAGCAGTGCAAAGGAGGATTCCTTCAGCGGGTCACCAGCGATTCCTCGGTCCAGCCTCGTGGTTGCAGGATACTTGGCTCCTGTATTCCTTTGTTCGTGAGAACTCAGGAGATCGACATGGTAGTGGTGTTTCCAGCTCCCTCTTATCCACGGTTCCCTTCGCGCCAAAACTGAGGGGAGCCAATGGGAGATCCGCTCATCAACACACATACCATACGTGGACCAATCACGGACCACGGTGGTCCCAGGCATTCACACCACCCTAGACTCTCTGGAACCCAGGATGTGTATTGGGACCAGACATCCCAGCCCACACCCTGGAGGCACACAAACGACATGTAGAAGCCCGCGAAAGCAACCACGTTTCGCGGGAAAGTACATGCCCAAATAAGGAAGGCCCCGGGTCGCCCGACCTGGGGAAGGTGAAGGGAGCAAGACGGTCAGTGGACAGGACAAAGGAGCCTCGCGGCCTGGCCATTTTGGAGAGCCAGGCCACCATTTTGGGTTCAGTGCAAAAACGTGCTCAGAACGCCAAAAGGAGCTCAAAATAAACAAAACGATCGCTGCCACCATTCCAGTCCCTGAATGACTTGCACCGATCAAATACCATCCTAAAAGAGTATCTAGGGTCTGTAGAAGGCTAGAGACCCAAGAGAGCTGTAACTTAGCTTACAGTGCCCTCTTGTGTCGTGTTGCACTAAAATGGCGACACGATTAAAGAAACTACGGGAAACCACGTTCCCCGGTACTGACTGTCTTAAGGGCATGTCAGTTTCCCCATAAGAAAAGGAGCGAAAGCCCAGAGAAGTGCGGCAGAAGGCTGTACTTCTCTGGCAAAGTCAAGAACAAGGTTAAAAACAATAGCAAAAAGTTTAGGGGTTGCCACATGGAAGGAAAATTCCCTACAATTACGAAATCTTTCCTAACACTCGCCCCTCCCAGACTATGGACAGGGGGAACTAATCCACCCCTGGATGAGTCTCTTGTTCAGGTCGGTTAAACATTCTGGACAACCCATCAGCATTGCTATGTTGGACACCTGGCCTATGCTCAATAGTGAAGTCGAAGCCTTGTAGACTTATGGACCACCTAAGCAACTTTGGATTCTCCCCCTTCATGTTCATTAGCCACTTTAACGGCTTATGGTCAGTCTGCACAGTGAAGTGGGTCCCATAGAGGTAGGGCCTCAGCTTCCTTAGGGCCCACACAACAGAGAAACATTCTTTCTCTACCGTGGACCATCTGAGCTCTCTGTCCTTAAGCTGGCGACTAATAAAACCGATAGGGTGTTCCTTACCCTTCTCATCTACTTGTGATAGTACAGATCCTATCCCAGTGTCAGAGGCATCCGTCTGCACGATAAAAGGTCTTTGATAATCAGGGGCCCTTAGGACAGGGGCCTGGCACAAGGAGTCTTTTAAGCCATTGAAGGCCTTCTCACACTCGTCAGTCCAAGTTACCTTCTTGGGTTTCTTCGGAGTTGTGAGGGCAGTCAGAGGAGCAGCTATGGTGCCATAGTCTGCCACAAAAGTGCGGTAAAACCCCGTGAGTCCTAAGAAGGCTCTCACTTGGGTTTGCGTAGTGGGGCTAGGCCAGTCTTGTACTGCTTGTACCTGACTGAGTAGAGGCTGTCTCCTCCCTCCACCTACTTCATATCCAAGGTAAACCACTGAGCCTTGTCCATTTTGGTGAGGGGCCACTCGGGCACCCTCAAAAGAGCTATCTGAAGGACTGCTTTTGAACAGGTCGGGGAGAGGTTCAGACTCCTCTTCCTCAACGTCTGAAGCCAATAGCAGTGCTGCGATTTCGCCGCTTGGGACGAAAGCCTTCAGCCTATTCACGTGAAACACTTTTGGAGCCTGTCCAGGCCTTCCAAGGTCCACTGAATAGTTAACCTCACCCAGGGGCTCCACCACTGGGCAAGGACCTGACCATTTGTCCTGTAAAGCTCAAGGCCTTATGGGATTCATGATCAGGACTTGCTGACCATGTGTAAAGTTGATGAGGGAAGCTTTCTGGTCGTACCAATGTTTCACCAGCGCTTGCCCTGCCTTCAATTTATCACTAGCCAAGCCCATCAGAAGTACCATCCGTTTTCTGAGCCCTAGCACATAATCAACTACATTGGTAGTAACAGGGGGAGTGGGCATCTCCCATCCCTCCTTGACGATGGCTAAGGGTCCCCGTACGGGATGACCGAACAGAAGTTCGAAGGGGCTGAAGCCAACACCCTCCTGTGGTACCTCTCGGTAGGCAAACAGTAAGCATGAAACAAGAAGATCCCATTTTCTTCTCTGAGGCTCCTCCAGAGCCCCAATCATGCTCTTTAACGTCCTGTTAAAACGCCCCCCCAGACCATTGGTCTGGGGGTGGTTTGCAGAAGAGAACCTGTAGGTGACCCTACATTCTATCCACATAGCCTGCCTATACTTCGACATAAAGTTGCTGCCATCATCCGGCACAACTTCTTTAGGGAAGCCAACCCTAGTAAACATGCCGAGTAAAGCTTCTGCAACTGGCTTGGCAGTTACAGTTGTAAATGGGACGGCCTCAGGATACCGGGTTGCATGGTCGACCAGCACCAGGATAAACCTATTGCCCGAGGATGTTTGCGGGTCAAGGGGACCAACCATGTCGATCCCTACCCTTTTAAATGGTACCCCCACAACTGGGAGCGGTACCAACGGAGCTTGGATTGTCGCGCCAACCTTACCAGACAACTGGCAGGCGGCACAACTCCTGCAGTGACTTTCTACTTGCTCCCCCACCTTGGGCCAGTAGAAGTGCATGGATAACCTTTGCTTGGTCTTCCTCATACCGAGGTGACCAGCAAGGGGAACTTCATGCGCCAACTGCAGGAGGAAGGGCCTAACAGCAAGGGGAACCACCAACCTCCTATGGTCTCCTTCTGTAGACTCTGTGGGCTCACTATACAGGAGTCCACCTTCCTGGTAAATCCTATGCATCCCAGGAGGTTCACCCTCAAGCTGGGAGCAGGCCTGTCTCCTTAGGCCTTCCAGAGATGGGCACTCACGTTGGCCTTTACTGAATTCGTCCCTATCAGGACCTCCTTCAACTAACAAGTCTTTTAGTTCAGGATGATCGTTGGGGTCGAAAACTTCAGGCATCGCCACCTCCTCGTCAGGCCCGGGGGATTGACCAACTTCCTCCACCGCAGTGGTAGGCGAGCTTGGGGGAACATTCTCTTTCCCTCGTCTTGACTTGTAGACTCCTTTCGCCGTGGGTTTCCCCTTTGGCTGGGGCGGCGTATTGGACTTGGCCAATGCTGCCCGTGCTTGAGACCGTGTGTAGGGTCTTTCGGCAGTGTCTCCTACGAGCCCAAAAGCTCTGAGATCATTACCCAACAAGACCTTTCCCGGGACGTTTCTCTGAATGCTCACTGGAATCCTGACTGCTGTACCATTTAAAGTAAGATTTACAGGGATCACGGGAAACATACGGAGGGGGCTGTCAGCCAACTTAGTGGGCATCAGAGTAGCTCTGGCAACTTCCTCTGAGTCTACCAAGGTAGAATCCACTACAGTGCGACTGCACCCACTATCCCTAAGAGCTGGAGTATCCACTCCATTGATCAGCACACTGTCTTTAAAGTAGTGCTTGGTATTATCCGGAATCCTAGCATAAGCCTCTGCGACTTTAGGCTCCCAGGAACCCAGGGACACTAAAACTACCTCAGCCTCTATCCCGCTGGGAAACGAGTCTGAGGAGAAGGATGCTCCTGTAATCTCTTCTTCCTCGTAGGAGGAGAAGGCCAGAATAGCGGAGTGGACCCCCAAAGGTCTAACCTTACACCGGGGATCCCCCTTCACATGGTCAGTTGCTCCACAAGAAAAACAAGCCCCATTGGGTCTGTTTACGTAGGGAGGCTTATTATAACCAGAGTTCTGTTTTGGAGGCGGACCTCCACTACCCTGTGAGTTCTCTTGTGTCTTACCCTTGTTTTTCTTTTTGTGGCCCTTATGGGAAGAAGATTTAGCAGATTCCCCACCCTCCATATCTTTGGACTTTTTCCCTTCCTCCTGCTTACCAGGATGAGTTTTGTCCTTATGGGACACTCGATGTGACACCCATAAGTCTGCTGCAATGGCCAGCTTCTTAGGATCTATCTCCTTCGAATCGGCCAAATGCTGCTTAAGCTCCGGGGAAGAAGAAGCAAAAATATGTTCCAGCATGACAAGATTTATCATGCCTTCGAAGGTAGAAACCTTATAACCTTCGACCCAGCCAGTTAAGTTTTTCAAAGATTCAGCGACATAAGATACCCAAGTACCACCTTCCTTTTTCTTATACTCTCGAAAACGCTTTAAATATTGGGCCGGAGTCTTCCCAAACTTTAAAATGAGAGTTTGCTTTAACATTGCGAAATCAGCCCGCTCAGCCTTCGACATTTCCATAATGGCACTACAGCCAGAATGGGGCAGTCTACTGAGCAACCACGCAATCTTATCAGCATTGTCAACTTCTTGAACCTCGCATGCATACTCAAACGCATTCCTTTCTTCATACACACTGAGCAGATCTTTCGGAAACCGTGGATGAGAGGAAGCCCCAGAACCATGTCCAGGACCCTTGGATCCATTTGCAACGTGAAGCTTGGCCAGTTCCAACTGGTGATCCCTGTCTTTCTGTTTTTCTGCCTGTTCGATTTTTAGTTTGGCTATGCTGAATTCAAGCTCCTGCTGCCTAAACCGCAGCTCTTGCTTCTTGAATTCAAGCATAGCCTCCCCATCAACACTGGCAGAGGAAACATTAGACAGCTCGTCCTCCCTGTCCTCGTGGTCGCGATGGATCAGTGCGGCGGCAGAACCGTCGGTTCTACCAGTGAGAGCAGCCCCACCACCTTCCGCACTGTCCTCAGAAGTTATAGCGTCAAGCTGCGCTTCTTGCCACGCCACGATTCTTTGGATCATTTCCAATTTAGTGCCTTGAGAGGAAACACCTCTCTCCGCACACATCTTTTTCAGCGTTTCTGATTTGGAAGCATTTAAAGTTAACAACATATTTGTTTCCATACTGTTTGATAGGACTATGGCCTTTTTAAAGTTATATTACAACAATTCACTACGTGCACTGTTTGGAATAACCTGAAATGCCTTAGTTCGAGCGCAACACTGGATACCTTCAGTCGTATCCCACCGCTGCCACCAATTTGTTAAGACGGATTTCTGAACTCTGTCCTGGTGGCGCAGAAGTTCAGAAGGCCAACCTAATTACTTGGAACAGGGTAACCTCTGGACAAGCCAGACCAATCAAGGTAGCGATCGCGGCGGTCAAGACTAGGTCTCAAGAGGGGTGAGGGTGACTGAAAGCCCGCAGTGAGCACACAAAGCAAGAGCGCTTACAAACTACTCCAAACAGTTGTTATATCAAAAATATAAACACATTTATTTTAAGGCCTTTAAAACAACGATCGTAGCGAGAAAATCACAATATCACAATATTAAACCAACACATACCATATCAACACAATATATATACAAATACACAGTCGCAAGCGTTTAAAGCACGAAATATGTAGTCCACCTGAAAGGGAAGGAAAACAGGCAGTGCGATAACGCTTTAGACTCAGTTCGCCTTCAGAGGCACCTAACTAGATGGAAGTCCGAGCCCTGCGAAGAGTGGAGCCTTGTGCTCAAAGTACCTGCCACGCCGGTGCCAACGGGCGCAAGGGGAAGCTCTTCGGAGGAAGTCAGGCAGTTCGGGTTAGTGCACAGCCGAAGGAGCACAGGTTCCGCAACTCAAGCGCAGCCTCCACAGCGGGCAGAAGCAGAGCGCGAGTACGGCCAAAAGGGTGCTGTTTTTACACAGCAGGGAAAAGCAATGGGATACTGCAGGAGGGCGACCAGATCCTAGCTAAGCTACTCACCGGTCCCCGAAGCAAGCAGACCCAGGCTTCTCCACGTTAGTTTCAGCAGCTGGCAGGTTCAGAAGAGCAGGGAACGCCTCCTGGTCGTGTAGAGCAAAAAGACGTCCCAATCGACGAAACCAGCACAGTTATGTTGCCGCAGCAGGACAACGGAGCGGCCGTGTGTATTCAAGCCAAATGTACACTCCTCCCTTCAGACTTGGGAACGCCAAGTGTACGAAGCGTGGGAGAGTGACCAGGACTCGAAATACAACACAACCTGGCGGCGGTTACAGAGCAGGACTCCCTTGTAAGCTGGTCAGTCAACTGGATGGCCCAGAGACACTTCCGAAGGCTTACTTGGCAGGAGTTGAGGAAGTCGCCGGGAATAGCTGTTCCTGCTATTCCAAAGGTCGAAGCACTAGTACAGGCCTTCTGGTTCGATCAAAGGAGGAAAGGGTTTCACAGGACGACAGCAGTGCAAAGGAGGATTCCTTCAGCGGGTCACCAGCGATTCCTCGGTCCAGCCTCGTGGTTGCAGGATACTTGGCTCCTGTATTCCTTCGTTCGTGAGAACTCAGGAGATCGACATGGTAGTGGTGTTTCCAGCTCCCTCTTATCCACGGTTCCCTTCGCGCCAAAACGGAGGGGAGCCAATGGGAGATCCGCTCATCAACACACATACCATACGTGGACCAATCACGGACCACGGTGGTCCCAGGCATTCACACCACCCTAGACTCTCTGGCACCCAGGATGTGTATTGGGACCAGACATCCCAGCCCACACCCTGGAGGCACACAAACGACATGTAGAAGCCCGCGAAAGCAACCACGTTTCGCGGGAAAGTACATGCCCAAATAAGGAAGGCCCCGGGTCGCCCGACCTGGGGAAGGTGAAGGGAGCAAGACGGTCAGTGGACAGGACAAAGGAGCCTCGCGGCCTGGCCATTTTGGAGAGCCAGGCCACCATTTTGGGTTCAGTGCAAAAACGTGCTCAGAACGCCAAAAGGAGCTCAAAATAAACAAAACGATCGCTGCCACCATTCCAGTCCCTGAATGACTTGCACCGATCAAAATACCATCCTAAACGAGTATCTAGGGCCTGTAGAAGGCTAGAGACCCAAGAGAGCTGTAACTTAGCTTAGCTGCACTAAAGCCGCAACATGATAAAAGAAACTACGGGAAACAGCGTTCCCCGGTACTGACTGTCTTAAGGGCATGTCAGTTTCCCCGTAAGAAAAGGAGCGAAAGCCCAGAGGAGTGCGGCAGAAGGCTGCACTTCTCTGGCAAAGTCAAGAACAAGGTGAAAAACAACAGCAAAAAGTTTAGGGGTTGCCACATGGAAGGAAAATTACCTACAATTACGAAATCTTTCCTAACACTCGCCCCTCTCAGACTATGGACAGGGGGAACTAATCCACCCCTGGATGAGTCTCTTGTTCAGGTCGGTTAAACATTCTGGACAACCCATCAGCATTGCTATGTTGGACACCTGGCCTATGCTCAATAGTGAAGTCGAAGCCTTGTAGACTTATGGACCACCTAAGCAACTTTGGATTCCCCCCCTTCATGTTCATTAGCCACTTTAACGGCTTATGGTCAGTTTGCACAGTGAAGTGGGTCCCATAGAGGTAGGGCCTCAACTTCCTTAGGGCCCACACAACAGAGAAACATTCTTTCTCTACCGTGGACCATCTGAGCTCTCTGTCCTTAAACTGGCGACTAATAAAACCGATAGGGTGTTCCTTACCCTTCTCATCTACTTGTGATAGTACAGCTCCTATCCCAGTGTCAGAGGCGTCCGTCTGCACGATAAAAGGTCTTTGATAATCCGGGGCCCTAAGGACAGGGGCCTGGCACAAGGAGTCTTTTAAGCCATTGAAGGCCTTCTCACACTCGTCAGTCCAAGTTACCTTCTTGGGTTTCTTCGGAGTTGTGAGGGCAGTCAGAGGAGCAGCTATGGTGCCATAGTCTGCCACAAAATTGCGGTAATACCCCGTGAGTCCTAAGAAGGCTCTCACTTGGGTTTGCGTAGTGGGGGTAGGCCAGTCTTGTACTGCTTGTACTTTACTGGGTAGAGGCTGTATCCTCCCTCCACCTACTTCATGTCCAAGGTAAACCACTAAGCCTTGTCCAATCTGGCATTTACTAGCCTTTATGGTCAAGTGGGCTTTCTGAAGAGCCTGGAGCACAATCCCGAGGTGTTTCACATGGTCTTCCCAGGTGGCACTGAAAACTGCTATATCGTCCAGATATGGAAGGCAGAATTTGTCCAACCCATTCAACACATGATTCACAAGCCTCTGGAAAGTGGCAGGTGCATTCTTCAACCCGAACGGCATTACCCGGAATTGGTAAAGGCCGTCTGGAGTAGAAAATGCTGTCTTCTCCTTGGCATGTTCTGCTAAAGCTATTTGCCAATAGCCAGCAGTGAGGTCAAACATGCTGAGGTACTTGGAGGCACCCAAAGTATCCACCAGCTCATCTGTTCGAGGCAAGGGGTGTGCATCTGTCTTGGTGACAGCATTCAGAGCCCTGTAATCCACGCAGAACCTCAATTCAGAAGTGCCTGCCTTTGGAACCAACACCACTAGGCTGGACCAAGGACTACTAGAGGGTTCAATCACCCCAAGGTCTAACATCTTGTTGACCTCGGTCTTAATATAAGACCGTACTTTGTCTGACATCCTGTATCCCCTACTTTTGGTAGGTACACTGTCTCCTGTGTCAATGTTATGTTTGCACCAAGGTGTCAAACCAGGCGACTGTGAAAACAGGGGGGAAAACTGCCTAAGCAAACTTTTCACCTCAGCCTGCTGATCAGAATTCAGGTGAGGGGCCACTCGGACACCCTCAAAGGAGCTATCTGAAGGACCGCTTTGGAACAGGTCGGGGAGAGGTTCAGACTCCTCTTCCTCAACGTCTGAAGCCAGTAGCAGTGCTGCGATTTCGATTCTTGGGACGAAAGCCTTCAGCCTATTCACGTGAAACACTTTTGGAGCCTGTCCAGGCCTTCCAAGGTCCACTAAATAGTTAACCTCACCCAGGGGCTCCACCACTGTGTAAGGGCCTGACCATTTGTCCTGTAAAGCTCGAGGCCTTATGGGATTCATGATCAGGACTTGCTGACCAGGTGTAAAGTTGATGAGGGAAGCTTTCTGGTCGTACCAATGTTTCACCAGCGCTTGCCCTGCCTTCAATTTATCACTAGCCAAGCCCATCAGGAGTACCATCCGTTTTCTGAGCCCTAGCACATAATCAACTACGTTGGTAGTAACAGGGGGAGAGGGCATCTCCCATTACTCTTTGACGATGGCTAAGGGTCCCCGTACGGGATGACCGAACAGAAGTTCGAAGGGGCTGAAGCCAACACCCTCCTGTGGTACCTCTCGGTAGGCAAACAGTAAGCATGAAACAAGAAGATCCCATTTTCTTCTCTGAGGCTCCTCCAGAGCCCCAATCATGCTCTTTAACGTCCTGTTAAAACGCCCCCCCAGACCATTGGTCTGGGGGTGGTATGCAGAAGAGAACCTGTAGGTGACCCTACATTCTATCCACATAGCCTGCCTATACTTCGACATAAAGTTGCTGCCATCATCCGGCACAACTTCTTTAGGGAAGCCAAGCCTAGTAAACATGCCGAGTAAAGATTCTGCAACTGGCTTGGCAGTTACAGTTGTAAATGGGACGGCCTCAGGATACCGGGTTGCATGGTCGACCAGCACCAGGATAAACCTATTGCCTGAGGATGTTTGCGGGTCAAGGGGACCAACGATGTCGATCCCTACCCTTTCAAATGGTACCCCCACAACTGGGAGCGGTACCAACGGAGCTTGGATTGTCGCGCCAACCTTACCAGACAACTGGCAGGTGGCACAACTCCTGCAGTGACTTTCTACTTGCTCCCCCATCTTGGGCCAGTAGAAGTGCATGGATAACCTTTGCTTGGTCTTCCTCATACCGAGGTGACCAGCAAGGGGAACTTCATGCGCCAACTGCAGGAGGAAGGGCCTAACAGCAAGGGGAACCACCAACCTTCTATGGTCTCCTTCTGTAGACTTTGTGGGCTCACTATACAGGAGTCCACCTTCCTGGTAAATCCTATGCATCCCAGGAGGTTCACCCTCAAGCTGGGAGCAGGCCTGTCTCCTTAGGCCTTCCAGAGATGGGCACTCACGTTGGCCTTTACTGAATTCGTCCCTATCAGGACCTCCTTCAACTAACAAGTCTTTTAGTTCAGGATGATCGTTGGGGTCAAATACTTCAGGCATCGCCACCTCCTCGTCAGGCCCGGGCGATTGACCAACTTCCTCCACCGCAGTGGTAGGCGAGCTTGGGGGAATATTCTCTTTCCCTCGTCTTGACTTGTCGACTCCTTTCGCATTGGGTTTCCCCTTCGGCTGGGGCGGCGTATTGGACTTGGCCAATGCTGCCCGTGCTTGAGACCGTGTGTAGGGTCTTTCGGCAGTGTCTCCTACGAGCCCTAAAGCTCTGAGATCATTACCCAACAAGACCTTTCCCGAGACGTTTCTCTGAATGCTCACAGGAATCCTGACTGCTGTACCATTTAAAGTAAGATTTACAGGTATTACTGGAAACATACGGAGGGGGCCGTCAGCCAACTTAGTGGGCATCAGAGTAGCTCTGACAACTTCCTCTGAGTCTACCAAGGTAGAATCCACTACAGTGCGACTGCACCCACTATCCCTAAGAGCTGGAGTATCCACTCCATTGATCAGCACACTGTCTTTAAAGTAGTGCTTGGTATTATCCGGAATCCTAGCATAAGCCTCTGCAACTTTAGGCTCCCAGGAACCCAGGGACACTAAAACTACCTCAGCCTCTATTCCACTGGGAAATGAGTCTGAGGAGAAGGATGCTCCTGTAATCTCTTCTTCCTCGTAGGAGGAGAAGGCCAGATTAGCGGAGTGGACCCCCAAAGGTCTAACCTTACAACGGGGATCCCCCTTCACGTGGTCAGTTGCTCCACAAGAAAAACAAGCCCCAGTGGGTCTGTTTACGTAGGGAGGCTTATTGTAACCAGAGTTCTGTTTCGGAGGCTGACCTCCACTACCCTGTGAGTTCTCTTGTGTCTTACCCTTGTTTTTCTTTTTGTGGCCCTTATGGGAAGAAGATTTAGCAGATTCCCCACCCTCCATATCTTTGGACTTTTTCCCTTCCTCCTGCTTACCAGGATGAGTTTTGTCCTTATGGGACACTCGATGTGACACCCATAAGTCTGCTGCAATGGCCAGCTTCTTAGGATCTATCTCCTTCGAATCGGCCAAATGCTGCTTAAGCTCCGGCGAAGAAGAAGCAAAAATGTTTTCCAGCATGACAAGATTTATCATGCCTTCGAAGGTAGAAACCTTATAACCTTCGACCCAGCCAGTTAAGTTTTTCAAGGATTCAGCGACATAAGATACCCAAGTACCACCTTCCTTTTTCTTATACTCTCGAAAACGCTTTAAATATTGGGAAGGAGTCTTCCTAAACTTTAAAATGAGAGTTTGCTTTAACATTGCGAAATCAGCTTGCTCAGCCTTCGACATTTCCATAATGGCACTACAGCCAGAATGGGGCAGTCAACTGAGCAACCACGCAATCTTATCAGCATTGTGAACTTCTTGAACTTCGCATGCATACTCAAACGCATTCAGCCAGTCCATAATGTCATTCCTTTCTTCATACACACTGAGCAGATCTTTCGGAAACCGTGGATGAGAGGAGGCCCCAGACCCATGTCCAAGACCCTTGGACCCATTTGCAACCTGAAGCTTGGCCAGTTCCAACTGGTGATCCCTGTCTTTCTGTTTTTCTGCCTGTTCGATTTTTAGTTTGGCTATGCTGAATTCAAGCTCCTGCTGCCTAAACCGCAGCTCTTGCTTCTTGAATTCAAGCATAGCATCCCCATCAACACTGGCAGAGGAAACAGACATCTCGTCCTCCCTGTCCTCGTGGTCGCGATGGATCAGTGCAGCGGCAGAACCGTCGGTTCTACCAGTGAGAGTAGCCCCACAACCTTCTGCACTGTCCTCAGAAGTTATAGCGTCAAGCTGCGCTGCTTGCCACGCCACGATTCTTTGGATCATTTCCAATTTCGTGCCTTGAGAGGAAACACCTCTCTCCGCACACATCTTCTTCAATGTTTCTGATTTGGAAGCATTTAAAGTTAACAAGGTATTTGTTTCCATACTGCTAGATAGGACTATGGCCTTTTAAAAGTTATACTACAACAATTCACTACGTGTACTGGTTGGAATAACCTGAAATGCCTTAGTTCGTGCGCAACACTGGATACCTTCAGTCGTATCCCACCGCTGTACACCAATTTGTTAAGACGGATTTCTGAACTCTGTCCTGGTGGCGCAGAAGTTCAGAAGGCCAACCTAATTACTTGGAACAGGGTAACCTCTGGACGAGCCAGACCAATCAAGGTAGCGATTGCGGCGGTCAAGACTAGGTCTCAAGAGGGGTGAGGGTGACTGAAAGCCCGCAATGAGCACACAAAGCAAGAGCGCTTACAAACTACTCCAAACAGTTGTTATATCAAAAATATATACACATTTATTTTAAGGCCTTTAAAACAATGACCGTAGCGAGAAAATCACAATATCACAATATTAAGCCAACACATACCATATCAACACAATATATATACAAATACGACAGTCGCAAGCGTTATTTGCACGAAATGTGTAGTCCACCTGAAAGGGAAGGAAAACAGGCAGTGCGATAATGCTTTAGACTCAGTTCGCCTTCAGAGGCACCTAACTAGATGGAAGTCCGAGCCCTGCGAAGAGTGGAGCCTTGTGCTCAAAGTACCTGCACACGCTGGTACCAACGGGCAAAAGGAGAAGCTCTTTGGAGGAAGTCAGGCAGTTCGGGTTAGTGCACAACAGAAGAAGAACAGGTTCCGCGACTCAAGCGCAGCCTCCACAGTAAGCAGAAGCAGAGCGCGAGTACGGACAAAAGGGTGCTGTTTTTACACAGCGGGGAAAAGCAATGGGCTACTGCAGGAGGGCGACCAGATCCTAGCTAAACTACTCACCGGTCCCCGATGCAAGCAGACCCAGGCTTCTCCACGTTAGTTTCAGCAGCTGGCAGGTTCAGAAGAGCCGGGAATGCCTCGTCGTCGTGTAGAGAAAAAAGACGTCCCAATCGAAGAAACCTGCACAGTTTTGTCACCACCGCAGGGCAACGGAGCAGCCGTGTGTATCCGAGCCAAATGTACACTCCTCACTTCAGACTTGGGAACGCCAAGTGTACTAAGCGTGTGAGAGTGACCAGGACTCGAAATACAACACAACCTGGCGGCGGTTACAGAGCAAGACTCCCTTGTAAGCTGGTCAGTCAACTGGATGGCCCAGAGACGCTTCCGAAGGCTTACTGGCAGGAGATGATGAAGTCGCCGAGAATAGCTGTTCCTGCTATTCCAAAGGTCGAAGCACCAGTACAGGCCTTCTGGTTCGATCAAAGGAGGAAAGGGTTTCACAGGACGACAGCAGTGCAAAGGAGTCCTTCAGCGGGTCACCAGCGATTCCTCGGTCCAGCCTCTTGGTTGCAGGATACTTGGCTCCTGTATTCCTTCGTTCGTGAGAACTCAGGAGATCGACATGGTAGTGGTGTTTCCAGCCCCCTCTCATCCACGGTTCCCTTCGCGCCAAAACGGAGGGGAGCCAATGGGAGATCCGCTCATCAACACACATACCATACGTGGACCAATCACGGACCACGGGGGTCCCAGGCATTCACACTACCCTAGACTCTCTGGCACCCAGGATGTGTATTGGGACCAGACATCCCAGCCCACACCCTGGAGGCACACAAAAGACATGTAGAAGCCCGCGAAAGCAACCACGTTTCGCGGGAAAGTACATGCCCAAATAAGGAAGGCCCCGGGTCGCTCGACCTGGGGAAGGTGAAGGGAGCAAGACGGTCAGTGGACAAGACAAAGGAGCCTCGTGGTCTGGCCATTTTGGGAGCCAGGCCACCATTTTGGGTTCAGTGCGAAAAACGAGCTCAGAACGCCAAAAGGAGCTCAAAATACACAAATCGATCGCTGCCACCATTCCAGTCCCTGAATGACTTGCACCGATCAAAATACCATCCTAAACGAGTATCTAGGGCCTGTAGAAGGCTAGAGACCCAAGAGAGCTGTAACTTAGCTTACAGTGCCCTCTTGTGTCATGTTGCACTAAAGCCGCAACATGATAAAAGAAACTACGGGAAACAGCGTTCCCCGGTACTGACTGTCTTAAGGGCATGTCAGTTTCCCCGTAAGAAAAGGAGCGAAAGCCCAGAGGAGTGCGGCAGAAGGCTGCACTTCTCTGGCAAAGTCAAGAACAAGGTGAAAAACAACAGCAAAAAGTTTAGGGGTTGCCACATGGAAGGAAAATTACCTACAATTACGAAATCTTTCCTAACATATAGCATGAGATGTGATATCTCAATGCTTATACCAAACCTGAGACCCTTCCTATAGCATGAGATGTGATATCCAACTCCTTCCCATTCCAATCCTGAGACCCTTCCTATAGCCTGAGATGTGATATCTCAATGCCTCTAATACCAAACCTGAGATCCTTCCTCTAACATGAAATGTGATATCCAACTCCTTCACTTTCCAAACCTGAGATCCTATCTATAGCATGAGATGTGATATCCAAGTCCTTCCCATTCCAATCCTTAGATCCTTCCTACAGCATGCAATATGATATCTCAATGATTCTAATAAAAAACCTGAGACCCATCCTATAACATGAGATGGGATATCCAACTCCTTCCCATTCCAATCCTGAGACACTTCCGATAGCAGAGATGTGATATCTCAATGTTTATACCAAACCTGAGACCCTTCCTATAACATGAGATGTGATATCCAACTCCTTCCCGTTCCAAACCTGAGACTCTTCCTTTAGCATGAGATGTGATATCCAGCTCCTTCCCATTCCAATCCTGAGACACTTCCGATAGCATGAGATGTGATATCTCAATGCTTCTAATATCAAAACTGAGACCCTCCCTATAGCATATGTGATATCTAAGTCCTTCCCATTCCAATCCTGAGACCCTTCCTATAGCATGAGATGTGATATCTCAATGCTTCTACCAAACCTGAGACCCTTCCTTTAGCATGAGATGTGATATCCAACTCCTTCCCGTTCCAATCCTGAGACCCTTCCTATAGCATGAGATGTGATATCTCAATACTTCTAATACCAAACCTGAGATCCTTCCGATAACATGAGATGTGATATCTCAATACTTCTAATACCAAACCTGAGATCCATCCTATAACATGAGATGTGATATCCAAATCCTTCCCCTTCCAAACCTGAGACCCTCCCTTTAGCATGAGATGTGATATCCAACTCCTTCCCATTCCAATCCTGAGACCCTTCTGATAGCAGAAGATATGATATCTCAATGCTTCTATACCAAACCTGAGATCCTTCCGATAGCATGAGATGTGATATCTCAATACTTCTAATACCAAACCTGAGATCCTTCCTATAACATGAGATGTGATATCCAAATCCTTATCTTCCAAACCTGAGACCCTCCCTTTAGCATGAGATGTGATATCCAATTCCTTCCCATTCCAATCCTGAGACTCTTCTGTTAGCATAAGATATGATATCTCAATGCTTCTATACCAAATCTGAGATCCTTCTGATAGCATGAGATGTGATATCTCAATACTTCTAATACCAAACCTGAGATCCTACCTCTAACATGAAATGTGATATCCAACTCTTTCCCCTTGCAAACCTGGGAGCCTTCCTATAGCATGAGATGTGATATCCAAGTCCTTCCCATTCCAATCCTGAGACCCTTCCTATAACATGAGATGTGATATCCAACTCCTTCCCATTCCAACCTGAGACCCTTCCTATAGCAAGAGATGGGATATCCAACTCCTTCCAAATCCAATCCCGATACCCTTCCGATAGCATGAGATGTGATATCCCAATGCTTCTACCAAACCTGAGACCCATACTATGGCATGAGATGTGATATCAAACTCCTTCCCATTCTAATCCTGAGACCCTTCCTATAGCTTGAGATGTGATATCCAACTCCTTCCCATTCCAATACTGAGACCCTTCCTATACCATGAGACTTGATATCTCAATGCTTCTAATACCAAACCTGAGACCCGTCCTATAACATGAGATGTGATATCCAAATCCTTCCCCTTCCAAACCTTAGACCCTTCCTTTATCAAAAGATGTGATATCCAACTCCTTCCCATTCCAATCTTGAGACCCTTCCCATATCATGAAATGTGATATCTCAATGCTTCTAATACCAAACCTGAGACCCTTCCTATAACATGAGATGGGAATATCCAACTCCTTCCCATTCCAATACTGAGACCCTTCCGATAGCAGAGATGTGATATCTCAATGCTTATACCAAAACCTGAGATCCTTCCTATAACATGAGATGTGATATCCAACTCCTTCCCATTCCAATCCTGAGACACTTCCTATAGCATGAGATGTGATATCTCAATGCTTATACCAAACCTGAGACCCTTCCTATAGCATGAGATGTGATATCCAACTCCTTCCCATTCCAATCCTGAGACCCTTCCTATAGCATGAGATGTGATATCTCAATGCTTCTAATATCAAACTTGAGACCCTCCCTATAGCATGAGATGTGATACCCAAGTCCTTCCCATTCCAATCCTGAGACACTTCCTATAGCATGAGATGTGATATCTCAATGCTTCTAATACCAAACCTGAGACTCTTCCTATAACATGAGATGGGCTATCCAACTCCTTCCCATTCCAATCCTGAGACCCTTTCGATAGCATGAGATGTGATATCTCAATGTTTATACCAAACCTGAGACCCTCCCTACGGCATGAGATGTCATATACAACTCCTTCCATTCCAATCCTGAGACCCTTCCTATAGCATGCAATATGATATCTCAATGATTTTAATAAAAAACCTGAGACCCGTCCTATAACATCAGATGGGATATCCAACTCCTTCCCATTCCAATCCTGAGACACTTCCGATAGCAGAGATGTGATATCTCAATGTTTATACCAAACCTGAGACCCTTCCTATAACATGAGATTTGATATCCAACTCCTTCCCGTTCCAAACCTGAGACCCTTCCTTTAGCATGAGATGGGATATCCAGCTCCTTTCCATTCCAATCCTGAGACACTTCCGATAGCATGAGATGTGATATCTCAATGCTTCTAATATCAAAACTGAGACCCTCCCTATAGCATGATATGTGATATCTAAGTCCTTCCCATTCCAATCCTGAGACCCTTCCTATAGCATGAGATGTGATATCTCAATGCTTATCCTTGATTCCTGTAGTAAATTGATTTCCTTTGCAGGCCGACTCCTGTCACGAATGCCTTGTCTGCATGCATTCTCTCCTGGCCATTCTCTCACCGTGGCTATTTGCCTACCCCCTTCCTCTCTCAGTGGATGGACTTCTCCATCCTAGCCTCCTACCACTCAACTCCGCCTACTTGGAGAATTCAACATGAACCTGTATGCTTCTTGACCTGGACTTTTACGAGATCTGCAACTCTTCATGTCGCTGGCCCTACACACTGCAGGGAATACTCAGGATTTTCTGATCTCAAACCTCCCCCTCTGTAACCCTTTCAACAATCCTCTCCCGTGGTGATCAAGTTCTCATCTCCAAAGAAGGCTAACTGCCAGCTGTTCCTCGCTTCCCTGCTCCTATGAGGAGGAGCAGCTGGTAGTCAGCCTGCTCTGGAGAGGAGAATGTGATCACCAGGGGAGTGCAGCCTGTAAAGTAGAAGGGACGATGAACACAGGGCGACTGCATTAACAGATGGCAAATACACGTTCCAAAACAGTCAGGAAAGCTGATAATGCCTTGTAGATTTCAGCCGTATACATTCAGCCTGTGAACAGCAGTAGACGTTGACCCCCCCCCCCTTGTATGGGAGAACAGTGGTTAAAAACTTCAGGATTCGACAACAAACGCACGGACAGTACATACATGGGAACCCATCAGAATTAGCATTTACAAAAACGCGAGGAAAGAACATTTTCTAGCTATTTTTGCTAGTTTTTAGCACTTTTCAATACGTCTAGCGGGTTACAGCTATATCTTGAATAATGGGTGTTATAAAGCATTCTGAGCACCGTGTATCTTTTGAAGCTCATTTGTTGATTTGAAGGCAGCGGGAAGAGGAGAGAAGGCAGGGAACACACGTCTAAACCAGAGAGCTGGGAAGCGAGTTGTTCTCTGCAACGCGAAACGATGCAGAGAACAAGCACAGAAAGGAAGAAGGAAAAGCGTCTAAACCAGAGAGCAGGGAAGCGAGTGTTTGCAACGCGAAACGGTGCAGAGAGCAGGGACAGAAAGGGAGAACTCCACTGAGGAACAGCTGGTAGTTAGCCTTCTTTGGAGATGAGAACTTGATCACCACGGGAGAGGATTGTTGAGAGGGTTACATAGGGGGATGTCTGAGATCAGAAAATCCTGAGTATTCCCTGCAGTGTGTAGGGCCAGAGACATGAAGAGTTGCAGATCTCGTAAAAGTCCAGGTCAGGAAGCATACAAGTTCATTTTGAATTCTCCAAGTAGGCGGAGTTGAGTGGTAGGAGGCTAGGATGGAGAAGTCCATCCACTGAGAGAGGAAGGGGGTAGGCAAATAGCCACGGTGAGAGAATGGCCAGGAAAGAGAGAATGCATGCAGACAAGGCATTCGTGAGATGAGTCGGCCTGCAAAGGAAAGCAATTTACTACAGGAATCAAGGATACTCCCCCTCAAGAACGGTTGGATCTGGGCATGGAGAGGAACTTGTCATCAGGGAGGAAAGTGTCAGAGCTCGAGACAGCGCTGGCCGTCATCCATGTCTCGGTTAGACCAAGGACATCAAGGTCGGGTTCTTCCAGGAAATGGCAGATGTCAGATGAGTGTTAACTGAGTGAGAGTTGAGAGTGGGGAGGGGTACAAATCAGTAATCCTTGCGGAGGTGTAGAAGGAGCCTGACCTAGGGCACATGAGGAAGGAGAGAGGAAAGGAAGCAGAAGAAGGGAGAGAAGACACAGCAGGAGTGCATTATCAATCCGGGAGCTAGGAGTGGTGAGGTTAGACAGGGGGGGGGGTCTGAGTCTCAGGATTTGAATGGGAAGTTCGATATCACATGTCATGCTATAGGAAGAGTCTCAGGATTGGAATGGGAAGGAGTTGGATATGATATCTCTTGTTATAGGGAGGGTCTCAGGTTTGGTATTAGAAGCACTGAGATATCAAATCACATCCTATCGGAAGGGTCTCGGGTTTGGTATTGGAAGAAATGAGATTTCAAATCTCAGGCTGTGGGAATGGTCTCGGGTATGGTATTGGAAGGGGTGAAAAATCACATTTCATGCTACAGGAAGGGTCACAAGTTTGGAATGGGAAGGAGTTGGATTTCACATATACTACGGGAAGGGCCTCAGGTTTGGTATTAGAAGCATAGAGATATCACATCTCATGTTATAGGAAGGGTCTCGATTGGAATGGGAAGGAGTTGGATATCACATCTCATGTTATAGGGAGGGTCTCAGTTTTGATATTAGAAGCATTGAGATATCACATATGCTATTGGAAGGGTCTCAGTATTGGAATTGGAAGGAGTTGGATATCACATCTCATGCTATCGGAAGGGTCTCAGGATTGGAATGGGAAGTAGTTGGATATCACATATGCTAAAGGAAAGGTCTCAGGTTTGGAATGGGAAGGAGTTGGATTTCACGTCTCATGTTATAGGAAGGGTCTCAGGATTGGAATGGGAAGGAGTTGAATATCACATCTCATGCTAAAGGAAGGGTCATCAGGTTCGGTATAAGCATTGAGATATCACATCTCTGCTATCGGAAGGGTCTCAGGATAGGAATGGGAAGGACTTAGATTTCACATCTCATACTATAGGGAGGGTCTCAGTTTTGATATTAGAAGCATTGAGCTATCACATCTCATGCTATTGGAAGGGTCTCAGGATTGGAATGGGATGGAGTTGGATATCACATCTCAAGCTATCTCAGGATTGTAATGGGAAGGAGTTTGATATCACATATCAAGCTATAGGAAGGGTCTCAGGTTTGGAAGGGGAAGGATTTGGATCTCACATCTCAAGCTATCTCAGGATTGGAATGGGAAGGAGTTTGATATTTCATCTCAAGCTATAGGAAGGGTCCCAGGTTTGGAAAGGGAAGCATTTGGATTTCACATCTCATGTTATAGGATGGTTCTCATGTTTGGTTTTAGAAGCATTGAGATATCACATCTCATGCTATGGGAAGGGTCTCAGGTTTGGAACGGGAAGGAGTTGGATATCACATCTCATGCTAAAGGAAAGGTCTCAGGTCTGGAAGGGGAAGGATTAGGATCTCACATCTCATGTTTTAGGACGGGTCTCAGGTTTGGTATTAGAAGCATTGAAATATCACATCTCATGGTATAGGAAGGGTCCCAGGATTGGAATGGGAAGGAGTTGGATATCACATTGAATGGGAAGGAGTTTGATATCACATCTCAAGCTATAGGAAGGGCCTCAGGTTTGGAAAGGGAATGATTTGGATTTCAAATCTCATGTTATAGGATGGTTCTCATGTTTGGTTTTAGAAGCATTGAAATATCACATCTCATGCTATCGGAAGGGTCTCAGGTTTGGAATGGGAAGGAGTTTGATATCACATCTCATGTTAGAGGTAGGATCTCAGGTTTGGTATTAGAGGCATTGAGATATGACATCTCATGCCATCAGAAGGGTCTCAGGATTGGAATGGGAAGGAGTTGGATATCACATCTCATGCTAAAGGGAGGGTCTAAGGTTTGGAAGGGGAAGGATTTGGACATCACATCTCATGTTATTGGAAGGATCTGAGGTTTGGTATTAGAAGCATTGAGATATCACATCTCATGCTATCGGAAGGGTCTCAGGTTTGGTATAAGCATTGAGATATCACATCTCTGCTATCGGAAGGGTCTCAGGATTGGAATGGGAATGATTTGGATATCACATCTCATTTTATAGGAAGGGTCTCAGGTTTGGTATTAGAAGCATTGAGATATCACATCTCATGCTATAGGAAGGGTCTCAGGAATGGAATGGGAAGGACTTGGATATCACATCTCATGATAAAGGAAGGGTCTAAGGTTTGGAAGGGGAAGGATTTGGATATCACATCTCATGTTATTGGACCGGTCTCAGGTTTGGTATTAGAAGCATTGAGATATCAAGTCTCATGGTATAGGACGGGAGTTTGATATCACATCTCATGCCATGGTATGGGTCTCAGGTTTTGTAGAAGCATTGGGATATCACATCTCATGCTATCGGAAGGGTATCAGGATTGGATTGGAAGGAGTTGGATATCCCATCTCATGCTATAGGAAAGGTCTCAGGTTGGAATAGAAGGAGTTGGATATCACATCTCATGTTATAGGAAGGGTCTCAGGATTGGAATGGGAAGGACTTGGATATCACATCTCATGTTATAGGAAGGATCTCAGGTTTTGTATTAGAAGCATTGAGATATCACATCTAATGCTATAGGAAGGGTCTCAGGATTGGAATGTGAAGGATTTGGATATCACATCTCATGCTAAAGGAAGGGTCTCAGGTTTGGTATAAGCATTGAGATATCACATCTCTGCTATCGGAAGGGTCTAAGGATTGGATTGGGAAGGAATTGGATATCCCTTCTCATGCTATAGGAACGGTCTCATGTTGGAATGGGTAGGAGTTGGATATCACATCTCATGTTATAGGAAGGGTCTCAAGATTGAAATGGGAAGGATTTGGATATCACATATGTTATAGGACGTATCTCATGTTATAGGACGGGTCCCAGGTTTGGTATTAGAAGCATTGAGATATCACATCTCATGGTATAGGAAGGGTCTCAGGATTGGAATGGGAAGGAGTTGGATCTCCCTTCTCATGCTACAGGAAGGGTCTCAGGTTGGAATGGGAAGGAGTTGGATATCACATCTCGTTATAGGAAGGGTCTCAGGATTGGAATGGGAAGGAATTGGATATCACATCTCTTGCTATAGGAAGGGTCTCAGGTTTGGAAGGGGAAGGATTTGGATATCATATCTCATGTTATAGGACCGGTCCCAGGTCTGGTATTAGAAGCATTGAGATATCACATCTCATGCTATAGGAGGAGTCTCAGGATTGGAATGGGAAGGAGTTGGATATCACGTCTCATGTTATAGGAAGGGTCTCAGGATTGGAATGGGAAGGAGTTGAATATCACATCTCATGCTAAAGGAAGGGTATCAGGTTTGATAGAAGCATTGAGATATCACATCTCATGCTATAGGAAGGAACTCAGGATTGGAATGGGAAGGAGTTGGATATCACATCTAATGCCATAGGAAGGGTCATCAGGTTTGGTATAAGCATTGAGATATCACATCTCTGCTATCGGAAGGGTCTCAGGATAGGAATGGGAAGGACTTAGAATTCACATCTAAGGGTATCAGGATTGGAATGGGAAGGAGTTGGATATCACATCTCATGCTAAAGGGAGGGTCTCAGGTTTGGAATGGGAAGGATTTGGATATCACATCTCATGTTATAGGAAGGATCTCAGGTTTGGTATTAGAAGCATTGAGATATCATATCTCATGCTATAGGAAGGGTCTCAGGATTGGAATGGGAAGGAGTTAGATATCACATCTCATGCTATGGGAAGGGTCTCAGGTTTGGTATAAGCATTGAAATAACACATCTCTGCTATCGGAAGGGTCTCAGGATTGGAATGGGAAGAGCTGGATATCACATCTCATGCTAAAGGAAGGATCTCAGGTTTGGAAGGGGAAGGATTTGGATATCACATCTCATGTTATAGGACGGGTCTCAGGTTTGGTATTAGAAGCATTGTGATATCACATCTCATGCTATAGGATGTGTCTCAGGATTGGAATGGGAAGGAGTTGGATATCACATCTCATGCTATAGGAAGAGTCTCAGGTTTGGGAAGGGAAGGATTTGGATTTCACATCTCATGTTATAGGATGGTTCTCATGTTTGGTTTTTGAAGCATTGAGATATCACATCTCATGCTATCGGAAGGGTCTCAGGTTTGGAATGGGAAGGAGTTGGATATCACATCTCATGACATAGGAATAGTCTCAGGTTTGGTATTAGAAGCATTGGATATCACATATCATGCTATAGGAAGTGTCTCAGGATTGGAATGGGAAGGACTTGGATATCACACCTCATGCTATAGGGAGGGTCTCAAGTTTGATATTAGAAGCATTGAGATATCACATCTCATGCTATAGGAAGGGTCTCAGGATTGGAATGGGAAGGAGTTGGGTATCACATCTCATGCTATAGAAAGGGTCTCAGGATTGGTATAAGTATTGAGATATAACATCTCATGCTATAGGAAGGGTCTCAGGATTGGAATGGAAGGAGTTGGAATCACATCTCATGTTATAGGAAGGATCTCAGGTTTGGTATTAGAAGCATTGAGACATCACATCTCATGCTATAGGAAGGGTCTCAGGATTGGAATGGGAAGGAGTTGGATATCACATCTCATGCTATAGGAAGGGTCTCAGGTTTGGTATAAGCATTGAGATATCACATCTCATGCTATAGGAAGGGTCTCAGGATTGGAATGGGAAGGAGTTGTATATGACATCTCATGCCGTAGGAAGGGTCTCAGGTTTCGTATAAGCATTGAGATATCACATCTCTGCTATCGGAAGGGTCTCAGGATTGGAATGGGAAGGAGTTGGATATCCCATCTCATGTTATAGGAAGAGTCTCAGGTTTAGTATTAGAAGCATTGGATATCACATATCATGCTATAGGAAGTGTCTCAGGATTGGAATGGGAAGGACTTGGATATCACATCTCATGCTATAGGGAGGGTCTCAAGTTTGATATTAGAAGCATTGAGATATCACATCTCATGCTATAGGAAGGGTCTCAGGATTGGAATGGGAAGGAGTTGGATATCACATCTCATGCTATAGGAAGGGTCTCAGGTTTGGTATAAGCAGTGAGATATCACATCTCATGCTATAGGAAGGGTCTCAGGATTGGAATGGGAAGGAGTTGGATATCACATCTCATGTTATAGGAAGGATCTCAGGTTTGGTAAGAGCATTGAGATATCACATCTCTGCTATCGGAAGGGTCTCAGGATTGGAATGGGAAGGAGTTGGATATCCCTTTCCAAACCTGAGAGCCTACCTATAGCTTGAGATGTGATATCCAAGTCCTTCCCATTCCAATCCTTAGACCCTTCCTACAGCATGCAATATGATATCTCAATGATTCTAATAACAAACCTGAGACCCGTCCTATAACATGAGATGGGATATCCAACTCCTTCCCATTCCAATCCTGAGACACCTCCGATAGCAGAGATGTGATATCTCAATGCTTATACCAAACCTGAGACCCTTCCTATAACATGAGATGTGATATCCAACTCCTTCCAAATCCAATCCTGATACCCTTCCGATAGCATGAGATGTGATATCCCAATGCTTCTACCAAACCTGAAACCCATACTATGGCATGAGATGTGATATCAAACTCCTTCCCATTCCAATCCTGAGACCCTTCCTATAGCTTGAGATGTGATATCCAACTCCTTCCCATTCCAATTCTGAGACCCTTCCTATACCATGAGACTTGATATCTCAATGCTTCTAATACCAAACCTGAGACCCATCCTATAACATGAGATGTGATATCCAAATCCTTCCCCTTCCAAACCTTAGACCCTTCCTTTATCATGAAATGTGATATCCAACTCCTTCCCATTCCAATCCTGAGACCCTTCCGATATCATGAGATGTGATATCTCAATGCTTCTAATATCAAACTTGAGACCCTCCCTATTGCATGAGATGTGATATCCAAGTCCTTCCCATTCCAATCCTGAGACCCTTCCTATAACATGAGATGGGAATATCCAACTCCTTCCAAATCCAATCCTGATACCCTTCCGATAGCATGAGATGTGATATCCCAATGCTTCTACCAAACCTGAAACCCATACTATGGCATGAGATGTGATATCAAACTCCTTCCCATTCCAATCCTGAGACCCTTCCTATAGCTTGAGATGTGATATCCAACTCCTTCCCATTCCAATTCTGAGACCCTTCCTATACCATGAGACTTGATATCTCAATGCTTCTAATACCAAACCTGAGACCCATCCTATAACATGAGATGTGATATCCAAATCCTTCCCCTTCCAAACCTTAGACCCTTCCTTTATCATGAAATGTGATATCCAACTCCTTCCCATTCCAATCCTGAGACCCTTCCGATATCATGAGATGTGATATCTCAATGCTTCTAATATCAAACTTGAGACCCTCCCTATTGCATGAGATGTGATATCCAAGTCCTTCCCATTCCAATCCTGAGACCCTTCCTATAACATGAGATGGGAATATCCAACTCCTTCCCATTCCAATCCTGAGACCCTTCCGAAAACAGAGATGTGATATCTCAATGCTTATACCAAACCTGAGATCCTTCCTATAACATGAGATGTAATATCCAACTTCTTCCCATTCCAATCCTGAGACACTTCCTATAGCATGAGATGTGATATCTCACTGCTTATACCAAACCTGAGACCCTTCCGATAGCATGAGATGTGATATCCAACTCCTTCCCATTCCAATCCTGAGACCCTTCCTATAGCATGAGATGAGATATCTCAATGCTTCTAATACCAAACCTGAGACTCTTCCTATAACATGAGATGGGATATCCAACTCCTTCCCATTCCAATCCTGAGACCCTTCCGATAGTAGGGATGTGATATCTCACTGCTTATACCAAACCTGAGACCCTTCCTATAGCATGAGATGTAATATCCAACTCCTTCCCATTCAATCCTGAGACCCTTCCTATAGCATGAGATGTGATATCTCAATGCTTATACCAAACCTGAGACCCTTCATATAGCATGAGATGTGAAATCCAACTCTTTCCCATTACAATCCTGAGACCCTTCCTATAGCATGAGATGTGCTGTCTCAATGCTTCTAATACCAAACCTGAGATCCTTCCTATAACATGAGATGTGATATCCAACTCCTTCCATTCCAATCCTGAGACCCTTCCTATAGCATGAGATGTGATATCTCAATGCTTCTAATATCAAACTTGAGACCCTCCCTATAGCATGAGATGTGATATCCAAGTCCTTCCCATTCCAATCCTGAGACACTTCCTATAGCATGAGATGTGATATCTCAATGCTTCTAATACCAAACCTGAGACTCTTCCTATAACATGAGATGGGATATCCAACTCCTTCCCATTCCAATCCTGAGACCCTTCCAAAAGCAGAGATGTGATATCTCAATGCTTATACCAAACCTGAGACCCTTCCTATGGCATGAGATGTCATATACATATCCTTCCCATTCCAATCCTGAGACCCTTCCTATAGCATGAGATGTGATATCTCAATGCTTATACCAAACCTGAGACCCTTCCTATAGCATGAGATGTGATATCCAAGTCCTTCCCATTCCAATCCTTAGACCCGTCCTATAGCATGCAATATGATATCTCAATGAATCTAATACCAAACCTGAGACTCTTCCTATAACATGAGATGGGATATCCAACTCCTTCCCATTCCAATCCTGAGACCCTTCCAAAAGCAGAGATGTGATATCTCAATGCTTATACCAAACCTGAGACTCTTCCTATGGCATGAGATGTCATATAAATATCCTTCCCATTCCAATCCTGAGACCCTTCCTATTGCATGAGATGTGATATCTCAATGCTTATACCAAACCTGAGACCCTTCCTATAGCATGAGATGTGATATCCAAGTCCTTTCCATTCCAATCCTTAGACCCTTCCTATACCATGCAATATGATATCTCAATGATTCTAATAACAAACCTGAGACCCGTCCTATAACATGAGATGGGATATCCAACTTCTTCCCATTCCAATCCTGAGACCCTTCCGATAGCAGAGATGTGATATCTCAATGCTTATACCAAACCTGAGACCCTTCCTACGGCATGAGATGTCATATACAACTCCTTCCCATTCCAATCCTGAGACCCTTCCCATAGCATGAGATGTGATATCTCAATGCTTATACCAAACCTGAGACCCTTCATATAGCATGAGATGTGATATCCAACTCCTTCCCATTACAATCCTGAGTCCCTTCCTATAGCATGAGATGTGATGTCTCAATGCTTCTAATACCAAACCTGAGATCCTTCCTATAACATGAGATGTGATATCCAACTCCTTCCATTCCAATCCTGAGACCCTTCCTATAGCATGAGATGTGATATCTCAATGCTTCTAATATCAAACTTGAGACCCTCCCTATAGCATGAGATGTGATATCCAATTCCTTCCCATTCCAATCCTGAGACACTTCCTATAGCATGAGATGTGATATCTCAATGCTTCTAATACCAAACCTGAGACTCTTCCGATAACATGAGATGGGATATCCAACTCCTTCCCATTCCAATCCTGAGACCCTTCCAAAAGCAGAGATGTGATATCTCAATGCTTATACCAAACCTGAGACCCTTCTTATGTCATGAGATGTCATATACATATCCTTCCCATTCCAATCCTGAGACCCTTCCTGTAGCATGAGATGTGATATATCAATGCTTATACCAAACCTGAGACCCTTCCTATAGCATGAGATGTGATATCCAACTCCTTCCCATTCCAATCCTGAGACCCTTCCTATAGCATGAGATGTGATATCTCAATGCCTCTAATACCAAACCTGAGATCCTTCCTCTAACATGAAATGTGATATCCAACTCCTTCCCTTTCCAAACCTGAGAGCCTACCTATAGCATGAGATGTGATATCCAAGTCCTTCCCATTCCAATCCTTAGACCCTTCCTATAGCATGCAATATGATATCTCAATGATTCTAATAACAAACCTGAGACCCGTCCTATAACATGAGATGGGATATCCAACTCCTTCCCATTCCAATCCTGAGACACTTCCGATAGCAGAGATGTGATATCTCAATGCTTATACCAAACCTGAGACCCTTCCTATAACATGAGATGTGATATCCAACTCCTTCCCATTCCAAACCTGAGACCCTTCCTATAGCATATGTGATATCCAACTCCTTCCAATTCCAAACATGAGACCCTTCCCATAGCAAGAATGTAATATCCAACTCCTTCCCATTCCAATCCTGAGACCATACCTATAGCATGAGATGTGATATCTCAATGCTTCTAATACCAAACCTGAGATCCTTCCTATGACATGAGATGTGATATCCAATTCCTTCCCATTCCAAACCTGAGACCCTTCCTACAGCATGCGATGTGATATCTCAATGCTTCTAATACCAAACCTGAGACCAGTCCTATAACATGAGATGGGATATCCAACTCCTTCCCGTTCCAATCCTGAGACACTTCCGATTGCAGAGATGCGATATCTCAATGCTTATACCAAACCTGAGACTCTTCCTATAACATGAGATGTGATATCCAACTCCTTCCCGTTCCAAACCTGAGACCCTTCCTATAGCATGAGATGTGATATCCAACTCCTTCCCATTCCAATCCTGAGACCCTTCCGATAGCATGAGATGTGATATCTCAATGCCTCTAATACCAAACCTGAGATCCTTCCTATAACATGTGATGTGATATTCAATTCCTTCCCCTTCCAAACCTGAGACCCTCCCTTTAGCATGATATGTGATATCCAACTCCTTCCCATTCCAATCCTGAGACCCTTATGATAGCATGAGATGTGATATCTCAATGCCTCTAATACCAAACCTGAGATACTTCCGATAGCATGAGATGTGATATCTCAATGCTTCTAATACCAAACCTGAGATCCTTCCTATAACATGAGATGTGATATCCAACTCCTTCCCATTCCAATCCTGAGACCCTTCTGATAGCATGAGATGTGATATCTCAATGCCTCTAATACCAAACCTGAGATCCTACCTCTAGCATGAAATTTGATATCCAACTCCTTCCCTTTCCAAACCTGAGAGCCTACCTATAGCATGAGATGTGATATCCAAGTCCTTCCCATTCCAATCCTTAGACCCTTCCTACAGCATGCAATATGATATCTCAATGATTCTAATAACAAACCTGAGACCCGTCCTATAGCATGAGATATGATATCCAAGTCCTTCCCATTCCAATCCTAAGACCCTTCCTATAACATGAAATGTGATATCCAACTCCTTCCCATTCCAACCTGAGACCCTTCCTATAGCATGAGATGGGATATCCAACTTCTTCCAAATCCAATACTGATACCCTTCCGATAGCATGAGATGTGATATCCCAATGCTTCTACCAAACCTGAGACCCATACTATGGCATGATATGTGATATCAAACTCCTTCCCATTCCAATCCTGAGACCCTTCCTATAGCTTGAGGTGTGATATCCTACTCCTTCCCATTCCAATTCTGAGACCCTTCTTATACCATGAGACTTGATATCTCAATGCTTCTAATACCAAACCTGAGACCCGTCCTATAACATGAGATGTGATATCCAAATCCTTCCCCTTCCAAACCTTAGACCCTTCCTTTATCATGAGATGTGATATCCAACTCTTTCCCATTCCAATCCTGAGACCCTTCCGATATCATGAGATTTGTTATCTCAATGCTTCTAATATCAAACTTGAGACCCTCCCTATAGCATGAGATGTGACATCCAAGTCCTTCCCATTCCAATCCTGAGACCCTTCCTATAGCATGAGATGTGATATCTCTATGCTTCTAATACCAAACCTGAGACTCTTCCTATAACATGAGATGGGATATCCAACTCCTTCCCATTCCAATCCTGAGACCTTTCCGATAGCAGAGATGTGATATCTCAATGCTTATACCAAACCTGAGAACCTTCCTATGGCCTGAGATGTCATATACAACTCCTTCCCATTCCAATCCTGAGACCCTTCCTTTAGCATGAGATGTGATATCTCAATGCTTATACCAAATCTGAGACCCTTCCTATAGCATGAGATGTGATATCCAATTCCTTCCCATTCCAATCCTGAGACCCTTCCTATAGCATGAGATGTGATATCTCAATGCTTATACCAAACCTGAGAGCCTACCTATAGCATGAGATGTGATATCCAAGTCCATCCCATTCCAATCCTTAGACCCTTCCTACAGCATGCGATGTGATATCTCAATGATTCTAATACCAAACCAGAGACTCTTCCTATAACATGAGATGTGATATCCAACTCCTTCCCGTTCCAAACCTGAGACACTAACTATAGCATATGTGATATCTAACTCCTTCCCATTCCAAACATGAGACCCTTCCTATAGCAAGAAAGTAATATCCAACTCCAACCCATTCCAATCCTGAGACCCTTCCTATAGCAAGAGATGTGATATCCAAATCCTTCCCATTCCAATCCTGAGACCCTTCCTATAACATGAGATGTGATATCCAACTCCTTCCCATTCCAACCTGAGACACTTCCTATAGCATGAGAAGGGATATCCAACTCCTTCCCAATCCAATCCTGAGACCCTTCCGATAGCAGAGATGTGATATCTCAATGCTTATACCAAACCTGAGACCCTTCCTATGGCATGAGATGTGATATCCAACTCCTTGCCATTCAAATCCTGAGACCCTTCCTATAGCATGAGAAGGGATATCCAACTCCTTCCCAATCCAATCCTGAGACCTTTCCGATAGCAGAGACGTGATATCTCAATGCTTCTACCAAACCTGAGACCCTTCCTTTAGCATGAGATGTGATATCCAAATCCTTCACATTCCAATCCTGAGACCCTTCCTATAGCATGAGATGTGATATCTCAATGCTTCTAATACCAAACCTGAGATCCTTCCTATAACATGAGATGTGATATCCAATTCCTTCCCATTCCAAACCTGAGACCCTTCCTATTGGATGAGATGTGATATCCAACTCCTTCCCATTCCAACCCTGAGACCCTTCCTATAGCATGAGATGTGATGTCTCAATGCTTCTAATACCAAACCTGAGACCCTTCCTATAACATGAGATGTGATATCCAACTCCTTCCCATTCCAACCTGAGACACTTCCTATAGCATGAGAAGGGATATCCAACTCCTTCCCAATCCAATCCTGAGACCCTTCCGATAGCAGAGATGTGATATCTCAATGCTTATACCAAACCTGAGACCCTTCCTATGGCATGAGATGTGATATCCAACTCCTTGCCATTCAAATCCTGAGACCCTTCCTATAGCATGAGAAGGGATATCCAACTCCTTCCCAATCCAATCCTGAGACCTTTCCGATAGCAGAGACGTGATATCTCAATGCTTCTACCAAACCTGAGACCCTTCCTTTAGCATGAGATGTGATATCCAAATCCTTCACATTCCAATCCTGAGACCCTTCCTATAGCATGAGATGTGATATCTCAATGCTTCTAATACCAAACCTGAGATCCTTCCTATAACATGAGATGTGATATCCAATTCCTTCCCATTCCAAACCTGAGACCCTTCTTCCTATTGGATGAGATGTGATATCCAACTCCTTCCCATTCCAACCCTGAGACCCTTCCTATAGCATGAGATGTGATGTCTCAATGCTTCTAATACCAAACCTGAGATCCTTCCTATAACATGAGATGTGATATCCAACTCCTTCCATTCCAATCCTGAGACCCGTCCTATAGCATGAGATGTGATATCTCAATGCTTATACCAAACCTGAGACCCTTCCTATAGCATGAGATGTGATATCCAACTACTTCCCATTCCAATCCTGAGACCCTTCCTATAGCATGAGATGTGATATCTCAATGCTTCTAATAACAAACCTGAGATCCTTCCTCTAACATGAAATGTGATATCCAACTCCTTCCCTTTCCAAACCTAAGAGCCTATCTAAAGCATGAGATGTGATATCCAAGTCCTTCCCATTCCAACCCTTAGACCCTTCCTACAGCATGCAATATGATATCTCAATTATTCTAATAACAAACCTGAGACCCGTCCTATAACATGAGATGGGATATCCAACTCCTTCCCATTCCAATCCTGAGACACTTCCGATAGCAGAGATGTGATATCTCAATGCTTATACCAAACCTGAGACCCTTCCTATAACATGAGATGTGATATCCAACTCCTTCCAATTCCAAACATGAGACCCTTCCCATAGCAAGAATGTAATATCCAACTCCTTCCCAGTCCAATCCTGAGACCATTCCTATAGCATGAGATGTGATATCACAGGTAGGACGGGTCTCAGGTTTGTTATTAGAATCATTGAGATATCATATTGCATGCTATAGGAAGGGTCTAAGGATTGGAATGGGAAGGACTTGGATATCACATCTCATGCTATAGGTAGGCTCTCAGGTTTGGAAAGGGAAGGAGTTGGATATCACATTTCATGTTAGAGGAAGGATCTCAGGTTTGGTATTAGAGGCATTGAGATATCACATCTCATGCTATAGGAAGGGTCTCAGGATTGGAATGGGAAGGAGTTGGATATCACATCTCATGCTATAGGAAGGGTCTCAGGTTTGGTATAAGCATTGATATATCACATCTCATGCTATAGGAAGGGTCTCAGGATTGGAATGGGAAGGATATGTATATGACATCTCATGACATAAGAAGGGTCTCAGGTTTGGTATAAGCATTGAGATATCACATCTCTGCTTTTGGAAGGGTCTCAGGATTGGAATGGGAAGGAGTTGGATATCCCATCTCATGTTATAGGAAGAGTCTCAGGTTTGGTATTAGAAGCATTGAGATATCACATCTCATGCTATAGGAAGTGTCTCAGGATTGGAATGGGAAGGAATTGGATATCACATCTCATGCTATAGGGAGGGTCTCAAGTTTGATATTAGAAGCATTGAGATATCACATCTCATGCTATAGGAAGGGTCTCAGGATTGGAATGGAAGGAGTTGGATATCACATCTCATGTTATAGGAAGGATCTCAGGTTTGGTATTAGAAGCATTGAGACATCACATCTCATGCTATAGGAAGGGACTCAGGATTGTAATGGGAAGGAGTTGGATATCACATCTCATGCTATATGAAGGGTCTCAGGTTTGGTATAAGCATTGAGATATCACATCTCATGCTATGGGAAGGGTCTCAGGATTGGAATGGGAAGGAGTTGTATATGACATCTCATGCCGTAGGAAGGGTCTCAGGTTTGGTATAAGAATTGAGATATCACATCTCTGCTATCGGAAGGGTCTCAGGATTGGAATGGGAAGAAGTTGGATATCCCATCTCATGTTATAGGACGGGTCTCAGGTTTGTTATTAGAATCATTGAGATATCATATTGCATGGTATAGGAAGGGTCTAAGGATTGGAATGGAAAGGACTTGGATATCACATCTCATGCTATAGGAAGGGTCTCAGGTTTGGTATAAGCATTGAGATATCACATCTCATGCAATAGGAAGGGTCTCAGGATTGGAATGGGAAGGATATTTATATGACATCTCATGCCATAGGAAGAGTCTCAGGTTTGGTATAAGCATTGAGATATCACATCTCTGTTTTTGGAAGGGTCTCAGGATTGGAATGGGAAGGAGTTGGATATCCCATCTCATGTTATAGGAAGAGTCTCAGGTTTGGTATTAGATTCATTGAGATATCATATTGCATGCTATAGGACGGGTCTAAGGATTGGAATGGGAAGGACTTGGATATCACATCTCATGCTATAGGAAGGGTCTCAGGTTTGGTATAAGCATTGAGATATCACATCTCATGTTATAGGAAGGGTCTCAGGATTGGAATGGGAAGGATATGTATATGACATCTCATGCCATAGGAAGGGTCTCAGGTTTGGTATAAGCATTGAGATATCACATCTCTGCTTTTGGAAGGGTCTCAGGATTGGAATGGGAAGGAGTTGGATATCCCATCTCATGTTATAGGAAGAGTCTCAGGTTTGGTATTAGAAGCATTGAGATATCACATCTCATGCTATAGGAAGTGTCTCAGGATTGGAATGGGAAGGACTTGGATATCACATCTCATGCTATAGGGAGGGTCTCAAGTTTGATATTAAAAGCATTGAGATATCACATCTCATGCTATAGGAAGGGTCTCAGGATTGGAATGGAAGGAGTTGGATATCACATCTCATGTTATAGGAAGGATCTCAGGTTTGGTATTAGAAGCATTGAGACATCACATCTCATGCTATAGGAAGGGTCTCAGGATTGTAATGGGAAAGAGTTGGATTTCACATCTCATGCTATATGAAGGGTCTCAGATTTGGTATAAGCATTGAGATATCACATCTCATGCTATAGGAAGGGTCTCAGGATTGGAATGGGAAGGAGTTGGATATTACATCTCATGCTATAGGAAGGGTCTCAGGTTTGGTATAAGCAGTGAGATATCACATCCCTACTATCGGAAGGGTCTCAGGATTGGAATGGGAAGGAGTTTGATATCCCATCTCATGTTATAGGAAGAGTCTCAGGTTTGGTATTAGAAGCATTGAGATATCTCATCTCATGCTATAGGAAGGGTCTCAGGATTGGAATGGGAAGGAGTTGGATATCACATCTCATGCTATCGGAAGGGTCTCAGGTTTGGTATAAGCAGTGAGATATCACATCTCATGCTATAGGAAGTGTCTCAGGATTGGAATGGGAAGAAGTTGGATATTACATCTCATGTTATAGGAAGGATCTCAGGTTTGGTATAAGCATTGAGATATCACATCTCTGTTTTCGGAAGGGTCTCAGGATTGGAATGGGAAGGAGTTGGATATTCCCATCTCATGTTATAGGAAGGGTCTCAGGATTGGAATGGGAAGGACTTGGATATCACATCTCATGCTATAGGGAGGGTCTCAAGTTTGATATTAGAAGCATTGAGATATCACATCTCATGATATCGGAAGGGTCTCAGGATTGGAATGGGAAGGAGTTGGATATCACATTTCATGATAAAGGAAGGGTCTAAGGTTTGGAAGGGGAAGGATTTGGATATCACATCTCATGTTATAGGATGGGTCTCAGGTTTGGTATTAGAAGCATTGAGATATCAAGTCTCATGGTATAGGAAGGGTCTCAGAATTGGAATGGGAAGGAGTTGGATATCACATCTCAAGCTATAGGAAGGGTCTCAGGATTGGAATGGGAAGGAGTTTGATATCACATCTCATGCCATAGTATGGGTCTCAGGTTTGGTAGAAGCATTGGGATATCACATCTCATGCTATCGGAAGGGTATCAGGATTGGATTTGGAAGGAGTTGGATATCACATCTCATGTTATAGGAAGGGTCTCAGGTTTGGTATAAGCATTGAGATATCACATCTCTGCTATCGGAGGTGTCTCAGGATTGGAATGGGAAGGAGTTGGATATCCCATCTCATGTTATAGGACGGGTCTCAGGTTTGTTATTAGAATCATTGAGATATCATATTGCATGCTGTAGGAAGGGTCTAAGGATTGGAATGGGAAGGACTTGGATATCACATCTCAAGCTATAGGTAGGCTCTCAGGTTTGGAAAGGGAAGGTGTTGGATATCACATTTCATGTTAGAGGAAGGATCTCAGGTTTGGTATTAGAGGCATTGAGATATCACATCTCATGCTATAGGAAGGGTCTCAGGATTGGAATGGGAAGGAGTTGGATATCACATCTCATGCTATAGGAAGGGTCTCAGGTTTGGTATAAGCATTGAGATATCACATCTCATGCTATAGGAAGGGTCTCAGGATTGGAATGGGAAGGATATGTATATGACATCTCATGCCATAGGAAGGGTCTCAGGTTTGGTATAAGCATTGAGATATCACATCTCATGCTATAGGAAGTGTCTCAGGATTGGAATGTGAAGGACTTGGATATCACATCTCATGCTATAGGGAGGGTCTCAAGTTTGATATTAGAAGCATTGAGATATCACATCTCATGCTATAGGAAGGGACTCAGGATTGGAATGGGAAGGAGTTGGATATCACATCTCATGCTATAGGAAGGGTATCAGGTTTGGTATAAGCAGTGAGATATCACATCTCATGCTATAGGAAGTGTCTCAGGATTGGAATGGGAAGGAGTTGGATATCACACCTCATGTTATAGGAAGGATCTCAGGTTTGGTATAAGCATTGACATATCACATCTCTGCTATCGGAAGGGTCTCAGGATTGGAATGGGAAGGAGTTGGATATTCCCATCTCATTTTATAGGAAGGGTATATCAGGTCTTAGCATGAGATGTGATATCCAGCTCCTTCATTCCAATCCTGAGACCCTTCCGATAGCATGAGATGTGATATCTCAATGCTTCTAATATCAATACTGAGACCCTCCCTATAGCATGAGATGTGATATCTAAGTCCTTCCCATTCCAATCCTGAGACCCTTCCGATAGCAGAGATGTGATATCTCAATGCTTATACCAAACCTGAGACCCTTCCTATAGCACGAGATGTGATATCCAACTCCTTCCCATTCCAATCCTGAGACCCTTCCTATAGCATGAGATGTGATATCTCAATGCTTCTAATACCAAACCTGAGATCCTTCCGATAGCATGAGATGTGATATCTCAATGCTTCTAATACCAAACCTGAGACCCTCCCTTTAGCATGAGATGTGATATCCAATTCCTTCCCATTCCAATCCTGATACCCTTCTGATAGCATGAGATGTGATATCTCAATGCCTCTAATACCAAACCTGAGATCCTACCTCTAACATGAAATGTGATATCCAACTCCTTCCCTTTTCAAACCTGAGAGCCTTCCTACAGCATGAGATGTGATATCCAAGTCCTTCCCATTCCAATCCTGAGACCCTTCCTATAACATGAGATGTGATATCCAACTCCTTCCCATTCCAACCTGAGACCCTCCCTATAGCATGAGATGGGATATCCAACTCCTTCCAAATCTAATCCTGATATCCTTCCGATAGCATGAGATGTGATATCCCAATGCTTCTACAAAACCTGAGACCCATACCATGGCATGAGATGTGATATCAAACTCCCGTCCTATACCATGAGACTTGATATCTCAATGCTTCTAATACCAAACCTGAGACCAGTCCAATAACATGAGATGTGATATCCAAATCCTTCCCCTTCCAAACCTTAGACCCTTCCTTTATCATGAGATGTGATATCCAACTTCTTCCCATTCCACTCCTGAGACCCTTCCTATAGCATGAGATGTGATATCTCAATGCTTCTAATACCAAACCTGAGACCCTTCCTGTAACATGAGATGTGATATCCAAGTCCTTCCCATTCCAATCCTGAGACCCTTCCTATAGCATGAGATGTCATATCTCAATGCTTCTAATACCAAACCTGAGACCCTTCCTATAACATGAATTGTGATATCCAAGTCCTTCCCATTCCAATCTTGAGACCTTTCCAATAGCAGAGATGTGATATCTCAATGCTTATACCAAACCTGAGATCCTTCCTATGACATGAGATGTGATATCTAAATCCTTCTCATTCCAAACCTGAGACCCTTCCTACAGCATGTGATGTGATATCTCAATGCTTCTAATATCAAAACTGAGACCCGTCCTATAACATGAGATGGGATATCCAACTCCTTCCCGTTCCAAACCTGATACCCTTCCTATAGCATGAGATGTGATATCCAATTCCTTCCCATCCCAATCCTGAGACACCTCCGATAGCAGAGATGTGAAATCTCAATGCTTATACCAAACCTGAGACTCTTACTATAACATGAGATGTGATATCTAACTCCTTCCCGTTCCAAACCTGAGACCCTTCCTATAGCATGAGATGCGATATCCAACTCCTTCCCATTCCAATCCTGAGACCCTTCCCATAGCATGAGATGTGATATCTCAATGCTTCTAATACCAAACCTGTGATCCTTCCTATAACAAGAGATGTGATATCCAAATCCTTCCCCTTGCAAATCTGAGACCCTCCCTTTAGCATGAGATGTGATATCTCAATGCCTCTAATACCAAACCTGAGATCCTTCCGATAGCATGAGATGTGATATCCAAATCCTTCCCCTTCCATTCCTGAGACCCTCCCTTTAGCATGAGATGTGATATCCAACTCCTTCCCATTCCAATCCTGAGACCCTTCTGATAGCATGAGATGTGATATCTCAATGCCTCTAATACCAAACCTGAGATCCTACATCTAACATGAAATGTGATATCCAGCTCCTTCCCTTTCCAAACGTTAGACCCTCCCTATAGAATGAGATGTGATATCCAAGTCCTTCCCATTCCAATCCTGAGACCCTTCCTATAGCATGAGATGTGATATCTCAATGCTTCTAATACCAAACCTGAGACCCTTCCTATAACGTAAGATGGGATATCCAACTCCTTCCCATTCCAATCCTGAGACCCTTCCGATAGCAGAGATGTGATATCTCAATGCTTATACCAAACCTGAGACCCTTCCTGTGGCATGAGATGTCATATACAACTCCTTCCCATTCCAATCCTGAGCCCCTTCCTATAGCATGAGATGTGATATCTCAATACTTATACCAAACCTGAGACCCTTCCTATAGCATGATATGTGATATCCAACTCCTTCCCATTCCAATCCTGAGACCCTTCCTATAACATGAGATGTTATGTCTCAATGCTTCTAATACCAAACCTGAGATCCTTCCTATGGCATGAGATGTCATATAAAACTCCTTCCCATTCCAATCCTGAGACCCTTCCCATAGCATGAGATGTGATATCGAACTCCTTCCCATTCCAATCCTGCGACCCTTCCTATAGCATGAGATTTGATATCTCAATGCTTCTAATACCAAACCTGAGATCTTTCCGATAGCATGAGATGTGATATCTGAATGCTTCTAATACCAAACCTGAGATCATTCCTATAACACGAGATGTAATATCCAAATCCTTCCCCTTCCAAACCTGAGACCCTCCCTTTAGCATGAGATGTGATATCCAACTACTTCCCATTCCAATCCTGAGACCCTTCCTATAGCATGAGATGTGATGTCTCAATGCTTCTAATACCAAACCTGAGATCCTTCCTATAACATGAGATGTGATATCCAACTCCTTCCCATTCCAATCCTGAGACACTTCCTATAGCATGAGAAGTGATATCTCCATGCTTATACCAAACCTGAGACCCTTCCTATAGCATGAGATGTGATATCCAAATCCTTCCCATTCCAATCCTGAGACCCTTCCTATAGCATGAGATGTGATATCTCAATGCTTATACCAAACCTGAGAGCCTACCTATAGCATGAGATGTGATATCCAACTCCTTCCCGTTCCAAACCTGAGACCCTTCCTATAGCATAGGTGATATCCAACTCCTTCCCATTCCAAACATGAGACCCTTCCTATAGCAATAATGTAATATCCAACTCCTACCCATTCCAATCCTGAGACCATTCCTATAGCATGAGATGTGATATCTCAATGCTTCTAATACCAAACCTGAGATATTTCCTATGACATGAGATGTGATATCCAATTCCTTCCCATTCCAAACCTGAGATCCTTCCTACAGCATGCGATGTGATATCTCAATGCTTCTAATACCAAACCTGAGACCGGTCCTATAACATGAGATGTGATATCCAACTCCTTCCTGTTCCAAACCTGATACCCTTCCTATAGCATGAGATGTGATATCCAACTCCTTCCCATCCCAATCCTGAGACACCTCCGATAGCAGAGATGTGATATCTCAATGCTTATACCAAACCTGAGACTCTTCCTATAACATGAGGTATGATATCCAACTCCTTCCCGTTCCAAACCTGAGACCCTTCCTATAGCATGAGATGTGATATCCAACTCCTTCCCATTCCAATCCTGAGACCCTTCTGATAGCATGAGATGTGATATCTCAATGCTTCTAATACCAAACCTGTGATCCTTCCTATAGCATGAGATGTGATATCCAACTCCTTCCAATTCCAATCCTGAGACCCTTCCTACAGCATGAGATGTGATATCTCAATGCTTCTAATAACAAACCTGAGACCCTTCCTATAACATGAGATGGGAATATCCAACTCCTTCCCATTCCAATCCTGAGACCCTTCCGATAGCAGAGATGTGATATCTCAATGCTCTTACCAAACCTGAGATCCTTCCTATAACATGAGATGTGATATCCAACTCCTTCCCATTCCAATCCTGAGACCCTTCCTATAGCATGAGATGTGATATCTCACTGCTTATACCAAACCTGAGACCCTTCCTATAGCATGAGATGTGATATCCAACTCCTTCCCATTCCAATCCTGAGACCCTTCCTATAGCATGAGATGTGATATCTCAATGCTTCTAATATCAAACTTGAGACCCTCCCTATAGCATGAGATGTGATATCCAAGTCCTTCCCATTCCAATCCTGAGACACTTCCTATAGCATGATATGTGATATCCAATGCTTCTAATACCAAACCTGAGACTCTTCCTATAACATGAGATGGGATATCCAACTCCTTCCCATTCCAATCCTGAGACCCTTCCGATAGCAGAGATGTGATATCTCAATGCTTATACGAAACCTGAGACCCTTCCTACGGCATGAGATGTCATATACAACTCCTTCCCATTCCAATCCTGAGACCCTTCCTATAGCATGAGATGTGATATCTCAATGCTTATACCAAACCTGAGACCCTTCCTATAGCATGAGATGTGATATCCAACTCCTTCCCATTCCAATCCTGAGACCCTTCCTATAGCATGAGATGTGATGTCTCAATGCTTCTAATACCAAACCTGAGATCCTTCCTATAACATGAGATGTGATTCCAACTCCTTCCATTCCAATCCTGAGACCCTTCCTATAGCATGAGATGTTATATCTCAATACCTTCCCATTCCAATCCTGAGACCCTTCCTATAGCATGAGATGTGATATCTCAATGCTTCTAATATCAAACATGAGACCCTCCCTATAGCATGAGATGTGATATCCAAGTCCTTCCCATTCCAATCCTGAGACACTTCCTATAGCATGATATGTGATATCCAATGCTTCTAATACCAAACCTGAGACTATTCCTATAACATGAGATGTGATATCCAACTCCTTCCCATTCCAAACCTGAGACCCTTCCGATAGCATGAGATGTGATATCTCAATGCTTCAAAAACCAAACATGAGAACCATCCTATAACATGAGATGTGAAATCCAAATCCTTCCCTTCCCAAACCTGAGACTCTTCCTATAGCATGAGATGTGATATCCAACTCCTTCCCATTCCAATCCTGAGACACATCCTATAGCATGAGATGTGATATCACAATGCTTCTAATACCAAACCTGAGACCCGTCCTATAACATGAGATGTGATATCCAAATCCTTCCCCTTCCAAACCTGAGATCCTTCCTTTAGCATGAGATGTGATATCCAGCTCCTCCCATTCCAATCCTGAGACCCTTCCGATAGCAGAGATGTGATATTTCAATGCTTATACCAAACCTGAGACCCTTCCCATAGCATGAGATGTGATATCTAACTCCTTCCCATTCCAATCCTGAGACCCTTCCTATAGCATGAGATGTGATATCTCAATGCTTCTAATACCAAACCTGAGATCCTTCCTATAACATGAGATGTGATATCCAACTCCTTCCCATTCCAATCCCGAGACCCTTCCTATAGCATGAGATGTGATATCTCAATGCTTCTAATACCAAACCTAAAGTCTTTCCTATAACATGAGATGTGATATCCGACTCCTTCCCATTCCAAACCTGAGACCCTCCCTTTAGCATGAGATGTGATATCCAACTTCTTCCCATTCCAATCCTGATACCCTTAGATGTGAATTCTAAGTCCTTCCCATTCCTATCCTGAGACCCTTCCAAAAGCAGAGATGTGATATCTCAATGCTTATACCAAACCTGAGACTCTTCCTATGGCATGAGATGTCATATAAATATCCTTCCCATTCCAATCCTGAGACCCTTCCTATTGCATGAGATGTGATATCTCAATGCTTATACCAAACCTGAGACCCTTCCTATAGCATGAGATGTGATATCCAAGTCCTTTCCATTCCAATCCTTAGACCCTTCCTATACCATGCAATATGATATCTCAATGATTCTAATAACAAACCTGAGACCCGTCCTATAACATGAGATGGGATATCCAACTTCTTCCCATTCCAATCCTGAGACCCTTCCGATAGCAGAGATGTGATATCTCAATGCTTATACCAAACCTGAGACCCTTCCTACGGCATGAGATGTCATATACAACTCCTTCCCATTCCAATCCTGAGACCCTTCCCATAGCATGAGATGTGATATCTCAATGCTTATACCAAACCTGAGACCCTTCATATAGCATGAGATGTGATATCCAACTCCTTCCCATTACAATCCTGAGTCCCTTCCTATAGCATGAGATGTGATGTCTCAATGCTTCTAATACCAAACCTGAGATCCTTCCTATAACATGAGATGTGATATCCAACTCCTTCCATTCCAATCCTGAGACCCTTCCTATAGCATGAGATGTGATATCTCAATGCTTCTAATATCAAACTTGAGACCCTCCCTATAGCATGAGATGTGATATCCAATTCCTTCCCATTCCAATCCTGAGACACTTCCTATAGCATGAGATGTGATATCTCAATGCTTCTAATACCAAACCTGAGACTCTTCCGATAACATGAGATGGGATATCCAACTCCTTCCCATTCCAATCCTGAGACCCTTCCAAAAGCAGAGATGTGATATCTCAATGCTTATACCAAACCTGAGACCCTTCTTATGTCATGAGATGTCATATACATATCCTTCCCATTCCAATCCTGAGACCCTTCCTGTAGCATGAGATGTGATATATCAATGCTTATACCAAACCTGAGACCCTTCCTATAGCATGAGATGTGATATCCAACTCCTTCCCATTCCAATCCTGAGACCCTTCCTATAGCATGAGATGTGATATCTCAATGCCTCTAATACCAAACCTGAGATCCTTCCTCTAACATGAAATGTGATATCCAACTCCTTCCCTTTCCAAACCTGAGAGCCTACCTATAGCATGAGATGTGATATCCAAGTCCTTCCCATTCCAATCCTTAGACCCTTCCTATAGCATGCAATATGATATCTCAATGATTCTAATAACAAACCTGAGACCCGTCCTATAACATGAGATGGGATATCCAACTCCTTCCCATTCCAATCCTGAGACACTTCCGATAGCAGAGATGTGATATCTCAATGCTTATACCAAACCTGAGACCCTTCCTATAACATGAGATGTGATATCCAACTCCTTCCCATTCCAAACCTGAGACCCTTCCTATAGCATATGTGATATCCAACTCCTTCCAATTCCAAACATGAGACCCTTCCCATAGCAAGAATGTAATATCCAACTCCTTCCCATTCCAATCCTGAGACCATACCTATAGCATGAGATGTGATATCTCAATGCTTCTAATACCAAACCTGAGATCCTTCCTATGACATGAGATGTGATATCCAATTCCTTCCCATTCCAAACCTGAGACCCTTCCTACAGCATGCGATGTGATATCTCAATGCTTCTAATACCAAACCTGAGACCAGTCCTATAACATGAGATGGGATATCCAACTCCTTCCCGTTCCAATCCTGAGACACTTCCGATTGCAGAGATGCGATATCTCAATGCTTATACCAAACCTGAGACTCTTCCTATAACATGAGATGTGATATCCAACTCCTTCCCGTTCCAAACCTGAGACCCTTCCTATAGCATGAGATGTGATATCCAACTCCTTCCCATTCCAATCCTGAGACCCTTCCGATAGCATGAGATGTGATATCTCAATGCCTCTAATACCAAACCTGAGATCCTTCCTATAACATGTGATGTGATATTCAATTCCTTCCCCTTCCAAACCTGAGACCCTCCCTTTAGCATGATATGTGATATCCAACTCCTTCCCATTCCAATCCTGAGACCCTTATGATAGCATGAGATGTGATATCTCAATGCCTCTAATACCAAACCTGAGATACTTCCGATAGCATGAGATGTGATATCTCAATGCTTCTAATACCAAACCTGAGATCCTTCCTATAACATGAGATGTGATATCCAACTCCTTCCCATTCCAATCCTGAGACCCTTCTGATAGCATGAGATGTGATATCTCAATGCCTCTAATACCAAACCTGAGATCCTACCTCTAGCATGAAATTTGATATCCAACTCCTTCCCTTTCCAAACCTGAGAGCCTACCTATAGCATGAGATGTGATATCCAAGTCCTTCCCATTCCAATCCTTAGACCCTTCCTACAGCATGCAATATGATATCTCAATGATTCTAATAACAAACCTGAGACCCGTCCTATAGCATGAGATATGATATCCAAGTCCTTCCCATTCCAATCCTAAGACCCTTCCTATAACATGAAATGTGATATCCAACTCCTTCCCATTCCAACCTGAGACCCTTCCTATAGCATGAGATGGGATATCCAACTTCTTCCAAATCCAATACTGATACCCTTCCGATAGCATGAGATGTGATATCCCAATGCTTCTACCAAACCTGAGACCCATACTATGGCATGATATGTGATATCAAACTCCTTCCCATTCCAATCCTGAGACCCTTCCTATAGCTTGAGGTGTGATATCCTACTCCTTCCCATTCCAATTCTGAGACCCTTCTTATACCATGAGACTTGATATCTCAATGCTTCTAATACCAAACCTGAGACCCGTCCTATAACATGAGATGTGATATCCAAATCCTTCCCCTTCCAAACCTTAGACCCTTCCTTTATCATGAGATGTGATATCCAACTCTTTCCCATTCCAATCCTGAGACCCTTCCGATATCATGAGATTTGTTATCTCAATGCTTCTAATATCAAACTTGAGACCCTCCCTATAGCATGAGATGTGACATCCAAGTCCTTCCCATTCCAATCCTGAGACCCTTCCTATAGCATGAGATGTGATATCTCTATGCTTCTAATACCAAACCTGAGACTCTTCCTATAACATGAGATGGGATATCCAACTCCTTCCCATTCCAATCCTGAGACCTTTCCGATAGCAGAGATGTGATATCTCAATGCTTATACCAAACCTGAGAACCTTCCTATGGCCTGAGATGTCATATACAACTCCTTCCCATTCCAATCCTGAGACCCTTCCTTTAGCATGAGATGTGATATCTCAATGCTTATACCAAATCTGAGACCCTTCCTATAGCATGAGATGTGATATCCAATTCCTTCCCATTCCAATCCTGAGACCCTTCCTATAGCATGAGATGTGATATCTCAATGCTTATACCAAACCTGAGAGCCTACCTATAGCATGAGATGTGATATCCAAGTCCATCCCATTCCAATCCTTAGACCCTTCCTACAGCATGCGATGTGATATCTCAATGATTCTAATACCAAACCAGAGACTCTTCCTATAACATGAGATGTGATATCCAACTCCTTCCCGTTCCAAACCTGAGACACTAACTATAGCATATGTGATATCTAACTCCTTCCCATTCCAAACATGAGACCCTTCCTATAGCAAGAAAGTAATATCCAACTCCAACCCATTCCAATCCTGAGACCCTTCCTATAGCAAGAGATGTGATATCCAAATCCTTCCCATTCCAATCCTGAGACCCTTCCTATAACATGAGATGTGATATCCAACTCCTTCCCATTCCAACCTGAGACACTTCCTATAGCATGAGAAGGGATATCCAACTCCTTCCCAATCCAATCCTGAGACCCTTCCGATAGCAGAGATGTGATATCTCAATGCTTATACCAAACCTGAGACCCTTCCTATGGCATGAGATGTGATATCCAACTCCTTGCCATTCAAATCCTGAGACCCTTCCTATAGCATGAGAAGGGATATCCAACTCCTTCCCAATCCAATCCTGAGACCTTTCCGATAGCAGAGACGTGATATCTCAATGCTTCTACCAAACCTGAGACCCTTCCTTTAGCATGAGATGTGATATCCAAATCCTTCACATTCCAATCCTGAGACCCTTCCTATAGCATGAGATGTGATATCTCAATGCTTCTAATACCAAACCTGAGATCCTTCCTATAACATGAGATGTGATATCCAATTCCTTCCCATTCCAAACCTGAGACCCTTCCTATTGGATGAGATGTGATATCCAACTCCTTCCCATTCCAACCCTGAGACCCTTCCTATAGCATGAGATGTGATGTCTCAATGCTTCTAATACCAAACCTGAGACCCTTCCTATAACATGAGATGTGATATCCAACTCCTTCCCATTCCAACCTGAGACACTTCCTATAGCATGAGAAGGGATATCCAACTCCTTCCCAATCCAATCCTGAGACCCTTCCGATAGCAGAGATGTGATATCTCAATGCTTATACCAAACCTGAGACCCTTCCTATGGCATGAGATGTGATATCCAACTCCTTGCCATTCAAATCCTGAGACCCTTCCTATAGCATGAGAAGGGATATCCAACTCCTTCCCAATCCAATCCTGAGACCTTTCCGATAGCAGAGACGTGATATCTCAATGCTTCTACCAAACCTGAGACCCTTCCTTTAGCATGAGATGTGATATCCAAATCCTTCACATTCCAATCCTGAGACCCTTCCTATAGCATGAGATGTGATATCTCAATGCTTCTAATACCAAACCTGAGATCCTTCCTATAACATGAGATGTGATATCCAATTCCTTCCCATTCCAAACCTGAGACCCTTCCTATTGGATGAGATGTGATATCCAACTCCTTCCCATTCCAACCCTGAGACCCTTCCTATAGCATGAGATGTGATGTCTCAATGCTTCTAATACCAAACCTGAGATCCTTCCTATAACATGAGATGTGATATCCAACTCCTTCCATTCCAATCCTGAGACCCGTCCTATAGCATGAGATGTGATATCTCAATGCTTATACCAAACCTGAGACCCTTCCTATAGCATGAGATGTGATATCCAACTACTTCCCATTCCAATCCTGAGACCCTTCCTATAGCATGAGATGTGATATCTCAATGCTTCTAATAACAAACCTGAGATCCTTCCTCTAACATGAAATGTGATATCCAACTCCTTCCCTTTCCAAACCTAAGAGCCTATCTAAAGCATGAGATGTGATATCCAAGTCCTTCCCATTCCAACCCTTAGACCCTTCCTACAGCATGCAATATGATATCTCAATTATTCTAATAACAAACCTGAGACCCGTCCTATAACATGAGATGGGATATCCAACTCCTTCCCATTCCAATCCTGAGACACTTCCGATAGCAGAGATGTGATATCTCAATGCTTATACCAAACCTGAGACCCTTCCTATAACATGAGATGTGATATCCAACTCCTTCCAATTCCAAACATGAGACCCTTCCCATAGCAAGAATGTAATATCCAACTCCTTCCCAGTCCAATCCTGAGACCATTCCTATAGCATGAGATGTGATATCACAGGTAGGACGGGTCTCAGGTTTGTTATTAGAATCATTGAGATATCATATTGCATGCTATAGGAAGGGTCTAAGGATTGGAATGGGAAGGACTTGGATATCACATCTCATGCTATAGGTAGGCTCTCAGGTTTGGAAAGGGAAGGAGTTGGATATCACATTTCATGTTAGAGGAAGGATCTCAGGTTTGGTATTAGAGGCATTGAGATATCACATCTCATGCTATAGGAAGGGTCTCAGGATTGGAATGGGAAGGAGTTGGATATCACATCTCATGCTATAGGAAGGGTCTCAGGTTTGGTATAAGCATTGATATATCACATCTCATGCTATAGGAAGGGTCTCAGGATTGGAATGGGAAGGATATGTATATGACATCTCATGACATAAGAAGGGTCTCAGGTTTGGTATAAGCATTGAGATATCACATCTCTGCTTTTGGAAGGGTCTCAGGATTGGAATGGGAAGGAGTTGGATATCCCATCTCATGTTATAGGAAGAGTCTCAGGTTTGGTATTAGAAGCATTGAGATATCACATCTCATGCTATAGGAAGTGTCTCAGGATTGGAATGGGAAGGAATTGGATATCACATCTCATGCTATAGGGAGGGTCTCAAGTTTGATATTAGAAGCATTGAGATATCACATCTCATGCTATAGGAAGGGTCTCAGGATTGGAATGGAAGGAGTTGGATATCACATCTCATGTTATAGGAAGGATCTCAGGTTTGGTATTAGAAGCATTGAGACATCACATCTCATGCTATAGGAAGGGACTCAGGATTGTAATGGGAAGGAGTTGGATATCACATCTCATGCTATATGAAGGGTCTCAGGTTTGGTATAAGCATTGAGATATCACATCTCATGCTATGGGAAGGGTCTCAGGATTGGAATGGGAAGGAGTTGTATATGACATCTCATGCCGTAGGAAGGGTCTCAGGTTTGGTATAAGAATTGAGATATCACATCTCTGCTATCGGAAGGGTCTCAGGATTGGAATGGGAAGAAGTTGGATATCCCATCTCATGTTATAGGACGGGTCTCAGGTTTGTTATTAGAATCATTGAGATATCATATTGCATGGTATAGGAAGGGTCTAAGGATTGGAATGGAAAGGACTTGGATATCACATCTCATGCTATAGGAAGGGTCTCAGGTTTGGTATAAGCATTGAGATATCACATCTCATGCAATAGGAAGGGTCTCAGGATTGGAATGGGAAGGATATTTATATGACATCTCATGCCATAGGAAGAGTCTCAGGTTTGGTATAAGCATTGAGATATCACATCTCTGTTTTTGGAAGGGTCTCAGGATTGGAATGGGAAGGAGTTGGATATCCCATCTCATGTTATAGGAAGAGTCTCAGGTTTGGTATTAGATTCATTGAGATATCATATTGCATGCTATAGGACGGGTCTAAGGATTGGAATGGGAAGGACTTGGATATCACATCTCATGCTATAGGAAGGGTCTCAGGTTTGGTATAAGCATTGAGATATCACATCTCATGTTATAGGAAGGGTCTCAGGATTGGAATGGGAAGGATATGTATATGACATCTCATGCCATAGGAAGGGTCTCAGGTTTGGTATAAGCATTGAGATATCACATCTCTGCTTTTGGAAGGGTCTCAGGATTGGAATGGGAAGGAGTTGGATATCCCATCTCATGTTATAGGAAGAGTCTCAGGTTTGGTATTAGAAGCATTGAGATATCACATCTCATGCTATAGGAAGTGTCTCAGGATTGGAATGGGAAGGACTTGGATATCACATCTCATGCTATAGGGAGGGTCTCAAGTTTGATATTAAAAGCATTGAGATATCACATCTCATGCTATAGGAAGGGTCTCAGGATTGGAATGGAAGGAGTTGGATATCACATCTCATGTTATAGGAAGGATCTCAGGTTTGGTATTAGAAGCATTGAGACATCACATCTCATGCTATAGGAAGGGTCTCAGGATTGTAATGGGAAAGAGTTGGATTTCACATCTCATGCTATATGAAGGGTCTCAGATTTGGTATAAGCATTGAGATATCACATCTCATGCTATAGGAAGGGTCTCAGGATTGGAATGGGAAGGAGTTGGATATTACATCTCATGCTATAGGAAGGGTCTCAGGTTTGGTATAAGCAGTGAGATATCACATCCCTACTATCGGAAGGGTCTCAGGATTGGAATGGGAAGGAGTTGGATATCCCATCTCATGTTATAGGAAGAGTCTCAGGTTTGGTATTAGAAGCATTGAGATATCTCATCTCATGCTATAGGAAGGGTCTCAGGATTGGAATGGGAAGGAGTTGGATATCACATCTCATGCTATCGGAAGGGTCTCAGGTTTGGTATAAGCAGTGAGATATCACATCTCATGCTATAGGAAGTGTCTCAGGATTGGAATGGGAAGAAGTTGGATATTACATCTCATGTTATAGGAAGGATCTCAGGTTTGGTATAAGCATTGAGATATCACATCTCTGTTTTCGGAAGGGTCTCAGGATTGGAATGGGAAGGAGTTGGATATTCCCATCTCATGTTATAGGAAGGGTCTCAGGATTGGAATGGGAAGGACTTGGATATCACATCTCATGCTATAGGGAGGGTCTCAAGTTTGATATTAGAAGCATTGAGATATCACATCTCATGATATCGGAAGGGTCTCAGGATTGGAATGGGAAGGAGTTGGATATCACATTTCATGATAAAGGAAGGGTCTAAGGTTTGGAAGGGGAAGGATTTGGATATCACATCTCATGTTATAGGATGGGTCTCAGGTTTGGTATTAGAAGCATTGAGATATCAAGTCTCATGGTATAGGAAGGGTCTCAGAATTGGAATGGGAAGGAGTTGGATATCACATCTCAAGCTATAGGAAGGGTCTCAGGATTGGAATGGGAAGGAGTTTGATATCACATCTCATGCCATAGTATGGGTCTCAGGTTTGGTAGAAGCATTGGGATATCACATCTCATGCTATCGGAAGGGTATCAGGATTGGATTTGGAAGGAGTTGGATATCACATCTCATGTTATAGGAAGGGTCTCAGGTTTGGTATAAGCATTGAGATATCACATCTCTGCTATCGGAGGTGTCTCAGGATTGGAATGGGAAGGAGTTGGATATCCCATCTCATGTTATAGGACGGGTCTCAGGTTTGTTATTAGAATCATTGAGCTATCATATTGCATGCTGTAGGAAGGGTCTAAGGATTGGAATGGGAAGGACTTGGATATCACATCTCAAGCTATAGGTAGGCTCTCAGGTTTGGAAAGGGAAGGTGTTGGATATCACATTTCATGTTAGAGGAAGGATCTCAGGTTTGGTATTAGAGGCATTGAGATATCACATCTCATGCTATAGGAAGGGTCTCAGGATTGGAATGGGAAGGAGTTGGATATCACATCTCATGCTATAGGAAGGGTCTCAGGTTTGGTATAAGCATTGAGATATCACATCTCATGCTATAGGAAGGGTCTCAGGATTGGAATGGGAAGGATATGTATATGACATCTCATGCCATAGGAAGGGTCTCAGGTTTGGTATAAGCATTGAGATATCACATCTCATGCTATAGGAAGTGTCTCAGGATTGGAATGTGAAGGACTTGGATATCACATCTCATGCTATAGGGAGGGTCTCAAGTTTGATATTAGAAGCATTGAGATATCACATCTCATGCTATAGGAAGGGACTCAGGATTGGAATGGGAAGGAGTTGGATATCACATCTCATGCTATAGGAAGGGTATCAGGTTTGGTATAAGCAGTGAGATATCACATCTCATGCTATAGGAAGTGTCTCAGGATTGGAATGGGAAGGAGTTGGATATCACACCTCATGTTATAGGAAGGATCTCAGGTTTGGTATAAGCATTGACATATCACATCTCTGCTATCGGAAGGGTCTCAGGATTGGAATGGGAAGGAGTTGGATATTCCCATCTCATTTTATAGGAAGGGTATATCAGGTCTTAGCATGAGATGTGATATCCAGCTCCTTCATTCCAATCCTGAGACCCTTCCGATAGCATGAGATGTGATATCTCAATGCTTCTAATATCAATACTGAGACCCTCCCTATAGCATGAGATGTGATATCTAAGTCCTTCCCATTCCAATCCTGAGACCCTTCCGATAGCAGAGATGTGATATCTCAATGCTTATACCAAACCTGAGACCCTTCCTATAGCACGAGATGTGATATCCAACTCCTTCCCATTCCAATCCTGAGACCCTTCCTATAGCATGAGATGTGATATCTCAATGCTTCTAATACCAAACCTGAGATCCTTCCGATAGCATGAGATGTGATATCTCAATGCTTCTAATACCAAACCTGAGACCCTCCCTTTAGCATGAGATGTGATATCCAATTCCTTCCCATTCCAATCCTGATACCCTTCTGATAGCATGAGATGTGATATCTCAATGCCTCTAATACCAAACCTGAGATCCTACCTCTAACATGAAATGTGATATCCAACTCCTTCCCTTTTCAAACCTGAGAGCCTTCCTACAGCATGAGATGTGATATCCAAGTCCTTCCCATTCCAATCCTGAGACCCTTCCTATAACATGAGATGTGATATCCAACTCCTTCCCATTCCAACCTGAGACCCTCCCTATAGCATGAGATGGGATATCCAACTCCTTCCAAATCTAATCCTGATATCCTTCCGATAGCATGAGATGTGATATCCCAATGCTTCTACAAAACCTGAGACCCATACCATGGCATGAGATGTGATATCAAACTCCCGTCCTATACCATGAGACTTGATATCTCAATGCTTCTAATACCAAACCTGAGACCAGTCCAATAACATGAGATGTGATATCCAAATCCTTCCCCTTCCAAACCTTAGACCCTTCCTTTATCATGAGATGTGATATCCAACTTCTTCCCATTCCACTCCTGAGACCCTTCCTATAGCATGAGATGTGATATCTCAATGCTTCTAATACCAAACCTGAGACCCTTCCTGTAACATGAGATGTGATATCCAAGTCCTTCCCATTCCAATCCTGAGACCCTTCCTATAGCATGAGATGTCATATCTCAATGCTTCTAATACCAAACCTGAGACCCTTCCTATAACATGAATTGTGATATCCAAGTCCTTCCCATTCCAATCTTGAGACCTTTCCAATAGCAGAGATGTGATATCTCAATGCTTATACCAAACCTGAGATCCTTCCTATGACATGAGATGTGATATCTAAATCCTTCTCATTCCAAACCTGAGACCCTTCCTACAGCATGTGATGTGATATCTCAATGCTTCTAATATCAAAACTGAGACCCGTCCTATAACATGAGATGGGATATCCAACTCCTTCCCGTTCCAAACCTGATACCCTTCCTATAGCATGAGATGTGATATCCAATTCCTTCCCATCCCAATCCTGAGACACCTCCGATAGCAGAGATGTGAAATCTCAATGCTTATACCAAACCTGAGACTCTTACTATAACATGAGATGTGATATCTAACTCCTTCCCGTTCCAAACCTGAGACCCTTCCTATAGCATGAGATGCGATATCCAACTCCTTCCCATTCCAATCCTGAGACCCTTCCCATAGCATGAGATGTGATATCTCAATGCTTCTAATACCAAACCTGTGATCCTTCCTATAACAAGAGATGTGATATCCAAATCCTTCCCCTTGCAAATCTGAGACCCTCCCTTTAGCATGAGATGTGATATCTCAATGCCTCTAATACCAAACCTGAGATCCTTCCGATAGCATGAGATGTGATATCCAAATCCTTCCCCTTCCATTCCTGAGACCCTCCCTTTAGCATGAGATGTGATATCCAACTCCTTCCCATTCCAATCCTGAGACCCTTCTGATAGCATGAGATGTGATATCTCAATGCCTCTAATACCAAACCTGAGATCCTACATCTAACATGAAATGTGATATCCAGCTCCTTCCCTTTCCAAACGTTAGACCCTCCCTATAGAATGAGATGTGATATCCAAGTCCTTCCCATTCCAATCCTGAGACCCTTCCTATAGCATGAGATGTGATATCTCAATGCTTCTAATACCAAACCTGAGACCCTTCCTATAACGTAAGATGGGATATCCAACTCCTTCCCATTCCAATCCTGAGACCCTTCCGATAGCAGAGATGTGATATCTCAATGCTTATACCAAACCTGAGACCCTTCCTGTGGCATGAGATGTCATATACAACTCCTTCCCATTCCAATCCTGAGCCCCTTCCTATAGCATGAGATGTGATATCTCAATACTTATACCAAACCTGAGACCCTTCCTATAGCATGATATGTGATATCCAACTCCTTCCCATTCCAATCCTGAGACCCTTCCTATAACATGAGATGTTATGTCTCAATGCTTCTAATACCAAACCTGAGATCCTTCCTATGGCATGAGATGTCATATAAAACTCCTTCCCATTCCAATCCTGAGACCCTTCCCATAGCATGAGATGTGATATCGAACTCCTTCCCATTCCAATCCTGCGACCCTTCCTATAGCATGAGATTTGATATCTCAATGCTTCTAATACCAAACCTGAGATCTTTCCGATAGCATGAGATGTGATATCTGAATGCTTCTAATACCAAACCTGAGATCATTCCTATAACACGAGATGTAATATCCAAATCCTTCCCCTTCCAAACCTGAGACCCTCCCTTTAGCATGAGATGTGATATCCAACTACTTCCCATTCCAATCCTGAGACCCTTCCTATAGCATGAGATGTGATGTCTCAATGCTTCTAATACCAAACCTGAGATCCTTCCTATAACATGAGATGTGATATCCAACTCCTTCCCATTCCAATCCTGAGACACTTCCTATAGCATGAGAAGTGATATCTCCATGCTTATACCAAACCTGAGACCCTTCCTATAGCATGAGATGTGATATCCAAATCCTTCCCATTCCAATCCTGAGACCCTTCCTATAGCATGAGATGTGATATCTCAATGCTTATACCAAACCTGAGAGCCTACCTATAGCATGAGATGTGATATCCAACTCCTTCCCGTTCCAAACCTGAGACCCTTCCTATAGCATAGGTGATATCCAACTCCTTCCCATTCCAAACATGAGACCCTTCCTATAGCAATAATGTAATATCCAACTCCTACCCATTCCAATCCTGAGACCATTCCTATAGCATGAGATGTGATATCTCAATGCTTCTAATACCAAACCTGAGATATTTCCTATGACATGAGATGTGATATCCAATTCCTTCCCATTCCAAACCTGAGATCCTTCCTACAGCATGCGATGTGATATCTCAATGCTTCTAATACCAAACCTGAGACCGGTCCTATAACATGAGATGTGATATCCAACTCCTTCCTGTTCCAAACCTGATACCCTTCCTATAGCATGAGATGTGATATCCAACTCCTTCCCATCCCAATCCTGAGACACCTCCGATAGCAGAGATGTGATATCTCAATGCTTATACCAAACCTGAGACTCTTCCTATAACATGAGGTATGATATCCAACTCCTTCCCGTTCCAAACCTGAGACCCTTCCTATAGCATGAGATGTGATATCCAACTCCTTCCCATTCCAATCCTGAGACCCTTCTGATAGCATGAGATGTGATATCTCAATGCTTCTAATACCAAACCTGTGATCCTTCCTATAGCATGAGATGTGATATCCAACTCCTTCCAATTCCAATCCTGAGACCCTTCCTACAGCATGAGATGTGATATCTCAATGCTTCTAATAACAAACCTGAGACCCTTCCTATAACATGAGATGGGAATATCCAACTCCTTCCCATTCCAATCCTGAGACCCTTCCGATAGCAGAGATGTGATATCTCAATGCTCTTACCAAACCTGAGATCCTTCCTATAACATGAGATGTGATATCCAACTCCTTCCCATTCCAATCCTGAGACCCTTCCTATAGCATGAGATGTGATATCTCACTGCTTATACCAAACCTGAGACCCTTCCTATAGCATGAGATGTGATATCCAACTCCTTCCCATTCCAATCCTGAGACCCTTCCTATAGCATGAGATGTGATATCTCAATGCTTCTAATATCAAACTTGAGACCCTCCCTATAGCATGAGATGTGATATCCAAGTCCTTCCCATTCCAATCCTGAGACACTTCCTATAGCATGATATGTGATATCCAATGCTTCTAATACCAAACCTGAGACTCTTCCTATAACATGAGATGGGATATCCAACTCCTTCCCATTCCAATCCTGAGACCCTTCCGATAGCAGAGATGTGATATCTCAATGCTTATACGAAACCTGAGACCCTTCCTACGGCATGAGATGTCATATACAACTCCTTCCCATTCCAATCCTGAGACCCTTCCTATAGCATGAGATGTGATATCTCAATGCTTATACCAAACCTGAGACCCTTCCTATAGCATGAGATGTGATATCCAACTCCTTCCCATTCCAATCCTGAGACCCTTCCTATAGCATGAGATGTGATGTCTCAATGCTTCTAATACCAAACCTGAGATCCTTCCTATAACATGAGATGTGATTCCAACTCCTTCCATTCCAATCCTGAGACCCTTCCTATAGCATGAGATGTTATATCTCAATACCTTCCCATTCCAATCCTGAGACCCTTCCTATAGCATGAGATGTGATATCTCAATGCTTCTAATATCAAACATGAGACCCTCCCTATAGCATGAGATGTGATATCCAAGTCCTTCCCATTCCAATCCTGAGACACTTCCTATAGCATGATATGTGATATCCAATGCTTCTAATACCAAACCTGAGACTATTCCTATAACATGAGATGTGATATCCAACTCCTTCCCATTCCAAACCTGAGACCCTTCCGATAGCATGAGATGTGATATCTCAATGCTTCAAAAACCAAACATGAGAACCATCCTATAACATGAGATGTGAAATCCAAATCCTTCCCTTCCCAAACCTGAGACTCTTCCTATAGCATGAGATGTGATATCCAACTCCTTCCCATTCCAATCCTGAGACACATCCTATAGCATGAGATGTGATATCACAATGCTTCTAATACCAAACCTGAGACCCGTCCTATAACATGAGATGTGATATCCAAATCCTTCCCCTTCCAAACCTGAGATCCTTCCTTTAGCATGAGATGTGATATCCAGCTCCTCCCATTCCAATCCTGAGACCCTTCCGATAGCAGAGATGTGATATTTCAATGCTTATACCAAACCTGAGACCCTTCCCATAGCATGAGATGTGATATCTAACTCCTTCCCATTCCAATCCTGAGACCCTTCCTATAGCATGAGATGTGATATCTCAATGCTTCTAATACCAAACCTGAGATCCTTCCTATAACATGAGATGTGATATCCAACTCCTTCCCATTCCAATCCCGAGACCCTTCCTATAGCATGAGATGTGATATCTCAATGCTTCTAATACCAAACCTAAAGTCTTTCCTATAACATGAGATGTGATATCCGACTCCTTCCCATTCCAAACCTGAGACCCTCCCTTTAGCATGAGATGTGATATCCAACTTCTTCCCATTCCAATCCTGATACCCTTAGATGTGAATTCTAAGTCCTTCCCATTCCTATCCTGAGACCCTTCCGATAGCAGAGATGTGATATCTCAATGCTTATACCAAACCTGATGACCCTTCCTATGGCATTAGATGTGATATCCAACTCCTTCCCATTCCAATCCTGAGTTCCTTCCTATAGCATGAGATGTGATATCTCAATGCTTCTATCAAACCTGATACCCTTCCTTTAGCATGAGATGTGATATTCAACTCCTTCCCATTCCAATCCTGAGACCCTTCCTATAACATGAGACGTGATATCCAACTCCTTCCCATTCCAATCCTGAGACTCCTCCTATAGCATGAGATGTGATATCTCAATGCTTCTAATACCAGACCTGGGACCGGTCCTATAACATGAGATATGATATCCAAATCCTTCCCCTTCCAAACCTGAGACCCTTCCTATAGCAAGAGATGTGATATCCAATTCCTTCCCATTCCAATCCTGAGACCCTTCCTATAACGAGATGTGATATCCAACTCCTTCCCATTCCAACCTGAGACCCTTCCTGTAGCATGAGAAGGGAGATCCAACTCCTTCCCATTCCAATCCTGAGACCCTTCCTATACCATGAGATGTGATATCTCAATGCTTCTAATACCAAACCTGGGACCCGTCCTATAACATGAGATACGTCCTATAACATATGTGATATCCAAATCCTTCCCATTTCAATCTTGAGACCCTTCCTATAACATGAGATGTGATATCCAACTCCTACCCATTCCAACATGAGACCGTTCCTATAGCATGAGAAGGGATATCCAATTCCTTCCCAATCCAATCCTTAGACCCTTCCGATAGCAGAGATGTGATATCTCAATGCTTATACCAAACCTGAGACCCTTCCTTTAGCATGAGATGTGATATCCAAATCCTTCACATTCCAATCCTGAGACCCTTCCTATAGCATTAGATGTGATATCTCAATGCTTCTAATACAAAACCTGAGATCCTTCCTATAACATGAGATGTGATATCCAAGTCCTTCCCATTCCAATCCTGAGACCCTTCCTATAACATGAGATGTGATATCCAACTCCTTCTATTCCAACCTGAGACCCTTCCTATAGCATGAGATGGGATATCCAACTCCTTCCAAATCCAATCCTGATACCCTTCCGATAGCATGAGATGTGATATCCCAATGCTTCTACAAAACCTGAGACCCATACCATGGCATGAGATGTGATATCAAACTCCCGTCCTATACCATGAGACTTGATATCTCAATGCTTCTAATACCAAACCTGAGACCGGTCCAATAACATGAGATGTGATATCCAAATCCTTCCGCTTCCAAACCTTAGACCCTTCCTTTATCATGAGATGTGATATCCAAGTCCTTCCCATTCCATTCCTGAGACCCTTCCTATAGCATGAGATGTGATATCTCAATGCTTCTAATACCAAACCTGAGACCCTTCCTTTAAAATGAGATGTGATATCCAAATCATTCCCATTCCAATCCTGAGACCCTTCCGATAGCAGAGATGTGATATCTCAATGCTTATACCAAACCTGAGACCCTTCCGATAGCATGAGATGTGATATCTCAATGCTTCTAATACCAAACCTCAGATCCTTCCAATAACATGAGATGTGATGTCCAAATCCTTCCTCTTCCAAACCTTAGACCCTACCTTTAGCATGAGATGTGATATCCAACTCCTTCCCATTCCAATCCTGAGACCCTTCTGATGGCATGAGATGTCATATCTCAATGCCTCTAATACCAAACCTGAGATCCTACCTCTAACATGAGATGTGATATCAAACTCCTTCCCATTCCAAACCTGAGACCCTTCCGATAGCATGAGATGTGATATTTCAATGCTTCTAAAACCAAACATGAGAACCATCCTATAACATGAGATTTGAAATCCAAATCATTCCCTTTCCAAACCTGAGGCCCTTCCTATAGCTTGAGATGTGATATCAAACTCCTTCCCATTCAATGTGATATCCAACTCCTTCCCATTCCAATCCTGGGACCCTTCCTATACCATGAGATGTGATATTTCAATGCTTCTAATACCAAACCTGAGACCCGTCCTAAAACATGAGATGTGAGATCCTAATCCTTCCCCTTCCAGACCTGAGACCTTTCCTTTAGCATGAGATGTGATATCCAACTCCTTCCCGTTCCAAACCTGAGACCCTTCCCATAGCATGAGATGTGATATCTCAATGCTTCTAAAACCAAACATGAGAACCATCCTATAACATGAGATGTGAAATCCAAATGCTTCCCTTTCCAAACCTGAGACCCTTCCTATAGCTTGAGATGAAATATCAAACTCCTTCCCATTCCAATCCTGAGATAGCTTGAGATGTGAGATCCAAATCCTTCCCCTTCCAAACCTGAGACCCTTCCTATAGCTTGATATGTGATATCAAACTCCTTCCCATTACAATCCTGAGATAGCTTGAGATGTGATATCCAACTCCATCCCATTCCAATCCTGAGACCCTTCCGATAGCATGAGATGTGATAGCTCAATGCTTCTAATATCAAAACTGAGACCCTCCCTATAGTATGAGATGTGAAATCTAAGTCCTTCCCATTCCTATCCTGAGACCCTTCCGATAGCAGAGATGTGATATCTCAATGCTTATACCGAACCTGATGACCCTTCCATTAGCATGAGATGTGATATTCAACTCCTTCCCATTCCAATCCTGAGACCCTTCCTATAACATGAGACGTGAAATCCAACTCCTTCCCATTCCAAACCTGAGACCTTTCCTTTAGCATATGTGATATCCAACTACTTCCCATTCCAATCCTGAGACCCTTCCAATAGCATATGTGATATCTCAATGCTTCTAATATCAAAACTGAGACCCTCCCTATAACATGAGATGTGATATCAAACTCCTTCCCATTCCAATCGAGACCCTTCCTATAACATGAGATGTGATATCTCTATGCTTCTAATACCAAACCTGAGGCCCTTCCCGTAGTATATGTGAAATCCAACTCCTTCCCATTCCAAACTTGTGACCCTTCCTGTAGCATGAAATGTGATTTTTCACCCCTTCCAATACCATACCCGAGACCATTCCCACAGCCTGAGATTTGAAATCTCATTTCTTCCAATACCAAACCCGAGACCCTTCCGATAGAATGTGATTTGATATCTCAGTGCTTCTAATACCAAACCTGAGACCCTCCCTATAACAAGAGATATCATATCCAACTCCTTCCCATTCCAATCCTGAGACTCTTCCTATAGCATGACATGTGATATCGAACTTCCCATTCAAATCCTGAGACTCAGACCCCCCCCCCATGTCTAACCTCACCACCCCTAGCTCCCGGATTGATAATGCACTCCTGCTGTGTCTTCTCTCCCTTCTTCTGCTTCCTTTCCTCTCTCCTTCCTCATGTGCCCTAGTTCAGGCTCCTTCTACACCTCCGCAAGGATTACTGATTTGTACCCCTCCCCACTCTCAACTCTCACTCAGTTAACACTCATCTGACATCTGCCATTTCCTGGAAGAACCCGACCTTGATGTCCTTGGTCTAACCGAGACATGGATGACGGCCAGCGCTGTCTCGAGCTCTGACACTTTCCTCCCTGATGACAAGTTCCTCTCCATGCCCAGATCCAACCGTTCTTGAGGGGGAGTATCCTTGATTCCTGTAGTAAATTGCTTTCCTTTGCAGGCCGACTCATCTCACGAATGCCTTGTCTGCATGCATTCTCTCTTTCCTGGCCATTCTCTCACCGTGGCTATTTGCCTACCCCCTTCCTCTCTCAGTGGATGGACTTCTCCATCCTAGCCTCCTACCACTCAACTCCGCCTACTTGGAGAATTCAAAATGAACCTGTATGCTTCCTGACCTGGACTTTTACGAGATCTGCAACTCTTCATGTCTCTGGCCCTACACACTGCAGGGAATACTCAGGATTTTCTGATCTCAGACATCCCCCTATGTAACCCTCTCAACAATCCTCTCCCGTGGTGATCAAGTTCTCATCTCCAAAGAAGGCTAACTACCAGCTGTTCCTCAGTGGAGTTCTCCCTTTCTGTCCCTGCTCTCTGCACCGTTTCGCGTTGCAAACACTCGCTTCCCTGCTCTCTGGTTTAGACGCTTTTCCTTCTTCCTTTCTGTGCTTGTTCTCTGCATCGTTTCGCGTTGCAGAGAACAACTCGCTTCCCAGCTCTCTGGTTTAGACGTGTGTTCCCTGCCTTCTCTCCTCTTCCCGCTGCCTTCAAATCAACAAATGAGCTTCAAAAGATACACGGTGCTCAGAATGCTTTATAACACCCATTATTCAAGATATAGCTGTAACCCGCTAGACGTATTGAAAAGTGCTAAAAACTAGCAAAAATAGCTAGAAAATGTTCTTTCCTCGCGTTTTTGTAAATGCTAATTCTGATGGGTTCCCATGTATGTACTGTCCGTGCGTTTGTTGTCGAATCCTGAAGTTTTTAACCACTGTTCTCCCATACAAGGGGGGGGGGGTCAACGTCTACTGCTGTTCACAGGCTGAATGTATACGGCTGAAATCTTCAAGGCATTATCAGCTTTCCTGACTGTTTTGGAACGTGTATTTGCCATCTGTTAATGCAGTCGCCCTGTGTTCATCGTCCCTTCTACTTTACAGGCTGCACTCCCCTGGTGATCACATTCTCCTCTCCAGAGCAGGCTGACTACCAGCTGCTCCTCCTCATAGGAGCAGGGAAGCGAGGAACAGCTGCAGTTAGCCTTCTTTGGAGATGAGAACTTGATCACCACGGGAGAGGATTGTTGAGAGGGTTACAGAGGGGGAGGTTTGAGATCAGAAAATCCTGAGTATTCCCTGCAGTGTGTAGGGCCAGCGACATGAAGAGTTGCAGATCTCGTAAAAGTCCAGGTCAAGAAGCATACAGGTTCATGTTGAATTCTCCAAGTAGGCGGAGTTGAGTGGTAGGATGCTAGGATGGAGAAGTCCATCCACTGAGAGAGGAAGGGGGTAGGCAAATAGCCACGGTGAGAGAATGGCCAGGAGAGAATGCATGCAGACAAGGCATTCGTGACAGGAGTCGGCCTGCAAAGGAAATCAATTTACTACAGGAATCAAGGATAAGCATTGAGATATCACATCTCATGCTATAGGAAGGGTCTCAGGATTGGAATGGGAAGGACTTAGATATCACATATCATGCTATAGGGAGGGTCTCAGTTTTGATATTAGAAGCATTGAGATATCACATCTCATGCTATCGGAAGTGTCTCAGGATTGGAATGGGAAGGAGCTGGATATCCCATCTCATGCTAAAGGAAGGGTCTCAGGTTTGGAACGGGAAGGAGTTGGATATCAAATCTCATGTTATAGGAAGGGTCTCAGGTTTGGTATAAACATTGAGATATCACATCTCTGCTATCGGAAGTGTCTCAGGATTGGAATGGGAAGGAGTTGGATATCCCATCTGATGTTATAGGACGGGTCTCAGGTTTTTTATTAAAATCATTGAGATATCATATTGCATGCTATAGGAAGGGTCTCAGGATTGGAATGGAAGGAGTTGTATATGACATCTCATGCCGTAGGGAGGGTCTCAGGTTTGGTATAAACATTGAGATATCACATCTCATGCTATCGAAAGGGTCTCAGGATTGGAATGGGAAGGAGTTGGATATCCCATCTCATGTTATAGGAAGAGTCTCAGGTTTGGTATTAGAAGCATTGAGATATCACATCTCATGCTATAGGAAGTGTCTCAGGATTGGAATGGGAAGGACTTGGGTATCACATCTCATGCTATAGGGAGGGTCTCAAGTTTGATATTAGAAGCATTGAGATATCACATCTCATGCTATAGGAAGGGTCTCAGGATTGGAATGGGAAGGAGTTGGATATCACATCTCATGCTATAGGAAGGGTCTCAGGTTTGGTATAAGCAGTGAGATATCACATCTCATGCTATAGGAAGTGTCTCAGGATTGGAATGGGAAGGAGTTGGATATCACATCTCATGTTATAGGAAGGATCTCAGGTTTTGGTATAAGCATTGAGATATCACATCTCTGCTATCGGAAGGGTCTCAGGATTGGAATGGGAAGGAGTTGGATATTCCCATCTCATGTTATAGGAAGGGTCTCAGGTTTGGTATTAGAAGCATTGAGATATCACATTTCATGATATGGGAAGGGTCTCAAGATTGGAATGGGAAGGAGTTGGATATCACATCTTATGATAAAGGAAGGGTCTAAGGTTTGGAAGGGGAAGGATTTGGATATCACATCTCATGTTATAGGACGGGTCTCAGGTTTGGTATTAGAAGCATTGAGATATCAAGTCTCATGGTATAGGAAGGGTCTCAGTATTGGAATGGGAAGGAGTTGGATATCACATCTCAAGCTATAGGAAGGGTCTCAGGATTAGAATGGGAAGGAGTTTGATATCACATCTCATGCCATAGTATGGGTCTCAGGTTTGGTAGAAGCATTGGGATATCACATCTCATGCTATCGGAAGGGTATCGGGATTGGATTTGGAAGGAGTTGGATATCCCATCTCTTGCTATAGGAAGGGTCTCAGGTTGGAATGGGAAGGAGTTGGATATCACATCTCATGTTATAGGAAGGGTCTCAGGATTGGAATGGGAAGGACTTGGATATCACATCTCATGCTATAGGAAGGCTCTCAGGTTTGCAAGGGGAAAGAGTTGGATATCACATTTCATGTTAGAGGTAGGATCTCAGGTTTGGTATTAGAAGTATTGAGATATCACATCTCATGCTATCAGAAGGATCTCAGATTTGGTATAGAAGCATTGAGATATCATATCTTATGCTAACAGAAGAGTCTCAGGATTGGAATGGGAAGGAATTGGATATCACATCTCATGCTAAAGGGAGGGTCTCAGGTTTGGAAGATAAGGATTTGGATATCACATCTCATGTTATAGGAAGGATCTCAGGTTTGGTATTAGAAGTATTGAGATATCACATCTCATGCTATCGGAAGGATCTCAGGTTTGGTATAGAAGCATTGAGATATCATATCTTCTGCTATCAGAAGGGTCTCAGGATTGGAATGTGAAGGAGTTGGATATCACATCTCATGCTAAAGGGAGGGTCTCAGGTTTGGAAGGGGAAGGATTTGGATATCACATCTCATGTTATAGGATGGATCTCAGGTTTGGTATTAGAAGTATTGAGATATCACATCTCATGTTATCGGAAGGATCTCAGGTTTGGTATTAGAAGTATTGAGATATCACATCTCATGCTATAGGAAGGGTCTCAGGATTGGAACGGGAAGGAGTTGGATATCACATCTCATGCTAAAGGAAGGGTCTCAGGTTTGGTAGAAGCATTGAGATATCACATCTCATGCTATAGGAAGGGTCTCAGGATTGGAATGGGAAGGACTTAGATATCACATATGCTATAGGGAGGGTCTCAGTTTTGATATTAGAAGCATTGAGATATCACATCTCATGCTATCGGAAGTGTCTCAGGATTGGAATGGGAAGGAGCTGGATATCACATCTCATGCTAAAGGAAGGGTCTCAGGTTTGGAACGGGAAGGAGTTGGATATCACATCTCATGTTATAGGAAGGGTCTCAGGTTTGGTATAAACATTGAGATATCACATCTCTGCTATCGGAAGTGTCTCAGGATTGGAATGGGAAGGAGTTGGATATCCCATCTCATGTTATAGGATGGGTCTCAGGTTTTTTATTAGAATCATTGAGATATCATATTGCATGCTGTGGGAAGGATCTAAGGATTGGAATGGGAAGGACTTGGATATCACATCTCATGCTATAGATAGGATCTCAGGTTTGGAAAGTGAAGGAGTTGGATATCACATTTAATGTTAGAGGAAGGATCTCAGGTTTGGTATTAGAGGCATTGAGATATCACATCTCAGGCTATAGGAAGGGTCTCAGGATTGGAATGGGAAGGAGTTGGATATCACATCTCATGCTATAGGAAGGGTCTCAGGTTTGGTATAAGCATTGAGATATCACATCTCATGCTATATGTTAGGAAAGATTTCCTAATTGTAGGTAATTTTCCTTCCATGTGGCAACCCCTAAACTTTTTGCTGTTGTTTTTCACCTTGTTCTTGACTTTGCCAGAGAAGTGCAGCCTTCTGCCGCACTCCTCTGGGCTTTCACTCCTTTTCTTACAGGGAAACTGACATGCCCTTAAGACAGTCAGTACCGGGGAACGCTGTTTCCCGTAGTTTCTTTTATCATGTTGCGGCTTTAGTGCAACATGACACAAGAGGGCACTGTAAGCTAAGTTACAGCTCTCTTGGGTCTCTAGCCTTCTACAGGCCCTAGATACTCGTTTAGGATGGTATTTTGATCGGTGCAAGTCATTCAGGGACTGGAATGGTGGCAGCGATCGATTTGTGTATTTTGAGCTCCTTTTGGCGTTCTGAGCTCGTTTTTCGCACTGAACCCAAAATGGTGGCCTGGCTCCCAAAATGGCCAGACCACGAGGCTCCTTTGTCTTGTCCACTGACCGTCTTGCTCCCTTCACCTTCCCCAGGTCGAGCGACCCGGGGCCTTCCTTATTTGGGCATGTACTTTCCCGCGAAACGTGGTTGCTTTCGCGGGCTTCTACATGTCTTTTGTGTGCCTCCAGGGTGTGGGCTGGGATGTCTGGTCCCAATACACATCCTGGGTGCCAGAGAGTCTAGGGTAGTGTGAATGCCTGGGACCCCCGTGGTCCGTGATTGGTCCACGTATGGTATGTGTGTTGATGAGCGGATCTCCCATTGGCTCCCCTCCGTTTTGGCGCAAAGGGAACCGTCGATGAGAGGGGGCTGGAAACACCACTACCATGTCGATCTCCTGAGTTCTCACGAACGAAGGAATACAGGAGCCAAGTATCCTGCAACCAAGAGGCTGGACCGAGGAATCGCTGGTGACCCGCTGAAGGACTCCTTTGCACTGCTGTCGTCCTGTGAAACCCTTTCCTCCTTTGATCGAACCAGAAGGCCTGTACTGGTGCTTCGACCTTTGGAATAGCAGGAACAGCTATTCTCGGCGACTTCATCATCTCCTGCCAGTAAGCCTTCGGAAGCGTCTCTGGGCCATCCAGTTGACTGACCAGCTTACAAGGGAGTCTTGCTCTGTAACCGCCGCCAGGTTGTGTTGTATTTCGAGTCCTGGTCACTCTCACACGCTTAGTACACTTGGCGTTCCCAAGTCTGAAGTGAGGAGTGTACATTTGGCTCGGATACACACGGCTGCTCCGTTGCCCTGCGGTGGTGACAAAACTGTGCAGGTTTCTTCGATTGGGACGTCTTTTTTCTCTACACGACGACGAGGCATTCCCGGCTCTTCTGAACCTGCCAGCTGCTGAAACTAACGTGGAGAAGCCTGGGTCTGCTTGCATCGGGGACCGGTGAGTAGTTTAGCTAGGATCTGGTCGCCCTCCTGCAGTAGCCCATTGCTTTTCCCCGCTGTGTAAAAACAGCACCCTTTTGTCCGTACTCGCGCTCTGCTTCTGCTTACTGTGGAGGCTGCGCTTGAGTCGCGGAACCTGTTCTTCTTCTGTTGTGCACTAACCCGAACTGCCTGACTTCCTCCAAAGAGCTTCTCCTTTTGCCCGTTGGTACCAGCGTGTGCAGGTACTTTGAGCACAAGGCTCCACTCTTCGCAGGGCTCGGACTTCCATCTAGTTAGGTGCCTCTGAAGGCGAACTGAGTCTAAAGCATTATCGCACTGCCTGTTTTCCTTCCCTTTCAGGTGGACTACACATTTCGTGCATATAACGCTTGCGACTGTCGTATTTGTATATATATTGTGTTGATATGGTATGTGTTGGCTTAATATTGTGATATTGTGATTTTCTCGCTACGGTCATTGTTTTAAAGGCCTTAAAATAAATGTGTATATATTTTTGATATAACAACTGTTTGGAGTAGTTTGTAAGCGCTCTTGCTTTGTGTGCTCATTGCGGGCTTTCAGTCACCCTCACCCCTCTTGAGACCTAGTCTTGACCGCGGCAATCGCTACCTTGATTGGTCTGGCTCGTCCAGAGGTTACCCTGTTCCAAGTAATTAGGTTGGCCTTCTGAACTTCTGCGCCACCAGGACAGAGTTCAGAAATCCGTCTTAACAAATTGGTGTACAGCGGTGGGATACGACTGAAGGTATCCAGTGTTGCGCACGAACTAAGGCATTTCAGGTTATTCCAACCAGTACACGTAGTGAATTGTTGTAGTATAACTTTTAAAAGGCCATAGTCCTATCTAGCAGTATGGAAATAAATACCTTGTTAACTTTAAATGCTTCCAAATCAGAAACATTGAAGAAGATGTGTGCGGAGAGAGGTGTTTCCTCTCAAGGCACGAAATTGGAAATGATCCAAAGAATCGTGGCGTGGCAAGCAGCGCAGCTTGACGCTATAACTTCTGAGGACAGTGCAGAAGGTTGTGGGGCTACTCTCACTGGTAGAACCGACGGTTCTGCCGCTGCACTGATCCATCGCGACCACGAGGACAGGGAGGACAATATGTCTGTTTCCTCTGCCAGTGTTGATGGGGATGCTATGCTTGAATTCAAGAAGCAAGAGCTGCGGTTTAGGCAGCAGGAGCTTGAATTCAGCATAGCCAAACTAAAAATCGAACAGGCAGAAAAACAGAAAGACAGGGATCACCAGTTGGAACTGGCCAAGCTTCAGGTTGCAAATGGGTCCAATGGTCCTGGACATGGGTCTGGGGCCTCCTCTCATCCACGGTTTCCGAAAGATCTGCTCAGTGTGTATGAAGAAAGGAATGACATTATGGACTGGCTGAATGCGTTTGAGTATGCATGCGAAGTTCAAGAAGTTCACAATGCTGATAAGATTGCGTGGTTGCTCAGTAGACTGCCCCATTCTGGCTGTAGTGCCATTATGGAAATGTCGAAGGCTGAGCAAGCTGATTTCGCAATGTTAAAGCAAACTCTCATTTTAAAGTTTGGGAAGACTCCGGCCCAATATTTAAAGCGTTTTCGAGAGTATAAGAAAAAGGAAGGTGGTACTTGGTTATCTTATGTCGCTGAATCCTTGAAAAACTTAACTGGCTGGGTCGAAGGTTATAAGGTTTCTACCTTCGAAGGCATGATAAATCTTGTCATGCTGGAAAACATTTTTGCTTCTTCTTCCCCGGAGCTTAAGCAGCATTTGGCCGATTCGAAGGAGATAGATCCTAAGAAGCTGGCCATTGCAGCAGACTTATGGGTGTCACATTGAGTGTCCCATAAGGACAAAACTCATCCTGGTAAGCAGGAGGAAGGGAAAAAGTCCAAAGATATGGAGGGTGGGGAATCTGCTAAATCTTCTTCCCATAAGGGCCACAAAAAGAAAAACAAGGGTAAGACACAAGAGAACTCACAGGGTAGTGGAGGTCAGCCTCCGAAACAGAACTCTGGTTACAATAAGCCTCCCTACGTAAACTGACCCACTGGGGCTTGTTTTTCTTGTGGAGCAACTGACCACGTGAAGGGGGATCCCCGTTGTAAGGTTAGACCTTTGGGGGTCCACTCCGCTAATCTGGCCTTCTCCTCCTACGAGGAAGAAGAGATTACAGGAGCATCCTTCTCCTCAGACTCATTTCCCAGTGGAATAGAGGCTGAGGTAGTTTTAGTGTCCCTGGGTTCCTGGGAGCCTAAAGTCGCAGAGGCTTATGCTAGGATTCCGGATAATACCAAGCACTACTTTAAAGACAGTGTGCTGATCAATGGAGTGGATACTCCAGCTCTTAGGGATAGTGGGTGCAGTCGCACTGTAGTGGATTCTACCTTGGTAGACTCAGAGGAAGTTGTCAGAGTTACTCTGATGCCCACTAAGTTGGCTGACGGCCCCCTCCGTATGTTTCCAGTAATACCTGTAAATCTTACTTTAAATGGTACAGCAGTCAGGATTCCTGTGAGCATTCAGAGAAACGTCCCGGGAAAGGTCTTGTTGGGTAATGATCTCAGAGCTTTAGGGCTCGTAGGAGACACTGCCGAAAGACCCTACACACGGTCTCAAGCACGGGCAGCATTGGCCAAGTCCAATACGCCGCCCCAGCCGAAGGGGAAACCCAATGCGAAAGGAGTCGACAAGTCAAGACGAGGGAAAGAGAATATTCCCCCAAGCTCGCCTACCACTGCGGTGGAGGAAGTTGGTCAATCGCCCGGGCCTGACGAGGAGGTGGCGATGCCTGAAGTATTTGACCCCAACGATCATCCTGAACTAAAAGACTTGTTAGTTGAAGGAGGTCCTGATATGGACGAATTCAGTAAAGGCCAACGTGAGTGCCCATCTCTGGAAGGCCTAAGGAGACAGGCCTGCTCCCAGCTTGAGGGTGAACCTCCTGGGATGCATAGGATTTACCAGGAAGGTGGACTCCTGTATAGTGAGCCCACAGAGTCTACAGAAGGAGACCATAGGAGGTTGGTGGTTCCCCTTGCTGTTAGGCCCTTCCTCCTGCAGTTGGCGCATGAAGTTCCCCTTGCTGGTCACCTCGGTATGAGGAAGACCAAGCAAAGGTTATCCATGCACTTCTACTGGCCCAAGATGGGGGAGCAAGTAGAAAGTCACTGCAGGAGTTGTGCCACCTGCCAGTTGTCTGGTAAGGTTGGCGCGACAATCCAAGCTCCGTTGGTACCGCTCCCAGTTGTGGGGGTACCATTTGAAAGGGTAGGGATCGACATCGTTGGTCCCCTTGACCCGCAAACATCCTCAGGCAATAGGTTTATCCTGGTGCTGGTCGACCATGCAACCCGGTATCCTGAGGCCGTCCCATTTACAACTGTAACTGCCAAGCCAGTTGCAGAATCTTTACTCGGCATGTTTACTAGGGTTGGCTTCCCTAAAGAAGTTGTGCCGGATGATGGCAGCAACTTTATGTCGAAGTATAGGCAGGCTATGTGGATAGAATGTAGGGTCACCTACAGGTTCTCTTCTGCATACCACCCCCAGACCAATGGTCTGGGGGGGCGTTTTAACAGGACGTTAAAGAGCATGATTGGGGCTCTGGAGGAGCCTCAGAGAAGAAAATGGGATCTTCTTGTTTCATGCTTACTGTTTGCCTACCGAGAGGTACCACAGGAGGGTGTTGGCTTCAGCCCCTTCGAACTTCTGTTCGGTCATCCCGTACGGGGACCCTTAGCCATCGTCAAAGAGGGATGGGAGATGCCCACTCCCCCTGTTACTACCAACGTAGTTGATTATGTGCTAGGGCTCAGAAAACGGATGGTACTCCTGATGGGCTTGGCTAGTGATAAATTGAAGGCAGGGCAAGCGCTGGTGAAACATTGGTACGACCAGAAAGCTTCCCTCATCAACTTTACACCTGGTCAGCAAGTCCTGATCATGAATCCCATAAGGCCTCGAGCTTTACAGGACAAATGGTCAGGCCCTTACACAGTGGTGGAGCCCCTGGGTGAGGTTAACTATTTAGTGGACCTTGGAAGGCCTGGACAGGCTCCAAAAGTGTTTCACGTGAATAGGCTGAAGGCTTTCGTCCCAAGAATCGAAATCGCAGCACTGCTACTGGCTTCAGACGTTGAGGAAGAGGAGTCTGAACCTCTCCCCGACCTGTTCCAAAGCAGTCCTTCAGATAGCTCCTTTGAGGGTGTCCGAGTGGCCCCTCACCTGACTTCTGATCAGCAGGCTGAGGTGAAAAGTTTGCTTAGGCAGTTTTCCCCCCTGTTTTCACAGTCGCCTGGTTTGACACCTTGGTGCAAACATAACATTGACACAGGAGACAGTGTACCTACCAAAAGTAGGGGATACAGGATGTCAGACAAAGTACGGTCTTATATTAAGACCGAGGTCAACAAGATGTTAGACCTTGGGGTGATTGAACCCTCTAGTAGTCATTGGTCCAGCCTAGTGGTGTTGGTTCCAAAGGCAGGCACTTCTGAATTGAGGTTCTGCGTGGATTACAGGGCTCTGAATGCTGTCACCAAGACAGATGCACACCCCTTGCCTCGAACAGATGAGCTGGTGGATACTTTGGGTGCCTCCAAGTACCTCAGCATGTTTGACCTCACTGCTGGCTATTGGCAAATAGCTTTAGCAGAACATGCCAAGGAGAAGACAGCATTTTCTACTCCAGACGGCCTTTACCAATTCCGGGTAATGCCGTTCGGGTTGAAGAATGCACCTGCCACTTTCCAGAGGCTTGTGAATCATGTGTTGAATGGGTTGGACGAATTCTGCCTTGCATATCTGGACGATATAGCAGTTTTCAGTGCCACCTGGGAAGACCATGTGAAACACCTCGGGATTGTGCTCCAGGCTCTTCAGAAAGCCCACTTGACCATAAATGCTAGTAAATGCCAGATTGGACAAGGCTTAGTGGTTTACCTTGGACATGAAGTAGGTGGAGGGAGGATACAGCCTCTACCCAGTAAAGTACAAGCAGTACAAGACTGGCCTACCCCCACTACGCAAACCCAAGTGAGAGCCTTCTTAGGACTCACGGGGTATTACCGCAATTTTGTGGCAGACTATGGCACCATAGCTGCTCCTCTGACTGCCCTCACAACTCCGAAGAAACCCAAGAAGGTAACTTGGACTGACGAGTGTGAGAAGGCCTTCAATGGCTTAAAAGACTCCTTGTGCCAGGCCCCTGTCCTTAGGGCCCCGGATTATCAAAGACCTTTTATCGTGCAGACGGACGCCTCTGACACTGGGATAGGAGCTGTACTATCACAAGTAGATGAGAAGGGTAAGGAACACCCTATCGGTTTTATTAGTCGCCAGTTTAAGGACAGAGAGCTCAGATGGTCCACGGTAGAGAAAGAATGTTTCTCTGTTGTGTGGGCCCTAAGGAAGTTGAGGCCCTACCTCTATGGGACCCACTTCACTGTGCAAACTGACCATAAGCCGTTAAAGTGGCTAATGAACATGAAGGGGGGGAATCCAAAGTTGCTTAGGTGGTCCATAAGTCTACAAGGCTTCGACTTCACTATTGAGCATAGGCCAGGTGTCCAACATAGCAATGCTGATGGGTTGTCCAGAATGTTTAACCGACCTGAACAAGAGACTCATCCAGGGGTGGATTAGTTCCCCCTGTCCATAGTCTGGGAGGGGCGAGTGTTAGGAAAGATTTCGTAATTGTAGGTAATTTTCCTTCCATGTGGCAACCCCTAAACTTTTTGCTGTTGTTTTTCACCTTGTTCTTGACTTTGCCAGAGAAGTGCAGCCTTCTGCCGCACTCCTCTGGGCTTTCGCTCCTTTTCTTACGGGGAAACTGACATGCCCTTAAGACAGTCAGTACCGGGGAACGCTGTTTCCCGTAGTTTCTTTTATCATGTTGCGGCTTTAGTGCAACATGACACAAGAGGGCACTGTAAGCTAAGTTACAGCTCTCTTGGGTCTCTAGACTTCTACAGGCCCTAGATACTCGTTTAGGATGGTATTTTGATCGGTGCAAGTCATTCAGGGACTGGAATGGTGGCAGCGATCGATTTGTGTATTTTGAGCTCCTTTTGGCGTTCTGAGCGCGTTTTTCGCACTGAACCCAAAATGGTGGCCTGGCTCCCAAAATGGCCAGACCACGAGGCTCCTTTGTCTTGTCCACTGACCGTCTTGCTCCCTTCACCTTCCCCAGGTCGAGCGACCCGGGGCCTTCCTTATTTGGGCATGTACTTTCCCGCGAAACGTGGTTGCTTTCGCTGGCTTCTACATGTCTTTTGTGTGCCTCCAGGGTGTGGGCTGGGATGTCTGGTCCCAATACACATCCTGGGTGCCAGAGAGTCTAGGGTAGTGTGAATGCCTGGGACCACCGTGGTCCGTGATTGGTCCACGTATGGTATGTGTGTTGATGAGCGGATCTCCCATTGGCTCCCCTCCGTTTTGGCGCGAAGGGAACCGTGGATAAGAGGGGGCTGGAAACACCACTACCATGTCGATCTCCTGAGTTCTCAGGAACAAAGGAATACAGGAGCCAAGTATCCTGCAACCAAGAGGCTGGACCGAGGAATCGCTGGTGACCCGCTGAAGGACTCCTTTGCACTGCTGTCGTCCTGTGAAACCCTTTCCTCCTTTAATCGAACCAGAAGGCCTGTACTGGTGCTTCGACCTTTGGAATAGCAGGAACAGCTATTCTCGGCGACTTCATCATCTCCTGCCAGTAAGCCTTCGGAAGCGTCTCTGGGCCATCCAGTTGACTGACCAGCTTACAAGGGAGTCTTGCTCTGTAACCGCCGCCAGGTTGTGTTGTATTTCGAGTCCTGGTCACTCTCACACGCTTAGTACACTTGGCGTTCCCAAGTCTGAAGTGAGGAGTGTACATTTGGCTCGGATACACACGACTGCTCCGTTGCCCTGCGGTGGTGACAAAACTGTGCAGGTTTCTTCGATTGGGACGTCTTTTTTCTCTACACGACGATGAGGCATTCCCGGCTCTTCTGAACCTGCCAGCTGCTGAAACTAACGTGGAGAAGCCTGGGTCTGCTTGCATCGGGGACCGGTGAGTAGTTTAGCTAGGATCTGGTCGCCCTCCTGCAGTAGCCCATTGCTTTTCCCCGCTGTTTAAAAACAGCACCCTTTTGTCCGTACTCGCGCTCTGCTTCTGCTTACTGTGGAGGCTGCGCTTGAGTCGCGGAACCTGTTCTTCTTCTGTTGTGCACTAACCCGAACTGCCTGACTTCCTCCGAAGAGCTTCTCCTTTTGCCCGTTGGCACCAGCGTGTGCAGGTACTTTGAGCACAAGGCTCCACTCTTCGCAGGGCTCGGACTTCCATCTAGTTAGGTGCCTCTGAAGGCGAACTGAGTCTAAAGCATTATCGCACTGCCTGTTTTCCTTCCCTTTCAGGTGGACTACACATTTCGTGCATATAACGCTTGCGACTGTCGTATTTGTATATATATTGTGTTGATATGGTATGTGTTGGCTTAATATTGTGATATTGTGATTTTCTCGCTACAGTCATTGTTTTAAAGGCCTTAAAATAAATGTGTATATATTTTTGATATAACAACTGTTTGGAGTAGTTTGTAAGCGCTCTTGCTTTGTGTGCTCATTGCGGGCTTTCAGTCACCCTCACCCCTCTTGAGACCTAGTCTTGACCGCCGCAATCGCTACCTTGATTGGTCTGGCTCGTCCAGAGGTTACCCTGTTCCAAGTAATTAGGTTGGCCTTCTGAACTTCTGCGCCACCAGGACAGAGTTCAGAAATCCGCCTTAACAAATTGGTGTACAGCGGTGGGATACGACTGAAGGTATCCAGTGTTGCGCACGAACTAAGGCATTTCAGGTTATTCCAACCAGTACACGTTGTGAATTGTTGTAGTATAACTTTTAAAAGGCCATAGTCCTATCTAGCAGTATGGAAACAAATACCTTGTTAACTTTAAATGCTTCCAAATCAGAAACATTGAAGAAGATGTGTGCGGAGAGAGGTGTTTCCTCTCAAGGCACGAAATTGGAAATGATCCAAAGAATCGTGGCGTGGCAAGCAGCGCAGCTTGACGCTATAACTTCTGAGGACAGTGCAGAAGGTGGTGGGGCTACTCTCACTGGTAGAACCGACGGTTCTGCCGCTGCACTGATCCATCGCGACCACGAGGACAGGGAGGACGAGATGTCTGTTTCCTCTGCCAGTGTTGATGGGGATGCTATGCTTGAATTCAAGAAGCAAGAGCTGCGGTTTAGGCAGCAGGAGCTTGAATTCAGCATAGCCAAACTAAAAATCGAACAGGCAGAAAAACAGAAAGACAGGGATCACCAGTTGGAACTGGCCAAGCTTCAGGTTGCAAATGGGTCCAAGGGTCCTGGACATGGGTCTGGGTCCTCCTCTCATCCACGGTTTCCGAAAGATCTGCTCAGTGTGTATGAAGAAAGGAATGACATTATGGACTGGCTGAATGCGTTTGAGTATGCATGCGAAGTTCAAGAAGTTGACAATGCTGATAAGATTGCGTGGTTGCTCAGTAGACTGCCCCATTCTGGCTGTAGTGCCATTATGGAAATGTCGAAGGCTGAGCGAGCTGATTTCGCAATGTTAAAGCAAACTCTCATTTTAAAGTTTGGGAAGACTCCGGCCCAATATTTAAAGCGTTTTCGAGAGTATAAGAAAAAGGAAGGTGGTACTTGGGTATCTTATGTCGCTGAATCCTTGAAAAACTTAACTGGCTGGGTCGAAGGTTATAAGGTTTCTACCTTCGAAGGCATGATAAATCTTGTCATGCTGGAACACATTTTTGCTTCTTCTTCCCCGGAGCTTAAGCAGCATTTGGTCGATTCGAAGGAGATAGATCCTAAGAAGCTGGCCATTGCAGCAGACTTATGGGTGTCACATCGAGTGTCCCATAAGGACAAAACTCATCCTGGTAAGCAGGAGGAAGGGAAAAAGTCCAAAGATATGGAGGGTGGGGAATCTGCTAAATCTTCTTCCCATAAGGGCCACAAAAAGAAAAACAAGGGTAAGACACAAGAGAACTCACAGGGTAGTGGAGGTCAGCCTCCGAAACAGAACTCTGGTTACAATAAGCCTCCCTACGTAAACAGACCCACTGGGGCTTGTTTTTCTTGTGGAGCAACTGACCACGTGAAGGGGGATCCCCGTTGTAAGGTTAGACCTTTGGGGGTCCACTCCGCTAATCTGGCCTTCTCCTCCTACGAGGAAGAAGAGATTACAGGAGCATCCTTCTCCTCAGACTCATTTCCCAGTGGAATAGAGGCTGAGGTAGTTTTAGTGTCCCTGGGTTCCTGGGAGCCTAAAGTCGCAGAGGCTTATGCTAGGATTCCGGATAATACCAAGCACTACTTTAAAGACAGTGTGCTGATCAATGGAGTGGATACTCCAGCTCTTAGGGATAGTGGGTGCAGTCGCACTGTAGTGGATTCTACCTTGGTAGACTCAGAGGAAGTTGCCAGAGCTACTCTGATGCCCACTAAATTGGCTGACGGCCCCCTCCGTATGTTTCCAGTAATACCTGTAAATCTTACTTTAAATGGTACAGCAGTCAGGATTCCTGTGAGCATTCAGAGAAACGTCCCGGGAAAGGTCTTGTTGGGTAATGATCTCAGAGCTTTAGGGCTCGTAGGAGACACTGCCGAAATACCCTACACACGGTCTCAAGCACGGGCAGCATTGGCCAAGTCCAATACGCTGCCCCAGCCGAAGGGGAAACCCAAGGCGAAAGGAGTCGACAAGTCAAGACGAGGGAAAGAGAATATTCCCCCAAGCTCGCCTACCACTGCGGTGGAGGAAGTTGGTCAATCGCCCGGGCCTGACGAGGAGGTGGCGATGCCTGAAGTATTTGACCCCAACGATCATCGTGAACTAAAAGACTTGTTAGTTGAAGGAGGTCCTGATAGGGACGAAATCAGTAAAGGCCAACGTGAGTGCCCATCTCTGGAAGGCCTAAGGAGACAGGCCTGCTCCCAGCTTGAGGGTGAACCTCCTGGGATGCATAGGATTTACCAGGAAGGTGGACTCCTGTATAGTGAGCCCACAGAGTCTACAGAAGGAGACCATAGGAGGGTGGTGGTTCCCCTTGCTGTTAGGCCCTTCCTCCTGCAGTTGGCGCATGAAGTTCCCCTTGCTGGTCACCTCGGTATGAGGAAGACCAAGCAAAGGTTATCCATGCACTTCTACTGGCCCAAGATGGGGGAGCAAGTAGAAAGTCACTGCAGGAGTTGTGCCACCTGCCAGTTGTCTGGTAAGGTTGGCGCGACAATCCAAGCTCCGTTGGTACCGCTCCCAGTTGTGGGGGTACCATTTGATAGGGTAGGGATCGACATCGTTGGTCCCCTTGACCCGCAAACATCCTCAGGCAATAGGTTTATCCTGGTGCTGGTCGACCATGCAACCCGGTATCCTGAGGCCGTCCCATTTACAACTGTAACTGCCAAGCCAGTTGCAGAATCTTTACTCGGCATGTTTACTAGGGTTGGCTTCCCTAAAGAAGTTGTGCCGGATGATGGCAGCAACTTTATGTCGAAGTATAGGCAGGCTATGTGGATAGAATGTAGGGTCACCTACAGGTTCTCTTCTGCATACCACCCCCAGACCAATGGTCTGGGGGGGCGTTTTAACAGGACGTTAAAGAGCATGATTGGGGCTCTGGAGGAGCCTCAGAGAAGAAAATGGGATCTTCTTGTTTCATGCTTACTGTTTGCCTACCGAGAGGTACCACAGGAGGGTGTTGGCTTCTGCCCCTTCGAACTTCTGTTCGGTCATCCCGTACGGGGACCGTTAGCCATCGTCAAAGAGGGATGGGAGATGCCCACTCCCCCTGTTACTACCAACGTAGTTGATTATGTGCTAGGGCTCAGAAAATGGATGGTACTCCTGATGGGCTTGGCTAGTGATAAATTGAAGGCAGGGCAAGCGCTGGTGAAACATTGGTACGACCAGAAAGCTTCCCTCATCAACTTTACACCTGGTCAGCAAGTCCTGATCATGAATCCCATAAGGCCTCGAGCTTTACAGGACAAATGGTCAGGCCCTTACACAGTGGTGGAGCCCCTGGGTGAGGTTAACTATTTAGTGGACCTTGGAAGGCCTGGACAGGCTCCAAAAGTGTTTCACGTGAATAGGCTGAAGGCTTTCGTCCCAAGAATCGAAATCGCAGCACTGCTACTGGCTTCAGACGTTGAGGAAGAGGAGTCTGAACCTCTCCCCGACCTGTTCCAAAGCGGTCCTTCAGATAGCTCCTTTGAGGGTGTCCGAGTGGCCCCTCACCTGACTTCTGATCAGCAGGCTGAGGTGAAAAGTTTGCTTAGGCAGTTTTCCCCCCTGTTTTCACAGTCGCCTGGTTTGACACCTTGGTGCAAACATAACATTGACACAGGAGACAGTGTACCTACCAAAAGTAGGGGATACAGGATGTCAGACAAAGTACGGTCTTATATTAAGACCGAGGTCAACAAGATGTTAGACCTTGGGGTGATTGAACCCTCTAGTAGTCCTTGGTCCAGCCCAGTGGTGTTGGTTCCAAAGGCAGGCACTTCTGAATTGAGGTTCTGCGTGGATTACAGGGCTCTGAATGCTGTCACCAAGACAGATGCACACCCCTTGCCTCGAACAGATGAGCTGGTGGATACTTTGGGTGCCTCCAAGTACCTCAGCATGTTTGACCTCACTGCTGGCTATTGGCAAATAGCTTTAGCAGAACATGCCAAGGAGAAGACAGCATTTTCTACTCCAGACGGCCTTTACCAATTCCGGGTAATGCCGTTCGGGTTGAAGAATGCACCTGCCACTTTCCAGAGGCTTGTGAATCATGTGTTGAATGGGTTGGACGAATTCTGCCTTGCATATCTGGACGATATAGCAGTTTTCAGTGCCATCTGGGAAGACCATGTGAAACACCTCGGGATTGTGCTCCAGGCTCTTCAGAAAGCCCACTTGACCATAAAGGCTAGTAAATGCCAGATTGGACAAGGCTTAGTGGTTTACCTTGGACATGAAGTAGGTGGAGGGAGGATACAGCCTCTACCCAGTAAAGTACAAGCAGTACAAGACTGGCCTACCCCCACTACGCAAACCCAAGTGAGAGCCTTCTTAGGACTCACGGGGTATTACCGCAATTTTGTGGCAGACTATGGCACCATAGCTGCTCCTCTGACTGCCCTCACAACTCCGAAGAAAACCAAGAAGGTAACTTGGACTGACGAGTGTGAGAAGGCCTTCAATGGCTTAAAAGACTCCTTGTGCCAGGCCCCTGTCCTTAGGGCCCCGGATTATCAAAGACCTTTTATAGTGCAAACGGACGCCTCTGACACTGGGATAGGAGCTGTACTATCACAAGTAGATGAGAAGGGTAAGGAACACCCTATCGGTTTAATTAGTCGCCAGCTTAAGGACAGAGAGCTCAGATGGTCCACGGTAGAGAAAGAATGTTTCTCTGTTGTGTGGGCCCTAAGGAAGTTGAGGCCCTACCTCTATGGGACCCACTTCACTGTGCAAACTGACCATAAGCCGTTAAAGTGGCTAATGAACATGAAGGGGGGGAATCCAAAGTTGCTTAGGTGGTCCATAAGTCTACAAGGCTTTGACTTCACTATTGAGCATAGGCCAGGTGTCCAACATAGCAATGCTGATGGGTTGTCCAGAATGTTTAACCGACCTGAACAAGAGACTCATCCAGGGGTGGATTAGTTCCCCCTGTCCATAGTCTGGGAGGGGCGAGTGTTAGGAAAGATTTCGTAATTGTAGGTAATTTTCCTTCCATGTGGCAACCCCTAAACTTTTTGCTGTTGTTTTTCACCTTGTTCTTGACTTTGCCAGAGAAGTGCAGCCTTCTGCCGCACTCCTCTGGGCTTTCGCTCCTTTTCTTACGGGGAAACTGACATGCCCTTACGACAGTCAGTACCGGGGAACGCTGTTTCCCGTAGTTTCTTTTATCATGTTGCGGCTTTAGTGCAACATGACACAAGAGGGCACTGTAAACTAAGTTACAGCTCTCTTGGGTCTCTAGCCTTCTACAGGCCCTAGATACTCGTTTAGGATGGTATTTTGATCGGTGCAAGTCATTCAGGGACTGGAATGGTGGCAGCGATCGATTTGTGTATTTTGAGCTCCTTTTGGCGTTCTGAGCGCGTTTTTCGCACTGAACCCAAAATGGTGGCCTGGCTCCCAAAATGGCCAGACCACGAGGCTCCTTTGTCTTGTCCACTGACCGTCTTGCTCCCTTCACCTTCCCCAGGTCGAGCGACCCGGGGCCTTCCTTATTTGGGCATGTACTTTCCCGCGAAACGTGGTTGCTTTCGCGGGCTTCTACATGTCTTTTGTGTGCCTCCAGGGTGTGGGCTGGGATGTCTGGTCCCAATACACATCCTGGGTGCCAGAGAGTCTAGGGTAGTGTGAATGCCTGGGACCACCGTGGTCCGTGATTGGTCCACGTATAGTATGTGTGTTGATGAGTGGATCTCCCATTGGCTCCCCTCCGTTTTGGCGCGAAGGGAACCGTGGATAAGAGGGGGCTGGAAACACCACTACCATGTCGATCTCCTGAGTTCTCACGAACGAAGGAATACAGGAGCCAAGTATCCTGCAACCAAGAGGCTGGACCGAGGAATCGCTGGTGACCCGCTGAAGGACTCCTTTGCACTGCTGTCGTCCTGTGAAACCCTTTCCTCCTTTGATCGAACCAGAAGGCCTGTACTGGTGCTTCGACCTTTGGAATAGCAGGAACAGCTATTCTCGGCGACTTCATCATCTCCTGCCAGTAAGCCTTCGGAAGCGTCTCTGGGCCATCCAGTTGACTGACCAGCTTACAAGGGAGTCTTGCTCTGTAACCGCCGCCAGGTTGTGTTGTATTTCGAGTCCTGGTCACTCTCACACGCTTAGTACACTTGGCGTTCCCAAGTCTGAAGTGAGGAGTGTACATTTGGCTCGGATACACACGGCTGCTCCGTTGCCCTGCGGTGGTGACAAAACTGTGCAGGTTTCTTCGATTAGGACGTCTTTTTTCTCTACACGACGACGAGGCATTCCCGGCTCTTCTGAACCTGCCAGCTGCGGAAACTAACGTGGAGAAGCCTGGGTCTGCTTGCATCGGGGTCCGGTGAGTAGTTTAGCTAGGATCTGGTCGCCCTCCTGCAGTAGCCCATTGCTTTTCCCCGCTGTGTAAAAACAGCACCCTTTTGTCCGTACTCGCGCTCTGCTTCTGCTTACTGTGGAGGCTGCGCTTGAGTCGCGGAACCTGATCTTCTTCTGTTGTGCACTAACCCGAACTGCCTGACTTCCTCCGAAGAGCTTCTCCTTTTGCCCGTTGGCACCAGCGTGTGCAGGTACTTTGAGCACAAGGCTCCACTCTTCGCAGGGCTCGGACTTCCATCTAGTTAGGTGCCTCTGAAGGCGAACTGAGTCTAAAGCATTATCGCACTGCCTGTTTTCCTTCCCTTTCAGGTGGACTACACATTTCGTGCATATAACGCTTGCGACTGTCGTATTTGTATATATATTGTGTTGATATGGTATGTGTTGGCTTAATATTGTGATATTGTGATTTTCTCGCTACGGTCATTGTTTTAAAGGCCTTAAAATAAATGTGTATATATTTTTGATATAACAACTGTTTGGAGTAGTTTGTAAGCGCTCTTGCTTTGTGTGCTCATTGCGGGCTTTCAGTCACCCTCACCCCTCTTGAGACCTAGTCTTGACCGCCGCGATCGCTACCTTGATTGGTCTGGCTCGTCCAGAGGTTACCCTGTTCCAAGTAATTAGGTTGGCCTTCTGAACTTCTGCACCACCAGGACAGAGTTCAGAAATCCGTTTTAACACTATAGGAAGGGTCTCAGGATTGGAATGGAAGGAGTTGGATATCACATCTCATGTTATAGGAAGGATCTCAGGTTTGGAATTAGAAGCATTGAGACATCACATCTCATGCTATAGGAAGGGTCTCAGGATTGGAATGGGAAGGAGTTAGATATCACATCTCATGCCGTAGGAAGGGTCTCAGGTTTGGTATAAACATTGAGATATCACATCTCTGCTATCAAAAGGGTCTCAGGATTGGAATGGGAAGGAGTTGGATATCCCATCTCATGTTATAGGAAGAGTCTCAGGTTTGGTATTAGAAGCATTGAGATATCACATCTCATGCTATAGGAAGTGTCTCAGGATTGGAATGGGAAGGACTTGGATATCACATCTCATGCTATAGGTAGGGTCTCAAGTTTGATATTAGAAGCATTGAGATATCACATCTCATGCTATAGGAAGGGTCTGAGGATTGGAATGGGAAGGAGTTGGATATCACATCTCATGTTATAGGAAGGATCTCAGGTTTGGTATAAGCATTGAGATATCACATCTCTGCTATCGGAAGGGTCTCAGGATTGGAATGGGAAGGAGTTGGATATTCCCATCTCATGTTATAGGAAGGGTCTCAGGTTTGGTATTAGAAGCATTGAGATATCACATCTCATGCTATAGGAAGGGTCTCAGGATTGGAATGGGAAGGACTTGGATATCACATCTCATGCTATAGGGAGGGTCTCAAGTTTGATATTAGAAGCTTTGAGATATCACATCTCATGATATCGGAAGGGTCTCAGGATTGGAATGGGAAGGAGTTGGATATCACATCTCATGATAAAGGAAGGGTCTAAAGTTTGGAAGGGGAAGGATTTGGATATTACATCTCATGTTATATTACGGGTCTCAGGTTTGGTATTAGAAGCATTGAGATATCAAGTCTCATAGTATAGGAAGGGTCTCAGAATTGGAATGGGAAGGAGTTGGATATCACATCTCAAGCTATAGGAAGGGTCTCAGGATTGGAATGGGAAGGACTTGGATATCACATCTCATGCTATAGGAAGGCTCTCAGGTTTGGAAGGGGAAAGAGTTGGATATCACATTTCATGTTAGAGGTAGGATCTCAGGTTTGGTATTAGAGGCATTGAGATATCACATCTCATGCTATCAGAAGGGTCTCAGGAATGGAATGGGAAGGAGTTGGATATCACATCTCATGCTAAAGGGAGGGTCTCAGGTTTGGAAGGGGAAGGATTTGGATATCACATCTCATGTTATAGGAAGGATCTCAGGTTTGGTATTAGAAGCATTGAGATATCACATCTCATGTTATAGGAAGGGTCTCAGGATTGGAATGGGAAGAAGTTGGATATCACATCTCATGCTATAGGAAGAGTCTCAGGTTTGGTATAAGCATTGAGATATCACATCTCATGATATAGGAAGGGCTCAGGATTGGAATGGGAAGGAGTTGTATATGACATCTCATGCCATAGGAAGGGTCTCAGGTTTGGAAGGGGTTTTGGAAGAGTTGGATATCACATTTCATGCTAGAGGTAGGATCTCAGGTTTGGTATTAGAGGCATTGAGATATCACAACTCATGCTATCATAAGGGTCTCAGGATTGGAATGGGAAGGAGTTCGATATCACATCTCATGCTAAAGGGAGGGTCTCAGGTTTGGAAGGGGAAGGAATTGAATATCACATCACATGTTATAGGAAGGATCTCAGGTTTGGTATTAGAAGCATTGAGATATCACATCTCATGCTATCGGAAGGGTCTCAGGATTGGAATGGGAAGGAGTTGGATATCACATCTATGCTATAGGAAGGGTCTCAGGTTTGGAACGGGAAGGAGTTGGATATCACATCTCATGTTATAGGAAGAGTCTCAGGTTTGGTATAAGCATTGAGATATCGCATCTCTGCAATCGGAAGTGTCTCAGGATTGGAACGGGAAGGAGTTGGATATCCCATCTCATGTTATAGGACTGGTCTCAGGTTTGGTATTAGAAGCATTGAGATATCACATCGCATGCTGTAGGAAGGGTCTCAGGTTTGGAATGGGAAGGAATTGGATATCACATCTCATGTCATAGGAAGGATCTCAGGTTTGGTATTAGAAGCATTGAGATATCACATCTCATGCTATAGGAATGGTCTCAGGATTGGAATGGGAAGGAGTTGGATATTACATTCTTGCTATGGGAAGGGTCTCATGTTTGGAATTGGAAGGAGTTGGATATCACATATGCTATAGGAAGGGTCTCAGGTTTGGAATGGGAAGGAGTTGGATATCACATCTCATGTTATAGGAAGGGTCTCAGGTTTGGTATAAGCATTGAGATATCACATCTCATGCTATAGGAAGGGTCTCAGGATTGGAATGGGAAGGAGTTGGATATCACATTTCATGTTAGAGGAAGGATCTCAGGTTTGTTATTAGAATCATTGAGATATCATATTGCATGCTATAGGAAGGGTCTAAGGATTGGAATGGGAAGGACTTGGATATCACATCTCATGCTATAGGTAGGCTCTCAGGTTTGGAAAGGGAAGGAGTTGGATATCACATTTCATGTTAGAGGAAGGATCTCAGGTTTGGCATTAGAGGCATTGAGATATCACATCTCATGCTATAGGAAGGGTCTCAGGATTGGAATGGGAAGGAGTTGGATATCACATCTCATGCTATAGGAAGGGTCTCAGGTTTGGTATAAGCATTGAGATATCACATCTCATGCTATAGGAAGGGTCTCAGGATTGGAATGGGAAGGATATGTATATGACATCTCATGACATAAAAAGGGTCTCAGGTTTGGTATAAGCATTGAGATATCACATCTCTGCTTTTGGAAGGGTCTCAGGATTGGAATGGGAAGGAGTTGGATATCCCATCTCATGTTATAGGAAGAGTCTCAGGTTTGGTATTAGAAGCATTGAGATATCACATCTCATGCTATAGGAAGTGTCTCAGGATTGGAATGGGAAGGAATTGGATATCACATCTCATGCTATAGGGAGGGTCTCAAGTTTGATATTAGAAGCATTGAGATATCACATCTCATGCTATAGGAAGGGTCTCAGGATTGGAATGGAAGGAGTTGGATATCACATCTCATGTTATAGGAAGGATCTCAGGTTTGGTATTAGAAGCATTGAGACATCACATCTCATGCTATAGGAAGGGACTCAGGATTGTAATGGGAAGGAGTTGGATATCACATCTCATGCTATATGAAGTGTCTCAGGTTTGGTATAAGCATTGAGATATCACATCTCATGCTATGGGAAGGGTCTCAGGATTGGAATGGGAAGGAGTTGTATATGACATCTCATGCCGTAGGAAGGGTCTCAGGTTTGGTATAAGCATTGAGATATCACATCTCTGCTATCGGAAGGGTCTCAGGATTGGAATGGGAAGGAGTTGGATATCCCATCTCATGTTATAGGACGGGTCTCAGGTTTGTTATTAGAATCATTGAGATATCATATTGCATGCTATAGGAAGGGTCTAAGGATTGGAATGGGAAGGACTTGGATATCACATCTCATGCTATAGGAAGGGTCTCAGGTTTGGTATAAGCTTTGAGATATCACATCTCATGCTATAGGAAGGGTCTCAGGATTGGAATGGGAAGGATATGTATATGACATCTCATGCCATAGGAAGGGTCTCAGGTTTGGTATAAGCATTGAGATATCACATCTCTGCTTTTGGAAGGGTCTCAGGATTGGAATGGGAAGGAGTTGGATATCCCATCTCATGTTATAGGAAGAGTCTCAGGTTTGGTATTAGATTCATTGAGATATCATATTGCATGCTATAGGAAGGGTCTAAGGATTGGAATGGGAAGGACTTGGATATCACATCTCATGCTATAGGAAGGGTCTCAGGTTTGGTATAAGCATTGAGATATCACATCTCATGCTATAGGAAGGGTCTCAGGATTGGAATGGGAAGGATATGTATATGAAATCTCATGCCATAGGAAGGGTCTCAGGTTTGGTATAAGCATTGAGATATCACATCTCTGCTTTTGGAAGGGTCTCAGGATTGGAATGGGAAGGAGTTGGATATCCCATCTCATTTTATAGGAAGAGTCTCAGGTTTGGTATTAGAAGCATTGAGATATCACATCTCATGCTATAGGAAGTGTCTCAGGATTGGAATGGGAAGGACTTGGATATCACATCTCATGCTATAGGGAGGGTCTCAAGTTTGATATTAGAAGCATTGAGATATCACATCTCATGCTATAGGAAGGGTCTCAGGATTGGAATGGAAGGAGTTGGATATCACTTCTCATGTTATAGGAAGGATCTCAGGTTTGGTATTAGAAGCATTGAGACATCACATCTCATGCTAGAGGAAGGGTCTCAGGATTGTAATGGGAAGGAGTTGGATTTCACATCTCATGCTATATGAAGGGTCTCAGGTTTGGTATAAGCATTGAGATATCACATCTCATGCTATAGGAAGGGTCTCAGGATTGAAATGGGAAGGAGTTGGATATCACATCTCATGCTATAGGAAGGGTCTCAGGTTTGGTATAAGCAGTGAGATATCACATCTCTACTATCGGAAGGGTCTCAGGATTGGAATGGGAAGGAGTTGGATATCCCATCTCATGTTATAGGAAGAGTCTCAGGTTTGGTATTAGAAGCATTGAGATATCTCATCTCATACTATAGGAAGGGTCTCAGGATTGGAATGGGAAGGAGTTGGATATCACATCTCATGCTATAGGAAGGGTCTCAGGTTTGGTATAAGCAGTGAGATATCACATCTCATGCTATAGGAAGTATCTCAGGATTGGAATGGGAAGAAGTTGGATATTACATCTCATGTTATAGGAAGGATCTCAGGTTTGGTATAAGCATTGAGATATCACATCTCTGTTATCGGAAGGGTCTCAGGATTGGAATGGGAAGGAGTTGGATATTCCCATCTCATGTTATAGGAAGGGTCTCAGGATTGGAATGGGAAGGACTTGGATATCACATCTCATGCTATAGGGAGGATCTCAAGTTTGATATTAGAAGCATTGAGATATCACATCTCATGATATCGGAAGGGTCTCAGGATTGGAATGGGAAGGAGTTGGATATCACATCTCATGATAAAGGAAGGGTCTAAGGTTTGGAAGGGGAAGGATTTGGATATCACATCTCATGTTATAGGACGGGTCTCAGGTTTGATATTAGAAGCATTGAGATATCAAGTCTCATGGTATAGGAAGGGTCTCAGAATTGGAATGGGAAGGAGTTGGATATCACATCTTAAGCTATAGGAAGGGTCTCAGGATTGGAATGGGAAGGAGTTTGATATCACATCTCATGTTATAGGAAGGGTCTCAGGTTTTGTATAAGCATTGAGATATCACATCTCTGCTATCGGAAGTGTCTCAGGATTGGAATGGGAAGGAGTTGGATATCCCATCTCATGTTATAGGACGGGTCTCAGGTTTGTTATTAGAATCATTGAGATATCATATTGCATGCTGTAGGAACGGTCTAAGGATTGGAATGGGAAGGACTTGGATATCACATCTCAAGCTATAGGTATGCTCTCAGGTTTGGAAAGGGAAGGTGCTGGATATCACATTTCATGTTAGAGGAAGGATCTCAGGTTTGGTATTAGAGGCATTGAGATATCACATCTCATGCTATAGGAAGGGTCTCAGGATTGGAATGGGAAGGAGTTGGATATCACATCTCATGCTACAGGAAGGGTCTCAGGTTTGGTATAAGCATTGAGATATCACATCTCATGCTATATGAAGGGTCTCAGGATTGGAATGGGAAGGATATGTATATGACATCTCATGCCATAGGAAGGGTCTCAGGTTTGGTATAAGCATTGAGATATCACATCTCTGCTTTTGGAAGGGTCTCAGGATTGGAATGGGAAGGAGTTGGATATCCCATCTCATGTTATAGGAAGAGTCTCAGGTTTGGTAGTAGAAGCATTGAGATATCACATCTCATGCTATAGGAAGTGTCTCAGGATTGGAATGTGAAGGACTTGGATATCACATCTCATGCTATAGGGAGGGTCTCAAGTTTGATATTAGAAGCATTGAGATATCACATCTCATGCTATAGGAAGGGACTCAGGATTGGAATGGGAAGGAGTTGGATATCACATCTCATGCTATAGGAAGGGTATCAGGTTTGGTATAAGCAGTGAGATATCACATCTCATGCTATAGGAAGTGTCTCAGGATTAGAATGGGAAGGAGTTGGATATTCCCATCTCATTTTATAGGAAGGGTATATCAGGTCTTAGCATGAGATGTGATATCCAGCTCCTTCCATTCCAATCCTGAGACCCTTCCGATAGCATGAGATGTGATATCTCAATGCTTCTAATATCAATACTGAGACCCTCCCTATAGCATGAGATGTGATATCTAAGTCCTTCCCATTCCAATCCTGAGACCCTTCCGATAGCAGAGATGTGATATCTCAATGCTTATACCAAACCTGAGACCCTTCCTATAGCACGAGATGTGATATCCAACTCCTTCCCATTCCAATCCTGAGACCCTTCCTATAGCATGAGATGTGATATCTCAATGCTTCTACCAAAACTGAGACCCTTCCTTTAGCATGAGATGTGATATCCAACTCCTTCCCATTCCAATCCTGAGACCCTTCCTATAGCATGAGATGTGATATCTCAATGCTTCTAATACCAAACCTGAGATCCTTCCTATAACATGAGATGTGATATCCAACTCCTTCCCATTCCAATCCTGAGACCCTTCCTATAGCATGAGATGTGATATCTCAATGCTTCTAATACCAAACCTGAGATCCTTCCGATAGCATGAGATGTGATATCTCAATGCTTCTAATACCAAACCTGAGACCCTCCCTTTAGCATGAGATGTGATATCCAATTCCTTCCAAATCCAATCCTGATACCCTTCTGATAGCATGAGATGTGATATCTCAATGCCTCTAATACCAATCCTGAGATCCTACCTCTAACATGAAATGTGATATCCAACTCCTTCCCTTTCCAAACCTGAGAGCCTTCCTACAGCATGAGATGTGATATCCAAGTCCTTCCCATTCCAATCCTGAGACCCTTCCTATAACATGAGATGTGATATCCAACTCCTTCCCATTCCAACCTGAGACCCTTCCTATAGCATGAGATGGGATATCCAACTCCTTCCAAATCTAATCCTGATATCCTTCCGATAGCATGAGATGTGATATCCCAATGCTTCTACAAAACCTGAGACCCATACCATGGCATGAGATGTGATATCAAACTCCCGTCCTATACCATGAGACTTGATATCTCAATGCTTCTAATACCAAACCTGAGACCAGTCCAATAACATGAGATGTGATATCCAAATCCTTCCCCTTCCAAACCTTAGACCCTTCCTTTATCATGAGATGTGATATCCAACTCCTTCCCATTCCACTCCTGAGACCCTTCCTATAGCATGAGATGTGATATCTCAATGCTTCTAATACCAAACCTGAGACCCTTCCAATAACATGAGATGTGATATCCAAGTCCTTCCCATTCCAATCCTGAGACCCTTCCTATAGCATGAGATGTCATATCTCAATGCTTCTAATACCAAACCTGAGACCCTTCCTATAACATGAATTGTGATATCCAAGTCCTTCCCATTCCAATCTTGAGACCTTTCCAATAGCAGAGATGTGATATCTCAATGCTTATACCAAACCTGAGATCCTTCCTATGACATGAGATGTGATATCTAAATCCTTCTCATTCCAAACCTGAGACCCTTCCTACAGCATGTGATGTGATATCTCAATGCTTCTAATATCAAAACTGAGACCCGTCCTATAACATGAGATGGGATATCCAACTCCTTCCCGTTCCAAACCTGATACCCTTCCTATAGCATGAGATGTGATATCCAATTCCTTCCCATCCCAATCCTGAGACACCTCCGATAGCAGAGATGTGAAATCTCAATGCTTATACCAAACCTGAGACTCTTACTATAACATGAGATGTGATATCTAACTCCTTCCCGTTCCAAACCTGAGACCCTTCCTATAGCATGAGATGCGATATCCAACTCCTTCCCATTCCAATCCTGAGACCCTTCCCATAGCATGAGATGTGATATCTCAATGCTTCTAATACCAAACCTGTGATCCTTCCTATAACAAGAGATGTGATATCCAAATCCTTCCCCTTCCAAATCTGAGACCCTCCCTTTAGCATGAGATGTGATATCTCAATACCTCTAATACCAAACCTGAGATCCTTCCGATAGCATGAGATGTGATATCTCAATGCTTCTAATACCAAACCTGAGATCCTTCCTATAACATGAGATATGATATCCAAATCCTTCCCCTTCCATTCCTGAGACCCTCCCTTTAGCATGAGATGTGATATCCAACTCCTTCCCATTCCAATCCTGAGACCCTTCTGATAGCATGAGATGTGATATCTCAATGCCTCTAATACCAAACCTGAGATCCTACATCTAACATGAAATGTGATATCCAACTCCTTCCCTTTCCAAACGTGAGACCCTCCCTATAGAATGAGATGTGATATCCAAGTCCTTCCCATTCCAATCCTGAGACCCTTCCTATAGCATGAGATGTGATATCTCAATGCTTCTAATACCAAACCTGAGACCCTTCCTATAACGTAAGATGGGATATCCAACTCCTTCCCATTCCAATCCTGAGACCCTTCCGATAGCAGAGATGTGATATCTCAATGCTTATACCAAACCTGAGACCCTTCCTGTGGCATGAGATGTCATATACAACTCCTTCCCATTCCAATCCTGAGACCCTTCCTATAGCATGAGATGTGATATCTCAATACTTATACCAAACCTGAGACCCTTCCTATAGCATGAGATGTGATATCCAACTCCTTCCCATTCCAATCCTGAGACCCTTCCTATAACATGAGATGTTATGTCTCAATGCTTCTAATACCAAACCTGAGATCCTTCCTATGGCATGAGATGTCATATAAAACTCCTTCCCATTCCAATCCTGAGACCCTTCCCATAGCATGAGATGTGATATCGAACTCCTTCCCATTCCAATCCTGCGACCCTTCCTATAGCATGAGATTTGATATCTCAATGCTTCTAATACCAAACCTGAGATCCTTCCGATAGCATGAGATGTGATATCTGAATGCTTCTAATACCAAACCTGAGATCATTCCTATAACACGAGATGTAATATCCAAATCCTTCCCCTTCCAAACCTGAGACCCTCCCTTTAGCATGAGATGTGATATCCAACTACTTCCCATTCCAATCCTGAGACCCTTCCTATAGCATGAGAAGTGATATCTCCATGCTTATACCAAACCTGAGACCCTTCCTATAGCATGAGATGTGATATCCAAATCCTTCCCATTCCAATCCTGAGACCCTTCCTATAGCATGAGAAGTGATATCTCCATGCTTATACCAAACCTGAGACCCTTCCTATAGCATGAGATGTGATATCCAAATCCTTCCCATTCCAATCATGAGACCCTTCCTATAGCATGAGATGTGATATCTCAATGCTTATACCAAACCTGAGAGCCTACCTATAGCATGAGATGTGATATCCAACTCCTTCCCGTTCCAAACCTGAGACCCTTTCTGTAGCATATGTGATATCCAACTCCTTCCCATTCCAAACATGAGACCCTTCCTATAGCAAGAATGTAATATCCAACTCCTACCCATTCCAATCCTGAGACCATTCCTATAGCATGAGATGTGATATCTCAATGCTTCTAATACCAAACCTGAGATACTTCCTATGACATGAGATGTGATATCCAATTCCTTCCCATTCCAAACCTGAGATCCTTCCTACAGCATGCGATGTGATATCTCAATGCTTCTAATACCAAACCTGAGACCCGTCCTATAACATGAGATGGGATATCCAACTCCTTCCCGTTCCAAACCTGAGACCCTTCCTATAGTACGAGATGTGATATCCAACTCCTTCCCATTCCAATCCTGAGACCCTTCCTATAGCATGAGATGTGATATCTCAATGCTTCTACCAAAACTGAGACCCTTCATTTAGCATGAGATGTGATATCCAACTCCTTCCCATTCCAATCCTGAGACCCTTCCTATAGCATGAGATGTGATATCTCAATGCTTCTAATACCAAACCTGAGATCCTTCCTATAACATGAGATGTGATATCCAACTCCTTCCCATTCCAATCCTGAGACCCTTCCTATAGCATGAGATGTGATATCTCAATGCTTCTAATACCAAACCTGAGATCCTTCCGATAGCATGAGATGTGATATCTCAATGCTTCTAATACCAAACCTGAGACCCTCCCTTTAGCATGAGATGTGATATCCAATTCCTTCCCATTCCAATCCTGATACCCTTCTGATAGCATGAGATGTGATATCTCAATGCCTCTAATACCAAACCTGAGATCCTACCTCTAACATGAAATGTGATATCCAACTCCTTCCCTTTCCAAACCTGAGAGCCTTCCTACAGCATGAGATGTGATATCCAAGTCCTTCCCATTCCAATCCTGAGACCCTTCCTATAACATGAGATGTGATATCCAACTCCTTCCCATTCCAACCTGAGACCCTTCCTATAGCATGAGATGGGATATCCAACTCCTTCCAAATCTAATCCTGATATCTTTCCGATAGCATGAGATGTGATATCCTAATGCTTCTACAAAACCTGAGACCCATACCATGGCATGAGATGTGATATCAAACTACCGTCCTATACCATGAGACTTGATATCTCAATGCTTCTAATACCAAACCTGAGACCAGTCCAATAACATGAGATGTGATATCCAAATCCTTCCCCTTCCAAACCTTAGACCCTTCCTTTATCATGAGATGTGATATCCAACTCCTTCCCATTCCACTCCTGAGACCCTTCCTATAGCATGAGATGTGATATCCAAGTCCTTCCCATTCCAATCCTGAGACCCTTCCTATAGCATGAGATGTCATATCTCAATGCTTCTAATACCAAACCTGAGACCCTTCCTATAACATGAGATGTGATATCCAAGTCCTTCCCATTCCAATCCTGAGACTCTTCCTATAGCATGAGATGTCATATCTCAATGCTTCTAATACCAAACCTGAGACCCTTCCTATAACATGAATTGTGATATCCAAGTCCTTCCCATTCCAATCTTGAGACCTTTCCAATAGCAGAGATGTGATATCTCAATGCTTATACCAAACCTGAGATCCTTCCTATGGCATGAGATGTGATATCTAAATCCTTCTCATTCCAAACCTGAGACCCTTCCGACAGCATGTGATGTGATATCTCAATGCTTCTAATATCAAAACTGAGACCCGTCCTATAACATGAGATGGGATATCCAACTCCTTCCCGTTCCAAACCTGATACCCTTCCTATAGCATGAGATGTGATATCCAATTCCTTCCCATCCCAATCCTGAGACACCTCCGATAGCAGAGATGTGAAATCTCAATGCTTATACCAAACCTGAGACTCTTACTATAACATGAGATGTGATATCTAACTCCTTCCCGTTCCAAACCTGAGACCCTTCCTATAGCATGAGATGCGATATCCAACTCCTTCCCATTCCAATCCTGAGACCCTTCCCATAGCATGAGATGTGATATCTCAATGCTTCTAATACCAAACCTGAGATCCTTCCTATAACATGAGATGTGATATCCAAATCCTTCCCCTTCCATTCCTGAGACCCTCCCTTTAGCATGAGATGTGATATCCAACTCCTTCCCATTCCAATCCTGAGACCCTTCTGATAGCATGAGATGTGATATCTCAATGCCTCTAATACCAAACCTGAGATCCTACATCTAACATGAAATGTGATATCCAACTCCTTCCCTTTCCAAACGTGAGACCCTCCCTATAGAATGAGATGTGATATCCAAGTCCTTCCCATTCCAATCCTGAGACCCTTCCTATAGCATGAGATGTGATATCTCAATGCTTCTAATACCAAACCTGAGACCCTTCCTATAACGTAAGATGGGATATCCAACTCCTTCCCATTCCAATCCTGAGACCCTTCCGATAGCAGAGATGTGATATCTCAATGCTTATACCAAACCTGAGACCCTTCCTGTGGCATGAGATGTCATATACAACTCCTTCCCATTCCAATCCTGAGACCCTTCCTATAGCATGAGATGTGATATCTCAATACTTATACCAAACCTGAGACCCTTCCTATAGCATGAGATGTGATATCCAACTCCTTCCCATTCCAATCCTGAGACCCTTCCTATAACATGAGATGTTATGTCTCAATGCTTCTAATACCAAACCTGAGATCCTTCCTATGGCATGAGATGTCATATAAAACTCCTTCCCATTCCAATCCTGAGACCCTTCCCATAGCATGAGATGTGATATCGAACTCCTTCCCATTCCAATCCTGCGACCCTTCCTATAGCATGAGATTTGATATCTCAATGCTTCTAATACCAAACCTGAGATCCTTCCGATAGCATGAGATGTGATATCTGAATGCTTCTAATACCAAACCTGAGATCATTCCTATAACACGAGATGTAATATCCAAATCCTTCCCCTTCCAAACCTGAGTCCCTCCCTTTAGCATGAGATGTGATATCCAACTACTTCCCATTCCAATCCTGAGACCCTTCCTATAGCATGAGATGTGATGTCTCAATGCTTCTAATACCAAACCTGAGATCCTTCCTATAACATGAGATGTGATATCCAACTCCTTCCCATTCCAATCCTGAGACACTTCCTATAGCATGAGAAGTGATATCTCCATGCTTATACCAAACCTGAGACCCTTCCTATAGCATGAGATGTGATATCCAAATCCTTCCCATTCCAATCCTGAAACCCTTCCTATAGCATGAGATGTGATATCTCAATGCTTATACCAAACCTGAGAGCCTACCTATAGCATGAGATGTATATCCAACTCCTTCCCGTTCCAAACCTGAGCCCCTTTCTATAGCATATGTGATATCCAACTCCTTCCCATTCCAAACATGAGACCCTTCCTATAGCAAGAATGTAATATCCAACTCCTACCCATTCCAATCCTGAGACCATTCCTATAGCATGAGATGTGATATCTCAATGCTTCTAATACCAAACCTGAGATACTTCCTATGAGATGTGATATCCAATTCCTTCCCATTCCAAACCTGAGATCCTTCCTACAGCATGCGATGTGATATCTCAATGCTTCTAATACCAAACCTGAGACCCGTTCTATAGCATATGTGATATCCAACTCCTTCCCATTCCAAACATGAGACCCTTCCTATAGCAAGAATGTAATATCCAACTCCTACCCATTCCAATCCTGAGACCATTCCTATAGCATGAGATGTGATATCTCAATGCTTCTAATACCAAACCTGAGATACTTCCTATGACATGAGATGTGATATCCAATTCCTTCCCATTCCAAACCTGAGATCCTTCCTACAGCATGCGATGTGATATCTCAATGCTTCTAATACCAAACCTGAGACCCGTCCTATAACATGAGATGGGATATCCAACTCCTTCCCGTTCCAAACCTGATACCCTTCCTATAGCATGAGATGTGATATCCAACTCCTTCCCATCCCAATCCTGAGACACCTCCGATAGCAGAGATGTGATATCTCAATGCTTATACCAAACCTGAGACTCTTCCTATAACATGAGATATGATATCTAACTCCTTCCCGTTCCAAACCTGAGACCCTTCCTATAGCATGAGATGTGATATCCAACTCCTTCCCATTCCAATCCTGAGACCCTTCTGATAGCATGAGATGTGATATCTCAATGCTTCTAATACCAAACCTGTGATCCTTCCTATAGCATGAGATGTGATATCCAACTCCTTCCAATTCCAATCCTGAGACCCTTCCTACAGCATGAGATGTGATATCTCAATGCTTCTAATACCAAACCTGAGACCCTTCCTATAACATGAGATGGGAATATCCAACTCCTTCCCATTCCAATCCTGAGACCCTTCCGATAGCAGAGATGTGATATCTCAATGCTTATACCAAACCTGAGATCCTTCCTATAACATGAGATGGGAATATCCAACTCCTTCCCATTCCAATCCTGAGACCCTTCCGATAGCAGAGATGTGATATCTCAATGCTTATACCAAACCTGAGATCCTTCCTATAACATGAGATGTGATATCCAACTCCTTCCCATTCCAATCCTGAGACCCTTCCTATAGCATGAGATGTGATATCTCACTGCTTATACCAAACCTGAGACCCTTCCTATAGCATGAGATGTGATATCCAACTCCATCCCATTCCAATCCTGAGACCCTTCCTATAGCATGAGATGTGATATCTCAATGCTTCTAATATCAAACTTGAGACCCTCCCTATAGCATGAGATGTGATATCCAAGTCCTTCCCATTCCAATCCTGAGACACTTCCTATAGCATGATATGTGATATCCAATGCTTCTAATACCAAACCTGAGACCCTTCCTATAGCATGAGATGTGATATCTCACTGCTTTTACCAAACCTGAGACCCTCCCTATAGCATGAGATGATATCCACTCCTTCCCATTCCAATCCTGAGACCCTTCCTATAGCATTAGATGTGATATCTCAATGCTTTTAATATCAAACTCGAGACCCTCCCTATAGCATGAGATGTGATATCCAAGTCCTTCCCATTCCAATCCTGAGACACTTCCTATAGCATGATATGTGATATCCAATGCTTCTAATACCAAACCTGAGACTCTTCCTATAACATGAGATGGGATATCCAACTCCTTCCCATTCCAATCCTGAGACCCTTCCGATAGCAGAGATGTGATATCTCAATGCTTATACGAAACCTGAGACCCTTCCTACGGCATAAGATGTCATATACAACTCCTTCCCATTCCAATCCTGAGACCCTTCCTATAGCATGAGATGTGATATCTCAATGCTTATACCAAACCTGAGACCCTTCCTATAGCATGAGATGTGATATCCAACTCCTTCCCATTCCAATCCTGAGACCCTTCCTATAGCATGAGATGTGATATCCAAGTCCTTCCCATTCCAATCCTGAGACACTTCCTATAGCATGATATGTGATATCCAATGCTTCTAATACCAAACCTGAGACTCTTCCTATAACATGAGATGTGATATCCAACTCCTTCCCATTCCAATCCCGAGACCCTTCCTATAGCATGAGATGTGATATCTCAATGCTTCTAATACCAAACCTAAGGTCCTTCCTATAACATGAGATGTGATATCCAACTCCTTCCATTCCAATCCTGAGACCCTTCCTATAGCATGAGATGTTATATCTCAATACTTATACCAATCCTGAGACCCTTCCTATAGCATGAGATGTGATACCCAACTCCTTCCCATTCCAATCCTGAGACCCTTCCTATAGCATGAGATGTGATATCTCAATGCTTCTAATATCAAACTTGAGACCCTCCCTATAGCATGAGATGTGATATCCAAGTCCTTCCCATTCCAATCCTGAGACACTTCCTATAGCATGATATGTGATATCCAATGCTTCTAATACCAAACCTGAGACTCTTCCTATAACATGAGATGTGATATCCAACTCCTTCCCATTCCAAACCTGAGACCCTTCCGATAGCATGAGATGTGATATCTCAATGCTTCAAAAACCAAACATGAGAACCATCCTATAACATGAGATGTGAAATCCAAATCCTTCCCTTCCCAAACCTGAGACTCTTCCTATAGCATGAGATGTGATATCTCAATGCTTCTACCAAACCTGAAACCCTTCCTATAGCATGAGATGTGATATCCAACTCCTTCCCATTCCAATCCTGAGACCCGTCCTATAACATGAGATGTGATATCCAAATCCTTCCCCTTCCAAACCTGAGACCCTTCCTTTAGCAAGAGATGTGATATCCAGCTCCTCCCATTCCAATCCTGAGACCCTTCCGATAGCAGAGATGTGATATTTCAATGCTTATACCAAACCTGAGACCCTTCCCATAGCATGAGATGTGATATCCAACTCCTTCCCATTCCAATCCTGAGACCCTTCCTATAGCATGAGATGTGATATCTCAATGCTTCTAATACCAAACCTGAGATCCTTCCTATAACATGAGATGTGATATCCAACTCCTTCCCATTCCAATCCCGAGACCCTTCCTATAGCATGAGATGTGATATCTCAATGCTTCTAATACCAAACCTAAGGTCCTTCCTATAACATGAGATGTGATATCCAAATCCTTCCCATTCCAAACCTGAGACCCTCCCTTTAGCATGAGATGTGATATCCAACTCCTTCCCATTCCAATCCTGATACCCTTAGATGTGAATTCTAAGTCCTTCCCATTCCTATCCTGAGACCCTTCCGATAGCAGAGATGTGATATCTCAATGCTTCTATCAAACCTGATACCCTTCCTTTAGCATGAGATGTGATATTCAACTCCTTCCCATTCCAATCCTGAGACCCTTCCTATAACATGAGACGTGATATCCAACTCCTTCCCATTTCAATCCTGAGACTCCTCCTATAGCATGAGATGTGATATCTCAATGCTTCTAATACCAGACCTGGGACCGGTCCTATAACATGAGATATGATATCCAAATCCTTCCCCTTCCAAACCTGAGACCCTTCCTATAGCAAGAGATGTGATATCCAATTCCTTCCCATTCCAATCCTGAGACCCTTCCTATAACGAGATGTGATATCCAACTCCTTCCCATTCCAACCTGAGACCCTTCCTGTAGCATGAGAAGGGAGATCCAACTCCTGCCCATTCCAATCCTGAGACCCTTCCTATACCATGAGATGTGATATCTCAATGCTTCTAATACCAAACCTGGGACCCGTCCTATAACATGAGATACGTCCTATAACATGAGATATGATATCCAAATCCTTCCCCTTCCAAACCTGAGACCCTTCCTTTAGCATGAGATGTGATATCCAAATCCTTCCCATTCCAATACTGAAACCCTTCCTATAGCATGAGATGTCATATCTCAATGTTTCTAATAGAAAACCTGAGACCCTTCCTATAGCAAGAGATGTGATATCCAAATCCTTCCCATTTCAATCTTGAGACCCTTCCTATAACATGAGATGTGATATCCAACTCCTACCCATTCCAACCTGAGACCCTTCCTATAGCATGAGAATGGATATCCAATTCCTTCCCAATCCAATCCTTAGACTCTTCAGATAGCAGAGATGTGATATCTCAATGCTTATACCAAACCTGAGACCCTTCCTTTAGCATGAGATGTGATATCCAAATCCTTCACATTCCAATCCTGAGACCCTTCCTATAGCATGAGATGTGATATCTCAATGCTTCTAATACAAAACCTGAGATCCTTCCTATAACATGAGATGTGATATCCAAGTCCTTCCCATTCCAATCCTGAGACCCTTCCTATAACATGAGATGTGATATCCAACTCCTTCTATTCCAACCTGAGACCCTTCCTATAGCATGAGATGGGATATCCAACTCCTTCCAAATCCAATCCTGATACCCTTCCGATAGCATGAGATGTGATATCCCAATGCTTCTAATACCAAACCTCAGATCCTTCCAATAACATGAGATGTGATGTCCAAATCCTTCCCCTTCCAAACCTTAGACCCTCCCTTTAGCATGAGATGTGATATCCAACTCCTTCCCATCCCAATCCTGAGACACCTCCGATAGCAGAGATGTGATATCTCAATGCTTATACCAAACCTGAGACTCTTCCTATAACATGAGATATGATATCTAACTCCTTCCCGTTCCAAACCTGAGACCCTTCCTATAGCATGAGATGTGATATCCAACTCCTTCCCATTCCAATCCTGAGACCCTTCTGATAGCATGAGATGTGATATCTCAATGCTTCTAATACCAAACCTGTGATCCTTCCTATAGCATGAGATGTGATATCCAACTCCTTCCAATTCCAATCCTGAGACCCTTCCTACAGCATGAGATGTGATATCTCAATGCTTCTAATACCAAACCTGAGACCCTTCCTATAACATGAGATGGGAATATCCAACTCCTTCCCATTCCAATCCTGAGACCCTTCCGATAGCAGAGATGTGATATCTCAATGCTTATACCAAACCTGAGATCCTTCCTATAACATGAGATGGGAATATCCAACTCCTTCCCATTCCAATCCTGAGACCCTTCCGATAGCAGAGATGTGATATCTCAATGCTTATACCAAACCTGAGATCCTTCCTATAACATGAGATGTGATATCCAACTCCTTCCCATTCCAATCCTGAGACCCTTCCTATAGCATGAGATGTGATATCTCACTGCTTATACCAAACCTGAGACCCTTCCTATAGCATGAGATGTGATATCCAACTCCTTCCCATTCCAATCCTGAGACCCTTCCTATAGCATGAGATGTGATATCTCAATGCTTCTAATATCAAACTTGAGACCCTCCCTATAGCATGAGATGTGATATCCAAGTCCTTCCCATTCCAATCCTGAGACACTTCCTATAGCATGATATGTGATATCCAATGCTTCTAATACCAAACCTGAGACCCTTCCTATAGCATGAGATGTGATATCTCACTGCTTATACCAAACCTGAGACCCTTCCTATAGCATGAGATGATATCCAACTCCTTCCCATTCCAATCCTGAGACCCTTCCTATAGCATTAGATGTGATATCTCAATGCTTTTAATATCAAACTCGAGACCCTCCCTATAGCATGAGATGTGATATCCAAGTCCTTCCCATTCCAATCCTGAGACACTTCCTATAGCATGATATGTGATATCCAATGCTTCTAATACCAAACCTGAGACTCTTCCTATAACATGAGATGGGATATCCAACTCCTTCCCATTCCAATCCTGAGACCCTTCCGATAGCAGAGATGTGATATCTCAATGCTTATACGAAACCTGAGACCCTTCCTACGGCATAAGATGTCATATACAACTCCTTCCCATTCCAATCCTGAGACCCTTCCTATAGCATGAGATGTCATATCTCAATGCTTATACCAAACCTGAGACCGTTCCTATAGCATGAGATGTGATATCCAACTCCTTCCCATTCCAATCCTGAGACCCTTCCTATAGCATGAGATGTGATATCCAAGTCCTTCCCATTCCAATCCTGAGACACTTCCTATAGCATGATATGTGATCTCCAATGCTTCTAATACCAAACCTGAGACTCTTCCTATAACATGAGATGTGATATCCAACTCCTTCCCATTCCAATCCCGAGACCCTTCCTATAGCATAAGATGTGATATCTCAATGCTTCTAATACCAAACCTAAGGTCCTTCCTATAACATGAGATGTGATATCCAACTCCTTCCATTCCAATCCTGAGACCCTTCCTATAGCATGAGATGTTATATCTCAATACTTATACCAATCCTGAGACCCTTCCTATAGCATGAGATGTGATACCCAACTCCTTCCCATTCCAATCCTGAGACCCTTCCTATAGCATGAGATGTGATATCTCAATGCTTCTAATATCAAACTTGAGACCCTCCCTATAGCATGAGATGTGATATCTAAGTCCTTCCCATTCCAATCCTGAGACACTTCCTATAGCATGATATGTGATATCCAATGCTTCTAATACCAAACCTGAGACTCTTCCTATAACATGAGATGTGATATCCAACTCCTTCCCATTCCAAACCTGAGACCCTTCCGATAGCATGAGATGTGATATCTCAATGCTTCAAAAACCAAACATGAGAACCATCCTATAACATGAGATGTGAAATCCAAATCCTTCCCTTCCCAAACCTGAGACTCTTCCTATAGCATGAGATGTGATATCTCAATGCTTCTACCAAACCTGAAACCCTTCCTATAGCATGAGATGTGATATCCAACTCCTTCCCATTCCAATCCTGAGACCCGTCCTATAACTTGAGATGTGATATCCAAATCCTTCCCCTTCCAAACCTGAGACCCTTCCTTTAGCAAGAGATGTGATATCCAGCTCCTCCCATTCCAATCCTGAGACCCTTCCGATAGCAGAGATGTGATATTTCAATGCTTATACCAAACCTGAGACCCTTCCCATAGCATGAGATGTGATATCCAACTCCTTCCCATTCCAATCCTGAGACCCTTCCTATAGCATGAGATGTGATATCTCAATGCTTCTAATACCAAACCTGAGATCCTTCCTATAACATGAGATGTGATATCCAACTCCTTCCCATTCCAATCCCGAGACCCTTCCTATAGCATGAGATGTGATATCTCAATGCTTCTAATACCAAACCTAAGGTCCTTCCTATAACATGAGATGTGATATCCAAATCCTTCCCATTCCAAACCTGAGACCCTCCCTTTAGCATGAGATGTGATATCCAACTCCTTCCCATTCCAATCCTGATACCCTTAGATGTGAATTCTAAGTCCTTCCCATTCCTATCCTGAGACCCTTCCGATAGCAGAGATGTGATATCTCAATGCTTCTATCAAACCTGATACCCTTCCTTTAGCATGAGATGTGATATTCAACTCCTTCCCATTCCAATCCTGAGACCCTTCCTATAACATGAGACGTGATATCCAACTCCTTCCCATTCCAATCCTGAGACTCCTCCTATAGCATGAGATGTGATATCTCAATGCTTCTAATACCAGACCTGGGACCTGTCCTATAACATGAGATATGATATCCAAATCCTTCCCCTTCCAAACCTGAGACCCTTCCTATAGCAAGAGATGTGATATCCAATTCCTTCCCATTCCAATCCTGAGACCCTTCCTATAACGAGATGTGATATCCAACTCCTTCCCATTCCAACCTGAGACCCTTCCTGTAGCATGAGAAGGGAGATCCAACTCCTGCCCATTCCAATCCTGAGACCCTTCCTATACCATGAGATGTGATATCTCAATGCTTCTAATACCAAACCTGGGACCCGTCCTATAACATGAGATACGTCCTATAACATGAGATATGATATCCAAATCCTTCCCCTTCCAAACCTGAGACCCTTCCTTTAGCATGAGATGTGATATCCAAATCCTTCCCATTCCAATACTGAAACCCTTCCTATAGCATGAGATGTCATATCTCAATGTTTCTAATAGAAAACCTGAGACCCTTCCTATAGCAAGAGATGTGATATCCAAATCCTTCCCATTTCAATCTTGAGACCCTTCCTATAACATGAGATGTGATATCCAACTCCTACCCATTCCAACCTGAGACCCTTCCTATAGCATGAGAATAGATATCCAATTCCTTCCCAATCCAATCCTTAGACTCTTCAGATAGCAGAGATGTGATATCTCAATGCTTATACCAAACCTGAGACCCTTCCTTTAGCATGAGATGTGATATCCAAATCCTTCACATTCCAATCCTGAGACCCTTCCTATAGCATGAGATGTGATATCTCAATGCTTCTAATACAAAACCTGAGATCCTTCCTATAACATGAGATGTGATATCCAAGTCCTTCCCATTCCAATCCTGAGACCCTTCCTATAACATGAGATGTGATATCCAACTCCTTCTATTCCAACCTGAGACCCTTCCTATAGCATGAGATGGGATATCCAACTCCTTCCAAATCCAATCCTGATACCCTTCCGATAGCATGAGATGTGATATCCCAATGCTTCTAATACCAAACCTCAGATCCTTCCAATAACATGAGATGTGATGTCCAAATCCTTCCCCTTCCAAACCTTAGACCCTCCCTTTAGCATGAGATGTGATATCCAACTCCTTCCCATTCCAATCCTGAGACCCTTCTGATGGCATGAGATGTCATATCTCAATGCCTCTAATACCAAACCTGGGATCCTACCTCTAACATGAGATGTGATATCAAACTCCTTCCCATTCCAAACCTGAGACCCTTCCGATAGCATGAGATGTGATATTTCAATGCTTCTAAAACCAAACATGAGAACCATCCTATAACATGAGATGTAAAATCCAAATCATTCCCTTTCCAAACCTGAGGCCCTTCCTATAGCTTGAGATGTGATATCAAACTCCTTCCCATTCAATGTGATATCCAACTCCTTCCCATTCCAATCCTGGGACCCTTCATATACCATGAGGTGTGATATTTCAATGCTTCTAATACCAAACCTGAGACCCGTCCTAAAACATGAGATGTGAGATCCAAATCCTTCCCCTTCCAGACCTGAGACCTTTCCTTTAGCATGAGATGTGATATCCAACTCCTTCCCATTCCAAACCTGAGACCCTTCCCATAGCATGAGATGTGATATCTCAATGCTTCTAAAACCAAACATGAGAACCATCCTATAACATGAGATGTGAAATCCAAATCCTTCCCTTTCCAAACCTGAGACCCTTCCTATAGCTTGAGATGAAATATCAAACTCCTTCCCATTCCAATCCTGAGATAGCTTGAGATGTGAGATCCAAATCCTTCCCCTTCCAAACCTGAGACCCTTCCTATAGCTTGATATGTGATATCAAACTCCTTCCCATTACAATCCTGAGATAGCTTGAGATGTGATATCCAACTCCATCCCATTCCAATCCTGAGACCCTTCCGATAGCATGAGATGTGATAGCTCAATGCTTCTAATATCAAAACTGAGACCCTCCCTATAGTATGAGATGTGAAATCTAAGTCCTTCCCATTCCTATCCTGAGACCCTTCCGATAGCAGAGATGTGATATCTCAATGCTTATACCGAACCTGATGACCCTTCCTTTAGCATGAGATGTGATATTCAACTCCTTCCCATTCCAATCCTGAGACCCTTCCTATAACATGAGACGTGATATCCAACTCCTTCCCATTCCAAACCTGAGACCTTTCCTTTAGCATATGTGATATCCAACTACTTCCCATTCCAATCCTGAGACCCTTCCGATAGCATGAGATGTGATATCCAACTCCTTCCAATTCCAATACTGAGACCCTTCCAATAGCATATGTGATATCTCAATGCTTCTAATATCAAAACTGAGACCCTCCCTATAACATGAGATGTGATATCCAACTCCTTCCCATTCCAATCGAGACCCTTCCTATAACATGAGATGTGGTATCTCTATGCTTCTAATACCAAACCTGAGGCCCTTCCCGTAGTATATGTGAAATCCAACTCCTTCCCATTCCAAACTTTTGACCCTTCCTGTAGCATGAAATGTGATTTTTCACCCCTTCCAATACCATACCCGAGACCATTCCCACAGCCTGAGATTTGAAATCTCATTTCTTCCAATACCAAACCCGAGACCCTTCCGATAGGATGTGATTTGATATCTCAGTGCTTCTAATACCAAACCTGAGACCCTCCCTATAACAAGAGATATCATATCCAACTCCTTCCCATTCCAATCCTGAGACATGCATGACATGTGATATCGAACTTCCCATTCAAATCCTGAGACTCAGACCTCCCCGTCTAACCTCACCACTCCTAGCTGCCGGATTGATAATGCACTCCTGCTGTGTCTTCTCTCCCTTCTTCTGCTTCCTTTCCTCTCTCCTTCCTCATGTGCCCTAGGTCAGGCTCCTTCTACACCTCCGCAAGGATTACTGATTTGTACCCCTCCCCACTCTCAACTCTCACTCAGTTAACACTCATCTGACATCTGCCATTTCCTGGAAGAACCCGACCTTGATGTCCTTGGTCTAACCGAGACATGGATGACGGCCAGCGCTGTCTCGAGCTCTGACACTTTCCTCCCTGATGACAAGTTCCTCTCCATGCCCAGATCCAACCGTTCTTGAGGGGGAGTATCCTTGATTCCTGTAGTAAATTGCTTTCCTTTGCAGGCCGACTCCTCTCACGAATGCCTTGTCTGCATGCATTCTCTCTTTCCTGGCCATTCTCTCACCGTGGTTATTTGCCTACCCCCTTCCTCTCTCAGTGGATGGACTTCTCCATCCTAGCCTCCTACCACTCAACTCCGCCTACTTGGAGAATTCAAAATGAACCTGTATGCTTCCTGACCTGGACTTTTACGAGATCTGCAACTCTTCATGTCTCTGGCCCTACACACTGCAGGGAATACTCAGGATTTTCTGATCTCAGACATCCCGCTATGTAATCCTCTCAACAATCCTCTCCCGTGGTGATCAAGTTCTCATCTCCAAAGAAGGCTAACTACCAGCTGTTCCTCCTCAGTGGAGTTCTCCCTTTCGCGTTGCAAACACTCGCTTCCCTGCTCTCTGGTTTAGACGCTTTTCCTTCTTCCTTTCTGTGCTTGTTCTCTGCATCGTTTCGCGTTGCAGAGAACAACTCGCTTCCCAGCTCTCTGGTTTAGACGTGTGTTCCCTGCCTTCTCTCCTCTTCCCGCTGCCTTCAAATCAACAAATGAGCTTCAAAAGATACACGGTGCTCAGAATGCTTTATAACACCCATTATTCAAGATATAGCTGTAACCCGCTAGACGTATTGAAAAGTGCTAAAAACTAGCAAAAATAGCTAGAAAATGTTCTTTCCTCGCGTTTTGGTAAATACGAATTCTGGTGGATTCCCATTTTGTACTCTGTTCGTGCATTTGTTCAGTCGAATCCTGATGTTTTCAACCACTCGTCACCCATACAAGGGGAGGATCAAAATCTACTGTTCACAGGCTGAATGTATACTGCTGAAATCGTCAATGCATTATCGGGTAAACCGACTGTTCTGGAAAGTGTATTTGCCATCTGTTATTCCAGTCAGCATGTTTTCATCGTCCCTTCTTGTTTCAAGGCTGCACTCCCGTGGTGATCACATTCTCCTCTCCAGAGCAGGCTAACTACCAGCTGCTCCTCCTCAGAGGCGTTCCACCTTTCTGTCCCTGCTCCCTGCACCGTTTTGCGTTGCATGTACTCGCTTCCCAGCTCTCTGGTTTAGATGCGTGTTGCCTGCCTTCTCTCCTCTTCCTACAGCCTTCCAATGAGCTCCACAAGATAGTGTTCAGAATGCTTTATAACCCCATTATTCAACATATAGCTGTAACCCGCTAGACGTATTGAAACGTGCTAAAAACTAGCAAAAATAGCTAGAAAATGTACTTCCCTCGCGTTTTTGTAAATGCGAATTCTGGTGGGTTCCCATGTTGTATGTACTGTGTCCGTGCGTTTGTGTCGAATCCTGAAGTTTTTAACCACTGTTCTCCCATACTAGGGAGGGGGGGGTCAACATCTACTGCTGTTCACAGGCTGAATGTATACGGCTGAAATCTTCAAGGCATTATCAGCTTTCCTGACTGTTTTGGAACGTGTATTTGCCATCTGTTAATGCAGTCGCCCTTTGTTCATCGTTCCTTCTAGTTTACAGGCTTCACTCCCCTAGTGATCACATTCTTCTCTCCTATGCTGGCTAACTACCAGCTGCTCCTCCTCATAGGTGTTCATCCTTTCTATCCCTGCTCCCTGCACCGTTTCGCGTTGCATGTACTCGCTTAACCAGCTCTCTGGTTGAGATGCGTGTTCCCTGCCTTTTGGCTTAATGCACAAAAATCCAGACTCGTTTAAAAGTGGAAAAGCATTGAGATATCACATCTCTGCTATCGGAAGTGTCTCAGGATTGGAATGGGAAGGAGTTGGATATCACACCTCATGTTATTGGAAGGATCTGAGGTTTGGTATAAGCATTGAGATATCACATCTCTGCTATCGGAAGGGTCTCAGGATTGGAATGGGAAGGAGTTGGATATTCCCATCTCATTTTATAGGAAGGGTATATCAGGTCTTAGCATGAGATGTGATATCCAGCTCCTTCCATTCCAATCCTGAGACCCTTCCGATAGCATGAGATGTGATATCTCAATGCTTCTAATATCAATACTGAGACCCTCCCTATAGCATGAGATGTGATATCTAAGTCCTTCCCATTCCAATCCTGCGACACTTCCGATAGCAGAGATGTGATATCTCAATGCTTATACCAAACCTGAGACCCTCCTATAGCACGAGATGTGATATCCAACTCCTTCCCATTCCAATCCTGAGACCCTTCCTATAGCATGAGATGTGATATCTCAATGCTTCTACCAAAACTGAGACCCTTCCTTTAGCATGAGATGTGATATCCAACTCCTTCCCATTCCAATCCTGAGACCCTTCCTATAGCATGAGATGATATATCTCAATGCTTCTAATACCAAACCTGAGATCCTTCCTATAACATGAGATGTGATATCCAACTCCTTCCCATTCCAATCCTGAGAGCCTTCCTACAGCATGAGATGTGATATCTCAATGCTTCTAATACCAAACCTGAGATCCTTCCGATAGCATGAGATGTGATATCTCAATGCTTCTAATACCAAACCTGAGACCCTCCCTTTAGCATGTGATGTGATATCCAATTCCTTCCCATTCCAATCCTGATACCCTTCTGATAGCATGAGATGTGATATCTCAATGCCTCTAATACCAAACCTGAGATCCTACCTCTAACATGAAATGTGATATCCAACTCCTTCCCTTTCCAAACCTGAGAGCCTTCCTACAGCATGAGATGTGATATCCAAGTCCTTCCCATTCCAATCCTGAGACCCTTCCTATAACATGAGATGTGATATCCAACTCCTTCCCAGTCCAACCTGAGACCCTTCCTATAGCATGAGATGGGATATCCAACTCCTTCAAAATCTAATCCTGATATCCTTCCGATAGCATGAGATGTGATATCCCAATGCTTCTACAAAACCTGAGACCCATACCATGGCATGAGATGTGATATCAAACTCCCGTCCTATACCATGAGACTTGATATCTCAATGCTTCTAATACCAAACCTGAGACCAGTCCAATAACATGAGATGTGATATCCAAATCCTTCCCCTTCCAAACCTTAGACCCTTCCTTTATCATGAGATGTGATATCCAACTCCTTCCCATTCCACTCCTGAGACCCTTCCTATAGCATGACATGTGATATCTCAATGCTTCTAATACCAAACCTGAGACCCTTCCTATAACATGAGATGTGATATCCAAGTCCTTCCCATTCCAATCCTGAGACCCTTCCTATAGCATGAGATGTCATATCTCAATGCTTCTAATATCAATACTGAGACCCTCCCTATAGCATGAGATGTGATATCTAAGTCCTTCCCATTCCAATCCTGCGACACTTCCGATAGCAGAGATGTGATATCTCAATGCTTATACCAAACCTGAGACCCTTCCTATAGCACGAGATGTGATATCCAACTCCTTCCCATTCCAATCCTGAGACCCTTCCTATAGCATGAGATGTGATATCTCAATGCTTCTACCAAAACTGAGACCCTTCCTTTAGCATGAGATGTGATATCCAACTCCTTCCCATTCCAATCCTGAGACCCTTCCTATAGCATGAGATGATATATCTCAATGCTTCTAATTCCAAACCTGAGATCCTTCCTATAACATGAGATGTGATATCCAACTCCTTCCCATTCCAATCCTGAGAGCCTTCCTACAGCATGAGATGTGATATCTCAATGCTTCTAATACCAAACCTGAGATCCTTCCGATAGCATGAGATGTGATATCTCAATGCTTCTAATACCAAACCTGAGACCCTCCCTTTAGCATGTGATGTGATATCCAATTCCTTCCCATTCCAATCCTGATACCCTTCTGATAGCATGAGATGTGATATCTCAATGCCTCTAATACCAAACCTGAGATCCTACCTCTAACATGAAATGTGATATCCAACTCCTTCCCTTTCCAAACCTGAGAGCCTTCCTACAGCATGAGATGTGATATCCAAGTCCTTCCCATTCCAATCCTGAGACCCTTCCTATAACATGAGATGTGATATCCAACTCCTTCCCAGTCCAACCTGAGACCCTTCCTATAGCATGAGATGGGATATCCAACTCCTTCAAAATCTAATCCTGATATCCTTCCGATAGCATGAGATGTGATATCCCAATGCTTCTACAAAACCTGAGACCCATACCATGGCATGAGATGTGATATCAAACTCCCGTCCTATACCATGAGACTTGATATCTCAATGCTTCTAATACCAAACCTGAGACCAGTCCAATAACATGAGATGTGATATCCAAATCCTTCCCCTTCCAAACCTTAGACCCTTCCTTTATCATGAGATGTGATATCCAACTCCTTCCCATTCCACTCCTGAGACCCTTCCTATAGCATGAGATGTGATATCTCAATGCTTCTAATACCAAACCTGAGACCCTTCCTATAACATGAGATGTGATATCCAAGTCCTTCCCATTCCAATCCCGAGACCCTTCCTATAGCATGAGATGTCATATCTCAATGCTTCTAATACCAAACCTGAGACCCTTCCTATAACATGAATTGTGATATCCAAGTCCTTCCCATTCCAATCTTGAGACCTTTCCAATACCAGAGATGTGATATCTCAATGCTTATACCAAACCTGAGATCCTTCCTATGACATGAGATGTGATATCTAAATCCTTCTCATTCCAAACCTGAGACCCTTCCTACAGCATGAGATGTGATATCTCAATGCCTCTAATACCAAACCTGAGATCCTACCTCTAACATGAAATGTGATATCCAACTCCTTCCCTTTCCAAACCTGAGAGCCTTCCTACAGCATGAGATGTGATATCCAAGTCCTTCCCATTCCAATCCTGAGACCCTTCCTATAACATGAGATGTGATATCCAACTCCTTCCCAGTCCAACCTGAGACCCTTCCTATAGCATGAGATGGGATATCCAACTCCTTCAAAATCTAATCCTGATATCCTTCCGATAGCATGAGATGTGATATCCCAATGCTTCTACAAAACCTGAGACCCATACCATGGCATGAGATGTGTTAAGACGGATTTCTGAACTCTGTCCTGGTGGCGCAGAAGTTCAGAAGGCCAACCTAATTACTTGGAACAGGGTAACCTCTGGACAAGCCAGACCAATCAAGGTAGCGATCGCGGCGGTCAAGACTGGGTCTCAAGAGGGGTGAGGGTGACTGAAAGCCCGCAGTAAGCACACAAAGCAAGAGCGCTTACAAACTACTCCAAACAGTTGTTATATCAAAAATATAAACACATTTATTTTAAGGCCTTTAAAACAACGACCGTAGCGAGAAAATCACAATATCACAATATTAAACCAACACATACCATATCAACACAATATATATACAAATACACAGTCGCAAGCGTTTAAAGCACGAAATATGTAGTCCACCTGAAAGGAAAGGAAAACAGGCAGTGCGATAACGCTTTAGACTCAGTTCGCCTTCAGAGGCACCTAACTAGATGGAAGTCCGAGCCCTGCGAAGAGTGGAGCCTTGTGCTCAAAGTACCTGCCACGCCGGTGCCAACGGGCAAAAGGGGAAGCTCTTCGGAGGAAGTCAGGCAGTTCGGGTTAGTGCACAGCAGAAGGAGAACAGGTTCCGCAACTCAAGCGCAGCCTCCACAGCAGGCAGAAGCAGAGCGCGAGTACGGCCAAAAGGGTGCTGTTTTTACACAGCAGGGAAAAGCAATGGGATACTGCAGGAGGGCAACCAGATCCTAGCTAAACTACTCACCGGTCCCCGAAGCAAGCAGACCCAGGCTTCTCCACGTTAGTTTCAGCAGCTGGCAGGTTCAGAAGAGCAGGGAATGCCTCGTAGTCGTGTAGAGCAAAAAGACGTCCCAATCGACGAAACCAGCACAGTTTGTTGCCGCAGCAGGACAACGGAGCGGCCGTGTGTATTCGAGCCAAATGTACACTCCTCCCTTCAGACTTGGGAACGCCAAGTGTACGAAGCGTGGGAGAGTGACCAGGACTCGAAATACAACACAACCTGGCGGCGGTTACAGAGCAGGACTCCCTTGTAAGCTGGTCAGTCAACTGGATGGCCCAGAGACACTTCCGAAGGCTTACTTGGCAGGAGTTGATGAAGTCGCCGGGAATAGCTGTTCCTGCTATTCCAAAGGTCGAAGCGCCAGTACAGGCCTTCTGGTTCGATCAAAGGAGGAAAGGGTTTCACAGGACGACAGCAGTGCAAAGGAGGATTCCTTCAGCGGGTCACCAGCGATTCCTCGGTCCAGCCTCTTGGTTGCAGGATACTTGGCTCCTGTATTCCTTCGTTCGTGAGAACTCAGGAGATCGACATGGTAGTGGTGTTTCCAGCTCCCTCTTATCCACGGTTCCCTTCGCGCCAAAACGGAGGGGAGCCAATGGGAGATCCGCTCATCAACACACACACCATACGTGGACCAATCACGGACCACGGTGGTCCCAGGCATTCACACTACCCTAGACTCTCTGGCACCCAGGATGTGTATTGGGACCAGACATCCCAGCCCACACCCTGGAGGCACACAAACGACATGTAGAAGCCCGTGAAAGCAACCACGTTTCGCGGGAAAGTACATGCCCAAATAGGGAAGGCCCCGGGTCGCTCTACCTGGGGAAGGTGAAGGGAGCAAGACGGTCAGTGGACAAGACAAAGGAGCCTCGTGGTCTGGCCATTTTGGGAGCCAGGCCACCATTTTGGGTTCAGTGCGAAAAACGTGCTCAGAACGCCAAAAGGAGCTCAAAATAAACAAAACGATCGCTGCCACCATTCAAGTCCCTGAATGACTTGCACCGATCAAATACCATCCTAAAAGAGTATCTAGGGTCTGTAGAAGGCTAGAGACCCAAGAGAGCTGTATCTTAGCTTACAGTGCCCTCTTGTGTCGTGTTGCACTAAAATGGCGACACGATTAAAGAAACTACGGGAAACCACGTTCCCCGGTACTGACTGTCTTAAGGGCATGTCAGTTTCCCCGTAAGAAAGGAGCGAAAGCCCAGAGGAGTGCGGCAGAAGGCTGCACTTCTCTGGCAAAGTCAAGAACACGGTCAAAAACAATAGCAAAAAGTTTAGGGGTTGCCACATGGAAGGAAAATTCCCTACAATTACGAAATCTTTCCTAACACTCGCCCCTCCCAGACTATGGACAGGGGGAACTAATCCACCCCTGGATGAGTTTCTTGTTCAGGTCGGTTAAACATTCTGGACAACCCATCAGCATTGCTATTTTGGACACCTGGTCTATGCTCAATAGTGAAGTCGAAGCCTTGAAGACTTATGGACCACCTAAGCAACTTTGGATTCTCCCCCTTCATGTTCATTAGCCACTTTAACGGCTTATGGTCAGTCTGCACAGTGAAGTGGGTCCCATAGAGGTAGGGCCTCAGCTTCCTTAGGGCCCACACAACAGAGAAACATTCTTTCTCTACCGTGGACCATCTGAGCTCTCTGTCCTTAAGCTGGCGACTAATAAAACCGATAGGGTGTTCCTTACCCTTCTCATCTACTTGTGATAGTACAGCTCCTATCCCAGTGTCAGAGGCATCCGTCTGCACGATAAAAGGTCTTTGATAATCAGGGGCCCTTAGGACAGGGGCCTGGCACAAGGAGTCTTTTAAGCCATTGAAGGCCTTCTCACACTCGTCAGTCCAAGTTACCTTCTTGGGTTTCTTCGGAGTTGTGAGGGCAGTCAGAGGAGCAGCTATGGTGCCATAGTCTGCCACAAAATTGCGGTAATACCCCGTGAGTCCTAAAAAGGCTCTCACTTGGGTTTGCGTAGTGGGGGTAGGCCAGTCTTGTACTGCTTGTACTTTACTGGGTAGAGGCTGTATCCTCCCTCCACCTACTTCATGTCCAAGGTAAACCACTGAGCCTTGTCCAATCTGGCATTTACTAGCCTTTATGGTCAAGTGGGCTTTCTGAAGAGCCTGGAGCACAATCCTGAGGTGTTTCACATGGTCTTCCCAGGTGGCACTGAAAACTGCTATATCGTCCAGATATGCAAGACAGAATTCGTCCAACCCATTCAACACATGATTCACAAGCCTCTGGAAAGTGGCAGGTGCATTCTTCAACCCGAACGGCATTACCCGGAATTGGTAAAGGCCGTCTGGAGTAGAAAATGCTGTCTTCTCCTTGGCATGTTCTGCTAAAGCTATTTGCCAATAGCCAGCAGTGAGGTCAAACGTGCTGAGGTACTTGGAGGCACCCAAAGTATCCACCAGCTCATCTGTTCGAGGCAAGGGGTGGGCGTCTGTCTTGGTGACAGCATTCAGAGCCCGGTAATCCACGCAGAACCTCAATTCAGAAGTGCCTGCCTTTGGAACCAATACCACAGGACTGGACCAAGGACTACTAGAGGGTTCAATCACCCCAAGGTCTAACATCTTGTTGACCTCGGTCTTAATATAAGACCGTACTTTATCCGACATCCTGTATCCCCTACTTCTGGTAGGTACACTGTCTCCTGTGTCAATGTTATGTTTGCACCAAGGTGTCAAACCAGGGGACTGTGAAAACAGGGGTGAAAACTGCCTAAGCAAACTTTTCACCTCAGCCTGCTGATCAGAAGTCAGGTGAGGGGCCACTCGGACACCCTCAACGGAGCTATCTGAAGGACCGCTTTGGAACAGGTCGGGAAGAGGTTCTGACTCCTCTTCCTCAACATCTGAAGCCAGTAGCAGTGCTGCGATTTCGACTCTTGGGACGAAAGCCTTCAGCCTATTCACGTGAAACACTTTTGGAGCCTGTCCAGGCCTTCCAAGGTCCACTAAATAGTTCACCTCACCCAGGGGCTCCACCACTGTGTAAGGGCCTGACCATTTGTCCTGTAAAGCTCGAGGCCTTATTGGATCCATGATCAGGACTTGCTGACCAGGTGTAAAGTTGATGAGGGAAGCCTTCTGGTCGTACCAATGTTTCACCAGCGCTTGCCCTGCCTTCAATTTATCACTAGCCAAGCCCATCAGAAGTACCATCCGTTTTCTGAGCCCTAGCACATAGTCAACTACATTGGTAGTAACAGGGGGAGTGGACATCTCCCATCCCTCCTTGACAATGGCTAAGGGTCCCCGTACGGGATGACCGAACAGAAGTTCGAAGGGGCTGTAGCCAACACCCTCCTGTGGTACCTCTCGGTAGGCAAACAGTAAGCATGGTAAAAGAAGATCCCATTTTCTTCTCTGGGGCTCCTCCAGAGCCCCAATCATGCTCTTTAACGTTCTGTTGAAACGTTCCACCAGACCATTGGTCTGGGGGTGATATGCAGAAGAGAACTTGTAGGTGACCCCACATTCTTTCCACATAGCCTGCATATACTTCGACATAAAGTTGCTGCCACGATCGGACACAACTTCTTTAGGGAAGCCAACCCTAGTAAATATGCCGAGTAAAGCTTTTGCAACTGACTTGGCAGTTACAGTCTTCAATGGGATGGCCTCAGGATACCTGGTTGCATGGTCGACCAGCACCAGGATAAACCTATTGCCCGAGGATGTTTGCGGGTCAAGGGGACCAACGATGTCAATCCCTACCCTTTCAAATGGTACCCCCACAACTGGGAGCGATACCAACGGAGCTTGGATTGTCGCGCCAACCTTACCAGACAACTGGCAGGAGGCACAACTCCTGCAGTGACTTTCTACTTGCACCCCCATCTTGGGCCAGTAGAAGTGCATGGATAACCTTTGCTTGGTCCTCTTCATACCAAGGTGACCAGCAAGGGGAACTTCATGCGCCAACTGCAGGAGGAAGGGCCTAACAGCAAGGGGAACCACCAACCTCCTATGGTCTCCTTCTGTAGACTCTGTGGGCTCACTATACAGGAGTCCACCTTCCCAATAAATCCTATGCTTCCCAGGAGGTTCACCCTCAAGCTGGGAGCAGGCCTGTCTCCTTAGGCCTTCCAGAGATGGGCACTCACGTTGGCCTTTACTGAATTCGTCCCTATCAGGACCTCCTTCGACTAACAAGTCTTTTAGTTCAGGATGATCGTTGGGGTCGAATACTTCAGGCATCGCCACCTCCTCGTCAGGCCCGGGCGATTGACCAACTTCCTCCACCGCAGTGGTAGGCGAGCTCGGGGGAATATTCTCTTTCCCTCGTCTTGACTTGTAGACTCCTTTCGCCTTGGGTTTCCCTTTCGGCTGGGGCGGCGTATTGGACTTGGCCAATGCTGCCCGTGCTTGAGACCGTGTGTAGGGTCTTTCGGCAGTGTCTCCTACGAGCCCTAAAGCTCTGAGATCATTACCCAACAAGACCTTTCCCGGGACGTTTCTCTGAATGCTCACTGGAATCCTGACTGCTGTACCATTTAAAGTAAGATTTACAGGGATCACGGGAAACATACGGAGGGGGCCGTCAGCCAACTTAGTGGGCATCAGAGTAGCTCTGGCAACTTCCTCTGAGTCTACCAAGGTAGAATCCACTACAGTGCGACTGCACCCACTATCCCTAAGAGCTGGAGTATCCACTCCATTGATCAGCACACTGTCTTTAAAGTAGTGCTTGGTATTATCCGGAATCCTAGCATAAGCCTCTGCGACTTTAGGCTCCCAGGAACCCAGGGACACTAAAACTACCTCAGCCTCTATCCCGCTGGGAAATGAGTCTGAGGAGAAGGATGCTCCTGTAATCTCTTCTTCCTCGTAGGAGGAGAAGGCCAGATTAGCGGAGTGGACCCCCAAAGGTCTAACCTTACACCGGGGATCCCCCTTCACATGGTCAGTTGCTCCACAAGAAAAACAAGCCCCAGTGGGTCTGTTTACGTAGGGAGGCTTATTGTAACCAGAGTTCTGTTTCGGAGGCGAACCTCCACTACCCTGTGAGTTCTCTTGTGTCTTACCCTTGTTTTTCTTTTTGTGGCCCTTATGGGAAGAAGATTTAGCAGATTCCCCACCCTCCATATCTTTGGACTTTTCCCCTTCCTCCTGCTTACCAGGATGAGTTTTGTCCTTATGGGACACTCGATGTGACACCCATAAGTCTGCTGCAATGGCCAGCTTCTTAGGATCTATCTCCTTCGAATCGGCCAAATGCTGCTTAAGCTCCGGGGAAGAAGAAGCAAAAATATGTTCCGGCATGACAAGATTTATCATGCCTTCGAAGGTAGAAACCTTATAACCTTCGACCCAGCCAGTTAAGTTTTTCAAAGATTCAGCGACATAAGATACCCAAGTACCACCTTCCTGTTTCTTATACTCTCGAAAACGCTTTAAATATTGGGCCGGAGTCTTCCCAAACTTTAAAATGAGAGTTTGCTTTAACATTGCGAAATCAGCCCGCTCAGCCTTCGACATTTCCATAATGGCACTACAGCCAGAATGGGGCAGTCTACTGAGCAACCACGCAATCTTATCAGCATTGTCAACTTCTTGAACCTCGCATGCATACACAAACGCATTCAGCCAGTCCATAATGTCATTCCTTTCTTCATACACACTGAGCAGATCTTTCGGAAACCGTGGATGAGAGGAAGCCCCAGAACCATGTCCAGGACCCTTGGACCCATTTGCAACCTGAAACTTGGCCAGTTCCAACTGGTGATCCCTGTCTTTCTGTTTTTCTGCCTGTTCGATTTTTAGTTTGGCTATGCTGAATTCAAGCTCCTGCTGCCTAAACCGCAGCTCTCGCTTCTTGAATTCAAGCATAGCCTCCCCATCAACACTGGCAGAGGAAACATTAGACAGCTCGTCCTCCCTGTCCTCGTGGTCGCGATGGATCAGTGCGGCGGCAGAACCGTCGGTTCTACCAGTGAGAGCAGCCCCACCACCTTCCGCACTGTCCTCAGAAGTTATAGCGTCAAGCTGCGCTTCTTGCCACGCCACGATTCTTTGGATCATTTCCAATTTAGTGCCTTGAGAGGAAACACCTCTCTCTGCACACATCTTTTTCAGCGTTTCTGATTTGGAAGCATTTAAAGTTAACAACGTATTTGTTTCCATACTGTTTGATAGGACTATGGCCTTTTTAAAGTTATATTACAACAATTCACTACGTGTACTGGTTGGAATAACCTGAAATGCCTTAGTTCGAGCGCAACACTGGATACCTTCAGTCGTATCCCACCGCTGTACACCAATTTGTTAAGACGGATTTCTGAACTCTGTCCTGGTGGCGCAGAAGTTCAGAAGGCCAACCTAATTACTTGGAACAGGGTAACCTCTGGACAAGCCAGACCAATCAAGGTAGCGATCGCGGCGGTCAAGACTAGGTCTCAAGAGGGGTGAGGGTGACTGAAAGCCCGCAGTGAGCACACAAAGCAAGAGCGCTTACAAACTACTCCAAACAGTTGTTATATCAAAAATATAAACACATTTATTTTAAGGCCTTTAAAACAACGACCGTAGCGAGAAAATCACAATATCACAATATTAAACCAACACATACCATATCAACACAATATATATACAAATACACAGTCGCAAGCGTTTAAAGCACGAAATATGTAGTCCACCTGAAAGGAAAGGAAAACAGGCAGTGCGATAACGCTTTAGACTCAGTTCGCCTTCAGAGGCACCTAACTAGATGGAAGTCCGAGCCCTGCGAAGAGTGGAGCCTTGTACTCAAAGTACCTGCCACGCCGGTGCCAACGGGCAAAAGGGGAAGCTCTTCGGAGGAAGTCAGGCAGTTCGGGTTAGTGCACAGCAGAAGGAGAACAGGTTCCGCAACTCAAGCGCAGCCTCCACAGCAGGCAGAAGCAGAGCGCGAGTACGGCCAAAAGGGTGCTGTTTTTACACAGCAGGGAAAAGCAATGGGATACTGCAGGAGGGCGACCAGATCCTAGCTAAACTACTCACCGGTCCCGGAAGCAAGCAGACCCAGGCTTCTCCACGTTAGTTTCAGCAGCTGGCAGGTTCAGAAGAGCAGGGAATGCCTCATAGTCGTGTAGAGCAAAAAGACGTCCCAATCGACGAAACCAGCACAGTTTGTTGCCGCAGCAGGACAACGGAGCGGCCGTGTGTATTCGAGCCAAATGTACACTCCTCCCTTCAGACTTGGGAACGCCAAGTGTACGAAGCGTGGGAGAGTGACCAGGACTCGAAATACAACACAACCTGGCGGCGGTTACAGAGCAGGACTCCCTTGTAAGCTGGTCAGTCAACTGGATGGCCCAGAGACACTTCCGAAGGCTTACTTGGCAGGAGTTGATGAAGTCGCCGGGAATAGCTGTTCCTGCTATTCCAAAGGTCGAAGCGCCAGTACAGGCCTTCTGGTTCGATCAAAGGAGGAAAGGGTTTCACAGGACGACAGCAGTGCAAAGGAGGATTCCTTCAGCGGGTCACCAGCGATTCCTCGGTCCAGCCTCTTGGTTGCAGGATACTTGGCTCCTGTATTCCTTCGTTCGTGAGAACTCAGGAGATCGACATGGTAGTGGTGTTTCCAGCTCCCTCTTATCCACGGTTCCCTTCGCGCCAAAACGGAGGGGAGCCAATGGGAGATCCGCTCATCAACACACACACCATACGTGGACCAATCACGGACCACGGTGGTCCCAGGCATTCACACTACCCTAGACTCTCTGGCACCCAGGATGTGTATTGGGACCAGACATCCCAGCCCACACCCTGGAGGCACACAAACGACATGTAGAAGCCCGCGAAAGCAACCACGTTTCGCGGGAAAGTACATGCCCAAATAAGGAAGGCCCCGGGTCGCTCTACCTGGGGAAGGTGAAGGGATCAAGACGGTCAGTGGACAAGACAAAGGAGCCTCGTGGTCTGGCCATTTTGGGAGCCAGGCCACCATTTTGGGTTCAGTGCGAAAAACGTGCTCAGAACGCCAAAAGGAGCTCAAAATAAACAAAACGATCGCTGCCACCATTCGAGTCCCTGAATGACTTGCACCGATCAAATACCATCCTAAAAGAGTATCTAGGGTCTGTAGAAGGCTAGAGACCCAAGAGAGCTGTAACTTAGCTTACAGTGCCCTCTTGTGTCGAGTTGCACTAAAATGGCGACACGATTAAAGAAACTACGGGAAACCACGTTCCCCGGTACTGACTGTCTTAAGGGCATGTCAGTTTCCCCGTAAGAAAGGAGCGAAAGCCCAGAGGAGTGCGGCAGAAGGCTGCACTTCTCTGGCAAAGTCAAGAACACGGTCAAAAACAATAGCAAAAAGTTTAGGGGTTGCCACATGGAAGGAAAATTCCCTACAATTACGAAATCTTTCCTAACAAGATGTGATATCAAACTCCCGTCCTATACCATGAGACTTGATATCTCAATGCTTCTAATACCAAACCTGAGACCAGTCCAATAACATGAGATGTGATATCCAAATCCTTCCCCTTCCAAACCTTAGACCCTTCCTTTATCATGAGATGTGATATCCAACTCCTTCCCATTCCACTCCTGAGACCCTTCCTATAGCATGAGATGTGATATCTCAATGCTTCTAATACCAAACCTGAGACCCTTCCTATAACATGGGATGTGATATCCAAGTCCTTCCCATTCCAATCCTGAGACCCTTCCTATAGCATGAGATGTCATATCTCAATGCTTCTAATACCAAACCTGAGACCCTTCCTATAACATGAATTGTGATATCCAAGTCCTTCCCATTCCAATCTTGAGACCTTTCCAATACCAGAGATGTGATATCTCAATGCTTATACCAAACCTGAGATCCTTCCTATGACATGAGATGTGATATCTAAATCCTTCTTATTCCAAACCTGAGACCCTTCCTACAGCATGTGATGTGATATCTCAATGCTTCTAATATCAAAACTGAGACCCGTCCTATAACATGAGATGGGATATCCAACTCCTTCCCGTTCCAAACCTGATACCCTTCCTATAGCATGAGATGTGATATCCAATTCCTTCCCATCCCAATCTGAGACACCTCCGATAGCAGAGATGTGAAATCTCAATGCTTATACCAAACCTGAGACTCTTACTATAACATGAGATGTGATATCTAACTCCTTCCTGTTAAGACGGATTTCTGAACTCTGTCCTGGTGGCGCAGAAGTTCAGAAGGCCAACCTAATTACTTGGAACAGGGTAACCTCTGGACAAGCCAGACCAATCAAGGTAGCGATCGCGGCGGTCAAGACTAGGTCTCAAGAGGGGTGAGGGTGACTGAAAGCCCGCAATGAGCACACAAAGCAAGAGCGCTTACAAACTACTCCAAACAGGTGTTATATCAAAAATATAAACACATTTATTTTAAGGCCTTTAAAACAACGACCGTAGCGAGAAAATCACAATATCACAATATTAAACCAACACATACCATATCAACACAATATATATACAAATACCACAGTCGCTAGCGTTATAAGCACGAAATGTGTAGTCCACCTGAAAGGGAAGGAAAACAGGCAGTGCGATAACGCTTTAGACTCAGTTCGCCTTCAGAGGCACCTAACTAGATGGAAGTCCGAGCCCTGCGAAGAGTGGAGCCTTGTGCTCAAAGTACCTGCCACGCCGGTGCCAACGGGCAAAAGGAGAAGCTCTTCGGAGGAAGTCAGGCAGTTCGAGTTAGTGCACAGCAGAAGGAGAACAGGTTCCGCAACTCAAGCGCAGCCTCCACAGCGGGCAGAAGCAGAGCGCGAGTACGGCCAAAAGGGTGCTGTTTTTACACAGCAGGGAAAAGCAATGGGATACTGCAGGAGAGCGACCAGATCCTAGCTAAACTACTCACCGGTCCCCGAAGCAAGCAGACCCAGGCTTCTCCACGTTAGTTTCAGCAGCTGGCAGGTTCAGAAGAGCAGGGAACGCCTCGTAGTCGTGTAGAGCAAAAAGACGTCCCAATCGACGAAACCAGCACAGTTTGTTGCCGCAGCAGGACAACGGAGCGGCCGTGTGTATCTGAGCCAAATGTACACTCCTCCCTTCAGACTTGGGAACGCCAAGTGTACGAAGCGTGGGAGAGTGACCAGGACTTGAACTACAACACAACCTGGCGCCGGTTACAGAGCAGGACTCGGTATCCAGTCATAATGTCGAATACAATATTTTCGAAAGTAAAAATGTCGAAAATATTTAGTCGAAAAACAAAAATGTCGAAAAACAAAAATGTTGACTTTTTTTCGATTTTTTTCGATTTTATGTGTTAATAATAAATATATTATTAAAATTTTTTTAAAAATAATTAAAGGTATTTCCATGGGGGGTGGGGGTGATGGGGAGGATGGCGATAGGGGTTTGGGATGTTTTTTTTAATAATTAATTAATTATTTAATATTATATTAAAGATTTTTTTAAAATAATTAAAGGTATATCTATGGGGGGTGGGGGGGATGGGGAGGGGGGGGTTGGGGTAGGGGTTTGGGATGGGGGGGTTGGGGGGGGACCCCCCCCCATAATAAATGTTACTATCTGGGTAAAAAATAAAAAAAAAAGTGTTTTGGGTTTTCGATTTTTTTTTCGACATTTTTTTTTCGAAATTATGACTTTTCCTATTATATGTATGTGTTTTCGACTTTTTTACATTCGACATTTTTTTTTCGACATTTTTGCTTTTCGACATTATGTTTTCGACTTTTTGTCTATAAACCGCAGGACTCCCTTGTAAGCTGGTCAGTCAACTGGATGGCCCAGAGACACTTCCGAAGGCTTACTTGGCAGGAGATGATGAAGTCGCCGGGAATAGCTGTTCCTGCTATTCCAAAGGTCGAAGCACCAGTACAGGCCTTCTGGTTCGATCAAAGGAGGAAAGGGTTTCACAGGACGACAGCAGTGCAAAGGAGGATTCCTTCAGCGGGTCACCAGCGATTCCTCGGTCCAGCCTCTTGGTTGCAGGATACTTGGCTCCTGTATTCCTTCGTTCGTGAGAACTCAGGAGATCGACATGGTAGTGGTGTTTCCAGCCCCCTCTTATCCACGGTTCCCTTCGCGCCAAAACGGAGGGGAGCCAATGGGAGATCCGCTCATCAACACACATACTATTCGTGGACCAATCACGGACCACGGTGGTCCCAGGCATTCACACCACCCTAGACTCTCTGGCACCCAGGATGTGTATTGGGACCAGACATCCCAGCCCACACCCTGGAGGCACACAAACGACATGTAGAAGCCCGCGAAAGCAACCACGTTTCGCGGGAAAGTACATGGCCAAATAAGGAAGGCCCCGGGTCGCTCGACCTGGGGAAGGTGAAGGGAGCAAGACGGCCAGTGGACAGGACAAAGGAGCCTCGTGGTCTGGCCATTTTGGGAGCCAGGCCACCATTTTGGGTTCAGTGCGAAAAACGTGCTCAGAACGCCAAAAGGAGCTCAAAATAAACAAAATGATCGCTGCCACCATTCCAGTCCCTGAATGACTTGCACCAATCAAATACCATCCTAAAAGAGTATCTAGGGCCTGTAGAAGGCTAGAGACCCAAGAGAGCTGTAACTTAGCTTACAGTGCCCTCTTGTGTCATGTTGCACTAAAGCCGCAACATGATAAAAGAAACTACGGGCAACAGCGTTCCCCGGTACTGACTGTCTTAAGGGCATGTCAGTTTCCCCGTAAGAAAGGAACGAAAGCCCAGAGGAGTGCGGCAGAAGGCTGCACTTCTCTGGCAAAGTCAAGAACAAGGTGAAAAACAACAGCAAAAAGTTTAGGGGTTGCCACATGGAAGGAAAATTCCCTACAATTATGAAATCTTTCCTAACACTCGCCCCTCCCAGACTATGGACAGGGGGAACTAATCCACCCCTGGATGAGTCTCTTGTTCAGGTCGGTAAAACATTCTGGACAACCCATCAGCATTGCTATGTTGGACACCTGGCCTATGCTCAATAGTGAAATCGAAGCCTTGTAGACTTATGGACCACCTAAGCAACTTTGGATTCTCCCCCTTCATGTTCATTAGCCACTTTAAGGGCTTATGGTCAGTTTGCACAGTGAAGTGGGTCCCATAGAGGTAGGGCCTCAGCTTCCTTAGGGCCCACACAACAGAGAAAAATTCTTTCTCTACCGTGGACCATCTGAGCTCTCTGTCCTTAAGCTGGCGACTAATAAAACCGATAGGGTGTTCCTTACCCTTCTCATCTACTTGTGATAGTACAGCTCCTATCCCAGTGTCAGAGGCGTCCGTCTGCACGATAAAAGGTCTTTGATAATCCGGGGCCCTAAGGACAGGGGCCTGGCACAAGGAGTCTTTTAAGCCATTGAAGGCCTTCTCACACTCGTCGGTCCAAGTTACCTTCTTGGGTTTCTTCGGAGTTGTGAGGGCAGTCAGAGGAGCAGCTATGGTGCCATAGTCTGCCACAAAATTGCGGTAATACCCCGTGAGTCCTAAGAAGGCTCTCACTTGGGTTTGAGTAGTGGGGGTAGGCCAGTCTTGTGCTGCTTGTACTTTACTGGGTAGAGGCTGTATCCTCCCTCCACCTACTTCATGTCCAAGGTAAACCACTGAGCCTTGTCCAATCTGGCATTTACTAGCCTTTATGGTCAAGTGGGCTTTCTGAAGAGCCTGGAGCACAATCCCGTGGTGTTTCACATGGTCTTCCCAGGTGGCACTGAAAACTGCTATATCGTCCAGATATGCAAGACAGAATTCGTCCAACCCATTCAACACATGATTCACAAGCCTCTGGAAAGTGGCAGGTGCATTCTTCAACCCGAACGGCATTGCCCGGAATTGGTAAAGGCCGTCTGGAGTAGAAAATGCTGTCTTCTCCTTGGCATGTTCTGCTAAAGCTATTTGCCAATAGCCAGCAGTGAGGTCAAACGTGCTGAGGTACTTGGAGGCACCCAAAGTATCCACCAGCTCATCTGTTCGAGGCAAGGGGTGTGCATCTGTCTTGGTGACAGCATTCAGAGCCCTGTAATCCACGCAGAACCTCAATTCAGAAGTGCCTGCCTTTGGAACCAGCACCACAGGACTGGACCAAGGACTACTAGAGGGTTCAATCACCCCAAGGTCTAACATCTTGTTGACCTCGGTCTTAATATAAGACCGTACTTTATCTGACATCCTGTATCCCCTACTTTTGGTAGGTACACTGTCTCCTGTGTCAATGTTATGTTTGCACCAAGGTGTCAAACCAGGCGACTGTGAGAACAGGGGGGAAAACTGCCTAAGCAAACTTTTCACCTCAGCCTGTTGATCAGAAGTCAGGTGAGGGGCCACTCGGACACCCTCAATGGAGCTATCTGAAGGACCGCTCTGGAACAGGTCGGGCAGAGGTTCAGACTCCTCTTCCTCAACATCTGAAGCCAGTAGCAGTGCTGCGATTTCGACTCTTGGGAAGAAAGCCTTCAGCCTATTCACGTGAAACACTTTTGGAGCCTGTCCAGGCCTTCCAAGGTCCACTAAATAGTTCACCTCACCCAGGGGCTCCACCACTGTGTAAGGGCCTGACCATTTGTCCTGTAAAGCTCGAGGCCTTATTGGATTCATGATCAGGACTTGCTGACCAGGTGTAAAGTTGATGAGGGAAGCTTTCTGGTCGTACCAATGTTTCACCAGCGCTTGCCCTGCCTTCAATTTATCTCTAGCCAAGCCCATCAGAAGTACCATCCGTTTTCTGAGCCCTAGCACATAATCAACTACGTTGGTAGTAACAGGGGGAGTGGGCATCTCCCATCCCTCTTTGACGATGGCTAAGGGTCCCCGTACGGGATGACCGAACAGAAGTTCGAAGGGGCTGAAGCCAACACCCTCCTGTGGTACCTCTCGGTAGGCAAACAGTAAGCATGCTAAAAGAAGATCCCATTTTCTTCTCTGGGGTTCCTCCAGAGCCCCAATCATGCTCTTTAACGTTCTGTTGAAACGTTCCACCAGACCATTGGTCTGGGGGTGGTATGCAGAAGAGAACTTGTAGGTGACCCCACATTCTTTCCACATAGCCTGCATATACTTCGACATAAAGTTGCTGCCACGATCTGACACTTCTTTAGGGAAGCCAACCCTAGTAAATATGCCGAGTAAAGCTTTTGCAACTGACTTGGCAGTTACAGTCTTCAATGGGATGGCCTCAGGATACCTGGTTGCATGGTCGACCAGCACCAGGATAAACCTATTGCCTGAGGATGTTTGCGGGTCAAGGGGACCAACGATGTCGATCCCTACCCTTTCAAATGGTACCCCCACAACTGGGAGCGGTACCAACGGAGCTTGGATTGTCGCGCCAACCTTACCAGACAACTGGCAGGAGGCACAACTCCTGCAGTGACTTTCTACTTGCACCCCCATCTTGGGCCAGTAGAAGTGCATGGATAACCTTTGCTAGGTCCTCTTCATACCAAGGTGACCAGCAAGGGGAACTTCATGCGCCAACTGCAGGAGGAAGGGCCTAACAGCAAGGGGAACCACCAACCTCCTATGGTCTCCTTCTGTAGACTCTGTGGGCTCACTATACAGGAGTCCTCCTTCCCAATAAATCCTATGCTTCCCAGGAGGTTCACCCTCAAGCTGGGAGCAGGCCTGTCTCCTTAGGCCTTCCAGAGATGGGCACTCACGTTGGCCTTTACTGAATTCGTCCCTATCAGGACCTCCTTCAACTAACAAGTCTTTTAGTTCAGGATGATCGTTGGGGTCGAATACTTCAGGCATCGCCACCTCCTCGTCAGGCCCGGGCGATTGACCAACTTCCTCCACCGCAGTGGTAGGCGAGCTCGGGGGAATATTCTCTTTCCCTCGTTTTGACTTGTAGACTCCTTTCGCCTTGGGTTTCCCCTTCGGCTGGGGCGGCGTATTGGACTTGGCCAATGCTGCCCGTGCTTGAGACCGTGTGTAGGGTCTTTCGGCAGTGTCTCCTACGAGCCCTAAAGCTCTGAGATCATTACCCAACAAGACCTTTCCCGGGACGTTTCTCTGAATGCTCACTGGAATCCTGACTGCTGTACCATTTAAAGTAAGATTTACAGGGATCACGGGAAACATACGGAGGGGGCCGTCAGCCAACTTAGTGGGCATCAGAGTAGCTCTGGCAACTTCCTCTGAGTCTACCAAGGTAGAATCCACTACAGTGCGACTGCACCCACTATCCCTAAGAGCTGGAGTATCCACTCCATTGATCAGCACACTGTCTTTAAAGTAGTGCTTGGTATTATCCGGAATCCTAGCATAAGCCTCTGCGACTTTAGGCTCCCAGGAACCCAGGGACACTAAAACTACCTCAGCCTCTATTCCGCTGGGAAATGAGTCTGAGGAGAAGGATGCTCCTGTAATCTCTTCTTCCTCGTAGGAGGAGAAGGCCAGATTAGCGGAGTGGACCCCCAAAGGTCTAACCTTACACCGGGGATCCCCCTTCACATGGTCAGTTGCTCCACAAGAAAAACAAGCCCCAGTGGGTCTGTTTACGTAGGGAGGCTTATTGTAACCAGAGTTCTGTTTCGGAGGCTGACCTCCACTACCCTGTGAGTTCTCTTGTGTCTTACCCTTGTTTTTCTTTTTGTGGCCCTTATGGGAAGAAGATTTAGCAGATTCCCCACCCTCCATATCTTTGGACTTTTTCCCTTCCTCCTGCTTACCAGGATGAGTTTTGTCCTTATGGGACACTCGATGTGACACCCATAAGTCTGCTGCAATGGCCAGCTTCTTAGGATCTATCTCCTTCGATTCGGCCAAATGCTGCTTAAGCTCCGGGGAAGAAAAAGCAAAAATATGTTCCAGCATGACAAGATTTATCATGCCTTCGAAGGTAGAAACCTTATAACCTTCGACCCAGCCAGTTAAGTTTTTCAAAGATTCAGCGACATAAGATACCTAAGTACCACCTTCCTTTTTCTTATACTCTCGAAAACGCTTTAAATATTGGGCCGGAGTCTTCCCAAACTTTAAAATGAGAGTTTGCTTTAACATTGCGAAATCAGCCCGCTCAGCCTTCGACATTTCCATAATGGCACTACAGCCAGAATGGGGCAGTCTACTGAGCAACCACGCAATCTTATCAGCATTGTCAACTTCTTGAACCTCGCATGCATACTCAAACGCATTCAGCCAGTCCATAATGTCATTCCTTTCTTCATACACACTGAGCAGATCTTTCGGAAACCGTGGATGAGAGGAAGCCCCAGACCCATGTCTAGGACCCTTGGACCCATTTGCAACCTGAAGCTTGGCCAGTTCCAACTGGTGATCCCTGTCTTTCTGTTTTTCTGCCTGTTCGATTTTTAGTTTGGCTATGCTGAATTCAAGCTCCTGCTGCCTAAACCGCAGCTCTTGCTTCTTGAATTCAAGCATAGCCTCCCCATCAACACTGGCAGAGGAAACATTAGACATCACATCCTCCCTGTCCTCGTGGTCGCGATGGATCAGTGCAGCGGCAGAACCGTCGGTTCTACCAGTGAGAGCAGCCCCACCACCTTCTGCACTGTCCTCAGAAGTTATAGCGTCAAGCTGCGCTTCTTGCCACGCCACGATTCTCTGGATCATTTCCAATTTTGTGCCTTGAGAGGAAACACCTCTCTCCGCACACATCTTTTTCAGCGTTTCTGATTTGGAAGCATTTAAAGTTAACAAGGTATTTGTTTCCATACTGTTTGATAGGACTTTGGCCTTTTTAAAGTTATACTACAACAATTCACTACGTGTACTGGTTGGAATAACCTGAAATGCCTTAGTTCGAGCGCAACACTGGATACCTTCAGTCGTATCCCACCGCTGCCACCAATTTGTTAAGACGGATTTCTGAACTCTGTCCTGGTGGCGCAGAAGTTCAGAAGGCCAACCTAATTACTTGGAACAGGGTAACCTCTGGACAAGCCAGACCAATCAAGGTAGCGATCGCGGCGGTCAAGACTAGGTCTCAAGAGGGGTGAGGGTGTCTGAAAGCCCGCAATGAGCACACAAAGCAAGAGCGCTTACAAACTACTCCAAACAGGTGTTATATCAAAAATATAAACACATTTATTTTAAGGCCTTTAAAACAACGACCGTAGCGAGAAAATCACAATATCACAATATTAAACCAACACATACCATATCAACACAATGGCCCTCATTACGACCCTGGCGGAGTGGGTTTACGCCAGCGGTATTCGTGGCGGACCCGTCCGCCCTACTACGAGTTCCCGTAGCGCCATGGAGCCTTTCTCCGCCTGGTTTTTCCGGGCGGAGAAATCCATGGCGCTACGGGACCTTGTTGTTAATTACGCCACCGTACTTTACGGTGGCGTAATTTACTCCTTCCCCACTCCCATTATACCCTATGGGGCAAAAATGGGAATGGGGAAGGGTAAAATGGGGATTGGGGATTTACCGCCCCGCCAAGGTCGGAATGGGGCGGAAAATCCGCCAACCCCCATGGCGGTATCGGCAGCTTTCCGCCGTGCTCCGAGGTGCATTTAGCACCGCGATTTCCGCCAGGGTCGTAATGAGGGCCAATATATATACAAATACCACAGTCGCTAGCGTTATAAGCACGAAATGTGTAGTCCACCTGAAAGGGAAGGAAAACAGGCAGTGTGATAACGCTTTAGACTCAGTTCGCTTTAGAGGCACCTAACTAGATGGAAGTCCGAGCCCTGCGAAGAGTGGAGCCTTGTGCTCAAAGTACCTGCCACGCCGGTGCCAACGGGCAAAAGGAGAAGCTCTTTGGAGGAAGTCAGGCAGTTCGGGTTAGTGCACAGCAGAAGGAGAACAGGTTCCGCAACTCAAGCGCAGCCTCCACAGCGGGCAGAAGCAGAGCGCGAGTACGGCCAAAAGGGTGCTGTTTTTACACAGCAGGGAAAAGCAATGGGATACTGCAGGAGGGCGACCAGATCCTAGCTAAACTACTCACCGGTCCCCGAAGCAAGCAGACCCAGGCTTCTCCACGTTAGTTTCAGCAGCTGGCAGGTTCAGAAGAGCAGGGAACGCCTCGTAGTCGTGTAGAGCAAAAAGACGTCCCAATCGACGAAACCAGCACAGTTTGTTGCCGCAGCAGGACAACGGAGCGGCCGTGTGTATCTGAGCCAAATGTACACTCCTCCCTTCAGACTTGGGAACGCCAAGTGTACGAAGCGTGGGAGAGTGACCAGGACTTGAAATACAACACAACCTGGCGGCGGTTACAGAGCAGGACTCCCTTGTAAGCTGGTCAGTCAACTGGATGGCCCAGAGACACTTCCGAAGGCTTACTTGGCAGGAGATGATGAAGTCGCCGGGAATAGCTGTTCCTGCTATTCCAAAGGTCGAAGCACCAGTACAGGCCTTCTGGTTCGATCAAAGGAGGAAAGGGTTTCACAGGACGACAGCAGTGCAAAGGAGGATTCCTTCAGCGGGTCACCAGCGATTCCTCGGTCCAGCCTCTTGGTTGCAGGATACTTGGCTCCTGTATTCCTTCGTTCGTGAGAACTCAGGAGATCGACATGGTAGTGGTGTTTCCAGCCCCCTCTTATCCACGGTTCCCTTCGCGCCAAAACGGAGGGGAGCCAATGGGAGATCCGCTCATCAACACACATACCATTCGTGGACCAATCACGGACCACGGTGGTCCCAGGCATTCACACCACCCTAGACTCTCTGGCACCCAGGATGTGTATTGGGACCAGACATCCCAGCCCACACCCTGGAGGCACACAAACGACATGTAGAAGCCCGCGAAAGCAACCACGTTTCGCGGGAAAGTACATGCCCAAATAAGGAAGGCCCCGGGTCGCTCGACCTGGGGAAGGTGAAGGGAGCAAGACGGTCAGTGGACAGGACAAAGGAGCCTCGTGGTCTGGCCATTTTGGGAGCCAGGCCACCATTTTGGGTTCAGTGCGAAAAACGTGCTCAGAACGCCAAAAGGAGCTCAAAATAAACAAAACGATCGCTGCCACCATTCCAGTCCCTGAATGACTTGCACCGATCAAATACCATCCTAAAAGAGTATCTAGGGCCTGTAGAAGGCTAGAGACCCAAGAGAGCTGTAACTTAGCTTACAGTGCCCTCTTGTGTCATGTTGCACTAAAGCCGCAACATGATAAAAGAAACTACGGGCAACAGCGTTCCCCGGTACTGACTGTCTTAAGGGCATGTCAGTTTCCCCGTAAGAAAGGAGCGAAAGCCCAGAGGAGTGCGGCAGAAGGCTGCACTTCTCTGGCAAAGTCAAGAACAAGGTGAAAAACAACAGCAAAAAGTTTAGGGGTTGCCACATGGAAGGAAAATTCCCTACAATTATGAAATCTTTCCTAACACTTCCCGTTCCAAACCTGAGACCCTTCCTATAGCATGAGATGCGATATCCAACTCCTTCCCATTCCAATCCTGAGACCCTTCCCATAGCATGAGATGTGATATCTCAATGCTTCTAATACCAAACCTGTGATCCTTCCTATAACAAGAGATGTGATATCCAAATCCTTCCCCTTCCAAATCTGAGACCCTCCCTTTAGCATGAGATGTGATATCTCAATGCCTCTAATACCAAACCTGAGATCCTTCCGATAGCATGAGATGTGATATCTCAATGCTTCTAATACCAAACCTGAGATCCTTCCTATAACATGAGATGTGATATCCAAATCCTTCCCCTTCCATTCCTGAGACCCTCCCTTTAGCATGAGATGTGATATCCAACTCCTTCCCATTCCAATCCTGAGACCCTTCTGATAGCATGAGATGTGATATCTCAATGCCTCTAATACCAAACCTGAGATCCTACATCTAACATGAAATGTGATATCCAACTCCTCCCCTTTCCAAACGTGAGACCCTCCCTATAGAATGAGATGTGATATCCAAGTCCTTCCCATTCCAATCCTGAGACCCTTCCTATAGCATGAGATGTGATATCTCAATGCTTCTAATACCAAACCTGAGACCCTTCCTATAACGTAAGATGGGATATCCAACTCCTTCCCATTCCAATCCTGAGACCCTTCCGATAGCAGAGATGTGATATCTCAATGCTTATACCAAACCTGAGACCCTTCCTGTGGCATGAGATGTCATATACAACTCCTTCACATTCCAATCCTGAGACCCTTCCTATAGCATGAGATGTGATATCTCAATACTTATACCAAACCTGAGACCCTTCCTATAGCATGAGATTTGATATCTCAATGCTTCTAATACCAAACCTGAGATCCTTCCGATAGCATGAGATGTGATATCTGAATGCTTCTAATACCAAACCTGAGATCATTCCTATAACACGAGATGTAATATCCAAATCCTTCCCTTTCCAAACCTGAGACCCTCCCTTTAGCATGAGATGTGATATCCAACTACTTCCCATTCCAATCCTGAGAATCTTCCTATAGCATGAGAAGTGATATCTCCATGCTTATACCAAACCTGAGACCCTTCCTATAGCATGAGATGTGATATCCAAATCCTTCCCATTCCAATCCTCAGACCCTTCCTATAGCATGAGATGTGATATCTCAATGCTTATACCAAACCTGAGAGCCTTCCTATAGCATGAGATGTGATATCCAAATCCTTCCCATTCCAATCCTCAGACCCTTCCTATAGCATGAGAAGTGATATCTCCATGCTTATACCAAACCTGAGACCCTTCCTATAGCATGAGATGTGATATCCAAATCCTTCCCATTCCAATCCTCAGACCCTTCCTATAGCATGAGATGTGATATCTCAATGCTTATACCAAACCTGAGAGCCTACCTATAGCATGAGATGTGATATCCAACTCCTTCCCGTTCCAAACCTGAGACCCTTTCTATAGCATATGTGATATCCAACTCCTTCCCATTCCAAACATGAGACCCTTCCTATAGCATATGTGATATCCAACTCCTTCCCATTCCAAACATGAGACCCTTCCTATAGCAAGAATGTAATATCCAACTCCTACCCATTCCAATCCTGAGACCATTCCTATAGCATGAGATGTGATATCTCAATGCTTTTAAAACCAAACCTGAAATACTTCCTATGACATGAGATGTGATATCCAATTCCTTCCCATTCCAAACCTGAGATCCTTCCTACAGCATGCGATGTGATATCTCAATGCTTCTAATACCAAACCTGAGACCCGTCCTATAACATGAGATGGGATATCCAACTCCTTCCCGTTCCAAACCTGATACCCTTCCTATAGCATGAGATGTGATATCCAACTCCTTCCCATTCCAATCCTGAGACCCTTCTGATAGCATGAGATGTGATATCTCAATGCTTCTAATACCAAACCTGTGATCCTTCCTATAGCATGAGATGTTATATCCAACTCCTTCCAATTCCAATCCTGAGACCCTTCCTACAGCATGAGATGTGATATCTCAATGCTTCTAATACCAAACCTGAGACCCTTCCTATAACATGAGATGGGAATATCCAACTCCTTCCCATCCCAATCCTGAGACACCTCCGATAGAAGAGATGTGATATCTCAATGCTTATACCAAACCTGAGACTCTTCCTATAACATGAGATATGATATCCAACTCCTTCCCGTTCCAAACCTGAGACCCTTCCTATAGCATGAGATGTGATATCCAACTCCTTCCCATTCCAATCCTGAGACCCTTCTGATAGCATGAGATATGATATCTCAATGCTTCTAATACCAAACCTGTGATCCTTCCTATAGCATGAGATGTGATATCCAACTCCTACCGATTCCAATCCTGAGACCCTTCCTACAGCATGAGATGTGATATCTCAATGCTTCTAATACCAAACCTGAGACCCTTCCTATAACATGAGATGGGAATATCCAACTCCTTCCCATTCCAATCCTGAGACCCTTCCGATAGCAGAGATGTGATATCTCAATGCTTATACCAAACCTGAGATCCTTCCTATAACATGAGATGGGAATATCCAACTCCTTCCCATTCCAATCCTGAGACCCTTCCGATAGCAGAGATGTGATATCTCAATGCTTATACCAAACCTGAGATCCTTCCTATAACATGAGATGTGATATCCAACTCCTTCCCATTCCAATCCTGAGACCCTTCCTATAGCATGAGATGTGATATCTCACTGCTTATACCAAACCTGAGACCCTTCCTATAGCATGAGATGTGATATCCAACTCCTTCCCATTCCAATCCTGAGACCCTTCCTATAGCATGAGATGTGATATCTCAATGCTTCTAATATCAAACTTGAGACCCTCCCTATAGCATGAGATGTGATATCCAAGTCCTTCCCATTCCAATCCTGAGACACTTCCTATTGCATGATATGTGATATCCAATGCTTCTAATACCAAACCTGAGACCCTTCATATAGCATGAGATGTGATATCTCACTGCTTATACCAAACCTGAGACCCTTCCTATAGCATGAGATGTGATATCCAACTCCTTCCCATTCCAATCCTGAGACCCTTCCTATAGCATGAGATGTGATATCTCAATGCTTCTAATATCAAACTTGAGACCCTCCCTATAGCATGAGATGTGATATCCAAGTCCTTCCCATTCCAATCCTGAGACACTTCCTATAGCATGATATGTGATATCCAATGCTTCTAATACCAAACCTGAGACTCTTCCTATAACAATCACATCTCATGCTATAGGAAGGGTCTCAGGTTTGGTATAAGCATTGAGATATCACATCTCTGCTATCGGAAGGGTCTCAGGATTGGAATGGGAAGGAGTTGGATATTCCCATCTCATGTTATAGGAAGGGTCTCAGGTTTGGTATTAGAAGCATTGAGATATCACATCTCATGCTGTAGGAAGGGTCTCAGGATTGGAATTGGAAGGAGTTGGATATCACATCTCATGCTATAGGAAGGATCACAGGTTTGGTATTAGAAGCATTGAGATATCACATCTCATGCTATCAGAAGGGTCTCAGGATTGGATGGGAAGGAGTTGGATATCACATCTCATGCTATAGGAAGGGTCTCAGGTTTGGAACGGGAAGGAGTTGGATATCATATCTCATGTTATAGGAAGAGTCTCAGGTTTGGTATAAGCATTGAGATATCACATCTCTTCTATCGGAGGTGTCTCAGGATTGGGATGGGAAGGAGTTGGATATTCCCATCTCATGTTATAGGAAGGGTCTCAGGTTTGGTATTAGAAGCATTGAGATATCACATCTCATGCTGTAGGAAGGGTCTCAGGATTGGAATTGGAAGGAGTTGGATATCACATCTCATGCTATAGGAAGGATCACAGGTTTGGTATTAGAAGCATTAAGATATCACATCTCATGCTATCAGAAGGGTCTCAGGATTGGAATGGGAAGGAGTTGGATATCACATCTCATGCTATAGGAAGGGTATCAGGTTTGGAACGGGAAGGAATTGGATATCACATCTCATGTCATAGGAAGTATTTCAGGTTTGGTTTTAAAAGCATTGAGATATCACATCTCATGCTATAGGAATGGTCTCAGGATTGGAATGGGTAGGAGTTGGATATTACATTCTTGCTATAGGAAGGGTCTCATGTTTGGAATGGGAAGGAGTTGGATATCACATATGCTATAGAAAGGGTCTCAGGTTTGGAACGGGAAGGAGTTGGATATCACATCTCATGCTATAGGTAGGCTCTCAGGTTTGGTATAAGCATTGAGATATCACATCTCATGCTATAGGAAGGGTCTGAGGATTGGAATGGGAAGGATTTGGATATCACATCTCATGCTATAGGAAGGGTCTCAGGTTTGGTATAAGCATGGAGATATCACTTCTCATGCTATAGGAAGTGTCTCAGGATTGGAATGGGAAGGAGTTGGATATCACATCTCATGTTATAGGAAGGATCTCAGGTTTGGTATTAGAAGCATTGAGACATCACATCTCATGCTATAGGAAGATTCTCAGGATTGGAATGGGAAGTAGTTGGATATCACATCTCATGCTAAAGGGAGGGTCTTAGGTTTGGAAAGGGAAGGATTTGGATATTACATCTCGTGTTATAGGAATGATCTCAGGTTTGGTATTAGAAGCATTCAGATATCACATCTCATGCTATCGGAAGGATCTCAGGTTTGGTATTAGAAGCATTGAGATATCAAATCTCATGCTATAGGAAGGGTCGCAGGATTGGAATGGGAAGGAGTTCGATATCACATCTCATGCTATAGGAAGGGTCTCAGGTTTGGTATAAGTATTGAGATATCACATCTCATGCTATAGGAAGGGTCTCAGGATTGGAATGGGAAGGAGTTGTATATGACATCTCATGCCACAGGAAGGGTCTCAGGTTTGGTATAAGCATTGAGATATCACATCTCTGCTATCGGAAGGGTCTCAGGATTGGAATGGGAAGGAGTTGGATATCCCATCTTACGTTATAGGAAGGGTCTCAGGTTTGGTATTAGAAGCATTGAGATATCACATCTCATGCTATAGGAAGGGTCTCAGGATTGGAATGGGAAGGACTTGGATATCACATCTCATTCTATAGGGAGGGTCTCACGTTTGGAAAGGGAAGGAGTTGGATATCACATTTCATGTTAGATGTAGGATCTCAGGTTTGGTATTAGAGGCATTGAGATATCACATCTCATGCTATCAGAAGGGTCTCAGGATTGGAATGGGAAGGAGTTGGATATCACATCTCATGCTAAAGGGAGGGTCTCAGGAATGGAAGGGGAAGGATTTGGATATCACATCTCATGTTATAGGAAGGATCTCAGGTTTGGTATTAGAAGCATTGAGATATCACATCTCATGCTATCGGAAGGATCTCAGGTTTGGTATTAGAGGCATTGAGATATCACATCTCATTCTAAAGGGAGGGTCTCAGATTTGGAAGGGGAAGGATTTGGATATCACATCTCTTGTTATAGGAAGGATCACAGGTTTGGTATTAGAAGCATTGAGATATCACATCTCATGCTATGGGAAGGGTCTCAGGATTGGAATGGGAAGGAGTTGGATATCGCATCTCATGCTATAGGAAGGGTCTCAGGTTTGGAACGGGAAGTGTTAGGAAAGATTTCATAATTGTAGGGAATTTTCCTTCCATGTGGCAACCCCTAAACTTTTTGCTGTTGTTTTTCACCTTGTTCTTGACTTTGCCAGAGAAGTGCAGCCTTCTGCCGCACTCCTCTGGGCTTTCGCTCCTTTCTTACGGGGAAACTGACATGCCCTTAAAACAGTCAGTACCGGGGAACGCTGTTGCCCGTAGTTTCTTTTATCATGTTGCGGCTTTAGTGCAACATGACACAAGAGGGCACTGTAAGCTAAGTTACAGCTCTCTTGGGTCTCTAGCCTTCTACAGGCCCTAGATACTCTTTTAGGATGGTATTTGATCGGTGCAAGTCATTCAGGGACTGGAATGGTGGCAGCGATCGTTTTGTTTATTTTGAGCTCCTTTTGGCGTTCTGAGCACGTTTTTCGCACTGAAGCCAAAATGGTGGCCTGGCTCCCAAAATGGCCAGACCACGAGGCTCCTTTGTCCTGTCCACTGACCGTCTTGCTCCCTTCACCTTCCCCAGGTCGAGCGACCCGGGGCCTTCCTTATTTGGGCATGTACTTTCCCGCAAAACGTGGTTGCTTTCGCGGGCTTCTACATGTCGTTTGTGTGCCTCCAGGGTGTGGGCTGGGATGTCTGGTCCCAATACACATCATCCTGGGTGCCAGAGAGTCTAGGGTGGTGTGAATGCCTGGGACCACCGTGGTCCGTGATTGGTCCACGAATGGTATGTGTGTTGATGAGCGGATCTCCCATTGGCTCCCCTCCGTTTTGGCGCGAAGGGAACCGTGGATAAGAGGGGGCTGGAAACACCACTACCATGTCGATCTCCTGAGTTCTCACGAACGAAGGAATACAGGAGCCAAGTATCCTGCAACCAAGAGGCTGGACCGAGGAATCGCTGGTGACCCGCTGAAGGAATCCTCCTTTGCACTGCTGTCGTCCTGTGAAACCCTTTCCTCCTTTGATCGAACCAGAAGGCCTGTACTGGTGCTTCGACCTTTGGAATAGCAGGAACAGCAATTCCCGGCGACTTCATCATCTCCTGCCAAGTAAGCCTTCGGAAGTGTCTCTGGGCCATCCAGTTGACTGACCAGCTTACAAGGGAGTCCTGCTCTGTAACCGCCGCCAGGTTGTGTTGTATTTCAAGTCCTGGTCACTCTCCCACGCTTCGTACACTTGGCGTTCCCAAGTCTGAAGGGAGGAGTGTACATTTGGCTCAGATACACACGGCCGCTCCGTTGTCCTGCTGCGGCAACAAACTGTGCTGGTTTCGTCGATTGGGACGTCTTTTTGTTCTACACGACTACGAGGCGTTCCCTGCTCTTCTGAACCTGCCAGCTGCTGAAACTAACGTGGAGAAGCCTGGGTCTGCTTGCTTCGGGGACCGGTGAGTAGTTTAGCTAGGATCTGGTCGCCCTCCTGCAGTATCCCATTGCTTTTCCCTGCTGTGTAAAAACAGCACCCTTTTGGCCGTACTCGCGCTCTGCTTCTGCCCGCTGTGGAGGCTGCGCTTGAGTTGCGGAACCTGTTCTCCTTCTGCTGTGCACTAACCCGAACTGCCTGACTTCCTCCGAAGAGCTTCTCCTTTTGCCCGTTGGCACCGGCGTGGCAGGTACTTTGAGCACAAGGCTCCACTCTTCGCAGGGCTCGGACTTCCATCTAGTTAGGTGCCTCTGAAGGCGAACTGAGTCTAAAGCGTTATCACACTGCCTGTTTTCCTTCCCTTTCAGGTGGACTACACATTTCGTGCTTATAACGCTAGCGACTGTGGTATTTGTATATATATTGGCCCTCATTACGACCCTGGCGGAAATCGCGGTGCTAAATGCACCTCGGAGCACGGCGGAAAGCTGCCGATACCGCCATGGGGGTTGGCGGATTTTCCGCCCCATTCCGACCTTGGCGGGGCGGTAAATCCCCAATCCCCATTTTACCCTTCCCCATTCCCATTTTTGCCCCATAGGGTATAATGGGAGTGGGGAAGGAGTTAATTACGCCACCGTAAAGTACGGTGGCGTAATTAACAACAAGGTCCCGTAGCGCCATGGATTTCTCCGCCCGGAAAAACCAGGCGGAGAAAGGCTCCATGGCGCTACGGGAACTCGTAGTAGGGCGGACGGGTCCGCCACGAATACCGCTGGCGTAAACCCACTCCGCCAGGGTCGTAATGAGGGCCATTGTGTTGATATGGTATGTGTTGGTTTAATATTGTGATATTGTGATTTTCTCGCTACGGTCGTTGTTTTAAAGGCCTTAAAATAAATGTGTTTATATTTTTGATATAACACCTGTTTGGAGTAGTTTGTAAGCGCTCTTGCTTTGTGTGCTCATTGCGGGCTTTCAGTCACCCTCACCCCTCTTGAGACCTAGTCTTGACCGCCGCGATCGCTACCTTGATTGGTCTGGCTTGTCCAGAGGTTACCCTGTTCCAAGTAATTAGGTTGGCCTTCTGAACTTCTGCGCCACCAGGACAGAGTTCAGAAATCCGTCTTAACAAATTGGTGGCAGCGGTGGGATACGACTGAAGGTATCCAGTGTTGCGCTCGAACTAAGGCATTTCAGGTTATTCCAACCAGTACACATAGTGAATTGTTGTAGTATAACTTTAAAAAGGCCATAGTCCTATCAAACAGTATGGAAACAAATACCTTGTTAACTTTAAATGCTTCCAAATCAGAAACGCTGAAAAAGATGTGTGCGGAGAGAGGTGTTTCCTCTCAAGGCACAAAATTGGAAATGATCCAGAGAATCGTGGCGTGGCAAGAAGCGCAGCTTGACGCTATAACTTCTGAGGACAGTGCAGAAGGTGGTGGGGCTGCTCTCACTGGTAGAACCGACGGTTCTGCCGCTGCACTGATCCATCGCGACCACGAGGACAGGGAGGATGTGATGTCTAATGTTTCCTCTGCCAGTGTTGATGGGGAGGCTATGCTTGAATTCAAGAAGCAAGAGCTGCGGTTTAGGCAGCAGGAGCTTGAATTCAGCATAGCCAAACTAAAAATCGAACAGGCAGAAAAACAGAAAGACAGGGATCACCAGTTGGAACTGGCCAAGCTTCAGGTTGCAAATGGGTCCAAGGGTCCTAGACATGGGTCTGGGGCTTCCTCTCATCCACGGTTTCCGAAAGATCTGCTCAGTGTGTATGAAGAAAGGAATGACATTATGGACTGGCTGAATGCGTTTGAGTATGCATGCGAGGTTCAAGAAGTTGACAATGCTGATAAGATTGCGTGGTTGCTCAGTAGACTGCCCCATTCTGGCTGTAGTGCCATTATGGAAATGTCGAAGGCTGAGCGGGCTGATTTCGCAATGTTAAAGCAAACTCTCATTTTAAAGTTTGGGAAGACTCCGGCCCAATATTTAAAGCGTTTTCGAGAGTATAAGAAAAAGGAAGGTGGTACTTGGGTATCTTATGTCGCTGAATCTTTGAAAAACTTAACTGGCTGGGTCGAAGGTTATAAGGTTTCTACCTTCGAAGGCATGATAAATCTTGTCATGCTGGAACATATTTTTGCTTCTTCTTCCCCGGAGCTTAAGCAGCATTTGGCCGATTCGAAGGAGATAGATCCTAAGAAGCTGGCCATTGCAGCAGACTTATGGGTGTCACATCGAGTGTCCCATAAGGACAAAACTCATCCTGGTAAGCAGGAGGAAGGGAAAAAGTCCAAAGATATGGAGGGTGGGGAATCTGCTAAATCTTCTTCCCATAAGGGCCACAAAAAGAAAAACAAGGGTAAGACACAAGAGAACTCACAGGGTAGTGGAGGTCAGCCTCCGAAACAGAACTCTGGTTACAATAAGCCTCCCTACGTAAACAGACCCACTGGGGCTTGTTTTTCTTGTGGAGCAACTGACCATGTGAAGGGGGATCCCCGGTGTAAGGTTAGACCTTTGGGGTCCACTCCGCTAATCTGGCCTTCTCCTCCTACGAGGAAGAAGAGATTACAGGAGCATCCTTCTCCTCAGACTCATTTCCCAGCGGAATAGAGGCTGAGGTAGTTTTAGTGTCCCTGGGTTCCTGGGAGCCTAAAGTCGCAGAGGCTTATGCTAGGATTCCGGATAATACCAAGCACTACTTTAAAGACAGTGTGCTGATCAATGGAGTGGATACTCCAGCTCTTAGGGATAGTGGGTGCAGTCGCACTGTAGTGGATTCTACCTTGGTAGACTCAGAGGAAGTTGCCAGAGCTACTCTGATGCCCACTAAGTTGGCTGACGGCCCCCTCCGTATGTTTCCCGTGATCCCTGTAAATCTTACTTTAAATGGTACAGCAGTCAGGATTCCAGTGAGCATTCAGAGAAACGTCCCGGGAAAGGTCTTGTTGGGTAATGATCTCAGAGCTTTAGGGCTCGTAGGAGACACTGCCGAAAGACCCTACACATGGTCTCAAGCACGGGCAGCATTGGCCAAGTCCAATACGCCGCCCCAGCCGAAGGGGAAACCCAAGGCGAAAGGAGTCTACAAGTCAAAACGAGGGAAAGAGAATATTCCCCCGAGCTCGCCTACCACTGCGGTGGAGGAAGTTGGTCAATCGCCCGGGCCTGACGAGGAGGTGGCGATGCCTGAAGTATTCGACCCCAACGATCATCCTGAACTAAAAGACTTGTTAGTTGAAGGAGGTCCTGATAGGGACGAATTCAGTAAAGGCCAACGTGAGTGCCCATCTCTGGAAGGCCTAAGGAGACAGGCCTGCTCCCAGCTTGAGGGTGAACCTCCTGGGAAGCATAGGATTTATTGGGAAGGAGGACTCCTGTATAGTGTGCCCACAGAGTCTACAGAAGGAGACCATAGGAGGTTGGTGGTTCCCCTTGCTGTTAGGCCCTTCCTCCTGCAGTTGGCGCATGAAGTTCCCCTTGCTGGTCACCTTGGTATGAAGAGGACCAAGCAAAGGTTATCCATGCACTTCTACTGGCCCAAGATGGGGGTGCAAGTAGAAAGTCACTGCAGGAGTTGTGCCTCCTGCCAGTTGTCTGGTAAGGTTGGCGCGACAATCCAAGCTCCGTTGGTACCGCTCCCAGTTGTGGGGGTACCATTTGAAAGGGTAGGGATCGACATCGTTGGTCCCCTTGACCCGCAAACATCCTCGGGCAATAGGTTTATCCTGGTGCTGGTCGACCATGCAACCAGGTATCCTGAGGCCATCCCATTGAAGACTGTAACTGCCAAGTCAGTTGCAAAAGCTTTACTCGGCATATTTACTAGGGTTGGCTTCCCTAAAGAAGTGTCAGATCGTGGCAGCAACTTTATGTCGAAGTATATGCAGGCTATGTGGAAAGAATGTGGGGTCACCTACAAGTTCTCTTCTGCATACCACCCCCAGACCAATGGTCTGGTGGAACGTTTCAACAGAACGTTAAAGAGCATGATTGGGGCTCTGGAGGAACCCCAGAGAAGAAAATGGGATCTTCTTTTACCATGCTTACTGTTTGCCTACCGAGAGGTACCACAGGAGGGTGTTGGCTTCAGCCCCTTCGAACTTCTGTTCGGTCATCCCGTACGGGGACCCTTAGCCATCGTCAAAGAGGGATGGGAGATGCCCACTCCCCCTGTTACTACCAACGTAGTTGATTATGTGCTAGGGCTCAGAAAACGGATGGTACTTCTGATGGGCTTGGCTAGTGATAAATTGAAGGCAGGGCAAGCGCTGGTGAAACATTGGTACGACCAGAAAGCTTCCCTCATCAACTTTACACCTGGTCAGCAAGTCCTGATCATGAATCCAATAAGGCCTCGAGCTTTACAGGACAAATGGTCAGGCCCTTACACAGTGGTGGAGCCCCTGGGTGAGGTGAACTATTTAGTGGACCTTGGAAGGCCTGGACAGGCTCCAAAAGTGTTTCACGTGAATGGGCTGAAGGCTTTCTTCCCAAGAGTCGAAATCGCAGCACTGCTACTGGCTTCAGATGTTGAGGAAGAGGAGTCTGAACCTCTGCCCGACCTGTTCCAGAGCGGTCCTTCAGATAGCTCCATTGAGGGTGTCCGAGTGGCCCCTCACCTGACTTCTGATCAACAGGCTGAGGTGAAAAGTTTGCTTAGGCAGTTTTCCCCCCTGTTCTCACAGTCGCCTGGTTTGACACCTTGGTGCAAACATAACATTGACACAGGAGACAGTGTACCTACCAAAAGTAGGGGATACAGGATGTCAGATAAAGTACGGTCTTATATTAAGACCGAGGTCAACAAGATGTTAGACCTTGGGGTGATTGAACCCTCTAGTAGTCCTTGGTCCAGTGCTGTGGTGCTGGTTCCAAAGGCAGGCACTTCTGAATTGAGGTTCTGCGTGGATTACAGGGCTCTGAATGCTGTCACCAAGACAGATGCACACCCCTTGCCTCGAACAGATGAGCTGGTGGATACTTTGGGTGCCTCCAAGTACCTCAGCACGTTTGACCTCACTGCTGGCTATTGGCAAATAGCTTTAGCAGAACATGCCAAGGAGAAGACAGCATTTTCTACTCCAGACGGCCTTTACCAATTCCGGGCAATGCCGTTCGGGTTGAAGAATGCACCTGCCACTTTCCAGAGGCTTGTGAATCATGTGTTGAATGGGTTGGACGAATTCTGTCTTGCATATCTGGACGATATAGCAGTTTTCAGTGCCACCTGGGAAGACCATGTGAAACACCACGGGATTGTGCTCCAGGCTCTTCAGAAAGCCCACTTGACCATAAAGGCTAGTAAATGCCAGATTGGACAAGGCTCAGTGGTTTACCTTGGACATGAAGTAGGTGGAGGGAGGATACAGCCTCTACCCAGTAAAGTACAAGCAGCACAAGACTGGCCTACCCCCACTACTCAAACCCAAGTGAGAGCCTTCTTAGGACTCACGGGGTATTACCGCAATTTTGTGGCAGACTATGGCACCATAGCTGCTCCTCTGACTGCCCTCACAACTCCGAAGAAACCCAAGAAGGTAACTTGGACCGACGAGTGTGAGAAGGCCTTCAATGGCTTAAAAGACTCCTTGTGCCAGGCCCCTGTCCTTAGGGCCCCGGATTATCAAAGACCTTTTATCGTGCAGACGGACGCCTCTGACACTGGGATAGGAGCTGTACTATCACAAGTAGATGAGAAGGGTAAGGAACACCCTATCGGTTTTATTAGTCGCCAGCTTAAGGACAGAGAGCTCAGATGGTCCACGGTAGAGAAAGAATTTTTCTCTGTTGTGTGGGCCCTAAGGAAGCTGAGGCCCTACCTCTATGGGACCCACTTCACTGTGCAAACTGACCATAAGCCCTTAAAGTGGCTAATGAACATGAAGGGGGAGAATCCAAAGTTGCTTAGGTGGTCCATAAGTCTACAAGGCTTCGATTTCACTATTGAGCATAGGCCAGGTGTCCAACATAGCAATGCTGATGGGTTGTCCAGAATGTTTTACCGACCTGAACAAGAGACTCATCCAGGGGTGGATTAGTTCCCCCTGTCCATAGTCTGGGAAGGGCGAGTGTTAGGAAAGATTTCATAATTGTAGGGAATTTTCCTTCCATGTGGCAACCCCTAAACTTTTTGCTGTTGTTTTTCACCTTGTTCTTGACTTTGCCAGAGAAGTGCAGCCTTCTGCCGCACTCCTCTGGGCTTTCGCTCCTTTCTTACGGGGAAACTGACATGCCCTTAAGACAGTCAGTACCGGGGAACGCTGTTGCCCGTAGTTTCTTTTATCATGTTGCGGCTTTAGTGCAACATGACACAAGAGGGCACTGTAAGCTAAGTTACAGCTCTCTTGGGTCTCTAGCCTTCTACAGGCCCTAGATACTCTTTTAGGATGGTATTTGATTGGTGCAAGTCATTCAGGGACTGGAATGGTGGCAGCGATCGTTTTGTTTATTTTGAGCTCCTTTTGGCGTTCTGAGCACGTTTTTCGCACTGAACCCAAAATGGTGGCCTGGCTCCCAAAATGGCCAGACCACGAGGCTCCTTTGTCCTGTCCACTGACCGTCTTGCTCCCTTCACCTTCCCCAGGTCGAGCGACCCGGGGCCTTCCTTATTTGGGCATGTACTTTCCCGCGAAACGTGGTTGCTTTCGCGGGCTTCTACATGTCGTTTGTGTGCCTCCAGGGTGTGGGCTGGGATGTCTGGTCCCAATACACATCCTGGGTGCCAGAGAGTCTAGGGTGGTGTGAATGCCTGGGACCACCGTGGTCCGTGATTGGTCCACGAATGGTATGTGTGTTGATGAGCGGATCTCCCATTGGCTCCCCTCCGTTTTGGCGCGAAGGGAACCGTGGATAAGAGGGGGCTGGAAACACCACTACCATGTCGATCTCCTGAGTTCTCACGAACGAAGGAATACAGGAGCCAAGTATCCTGCAACCAAGAGGCTGGACCGAGGAATCGCTGGTGACCCGCTGAAGGAATCCTCCTTTGCACTGCTGTCGTCCTGTGAAACCCTTTCCTCCTTTGATCGAACCAGAAGGCCTGTACTGGTGCTTCGACCTTTGGAATAGCAGGAACAGCTATTCCCGGCGACTTCATCATCTCCTGCCAAGTAAGCCTTCGGAAGTGTCTCTGGGCCATCCAGTTGACTGACCAGCTTACAAGGGAGTCCTGCTCTGTAACCGCCGCCAGGTTGTGTTGTAGTTCAAGTCCTGGTCACTCTCCCACGCTTCGTACACTTGGCGTTCCCAAGTCTGAAGGGAGGAGTGTACATTTGGCTCAGATACACACGGCCGCTCCGTTGTCCTGCTGCGGCAACAAACTGTGCTGGTTTCGTCGATTGGGACGTCTTTTTGCTCTACACGACTACGAGGCGTTCCCTGCTCTTCTGAACCTGCCAGCTGCTGAAACTAACGTGGAGAAGCCTGGGTCTGCTTGCTTCGGGGACCGGTGAGTAGTTTAGCTAGGATCTGGTCGCTCTCCTGCAGTATCCCATTGCTTTTCCCTGCTGTGTAAAAACAGCACCCTTTTGGCCGTACTCGCGCTCTGCTTCTGCCCGCTGTGGAGGCTGCGCTTGAGTTGCGGAACCTGTTCTCCTTCTGCTGTGCACTAACTCGAACTGCCTGACTTCCTCCGAAGAGCTTCTCCTTTTGCCCGTTGGCACCGGCGTGGCAGGTACTTTGAGCACAAGGCTCCACTCTTCGCAGGGCTCGGACTTCCATCTAGTTAGGTGCCTCTGAAGGCGAACTGAGTCTAAAGCGTTTTCGCACTGCCTGTTTTCCTTCCCTTTCAGGTGGACTACACATTTCGTGCTTATAACGCTAGCGACTGTGGTATTTGTATATATATTGTGTTGATATGGTATGTGTTGGTTTAATATTGTGATATTGTGATTTTCTCGCTACGGTCGTTGTTTTAAAGGCCTTAAAATAAATGTGTTTATATTTTTGATATAACACCTGTTTGGAGTAGTTTGTAAGCGCTCTTGCTTTGTGTGCTCATTGCGGGCTTTCAGTCACCCTCACCCCTCTTGAGACCTAGTCTTGACCGCCGCGATCGCTACCTTGATTGGTCTGGCTTGTCCAGAGGTTACCCTGTTCCAAGTAATTAGGTTGGCCTTCTGAACTTCTGCGCCACCAGGACAGAGTTCAGAAATCCGTCTTAACAGGAAGGAGTTAGATATCACATCTCATGTTATAGTAAGAGTCTCAGGTTTGGTATAAGCATTGAGATTTCACATCTCTGCTATCGGAGGTGTCTCAGGATTGGGATGGGAAGGAATTGGATATCACATCTCATGCTATAGGAAGGGTATCAGGTTTGGAACGGGAAGGAGTTGGATATCCCATCTCATGTTATAGGACGGGTCTCAGTTTTGATATTAGAAGCATTGAGATATCACATCACATGCTGTAGGAAGGGTCTCAGGTTTGGAATGAGAAGGATTTAGATATCACATCTCATGTCATAGGAAGGATCTCAGGTTTGGTATAAGCATTGAGATATCACATCTCTGGTATTGGAAAGGTCTCAAGATTGGAATGGGAAGGACTTGGATATCACAATTCATGTTATAGGAAGGGTCTCAGGTTTGGTATTAGAAGCATTGAGATATGACATCTCATGCTATAGGAAGGGTCTCAGGATTGGAATGAGAAGGATTTAGATATCACATCTCATGTCATAGGAAGGATCTCAGGTTTGGTATAAGCATTGAGATATCACATCTCTGGTATTGGAAAGGTCTCAAGATTGGAATGGGAAGGACTTGGATATCACAATTCATGTTATAGGAAGGGTCTCAGGTTTGGTATTAGAAGCATTGAGATATGACATCTCATGCTATAGGAAGGGTCTCAGGATTGGAATGGGAAGGACTTGGATATCACATCTCATGCTATAGGAAGGGTCCCAGGAGTGGAATGGGAAGGAGTTGGATATCACATCTCATGATAAAGGAAGGGTCTAAGGTTTGGAAGGGGAAGGATTTGGATATCACATCTCATGTTATTGGACTGGTCTCAGGTTTGGTATTAGAAGCATTGAGATATCAAGTCTCATGGTATAGGACGGGAGTTTGATATCACATCTTGTTAGGAAAGATTTCGTAATTGTAGGGAATTTTCCTTCCATGTGGCAACCCCTAAACTTTTTGCTATTGTTTTTGACCGTGTTCTTGACTTTGCCAGATAAGTGCAGCCTTCTGCCGCACTCCTCTGGGCTTTCGCTCCTTTCTTACGGGGAAACTGACATGCCCTTAAGACAGTCAGTACCGGGGAACGTGGTTTCCCGTAGTTTCTTTAATCGTGTCGCCATTTTAGTGCAACACGACACAAGAGGGCACTGTAAGCTAAGTTACAGCTCTCTTGGGTCTCTAGCCTTCTACAGACCCTAGATACTCTTTTAGGATGGTATTTGATCGGTGCAAGTCATTCAGGGACTCGAATGGTGGCAGCGATCGTTTTGTTTATTTTGAGCTCCTTTTGGCGTTCTGAGCACGTTTTTCGCACTGAACCCAAAATGGTGGCCTGGCTCCCAAAATGGCCAGACCACGAGGCTCCTTTGTCTTGTCCACTGACCGTCTTGCTCCCTTCACCTTCCCCAGGTAGAGCGACCCGGGGCCTTCCTTATTTGGGCATGTACTTTCCCGCGAAACGTGGTTGCTTTCGCGGGCTTCTACATGTCGTTTGTGTGCCTCCAGGGTGTGGGCTGGGATGTCTGGTCCCAATACACATCCTGGGTGCCAGAGAGTCTAGGGTAGTGTGAATGCCTGGGACCACCGTGGTCCGTGATTGGTCCACGTATGGTGTGTGTGTTGATGAGCGGATCTCCCATTGGCTCCCCTCCGTTTTGGCGCGAAGGGAACCGTGGATAAGAGGGAGCTGGAAACACCACTACCATGTCGATCTCCTGAGTTCTCACGAACGAAGGAATACAGGAGCCAAGTATCCTGCAACCAAGAGGCTGGACCGAGGAATCGCTGGTGACCCGCTGAAGGAATCCTCCTTTGCACTGCTGTCGTCCTGTGAAACCCTTTCCTCCTTTGATCGAACCAGAAGGCCTGTACTGGCGCTTCGACCTTTGGAATAGCAGGAACAGCTATTCCCGGCGACTTCATCAACTCCTGCCAAGTAAGCCTTCGGAAGTGTCTCTGGGCCATCCAGTTGACTGACCAGCTTACAAGGGAGTCCTGCTCTGTAACCGCCGCCAGGTTGTGTTGTATTTCGAGTCCTGGTCACTCTCCCACGCTTCGTACACTTGGCGTTCCCAAGTCTGAAGGGAGGAGTGTACATTTGGCTCGAATACACACGGCCGCTCCGTTGTCCTGCTGCGGCAACAAACTGTGCTGGTTTCGTCGATTGGGACGTCTTTTTGCTCTACACGACTACGAGGCATTCCCTGCTCTTCTGAACCTGCCAGCTGCTGAAACTAACGTGGAGAAGCCTGGGTCTGCTTGCTTCGGGGACCGGTGAGTAGTTTAGCTAGGATCTGGTCGCCCTCCTGCAGTATCCCATTGCTTTTCCCTGCTGTGTAAAAACAGCACCCTTTTGGCCGTACTCGCGCTCTGCTTCTGCCTGCTGTGGAGGCTGCGCTTGAGTTGCGGAACCTGTTCTCCTTCTGCTGTGCACTAACCCGAACTGCCTGACTTCCTCCGAAGAGCTTCCCCTTTTGCCCGTTGGCACCGGCGTGGCAGGTACTTTGAGCACAAGGCTCCACTCTTCGCAGGGCTCGGACTTCCATCTAGTTAGGTGCCTCTGAAGGCGAACTGAGTCTAAAGCGTTATCGCACTGCCTGTTTTCCTTTCCTTTCAGGTGGACTACATATTTCGTGCTTTAAACACTTGCGACTGTGTATTTGTATATATATTGTGTTGATATGGTATGTGTTGGTTTAATATTGTGATATTGTGATTTTCTCGCTACGGTCGTTGTTTTAAAGGCCTTAAAATAAATGTGTTTATATTTTTGATATAACAACTGTTTGGAGTAGTTTGTAAGCGCTCTTGCTTTGTGTGCTCACTGCGGGCTTTCAGTCACCCTCACCCCTCTTGAGACCTAGTCTTGACCGCCGCGATCGCTACCTTGATTGGTCTGGCTTGTCCAGAGGTTACCCTGTTCCAAGTAATTAGGTTTCCCTTCTGAACTTCTGCGCCACCAGGACAGAGTTCAGAAATCCGTCTTAACAAATTGGTGTACAGCGGTGGGATACGACTGAAGGTATCCAGTGTTGCGCTCGAACTAAGGCATTTCAGGTTATTACAACCAGTACACGTAGTGAATTGTTGTAATATAACTTTAAAAAGGCCATAGTCCTATCAAACAGTATGGAAACAAATACGTTGTTAACTTTAAATGCTTCCAAATCAGAAACGCTGAAAAAGATGTGTGCAGAGAGAGGTGTTTCCTCTCAAGGCACTAAATTGGAAATGATCCAAAGAATCGTGGCGTGGCAAGAAGCGCAGCTTGACGCTATAACTTCTGAGGACAGTGCGGAAGGTGGTGGGGCTGCTCTCACTGGTAGAACCGACAGTTCTGCCGCCGCACTGATCCATCGCGACCACGAGGACAGGGAGGACGAGCTGTCTAATGTTTCCTCTGCCAGTGTTGATGGGGAGGCTATGCTTGAATTCAAGAAGCGAGAGCTGCGGTTTAGGCAGCAGGAGCTTGAATTCAGCATAGCCAAACTAAAAATCGAACAGGCAGAAAAACAGAAAGACAGGGATCACCAGTTGGAACTGGCCAAGCTTCAGGTTGCAAATGGGTCCAAGGGTCCTGGACATGGTTCTGGGGCTTCCTCTCATCCACGGTTTCCGAAAGATCTGCTCAGTGTGTATGAAGAAAGGAATGACATTATGGACTGGCTGAATGCGTTTGTGTATGCATGCGAGGTTCAAGAAGTTGACAATGCTGATAAGATTGCGTGGTTGCTCAGTAGACTGCCCCATTCTGGCTGTAGTGCCATTATGGAAATGTCGAAGGCTGAGCGGGCTGATTTCGCAATGTTAAAGCAAACTCTCATTTTAAAGTTTGGGAAGACTCCGGCCCAATATTTAAAGCGTTTTCGAGAGTATAAGAAACAGGAAGGTGGTACTTGGGTATCTTATGTCGCTGAATCTTTGAAAAACTTAACTGGCTGGGTCGAAGGTTATAAGGTTTCTACCTTCGAAGGCATGATAAATCTTGTCATGCTGGAACATATTTTTGCTTCTTCTTCCCCGGAGTTTAAGCAGCATTTGGCCGATTCGAAGGAGATAGATCCTAAGAAGCTGGCCATTGCAGCAGACTTATGGGTGTCACATCGAGTGTCCCATAAGGACAAAACTCATCCTGGTAAGCAGGAGGAAGGGGAAAAGTCCAAAGATATGGAGGGTGGGGAATCTGCTAAATCTTCTTCCCATAAGGGCCACAAAAAGAAAAACAAGGGTAAGACACAAGAGAACTCACAGGGTAGTGGAGGTTCACCTCCGAAACAGAACTCTGGTTACAATAAGCCTCCCTACGTAAACAGACCCACTGGGGCTTGGTTTTCTTGTGGAGCAACTGACCATGTGAAGGGGGATCCCCGGTGTAAGGTTAGACCTTTGGGGGTCCACTCCGCTAATCTGGCCTTCTCCTCCTACGAGGAAGAAGAGATTACAGGAGCATCCTTCTCCTCAGACTCATTTCCCAGCGGGATAGAGGCTGAGGTAGTTTTAGTGTCCCTGGGTTCCTGGGAGCCTAAAGTCGCAGAGGCTTATGCTAGGATTCCGGATAATACCAAGCACTACTTTAAAGACAGTGTGCTGATCAATGGAGTGGATACTCCAGCTCTTAGGGATAGTGGGTGCAGTCGCACTGTAGTGGATTCTACCTTGGTAGACTCAGAGGAAGTTGCCAGAGCTACTCTGATGCCCACTAAGTTGGCTGACGGCCCCCTCCGTATGTTTCACGTGATCCCTGTAAATCTTACTTTAAATGGTACAGCAGTCAGGATTCCAGTGAGCATTCAGAGAAACGTCCCGGGAAAGGTCTTGTTGGGTAATGATCTCAGAGCTTTAGGGCTCGTAGGAGACACTGCCGAAAGACCCTACACACGGTCTCAAGCACGGGCAGCATTGGCCAAGTCCAATACGCCGCCCCAGCCGAAGGGGAAACCCAAGGCGAAAGGAGTCTACAAGTCAAGACGAGGGAAAGAGAATATTCCCCCGAGCTCGCCTACCACTGCGGTGGAGGAAGTTGGTCAATCGCCCGGGCCTGACGAGGAGGTGGCGATGCCTGAAGTATTCGACCCCAACGATCATCCTGAACTAAAAGACTTGTTAGTCGAAGGAGGTCCTGATAGGGACGAATTCAGTAAAGGCCAACGTGAGTGCCCATCTCTGGAAGGCCTAAGGAGACAGGCCTGCTCCCAGCTTGAGGGTGAACCTCCTGGGAAGCATAGGATTTATTGGGAAGGTGGACTCCTGTATAGTGAGCCCACAGAGTCTACAGAAGGAGACCATAGGAGGTTGGTGGTTCCCCTTGCTGTTAGGCCCTTCCTCCTGCAGTTGGCGCATGAAGTTCCCCTTGCTGGTCACCTTGGTATGAAGAGGACCAAGCAAAGGTTATCCATGCACTTCTACTGGCCCAAGATGGGGGTGCAAGTAGAAAGTCACTGCAGGAGTTGTGCCTCCTGCCAGTTGTCTGGTAAGGTTGGCGCGACAATCCAAGCTCCGTTGGTACCGCTCCCAGTTGTGGGGGTACCATTTGAAAGGGTAGGGATCGACATCGTTGGTCCCCTTGACCCGCAAACATCCTCGGGCAATAGGTTTATCCTGGTGCTGGTCGACCATGCAACCAGGTATCCTGAGGCCATCCCATTGAAGACTGTAACTGCCAAGTCAGTTGCAAAAGCTTTACTCGGCATATTTACTAGGGTTGGCTTCCCTAAAGAAGTTGTGTCCGATCGTGGCAGCAACTTTATGTCGAAGTATATGCAGGCTATGTGGAAAGAATGTGGGGTCACCTACAAGTTCTCTTCTGCATATCACCCCCAGACCAATGGTCTGGTGGAACGTTTCAACAGAACGTTAAAGAGCATGATTGGGGCTCTGGAGGAGCCCCAGAGAAGAAAATGGGATCTTCTTTTACCATGCTTACTGTTTGCCTATCGAGAGGTACCACAGGAGGGTGTTGGCTACAGCCCCTTCGAACTTCTGTTCGGTCATCCCGTACGGGGACCCTTAGCCATTGTCAAGGAGGGATGGGAGATGCCCACTCCCCCTGTTACTACCAATGTAGTTGACTATGTGCTAGGGCTCAGAAAACGGATGGTACTTCTGATGGGCTTGGCTAGTGATAAATTGAAGGCAGGGCAAGCGCTGGTGAAACATTGGTACGACCAGAAGGCTTCCCTCATCAACTTTACACCTGGTCAGCAAGTCCTGATCATGAATCCAATAAGGCCTCGAGCTTTACAGGACAAATGGTCAGGCCCTTACACAGTGGTGGAGCCCCTGGGTGAGGTGAACTATTTAGTGGACCTTGGAAGGCCTGGACAGGCTCCAAAAGTGTTTCACGTGAATAGGCTGAAGGCTTTCGTCCCAAGAGTCGAAATCGCAGCACTGCTACTGGCTTCAGATGTTGAGGAAGAGGAGTCAGAACCTCTTCCCGACCTGTTCCAAAGCGGTCCTTCAGATAGCTCCGTTGAGGGTGTCCGAGTGGCCCCTCACCTGACTTCTGATCAGCAGGCTGAGGTGAAAAGTTTGCTTAGGCAGTTTTCCCCCCTGTTTTCACAGTCCCCTGGTTTGACACCTTGGTGCAAACATAACATTGACACAGGAGACAGTGTACCTACCAAAAGTAGGGGATACAGGATGTCGGATAAAGTACGGTCTTATATTAAGACCGAGGTCAACAAAATGTTAGACCTTGGGGTGATTGAACCCTCTAGTAGTCCTTGGTCCAGTCCTGTGGTATTGGTTCCAAAGGCAGGCACTTCTGAATTGAGGTTCTGCGTGGATTACCGGGCTCTGAATGCTGTCACCAAGACAGACGCCCACCCCTTGCCTCGAACAGATGAGCTGGTGGATACTTTGGGTGCCTCCAAGTACCTCAGCACGTTTGACCTCACTGCTGGCTATTGGCAAATAGCTTTAGCAGAACATGCCAAGGAGAAGACAGCATTTTCTACTCCAGACGGCCTTTACCAATTCCGGGTAATGCCGTTCGGGTTGAAGAATGCACCTGCCACTTTCCAGAGGCTTGTGAATCATGTGTTGAATGGGTTGGACGAATTCTGTCTTGCATATCTGGACGATATAGCAGTTTTCAGTGCCACCTGGGAAGACCATGTGAAACACCTCAGGATTGTGCTCCAGGCTCTTCAGAAAGCCCACTTGACCATAAAGGCTAGTAAATGCCAGATTGGACAAGGCTCAGTGGTTTACCTTGGACATGAAGTAGGTGGAGGGAGGATACAGCCTCTACCCAGTAAAGTACAAGCAGTACAAGACTGGCCTACCCCCACTACGCAAACCCAAGTGAGAGCCTTTTTAGGACTCACGGGGTATTACCGCAATTTTGTGGCAGACTATGGCACCATAGCTGCTCCTCTGACTGCCCTCACAACTCCGAAGAAACCCAAGAAGGTAACTTGGACTGACGAGTGTGAGAAGGCCTTCAATGGCTTAAAAGACTCCTTGTGCCAGGCCCCTGTCCTAAGGGCCCCTGATTATCAAAGACCTTTTATCGTGCAGACGGATGCCTCTGACACTGGGATAGGAGCTGTACTATCACAAGTAGATGAGAAGGGTAAGGAACACCCTATCGGTTTTATTAGTCGCCAGCTTAAGGACAGAGAGCTCAGATGGTCCACGGTAGAGAAAGAATGTTTCTCTGTTGTGTGGGCCCTAAGGAAGCTGAGGCCCTACCTCTATGGGACCCACTTCACTGTGCAGACTAACCATAAGCCGTTAAAGTGGCTAATGAACATGAAGGGGGAGAATCCAAAGTTGCTTAGGTGGTCCATAAGTCTTCAAGGCTTCGACTTCACTATTGAGCATAGACCAGGTGTCCAACATAGCAATGCTGATGGGTTGTCCAGAATGTTTAACCGACCTGAACAAGAAACTCATCCAGGGGTGGATTAGTTCCCCCTGTCCATAGTCTGGGAGGGGCGAGTGTTAGGAAAGATTTCGTAATTGTAGGGAATTTTCCTTCCATGTGGCAACCCCTAAACTTTTTGCTATTGTTTTTGACCGTGTTCTTGACTTTGCCAGAGAAGTGCAGCCTTCTGCCGCACTCCTCTGGGCTTTCGCTCCTTTCTTACGGGGAAACTGACATGCCCTTAAGACAGTCAGTACCGGGGAACGTGGTTTCCCGTAGTTTCTTTAATCGTGTCGCCATTTTAGTGCAACACGACACAAGAGGGCACTGTAAGCTAAGTTACAGCTCTCTTGGGTCTCTAGCCTTCTACAGACCCTAGATACTCTTTTAGGATGGTATTTGATCGGTGCAAGTCATTCAGGGACTCGAATGGTGGCAGCGATCGTTTTGTTTATTTTGGGCTCCTTTTGGCGTTCTGAGCACGTTTTTCGCACTGAACCCAAAATGGTGGCCTGGCTCCCAAAATGGCCAGACCACGAGGCTCCTTTGTCTTGTCCACTGACCGTCTTGCTCCCTTCACCTTCCCCAGGTAGAGCGACCCGGGGCCTTCCTTATTTGGGCATGTACTTTCCCGCGAAACGTGGTTCCTTTCGCGGGCTTCTACATGTCGTTTGTGTGCCTCCAGGGTGTGGGCTGGGATGTCTGGTCCCAATACACATCCTGGGTGCCAGAGAGTCTAGGGTAGTGTGAATGCCTGGGACCACCGTGGTCCGTGATTGGTCCACGTATGGTGTGTGTGTTGATGAGCGGATCTCCCATTGGCTCCCCTCCGTTTTGGCGCGAAGGGAACCGTGGATAAGAGGGAGCTGGAAACACCACTACCATGTCGATCTCCTGAGTTCTCACGAACGAAGGAATACAGGAGCCAAGTATCCTGCAACCAAGAGGCTGGACCGAGGAATCGCTGGTGACCCGCTGAAGGAATCCTCCTTTGCACTGCTGTCGTCCTGTGAAACCCTTTCCTCCTTTGATCGAACCAGAAGGCCTGTACTGGCGCTTCGACCTTTGGAATAGCAGGAACAGCTATTCCCGGCGACTTCATCAACTCCTGCCAAGTAAGCCTTCGGAAGTGTCTCTGGGCCATCCAGTTGACTGACCAGCTTACAAGGGAGTCCTGCTCTGTAACCGCCGCCAGGTTGTGTTGTATTTCGAGTCCTGGTCACTCTCCCACGCTTCGTACACTTGGCGTTCCCAAGTCTGAAGGGAGGAGTGTACATTTGGCTCGAATACACACGGCCGCTCCGTTGTCCTGCTGCGGCAACAAACTGTGCTGGTTTCGTCGATTGGGACGTCTTTTTGCTCTACACGACTACGAGGCATTCCCTGCTCTTCTGAACCTGCCAGCTGCTGAAACTAACGTGGAGAAGCCTGGGTCTGCTTGCTTCGGGGACCGGTGAGTAGTTTAGCTAGGATCTGGTCGCCCTCCTGCAGTATCCCATTGCTTTTCCCTGCTGTGTAAAAACAGCACCCTTTTGGCCGTACTCGCGCTCTGCTTCTGCCTGCTGTGGAGGCTGCGCTTGAGTTGCGGAACCTGTTCTCCTTCTGCTGTGCACTAACCCGAACTGCCTGACTTCCTCCGAAGAGCTTCCCCTTTTGCCCGTTGGCACCGGCGTGGCAGGTACTTTGAGCACAAGGATCCACTCTTCGCAGGGCTCGGACTTCCATCTAGTTAGGTGCCTCTGAAGGCGAACTGAGTCTAAAGCGTTATCGCACTGCCTGTTTTCCTTTCCTTTCAGGTGGACTACATATTTCGTGCTTTAAACGCTTGCGACTGTGTATTTGTATATATATAGTGTTGATATGGTATGTGTTGGTTTAATATTGTGATATTGTGATTTTCTCGCTACGGTCGTTGTTTTAAAGGCCTTAAAATAAATGTGTTTATATTTTTGATATAACAACTGTTTGGAGTAGTTTGTAAGCGCTCTTGCTTTGTGTGCTCACTGCGGGCTTTCAGTCACCCTCACCCCTCTTGAGACCTAGTCTTGACCGCCGCGATCGCTACCTTGATTGGTCTGGCTTGTCCAGAGGTTACCCTGTTCCAAGTAATTAGGTTGGCCTTCTGAACTTCTGCGCCACCAGGACAGAGTTCAGAAATCCATCTTAACACATCTCATGCCATGGTATGGGTCTCAGGTTTTGTAGAAGCATTGGGATATCACATCTCATGCTATCGGAAGGATATCAGGATTAGATTTTGAAGGAGTTGGATATCCCATCTCATGCTATAGGAAGGGTCTCAGGTTGGACTGGGAAGGAGTTGGATATCACATCTCATGTTATAGGAAGGGTCTCAGGATTGGAATGGGAAGGACTTGGATATCACATCTCATGCTGTAGGAAGGCTCTCAGGTTTGGAAAGGGAAGGAGTTGGATATCACATTTCATGTTAGAGGTAGGATCTCAGGTTTGGTATTAGAGGCATTGAGATATCACATCTCATGCTGTAGGAAGGGTCTCAGGTTTGGAATGAGAAGGATTTAGATATCACATCTCATGTCATAGGAAGGATCTCAGGTTTGGTATAAGCATTGAGATATCACATCTCTGGTATTGGAAAGGTCTCAAGATTGGAATGGGAAGGACTTGGATATCACAATTCATGTTATAGGAAGGGTCTCAGGTTTGGTATTAGAAGCATTGAGATATGACATCTCATGCTATAGGAAGGGTCTCAGGATTGGAATGGGAAGGACTTGGATATCACATCTCATGTTATAGGAAGGGTCTCAGGTTTGGTATTAGAAGCATTGAGATATCACATCTCATGCTATAGGAAGGGTCTCAGGAGTGGAATGGGAAGGAGTTGGATATCACATCTCATGATAAAGGAAGGGTCTAAGGTTTGGAAGGGGAAGGATTTGGATATCACATCTCATGTTATTGGACTGGTCTTAGGTTTGGTATTAGAAGCATTGAGATATCAAGTCTCATGGTATAGGACAGGAGTTTGATATCACATCTCATCCCATGGTATGGGTCTCAGGTTTTGTAGAAGCATTGGGATATCACATCTCATGCTATCGGAAGGATATCAGGATTAGATTTTGAAGGAGTTGGATATCCCATCTCATGCTATAGGAAGGGTCTCAGGTTGGACTGGGAAGGAGTTGGATATCACATCTCATGTTATAGGAAGGGTCTCAGGATTGGAATGGGAAGGACTTGGATATCACATCTCATGCTGTAGGAAGGCTCTCAGGTTTGGAAAGGGAAGGAGTTGGATATCACATTTCATGTTAGAGGTAGGATCTCAGGTTTGGTATTAGAGGCATTGAGATATCACATCTCATGCTATCAGAAGGGTATCAGGATTGGAATGGGAAGGAATTGGATATCACATCACATGCTAAAGGGAGGGTCTCAGGTTTGGTATTAGAAGCATTGAGATATCACATCTCATGCTATCGGAAGGATCTCAGGTTTGGTATTAGAAGCATTGAGATATCACATCTCATGCTGTAGGAAGGCTCTCAGGATTGGAATGGGAAGGAGTTGGATATCACATCTCATGCTAAAGGAAGGGTCTCAGTTTTGGTAGAAGCATTGAGATATCACATCTCATGCTATAGGAAGGGTCTCAGGATTGGAATGGGAAGGAGTTGGATATCACATCTCGTGCTATAGGAAGGGTCTCAGGTTTGGTATAAGCATTGAGATATCACATCTCTGCTATCGGAAGTGTCGCAGGATTGGAATGGGAAGGATTTAGATATCACATCTCATGCTATAGGGAGGGTCTCAGTATTGATATTAGAAGCATTGAGATATCACATCTCATGCTATCGGAAGGGTCTCAGGATTGGAATGGAAGGAGCTGGATATCACATCTCATGCTAAGACCTGATATACCCTTCCTATAAAATGAGATGGGAATATCCAACTCCTTCCCATTCCAATCCTGAGACCCTTCCTATAGCAGAGATGTGATATCTCAATGCTTATACCAAACCTCAGATCCTTCCAATAACATGAGGTGTGATATCCAACTCCTTCCCATTCCAATCCTGAGACACTTCCTATAGCATGAGATGTGATATCTCACTGCTTCTAATACCAAACCTGAGACTCTTCCTATAGCATGAGATTTGATATCCAACTCCTTCCCATTCCAATCCTGAGTCCCTTCCTATAGCATGAGATGTGATATCTCAATGCTTCTAATATCAAACTTGAGACCCTCCCTATAGCATGAGATGTGATTTTCAAGTCCTTCACATTCCAATCCTGAGACACTTCCTATAGCATGAGATGTGATATCTCAATGCTTCTAATACCAAACCTGAGACTCTTCCTATAACATGAGATGGGATATCCAACTCCTTCCCATTCCAATCCTGAGACCCTTCCAAAAGCAGAGATGTGATATCTCAATGCTTATACCAAACCTGAGACCCTTCCTATGGCATGAGATGTCATATACATATCCTTCCCATTCCAATCCTGAGACCCTTCCTATAGCATGAGATGTGATATCTCAATGCTTATACCAAACCTGAGACCCTTCCTATAGCATGAGATGTGATATCCAACTCCTTCCCATTCCAATCCTGAGACCCTTCCTATAGCATGAGATGTGATATCTCAATGCCTCTAATACCAAACCTGAGATCCTTCCTCTAACATGAAATGTGATATCCAACACCTTCCCTTTCCAAACCTGAGAGCCTACCTATAGCTTGAGATGTGATATCCAAGTCCTTCCCATTCCAATCCTTAGACCCTTCCTACAGCATGCAATATGATATCTCAATGATTCTAATAACAAACCTGAGACCCGTCCTATAACATGAGATGGGATATCCAACTCCTTCTCATTCCAATCCTGAGACACTTCCGATAGCAGAGATGTGATATCTCAATGCTTATACCAAACCTGAGACCCTTCCTATAACATGAGATGTGATATCCAACTCCTTCCAAATCCAATCCTGATACCCTTCCGATAGCATGAGATGTGATATCCCAATGCTTCTACCAAACCTGAGACCCATGCTATGGCATGAGATGTGATATCAAACTCCTTCCCATTCCAATCCTGAGACCCTTCCTATAGCTTGAGATGTGATATCCAACTCCTTCCCATTCCAATTCTGAGACCCTTCCTATACCATGAGACTTGATATCTCAATGCTTCTAATACCAAACCTGAGACCCGATATCCGATATGTGATATCCAAATCCTTCCCCTTCCAAACCTTAGACCCTTCCTTTATCATGAGATGTGATATCCAACTCCTTCCCATTCCAATCCTGAGACCCTTCCGATATCATGAGATGTGATATCTCAATGCTTCTAATATCAAACTTGAGACCCTCCCTATAGCATGAGATGTGATATCCAAGTCCTTCCCATTCCAATCCTGAGACCCTTCCTATAACATGAGATGGAAATATCCAACTCCTTCCCATTCCAATCCTGAGACCCTTCCTATAGCATGAGATGTGATATCTCAATGCTTCTAATACCAAACCTGAGATCCTTCCTCTAACATGAAATGTGATATCCAACTCCTTCCCTTTCCAAACCTAAGAGCCTATCTATAGCATGAGATGTGATATCCAGGTCCTTCCCATTCCAATCCTTAGACCCTTCCTACAGCATGCAATATGATATTTCAATGATTCTAATAACAAACCTGAGACCCGTCCTATAGCATGAGATATGACATCCAAGTCCTTCCCATTCCAATCCTGAGACCCTTCCTATAACATGAAATGTGATATCCAACTCCTTTCCATTCCAACCTGAGACCCTTCTTATAGCATGAGATGGGATATCCAACTTCTTAAAAATCCAATACTGATACCCTTCCGATAGCATGAGATGTGATATCCCAATGCTTCTACCAAACCTGAGACCCATACTATGGCATGAGATATGATATCAAACTCCTTCCCATTCCAATCCTGAGACCCTTCCTATAGCTTGAGGTGTGATATCCAACTCCTTCCCATTCCAATTCTGAGACCCTTCTTATACCATGAGACTTGATATCTCAATGCTTCTAATACCAAACCTGAGACCCATACTATGGCATGAGATGTGATATCAAACTCCTTCCCATTCCAATCCTGAGACCCTTCCTATAGCTTGAGGTGTGATATCCAACTCCTTCCCATTCCAATTCTGAGACCCTTCTTATACCATGAGACTTGATATCTCAATGCTTCTAATACCAAACTTGAGACCCTCCCTATAGCATGAGATGGGATATCCAACTCCTTCCTATTCCAATCCTGAGACCTTTCCGATAGCAGAGATGTGATATCTCAATGCTTATACCAAACCTGAGAACCTTCCTATGGCCTGAGATGTCATATACAACTCCTTCCCATTCCAATCCTGAGACCCTTCCTTTAGCATGAGATGTGATATCTCAATGCTTATACCAAATCTGAGACCCTTCCTATAGCATGAGATGTGATATCCAATTCCTTCCCATTCCAATCCTGAGACCCTTCCTATAGCATGAGATGTGATATCTCAATGCTTATACCAAACCTGAGAGCCTACCTATAGCATGAGATGTGATATCCAAGTCCATCCCATTCCAATCCTTAGACCCTTCCTACAGCATGCAATGTGATATCTCAATGCTTATCCTTGATTCCTCTAGTAAATTGATTTCCTTTGCAGGCCGACTCCTGTCGCGAATGCCTTGTCTGCATGCATTCTCTCCTGGCCATTCTCTCACCGTGGCTATTTGCCTACCCCCTTCCTCTCTCGGTGGATGGACTTCTCCATCCTAGCCTCCTACCACTCAACTCCGCCTACTTGGAGAATTCAACATGAACCTGTATGCTTCCTGACCTGGACTTTTACGAGATCTGCAACTCTTCATGTCGCTGGCCCTACACACTGCAGGGAATACTCAGGATTTTCTGATCTCAGACCTCCCCCTCTGTAACCCTCTCAACAATCCTCTCCCGTGGTGATCAAGTTCTCATCTCCAAAGAAGGCTAACTGCCAGCTGTTCCTCCTCAGAGGAGTTCTCCCTTTCTGTCCCTGCTTCCTGCACCGTTTCGCGTTGCAAACACTCGCTTCCCTGCTCTCTGGTTTAGACGCTTTTCCTTCTCAGAGGCCTTCTTCCTTTCTGCCCTTTTCGCGTTGCAAGTACTCGCTTCCCAGCTCTCTGGTTTAGACGCGTGTTCCCTGCCTTCTCTCCTCTTCCCGCTGCCTTCAAATCAAAAAATGAGCTCCAAAAGATACACAGTGCTCAGAATGCTCTATAACACCCATTATTCAACATATAGCCGTAACCCGCTAGACGTATTGAAACGTGCTGTAAACTAGCAAAAACAGCTAGAAAATGTACTTTCCTCGCGTTTTTGTAAATGCTTATTCTGATGGGTTCCAATGTATGTACTCTCCGTGCGTTTGTTGTCGAATCCTGAAGTTTTTAACCACTGTTCTCCCATACATGGGGGGGGGGGGGGTCAACGTCTACTGCTGTTCACAGGCTGAATGTATACGGCTGAAATCTTCAAGGCATTATCAGCTTTCCTGACTGTTTTGGAACGTGTATTTGCCATCTGTTAATGCAGTCGCCCTGTGTTCATCGTCCCTTCTACTTTACAGGCTGCACTGCCCTGGTGATCACATTCTCCTCTCCAGAGCAGGCTGACTACCAGCTGCTCCTCCTCATAGGCGTTCATCCTTTCTGTCCCTGCTCCCTGCACCGTTTCGCGTTGCATGTACTCGCTTCCCAACTCTCTGGTTTAGATGCGTGTTCCCTGCCTTCTCTCCTCTTCCTACAGCCTTCCAATGAGCTCCACAAGATACAGTGTTCAGAATGCTTTATAACACCCATTATTCAACATATAGCTGTAACCCGCTAGACGTATTGAAACGTGCTAAAAACGAGCAGAAACAGCTAGAAAATGTACTTTCCTCGCGTTTTGGTAAATGCGAATTCTGGTGGATTCCCATTTTGTACTCTGTTCGTGCGTTTGTTCAGTCGAATCCTGGTCTTTTGAACCACTCTTCTCCCATACAAGGGAGGGTCAAAATGTGTTGTTCACAGGCTGAATTTATACTGCTGAAATGCTCGCTTCCCTGCTCTCTGGTTTAGACGCGTGTACCCTGCATTTACCAAAACGCGAGGGAAGTACATTTTCTATCTGTTTTTGCTAGTTTTTTAGCACGTTTCAATACGTCTAGCGGGTTACAGCTATATGTTGAATAATGGGGTTATAAAGCATTCTGAACACTATCTTGTGGAGCTCATTGGAAGGCTGTAGGAAGAGGAGAGAAGGCAGGCAACACGCATCTAAACCAGAGAGCTGGGAAGCGAGTACGTGCAACGCGAAACGGTGCAGGGAGCAGGGACAGAAAGGTGGAACGCCTCTGAGGAGGAGCAGCTGGTAGTTAGCCTGCTCTGGAGAGGAGAATGTGATCACCACGGGAGTGCAGCCTTGAAACAAGAAGGGACGATGAAAACATGCTGACTGGAATAACAGATGGCAAATACACTTTCCAGAACAGTCGGTTTACCCGATAATGCATTGACGATTTCAGCAGTATACATTCAGCCTGTGAACAGTAGATTTTGATCCCCCCCTTGTATGGGTGACGAGTGGTTAAAAACATCAGGATTCGACTGAACAAATGCACGAACAGAGTACAAAATGGGAATCCACCAGAATTCGTATTTACCAAAACGCGAGGAAAGAACATTTTCTAGCTATTTTTGCTAGTTTTTAGCACTTTTCAATACGTCTAGCGGGTTACAGCTATATCTTGAATAATGGGTGTTATAAAGCATTCTGAGCACCGTGTATCTTTTGAAGCTCATTTGTTGATTTGAAGGCAGCGGGAAGAGGAGAGAAGCCAGGGAACACACGTCTAAACCAGAGAGCTGGGAAGCGAGTTGTTCTCTGCAACGCGAAACGATGCAGAGAACAAGCACAGAAAGGAAGAAGGAAAAGCGTCTAAACCAGAGAGCAGGGAAGCGAGTGTTTGCAACGCGAAACGGTGCAGAGAGCAGGGACAGAAAGGGAGAACTCCACTGAGGAGGAACAGCTGGTAGTTAGCCTTCTTTGGAGATGAGAACTTGATCACCACGGGAGAGGATTGTTGAGAGGGTTACATAGCGGGATGTCTGAGATCAGAAAATCCTGAGTATTCCCTGCAGTGTGTAGGGCCAGAGACATGAAGAGTTGCAGATCTCGTAAAAGTCCAGGTCAGGAAGCATACAGGTTCATTTTGAATTCTCCAAGTAGGCGGAGTTGAGTGGTAGGAGGCTAGGATGGAGAAGTCCATCCACTGAGCGAGGAAGGGGGTAGGCAAATAACCACGGTGAGAGAATGGCCAGGAAAGAGAGAATGCATGCAGACAAGGCATTCGTGAGAGGAGTCGGCCTGCAAAGGAAAGCAATTTACTACAGGAATCAAGGATACTCCCCCTCAAGTACGGTTGGATCTGGGCATGGAGAGGAACTTGTCATCAGGGAGGAAAGTGTCAGAGCTCGAGACAGCGCTGGCCGTCATCCATGTCTCGGTTAGACCAAGGACATCAAGGTCGGGTTCTTCCAGGAAATGGCAGATGTCAGATGAGTGTTAACTGAGTGAGAGTTGAGAGTGGGGAGGGGTACAAATCAGTAATCCTTGCGGAGGTGTAGAAGGAGCCTGACCTAGGGCACATGAGGAAGGAGAGAGGAAAGGAAGCAGAAGAAGGGAGAGAAGACACAGCAGGAGTGCATTATCAATCCGGCAGCTAGGAGTGGTGAGGTTAGACGGGGAGGTCTGAGTCTCAGGATTTGAATGGGAAGTTCGATATCACATGTCATGCATGTCTCAGGATTGGAATGGGAAGGAGTTGGATATGATATCTCTTGTTATAGGGAGGGTCTCAGGTTTGGTATTAGAAGCACTGAGATATCAAATCACATCCTATCGGAAGGGTCTCGGGTTTGGTATTGGAAGAAATGAGATTTCAAATCTCAGGCTGTGGGAATGGTCTCGGGTATGGTATTGGAAGGGGTGAAAAATCACATTTCATGCTACAGGAAGGGTCAAAAGTTTGGAATGGGAAGGAGTTGGATTTCACATATACTACGGGAAGGGCCTCAGGTTTGGTATTAGAAGCATAGAGATATCACATCTCATGTTATAGGAAGGGTCTCGATTGGAATGGGAAGGAGTTGGATATCACATCTCATGTTATAGGGAGGGTCTCAGTTTTGATATTAGAAGCATTGAGATATCACATATGCTATTGGAAGGGTCTCAGTATTGGAATTGGAAGGAGTTGGATATCACATCTCATGCTATCGGAAGGGTCTCAGGATTGGAATGGGAAGTAGTTGGATATCACATATGCTAAAGGAAAGGTCTCAGGTTTGGAATGGGAAGGAGTTGGATATCACGTCTCATGTTATAGGAAGGGTCTCAGGATTGGAATGGGAAGGAGTTGAATATCACATCTCATGCTAAAGGAAGGGTCATCAGGTTCGGTATAAGCATTGAGATATCACATCTCTGCTATCGGAAGGGTCTCAGGATAGGAATGGGAAGGACTTAGATTTCACATCTCATACTATAGGGAGGGTCTCAGTTTTGATATTAGAAGCATTGAGCTATCACATCTCATGCTATCGGAAGGGTCTCAGGATTGGAATGGGATGGAGTTGGATATCACATCTCAAGCTATCTCAGGATTGTAATGGGAAGGAGTTTGATATCACATATCAAGCTATAGGAAGGGTCTCAGGTTTGGAAGGGGAAGGATTTGGATCTCACATCTCAAGCTATCTCAGGATTGGACTGGGAAGGAGTTTGATATTTCATCTCAAGCTATAGGAAGGGTCTCAGGTTTGGAAAGGGAAGGATTTGGATTTCACATCTCATGTTATAGGATGGTTCTCATGTTTGGTTTTAGAAGCATTGAGATATCACATCTCATGCTATGGGAAGGGTCTCAGGTTTGGAATGGGAAGGAGTTGGATATCACATCTCATGCTAAAGGAAAGGTCTCAGGTCTGGAAGGGGAAGGATTTGGATCTCACATCTCATGTTTTAGGACGGGTCTCAGGTTTGGTATTAGAAGCATTGAAATATCACACCTCATGGTATATGAAGGGTCCCAGGATTGGAATGGGAAGGAGTTGGATATCACATTGAATGGGAAGGAGTTTGATATCACATCTCAAGCTATAGGAAGGGCCTCAGGTTTGGAAAGGGAATGATTTGGATTTTACATCTCATGTTATAGGATGGTTCTCATGTTTGGTTTTAGAAGCATTGAAATATCACATCTCATGCTATCGGAAGGGTCTCAGGTTTGGAATGGGAAGGAGTTTGATATCACATCTCATGTTAGAGGTAGGATCCCAGGTTTGGTATTAGAGGCATTGAGATATGACATCTCATGCCATCAGAAGGGTCTCAGGATTGGAATGGGAAGGAGTTGGATATCACATCTCATGCTAAAGGGAGGGTCTAAGGTTTGGAAGGGGAAGGATTTGGACATCACATCTCATGTTATTGGAAGGATCTGAGGTTTGGTATTAGAAGCATTGGGATATCACATCTCATGCTATCGGAAGGGTATCAGGATTGGATTTGGAAGGAGTTGGATATCCCATCTCATGCTATAGGAAGGGTCTCAGGTTGGAATAGAAGGAGTTGGATATCACATCTCATGTTATAGGAAGGGTCTCAGGATTGGAATGGGAAGGACTTGGATATCACATCTCATGTTATAGGAAGGATCTCAGGTTTTGTATTAGAAGCATTGAGATATCACATCTCATGCTATAGGAAGGGTCTCAGGATTGGAATGTGAAGGATTTGGATATCACATCTCATGCTAAAGGAAGGGTCTCAGGTTTGGTATAAGCATTGAGATATCACATCTCTGCTATCTGAAGAGTCTAAGGATTGGATTGGGAAGGAATTGGATATCTATTCTCATGCTATAGGAAGGGTCTCAGGTTGGAATGGGTAGGAGTTGGATATCACATCTCATGTTATAGGAAGGGTCTCAAGATTGAAATGGGAAGGATTTGGATATCACATCTCTTGCTATAGGAAGGGTCTCAGGTTTTCTATTAGAAACATTGAGATATGACATCTCATGCTATAGGAAGGGTTTCAGTATTGGAATGGGAAGGATTTGGATATCACATCTCATGCTAAAGGAAGGGTCTCAGGTTTGGAAGGGGAAGGATTTGAATATCATATCTCATGTTATAGGACGTATCTCATGTTATAGGACGGGTCCCAGGTTTGGTTTTAGAAGCATTGAGATATCACATCTCATGGTATAGGAAGGGTCTCAGGATTGGAATGGGCAGGAGTTGGATCTCCCTTCTCATGCTACAGGAAGGGTCTCAGGTTGGAATGGGAAGGAGTTGGATATCACATCTCGTTATAGGAAGGGTCTCAGGATTGGAATGGGAAGGAATTGGATATCACATCTCTTGCTATAGGAAGGGTCTCAGGTTTGGAAGGGGAAGGATTTGGATATCATATCTCATGTTATAGGACCGGTCCCAGGTCTGGTATTAGAAGCATTGAGATATCACATCTCATGCTATAGGAGGAGTCTCAGGATTGGAATGGGAAGGAGTTGGATATCACGTCTCATGTTATAGGAAGGGTCTCAGGATTGGAATGGGAAGGAGTTGAATATCACATCTCATGCTAAAGGAAGGGTATCAGGTTTGATAGAAGCATTGAGATATCACATCTCTGCTATCGGAAGGGTCTCAGGATAGGAATGGGAAGGACTTAGAATTCACATCTAAGGGTATCAGGATTGGAATGGGAAGGAGTTGGATATCACATCTCATGCTAAAGGGAGGGTCTCAGGTTTGGAATGGGAAGGATTTGGATATCACATCTCATGTTATAGGAAGGACCTTAGGTTTGGTATTAGAAGCATTGAGATATCACATCTCATGCTATAGGAAGGGTCTCGGGATTGGAATGGGAAGGAGTTGGATATCACATCTCATGTTATAGGAAGGATCTCAGGTTTGGTATTAGAAGCATTGAGATATCACATCTCATGCTATAGGAAGTGTTAAGACGGATTTCTGAACTCTGTCCTGGTGGCGCAGAAGTTCAGAAGGCCAACCTAATTACTTGGAACAGGGTAACCTCTGGACGAGCCAGACCAATCAAGGTAGCGATCGCGGCGGTCAAGACTAGGTCTCAGGAGGGGTGAGGGTGACTGAAAGCCCGCAATGAGCACACAAAGCAAGAGCGCTTACAAACTACTCCAAACAGTTGTTTTATCAAAAAGAGATACACATTTATTTTAAGGCCTTTAAAATAATGACCGTAGCGAGAAAATCACAATATCACAATATTAAACCAACACATACCATATCAACACAATATATATACAAATACACAGTCGCAAGCGTTTAAAGCACGAAATATGTAGTCCACCTGAAAGGAAAGGAAAACAGGCAGTGCGATAACGCTTTAGACTCAGTTCGCCTTTAGAGGCACCTAACTAGATGGAAGTCCGAGCCCTGCGAAGAGTGGAGCCTTGTGCTCAAAGTACCTGCCACGCCGATGCCAACGGGCAAAAGGGGAAGCTCTTCGGAGGAAGTCAGGCAGTTCGGGTTAGTGCACAGCAGAAGGAGAACAGGTTCCGCAACTCAAGCGCAGCCTCCACAGCGGGCAGAAGCAGAGCGCGAGTACGGCCAAAAGGGTGCTGTTTTTACACAGCAGGGAAAAGCAATGGGATACTGCAGGAGGGCGACCAGATCCTAGCTAAACTACTCACCGGTCCCCGAAGCAAGCAGACCCAGGCTTCTCCACGCTAGTTTCAGCAGCTGGCAGGTTCAGAAGAGCAGGGAACGCCTCGTAGTCGTGTAGAGCAAAAAGACGTCCCAATCGACGAAACCAGCACAGTTTTGTTGCCGCAGCAGGACAACGGAGCGGCCGTGTGTATTCAAGCCAAATGTACACTCCTCCCTTCAGACTTGGGAACGCCAAGTGTACGAAGCGTGGGAGAGTGACAAGGACTCGAAATACAACACAACCTGGCGGCAGTTACAGAGCAGGACTCCCTTGTAAGCTGGTCAGTCAACTGGATGGCCCAGAGACACTTCCGAAGGCTTACTTGGCAGGAGATGATGAAGTCGCCGGGAATAGCTGTTCCTGCTATTCCAAAGGTCGAAGCACCAGTACAGGCCTTCTGGTTCGATCCAAGGAGGAAAGGGCTTCACAGGACGACAGCAGTGCAAAGGAGGATTCCTTCAGCGGGTCACCAGCGATTCCTCGGTCCAGCCTCTTGGTTGCAGGATACTTGGCTCCTGTATTCCTTCGTTCGTGAGAACTCAGGAGATCGACATGGTAGTGGTGTTTCCAGCTCCCTCTTATCCACGGTTCCCTTCGCGCCAAAACGGAGGGGAGCCAATGGGAGATCCGCTCATCAACACACATACCATACGTGGACCAATCACAGACCACGGCGGTCCCAGGCATTCACACCACCCTAGACTCTCTGGCACCCAGGATGTGTATTGGGACCAGACATCCCAGCCCACACCCTGGAGGCACACAAACGACATGTAGAAGCCCGCGAAAGCAACCACGTTTCGCGGGAAAGTACATGCCCAAATAAGGAAGGCCCCGGGTCGCCCGACCTGGGGAAGGTGAAGGGAGCAAGACGGTCAGTGGACAAGACAAAGGAGCCTCGCGGCCTGGCCATTTTGGGAGCCAGGCCACCATTTTGGGTTCAGTGCGAAAAACGTGCTCAGAACGCCAAAAGGAGCTCAAAATAAACAAAACGATCGCTGCCACCATTCGAGTCCCTGAATGACTTGCACCGATCAAAATACATTCCTAAAATAGTATCTAGGGCCTGTAGAAGGCTAGAGACCCAAGAGAGCTGTAACTTAGCTTACAGTGCCCTCTTGTGTCATGTTGCACTAAAGCCGCAACACGATAGAAGAAACTACGGGAAACAGCGTTCCCCGGTACTGACTGTCTTAAGGGCATGTCAGTTTCCCCGTAAGAAAGGAGCGAAAGCCCAGAGGAGTGCGGCAGAAGGCTGCACTTCTCTGGCAAAGTCAAAAACAAGGTGAATAACAACAGCAAAAAGTTTAGGGGTTGCCACATGGAAGGAAAATTCCCTACAATTAGGAAATCTTTCCTAACACTCGCCCCTCCCAGACTATGGACAGGGGGAACTAATCCACCCCTGGATGAGTCTCTTGTTCAGGTCGGTTAAACATTCTGGACAACCCATCAGCATTGCTATGTTGGACACCTGGCCTATGCTCAATAGTGAAGTCGAAGCCTTGTAGACTTATGGACCACCTAAGCAACTTTGGATTCTCCCCCTTCATGTTCATTAGCCACTTTAACGGCTTATGGTCAGTTTGCACAGTGAAGTGGGTCCCATAGAGGTAGGGCCTCAGCTTCCTAAGGGCCCACACAACAGAGAAACATTCTTTCTCTACCGTGGACCACCTGAGCTCTCTGTCCTTAAGCTGGCGACTAATAAAACCGATAGGGTGTTCCTTACCCTTCTCATCTACTTGTGATAGTACAGCTCCTATCCCAGTGTCAGAGGCATCCGTCTGCACGATAAAAGGTCTTTGATAATCAGGGGCCCTTAGGACAGGGGCCTGGCACAAGGAGTCTTTTAAGCCATTGAAGGCCTTCTCACACTCGTCAGTCCAAGTTACCTTCTTGGGTTTCTTCGGAGTTGTGAGGGCAGTCAGAGGAGCAGCTATGGTGCCATAGTCTGCCACAAAAGTGCGGTAAAACCCCGTGAGTCCTAAGAAGGCTCTCACTTGGGTTTGCGTAGTGGGGGTAGGCCAGTCTTGTACTGCTTGTACCTGACAGGGTAGAGGCTGTCTCCTCCCTCCACCTACTTCATGTCCACGGTAAACCACTGAGCCTTGTCCATTTTGGTGAGGGGCCACTCGGGCACCCTCAAAAGAGCTATCTGAAGGACTGCTTTTGAACAGGTCGGGGAGAGGTTCAGACTCCTCTTCCTCAACGTCTGAAGCCAATAGCAGTGCTGCGATTTCGCCGCTTGGGACGAAAGCCTTCAGCCTATTCACGTGAAACACTTTTGGAGCCTGTCCAGGCCTTCCAAGGTCCACTGAATAGTTAACCTCACCCAGGGGCTCCACCACTGGGCAAGGACCTGACCATTTGTCCTGTAAAGCTCGAGGCCTTATGGGATTCATGATCAGGACTTGCTGACCATGTGTAAAGTTGATGAGGGAAGCTTTCTGGTCGTACCAATGTTTCACCAGCGCTTGCCCTGCCTTCAATTTATCACTAGCCAAGCCCATCAGAAGTACCATCCGTTTTCTGAGCCCTAGCACATAATCAACTACATTGGTAGTAACAGGGGGAGTGGGCATCTCCCATCCCTCCTTGACGATGGCTAAGGGTCCCCGTACGGGATGACCGAACAGAAGTTCGAAGGGGCTGAAGCCAACACCCTCCTGTGGTACCTCTCGGTAGGCAAACAGTAAGCATGAAACAAGAAGATCCCATTTTCTTCTCTGAGGCTCCTCCAGAGCCCCAATCATGCTCTTTAACGTCCTGTTAAAACGCCCCCCCAGACCATTGGTCTGGGGGTGGTATGCAGAAGAGAACCTGTAGGTGACCCTACATTCTATCCACATAGCCTGCCTATACTTCGACATAAAGTTGCTGCCATCATCCGGCACAACTTCTTTAGGGAAGCCAACCCTAGTAAACATGCCGAGTAAAGCTTCTGCAACTGGCTTGGCAGTTACAGTTGTAAATGGGACGGCCTCAGGATACCGGGTTGCATGGTCGACCAGCACCAGGATAAACCTATTGCCCGAGGATGTTTGCGGGTCAAGGGGACCAACCATGTCGATCCCTACCCTTTTAAATGGTACCCCCACAACTGGGAGCGGTACCAACGGAGCTTGGATTGTCGCGCCAACCTTACCAGACAACTGGCAGGCGGCACAACTCCTGCAGTGACTTTCTATTTGCTCCTCCATCTTGTGCCAGTAGAAGTGCATGGATAACCTTTGCTTGGTCTTCCTCATACCGAGGTGACCAGGAAGGGGAACTTCATGCGCCAACTGCAGGAGGAAGGGCCTAACAGCAAGGGGAACCACCAACCTCCTATGGTCTCCTTCTGTAGACTCTGTGGGCTCACTATACAGGAGTCCACCTTCCTGGTAAATCCTATGCATCCCAGGAGGTTCACCCTCAAGCTGGGAGCAGGCCTGTCTCCTTAGGCCTTCCAGAGATGGGCACTCACGTTGGCCTTTACTGAATTCGTCCCTATCAGGACCTCCTTCAACTAACAAGTCTTTTAGTTCAGGATGATCGTTGGGGTCGAATACTTCAGGCATCGCCACCTCCTCGACAGGCCCGGGCGATTGACCAACTTCCTCCACCGCAGTGGTAGGCGAGCTCGGGGGAATATTCTCTTTCCCTCGTTTTGACTTGTAGACTCCTTTCGCCTTGGGTTTCCCCTTCGGCTGGGGCGGCGTATTGGACTTGGCCAATGCTGCCCGTGCTTGAGACCGTGTGTAGGGTCTTTCGGCAGTGTCTCCTACGAGCCCTAAAGCTCTGAGATCATTACCCAATAAGACCTTTCCCGGGACGTTTCTCTGAATGCTCACTGGAATCCTGACTGCTGTACCATTTAAAGTAAGATTTACAGGGATCACGGGAAACATACGGAGGGGGCCGTCAGCCAACTTAGTGGGCATCAGAGTAGCTCTGGCAACTTCCTCTGAGTCTACCAAGGTAGAATCCACTACAGTGCGACTGCACCCACTATCCCTAAGAGCTGGAGTATCCACTCCATTGATCAGCACACTGTCTTTAAAGTAGTGCTTGGTATTATCCGGAATCCTAGCACAAGCCTCTGCGACTTTAGGCTCCCAGGAACCCAGGGACACTAAAACTACCTCAGCCTCTATCCCGCTGGGAAACGAGTCTGAGGAGAAGGATGCTCCTGTAATCTCTTCTTCCTCGTAGGAGGAGAAGGCCAGATTAGCGGAGTGGACCCCCAAAGGTCTAACCTTACACCGGGGATCCCCCTTCACATGGTCAGTTGCTCCACAAGAAAAACAAGCCCCATTGGGTCTGTTTACGTAGGGAGGCTTATTATAACCAGAGTTCTGTTTTGGAGGCGGACCTCCACTACCCTGTGAGTTCTCTTGTGTCTTACCCTTGTTTTTCTTTTTGTGGCCCTTATGGGAAGAAGATTTAGCAGATTCCCCACCCTCCATATCTTTGGACTTTTTCCCTTCCTCCTGCTTACCAGGATGAGTTTTGTCCTTATGGGACACTCGATGTGACACCCATAAGTCTGCTGCAATGGCCAGCTTCTTAGGATCTATCTCCTTCGAATCGGCCAAATGCTGCTTAAGCTCCGGGGAAGAAGAAGCAAAAATATGTTCCAGCATGACCAGATTGATCATGCCTTCGAAGGTAGAAACCTTATAACCTTCGACCCAGCCAGTTAAGTTTTTCAAAGATTCAGCGAAATAAGATACCCAAGTACCACCTTCCTTTTTCTTATACTCTCGAAAACGCTTTAAATATTGGGCCGGAGTCTTCCCAAACTTTAAAATGAGAGTTTGCTTTAACATTGCGAAATCAGCTCGCTCAGCCTTCGACATTTCCATAATGGCACTACAGCCAGAATGGGGCAGTCTACTGAGCAACCACGCAATCTTATCAGCATTGTCAACTTCTTGAACCTCGCATGCATACTCAAACGCATTCAGCCAGTCCATAATGTCATTCCTTTCTTCATACACACTGAGCAGATCTTTCGGAAACCGTGGATGAGAGGAAGCCCCAGACCCATGTCCAGGACCCTTGGACCCATTTGCAACCTGAAGCTTGGCCAGTTCCAACTGGTGATCCCTGTCTTTCTGTTTTTCTGCCTGTTCGATTTTTAGTTTGGCTATGCTGAATTCAAGCTCCTGCTGCCTAAACCGCAGCTCTTGCTTCTTGAATTCAAGCATAGCCTCCCCATCAGCACTGGCAGAGGAAACATTAGACAGCTCGTCCTCCCTGTCCTCGTGGTCGCGATGGATCAGTGCGGCGGCAGAACCGTCGGTTCTACCAGTGAGAGCAGCCCCACCACCTTCCGCACTGTCCTCAGAAGTTATAGCGTCAAGCTGCGCTTCTTGCCACGCCACGATTCTTTGGATCATTTCCAATTTTGTGCCTTGAGAGGAAACACCTCTCTCCGCACACATCTTTTTCAGCGTTTCTGATTTGGAAGCATTTAAAGTTAACAACGTATTTGTTTCCATACTGTTAGATAGGACTATGGCCTTTTTAAAGTTATATTACACCAATCCACTACGTGTACTGGTTGGAATAACCTGAAATGCCTTAGTTCGAGCGCAACACTGGATACCTTCAGTCGTATCCCACCGCTGTACACCAATTTGTTAAGACGGATTTCTGAACTCTGTCCTGGTGGCGCAGAAGTTCAGAAGGCCAACCTAATTACTTGGAACAGGGTAACCTCTGGACGAGCCAGACCAATCAAGGTAGCGATCGCGACGGTCAAGACTAGGTCTCAGGAGGGGTGAGGGTGACTGAAAGCCCGCAATGAGCACACAAAGCAAGAGCGCTTACAAACTACTCCAAACAGGTGTTATATCAAAAATAGATACACATTTATTTTAAGGCCTTTAAAATAATGACCGTAGCGAGAAAATCACAATATCACAATATTAAACCAACACATACCATATCAACACAATATATATACAAATACACAGTCGCAAGCGTTTAAAGCACGAAATATGTAGTCCACCTGAAAGGAAAGGAAAACAGGCAGTGCGATAACACTTTAGACTCAGTTCGCCTTTAGAGGCACCTAACTAGATGGAAGTCCGAGCCCTGCGAAGAGTGGAGCCTTGTGCTCAAAGTACCTGCCACGCCGGTGCCAACGGGCAAAAGGGGAAGCTCTTCGGAGGAAGTCAGGCAGTTCGGGTTAGTGCACAGCAGAAGGAGAACAGGTTCCGCAACTCAAGCGCAGCCTCCACAGCGGGCAGAAGCAGAGCGCGAGTACGGCCAAAAGGGTGCTGTTTTTACACAGCAGGGAAAAGCAATGGGATACTGCAGGAGGGCGACCAGATCCTAGCTAAACTACTCACCGGTCCCCGAAGCAAGCAGACCCAGGCTTCTCCACGCTAGTTTCAGCAGCTGGCAGGTTCAGAAGAGCAGGGAACACCTCGTAGTCGTGTAGAGCAAAAAGACGTCCCAATCGACGAAACCAGCACAGTTTTGTTGCCGCAGCAGGACAACGGAGCGGCCGTGTGTATTCAAGCCAAATGTACACTCCTCCCTTCAGACTTGGGAACGCCAAGTGTACGAAGCGTGGGAGAGTGACAAGGACTCGAAATACAACACAACCTGGCGGCAGTTACAGAGCAGGACTCCCTTGTAAGCTGGTCAGTCAACTGGATGGCCCAGAGACACTTCCGAAGGCTTACTTGGCAGGAGATGATGAAGTCGCCGGGAATAGCTGTTCCTGCTATTCCAAAGGTCGAAGCACCAGTACAGGCCTTCTGGTTCGATCCAAGGAGGAAAGGGCTTCACAGGACGACAGCAGTGCAAAGGAGGATTCCTTCAGCGGGTCACCAGCGATTCCTCGGTCCAGCCTCTTGGTTGCAGGATACTTGGCTCCTGTATTCCTTCGTTCGTGAGAACTCAGGAGATCGACATGGTAGTGGTGTTTCCAGCTCCCTCTTATCCACGGTTCCCTTCGCGCCAAAACGGAGGGGAGCCAATGGGAGATCCGCTCATCAACACACATACCATACGTGGACCAATCACGGACCACGGCGGTCCCAGGCATTCACACCACCCTAGACTCTCTGGCACCCAGGATGTGTATTGGGACCAGACATCCCAGCCCACACCCTGGAGGCACACAAACGACATGTAAAAGCCCGCGAAAGCAACCACGTTTCGCGGGAAAGTACATGCCCAAATAAGGAAGGCCCCGGGTCGCCCGACCTGGGGAAGGTGAAGGGAGCAAGACGGTCAGTGGACAAGACAAAGGAGCCTCGCGGCCTGGCCATTTTGGGAGCCAGGCCACCATTTTGGGTTCAGTGCGAAAAACGTGCTCAGAACGCCAAAAGGAGCTCAAAATAAACAAAACGATCGCTGCCACCATTCGAGTCCCTGAATGACTTGCACCGATCAAAATACATTCCTAAAAGAGTATCTAGGGCCTGTAGAAGGCTAGAGACCCAAGAGAGCTGTAACTTAGCTTACAGTGCCCTCTTGTGTCATGTTGCACTAAAGCCGCAACACGATAGAAGAAACTACGGGAAACAGCGTTCCCCGGTACTGACTGTCTTAAGGGCATGTCAGTTTCCCCGTAAGAAAGGAGCGAAAGCCCAGAGGAGTGCGGCAGAAGGCTGCACTTCTCTGGCAAAGTCAAAAACAAGGTGAATAACAACAGCAAAAAGTTTAGGGGTTGCCACATGGAAGGAAAATTCCCTACAATTAGGAAATCTTTCCTAACAGGAAGGGTCTCAGGATTGGAATGGGAAGGAGTTGGATATCACATCTCATGCTATGGGAAGGGTCTCAGGTTTGGTATAAGCATTGAAATATCACATCTCTGCTATCGGAAGGGTCTCAGGATTGGAATGGGAGGAGCTGGATATCACATCTCTTGCTAAAGGAAGGGTCTCAGGTTTGGAAGGGGAAGGATTTGGATATCACATCTCAAGTTATAGGACGGGTCTCAGGATTGGAATGGGAAGGAGTTGGATATCACATCTCATGCTATAGGAAGGGTTTCAGGTTTGGTAGAAGCATTGAGATATCACATCTCATGCTATAGGAAGAGTCTCAGGTTTGGGAAGGGAAGGATTTGGATTTCACATCTCATGTTATAGGATGGTTCTCATGTTTGGTTTTTGAAGCATTGAGATATCACATCTCATGCTATCGGAAGGGTCTCAGGTTTGGAATGGGAAGGAGTTGGATATCACATCTCATGTTATAGGAAGAGTCTCAGGTTTGGTATTAGAAGCATTGGATATCACATATCATGCTATAGGAAGTGTCTCAGGATTGGAATGGGAAGGACTTGGATATCACATCTCATGCTATAGGGAGGGTCTCAAGTTTGATATTAGAAGCATTGAGATATCACATCTCATGCTATAGGAAGGGTCTCAGGATTGGAATGGGAAGGAGTTGGGTATCACATCTCATGCTATAGGAAGGGTCTCAGGATTGGTATAAGTATTGAGATATAACATCTCATGCTATAGGAAGGGTCTCAGGATTGGAATGGAAGGAGTTGGATATCACATCTCATGTTATAGGAAGGAACTTAGGTTTGGTATTAGAAGCATTGAGATATCACATCTCATGCTATAGGAAGGGTCTCGGGATTGGAATGGGAAGGAGTTGGATATCACATCTCATGTTATAGGAAGAGTCTCAGGTTTGGTATTAGAAGCATTGGATATCACATATCATGCTATAGGAAGTGTCTCAGGATTGGAATGGGAAGGACTTGGATATCACATCTCATGCTATAGGAAGGGTCTCAGGATTGGAATGGGAAGGAGTTGGATATCACATCTCATGCTATAGGAAGGGTCTCAGGTTTGGTATAAGCATTGAGATATCACATCTCATGCTATAGGAAGGGTCTCAGGATTGGAATGGGAAGGAGTTGTATATGACATCTTATGCCGTAGGAAGGGTCTCAGGTTTCGTATAAGCATTGAGATATCACATCTCTGCTATCGGAAGGGTCTCAGGATTGGAATGGGAAGGAGTTGGATATCCCATCTCATGTTATAGGAAGAGTCTCAGGTTTGGTATTAGAAGCATTGGATATCACATATCATGCTATAGGAAGTGTCTCAGGATTGGAATGGGAAGGACTTGGATATCACATCTCATGCTACAGGGAGGGTCTCGAGTTTGATATTAAAAGCATTGAGATATCACATCTAATGCTATAGGAAGGGTCTCAGGATTGGAATGGGAAGGAGTTGGATATCATCTCATGCTATAGGAAGGGTCTCAGGTTTGGTATAAGCAGTGAGATATCACATCTCATGCTATAGGAAGGGTCTCAGGTTTGGTATTAGAAGCATTGGATATCACATATCATGCTATAGGAAGTGTCTCAGGATTGGAATGGGAAGGACTTGGATATCACATCTCATGCTATAGGGAGGGTCTCAAGTTTGATATTAGAAGCATTGAGATATCACATCTCATGCTATAGGAAGGGTCTCAGGATTGGAATGGGAAGGAGTTGGATATCACATCTCATGCTATAGACATCTCATGCTATAGGAAGGGTCTCAGGTTTGGTATAAGCAGTGAGATATCACATCTCATGCTATAGGAAGGGTCTCAGGATTGGAATGGGAAGGAGTTGGATATCACATCTCATGTTATAGGAAGGATCTCAGGTTTGGTATAAGCATTGAGATATCACATCTCTGCTATCGGAAGGGTCTCAGGATTGGAATGGGAAGGAGTTGGATATTCCCATTTCATGTTATAGGAAGGATCTCAGGTTTGGTATAAGCATTGAGATATCACATCTCTGCTATCGGAAGGGTCTCAGGATTGGAATGGGAAGGAGTTGGATATTCCCATCTCATGTTATAGGAAGGGTCTCAGGTTTGGTATTAGAAGCATTGAGATATCACATCTCATGCTGTAGGAAGGGTCTCAGGATTGGAATTGGAAGGAGTTGGATATCACATCTCATGCTATAGGAAGGATCACAGGTTTGGTATTAGAAGCATTGAGATATCACATCTCATGCTATCAGAAGGGTCTCAGGATTGGAATGGGAAGGAGTTGGATATCACATCTCATGCTATAGGAAGGGTCTCAGGTTTGGAACGGGAAGGAGTTAGATATCATATCTCATGTTATAGGAAGAGTCTCAGGTTTGATATAAGCATTGAGATATCACATCTCTGCTATCGGAGGTGTCTCAGGATTGGGATGGGAAGGAGTTGGATATCACATCTCATGCTAAAGGGAGGGTCTAAGGTTTGGAAGGGGAAGGATTTGGACATCACATCTCATGTTCTTGGAAGGATCTGAGGTTTGGTATTAGAAGCATTGGGATATCACATCTCATGCTATCGGAAGGGTATCAGGATTGGATTTGGAAGGAGTTGGATATCCCATCTCATGCTATAGGAAGGTCTCAGGTTGGAATAGAAGGAGTTGGATATCACATCTCATGTTATAGGAAGGGTCTCAGGATTGGAATGGGAAGGACTTGGATATCACATCTCATGTTATAGGAAGGATCTCAGGTTTTGTATTAGAAGCATTGAGATATCACATCTCATGCTATAGGAAGGGTCTCAGGATTGGAATGTGAAGGATTTGGATATCACATCTCATGCTAAAGGAAGGGTCTCAGGTTTGGTATAAGCATTGAGATATCACATCTCTGCTATCTGAAGAGTCTAAGGATTGGATTGGGAAGGAATTGGATATCCATTCTCATGCTATAGGAAGGGTCTCAGGTTGGAATGGGTAGGAGTTGGATATCACATCTCATGTTATAGGAAGGGTCTCAAGATTGAAATGGGAAGGATTTGGATATCACATCTCTTGCTATAGGAAGGGTCTCAGGTTTTCTATTAGAAACATTGAGATATGACATCTCATGCTATAGGAAGGGTTTCAGTATTGGAATGGGAAGGATTTGGATATCACATCTCATGCTAAAGGAAGGGTCTCAGGTTTGGAAGGGGAAGGATTTGGATATCATATCTCATGTTATAGGACGTATCTCATGTTATAGGACGGGTCCCAGGTTTGGTATTAGAAGCATTGAGATATCACATCTCATGGTATAGGAAGGGTCTCAGGATTGGAATGGGCAGGAGTTGGATCTCCCTTCTCATGCTACAGGAAGGGTCTCAGGTTGGAATGGGAAGGAGTTGGATATCACATCTCGTTATAGGAAGGGTCTCAGGATTGGAATGGGAAGGAATTGGATATCACATCTCTTGCTATAGGAAGGGTCTCAGGTTTGGAAGGGGAAGGATTTGGATATCATATCTCATGTTATAGGACCGGTCCCAGGTCTGGTATTAGAAGCATTGAGATATCACATCTCATGCTATAGGAGGAGTCTCAGGATTGGAATGGGAAGGAGTTGGATATCACGTCTCATGTTATAGGAAGGGTCTCAGGATTGGAATGGGAAGGAGTTGAATATCACATCTCATGCTAAAGGAAGGGTATCAGGTTTGATAGAAGCATTGAGATATCACATCTCTGCTATCGGAAGGGTCTCAGGATAGGAATGGGAAGGACTTAGAATTCACATCTAAGGGTATCAGGATTGGAATGGGAAGGAGTTGGATATCACATCTCATGCTAAAGGGAGGGTCTCAGGTATGGAATGGGAAGGATTTGGATATCACATCTCATGTTATAGGAAGGACCTTAGGTTTGGTATTAGAAGCATTGAGATATCACATCTCATGCTATAGGAAGGGTCTCAGGATTGGAATGGGAAGGAGTTGGATATCACATCTCATGCTATGGGAAGGGTCTCAGGTTTGGTATAAGCATTAAAATATCACATCTCTGCTATCGGAAGGGTCTCAGGATTGGAATGGGAGGAGCTGGATATCACATCTCTTGCTAAAGGAAGGGTCTCAGGTTTGGAAGGGGAAGGATTTGGATATCACATCTCATGTTATAGGACGGGTCTCAGGATTGGAATGGGAAGGAGTTGGATATCACATCTCATGCTATAGGAAGGGTTTCAGGTTTGGTAGAAGCATTGAGATATCACATCTCATGCTATAGGAAGAGTCTCAGGTTTGGGAAGGGAAGGATTTGGATTTCACATCTCATGTTATAGGATGGTTCTCATGTTTGGTTTTTGAAGCATTGAGATATCACATCTCATGCTATCGGAAGGGTCTCAGGTTTGGAATGGGAAGGAGTTGGATATCACATCTCATGTTATAGGAAGAGTCTCAGGTTTGGTATTAGAAGCATTGGATATCACATATCATGCTATAGGAAGTGTCTCAGGATTGGAATGGGAAGGACTTGGATATCACATCTCATGCTATAGGGAGGGTCTCAAGTTTGATATTAGAAGCATTGAGATATCACATCTCATGCTATAGGAAGGGTCTCAGGATTGGAATGGGAAGGAGTTGGGTATCACATCTCATGCTATAGGAAGGGTCTCAGGATTGGTATAAGTATTGAGATATAACATCTCATGCTATAGGAAGGGTCTCAGGATTGGAATGGAAGGAGTTGGATATCACATCTCATGTTATAGGAAGGACCTTAGGTTTGGTATTAGAAGCATTGAGATATCACATCTCATGCTATAGGAAGGGTCTCGGGATTGGAATGGGAAGGAGTTGGATATCACATCTCATGTTATAGGAAGAGTCTCAGGTTTGGTATTAGAAGCATTGGATATCACATATCATGCTATAGGAAGTGTCTCAGGATTGGAATGGGAAGGACTTGGATATCACATCTCATGCTATAGGAAGGGTCTCAGGATTGGAATGGGAAGGAGTTGGATATCACATCTCATGGTATAGGAAGGGTCTCAGGTTTGGTATAAGCATTGAGATATCACATCTCATGCTATAGGAAGGGTCTCAGGATTGGAATGGGAAGGAGTTGTATATGACATCTTATGCCGTAGGAAGGGTCTCAGGTTTCGTATAAGCATTGAGATATCACATCTCTGCTATCGGAAGGGTCTCAGGATTGGAATGGGAAGGAGTTGGATATCCCATCTCCTATAGGAAGAGTCTCAGGTTTGGTATTAGAAGCATTGGATATCACATATCATGCTATAGGAAGTGTCTCAGGATTGGAATGGGAAGGACTTGGATATCACATCTCATGCTATAGGGAGGGTCTCGAGATTGATATTAAAAGCATTGAGATATCACATCTAATGCTATAGGAAGGGTCTCAGGATTGGAATGGGAAGGAGTTGGATATCATCTCATGCTATAGGAAGGGTCTCAGGTTTGGTATAAGCAGTGAGATATCACATCTCATGCTATAGGAAGGGTCTCAGGTTTGGTATTAGAAGCATTGGATATCACATATCATGCTATAGGAAGTGTCTCAGGATTGGAATGGGAAGGACTTGGATATCACATCTCATGCTATAGGGAGGGTCTCAAGTTTGATATTAGAAGCATTGAGATATCACATCTCATGCTATAGGAAGGGTCTCAGGATTGGAATGGGAAGGAGTTGGATATCACATCTCATGCTATAGGAAGGGTCTCAGGTTTGGTATAAGCAGTGAGATATCACATCTCATGCTATAGGAAGGGTCTCAGGATTGGAATGGGAAGGAGTTGGATATCACATCTCATGTTATAGGAAGGATCTCAGGTTTGGTATAAGCATCGAGATATCACATCTCTGCTATCGGAAGGGTCTCAGGATTGGAATGGGAAGGAGTTGGATATTCCCATCTCATGTTATAGGAAGGATCTCAGGTTTGGTATAAGCATTGAGATATCACATCTCTGCTATCGGAAGGGTCTCAGGATTGGAATGGGAAGGAGTTGGATATTCCCATCTCATGTTATAGGAAGGGTCTCAGGTTTGGTATTAGAAGCATTGAGATATCACATCTCATGCTGTAGGAAGGGTCTCAGGATTGGAATTGGAAGGAGTTGGATATCACATCTCATGCTATAGGAAGGATCACAGGTTTGGTATTAGAAGCATTGAGATATCACATCTCATGCTATCAGAAGGGTCTCAGGATTGGAATGGGAAGGAGTTGGATATCACATCTCATGCTATAGGAAGGGTCTCAGGTTTGGAACGGGAAGGAGTTAGATATCATATCTCATGTTATAGGAAGAGTCTCAGGTTTGGTATAAGCATTGAGATATCACATCTCTGCTATCGGAGGTGTCTCAGGATTGGGATGGGAAGGAGTTGGATATCACATCTCATGCTATAGGAAGGGTATCAGGTTTGGAACGGGAAGGAGTTGGATATCCCATCTCATGTTATAGGACGGGTCTCAGGTTTGGTATTAGAAGCATTGAGATATCACATCGCATGCTGTAGGAAGGATCTCAGGTTTGGAATGGGAAGGAATTGGATATCACATCTCATGTCATAGGAAGTATCTCAGGTTTGGTATTAGAAGCATTGAGATATCACATCTCATGCTATAGGAATGGTCTCAGGATTGGAATGGGTAGGAGTTGGATATTACATTCTTGCTATAGGAAGGGTCTCATGTTTGGAATGGGAAGGAGTTGGATATCACATATGCTATAGAACGGGTCTCAGGTTTGGTATTAGAAGCATTGAGATATCACATCGCATGCTGTAGGAAGGATCTCAGGTTTGGAATGGGAAGGAATTGGATATCACATCTCATGTCATAGGAAGTATCTCAGGTTTGGTATTAGAAGCATTGAGATATCACATCTCATGCTATAGGAATGGTCTCAGGATTGGAATGGGTAGGAGTTGGATATTACATTCTTGCTATAGGAAGGGTCTCATGTTTGGAATGGGAAGGAGTTGGATATCACATATGCTATAGAAAGGGGCTCAGGTTTGGAACGGGAAGGAGTTGGATATACATCTCATGCTATAGGTAGGCTCTCAGGTTTGGTATAAGCATTGAGATATCACATCTCATGCTATAGGAAGGGTTTCAGGATTGGAATGGGAAGGATTTGGATATCACATCTCATGCTATAGGAAGGGTCTCAGGTTTGGTATAAGCATGGAGATATCACTTCTCATGCTATAGGAAGTGTCTCAGGATTGGAATGGGAAGGAGTTGGATATCACATCTCATGTTATAGGAAGGTTCTCAGGTTTGGTATTAGAAGCATTGAGACATCACATCTCATGCTATAGGAAGGGGCTCAGGATTGGAATGGGAAGTAGTTGGATATCACATCTCATGCTAAAGGGAGGGTCTCAGGTTTGGAAGGGGAAGGATTTGGATATTACATCTCGTGTTATAGGAATGATCTCAGGTTTGGTATTAGAAGCATTGAGATATCAAATCTCATGCTATAGGAAGGGTCGCAGGATTGGAATGGGAAGGAGTTCGATATCACATCTCATGCTATGGGAAGGGTCTCAGGATTGGAATGGGAAGGAGTTTTATATGACATCTCATGCCATAGGAAGGATCTCAGGTTTGGTATTAGAAGCATTGAGACATAACATCTCATGTTATAGGAAGGGTCTCAGGATTGGAATGGGAAGGAGTTGGATATCACATCTCATGCTATAGGAAGGGTCTCAGGTTTGGTATAAGTATTGAGATATCACATCTCATGCTATAGGAAGGGTCTTAGGATTGGAATGGGAAGGAGTTGTATATGACATCTCATGCCACAGGAAGGGTCTCAGGTTTGGTATAAGCATTGAGATATCACATCTCTGCTATCGGAAGGGTCTCAGGATTGGAATGGGAAGGAGTTGGATATCCCATCTTACGTTATAGGAAGGGTCTCAGGTTTGGTATTAGAAGCATTGAGCTATCACATCTCATGCTATAGGAAGGGTCTCAGGATTGGAATGGGAAGGACTTGGATATCACATCTCATTCTATAGGGAGGGTCTCAGGTTTGGAAAGGGAAGGAGTTGGATATCACATTTCATGTTAGATGTAGGATCTCAGGTTTGGTATTAGAGGCATTGAGATATCACATCTCATGCTATCAGAAGGGTCTCAGGATTGGAATGGGAAGGAGTTGGATATCACATCTCATGCTAAAGGGAGGGTCTCAGGAATGGAAGGGGAAGGATTTGGATATCACATCTCATGTTATAGGAAGGATCTCAGGTTTGGTATTAGAAGCATTGAGATATCACATCTCATGCTATCGGAAGGATCTCAGGTTTGGTATTAGAGGTATTGAGGTATCACATCTCATGCTAAAGGGAGGGTCTCAGATTTGGAAGGGGAAGGATTTGGATATCACATCTCTTGTTATAGGAAGGATCACAGGTTTGGTATTAGAAGCATTGAGATATCACATCTCATGCTATGGGAAGGGTCTCAGGATTGGAATGGGAAGGAGTTGGATATCGCATCTCATGCTATAGGAAGGGTCTCAGGTTTGGAACGGGAAGGAGTTAGATATCACATCTCATGTTATAGTAAGAGTCTCAGGTTTGGTATAAGCATTGAGATTTCACATCTCTGCTATCGGAGGTGTCTCAGGATTGGGATTGGAAGGAATTGGATATCACATCTCATGCTATAGGAAGGGTATCAGGTTTGGAACGGGAAGGAGTTGGATATCCCATCTCATGTTATAGGACGGGTCTCAGTTTTGATATTAGAAGCATTGAGATATCACATCACATGCTGTAGGAAGGGTCTCAGGTTTGGAATGAGAAGGATTTAGATATCACATCTCATGCCATAGGAAGGATCTCAGGTTTGGTATAAGCATTGAGATATCACATCTCTGCTATTGGAAAGGTCTCAATATTGGAATGGGAAGGACTTGGATATCACAATTCATGTTATAGGAAGGGTCTCAGGTTTGGTATTAGAAGCATTGAGATATGACATCTCATGCTATAGGAAGGGTCTCAGGATTGGAATGGGAAGGACTTGGATATCACATCTCATGTTATAGGAAGGGTCTCAGGTTTGGTATTAGAAGCATTGAGATATGACATCTCATGCTATAGGAAGGGTCTCAGGATTGGAATGGGAAGGACTTGGATATCACATCTCATGCTATAGGAAGGGTCTCAGGAGTGGAATGGGAAGGAGTTGGATATCACATCTCATGATAAAGGAAGGGTCTAAGGTTTGGAAGGGGAAGGATTTGGATATCACATCTCATGTTATTGGACTGGTCTCAGGTTTGGTATTAGAAGCATTGAGATATCAAGTCTCATGGTATAGGACGGTAGTTTGATATCACATCTCATGCCATGGTATGGGTCTCAGGTTTTGTAGAAGCATTAGGATATCACATCTCATGCTATCGGAAGGATATCAGGATTAGATTTGGAAGGAGTTGGATATCCCATCTCATGCTATAGGAAGGGTCTCAGGTTGGAATGGGAAGGAGTTGGATATCACATCTCATGTTATAGGAAGGGTCTCAGGATTGGAATGGGAAGGACTTGGATATCACATCTCATGCTGTAGGAAGGCTCTCAGGTTTGGAAAGGGAAGGAGTTGGATATCACATTTCATGTTAGAGGTAGGATCTCAGGTTTGGTATTAGAGGCATTGAGATATCACATCTCATGCTATCAGAAGGGTATCAGGATTGGAATGGGAAGGAATTGGATATCACATCTCATGCTAAAGGGAGGGTCTCAGGTTTGGTATTAGAAGCATTGAGATATCACATCTCATGCTATCGGAAGGATCTCAGGTTTGGTATTAGAAGCATTGAGATATCACATCTCATGCTATAGGAAGGGTCTCAGGATTGGAATGGGAAGGAGTTGGATATCACATCTCATGTTATAGGAAGGATCTCAGGTTTGGTATTAGAAGCATTGAGATATCACATCTCATGCTATAGGAAGGGTCTCAGGATTGGAATGGGAAGGAGTTGGATATCACATCTCATGCTAAATGAAGGGTCTCAGTTTTGGTAGAAGCATTGAGATATCACATCTCATGCTATAGGAAGGGTCTCAGGATTGGAATGGGAAGGAGTTGGATATCACATCTCGTACTATAGGAAGGGTCTCAGGTTTGGAACGGGAAGGAGTTGGATATCCCATCTCATGTTATAGGACGGGTCTCAGGTTTGGTATTAGAAGCATTGAGATATCACATCGCATGCTGTAGGAAGGATCTCAGGTTTGGAATGGGAAGGAATTGGATATCACATCTCATGTCATAGGAAGTATCTCAGGTTTGGTATTAGAAGCATTGAGATATCACATCTCATGCTATAGGAATGGTCTCAGGATTGGAATGGGTAGGAGTTGGATATTACATTCTTGCTATAGGAAGGGTCTCATGTTTGGAATGGGAAGGAGTTGGATATCACATATGCTATAGAAAGGGTCTCAGGTTTGGAACGGGAAGGAGTTGGATATCACATCTCATGCTATAGGTAGGCTCTCAGGTTTGGTATAAGCATTGAGATATCACATCTCATGCTATAGGAAGGGTCTCAGGATTGGAATGGGAAGGATTTGGATATCACATCTCATGCTATAGGAAGGGTCTCAGGTTTGGTATAAGCATGGAGATATCACTTCTCATGCTATAGGAAGGGTCTCAGGATTGGAATGGGAAGGATTTGGATATCACATCTCATGCTATAGGAAGGGTCTCAGGTTTGGTATAAGCATGGAGATATCACTTCTCATGCTATAGGAAGGGTCTCAGGATTGGAATGGGAAGTAGTTGGATATCACATCTCATGCTAAAGGGAGGGTCTCAGGTTTGGAAGGGGAAGGATTTGGATATTACATCTCGTGTTATAGGAATGATCTCAGGTTTGGTATTAGAAGCATTCAGATATCACATCTCATGCTATCGGAAGGATCTCAGGTTTGGTATTAGAAGCATTGAGATATCAAATCTCATGCTATAGGAAGGGTCGCAGGATTGGAATGGGAAGGAGTTCGATATCACATCTCATGCTATGGGAAGGGTCTCAGGATTGGAATGGGAAGGAGTTTTATATGACATCTCATGCCATAGGAAGGATCTCAGGTTTGGTATTAGAAGCATTGAGACATAACATCTCATGTTATAGGAAGGGTCTCAGGATTGGAATGGGAAGGAGTTGGATATCACATCTCATGCTATAGGAAGGGTCTCAGGTTTGGTATAAGTATTGAGATATCACATCTCATGCTATAGGAAGGGTCTCAGGATCGGAATGGGAAGGAGTTGTATATGACATCTCATGCCACAGGAAGGGTCTCAGGTTTGGTATAAGCATTGAGATATCACATCTCTGCTATCGGAAGGGTCTCAGGATTGGAATGGGAAGGAGTTGGATATCCCATCTTACGTTATAGGAAGGGTCTCAGGTTTGGTATTAGAAGCATTGAGCTATCACATCTCATGCTATAGGAAGGGTCTCAGGATTGGAATGGGAAGGACTTGGATATCACATCTCATTCTATAGGGAGGGTCTCACGTTTGGAAAGGGAAGGAGTTGGATATCACATTTCATGTTAGATGTAGGATCTCAGGTTTGGTATTAGAGGAATTGAGATATCACATCTCATGCTATCAGAAGGGTCTCAGGATTGGAATGGGAAGGAGTTGGATATCACATCTCATGCTAAAGGGAGGGTCTCAGGAATGGAAGGGGAAGGATTTGGATATCACATCTCATGTTATAGGAAGGATCTCAGGTTTGGTATTAGAAGCATTGAGATATCACATCTCATGCTATCGGAAGGATCTCAGGTTTGGTATTAGAGGTATTGAGGTATCACATCTCATGCTAAAGGGAGGGTCTCAGATTTGGAAGGGGAAGGATTTGGATATCACATCTCTTGTTATAGGAAGGATCACAGGTTTGGTATTAGAAGCATTGAGATATCACATCTCATGCTATGGGAAGGGTCTCAGGATTGGAATGGGAAGGAGTTGGATATCGCATCTCATGCTATAGGAAGGGTCTCAGGTTTGGAACGGGAAGGAGTTAGATATCACATCTCATGTTATAGTAAGAGTCTCAGGTTTGGTATAAGCATTGAGATTTCACATCTCTGCTATCGGAGGTGTCTCAGGATTGGGATGGGAAGGAATTGTATATCACATCTCATGCTATAGGAAGGGTATCAGGTTTGGAACGGGAAGGAGTTGGATATCCCATCTCATGTTATAGGACGGGTCTCAGTTTTGATATTAGAAGCATTGAGATATCACATCACATGCTGTAGGAAGGGTCTCAGGTTTGGAATGAGAAGGATTTAGATATCACATCTCATGCCATAGGAAGGATCTCAGGTTTGGTATAAGCATTGAGATATCACATCTCTGCTATTGGAAAGGTCTCAAGATTGGAATGGGAAGGACTTGGATATCACAATTCATGTTATAGGAAGGGTCTCAGGTTTGGTATTAGAAGCATTGAGATATGACATCTCATGCTATAGGAAGGGTCTCAGGATTGGAATGGGAAGGACTTGGATATCACATCTCATGTTATAGGAAGGGTCTCAGGTTTGGTATTAGAAGCATTGAGATATGACATCTCATGCTATAGGAAGGGTCTCAGGATTGGAATGGGAAGGACTTGGATATCACATCTCATGCTATAGGAAGGGTCTCAGGAGTGGAATGGGAAGGAGTTGGATATCACATCTCATGATAAAGGAAGGGTCTAAGGTTTGGAAGGGGAAGGATTTGGATATCACATCTCATGTTATTGGACTGGTCTCAGGTTTGGTATTAGAAGCATTGAGATATCAAGTGTCATGGTATAGGACGGTAGTTTGATATCACATCTCATGCCATGGTATGGGTCTCAGGTTTTGTAGAAGCATTAGGATATCACATCTCATGCTATCGGAAGGATATCAGGATTAGATTTGGAAGGAGTTGGATATCCCATCTCATGCTATAGGAAGGGTCTCAGGTTGGAATGGGAAGGAGTTGGATATCACATCTCATGTTATAGGAAGGGTCTCAGGATTGGAATGGGAAGGACTTGGATATCACATCTCATGCTGTAGGAAGGCTCTCAGGTTTGGAAAGGGAAGGAGTTGGATATCACATTTCATGTTAGAGGTAGGATCTCAGGTTTGGTATTAGAGGCATTGAGATATCACATCTCATGCTATCAGAAGGGTATCAGGATTGGAATGGGAAGGAATTGGATATCACATCTCATGCTAAAGGGAGGGTCTCAGGTTTGGTATTAGAAGCATTGAGATATCACATCTCATGCTATCGGAAGGATCTCAGGTTTGGTATTAGAAGCATTGAGATATCACATCTCATGCTATAGGAAGGGTCTCAGGATTGGAATGGGAAGGAGTTGGATATCACATCTCATGTTATAGGAAGGATCTCAGGTTTGGTATTAGAAGCATTGAGATATCACATCTCATGCTATAGGAAGGGTCTTAGGATTGGAATGGGAAGGAGTTGGATATCACATCTCATGCTAAATGAAGGGTCTCAGTTTTGGTAGAAGCATTGAGATATCACATCTCATGCTATAGGAAGGGTCTCAGGATTGGAATGGGAAGGAGTTGGATATCACATCTCGTACTATAGGAAGGGTCTCAGGTTTGGAACGGGAAGGAGTTGGATATCCCATCTCATGTTATAGGACGGGTCTCAGGTTTGGTATTAGAAGCATTGAGATATCACATCGCATGCTGTAGGAAGGATCTCAGGTTTGGAATGGGAAGGAATTGGATATCACATCTCATGTCATAGGAAGTATCTCAGGTTTGGTATTAGAAGCATTGAGATATCACATCTCATGCTATAGGAATGGTCTCAGGATTGGAATGGGTAGGAGTTGGATATTACATTCTTGCTATAGGAAGGGTCTCATGTTTGGAATGGGAAGGAGTTGGATATCACATATGCTATAGAAAGGGTCTCAGGTTTGGAACGGGAAGGAGTTGGATATCACATCTCATGCTATAGGTAGGCTCTCAGGTTTGGTATAAGCATTGAGATATCACATCTCATGCTATAGGAAGGGTCTCAGGATTGGAATGGGAAGGATTTGGATATCACATCTCATGCTATAGGAAGGGTCTCAGGTTTGGTATAAGCATGGAGATATCACTTCTCATGCTATAGGAAGGGTCTCAGGATTGGAATGGGAAGGATTTGGATATCACATCTCATGCTATAGGAAGGGTCTCAGGTTTGGTATAAGCATGGAGATATCACTTCTCATGCTATAGGAAGGGTCTCAGGATTGGAATGGGAAGTAGTTGGATATCACATCTCATGCTAAAGGGAGGGTCTCAGGTTTGGAAGGGGAAGGATTTGGATATTACATCTCGTGTTATAGGAATGATCTCAGGTTTGGTATTAGAAGCATTCAGATATCACATCTCATGCTATCGGAAGGATCTCAGGTTTGGTATTAGAAGCATTGAGATATCAAATCTCATGCTATAGGAAGGGTCGCAGGATTGGAATGGGAAGGAGTTCGATATCACATCTCATGCTATGGGAAGGGTCTCAGGATTGGAATGGGAAGGAGTTTTATATGACATCTCATGCCATAGGAAGGATCTCAGGTTTGGTATTAGAAGCATTGAGACATAACATCTCATGTTATAGGAAGGGTCTCAGGATTGGAATGGGAAGGAGTTGGATATCACATCTCATGCTATAGGAAGGGTCTCAGGTTTGGTATAAGTATTGAGATATCACATCTCATGCTATAGGAAGGGTCTCAGGATTGGACTGGGAAGGAGTTGTATATGACATCTCATGCCACAGGAAGGGTCTCAGGTTTGGTATAAGCATTGAGATATCACATCTCTGCTATCGGAAGGGTCTCAGGATTGGAATGGGAAGGAGTTGGATATCCCATCTTACGTTATAGGAAGGGTCTCAGGTTTGGTATTAGAAGCATTGAGATATCACATCTCATGCTATAGGAAGGGTCTCAGGATTGGAATGGGAAGGACTTGGATATCACATCTCATTCTATAGGGAGGGTCTCACGTTTGGAAAGGGAAGGAGTTGGATATCACATTTCATGTTAGATGTAGGATCTCAGGTTTGGTATTAGAGGCATTGAGATATCACATCTCATGCTATCAGAAGGGTCTCAGGATTGGAATGGGAAGGAGTTGGATATCACATCTCATGCTAAAGGGAGGGTCTCAGGAATGGAAGGGGAAGGATTTGGATATCACATCTCATGTTATAGGAAGGATCTCAGGTTTGGTATTAGAAGCATTGAGATATCACATCTCATGCTATCGGAAGGATCTCAGGTTTGGTATTAGAGGTATTGAGATATCACATCTCATGCTAAAGGGAGGGTCTCAGATTTGGAAGGGGAAGGATTTGGATATCACATCTCTTGTTATAGGAAGGATCACAGGTTTGGTATTAGAAGCATTGAGATATCACATCTCATGCTATGGGAAGGGTCTCAGGATTGGAATGGGAAGGAGTTGGATATCGCATCTCATGCTATAGGAAGGGTCTCAGGTTTGGAACGGGAAGGAGTTAGATATCACATCTCATGTTATAGTAAGAGTCTCAGGTTTGGTATAAGCATTGAGATTTCACATCTCTGCTATCGGAGGTGTCTCAGGATTGGGATGGGAAGGAATTGGATATCACATCTCATGCTATAGGAAGGGTATCAGGTTTGGAACGGGAAGGAGTTGGATATCCCATCTCATGTTATAGGACGGGTCTCAGTTTTGATATTAGAAGCATTGAGATATCACATCACATGCTGTAGGAAGGGTCTCAGGTTTGGAATGAGAAGGATTTAGATATCACATCTCATGTCATAGGAAGGATCTCAGGTTTGGTATAAGCATTGAGATATCACATCTCTGCTATTGGAAAGGTCTCAAGATTGGAATGGGAAGGACTTGGATATCACAATTCATGTTATAGGAAGGGTCTCAGGTTTGGTATTAGAAGTATTGAGATATGACATCTCATGCTATAGGAAGGGTCTCAGGATTGGAATGGGAAGGACTTGGATATCACATCTCATGTTATTGGAAGGGTCTCAGGTTTGGTATTAGAAGCATTGAGATATCACATCTCATGCTATAGGAAGGGTCTCAGGAGTGGAATGGGAAGGAGTTGGATATCACATCTCATGATAAAGGAAGGGTCTAAGGTTTGGAAGGGGAAGGATTTGGATATCACATCTCATGTTATTGGACTGGTCTCAGGTTTGGTATTAGAAGCATTGAGATATCAAGTCTCATGGTATAGGACGGGAGTTTGATATCACATCTCATGCCATGGTATGGGTCTCAGGTTTTGTAGAAGCATTGGGATATCACATCTCATGCTATCGGAAGGATATCAGGATTAGATTTGGAAGGAGTTGGATATCCCATCTCATGCTATAGGAAGGGTCTCAGGTTGGAATGGGAAGGAGTTGGATATCACATCTCATGTTATAGGAAGGGTCTCAGGATTGGAATGGGAAGGACTTGGATATCACATCTCATGCTGTAGGAAGGCTCTCAGGTTTGGAAAGGGAAGGAGTTGGATATCACATTTCATGTTAGAGGTAGGATCTCAGGATTGGTATTAGAGGCATTGAGATATCACATCTCATGCTATCAGAAGGGTATCAGGATTGGATTGGGAAGGAATTGGATATCACATCTCATGCTAAAGGGAGGGTCTCAGGTTTGGTATTAGAAGCATTGAGATATCACATCTCATGCTATCGGAAGGATCTCAGGTTTGGTATTAGAAGCATTGAGATATCACATCTCATGCTATAGGAAGGGTCTCAGGATTGGAATGGGAAGGAGTTGGATATCACATCTCATGTTATAGAAGGATCTCAGGTTTGGTATTAGAAGCATTGAGATATCACATCTCATGCTATAGGAAGGGTCTCAGGATTGGAATGGGAAGGAGTTGGATATCACATCTCATGCTAAAGGAAGGGTCTCAGTTTTGGTAGAAGCATTGAGATATCACATCTCATGCTATAGGAAGGGTCTCAGGATTGGAATGGGAAGGAGTTGGATATCACATCTCGTGCTATAGGAAGGGTCTCAGGTTTGGTATAAGCATTGAGATATCACATCTCTGCTATCGGAAGGGTCTCAGGATTGGAATGGGAAGGACTTAGACATCACATCTCATGCTATAGGGAGGGTCTCAGATTTGGAAGGGGAAGGATTTGGATATCACATCTCTTGTTATAGGAAGGATCACAGGTTTGGTATTAGAAGCATTGAGATATCACATCTCATGCTATGGGAAGGGTCTCAGGATTGGAATGGGAAGGAGTTGGATATCGCATCTCATGCTAAAGGAAGGGTCTCAGGTTTGGAACGGGAAGGAGTTAGATATCACATCTCATGTTATAGTAAGAGTCTCAGGTTTGGTATAAGCATTGAGATTTCACATCTCTGCTATCGGAGGTGTCTCAGGATTGGGATGGGAAGGAATTGGATATCACATCTCATGCTATAGGAAGGGTATCAGGTTTGGAACGGGAAGGAGTTGGATATCACATCTCATGTTATAGGACGGGTCTCAGTTTTGATATTAGAAGCATTGAGATATCACATCACATGCTGTAGGAAGGGTCTCAGGTTTGGAATGAGAAGGATTTAGATATCACATCTCATGTCATAGGAAGGATCTCAGGTTTGGTATAAGCATTGAGATATCACATCTCTGCTATTGGAAAGGTCTCAAGATTGGAATGGGAAGGACTTGGATATCACAATTCATGTTATAGGAAGGGTCTCAGGTTTGGTATTAGAAGTATTGAGATATGACATCTCATGCTATAGGAAGGGTCTCAGGATTGGAATGGGAAGGACTTGGATATCACATCTCATGTTATTGGAAGGGTCTCAGGTTTGGTATTAGAAGCATTGAGATATCACATCTCATGCTATAGGAAGGGTCTCAGGAGTGGAATGGGAAGGAGTTGGATATCACATCTCATGATAAAGGAAGGGTCTAAGGTTTGGAAGGGGAAGGATTTGGATATCACATCTCATGTTATTGGACTGGTCTCAGGTTTGGTATTAGAAGCATTGAGATATCAAGTCTCATGGTATAGGACGGGAGTTTGATATCACATCTCATGCCATGGTATGGGTCTCAGGTTTTGTAGAAGCATTGGGATATCACATCTCATGCTATCGGAAGGATATCAGGATTAGATTTGGAAGGAGTTGGATATCCCATCTCATGCTATAGGAAGGGTCTCAGGTTGGAATGGGAAGGAGTTGGATATCACATCTCATGTTATAGGAAGGGTCTCAGGATTGGAATGGGAAGGACTTGGATATCACATCTCATGCTGTAGGAAGGCTCTCAGGTTTGGAAAGGGAAGGAGTTGGATATCACATTTCATGTTAGAGGTAGGATCTCAGGTTTGGTATTAGAGGCATTGAGATATCACATCTCATGCTATCAGAAGGGTATCAGGATTGGAATGGGAAGGAATTGGATATCACATCTCATGCTAAAGGGAGGGTCTCAGGTTTGGTATTAGAAGCATTGAGATATCACATCTCATGCTATCGGAAGGATCTCAGGTTTGGTATTAGAAGCATTGAGATATCACATCTCATGCTATAGGAAGGGTCTCAGGATTGGAATGGGAAGGAGTTGGATATCACATCTCATGTTATAGGAAGGATCTCAGGTTTGGTATTAGAAGCATTGAGATATCACATCTCATGCTATAGGAAGGGTCTCAGGATTGGAATGGGAAGGAGTTGGATATCACATCTCATGCTAAATGAAGGGTCTCAGTTTTGGTAGAAGCATTGAGATATCACATCTCATGCTATAGGAAGGGTCTCAGGATTGGAATGGGAAGGAGTTGGATATCACATCTCGTACTATAGGAAGGGTCTCAGGTTTGGAACGGGAAGGAGTTGGATATCCCATCTCATGTTATAGGACGGGTCTCAGGTTTGGTATTAGAAGCATTGAGATATCACATCGCATGCTGTAGGAAGGATCTCAGGTTTGGAATGGGAAGGAATTGGATATCACATCTCATGTCATAGGAAGTATCTCAGGTTTGGTATTAGAAGCATTGAGATATCACATCTCATGCTATAGGAATGGTCTCAGGATTGGAATGGGTAGGAGTTGGATATTACATTCTTGCTATAGGAAGGGTCTCATGTTTGGAATGGGAAGGAGTTGGATATCACATATGCTATAGAAAGGGTCTCAGGTTTGGAACGGGAAGGAGTTGGATATCACATCTCATGCTATAGGTAGGCTCTCAGGTTTGGTATAAGCATTGAGATATCACATCTCATGCTATAGGAAGGGTCTCAGGATTGGAATGGGAAGGATTTGGATATCACATCTCATGCTATAGGAAGGGTCTCAGGTTTGGTATAAGCATGGAGATACCACTTCTTATGCTATAGGAAGGGTCTCAGGATTGGAATGGGAAGGATTTGGATATCACATCTCATGCTATAGGAAGGGTCTCAGGTTTGGTATAAGCATGGAGATATCACTTCTCATGCTATAGGAAGGGTCTCAGGATTGGAATGGGAAGTAGTTGGATATCACATCTCATGCTAAAGGGAGGGTCTCAGGTTTGGAAGGGGAAGGATTTGGATATTACATCTCGTGTTATAGGAATGATCTCAGGTTTGGTATTAGAAGCATTCAGATATCACATCTCATGCTATCGGAAGGATCTCAGGTTTGGTATTAGAAGCATTGAGATATCAAATCTCATGCTATAGGAAGGGTCGCAGGATTGGAATGGGAAGGAGTTCGATATCACATCTCATGCTATGGGAAGGGTCTCAGGATTGGAATGGGAAGGAGTTTTATATGACATCTCATGCCATAGGAAGGATCTCAGGTTTGGTATTAGAAGCATTGAGACATAACATCTCATGTTATAGGAAGGGTCTCAGGATTGGAATGGGAAGGAGTTGGATATCACATCTCATGCTATAGGAAGGGTCTCAGGTTTGGTATAAGTATTGAGATATCACATCTCATGCTATAGGAAGGGTCTCAGGATTGGAATGGGAAGGAGTTGTATATGACATCTCATGCCACAGGAAGGGTCTCAGGTTTGGTATAAGCATTGAGATATCACATCTCTGCTATCGGAAGGGTCTCAGGATTGGAATGGGAAGGAGTTGGATATCCCATCTTACGTTATAGGAAGGGTCTCAGGTTTGGTATTAGAAGCATTGAGATATCACATCTCATGCTATAGGAAGGGTCTCAGGATTGGAATGGGAAGGACTTGGATATCACATCTCATTCTATAGGGAGGGTCTCACGTTTGGAAAGGGAAGGAGTTGGATATCACATTTCATGTTAGATGTAGGATCTCAGGTTTGGTATTAGAGGCATTGAGATATCACATCTCATGCTATCAGAAGGGTCTCAGGATTGGAATGGGAAGGAGTTGGATATCACATCTCATGCTAAAGGGAGGGTCTCAGGAATGGAAGGGGAAGGATTTGGATATCACATCTCATGTTATAGGAAGGATCTCAGGTTTGGTATTAGAAGCATTGAGATATCACATCTCATGCTATCGGAAGGATCTCAGGTTTGGTATTAGAGGTATTGAGATATCACATCTCATGCTAAAGGGAGGGTCTCAGATTTGGAAGGGGAAGGATTTGGATATCACATCTCTTGTTATAGGAAGGATCACAGGTTTGGTATTAGAAGCATTGAGATATCACATCTCATGCTATGGGAAGGGTCTCAGGATTGGAATGGGAAGGAGTTGGATATCGCATCTCATGCTATAGGAAGGGTCTCAGGTTTGGAACGGGAAGGAGTTAGATATCACATCTCATGTTATAGTAAGAGTCTCAGGTTTGGTATAAGCATTGAGATTTCACATCTCTGCTATCGGAGGTGTCTCAGGATTGGGATGGGAAGGAATTGGATATCACATCTCATGCTATAGGAAGGGTATCAGGTTTGGAACGGGAAGGAGTTGGATATCCCATCTCATGTTATAGGACGGGTCTCAGTTTTGATATTAGAAGCATTGAGATATCACATCACATGCTGTAGGAAGGGTCTCAGGTTTGGAATGAGAAGGATTTAGATATCACATCTCATGTCATAGGAAGGATCTCAGGTTTGGTATAAGCATTGAGATATCACATCTCTGCTATTGGATAGGTCTCAAGATTGGAATGGGAAGGACTTGGATATCACAATTCATGTTATAGGAAGGGTCTCAGGTTTGGTATTAGAAGTATTGAGATATGACATCTCATGCTATAGGAAGGGTCTCAGGATTGGAATGGGAAGGACTTGGATATCACATCTCATGTTATTGGAAGGGTCTCAGGTTTGGTATTAGAAGCATTGAGATATCACATCTCTTGCTATAGGAAGGGTCTCAGGAGTGGAATGGGAAGGAGTTGGATATCACATCTCATGATAAAGGAAGGGTCTAAGGTTTGGAAGGGGAAGGATTTGGATATCACATCTCATGTTATTGGACTGGTCTCAGGTTTGGTATTAGAAGCATTGAGATATCAAGTCTCATGGTATAGGACGGGAGTTTGATATCACATCTCATGCCATGGTATGGGTCTCAGGTTTTGTAGAAGCATTGGGATATCACATCTCATGCTATCGGAAGGATATCAGGATTAGATTTGGAAGGAGTTGGATATCCCATCTCATGCTATAGGAAGGGTCTCAGGTTGGAATGGGAAGGAGTTGGATATCACATCTCATGTTATAGGAAGGGTCTCAGGATTGGAATGGGAAGGACTTGGATATCACATCTCATGCTGTAGGAAGGCTCTCAGGTTTGGAAAGGGAAGGAGTTGGATATCACATTTCATGTTAGAGGTAGGATCTCAGGATTGGTATTAGAGGCATTGAGATATCACATCTCATGCTATCAGAAGGGTATCAGGATTGGATTGGGAAGGAATTGGATATCACATCTCATGCTAAAGGGAGGGTCTCAGGTTTGGTATTAGAAGCATTGAGATATCACATCTCATGCTATCGGAAGGATCTCAGGTTTGGTATTAGAAGCATTGAGATATCACATCTCATGCTATAGGAAGGGTCTCAGGATTGGAATGGGAAGGAGTTGGATATCACATCTCATGTTATAGAAGGATCTCAGGTTTGGTATTAGAAGCATTGAGATATCACATCTCATGCTATAGGAAGGGTCTCAGGATTGGAATGGGAAGGAGTTGGATATCACATCTCATGCTAAAGGAAGGGTCTCAGTTTTGGTAGAAGCATTGAGATATCACATCTCATGCTATAGGAAGGGTCTCAGGATTGGAATGGGAAGGAGTTGGATATCACATCTCGTGCTATAGGAAGGGTCTCAGGTTTGGTATAAGCATTGAGATATCACATCTCTGCTATCGGAAGGGTCTCAGGATTGGAATGGGAAGGACTTAGATATCACATCTCATGCTATAGGGAGGGTCTCAGATTTGGAAGGGGAAGGATTTGGATATCACATCTCTTGTTATAGGAAGGATCACAGGTTTGGTATTAGAAGCATTGAGATATCACATCTCATGCTATGGGAAGGGTCTCAGGATTGGAATGGGAAGGAGTTGGATATCGCATCTCATGCTATAGGAAGGGTCTCAGGTTTGGAACGGGAAGGAGTTAGATATCACATCTCATGTTATAGTAAGAGTCTCAGGTTTGGTATAAGCATTGAGATTTCACATCTCTGCTATCGGAGGTGTCTCAGGATTGGGATGGGAAGGAATTGGATATCACATCTCATGCTATAGGAAGGGTATCAGGTTTGGAACGGGAAGGAGTTGGATATCCCATCTCATGTTATAGGACGGGTCTCAGTTTTGATATTAGAAGCATTGAGATATCACATCACATGCTGTAGGAAGGGTCTCAGGTTTGGAATGAGAAGGATTTAGATATCACATCTCATGTCATAGGAAGGATCTCAGGTTTGGTATAAGCATTGAGATATCACATCTCTGCTATTGGAAAGGTCTCAAGATTGGAATGGGAAGGACTTGGATATCACAATTCATGTTATAGGAAGGGTCTCAGGTTTGGTATTAGAAGTATTGAGATATGACATCTCATGCTATAGGAAGGGTCTCAGGATTGGAATGGGAAGGACTTGGATATCACATCTCATGTTATTGGAAGGGTCTCAGGTTTGGTATTAGAAGCATTGAGATATCACATCTCATGCTATAGGAAGGGTCTCAGGAGTGGAATGGGAAGGAGTTGGATATCACATCTCATGATAAAGGAAGGGTCTAAGGTTTGGAAGGGGAAGGATTTGGATATCACATCTCATGTTATTGGACTGGTCTCAGGTTTGGTATTAGAAGCATTGAGATATCAAGTCTCATGGTATAGGACGGGAGTTTGATATCACATCCCATGCCATGGTATGGGTCTCAGGTTTTGTAGAAGCATTGGGATATCACATCTCATGCTATCGGAAGGATATCAGGATTAGATTTGGAAGGAGTTGGATATCCCATCTCATGCTATAGGAAGGGTCTCAGGTTGGAATGGGAAGGAGTTGGATATCACATCTCATGTTATAGGAAGGGTCTCAGGATTGGAATGGGAAGGACTTGGATATCACATCTCATGCTGTAGGAAGGCTCTCAGGTTTGGAAAGGGAAGGAGTTGGATATCACATTTCATGTTAGAGGTAGGATCTCAGGATTGGTATTAGAGGCATTGAGATATCACATCTCATGCTATCAGAAGGGTATCAGGATTGGATTGGGAAGGAATTGGATATCACATCTCATGCTAAAGGGAGGGTCTCAGGTTTGGTATTAGAAGCATTGAGATATCACATCTCATGCTATCGGAAGGATCTCAGGTTTGGTATTAGAAGCATTGAGATATCACATCTCATGCTATAGGAAGGGTCTCAGGATTGGAATGGGAAGGAGTTGGATATCACATCTCATGTTATAGGAAGGATCTCAGGTTTGGTATTAGAAGCATTGAGATATCACATCTCATGCTATAGGAAGGGTCTCAGGATTGGAATGGGAAGGAGTTGGATATCACATCTCATGCTAAAGGAAGGGTCTCAGTTTTGGTAGAAGCATTGAGATATCACATCTCATGCTATAGGAAGGGTCTCAGGATTGGAATGGGAAGGAGTTGGATATCACATCTCGTGCTATAGGAAGGGTCTCAGGTTTGGTATAAGCATTGAGATATCACATCTCTGCTATCGGAAGGGTCTCAGGATTGGAATGGGAAGGACTTAGATATCACATCTCATGCTATAGGGAGGGTCTCAGTATTGATATTAGAAGCATTGAGATATCACATCTCATGCTATCGGAAGGGTCTCAGGATTGGAATGGAAGGAGCTGGATATCACATCTCATGCTACGACCTGATATACCCTTCCTATAAAATGAGATGGGAATATCCAACTCCTTCCCATTCTAATCCTGAGACACTTCCTATAGCATGAGATGTGATATCTCACTGCTTATACCAAACCTGATACCCTTCCTATAGCATGAGATGTGATATCCAACTCCTTCCCATTCCAATCCTGAGTCCCTTCCTATAGCATGAGATGTGATATCTCAATGCTTCTAATATCAAACTTGAGACCCTCCCTATAGCATGAGATGTGATATCCAAGTCCTTCACATTCCAATCATGAGACACTTCCTATAGCATGAGATGTGATATCTCAATGCTTCTACTACCAAACCTGAGACTCTTCCTATAACATGAGATGGGATATCCAACTCCTTCCCATTCCAATCCTGAGACCCTTCCAAAAGCAGAGATGTGATATCTCAATGCTTATACCAAACCTGAGACCCTTCCTATGGCATGAGATGTCATATACATATCCTTCCCATTCCAATCCTGAGACCCTTCATATAGCATGAGATGTGATATCTCAATGCTTATACCAAACCTGAGACCCTTCCTGTAGCATGAGATGTGATATCCAACTCCTTCCCATTCCAATCCTGAGACCCTTCCTATAGCATGAGATGTGATATCTCAATGCCTCTAATACCAAACCTGAGATCCTTCCTCTAACATGAAATGTGATATCCAGCACCTTCCCTTTCCAAACCTGAGAGCCTACCTATAGCTTGAGATGTGATATCCAAGTCCTTCCCATTCCAATCCTTAGACCCTTCCTACATCATGCAATATGATATCTCAATGATTCTAATAACAAACCTGAGACCCGTCCTATAACATGAGATGGAATATCCAACTCCTTCCCATTCCAATCCTGAGACACTTCCGATAGCAGAGATGTGATATCGCAATGCTTATACAAAACCTGAGACCCTTCCTATAACATGAGATGTGATATCCAACTCCTTCCAAATCCAATCCTGATACCCTTCCGATAGCATGAGATGTGATATCCCAATGCTTCTACCAAACCTGAGACCCATACTATGGCATGAGATGTGATATCAAACTCCTTCCCATTCCAATCCTGAGACCCTTCCTATAGCTTAAGATGTGATATCCAACTCCTTCCCATTCCAATTCTGAGACCCTTCCTATATCATGAGACTTGATATCTCAATGCTTCTAATACCAAACCTGAGACCCGTCCTATAACATGAGATGTGATATCCAAATCCTTCCCCTTCCAAACCTTAGACCCTTCCTTTATCATGAGATGTGATATCCAACTCCTTCCCATTCCAATCCTGAGACCCTTCCGATATCATGAGATGTGATATCTCAATGCTTCTAATATCAAACTTGAGACCCTCCCTATAGCATGAGATGTGATATCCAAGTCCTTCCCATTCCAATCCTGAGACCCGTCCTATAACATGAGATGGGAATATCCAACTCCTTCCCATTCCAATCCTGAGACCCTTCCGATAACAGAGATGTGATATCTCAATGCTTATACCAAACCTGAGATCCTTCCTATAACATGAGATGTAATATCCAACTTCTTCCCATTCCAATCCTGAGATACTTCCTATAGCATGAGATGTGATATCTCACTGCTTATACCAAACCTGAGACCCTTCCTATAGCATGAGATGTGATATCCAACTCCTTCCCATTCCAATCCTGAGACCCTTCCTATAGTATGAGATGAGATATCTCAATGCTTCTAATACCAAACCTGAGACTCTTCCTATAACATGAGATGGGATATCCAACTCCTTCCCATTCCAATCCTGAGACCCTTCCGATAGTAGAGATGTGATATCTCACTGCTTATACCAAACCTGAGACCCTTCCTATAGCATGAGATGTGATATCCAACTCCTTCCCATTTCAATCCTGAGACCCTTCCTATAGCATGAGATGTGATATCTCAATGCTTATACCAAACCTGAGACCCTTCATATAGCATGAGATGTGAAATCCAACTCCTTCCCATTACAATCCTGAGACCCTTCCTATAGCATGAGATGTGATGTCTCAATGCTTCTAATACCAAACCTGAGATCCTTCCTATAACATGAGAAGTGATATCCAACTCCTTCCATTCCAATCCTGAGACCCTTCCTATAGCATGAGATGTGATATCTCAATGCTTCTAATATCAAACTTGAGACCCTCCCTATAGCATGAGATGTGATATCCAAGTCCTTCCCATTCCAATCCTGAGACACTTCCTATAGCATGAGATGTGATATCTCAATGCTTCTAATACCAAACCTGAGACTCTTCCTATAACATGAGATGGGATATCCAACTCCTTCCCATTCCAATCCTGAGACCCTTCCAAAAGCAGAGATGTGATATCTCAATGCTTATACCAAACCTGAGACCCTTCCTATGGCATGAGATGTCATATACATATCCTTCCCATTCCAATCCTGAGACCCTTCCTATAGCATGAGATGTGATATCTCAATGCTTATACCAAACCTGAGACCCTTCCTATAGCATGAGATGTGATATCCAAGTCCTTCCCATTCCAATCCTTAGACCCTTCCTATAGCATGCAATATGATATCTCAATGAATCTAATACCAAACCTGAGACTCTTCCTATAACATGAGATGGGATATCCAACTCCTTCCCATTCCAATCCTGAGACCCTTCCAAAAGCAGAGATGTGATATCTCAATGCTTATACCAAACCTGAGACCCTTCCTATGGCATGAGATGTCATATACATATCCTTCCCATTCCAATCCTGAGACCCTTCCTATAGCATGAGATGTGATATCTCAAAGCTTATACCAAACCTGAGACCCTTCCTATAGCATGAGATGTGATATCCAAGTCCTTCCCATTCCAATCCTTAGACCCTTCCTATAGCATGCAATATGATATCTCAATGATTCTAATAACAAACCTGAGACCCGTCCTATAACATGAGATGGGATATCCAACTCCTTCCCATTCCAATCCTGAGACCCTTCCGATAGCAGAGATGTGATATCTCAATGCTTATACCAAACCTGAGACCCTTCCTACGGCATGAGATGTCATATACAACTCCTTCCCATTCCAATCCTGAGACCCTTCCCATAGCATGAGATGTGATATCTCAATGCTTATACCAAACCTGAGACACTTCATATAGCATGAGATGTGATATCCAACTCCTTCCCATTACAATCCTGAGTCCCTTCCTATAGCATGAGATGTGATGTCTCAATGCTTCTAATACCAAACCTGAGATCCTTCCTATAACATGAGATGTGATATCCAACTCCTTCCATTCCAATCCTGAGACCCTTCCTATAGCATGAGATGTGATATCTCAATGCTTCTAATACCAAACCTGAGATCCTTCCTATAACATGAGAAGTGATATCCAACTCCTTCCATTCCAATCCTGAGACCCTTCCTATAGCATGAGATGTGATATCTCAATGCTTCTAATATCAAACTTGAGACCCTCCCTATAGCATGAGATGTGATATCCAAGTCCTTCCCATTCCAATCCTGAGACACTTCCTATAGCATGAGATGTGATATCTCAATGCTTCTAATACCAAACCTGAGACTCTTCCTATAACATGAGATGGGATATCCAACTCCTTCCCATTCCAATCCTGAGACCCTTCCAAAAGCAGAGATGTGATATCTCAATGCTTATACCAAACCTGAGACCCTTCCTATGGCATGAGATGTCATATACATATCCTTCCCATTCCAATCCTGAGACCCTTCCTATAGCATGAGATGTGATATCTCAATGCTTATACCAAACCTGAGACCCTTCCTATAGCATGAGATGTGATATCCAAGTCCTTCCCATTCCAATCCTTAGACCCTTCCTATAGCATGCAATATGATATCTCAATGAATCTAATACCAAACCTGAGACTCTTCCTATAACATGAGATGGGATATCCAACTCCTTCCCATTCCAATCCTGAGACCCTTCCAAAAGCAGAGATGTGATATCTCAATGCTTATACCAAACCTGAGACCCTTCCTATGGCATGAGATGTCATATACATATCCTTCCCATTCCAATCCTGAGACCCTTCCTATAGCATGAGATGTGATATCTCAAAGCTTATACCAAACCTGAGACCCTTCCTATAGCATGAGATGTGATATCCAAGTCCTTCCCATTCCAATCCTTAGACCCTTCCTATAGCATGCAATATGATATCTCAATGATTCTAATAACAAACCTGAGACCCGTCCTATAACATGAGATGGGATATCCAACTCCTTCCCATTCCAATCCTGAGACCCTTCCGATAGCAGAGATGTGATATCTCAATGCTTATACCAAACCTGAGACCCTTCCTACGGCATGAGATGTCATATACAACTCCTTCCCATTCCAATCCTGAGACCCTTCCCATAGCATGAGATGTGATATCTCAATGCTTATACCAAACCTGAGACACTTCATATAGCATGAGATGTGATATCCAACTCCTTCCCATTACAATCCTGAGTCCCTTCCTATAGCATGAGATGTGATGTCTCAATGCTTCTAATACCAAACCTGAGATCCTTCCTATAACATGAGATGTGATATCCAACTCCTTCCATTCCAATCCTGAGACCCTTCCTATAGCATGAGATGTGATATCTCAATGCTTCTAATATCAAACTTGAGACCCTCCCTATAGCATGAGATGTGATATCCAATTCCTTCCCATTCCAATCCTGAGACACTTCCTATAGCATGAGATGTGATATCTCAATGCTTCTAATACCAAACCTGAGACTCTTCCTATAACATGAGATGGGATATCCAACTCCTTCCCATTCCAATCCTGAGACCCTTCCAAAAGCAGAGATGTGATATCTCAATGCTTATACCAAACCTGAGACCCTTTTTATGTCATGAGATGTCATATACATATCCTTCCCATTCCAATCCTGAGACCCTTCCTATAGCATGAGATGTGATATCTCAATGCTTATACCAAACCTGAGACCCTTCCTATAGCATGAGATGTGATATCCAACTCCTTCCCATTCCAATCCTGAGACCCTTCCTATAGCATGAGATGTGATATCTCAATGCCTCTAATGCCAAACCTGAGATCCTTCCTCTAACATGAAATGTGATATCCAACTCCTTCCCTTTCCAAACCTGAGAGCCTACCTATAGCATGAGATGTGATATCCAAGTCCTTCCCATTCCAATCCTTAGACCCTTCCTATAGCATGCAATATGATATCTCAATGATTCTAATAACAAACCTGAGATCCTTCCTCTAACATGAAATGTGATATCCAACTCCTTCCCTTTCCAAACCTGAGACCCTTCCTATAACATGAGATGGGATATCCAACTCCTTCCCATTCCAATCCTGAGACACTTCCGATAGCAGAGATGTGATATCTCAATGCTTATACCAAACCTGAGACCCTTCCTATAACATGAGATGTGATATCCAACTCCTTCCCATTCCAAACCTGAGACCCTTCCTATAGCATATGTGATATCCAACTCCTTCCAATTCCAAACATGAGACCCTTCCCATAGCAAGAATGTAATATCCAACTCCTTCCCATTCCAATCCTGAGACCATTCCTATAGCATGAGATGTGATATCTCAATGCTTCTAATACCAAACCTGAGATCCTTCCTATGACATGAGATGTGATATCCAATTCCTTCCCATTCCAAACCTGAGACCCTTCCTACAGCATGCGATGTGATATCTCAATGCTTCTAATACCAAACCTGAGACCAGTCCTATAACATGAGATGTGATATCCAACTCCTTCCCGTTCCAACCCTGAGACCCTTCCTATAGCATGAGATGTGATATCCAACTCCTTCCCATTCCAATCCTGAGACCCCTCCGATAGCATGAGATGTGATATCTCAATGCCTCTAATACCAAACCTGAGATCCTTCCTATAACATGTGATGTGATATTCAATTCCATCCCCTTCCAAACCTGAGACCCTCCCTTTAGCATGAGATGTGATATCCAACTCCTTCCCATTCCAATCCTGAGACCCTTATGATAGCATGAGTTGTGATATCTCAATGCCTCTAATACCAAACCTGAGATCCTACCTCTAGCATGAAATGTGATATCCAACTCTTCCAAAACCCCTTCCAAACCTGAGACCCTTCCTATGGCATGAGATGTCATATACAACTCCTTCCCATTCCAATCCTGAGCCCTTCCTATATCATGAGATGTGATATCTCAATGCTTATACCAAACCTGAGACTCTTCCTATAGCATGAGATGTGATATCCAACTTCTTCCCATTCCAATCCTGAGACCCTTCCTATAACATGAGATGTGATATCTCAATGCTTCTAATACCAAACCTGAGTTCCTTCCTATAACATGAGATGTGATGTCCAAATCCTTCCCCTTCCAAACCTGAGACCCTCCCTTTAGCATGAGATGTGATATCCAACTCCTTCCCATTCCATTCCTGAGACCCTTCTGATAGCATGAGATGTGATATCTCAATGCCTCTAATACCAAACCTGAGATCCTACCTCTAACATGAAATGTGATATCCAACTCTTTCCCCTTCCAAACCTGAGAGCCTTCCTATAGCATGAGATGTGATATCCAAGTCCTTCCCATTCCAATCCTGAGACCCTTCCTATAGCTTGAGATGTGATATCCAACTCCTTCCCATTCCAATTCTGAGACCCTTCCTATACTATGAGACTTGATATCTCAATGCTTCTAATACCAAACCTGAGACCCGTAATATAACATGAGATGTAATATCCAAATCCTTCCCCTTCCAAACCTTAGACCCTTCCTTTATCATGAGATGTGATATCCAACTCCTTCCCATTCCAATCCTGAGACCCTTCCGATATCATGAGATGTGATATCTCAAAGCTTCTAATATCAAACTTGAGACCCTCCCTATAGCATGAGATGTGATATCCAAGTCCTTCCCATTCCAATCCTGAGACCCTTCCTATAGCATGAGATGTGATATCTCAATGCTTCTAATACCAAACCTGAGACCCTTCCTATAGCTTGAGATGTGATATCCAACTCCTTCCCATTCCAATTCTGAGACCCTTCCTATACTATGAGACTTGATATCTCAATGCTTCTAATACCAAACCTGAGACCCGTAATATAACATGAGATGTAATATCCAAATCCTTCCCCTTACAAACCTTAGACCCTTCCTTTATCATGAGATGTGATATCCAACTCCTTCCCATTCCAATCCTGAGACCCTTCCGATATCATGAGATGTGATATCTCAATGCTTCTAATATCAAACTTGAGACCCTACCTATAGCATGAGATGTGATATCCAAGTCCTTCCCATTCCAATCCTGAGACACTTCCTATAGCATGAGATGTGATATCTCCATGCTTCTAATACCAAACCTGAGACTCTTCCTATAACATGAGATGGGATATCCAACTCCTTCCCATTCCAATCCTGAGACCCTTTTGATAGCAGAGATGTGATATCTCAATGTTTATACCAAACCTGAGACCCTTCCTACGGCATGAGATGTGATATCTAACTCCTTCCCATTCCAATCCTGAGACCCTTCCTATAGCATGAGATGTGATGTCTCAATGCTTCTAATTCCAAACCTGAGATCCTTCCTATAACATGAGATGTGATATCCAACTCCTTCCATTCCAATCCTGAGACCCTTCCTATAGTGTTAAGACGGATTTCTGAACTCTGTCCTGGTGGTGCAGAAGTTCAGAAGGCCAACCTAATTACTTGGAACAGGGTAACCTCTGGACGAGCCAGACCAATCAAGGTAGCGATCGCGGCGGTCAAGACTAGGTCTCAAGAGGGGTGAGGGTGACTGAAAGCCCGCAATGAGCACACAAAGCAAGAGCGCTTACAAACTACTCCAAACAGTTGTTATATCAAAAATATATACACATTTATTTTAAGGCCTTTAAAACAATGACCGTAGCGAGAAAATCACAATATCACGATAATAAGCCAACACATACCATATCAACACAATATATATACAAATACGACAGTCGCAAGCGTTATATGCACGAAATGTGTAGTCCACCTGAAAGGGAAGGAAAACAGGCAGTGCGATAATGCTTTAGACTCAGTTCGCCTTCAGAGGCACCTAACTAGATGGAAGTCCGAGCCCTGCGAAGAGTGGAGCCTTGTGCTCAAAGTACCTGCACACGCTGGTGCCAACGGGCAAAAGGAGAAGCTCTTCGGAGGAAGTCAGGCAGTTCGGGTTAGTGCACAACAGAAGAAGATCAGGTTCCGTGACTCAAGCGCAGCCTCCACAGTAAGCAGAAGCAGAGCGCGAGTACGGACAAAAGGGTGCTGTTTTTACACAGCGGGGAAAAGCAATGGGCTACTGCAGGAGGGCGACCAGATCCTAGCTAAACTACTCACCGGTCCCCAATGCAAGCAGACCCAGGCTTCTCCACGTTAGTTTCAGCAGCTGGCAGGTTCAGAAGAGCCGGGAATGCCTCGTCGTCGTGTAGAGAAAAAAGACGTCCTAATCGAAGAAACCTGCACAGTTTTGTCACCACCGCAGGGCAACGGAGCAGCCGTGTGTATCCGAGCCAAATGTACACTCCTCACTTCAGACTTGGGAACGCCAAGTGTACTAAGCGTGTGAGAGTGACCAGGACTCGAAATACAACACAACCTGGCGGCGGTTACAGAGCAAGACTCCCTTGTAAGCTGGTCAGTCAACTGGATGGCCCAGAGACGCTTCCGAAGGCTTACTGGCAGGAGATGATGAAGTCGCCGAGAATAGCTGTTCCTGCTATTCCAAAGGTCGAAGCACCAGTACAGGCCTTCTGGTTCGATCAAAGGAGGAAAGGGTTTCACAGGACGACAGCACTGCAAAGGAGTCCTTCAGCGGGTCACCAGCGATTCCTCGGTCCAGCCTCTTGGTTGCAGGATACTTGGCTCCTGTATTCCTTCGTTCGTGAGAACTCAGGAGATCGACATGGTAGTGGTGTTTCCAGCCCCCTCTTATCCACGGTTCCCTTCGCGCCAAAACGGAGGGGAGCCAATGGGAGATCCGCTCATCAACACACATACCATACGTGGACCAATCACGGACCACGGTGGTCCCAGGCATTCACACTACCCTAGACTCTCTGGCACCCAGGATGTGTATTGGGACCAGACATCCCAGCCCACACCCTGGCGGCACACAAAAGACATGTAGAAGCCCGCGAAAGCAACCACGTTTCGCGGGAAAGTACATGCCCAAATAAGGAAGGCCCCGGGTCGCTCGACCTGGGGAAGGTGAAGGGAGCAAGACGGTCAGTGGACAAGACAAAGGAGCCTCGTGGTCTGGCCATTTTGGGAGCCAGGCCACCATTTTGGGTTCAGTGCGAAAAACGCGCTCAGAACGCCAAAAGGAGCTCAAAATACACAAATCGATCGCTGCCACCATTCCAGTCCCTGAATGACTTGCACCGATCAAAATACCATCCTAAACGAGTATCTAGGGCCTGTAGAAGGCTAGAGACCCAAGAGAGCTGTAACTTAGCTTACAGTGCCCTCTTGTGTCATGTTGCACTAAAGCCGCAACATGATAAAAGAAACTACGGGAAACAGCGTTCCCCGGTACTGACTGTCTTAAGGGCATGTCAGTTTCCCCGTAAGAAAAGGAGCGAAAGCCCAGAGGAGTGCGGCAGAAGGCTGCACTTCTCTGGCAAAGTCAAGAACAAGGTGAAAAACAACAGCAAAAAGTTTAGGGGTTGCCACATGGAAGGAAAATTACCTACAATTACGAAATCTTTCCTAACACTCGCCCCTCCCAGACTATGGACAGGGGGAACTAATCCACCCCTGGATGAGTCTCTTGTTCAGGTCGGTTAAACATTCTGGACAACCCATCAGCATTGCTATGTTGGACACCTGGCCTATGCTCAATAGTGAAGTCAAAGCCTTGTAGACTTATGGACCACCTAAGCAACTTTGGATTCCCCCCCTTCATGTTCATTAGCCACTTTAACGGCTTATGGTCAGTTTGCACAGTGAAGTGGGTCCCATAGAGGTAGGGCCTCAACTTCCTTAGGGCCCACACAACAGAGAAACATTCTTTCTCTACCGTGGACCATCTGAGCTCTCTGTCCTTAAGCTGGCGACTAATTAAACCGATAGGGTGTTCCTTACCCTTCTCATCTACTTGTGATAGTACAGCTCCTATCCCAGTGTCAGAGGCGTCCGTTTGCACTATAAAAGGTCTTTGATAATCCGGGGCCCTAAGGACAGGGGCCTGGCACAAGGAGTCTTTTAAGCCATTGAAGGCCTTCTCACACTCGTCAGTCCAAGTTACCTTCTTGGTTTTCTTCGGAGTTGTGAGGGCAGTCAGAGGAGCAGCTATGGTGCCATAGTCTGCCACAAAATTGCGGTAATACCCCGTGAGTCCTAAGAAGGCTCTCACTTGGGTTTGCGTAGTGGGGGTAGGCCAGTCTTGTACTGCTTGTACTTTACTGGGTAGAGGCTGTATCCTCCCTCCACCTACTTCATGTCCAAGGTAAACCACTAAGCCTTGTCCAATCTGGCATTTACTAGCCTTTATGGTCAAGTGGGCTTTCTGAAGAGCCTGGAGCACAATCCCGAGGTGTTTCACATGGTCTTCCCAGATGGCACTGAAAACTGCTATATCGTCCAGATATGCAAGGCAGAATTCGTCCAACCCATTCAACACATGATTCACAAGCCTCTGGAAAGTGGCAGGTGCATTCTTCAACCCGAACGGCATTACCCGGAATTGGTAAAGGCCGTCTGGAGTAGAAAATGCTGTCTTCTCCTTGGCATGTTCTGCTAAAGCTATTTGCCAATAGCCAGCAGTGAGGTCAAACATGCTGAGGTACTTGGAGGCACCCAAAGTATCCACCAGCTCATCTGTTCGAGGCAAGGGGTGTGCATCTGTCTTGGTGACAGCATTCAGAGCCCTGTAATCCACGCAGAACCTCAATTCAGAAGTGCCTGCCTTTGGAACCAACACCACTGGGCTGGACCAAGGACTACTAGAGGGTTCAATCACCCCAAGATCTAACATCTTGTTGACCTCGGTCTTAATATAAGACCGTACTTTGTCTGACATCCTGTATCCCCTACTTTTGGTAGGTACACTGTCTCCTGTGTCAATGTTATGTTTGCACCAAGGTGTCAAACCAGGCGACTGTGAAAACAGGGGGTAAAACTGCCTAAGCAAACTTTTCACCTCAGCCTGCTGATCAGAAGTCTGGTGAGGGGCCACTCGGACACCCTCAAAGGAGCTATCTGAAGGACCGCTTTGGAACAGGTCGGGGAGAGGTTCAGACTCCTCTTCCTCAACGTCTGAAGCCAGTAGCAGTGCTGCGATTTCGATTCTTGGGACGAAAGCCTTCAGCCTATTCACGTGAAACACTTTTGGAGCCTGTCCAGGCCTTCCAAGGTCCACTAAATAGTTAACCTCACCCAGGGGCTCCACCACTGTGTAAGGGCCTGACCATTTGTCCTGTAAAGCTCGAGGCCTTATGGGATTCATGATCAGGACTTGCTGACCAGGTGTAAAGTTGATGAGGGAAGCTTTCTGGTCGTACCAATGTTTCACCAGCGCTTGCCCTGCCTTCAATTTATCACTAGCCAAGCCCATCAGGAGTACCATCCGTTTTCTGAGCCCTAGCACATAATCAACTACGTTGGTAGTAACAGGGGGAGTGGGCATCTCCCATCCCTCTTTGACGATGGCTAACAGTCCCCGTACGGGATGACCGAACAGAAGTTCGAAGGGGCTGAAGCCAACACCCTCCTGTGGTACCTCTCGGTAGGCAAACAGTAAGCATGAAACAAGAAGATCCCATTTTCTTCTCTGAGGCTCCTCCAGAGCCCCAATCATGCTCTTTAACGTCCTGTTAAAACGCCCCCCCAGACCATTGGTCTGGGGGTGGTATGCAGAAGAGAACCTGTAGGTGACCCTACATTCTATCCACATAGCCTGCCTATACTTCGACATAAAGTTGCTGCCATCATCCGGCACAACTTCTTTAGGGAAGCCAACCCTAGTAAACATGCCGAGTAAAGATTCTGCAACTGGCTTGGCAGTTACAGTTGTAAATGGGACGGCCTCAGGATACCGGGTTGCATGGTCGACCAGCACCAGGATAAACCTATTGCCTGAGGATGTTTGCGGGTCAAGGGGACCAACGATGTCGATCCCTACCCTTTCAAATGGTACCCCCACAACTGGGAGCGGTACCAACGGAGCTTGGATTGTCGCGCCAACCTTACCAGACAACTGGCAGGTGGCACAACTCCTGCAGTGACTTTCTACTTGCTCCCCCATCTTGGGCCAGTAGAAGTGCATGGATAACCTTTGCTTGGTCTTCCTCATACCGAGGTGACCAGCAAGGGGAACTTCATGCGCCAACTGCAGGAGGAAGGGCCTAACAGCAAGGGGAACCACCACCCTCCTATGGTCTCCTTCTGTAGACTCTGTGGGCTCACTATACAGGAGTCCACCTTCCTGGTAAATCCTATGCATCCCAGGAGGTTCACCCTCAAGCTGGGAGCAGGCCTGTCTCCTTAGGCCTTCCAGAGATGGGCACTCACGTTGGCCTTTACTGAATTCGTCCCTATCAGGACCTCCTTCAACTAACAAGTCTTTTAGTTCACGATGATCGTTGGGGTCAAATACTTCAGGCATCGCCACCTCCTCGTCAGGCCCGGGCGATTGACCAACTTCCTCCACCGCAGTGGTAGGCGAGCTTGGGGGAATATTCTCTTTCCCTCGTCTTGACTTGTCGACTCCTTTCGCCTTGGGTTTCCCCTTCGGCTGGGGCGGCGTATTGGACTTGGCCAATGCTGCCCGTGCTTGAGACCGTGTGTAGGGTCTTTCGGCAGTGTCTCCCACGAGCCCTAAAGCTCTGAGATCATTACCCAACAAGACCTTTCCCGGGACGTTTCTCTGAATGCTCACAGGAATCCTGACTGCTGTACCATTTAAAGTAAGATTTACAGGTATTACTGGAAACATACGGAGGGGGCCGTCAGCCAATTTAGTGGGCATCAGAGTAGCTCTGGCAACTTCCTCTGAGTCTACCAAGGTAGAATCCACTACAGTGCGACTGCACCCACTATCCCTAAGAGCTGGAGTATCCACTCCATTGATCAGCACACTGTCTTTAAAGTAGTGCTTGGTATTATCCGGAATCCTAGCATAAGCCTCTGCGACTTTAGGCTCCCAGGAACCCAGGGACACTAAAACTACCTCAGCCTCTATTCCACTGGGAAATGAGTCTGAGGAGAAGGATGCTCCTGTAATCTCTTCTTCCTCGTAGGAGGAGAAGGCCAGATTAGCGGAGTGGACCCCCAAAGGTCTAACCTTACAACGGGGATCCCCCTTCACGTGGTCAGTTGCTCCACAAGAAAAACAAGCCCCAGTGGGTCTGTTTACGTAGGGAGGCTTATTGTAACCAGAGTTCTGTTTCGGAGGCTGACCTCCACTACCCTGTGAGTTCTCTTGTGTCTTACCCTTGTTTTTCTTTTTGTGGCCCTTATGGGAAGAAGATTTAGCAGATTCCCCACCCTCCATATCTTTGGACTTTTTCCCTTCCTCCTGCTTACCAGGATGAGTTTTGTCCTTATGGGACACTCGATGTGACACCCATAAGTCTGCTGCAATGGCCAGCTTCTTAGGATCTATCTCCTTCGAATCGGCCAAATGCTGCTTAAGCTCCGGGGAAGAAGAAGCAAAAATGTGTTCCAGCATGACAAGATTTATCATGCCTTCGAAGGTAGAAACCTTATAACCTTCGACCCAGCCAGTTAAGTTTTTCAAGGATTCAGCGACATAAGATACCCAAGTACCACCTTCCTTTTTCTTATACTCTCGAAAACGCTTTAAATATTGGGCCGGAGTCTTCCCAAACTTTAAAATGAGAGTTTGCTTTAACATTGCGAAATCAGCTCGCTCAGCCTTCGACATTTCCATAATGGCACTACAGCCAGAATGGGGCAGTCTACTGAGCAACCACGCAATCTTATCAGCATTGTCAACTTCTTGAACTTCGCATGCATACTCAAATGCATTCAGCCAGTCCATAATGTCATTCCTTTCTTCATACACACTGAGCAGATCTTTCGGAAACCGTGGATGAGAGGAGGCCCCAGACCCATGTCCAGGACCCTTGGACCCATTTGCAACCTGAAGCTTGGCCAGTTCCAACTGGTGATCCCTGTCTTTCTGTTTTTCTGCCTGTTCGATTTTTAGTTTGGCTATGCTGAATTCAAGCTCCTGCTGCCTAAACCGCAGCTCTTGCTTCTTGAATTCAAGCATAGCATCCCCATCAACACTGGCAGAGGAAACAGACATCTCGTCCTCCCTGTCCTCGTGGTCGCAATGGATCAGTGCAGCGGCAGAACCGTCGGTTCTACCAGTGAGAGTAGCCCCACCACCTTCTGCACTGTCCTCAGAAGTTATAGCGTCAAGCTGCGCTGCTTGCCACGCCACGATTCTTTGGATCATTTCCAATTTCGTGCCTTGAGAGGAAACACCTCTCTCCGCACACATCTTCTTCAATGTTTCTGATTTGGAAGCATTTAAAGTTAACAAGGTATTTGTTTCCATACTGCTAGATAGGACTATGGCCTTTTAAAAGTTATACTACAACAATTCACAACGTGTACTGGTTGGAATAACCTGAAATGCCTTAGTTCGTGCGCAACACTGGATACCTTCAGTCGTATCCCACCGCTGTACACCAATTTGTTAAGACGGATTTCTGAACTCTGTCCTGGTGGTGCAGAAGTTCAGAAGGCCAACCTAATTACTTGGAACAGGGTAACCTCTGGACGAGCCAGACCAATCAAGGTAGCGATTGCGGCGGTCAAGACTAGGTCTCAAGAGGGGTGAGGGTGACTGAAAGCCCGCAATGAGCACACAAAGCAAGAGCGCTTACAAACTACTCCAAACAGTTGTTATATCAAAAATATATACACATTTATTTTAAGGCCTTTAAAACAATGACCGTAGCGAGAAAATCACAATATCACAATATTAAGCCAACACATACCATATCAACACAATATATATACAAATACGACAGTCGCAAGGGTTATATGCACGAAATGTGTAATCCACCTGAAAGGGAAGGAAAACAGGCAGTGCGATAATGCTTTAGACTCAGTTCGCCTTCAGAGGCACCTAACTAGATGGAAGTCCGAGCCCTGCGAAGAGTGGAGCCTTGTGCTCAAAGTACCTGCACACGCTGGTGCCAACGGGCAAAAGGAGAAGCTCTTCGGAGGAAGTCAGGCAGTTCGGGTTAGTGCACAACAGAAGAAGAACAGGTTCCGCGACTCAAGCGCAGCCTCCACAGTAAGCAGAAGCAGAGCGCGAGTACGGACAAAAGGGTGCTGTTTTTACACAGCGGGGAAAAGCAATGGGCTACTGCAGGAGGGCGACCAGATCCTAGCTAAACTACTCACCGGTCCCCGATGCAAGCAGACCCAGGCTTCTCCACGTTAGTTTCAGCAGCTGGCAGGTTCAGAAGAGCCGGGAATGCCTCGTCGTCGTGTAGAGAAAAAAGACGTCCCAATCGAAGAAACCTGCACAGTTTTGTCACCACCGCAGGGCAACGGAGCAGTCGTGTGTATCCGAGCCAAATGTACACTCCTCACTTCAGACTTGGGAACGCCAAGTGTACTAAGCGTGTGAGAGTGACCAGGACTCGAAATACAACACAACCTGGCGGCGGTTACAGAGCAAGACTCCCTTGTAAGCTGGTCAGTCAACTGGATGGCCCAGAGACGCTTCCGAAGGCTTACTGGCAGGAGATGATGAAGTCGCCGAGAATAGCTGTTCCTGCTATTCCAAAGGTTGAAGCACCAGTACAGGCCTTCTGGTTCGATCAAAGGAGGAAAGGGTTTCACAGGACGACAGCAGTGCAAAGGAGTCCTTCAGCGGGTCACCAGCGATTCCTCGGTCCAGCCTCTTGGTTGCAGGATACTTGGCTCCTGTATTCCTTCGTTCCTGAGAACTCAGGAGATCGACATGGTAGTGGTGTTTCCAGCCCCCTCTTATCCACGGTTCCCTTCGCGCCAAAACGGAGGGGAGCCAATGGGAGATCCGCTCATCAACACACATACCATACGTGGACCAATCACGGACCACGGTGGTCCCAGGCATTCACACTACCCTAGACTCTCTGGCACCCAGGATGTGTATTGGGACCAGACATCCCAGCCCACACCCTGGAGGCACACAAAAGACATGTAGAAGCCCGCGAAAGCAACCACGTTTCGCGGGAAAGTACATGCCCAAATAAGGAAGGCCCCGGGTCGCTCGACCTGGGGAAGGTGAAGGGAGCAAGACGGTCAGTGGACAAGACAAAGGAGCCTCGTGGTCTGGCCATTTTGGGAGCCAGGCCACCATTTTGGGTTCAGTGCGAAAAACGCGCTCAGAACGCCAAAAGGAGCTCAAAATACACAAATCGATCGCTGCCACCATTCCAGTCCCTGAATGACTTGCACCGATCAAAATACCATCCTAAACGAGTATCTAGGGCCTGTAGAAGGCTAGAGACCCAAGAGAGCTGTAATTTAGCTTACAGTGCCCTCTTGTGTCATGTTGCACTAAAGCCGCAACATGATAAAAGAAACTACGGGAAACAGCGTTCCCCGGTACTGACTGTCTTAAGGGCATGTCAGTTTCCCCGTAAGAAAAGGAGCGAAAGCCCAGAGGAGTGCGGCAGAAGGCTGCACTTCTCTGGCAAAGTCAAGAACAAGGTGAAAAACAACAGCAAAAAGTTTAGGGGTTGCCACATGGAAGGAAAATTACCTACAATTACGAAATCTTTCCTAACACTCGCCCCTCCCAGACTATGGACAGGGGGAACTAATCCACCCCTGGATGAGTCTCTTGTTCAGGTCGGTTAAACATTCTGGACAACCCATCAGCATTGCTATGTTGGACACCTGGCCTATGCTCAATAGTGAAGTCGAAGCCTTGTAGACTTATGGACCACCTAAGCAACTTTGGATTCCCCCCCTTCATGTTCATTAGCCACTTTAACGGCTTATGGTCAGTTTGCACAGTGAAGTGGGTCCCATAGAGGTAGGGCCTCAACTTCCTTAGGGCCCACACAACAGAGAAACATTCTTTCTCTACCGTGGACCATCTGAGCTCTCTGTCCTTAAACTGGCGACTAATAAAACCGATAGGGTGTTCCTTACCCTTCTCATCTACTTGTGATAGTACAGCTCCTATCCCAGCGTCAGAGGCGTCCGTCTGCACGATAAAAGGTCTTTGATAATCCGGGGCCCTAAGGACAGGGGCCTGGCACAAGGAGTCTTTTAAGCCATTGAAGGCCTTCTCACACTCGTCAGTCCAAGTTACCTTCTTGGGTTTCTTCGGAGTTGTGAGGGCAGTCAGAGGAGCAGCTATGGTGCCATAGTCTGCCACAAAATTGCGGTAATACCCCGTGAGTCCTAAGAAGGCTCTCACTTGGGTTTGCGTAGTGGGGGTAGGCCAGTCTTGTACTGCTTGTACTTTACTGGGTAGAGGCTGTATCCTCCCTCCACCTACTTCATGTCCAAGGTAAACCACTAAGCCTTGTCCAATCTGGCATTTACTAGCCTTTATGGTCAAGTGGGCTTTCTGAAGAGCCTGGAGCACAATCCCGAGGTGTTTCACATGGTCTTCCCAGGTGGCACTGAAAACTGCTATATCGTCCAGATATGCAAGGCAGAATTCGTCCAACCCATTCAACACATGATTCACAAGCCTCTGGAAAGTGGCAGGTGCATTCTTCAACCCGAACGGCATTACCCGGAATTGGTAAAGGCCGTCTGGAGTAGAAAATGCTGTCTTCTCCTTGGCATGTTCTGCTAAAGCTATTTGCCAATAGCCAGCAGTGAGGTCAAACATGCTGAGGTACTTGGAGGCACCCAAAGTATCCACCAGCTCATCTGTTCGAGGCAAGGGGTGTGCATCTGTCTTGGTGACAGCATTCAGAGCCCTGTAATCCACGCAGAACCTCAATTCAGAAGTGCCTGCCTTTGGAACCAACACCACTAGGCTGGACCAAGGACTACTAGAGGGTTCAATCACCCCAAGGTCTAACATCTTGTTGACCTCGGTCTTAATATAAGACCGTACTTTGTCTGACATCCTGTATCCCCTACTTTTGGTAGGTACACTGTCTCCTGTGTCAATGTTATGTTTGCACCAAGGTGTCAAACCAGGCGACTGTGAAAACAGGGGGGAAAACTGCCTAAGCAAACTTTTCACCTCAGCCTGCTGATCAGAAGTCAGGTGAGGGGCCACTCGGACACCCTCAAAGAAGCTATCTGAAGGACTGCTTTGGAACAGGTCGGGGAGAGGTTCAGACTCCTCTTCCTCAACGTCTGAAGCCAGTAGCAGTGCTGCGATTTCGATTCTTGGGACGAAAGCCTTCAGCCTATTCACGTGAAACACTTTTGGAGCCTGTCCAGGCCTTCCAAGGTCCACTAAATAGTTAACCTCACCCAGGGGCTCCACCACTGTGTAAGGGCCTGACCATTTGTCCTGTAAAGCTCGAGGCCTTATGGGATTCATGATCAGGACTTGCTGACCAGGTGTAAAGTTGATGAGGGAAGCTTTCTGGTCGTACCAATGTTTCACCAGCGCTTGCCCTGCCTTCAATTTATCACTAGCCAAGCCCATCAGGAGTACCATCCGTTTTCTGAGCCCTAGCACATAATCAACTACGTTGGTAGTAACAGGGGGAGTGGGCATCTCCCATCCCTCTTTGACGATGGCTAACGGTCCCCGTACGGGATGACCGAACAGAAGTTCGAAGGGGCTGAAGCCAACACCCTCCTGTGGTACCTCTCGGTAGGCAAACAGTAAGCATGAAACAAGAAGATCCCATTTTCTTCTCTGAGGCTCCTCCAGAGCCCCAATCATGCTCTTTAACGTCCTGTTAAAACGCCCCCCCAGACCATTGGTCTGGGGGTGGTATGCAGAAGAGAACCTGTAGGTGACCCTACATTCTATCCACATAGCCTGCCTATACTTCGACATAAAGTTGCTGCCATCATCCGGCACAACTTCTTTAGGGAAGCCAACCCTAGTAAACATGCCGAGTAAAGATTCTGCAACTGGCTTGGCAGTTACAGTTGTAAATGGGACGGCCTCAGGATACCGGGTTGCATGGTCGACCAGCACCAGGATAAACCTATTGCCTGAGGATGTTTGCGGGTCAAGGGGACCAACGATGTCGATCCCTACCCTTTCAAATGGTACCCCCACAACTGGGAGCGGTACCAACGGAGCTTGGATTGTCGCGCCAACCTTACCAGACAACTGGCAGGTGGCACAACTCCTGCAGTGACTTTCTACTTGCTCCCCCATCTTGGGCCAGTAGAAGTGCATGGATAACCTTTGCTTGGTCTTCCTCATACCGAGGTGACCAGCAAGGGGAACTTCATGCGCCAACTGCAGGAGGAAGGGCCTAACAGCAAGGGGAACCACCAACCTCCTATGGTCTCCTTCTGTAGACTCTGTGGGCTCACTATACAGGAGTACACCTTCCTGGTAAATCCTATGCATCCCAGGAGGTTCACCCTCAAGCTGGGAGCAGGCCTGTCTCCTTAGGCCTTCCAGAGATGGGCACTCACGTTGGCCTTTACTGAATTCGTCCCTATCAGGACCTCCTTCAACTAACAAGTCTTTTAGTTCAGGATGATCGTTGGGGTCAAATACTTCAGGCATCGCCACCTCCTCGTCAGGCCCGGGCGATTGACCAACTTCCTCCACCGCAGTGGTAGGCGAGCTTGGGGGAATATTCTCTTTCCCTCGTCTTGACTTGTCGACTCCTTTCGCATTGGGTTTCCCCTTCGGCTGGGGCGGCGTATTGGACTTGGCCAATGCTGCCCGTGCTTGAGACCGTGTGTAGGGTCTTTCGGCAGTGTCTCCTACGAGCCCTAAAGCTCTGAGATCATTACCCAACAAGACCTTTCCCGGGACGTTTCTCTGAATGCTCACAGGAATCCTGACTGCTGTACCATTTAAAGTAAGATTTACAGGTATTACTGGAAACATACGGAGGGGGCCGTCAGCCAACTTAGTGGGCATCAGAGTAGCTCTGACAACTTCCTCTGAGTCTACCAAGGTAGAATCCACTACAGTGTGACTGCACCCACTATCCCTAAGAGCTGGAGTATCCACTCCATTGATCAGCACACTGTCTTTAAAGTAGTGCTTGGTATTATCCGGAATCCTAGCATAAGCCTCTGCGACTTTAGGCTCCCAGGAACCCAGGGACACTAAAACTACCTCAGCCTCTATTCCACTGGGAAATGAGTCTGAGGAGAAGGATGCTCCTGTAATCTCTTCTTCCTCGTAGGAGGAGAAGGCCAGATTAGCGGAGTGGACCCCCAAAGGTCTAACCTTACAACGGGGATCCCCCTTCACGTGGTCAGTTGCTCCACAAGAAAAACAAGCCCCAGTGGGTCTGTTTACGTAGGGAGGCTTATTGTAACCAGAGTTCTGTTTCGGAGGCTGACCTCCACTACCCTGTGAGTTCTCTTGTGTCTTACCCTTGTTTTTCTTTTTGTGGCCCTTATGGGAAGAAGATTTAGCAGATTCCCCACCCTCCATATCTTTGGACTTTTTCCCTTCCTCCTGCTTACCAGGATGAGTTTTGTCCTTATGGGACACTCGATGTGACACCCATAAGTCTGCTGCAATGGCCAGCTTCTTAGGATCTATCTCCTTCGAATCGGCCAAATGCTGCTTAAGCTCCGGGGAAGAAGAAGCAAAAATGTTTTCCAGCATGACAAGATTTATCATGCCTTCGAAGGTAGAAACCTTATAACCTTCGACCCAGCCAGTTAAGTTTTTCAAGGATTCAGCGACATAAGATACCCAAGTACCACCTTCCTTTTTCTTATACTCTCGAAAACGCTTTAAATATTGGGCCGGAGTCTTCCCAAACTTTAAAATGAGAGTTTGCTTTAACATTGCGAAATCAGCTTGCTCAGCCTTCGACATTTCCATAATGGCACTACAGCCAGAATGGGGCAGTCTACTGAGCAACCACGCAATCTTATCAGCATTGTGAACTTCTTGAACTTCGCATGCATACTCAAACGCATTCAGCCAGTCCATAATGTCATTCCTTTCTTCATACACACTGAGCAGATCTTTCGGAAACCGTGGATGAGAGGAGGCCCCAGACCCATGTCCAAGACCCTTGGACCCATTTGCAACCTGAAGCTTGGCCAGTTCCAACTGGTGATCCCTGTCTTTCTGTTTTTCTGCCTGTTCGATTTTTAGTTTGGCTATGCTGAATTCAAGCTCCTGCTGCCTAAACCGCAGCTCTTGCTTCTTGAATTCAAGCATAGCATCCCCATCAACACTGGCAGAGGAAACAGACATCTCGTCCTCCCTGTCCTCGTGGTCGCGATGGATCAGTGCAGCGGCAGAACCGTCGGTTCTACCAGTGAGAGTAGCCCCACAACCTTCTGCACTGTCCTCAGAAGTTATAGCGTCAAGCTGCGCTGCTTGCCACGCCACGATTCTTTGGATCATTTCCAATTTCGTGCCTTGAGAGGAAACACCTCTCTCCGCACACATCTTCTTCAATGTTTCTGATTTGGAAGCATTTAAAGTTAACAAGGTATTTGTTTCCATACTGCTAGATAGGACTATGGCCTTTTAAAAGTTATACTACAACAATTCACTACGTGTACTGGTTGGAATAACCTGAAATGCCTTAGTTCGTGCGCAACACTGGATACCTTCAGTCGTATCCCACCGCTGTACACCAATTTGTTAAGACGGATTTCTGAACTCTGTCCTGGTGGCGCAGAAGTTCAGAAGGCCAACCTAATTACTTGGAACAGGGTAACCTCTGGACGAGCCAGACCAATCAAGGTAGCGATTGCCGCGGTCAAGACTAGGTCTCAAGAGGGGTGAGGGTGACTGAAAGCCCGCAATGAGCACACAAAGCAAGAGCGCTTACAAACTACTCCAAACAGTTGTTATATCAAAAATATATACACATTTATTTTAAGGCCTTTAAAACAATGACCGTAGCGAGAAAATCACAATATCACAATATTAAGCCAACACATACCATATCAACACAATATATATACAAATACGACAGTCGCAAGCGTTATATGCACGAAATGTGTAGTCCACCTGAAAGGGAAGGAAAACAGGCAGTGCGATAATGCTTTAGACTCAGTTCGCCTTCAGAGGCACCTAACTAGATGGAAGTCCGAGCCCTGCGAAGAGTGGAGCCTTGTGCTCAAAGTACCTGCACACGCTGGTACCAACGGGCAAAAGGAGAAGCTCTTTGGAGGAAGTCAGGCAGTTCGGGTTAGTGCACAACAGAAGAAGAACAGGTTCCGCGACTCAAGCGCAGACTCCACAGTAAGCAGAAGCAGAGCGCGAGTACGGACAAAAGGGTGCTGTTTTTACACAGCGGGGAAAAGCAATGGGCTACTGCAGGAGGGCGACCAGATCCTAGCTAAACTACTCACCGGTCCCCGATGCAAGCAGACCCAGGCTTCTCCACGTTAGTTTCAGCAGCTGGCAGGTTCAGAAGAGCCGGGAATGCCTCGTCGTCGTGTAGAGAAAAAAGACGTCCCAATCGAAGAAACCTGCACAGTTTTGTCACCACCGCAGGGCAACGGAGCAGCCGTGTGTATCCGAGCCAAATGTACACTCCTCACTTCAGACTTGGGAACGCCAAGTGTACTAAGCGTGTGAGAGTGACCAGGACTCGAAATACAACACAACCTGGCGGCGGTTACAGAGCAAGACTCCCTTGTAAGCTGGTCAGTCAACTGGATGGCCCAGAGACGCTTCCGAAGGCTTACTGGCAGGAGATGATGAAGTCGCCGAGAATAGCTGTTCCTGCTATTCCAAAGGTCGAAGCACCAGTACAGGCCTTCTGGTTCGATCAAAGGAGGAAAGGGTTTCACAGGATGACAGCAGTGCAAAGGAGTCCTTCAGCGGGTCACCAGCGATTCCTCGGTCCAGCCTCTTGGTTGCAGGATACTTGGCTCCTGTATTCCTTCGTTCGTGAGAACTCAGGAGATCGACATGGTAGTGGTGTTTCCAGCCCCCTCTCATCCACGGTTCCCTTCGCGCCAAAACGGAGGGGAGCCAATGGGAGATCCGCTCATCAACACACATACCATACGTGGACCAATCACGGACCACGGGGGTCCCAGGCATTCACACTACCCTAGACTCTCTGGCACCCAGGATGTGTATTGGGACCAGACATCCCAGCCCACACCCTGGAGGCACACAAAAGACATGTAGAAGCCCGCGAAAGCAACCACGTTTCGCGGGAAAGTACATGCCCAAATAAGGAAGGCCCCGGGTCGCTCGACCTGGGGAAGGTGAAGGGAGCAAGACGGTCAGTGGACAAGACAAAGGAGCCTCGTGGTCTGGCCATTTTGGGAGCCAGGCCACCATTTTGGGTTCAGTGCGAAAAACGAGCTCAGAACGCCAAAAGGAGCTCAAAATACACAAATCGATCGCTGCCACCATTCCAGTCCCTGAATGACTTGCACCGATCAAAATACCATCCTAAACGAGTATCTAGGGCCTGTAGAAGGCTAGAGACCCAAGAGAGCTGTAACTTAGCTTACAGTGCCCTCTTGTGTCATGTTGCACTAAAGCCGCAACATGATAAAAGAAACTACGGGAAACAGCGTTCCCCGGTACTGACTGTCTTAAGGGCATGTCAGTTTCCCCGTAAGAAAAGGAGCGAAAGCCCAGAGGAGTGCGGCAGAAGGCTGCACTTCTCTGGCAAAGTCAAGAACAAGGTGAAAAACAACAGCAAAAAGTTTAGGGGTTGCCACATGGAAGGAAAATTACCTACAATTACGAAATCTTTCCTAACATATAGCATGAGATGTGATATCTCAATGCTTATACCAAACCTGAGACCCTTCCTATAGCATGAGATGTGATATCCAACTCCTTCCCATTCCAATCCTGAGACCCTTCCTATAGCCTGAGATGTGATATCTCAATGCCTCTAATACCAAACCTGAGATCCTTCCTCTAACATGAAATGTGATATCCAACTCCTTCACTTTCCAAACCTGAGATCCTATCTATAGCATGAGATGTGATATCCAAGTCCTTCCCATTCCAATCCTTAGATCCTTCCTACAGCATGCAATATGATATCTCAATGATTCTAATAAAAAACCTGAGACCCATCCTATAACATGAGATGGGATATCCAACTCCTTCCCATTCCAATCCTGAGACACTTCCGATAGCAGAGATGTGATATCTCAATGTTTATACCAAACCTGAGACCCTTCCTATAACATGAGATGTGATATCCAACTCCTTCCCGTTCCAAACCTGAGACCCTTCCTTTAGCATGAGATGTGATATCCAGCTCCTTCCCATTCCAATCCTGGGACACTTCCGATAGCATGAGATGTGATATCTCAATGCTTCTAATATCAAAACTGAGACCCTCCCTATAGCATATGTGATATCTAAGTCCTTCCCATTCCAATCCTGAGACCCTTCCTATAGCATGAGATGTGATATCTCAATGCTTCTACCAAACCTGAGACCCTTCCTTTAGCATGAGATGTGATATCCAACTCCTTCCCGTTCCAATCCTGAGACCCTTCCTATAGCATGAGATGTGATATCTCAATACTTCTAATACCAAACCTGAGATCCTTCCGATAACATGAGATGTTATATCTCAATACTTCTAATACCAAACCTGAGATCCATCCTATAACATGAGATGTGATATCCAAATCCTTCCCCTTCCAAACCTGAGACCCTCCCTTTAGCATGAGATGTGATATCCAACTCCTTCCCATTCCAATCCTGAGACCCTTCTGATAGCAGAAGATATGATATCTCAATGCTTCTATACCAAACCTGAGATCCTTCCGATAGCATGAGATGTGATATCTCAATACTTCTAATACCAAACCTGAGATCCTTCCTATAACATGAGATGTGATATCCAAATCCTTATCTTCCAAACCTGAGACCCTCCCTTTAGCATGAGATGTGATATCCAATTCCTTCCCATTCCAATCCTGAGACTCTTCTGTTAGCATAAGATATGATATCTCAATGCTTCTATACCAAATCTGAGATCCTTCTGATAGCATGAGATGTGATATCTCAATACTTCTAATACCAAACCTGAGATCCTACCTCTAACATGAAATGTGATATCCAACTCTTTCCCCTTGCAAACCTGAGAGCCTTCCTATAGCATGAGATGTGATATCCAAGTCCTTCCCATTCCAATCCTGAGACCCTTCCTATAACATGAGATGTGATATCCAACTCCTTCCCATTCCAACCTGAGACCCTTCCTATAGCAAGAGATGGGATATCCAACTCCTTCCAAATCCAATCCCGATACCCTTCCGATAGCATGTGATGTGATATCCCAATGCTTCTACCAAACCTGAGACCCATACTATGGCATGAGATGTGATATCAAACTCCTTCCCATTCTAATCCTGAGACCCTTCCTATAGCTTGAGATGTGATATCCAACTCCTTCCCATTCCAATACTGAGACCCTTCCTATACCATGAGACTTGATATCTCAATGCTTCTAATACCAAACCTGAGACCCGTCCTATAACATGAGATGTGATATCCAAATCCTTCCCCTTCCAAATCTTAGACCCTTCCTTTATCATAAGATGTGATATCCAACTCCTTCCCATTCCAATCTTGAGACCCTTCCCATATCATGAAATGTGATATCTCAATGCTTCTAATACCAAACCTGAGACCCTTCCTATAACATGAGATGGGAATATCCAACTCCTTCCCATTCCAATCCTGAGACCCTTCCGATAGCAGAGATGTGATATCTCAATGCTTATACCAAAACCTGAGATCCTTCCTATAACATGAGATGTGATATCCAACTCCTTCCCATTCCAATCCTGAGACACTTCCTATAGCATGAGATGTGATATCTCACTGCTTATACCAAACCTGAGACCCTTCCTATAGCATGAGATGTGATATCCAACTCCTTCCCATTCCAATCCTGAGACCCTTCCTATAGCATGAGATGTGATATCTCAATGCTTCTAATATCAAACTTGAGACCCTCCCTATAGCATGAGATGTGATACCCAAGTCCTTCCCATTCCAATCCTGAGACACTTCCTATAGCATGAGATGTGATATCTCAATGCTTCTAATACCAAACCTGAGACTCTTCCTATAACATGAGATGGGATATCCAACTCCTTCCCATTCCAATCCTGAGACCCTTTCGATAGCATGAGATGTGATATCTCAATGTTTATACCAAACCTGAGACCCTCCCTAAGGCATGAGATGTCATATACAACTCCTTCCATTCCAATCCTGAGACCCTTCCTATAGCATGCAATATGATATCTCAATGATTTTAATAAAAAACCTGAGACCCGTCCTATAACATCAGATGGGATATCCAACTCCTTCCCATTCCAATCCTGAGACACTTCCGATAGCAGAGATGTGATATCTCAATGTTTATACCAAACCTGAGACCCTTCCTATAACATGAGATTTGATATCCAACTCCTTCCCGTTCCAAACCTGAGACCCTTCCTTTAGCATGAGATGGGATATCCAGCTCCTTCCCATTCCAATCCTGAGACACTTCCGATAGCATGAGATGTGATATCTCAATGCTTCTAATATCAAAACTGAGTCCCTCCCTATAGCATGATATGTGATATCTAAGTCCTTCCCATTCCAATCCTGAGACCCTTCCTATAGCATGAGATGTGATATCTCAATGCTTATCCTTGATTCCTGTAGTAAATTGATTTCCTTTGCAGGCCGACTCCTGTCACGAATGCCTTGTCTGCATGCATTCTCTCCTGGCCATTCTCTCACCGTGGCTATTTGCCTACCCCCTTCCTCTCTCAGTGGATGGACTTCTCCATCCTAGCCTCCTACCACTCAACTCCGCCTACTTGGAGAATTCAACATGAACCTGTATGCTTCTTGACCTGGACTTTTACGAGATCTGCAACTCTTCATGTCGCTGGCCCTACACACTGCAGGGAATACTCAGCATTTTCTGATCTCAAACCTCCCCCTCTGTAACCCTCTCAACAATCCTCTCCCGTGCTGATCAAGTTCTCATCTCCAAAGAAGGCTAACTGCCAGCTGTTCCTCAGTGGAGTTCTCCCTTTCTGTCCCTGCTCTCTGCACCGTTTCGCGTTGCAAACACTCGCTTCCCTGCTCTCTGGTTTAGAACTTGATCACCACGGGAGAGGATTGTTGAGAGGGTTACAGAGGGGGAGGTTTGAGATCAGAAAATCCTGAGTATTCCCTGCAGTGTGTAGGGCCAGCGACATGAAGAGTTGCAGATCTCGTAAAAGTCCAGGTCAAGAAGCATACAGGTTCATGTTGAATTCTCCAAGTAGGCGGAGTTGAGTGGTAGGAGGCTAGGATGGAGAAGTCCATCCACTGAGAGAGGAAGGGGGTAGGCAAATAGCCACGGTGAGAGAATGGCCAGGAGAGAATGCATGCAGACAAGGCATTCGTGACAGGAGTCGGCCTGCAAAGGAAATCAATTTACTACAGGAATCAAGGATAAGCATTGAGATATAACATCTCATGCTATAGGAAGGGTCTCAGGATTGGAATGGGAAGGACTTAGATATCACATATCATGCTATAGGGAGGGTCTCAGTTTTGATATTAGAAGCATTGAGATATCACATCTCATGCTATCGGAAGTGTCTCAGGATTGGAATGGAAAGGAGCTGGATATCCCATCTCATGCTAAAGGAAGGGTCTCAGGTTTGGAACGGGAAGGAGTTGGATATCAAATCTCATGTTATAGGAAGGGTCTCAGGTTTGGTATAAACATTGAGATATCACATCTCTGCTATCGGAAGTGTCTCAGGATTGGAATGGGAAGGAGTTGGATATCCCTTCTGATGTTATAGGACGGGTCTCAGGTTTTTTATTAAAATCATTGAGATATCATATTGCATGCTATAGGAAGGGTCTCAGGATTGGAATGGAAGGAGTTGTATATGACATCTCATGCCGTAGGGAGGGTCTCAGGTTTGGTATAAACATTGAGATATCACATCTCATGCTATCGAAAGGGTCTCAGGATTGGAATGGGAAGGAGTTGGATATCCCATCTCATGTTATAGGAAGAGTCTCAGGTTTGGTATTAGAAGCATTGAGATATCACATCTCATGCTATAGGAAGTGTCTCAGGATTGGAATGGGAAGGACTTGGGTATCACATCTCATGCTATAGGGAGGGTCTCAAGTTTGATATTAGAAGCATTGAGATATCACATCTCATGCTATAGGAAGGGTCTCAGGTTTGGTATAAGCAGTGAGATATCACATCTCATGCTATAGGAAGTGTCTCAGGATTGGAATGGGAAGGAGTTGGATATCACATCTCATGTTATAGGAAGGATCTCAGGTTTTGGTATAAGCATTGAGATATCACATCTCTGCTATCGGAAGGGTCTCAGGATTGGAATGGGAAGGAGTTGGATATTCCCATCTCATGTTATAGGAAGGGTCTCGGGTTTGGTATTAGAAGCATTGAGATATCACATTTCATGATATGGGAAGGGTCTCAAGATTGGAATGGGAAGGAGTTGGATATCACATCTTATGATAAAGGAAGGGTCTAAGGTTTGGAAGGGGAAGGATTTGGATATCACATCTCATGTTATAGGACGGGTCTCAGGTTTGGTATTAGAAGCATTGAGATATCAAGTCTCATGGTATAGGAAGGGTCTCAGTATTGGAATGGGAAGGAGCTGGATATCACATCTCAAGCTATAGGAAGGGTCTCAAGATTAGAATGGGAAGAAGTTTGATATCACATCTCATGCCATAGTATGGGTCTCAGGTTTGGTAGAAGCATTGGGATATCACATCTCATGCTATCGGAAGGGTATCGGGATTGGATTTGGAAGGAGTTGGATATCCCATCTCTTGCTATAGGAAGGGTCTCAGGTTGGAATGGGAAGGAGTTGGATATCACATCTCATGTTATAGGAAGGGTCTCAGGATTGGAATGGGAAGGACTTGGATATCACATCTCATGCTATAGGAAGGCTCTCAGATTTGCAAGGGGAAAGAGTTGGATATCACATTTCATGTTAGAGGTAGGATCTCAGGTTTGGTATTAGAAGTATTGAGATATCACATCTCATGCTATCAGAAGGATCTCAGATTTGGTATAGAAGCATTGAGATATCATATCTTATGCTAACAGAAGAGTCTCAGGATTGGAATGGGAAGGAATTGGATATCACATCTCATGCTAAAGGGAGGGTCTCAGGTTTGGAAGATAAGGATTTGGATATCACATCTCATGTTATAGGAAGGATCTCAGGTTTGGTATTAGAAGTATTGAGATATCACATCTCATGCTATCGGAAGGATCTCAGGTTTGGTATAGAAGCATTGAGATATCATATCTTCTGCTATCAGAAGGGTCTCAGGATTGGAATGGGAAGGAGTTGGATATCACATCTCATGCTAAAGGGAGGGTCTCAGGTTTGGAAGGGGAAGGATTTGGATATCACATCTCATGTTATAGGATGGATCTCAGGTTTGGTATTAGAAGTATTGAGATATCACATCTCATGTTATCGGAAGGATCTCAGGTTTGGTATTAGAAGTATTGAGATATCACATCTCATGCTATAGGAAGGGTCTCAGGATTGGAACGGGAAGGAGTTGGATATCACATCTCATGCTAAAGGAAGGGTCTCAGGTTTGGTAGAAGCATTGAGATATCACATCTCATGCTATAGGAAGGGTCTCAGGATTGGAATGGGAAGGACTTAGATATCACATATGCTATAGGGAGGGTCTCAGTTTTGATATTAGAAGCATTGAGATATCACATCTCATGCTATCGGAAGTGTCTCAGGATTGGAATGGGAAGGAGCTGGATATCACATCTCATGCTAAAGGAAGGGTCTCAGGTTTGGAACGGGAAGGAGTTGGATATCACATCTCATGTTATAGGAAGGGTCTCAGGTTTGGTATAAACATTGAGATATCACATCTCTGCTATCGGAAGTGTCTCAGGATTGGAATGGGAAGGAGTTGGATATCCCATCTCATGTTATAGGATGGGTCTCAGGTTTTTTATTAGAATCATTGAGATATCATATTGCATGCTGTAGGAAGGATCTAAGGATTGGAATGGGAAGGACTTGGATATCACATCTCATGCTATAGATAGGATCTCAGGTTTGGAAAGTGAAGGAGTTGGATATCACATTTCATGTTAGAGGAAGGATCTCAGGTTTGGTATTAGAGGCATTGAGCTATCACATCTCAGGCTATAGGAAGGGTCTCAGGATTGGAATGGGAAGGAGTTGGATATCACATCTCATGCTATAGGAAGGGTCTCAGGTTTGGTATAAGCATTGAGATATCACATCTCATGCTATATGTTAGGAAAGATTTCGTAATTGTAGGTAATTTTCCTTCCATGTGGCAACCCCTAAACTTTTTGCTGTTGTTTTTCACCTTGTTCTTGACTTTGCCAGAGAAGTGCAGCCTTCTGCCGCACTCCTCTGGGCTTTCGCTCCTTTTCTTACGGGGAAACTGACATGCCCTTAAGACAGTCAGTACCGGGGAACGCTGTTTCCCGTAGTTTCTTTTATCATGTTGCGGCTTTAGTGCAACATGACACAAGAGGGCACTGTAAGCTAAGTTACAGCTCTCTTGGGTCTCTAGCCTTCTACAGGCCCTAGATACTCGTTTAGGATGGTATTTTGATCGGTGCAAGTCATTCAGGGACTGGAATGGTGGCAGCGATCGATTTGTGTATTTTGAGCTCCTTTTGGCGTTCTGAGCTCGTTTTTCGCACTGAACCCAAAATGGTGGCCTGGCTCCCAAAATGGCCAGACCACGAGGCTCCTTTGTCTTGTCCACTGACCGTCTTGCTCCCTTCACCTTCCCCAGGTCGAGCGACCCGGGGCCTTCCTTATTTGGGCATGTACTTTCCCGCGAAACGTGGTTGCTTTCGCGGGCTTCTACATGTCGTTTGTGTGCCTCCAGGGTGTGGGCTGGGATGTCTGTCCCAATACACATCCTGGGTGCCAGAGAGTCTAGGGTAGTGTGAATGCCTGGGACCCCCGTGGTCCGTGATTGGTCCACGTATGGTATGTGTGTTGATGAGCGGATCTCCCATTGGCTCCCCTCCGTTTTGGCGCGAAGGGAACCGTGGATGAGAGGGGGCTGGAAACACCACTACCATGTCGATCTCCTGAGTTCTCACGAACGAAGGAATACAGGAGCCAAGTATCCTGCAACCAAGAGGCTGGACCGAGGAATCGCTGGTGACCCGCTGAAGGACTCCTTTGCACTGCTGTCGTCCTGTGAAACCCTTTCCTCCTTTGATCGAACCAGAAGGCCTGTACTGGTGCTTCGACCTTTGGAATAGCAGGAACAGCTATTCTCGGCGACTTCATCAACTCCTGCCAAGTAAGCCTTCGGAAGTGTCTCTGGGCCATCCAGTTGACTGACCAGCTTACAAGGGAGTCTTGCTCTGTAACCGCCGCCAGGTTGTGTTGTATTTCGAGTCCTGGTCACTCTCCCACGCTTCGTACACTTGGCGTTCCCAAGTCTGAAGTGAGGAGTGTACATTTGGCTCGGATACACACGGCTGCTCCGTTGCCCTGCGGTGGTGACAAAACTGTGCAGGTTTCTTCGATTGGGACGTCTTTTTTCTCTACACGACGACGAGGCATTCCCGGCTCTTCTGAACCTGCCAGCTGCTGAAACTAACGTGGAGAAGCCTCGGTCTGCTTGCATCGGGGACCGGTGAGTAGTTTAGCTAGGATCTGGTCGCCCTCCGGCAGTAGCCCATTTCTTTTCCCCGCTGTGTAAAAACAGCACCCTTTTGTCCGTACTCGCGCTCTGCTTCTGCTTACTGTGGAGGCTGCGCTTGAGTCGCGGAACCTGTTCTTCTTCTGTTGTGCACTAACCCGAACTGCCTGACTTCCTCCAAAGAGCTTCTCCTTTTGCCCGTTGGTACCAGCGTGTGCAGGTACTTTGAGCACAAGGCTCCACTCTTCGCAGGGCTCGGACTTCCATCTAGTTAGGTGCCTCTGAAGGCGAACTGAGTCTAAAGCATTATCGCACTGCCTGTTTTCCTTCCCTTTCAGGTGGACTACACATTTCGTGCATATAACGCTTGCGACTGTCGTATTTGTATATATATATTGTGTTGATATGGTATGTGTTGGCTTAATATTGTGATATTGTGATTTTCTCGCTACGGTCATTGTTTTAAAGGCCTTAAAATAAATGTGTATATATTTTTGATATAACAACTGTTTGGAGTAGTTTGTAAGCGCTCTTGCTTTGTGTGCTCATTGCGGGCTTTCAGTCACCCTCACCCCTCTTGAGACCTAGTCTTGACCGCCGCAATCGCTACCTTGATTGGTCTGGCTCGTCCAGAGGTTACCCTGTTCCAAGTAATTAGGTTGGCCTTCTGAACTTCTGCGCCACCAGGACAGAGTTCAGAAATCCGTCTTAACAAATTGGTGTACAGCGGTGGGATACGACTGAAGGTATCCAGTGTTGCGCACGAACTAAGGCATTTCAGGTTATTCCAACCAGTACACGTAGTGAATTGTTGTAGTATAACTTTTAAAAGGCCATAGTCCTATCTAGCAGTATGGAAACAAATACCTTGTTAACTTTAAATGCTTCCAAATCAGAAACATTGAAGAAGATGTGTGCGGAGAGAGGTGTTTCCTCTCAAGGCACGAAATTGGAAATGATCCAAAGAATCGTGGCGTGGCAAGCAGCGCAGCTTGACGCTATAACTTCTGAGGACAGTGCAGAAGGTTGTGGGGCTACTCTCACTGGTAGAACCGACGGTTCTGCCGCCGCACTGATCCATCGCGACCACGAGGACAGGGAGGACGAGCTGTCTAATGTTTCCTCTGCCAGTGTTGAGGGGGAGGCTATGCTTGAATTCAAGAAGCAAGAGCTGCGGTTTAGGCAGCAGGAGCTTGAATTCAGCATAGCCAAACTAAAAATCGAACAGGCAGAAAAACAGAAAGACAGGGATCACCAGTTGGAACTGGCCAAGCTTCACGTTGCAAATGGATCCAAGGGTCCTGGACATGGTTCTGGGGCTTCCTCTCATCCACGGTTTCCGAAAGATCTGCTCAGTGTGTATGAAGAAAGGAATGACATTATGGACTGGCTGAATGCGTTTGAGTATGCATGCGAGGTTCAAGAAGTTGACAATGCTGATAAGATTGCGTGGTTGCTCAGTAGACTGCCCCATTCTGGCTGTAGTGCCATTATGGAAATGTCGAAGGCTGAGCGGGCTGATTTCGCAATGTTAAAGCAAACTCTCATTTTAAAGTTTGGGAAGACTCCGGCCCAATATTTAAAGCGTTTTCGAGAGTATAAGAAAAAGGAAGGTGGTACTTGGGTATCTTATGTCGCTGAATCTTTGAAAAACTTAACTGGCTGGGTCGAAGGTTATAAGGTTTCTACCTTCGAAGGCATGATAAATCTTGTCATGCTGGAACATATTTTTGCTTCTTCTTCCCCTGAGCTTAAGCAGCATTTGGCCGATTCGAAGGAGATAGATCCTAAGAAGCTGGCCATTGCAGCAGACTTATGGGTGTCACATCGAGTGTCCCATAAGGACAAAACTCATCCTGGTAAGCAGGAGGAAGGGAAAAAGTCCAAAGATATGGAGGGTGGGGAATCTGCTAAATCTTCTTCCCATAAGGGCCACAAAAAGAAAAACAAGGGTAAGACACAAGAGAACTCACAGGGTAGTGGAGGTCCGCCTCCAAAACAGAACTCTGGTTATAATAAGCCTCCCTACGTAAACAGACCCAATGGGGCTTGTTTTTCTTGTGGAGCAACTGACCATGTGAAGGGGGATCCCCGGTGTAAGGTTAGACCTTTGGGGGTCCACTCCGCTAATCTGGCCTTCTCCTCCTACGAGGAAGAAGAGATTACAGGAGCATCCTTCTCCTCAGACTCGTTTCCCAGCGGGATAGAGGCTGAGGTAGTTTTAGTGTCCCTGGGTTCCTGGGAGCCTAAAGTCGCAGAGGCTTATGCTAGGATTCCGGATAATACCAAGCACTACTTTAAAGACAGTGTGCTGATCAATGGAGTGGATATTCCAGCTCTTAGGGATAGTGGGTGCAGTCGCACTGTAGTGGATTCTACCTTGGTAGACTCAGAGGAAGTTGCCAGAGCTACTCTGATGCCCACTAAGTTGGCTGACGGCCCCCTCCGTATGTTTCCCGTGATCCCTGTAAATCTTACTTTAAATGGTACAGCAGTCAGGATTCCAGTGAGCATTCAGAGAAACGTCCCGGGAAAGGTCTTGTTGGGTAATGATCTCAGAGCTTTTGGGCTCGTAGGAGACACTGCCGAAAGACCCTACACACGGTCTCAAGCACGGGCAGCATTGGCCAAGTCCAATACGCCGCCCCAGCCAAAGGGGAAACCCACGGCGAAAGGAGTCTACAAGTCAAGACGAGGGAAAGAGAATGTTCCCCCGAGCTCGCCTACCACTGCGGTGGAGGAAGTTGGTCAATCGCCCGGGCCTGACGAGGAGGTGGCGATGCCTGAAGTTTTCGACCCCAACGATCATCCTGAACTAAAAGACTTGTTAGTTGAAGGAGGTCCTGATAGGGACAAATTCAGTAAAGGCCAACGTGAGTGCCCATCTCTGGAAGGCCTAAGGAGACAGGCCTGCTCCCAGCTTGAGGGTGAACCTCCTGGGATGCATAGGATTTACCAGGAAGGTGGACTCCTGTATAGTGAGCCCACAGAGTCTACAGAAGGAGACCATAGGAGGTTGGTGGTTCCCCTTGCTGTTAGGCCCTTCCTCCTGCAGTTGGCGCATGAAGTTCCCCTTGCTGGTCACCTCGGTATGAGGAAGACCAAGCAAAGGTTATCCATGCACTTCTACTGGCCCAAGATGGGGGAGCAAGTAGAAAGTCATTGCAGGAGTTGTGCCGCCTGCCAGTTGTCTGGTAAGGTTGGCGCGACAATCCAAGCTCCGTTGGTACCGCTCCCAGTTGTTGGGGTACCATTTAAAAGGGTAGGGATCGACATGGTTGGTCCCCTTGACCCGCAAACATCCTCGGGCAATAGGTTTATCCTGGTGCTGGTCGACCATGCAACCCGGTATCCTGAGGCCGTCCCATTTACAACTGTAACTGCCGAGCCAGTTGCAGAAGCTTTACTCGGCATGTTTACTAGGGTTGGCTTCCCTAAAGAAGTTGTGCCGGATGATGGCAGCAACTTTATGTCGAAGTATAGGCAGGCTATGTGGATAGAATGTAGGGTCACCTACAGGTTCTCTTCTGCATACCACCCCCAGACCAATGGTCTGGGGGGGCGTTTTAACAGGACGTTAAAGAGCATGATTGGGGCTCTGGAGGAGCCTCAGAGAAGAAAATGGGATCTTCTTGTTTCATGCTTACTGTTTGCCTACCGAGAGGTACCACAGGAGGGTGTTGGCTTCAGCCCCTTCGAACTTCTGTTCGGTCATCCCGTACGGGGACCCTTAGCCATCGTCAAGGAGGGATGGGAGATGCCCACTCCCCCTGTTACTACCAATGTAGTTGATTATGTGCTAGGGCTCAGAAAACGGATGGTACTTCTGATGGGCTTGGCTAGTGATAAATTGAAGGCAGGGCAAGCGCTGGTGAAACATTGGTACGACCAGAAAGCTTCCCTCATCAACTTTACACATGGTCAGCAAGTCCTGATCATGAATCCCATAAGGCCTTGAGCTTTACAGGACAAATGGTCAGGTCCTTGCCCAGTGGTGGAGCCCCTGGGTGAGGTTAACTATTCAGTGGACCTTGGAAGACCTGGACAGGCTCCAAAAGTGTTTCACGTGAATAGGCTGAAGGCTTTCGTCCCAAGCGGCGAAATCGCAGCACTGCTATTGGCTTCAGACGTTGAGGAAGAGGAGTCTGAACCTCTCCCCGACCTGTTCAAAAGCAGTCCTTCAGATAGCTCTTTTGAGGGTGCCCGAGTGGCCCCTCACCAAAATGGACAAGGCTCAGTGGTTTACCTTGGACATGAAGTAGGTGGAGGGAGGAGACAGCCTCTACTCAGTCAGGTACAAGCAGTACAAGACTGGCCTACCCCCACTACGCAAACCCAAGTGAGAGCCTTCTTAGGACTCACGGGGTTTTACCGCACTTTTGTGGCAGACTATGGCACCATAGCTGCTCCTCTGACTGCCCTCACAACTCCGAAGAAACCCAAGAAGGTAACTTGGACTGACGAGTGTGAGAAGGCCTTCAATGGCTTAAAAGACTCCTTGTGCCAGGCCCCTGTCCTAAGGGCCCCTGATTATCAAAGACCTTTTATCGTGCAGACGGATGCCTCTGACACTGGGATAGGAGCTGTACTATCACAAGTAGATGAGAAGGGTAAGGAACACCCTATCGGTTTTATTAGTCGCCAGCTTAAGGACAGAGAGCTCAGATGGTCCACGGTAGAGAAAGAATGTTTCTCTGTTGTGTGGGCCCTAAGGAAGCTGAGGCCCTACCTCTATGGGACCCACTTCACTGTGCAGACTGACCATAAGCCGTTAAAGTGGCTAATGAACATGAAGGGGGAGAATCCAAAGTTGCTTAGGTGGTCCATAAGTCTACAAGGCTTCGACTTCACTATTGAGCATAGGCCAGGTGTCCAACATAGCAATGCTGATGGGTTGTCCAGAATGTTTAACCGACCTGAACAAGAGACTCATCCAGGGGTGGATTAGTTCCCCCTGTCCATAGTCTGGGAGGGGCGAGTGTTAGGAAAGATTTCGTAACTGTAGGGAATTTTCCTTCCATGTGGCAACCCCTAAACTTTTTGCTATTGTTTTTAACCTTGTTCTTGACTTTGCCAGAGAAGTACAGCCTTCTGCTGCACTTCTCTGGGCTTTCGCTCCTTTTCTTATGGGGAAACTGACATGCCCTTAAGACAGTCAGTACCGGGGAACGTGGTTTCCCGTAGTTTCTTTAATCGTGTCGCCATTTTAGTGCAACACGACACAAGAGGGCACTGTAAGCTAAGTTACAGCTCTCTTGGGTCTCTAGCCTTCTACAGACCCTAGATACTCTTTTAGGATGGTATTTGATCAGTGCAAGTCATTCAGGGACTGGAATGGTGGCAGCGATCGTTTTGTTTATTTTGAGCTCCTTTTGGCGTTCTGAGCACGTTTTTGCACTGAACCCAAAATGGTGGCCTGGCTCTCCAAAATGGCCAGGCCGCGAGGCTCCTTTGTCCTGTCCACTGACCGTCTTGCTCCCTTCACCTTCCCCAGGTCGGGCGACCCGGGGCCTTCCTTATTTGGGCATGTACTTTCGCGCGAAACGTGGTTGCTTTCGCGGGCTTCTACATGTCGTTTGTGTGCCTCCAGGGTGTGGGCTGGGATGTCTGGTCCCAATACACATCCTGGGTGCCAGAGAGTCTAGGGTGGTGTGAATGCCTGGGACCACCGTGGTCCGTGATTGGTCCACGTATGGTATGTGTGTTGATGAGCGGATCTCCCATTGGCTCCCCTCCGTTTTGGCGCGAAGGGAACCGTGGATAAGAGGGAGCTGGAAACAACACTACCATGTCGATCTCCTGAGTTCTCACGAACGAAGGAATACAGGAGCCAAGTATCCTGCAACCACGAGGCTGGACCGAGGAATCGCTGGTGACCCGCTGAAGGAATCCTCCTTTGCACTGCTGTCCTCCTGTGAAACCCTTTCCTCCTTTGATCGAACCAGAAGGCCTGTACTGGTGCTTCGACCTTTGGAATAGCAGGAACAGCTATTCCCGGCGACTTCATCAACTCCTGCCAAGTAAGCCTTCGGAAGTGTCTCTGGGCCATCCAGTTGACTGACCAGCTTACAAGGGAGTCCTGCTCTGTAACCGCCGCCAGGTTGTGTTGTATTTCGAGTCCTGGTCACTCTCCCACGCTTCGTACACTTGGCGTTCCCAAGTCTGAAGGGAGGAGTGTACATTTGGCTTGAATACACACGGCCGCTCCGTTGTCCTGCTGCGGCAACAAAACTGTGCTGGTTTCGTCGATTGGGACGTCTTTTTGCTCTACACGACTACGAGGCGTTCCCTGCTCTTCTGAACCTGCCAGCTGCTGAAACTAACGTGGAGAAGCCTGGGTCTGCTTGCTTCGGGGACCGGTGAGTAGCTTAGCTAGGATCTGGTCGCCCTCCTGCAGTATCCCATTGCTTTTCCCTGCTGTGTAAAAACAGCACCCTTTTGGCCGTACTCGCGCTCTGCTTCTGCCCGCTGTGGAGGCTGCGCTTGAGTTGCGGAACCTGTTCTTCTGCTGTGCACTAACCCGAACTGCCTGACTTCCTCCGAAGAGCTTCCCCTTGCGCCCGTTGGCACCGGCGTGGCAGGTACTATGAGCACAAGGCTCCACTCTTCGCAGGGCTCGGACTTCCATCTAGTTAGGTGCCTCTGAAGGCGAACTGAGTCTAAAGCGTTATCGCACTGCCTGTTTTCCTTCCCTTTCAGGTGGACTACATATTTCGTGCTTTAAACGCTTGCGACTGTGTATTTGTATATATATTGTGTTGATATGGTATGTGTTGGTTTAATATTGTGATATTGTGATTTTCTCGCTACGATCGTTGTTTTAAAGGCCTTAAAATAAATGTGTTTATATTTTTGATATAACAACTGTTTGGAGTAGTTTGTAAGCGCTCTTGCTTTGTGTGCTCACTGCGGGCTTTCAGTCACCCTCACCCCTCTTGAGACCTAGTCTTGACCGCCGCGATCGCTACCTTGATTGGTCTGGCTTGTCCAGAGGTTACCCTGTTCCAAGTAATTAGGTTGGCCTTCTGAACTTCTGCGCCACCAGGACAGAGTTCAGAAATCCGTCTTAACAGGTATGTGTGTTGATGAGCGGATCTCCCATTGGCTCCCCTCCGTTTTGGCGCGAAGGGAACCGTGGATAAGAGGGGGCTGGAAACACCACTACCATGTCGATCTCCTGAGTTCTCAGGAACGAAGGAATACAGGAGCCAAGTATCCTGCAACCAAGAGGCTGGACCGAGGAATCGCTGGTGACCCGCTGAAGGACTCCTTTGCACTGCTGTCGTCCTGTGAAACCCTTTCCTCCTTTGATCGAACCAGAAGGCCTGTACTGGTGCTTCGACCTTTGGAATAGCAGGAACAGCTATTCTCGGCGACTTCATCATCTCCTGCCAGTAAGCCTTCGGAAGCGTCTCTGGGCCATCCAGTTGACTGACCAGCTTACAAGGGAGTCTGGCTCTGTAACCGCCGCCAGGTTGTGTTGTATTTCGAGTCCTGGTCACTCTCACACGCTTAGTACACTTGGCGTTCCCAAGTCTGAAGTGAGGAGTGTACATTTGGCTCGGATACACACGACTGCTCCGTTGCCCTGCGGTGGTGACAAAACTGTGCAGGTTTCTTCGATTGGGACGTCTTTTTTCTCTACACGACGACGAGGCATTCCCGGCTCTTCTGAACCTGCCAGCTGCTGAAACTAACGTGGAGAAGCCTGGGTCTGCTTGCATCGGGGACCGGTGAGTAGTTTAGCTAGGATCTGGTCGCCCTCCTGCAGTAGCCCATTGCTTTTCCCCGCTGTGTAAAAACAGCACCCTTTTGTCCGTACTCGCGCTCTGCTTCTGCTTACTGTGGAGGCTGCGCTTGAGTCGCGGAACCTGTTCTTCTTCTGTTGTGCACTAACCCGAACTGCCTGACTTCCTCCGAAGAGCTTCTCCTTTTGCCCGTTGGCACCAGCGTGTGCAGGTACTTTGAGCACAAGGCTCCACTCTTCGCAGGGCTCGGACTTCCATCTAGTTAGGTGCCTCTGAAGGCGAACTGAGTCTAAAGCATTATCGCACTGCCTGTTTTCCTTCCCTTTCAGGTGGACTACACATTTCGTGCATATAACGCTTGCGACTGTCGTATTTGTATATATATTGTGTTGATATGGTATGTGTTGGCTTAATATTGTGATATTGTGATTTTCTCGCTACGGTCATTGTTTTAAAGGCCTTAAAATAAATGTGTACATATTTTTGATATAACAACTGTTTGGAGTAGTTTGTAAGCGCTCTTGCTTTGTGTGCTCATTGCGGGCTTTCAGTCACCCTCACCCCTCTTGAGACCTAGTCTTGACCGCCGCGATCGCTACCTTGATTGGTCTGGCTCGTCCAGAGGTTACCCTGTTCCAAGTAATTAGGTTGGCCTTCTGAACTTCTGCGCCACCAGGACAGATTTCAGAAATCCGTCTTAACACTATAGGAAGGGTCTCAGGATTGGAATGGAAGGAGTTGGATATCACATCTCATGTTATAGGAAGGATCTCAGGTTTGGAATTAGAAGCATTGAGACATCACATCTCATGCTATAGGAAGGGTCTCAGGATTGGAATGGGAAGGAGTTAGATATCACATCTCATGCCGTAGGAAGGGTCTCAGGTTTGGTATAAACATTGAGATATCACATCTCTGCTATCAAAAGGGTCTCAGGATTGGAATGGGAAGGAGTTGGATATCCCATCTCATGTTATAGGAAGAGTCTCAGGTTTGGTATTAGAAGCATTGAGATATCACATCTCATGCTATAGGAAGTGTCTCAGGATTGGAATGGGAAGGACTTGGATATCACATCTCATGCTATAGGTAGGGTCTCAAGTTTGATATTAGAAGCATTGAGATATCACATCTCATGCTATAGGAAGGGTCTGAGGATTGGAATGGGAAGGAGTTGGATATCACATCTCATGTTATAGGAAGGATCTCAGGTTTGGTATAAGCATTGAGATATCACATCTCATGCTATAGGAAGGGTCTCAGGATTGGAATGGGAAGGACTTGGATATCACATCTCATGCTATAGGGAGGGTCTCAAGTTTGATATTAGAAGCTTTGAGATATCACATCTCATGATATCGGAAGGGTCTCAGGATTGGAATGGGAAGGAGTTGGATATCACATCTCATGATAAAGGAAGGGTCTAAGGTTTGGAAGGGGAAGGATTTGGATATTACATCTCATGTTATATTACGGGTCTCAGGTTTGGTATTAGAAGCATTGAGATTTCAAGTCTCATAGTATAGGAAGGGTCTCAGAATTGGAATGGGAAGGAGTTGGATATCACATCTCAAGCTATAGGAAGGGTCTCAGGATTGGAATGGGAAGGACATGGATATCACATCTCATGCTATAGGAAGGCTCTCAGGTTTGGAAGGGGAAAGAGTTGGATATCACATTTCATGCTAGAGGTAGGATCTCAGGTTTGGTATTAGAGGCATTGAGATATCACATCTCATGCTATCAGAAGGGTCTCAGGAATGGAATGGGAAGGAGTTGGATATCACATCTCATGCTAAAGGGAGGGTCTCAGGTTTGGAAGGGGAAGGATTTGGATATCACATCTCATGTTATAGGAAGGATCTCAGGTTTGGTATTAGAAGCATTGAGATATCACATCTCATGTTATAGGAAGGGTCTCAGGATTGGAATGGGAAGAAGTTGGATATCACATCTCATGCTATAGGAAGTGTCTCAGGTTTGGTATAAGCATTGAGATATCACATCTCATGCTATGGGAAGGGTCTCAGGATTGGAATGGGAAGGAGTTGTATATGACATCTCATGCCGTAGGAAGGGTCTCAGGTTTGGTATAAGCATTGAGATATCACATCTCTGCTATCGGAAGGGTCTCAGGATTAGAATGGGAAGGAGTTGGATATCCCATCTCATGTTATAGGACGGGTCTCAGGTTTGTTATTAGAATCATTGAGATATCATATTGCATGCTATAGGAAGGGTCTAAGGATTGGAATGGGAAGGACTTGGATATCACATCTCATGCTATAGGAAGGGTCTCAGGTTTGGTATAAGCATTGAGATATCACATCTCATGCTATAGGAAGGGTCTCAGGATTGGAATGGGAAGGATATGTATGTGACATCTCATGCCATAGGAAGGGTCTCAGGTTTGGTATAAGCATTGAGATATCACATCTCTGCTTTTGGAAGGGTCTCAGGATTGGAATGGGAAGGAGTTGGATATCCCATCTCATGTTATAGGAAGAGTCTCAGGTTTGGTATTAGATTCATTGAGATATCATATTGCATGCTATAGGAAGGGTCTAAGGATTGGAATGGGAAGGACTTGGATATCACATCTCATGCTATAGGAAGGGTCTCAGGTTTGGTATAAGCATTGAGATATCACATCTCATGCTATAGGAAGGGTCTCAGGATTGGAATGGGAAGGATATGTATATGACATCTCCTGCCATAGGAAGGGTCTCAGGTTTGGTATAAGCATTGAGATATCACATCTCTGCTTTTGGAAGGGTCTCAGGATTGGAATGGGAAGGAGTTGGATATCCCATCTCATGTTATAGGAAGAGTCTCAGGTTTGGTATTAGAAGCATTGAGATATCACATCTCATGCTATAGGAAGTGTCTCAGGATTGGAATGGGAAGGACTTGGATATCACATCTCATGCTATAGGGAGGGTCTCAAGTTTGATATTAGAAGCATTGAGATATCACATCTCATGCTATAGGAAGGGTCTCAGGATTGGAATGGAAGGAGTTGGATATCACATCTCATGTTATAGGAAGGATCTCAGGTTTGGTATTAGAAGCATTGAGACATCACATCTCATGCTATAGGAAGGGTCTCAGGATTGTAATGGGAAGGAGTTGGATTTCAAATCTCATGCTATATGAAGGGTCTCAGGTTTGGTATAAGCATTGAGATATCACATCTCATGCTATAGGAAGGGTCTCAGGATTGGAATGGGAAGGAGTTGGATATCACATCTCATGCTATAGGAAGGGTCTCAGGTTTGGTATAAGCAGTGAGATATCACATCTCTACTATCGGAAGGGTCTCAGGATTGGAATGGGAAGGAGTTGGATATCCCATCTCATGTTATAGGAAGAGTCTCAGGTTTGGTATTAGAAGCATTGAGATATCTCATCTCATACTATAGGAAGGGTCTCAGGATTGGAATGGGAAGGAGTTGGATATCACATCTCATGCTATAGGAAGGGTCTCAGGTTTGGTATAAGCAGTGAGATATCACATCTCATGCTATAGGAAGTGTCTCAGGATTGGAATGGGAAGAAGTTGGATATTACATCTCATGTTATAGGAAGGATCTCAGGTTTGGTATAAGCATTGAGATATCACATCTCTGTTATCGGAAGGGTCTCAGGATTGGAATGGGAAGGAGTTGGATATTCCCATCTCATGTTATAGGAAGGGTCTCAGGATTGGAATGGGAAGGACTTGGATATCACATCTCATGCTATAGGGAGGGTCTCAAGTTTGATATTAGAAGCATTGAGATATCACATCTCATGATATCGGAAGGGTCTCAGGATTGGAATGGGAAGGAGTTGGATATCACATCTCATGATAAAGGAAGGGTCTAAGGTTTGGAAGGGGAAGGATTTGGATATCACATCTCATGTTATAGGACGGGTCTCAGGTTTGGTATTAGAAGCATTGAGATATCAAGTCTCATGGTATAGGAAGGGTCTCAGAATTGGAATGGGAAGGAGTTGGATATCACATCTTAAGCTATAGGAAGGGTCTCAGGATTGGAATGGGAAGGAGTTTGATATCACATCTCATGCCATAGTATGGGTCTCAGGTTTGGTAGAAGCATTGGGATATCACATCTCATGCTATCGGAAGGGTATCAGGATTGGATTTGGAAGGAGTTGGATATCACATCTCATGTTATAGGAAGGGTCTCAGGTTTGGTATAAGCATTGAGATATCACATCTCTGCTATCGGAAGTGTCTCAGGATTGGAATGGGAAGGAGTTGGATATCCCATCTCATGTTATAGGACGGGTCTCAGGTTTGTTATTAGAATCATTGAGATATCATATTGCATGCTGTAGGAAGGGTCTAAGGATTGGAATGGGAAGGACTTGGATATCACATCTCAAGCTATAGGTAGGCTCTCAGGTTTGGAAAGGGAAGGTGTTGGATATCACATTTCATGTTAGAGGAAGGATCTCAGGTTTGGTATTAGAGGCATTGAGATATCACATCTCATGCTATAGGAAGGGTCTCAGGATTGGAATGGGAAGGAGTTGGATATCACATCTCATGCTATAGGAAGGGTCTCAGGATTGGAATGGGAAGGATATGTATATGACATCTCATGCCATAGGAAGGGTCTCAGGTTTGGTATAAGCATTGAGATATCACATCTCTGCTTTTGGAAGGGTCTCAGGATTGGAATGGGAAGGAGTTGGATATCCCATCTCATGTTATAGGAAGAGTCTCAGGTTTGGTATTAGAAGCATTGAGATATCACATCTCATGCTATAGGAAGTGTCTCAGGATTGGAATGTGAAGGACTTGGATATCACATCTCATGCTATAGGGAGGGTCTCAAGTTTGATATTAGAAGCATTGAGATATCACATCTCATGCTACAGGAAGGGACTCAGGATTGGAATGGGAAGGAGTTGGATATCACATCTCATGCTATAGGAAGGGTATCAGGTTTGGTATAAGCAGTGAGATATCACATCTCATGCTATAGGAAGTGTCTCAGGATTGGAATGGGAAGGAGTTGGATATCACACCTCATGTTATAGGAAGGATCTCAGGTTTGATATAAGCATTGAGATATCACATCTCTGCTATCGGAAGGGTCTCAGGATTGGAATGGGAAGGAGTTGGATATTCCCATCTCATTTTATAGGAAGGGTATATCAGGTCTTAGCATGAGATGTGATATCCAGCTCCTTCCATTCCAATCCTGAGACCCTTCCGATAGCATGAGATGTGATATCTCAATGCTTCTAATATCAATACTGAGACCCTCCCTATAGCATGAGATGTGATATCTAAGTCCTTCCCATTCCAATCCTGAGACCCTTCCGATAGCAGAGATGTGATATCTCAATGCTTATACCAAACCTGAGACCCTTCCTATAGCACGAGATGTGATATCCAACTCCTTCCCATTCCAGTCCAGAGACCCTTCCTATAGCATGAGATGTGATATCTCAATGCTTCTACCAAAACTGAGACCCTTCCTTTAGCATGAGATGTGATATCCAACTCCTTCCCATTCCAATCCTGAGACCCTTCCTATAGCATGAGATGTGATATCTCAATGCTTCTAATACCAAACCTGAGATCCTTCCTATAACATGAGATGTGATATCCAACTCCTTCCCATTCCAATCCTGAGACCCTTCCTATAGCATGAGATGTGATATCTCAATGCTTCTAATACCAAACCTGAGATCCTTCCGATAGCATGAGATGTGATATCTCAATGCTTCTAATACCAAACCTGAGACCCTCCCTTTAGCATGAGATGTGATATCCAATTCCTTCCCATTCCAATCCTGATACCCTTCTGATAGCATGAGATGTGATATCTCAATGCCTCTAATACCAAACCTGAGATCCTACCTCTAACATGAAATGTGATATCCAACACCTTCCCTTTCCAAACCTGAGAGCCTTCCTACAGCATGAGATGTGATATCCAAGTCCTTCCCATTCCAATCCTGAGACCCTTCCTATAACATGAGATGTGATCTCCAACTCCTTCCCATTCCAACCTGAGACCCTTCCTATAGCATGAGATGGGATATCCAACTCCTTCCAAATCTAATCCTGATATCCTTCCGATAGCATGAGATGTGATATCCCAATGCTTCTACAAAACCTGAGACCCATACCATGGCATGAGATGTGATATCAAACTCCCGTCCTATACCATGAGACTTGATATCTCAATGCTTCTAATACCAAACCTGAGACCAGTCCAATAACATGAGATGTGATATCCAAATCCTTCCCCTTCCAAACCTTAGACCCTTCCTTTATCATGAGATGTGATATCCAACTCCTTCCCATTCCGCTCCTGAGACCCTTCCTATAGCATGAGATGTGATATCTCAATGCTTCTAATACCAAACCTGAGACCCTTCCTATAACATGAGATGTGATATCCAAGTCCTTCCCATTCCAATCCTGAGACCCTTCCTATAGCATGAGATGTCATATCTCAATGCTTCTAATACCAAACCTGAGACCCTTCCTATAACATGAATTGTGATATCCAAGTCCTTCCCATTCCAATCTTGAGACCTTTCCAATAGCAGAGATGTGATATCTCAATGCTTATACCAAACCTGAGATCCTTCCTATGACATGAGATGTGATATCTAAATCCTTCTCATTCCAAACCTGAGACCCTTCCTACAGCATGTGATGTGATATCTCAATGCTTCTAATATCAAAACTGAGACCCGTCCTATAACATGAGATGGGATATCCAACTCCTTCCCGTTCCAAACCTGATACCCTTCCTACAGCATGAGATGTGATATCCAATTCCTTCCCATCCCAATCCTGAGACACCTCCGATAGCAGAGATGTGAAATCTCAATGCTTATACCAAACCTGAGACTCTTACTATAACATGAGATGTGATATCTAACTCCTTCCCGTTCCAAACCTGAGACCCTTCCTATAGCATGAGATGTGATATCCAACTCCTTCCCATTCCAATCCTGAGACCCTTCCCATAGCATGAGATGTGATATCTCAATGCTTCTAATACCAAACCTGTGATCCTTCCTATAACAAGAGATGTGATATCCAAATCCTTCCCCTTCCAAATCTGAGACCCTCCCTTTAGCATGAGATGTGATATCTCAATACCTCTAATACCAAACCTGAGATCCTTCCGATAGCATGAGATGTGATATCTCAATGCGTCTAATACCAAACCTGAGATCCTTCCTATAACATGAGATGTGATATCCAAATCCTTCCCCTTCCATTCCTGAGACCCTCCCTTTAGCATGAGATGTGATATCCAACTCCTTCCCATTCCAATCCTGAGACCCTTCTGATAGCATGAGATGTGATATCTCAATGCCTCTAATACCAAACCTGAGATCCTACATCTAACATGAAATGTGATATCCAACTCCTTCCCTTTCCAAACTTGAGACCCTCCCTATAGAATGAGATGTGATATCCAAGTCCTTCCCATTCCAATCCTGAGACCCTTCCTATAGCATGAGATGTGATATCTCAATGCTTCTAATACCAAACCTGAGACCCTTCCTATAACGTAAGATGGGATATCCAACTCCTTCCCATTCCAATCCTGAGACCCTTCCGATAGCAGAGATGTGATATCTCAATGCTTATACCAAACCTGAGACCCTTCCTGTGGCATGGGATGTCATATCCAACTCCTTCCCATTCCAATCCTGAGACCCTTCCTATAACATGAGATGTTATGTCTCAATGCTTCTAATACCAAACCTGAGATCCTTCCTATGGCATGAGATGTCATATAAAACTCCTTCCCATTCCAATCCTGAGACCCTTCCCATAGCATGAGATGTGATATCGAACTCCTTCCCATTCCAATCCTGCGACCCTTCCTATAGCATGAGATTTGATATCTCAATGCTTCTAATACCAAACCTGAGATCCTTCCGATAGCATGAGATGTGATATCTGAATGCTTCTAATACCAAACCTGAGATCATTCCTATAACACGAGATGTAATATCCAAATCCTTCCCCTTCCAAACCTGAGACCCTCCCTTTAAGCATGAGATGTGATATCCAACTACTTCCCATTCCAATCCTGAGACCCTTCCTATAGCATGAGATATGATGTCTCAATGCTTCTAATACCAAACCTGAGATCCTTCCTATAACATGAGATGTGATATCCAACTCCTTCCCATTCCAATCCTGAGACACTTCCTATAGCATGAGAAGTGATATCTCCAAGCTTATACCAAACCTGAGACCCTTCCTATAGCATGAGATGTGATATCCAAATCCTTCCCATTCCAATCCTGAGACCCTTCCTATAGCATGAGATGTGATATCTCAATGCTTATACCAACCCTGAGACCCTTCATATAGCATGAGATGTGAAATCCAACTCCTTCCCATTACAATCCTGAGACCCTTCCTATAGCATGAGATGTGATGTCTCAATGCTTCTAATACCAAACCTGAGACCCTTCCTATAAAATGAGATGTGATATCCAAATCATTCCCATTCCAATCCTGAGACCCTTCCGATAGCAGAGATGTGATATCTCAATGCTTATACCAAACCTGAGACCCTTCCGATAGCATGGGATGTGATATCTCAATGCTTCTAATACCAAACCTCAGATCCTTCCAATAACATGAGATGTGATGTCCAAATCCTTCCCCTTCCAAACCTTAGACCCTCCCTTTAGCATGAGATGTGATATCCAACTCCTTCCCATTCCAATCCTGAGACCCTGCTGATGGCATGAGATGTCATATCTCAATGCCTCTAATACCAAACCTGAGATCCTACCTCTAACATGAGATGTGATATCAAACTCCTTCCCATTCCAAACCTGAGACCCTTCCTATAGCTTGAGATGTGATATCAAACTCCTTCCCATTCAATGTGATATCCAACTCCTTCCCATTCCAATCCTGGGACCCTTCCTATACCATGAGATGTGATATTTCAATGCTTCTAATACCAAACCTGAGACCCGTCCTAAAACATGAGATGTGAGATCCAAATCCTTCCCCTTTCAGACCTGAGACCTTTCCTTTAGCATGAGATGTGATATCCAACTCCTTCCCGTTCCAAACCTGAGACCCTTCCCATAGCATGAGATGTGATATCTCAATGCTTGTAAAACCAAACATGAGAACCATCCTATAACATGAGATGTGAAATCCAAATCCTTCCCTTTCCAAACCTGAGACCCTTCCTATAGCTTGAGATGAAATATCAAACTCCTTCCCATTCCAATCCTGAGATAGCTTGAGATGTGAGATCCAAATCCTTCCCCTTCCAAACCTGAGACCCTTCCTATAGCTTGATATGTGATATCAAACTCCTTCCCATTACAATCCTGAGATAGCTTGAGATGTGATATCCAACTCCATCCCATTCCAATCCTGAGACCCTTCCGATAGCATGAGATGTGATAGCTCAATGCTTCTAATATCAAAACTGAGACCCTCCCTATAGTATGAGATGTGAAATCTAAGTCCTTCCCATTCCTATCCTGAGACCTTTCCTTTAGCATATGTGATATCCAACTACTTCCCATTCCAATCCTGAGACCCTTCCGATAGCATGAGATGTGATATCCAACTCCTTCCAATTCCAATACTGAGACCCTTCCAATAGCATATGTGATATCTCAATGCTTCTAATATCAAAACTGAGACCCTCCCTATAACATGAGATGTGATATCCAACTCCTTCCCATTCCAATGGAGACCCTTCCTATAACATGAGATGTGATATCTCTATGCTTCTAATACCAAACCTGAGGCCCTTCCCGTAGTATATGTGAAATCCAACTCCTTCCCATTCCAAACTTGTGACCCTTCCTGTAGCATGAAATGTAATTTTTCACCCCTTCCAATACCATACCCGAGACCATTCCCACAGCCTGAGATTTGAAATCTCATTTCTTGCAATACCAAACCCGAGACCCTTCCGATAGGATGTGATTTGATATCTCAGTGCTTCTAATACCAAACCTGAGACCCTCCCTATAACAAGAGATATCATATCCAACTCCTTCCCATTCCAATCCTGAGACTCTTCCTATAGCATGACATGTGATATCGAACTTCCCATTCCAATCCTGAGACTCAGACCCCCCCCCCCTGTCTAACCTCACCACTCCTAGCTCCCGGATTGATAATGCACTCCTGCTGTGTCTTCTCTCCCTTCTTCTGCTTCCTTTCCTCTCTCCTTCCTCATGTGCCCTAGGTCAGGCTCCTTCTACACCTCCGCAAGGATTACTGATTTGTACCCCTCCCCACTCTCAACTCTCACTCAGTTAACACTCATCTGACATCTGCCATTTCCTGGAAGAACCCGACCTTGATGTCCTTGGTCTAACCGAGACATGGATGACGGCCAGCGCTGTCTCGAGCTCTGACACTTTCCTCCCTGATGACAAGTTCCTCTCCATGCCCAGATCCAACCGTTCTTGAGGGGGAGTATCCTTGATTCCTGTAGTGAATTGCTTTCCTTTGCAGGCCGACTCATCTCACGAATGCCTTGTCTGCATGCATTCTCTCTTTCCTGGCCATTCTCTCACCGTGGCTATTTGCCTACCCCCTTCCTCTCTCAGTGGATGGACTTCTCCATCCTAGCCTCCTACCACTCAACTCCGCCTACTTGGAGAATTCAAAATGAACCTGTATGCATCCTGACCTGGACTTTTACGAGATCTGCAACTCTTCATGTCTCTGGCCCTACACACTGCAGGGAATACTCAGGATTTTCTGATCTCAGACATCCCCCTATGTAACCCTCTCAACAATCCTCTCCCGTGGTGATCAAGTTCTCATCTCCAAAGAAGGCTAACCACCAGCTGTTCCTCAGTGGAGTTCTCCCTTTCTGTCCCTGCTCTCTGCACCGTTTCGCGTTGCAAACACTCGCTTCCCTGCTCTCTGGTTTAGACGCTTTTTCCTTCTTCCTTTCTGTGCTTGTTCTCTGCATCGTTTCGCGTTAGACGTGTGTTCCCTGCCTTCTCTCCTCTTCCCGCTGCCTTCAAATCAACAAATGAGCTTCAAAAGATACACGGTGCTCAGAATGCTTTATAACACCCATTATTCAAGATATAGCTGTAACCCGCTAGACGTATTGAAAAGTGCTAAAAACTAGCAAAAATAGCTAGAAAATGTTCTTTCCTCGCGTTTTGGTAAATACGAATTCTGGTGGATTCCCATTTTGTACTCTGTTCGTGCATTTGTTCAGTCGAATCCTGATGTTTTTAACCACTCGTCACCCATACAAGGGGGGGATCAAAATCTACTGTTCACAGGCTGAATGTATACTGCTCAAATCGTCAATGCATTATCGGGTAAACCGACTGTTCTGGAAAGTGTATTTGCCATCTGTTATTCCAGTCAGCATGTTTTCATCGTCCCTTCTTGTTTCAAGGCTGCACTCCCGTGGTGATCACATTATCCTCTCCAGAGCAGGCTAACTACCAGCTGCTCCTCCTCAGAGGCGTTCCACCTTTCTGTCCCTGCTCCCTGCACCGTTTCGCGTTGCATGTACTCGCTTCCCAGTGTTGTATTGCCGGTTCGCGGCCGGCGCGCGGGGGCTGGTATTACGCGGGTAGGCCGCGCGGCCTGTGGCGCAGCTCCAGCGGGAGCTCGCAATGACTCACACCCACGCTGGATACTCGTTCGCCCGGAACTGCTCCCCGAACGCGGGGGCGGGGCTTTTATTAAGGACGCCCTGCGTCACCGCGTAGCGGGACGCAGGGCGGAACATAACATTCCTCCTTTATTATAAAACAAAACAAAACACACAACTCAAACAGCCGACCAACGGCCAAATCGAGCATAAGCGCTCAGTCTTCAACACTCAGCCACCTTGCCATTGGGTTTCATGGCACTAGTGCACCAGTTACCACACATAGTCACTTAGCTTGGCTGGCGGTCTCGTCGTGGTTCTCAGTCGGTATCGTCCTTCTCGGGGGTCCTTCCCCCTTGCTTCAGACTCGGTTCCATCGTCGCTGTTCGGGTCCTCGAGGCCAGGTTCATCCATCGGTTCCCAGCTTCCATCCCGCACTCCATCCTCCTCGGGGATGGCCTCCGGCTCTTCTTCGCTGGGTGGATTGTCCATGCCTTCCCGATGGCATTCCTTATCAGTCCATAGTGTACGGGGTATGGCTTTGAACCATGACGCATTTCTCGTCACTTGGCGGTTACCTCGTGTCACAGTGACCATGGTTCCATGCCGGTTGCTGACGGTCCATGGAAGTTCCTCGTACCTTGTGTCAAGTTTTGACTTGGAAGGGTTGCGTAGCATGATAACCTGGTCACCCACTTGATGATGGGACGGCCTCGCTCTCCGCTTGCCACTCATGTGTTCGTTGGCATCCCTCCTCCTTCTCTCGGTGCGTTCTTCGTTCACCGTGTCCGGGGTTCTGCTTGGGTGATGCGGGATCGAGGATCTGATGACGGTGCCGAACATGAGGTCCGCAGGCGGTATGCCGGTGGTGCTGTGAGGCGTGACCCGGTAATTTCGGAGGAATCGGAAGAGATCAACCTTCCAGGGGCTGGCGTTGGCCTTAGACACTCGGAGTACCTTATTGATAGTCCGCATGAATCGTTCCACGTCCCCATTTGCCTGGGGGTGTCTTGGGGTGATGTGGTGATATTTCACATTGAGGTCCTGTAGGTACCTTTTGAAATCCTCTCCCGTAAACGGCGGGCCATTGTCGCTTTTGATCGAGATGGGTAGTCCATGGGTTGCGAACATTTTCTCTAGGGCCGGAATGACCACTTCAGCTGCTGTGGACTCTACTATCTCAACCTCCGGGTATCGGGAGTGGTCATCGACGGCCACCAGCAAATGGAGGCCTTCCCGGAGCTTGCAAAAGTCAATGCTGATGGCCTCCCAGCGAGAGCGGCCCCGTTCTGCCGATATGATGGGTTCCGGGTCTGGCGGCCCCCCTGTTATCTGACAGGCTAAGCACGTTGTGATGAGTGTCTCGACTCGCTCCTCGATCTGGGGAAACCATACTCGGTGCCGAATGCGGGCTTTCGTCCTTACCAGTCCTTGATGTCCCTCATGTGCTAGGGCCACTATCCTGTCCTGTAGTTTGAGAGGGATTACGATGCGGTTTCCTCGAAGTAACAGTCCACCCTCCGTGACTGACAAGTCTTGCCGGACTGTGAATATGCCTGACAAAAACCCTTTTGCTTCCGCTGTTCTGTTGTGTGTATGTCTCATGAAGGTCTTCCAGTCACCGGACAGGATGGCATCTTTCACCAAGTCGCAACACGGGTCTTGGTGTGTTTCCGCCTCGATTTCCTCGATGCTCACCGCTTTGGGCCTCATTGCTCGCACCACTTGGCATATGTGTTCCTCTGTTTCTGCCGCTACTTGGATCTCTTGTTGAGTGGCCTCTCGCGGATGCCTGGATAGAAAATCCGCTGGGTTCCCGCTGCCTGGTTGGTAGACGAGGTTGAAGTCATATTGCTGGAGGTGCAATAACCACTTGGTTATTCGTGCCGGAGGGTGTGCTGAGGTTCCCATGAAAATTGGTAGGAGGGGCTTGTGGTCCGTGATCGTCGTGAAGTGACGTCCATATAGGTAGAGGTGAAAATGCCGGCACCCCCACAGCACGGCGATGGCCTCCTTTTCGATGTGCGAGTACCTTTGTTCGGTCTCGGTGAGGGCTCTCGATGCATACGCGATCGGTCTTTTCTCCCCTTCCCTCGTGACTTGCATTAGGATGGCTCCGAGCCCCACGGGGCTGGCATCCACGAATAGTTCTGTGGGCAGTTCAGTATTGTAGTAGGCCATCTTGGTGTCCGCTGAGAGGGAGTCCTTGATGTTTTCGAACGAGTCCTGGCATGTTGGCCCCCATTCCCACTTGACGTTGGCCTTCGTGAGTTCCCGCAGTGGCTCAGATAGTGTGGCCAGGTTTCGGATGAACCTCCCGCAGTAGGTGGCCATGCCTAGAAAGCTGCGCACTTCCGTGGGTGTCATCGGAGGGCTAGCCGCCTGGATGTCTGCGACCTTCTGCGGGTCCGGGGAGATGCCTGTGCTGCCAAACTTGTATCCGAAAAACGTGATCTCCGCTTTGAGGAACTCACACTTTTCCCGATGTATTGTGAGCCCAACCTCTTGTAGTCGGCCCAGTAGGGCGTGAAGCCTCTTGATGTGTGTCTCTTTGTCGGGGGCGTGAATCAGAATATCATCGCTCACGTTGAGGACACCAGGGATGCCCCGGATGACCTCCTGGATGGTCTGCTGGAACACCTCCGCAGCTGATGATATTCCAAAACTTAGGCGTTTGTACCTCCGCAGCCCCAGATGCGTAGAGAATGTTGTTATGTATCGAGAGTCTCTGTGGAGCTTGAGTTGATGATACCCCGCCTTTAGGTCAATCTTTGAAAATATCTTCGACCCTGTGAGGTCAGCCACAATCTCGTCCATTGTTGGGGTTATGTGGCGTTCCCTTTTAATGGCAGTGTTGGGGAGACGCATGTCTATGCAGATCCGCACCTTTCCAGGCTGCTTGGGCTTCCGTGTGACTACCATTGGGGAGACCCACGGTGTGGGCCCTGTGACCTCCTCAATGATGCCCGCTTCCTCCAGTGCCTTGAGTTCCTGCTCCACTTGTTCCCTCATGTGGAACGGCGTTCTGCGGTGCCGGACGGCTTTCGGCTGCACAGTCTCATCAATATGCAGTTTGATGGTCTTGCCTCTTAGACAGCCTATGCCTTCTTGCAAGTCAGGGTATTGGTTAAGCATCTGCTCGATCTCCATTTCTTCGTTGACATGGCAGACGAATTGAACCACTCCCAAGTCCTCCGCTGCGTCCCCACTCAGGAGGCTCTCAACACCTGCCTTCACAACATAGACTTTGGACCATAGTCTGTTCTCCCCGTGTTCCAGCGTGGTGCGGAACCTGCCAATTACCGGCAGGGGCTTTCGACAGCCGTATGCAAAGAGCAGAGTGTCGGTGCTTTTCAGCTCTGGTGGAGGACTTAGAGTCAGGAAAATGCTCTCAGGCATTACGTTCACCGAAGCGCCTGTGTCGATGGTCATCTGAACGCACTGATTTTGGATGGTGACCATGCATTTGCGCCTTCGGGTGGCTTTTCCTCGAGGTCCACGGTCCTGGCATAGTGCAGACACTAGGTATACCTTCCTTCCTTTCCTGTCTGTGTCCTTGGAGGGGGCCTGCAGCATTGCCGAGACATCGTCCCCTTCATCCTCCGTGGAAGAGCTGGCCACTGCGACCCTTCTGGCACTGGCTTGCTTCTTTTTCTTGGTCGCGATCTTCTCCGGCTGGTTTTGCTGAGGCTGTATGGGGGTGTCCGTTGATCGGCATACTTTCGCGTAATGGTCCTTCCGGCCACATGCCCCACACGTGGTGCCTTGAGCAGGACAGTTGCGACGGCCATGTCGTGGGCCACCGCACCAACCACACTCAGTGGGTCCCGGAATACGCGGTTGCCACCTGTTTTGTCCGTATCCGCCACTGTTGTCGTCTCTCGAGGATTGTTTGGTGGCGATGCGGGCCACCATAGCCGTGTTGAGAGCAGGTTGCAGCCTGTGTAGCGTGGCCTCCATGTTGGCCGCTCTAGTGTGTGCCAGTTCCCTCTGACGTCCTAGTTCAAGGATACGCTGTAGGGGGATGCCCTTCTCGCTGAGTATCAGGCGCCTCAGTTTTTCCGAATAAATCCCGTTGATGATCTGCCTCCTGATTTCCCTCTCCACATTTGTGAATTCACAGGACATGGCTAGCTTCCTCAGGCGGGTGTGGTACGCATCAAGGGTTTCCTCCGCTGTCTGTAATGTGGTGCAGAAGAGAAACGTCTCATAGTCTGGGTTTAATTGAGGGAGAAAGTGATCGGTGAGGGCGTCTTTCGCGCTTCGGTACCCATCTAGGCCATCATCAACGTTCAGCGAATTGAAGATGCGCAGTACCTCATCACCCACACTGAGTAGCAGGTGTGCCTTCAGTTTCCTGGGCGCAGTGATCTCTTTGCACTCCATCGCCATCTCGAACTTCTGGATCCATAGCTGCCATCTGGGTCCGCATGACGACGGGTCCGTGAATGGGTCAAACGGTTGGACCAGTGTCGACGAAGTGCCTTGGGTTCGAGGTGGAGGCGGCGTCATGGACAGGTTTGCCGCAATTCTGGACGGCGTGGAGGGCCCAGGCGTGGATGTGCCGGCCGCCATGCTGGCGTGTACCTGATCCGTGTTGTCGTGGGTGCCTCCGACGGCCACCAATGCTGTGCTGCGACGTCTGCCTGCCTTGGAGGCGCCGCCGTGTCCAGGCGCCGTGTTGCAACTCCTGGCCTGGCACTCCCCACACTCTGTGGTGCTGCTCTCCTGTGGTGGATGGGAAGAGCTGTGGTCTTGGAGGCAGAGCTCATGAGTGTATGAGAGAAGAGAGAAAAAAAAAAAAAAATTTTTTTTTTTTTTTTTTTTTTTTTTTGGGGTGGGGGGTCACGTGTGTGATGGCACCCCCACCGGGTGTCCAAAAATTAAGCCGCGATGGCTGTGTGTCGTTGTGGTGCCTTCAGAGCACCGAGCTTATTGTGGAGCTCGTCTCTCCTCGTCGCCATTGTTGTATTGCCGGTTCGCGGCCGGCGCGCGGGGGCTGGTATTACGCGGGTAGGCCGTGCGGCCTGTGGCGCAGCTCCAGCGGGAGCTCGCAATGACTCACACCCACGCTGGATACTCGTTCGCCCGGAACTGCTCCCCGAACGCGGGGGCGGGGCTTTTATTAAGGACGCCCTGCGTCACCGCGTAGCGGGACGCAGGGCGGAACATAACACCCAGCTCTCTGGTTGAGATGCGTGTTCCCTGCCTTCTCTCCTCTTGCTACAGCCTTCCAATTTGCTCCACAAGATACAGTGTTCAGAATGCTTTATAACACCCATTATTCAACATATAGCTGTAACCCGCTAGACGTATTGAACTTGATCACCACGGGAGAGGATTGTTGAGAGGGTTTCAGAGGGGGAGGTTTGAGATCAGAAAATCCTGAGTATTCCCTGCAGTGTGTAGGGCCAGCGACATGAAGAGTTGCAGATCTCGTAAAAGTCCAGGTCAGGAAGCATACAGGTTCATGTTGAATTCTCCAAGTAGGCGGAGTTGAGTGGTAGGAGGCTAGGATGGAGAAGTCCATCCACTGAGAGAGGAAGGGGGTAGGCAAATAGCCACGGTGAGAGAATGGCCAGGAGAGAATGCATGCAGACAAGGCATTCGTGACAGGGGTCGGCCTGCAAAGGAAATCAATTTACTACAGGAATCAAGGATAAGCATTGAGATATCACATCTCATGCTATAGGAAGGGTCTCAGGATTGGAATGGGAAGGACTTAGATATCACATATCATGCTATAGGGAGGGTCTCAGTTTTGATATTAGAAGCATTGAGATATCACATCTCATGCTATCGGAAGTGTCTCAGGATTGGAATGGGAAGGAGCTGGATATCACATCTCATGCTAAAGGAAGGGTCTCAGGTTTGGAACGGGAAGGAGTTGGATATCAAATCTCATGTTATAGGAAGAGTCTCAGGTTTGGTATAAACATTGAGATATCACATCTCTGCTATCGGAAGTGTCCCAGGATTGGAATGGGAAGGAGTTGGATATCCCATCTGATGTTATAGGACGGGTCTCAGGTTTTTTATTAAAATCATTGAGATATCATATTGCATGCTATAGGAAGGGTCTCAGGATTGGAATGGAAGGAGTTGTATATGACATCTCATGCCGTAGGGAGGGTCTCAGGTTTGGTATAAACATTGAGATATCACATCTCATGCTATCGAAAGGGTCTCAGGATTGGAATGGGAAGGAGTTGGATATCCCATCTCATGCCGTAGGAAGGGTCTCAGGTTTCGTATAAGCATTGAGATATCACATCTCTGCTATCGGAAGGTTCTCAGGATTGGAATAGGAAGGAGTTGGATATCCCATCTCATGTTATAGGAAGAGTCTCAGGTTTGGTATTAGAAGCATTGGATATCACATATCATGCTATAGGAAGTGTCTCAGGATTGGAATGGGAAGGACTTGGATATCACATCTCATGCTATAGGGAGGGTCTCAAGTTTGATATTAGAAGCATTGAGATATCACATCTCATGCTATAGGAAGGGTCTCAGGATTGGAATGGGAAGGAGTTGGATATCACATCTCATGCTATAGGAAGGGTCTCAGGTTTGGTATAAGCAGTGAGATATCACATCTCATGCTATAGGAAGGGTCTCAGGTTTGGTATTAGAAGCATTGGATATCACATATCATGCTATAGGAAGTGTCTCAGGATTGGAATGGGAAGGACTTGGATATCACATCTCATGCTATAGGGAGGGTCTCAAGTTTGATATTAGAAGCATTGAGATATCACATCTCATGCTATAGGAAGGGTCTCAGGATTGGAATGGGAAGGAGTTGGACATCACATCTCATGCTATAGGAAGGGTCTCAGGTTTGGTATAAGCAGTGAGATATCACATCTCATGCTATAGGAAGGGTCTCAGGATTGGAATGGGAAGGAGTTGGATATCACATCTCATGTTATAGGAAGGATCTCAGGTTTGGTATAAGCATTGAGATATCACATCTCTGCTATCGGAAGGGTCTCAGGATTGGAATGGGAAGGAGTTGGATATTCCCATCTCATGTTATAGGAAGGATCTCAGGTTTGGTATAAGCATTGAGATATCACATCTCTGCTATCGGAAGGGTCTCAGGATTGGAATGGGAAGGAGTTGGATATTCCCATCTCATGTTATATGAAGGGTCTCAGGTTTGGTATTAGAAGCATTGAGATATCACATCTCATGCTATCAGAAGGGTCTCAGGATTGGAATGGGAAGGAGTTGGATATCACATCTCATGCTATAGGAAGGGTCTCAGGTTTGGAACGGGAAGGAGTTGGATATCATATCTCATGTTATAGGAAGAGTCTCAGGTTTGGTATAAGCATTGAGATATCACATCTCTTCTATCGGAGGTGTCTCAGGATTGGGATGGGAAGGAGTTGGATATTCCCATCTCATGTTATAGGAAGGGTCTCAGGTTTGGTATTAGAAGCATTGAGATATCACATCTCATGCTGTAGGAAGGGTCTCAGGATTGGAATTGGAAGGAGTTGGATATCACATCTCATGCTATAGGAAGGATCACAGGTTTGGTATTAGAAGCATTGAGATATCACATCTCATGCTATCAGAAGGGTCTCAGGATTGGAATGGGAAGGAGTTGGATATCACATCTCATGCTATAGGAAGGGTATCAGGTTTGGAACGGGAAGGAGTTGGATATCCCATCTCATGTTATAGGACGGGTCTCAGGTTTGGTATTAGAAGCATTGAGATATCACATCGCATGCTGTAGGAAGGATCTCAGGTTTGGAATGGGAAGGAATTAGATATCACATCTCATGTCATAGGAAGTATTTCAGGTTTGGTTTTAAAAGCATTGAGATATCACATCTCATGCTATAGGAATGGTCTCAGGATTGGAATGGGTAGGAGTTGGATATTACATTCTTGCTATAGGAAGGGTCTCATGTTTGGAATGGGAAGGAGTTGGATATCACATATGCTATAGAAAGGGTCTCAGGTTTGGAACGGGAAGGAGTTGGATATCACATCTCATGCTATAGGTAGGCTCTCAGGTTTGGTATAAGCATTGAGATATCACATCTCTTCTATCGGAGGTGTCTCAGGATTGGGATGGGAAGGAGTTGGATATTCCCATCTCATGTTATAGGAAGGGTCTCAGGTTTGGTATTAGAAGCATTGAGATATCACATCTCATGCTGTAGGAAGGGTCTCAGGATTGGAATTGGAAGGAGTTGGATATCACATCTCATGCTCTAGGAAGGATCACAGGTTTGGTATTAGAAGCATTGAGATATCACATCTCATGCTATCAGAAGGGTCTCAGGATTGGAATGGGAAGGAGTTGGATATCACATCTCATGCTATAGGAAGGGTATCAGATTTGGAACAGGAAGGAGTTGGATATCCCATCTCATGTTATAGGACGGGTCTCAGGTTTGGTATTAGAAGCATTGAGATATCACATCGCATGCTGTAGGAAGGATCTCAGGTTTGGAATGGGAAGGAATTGGATATCACATCTCATGTCATAGGAAGTATTTCAGGTTTGGTTTTAAAAGCATTGAGATATCACATCTCATGCTATAGGAATGGTCTCAGGATTGGAATGGGTAGGAGTTGGATATTACATTCTTGCTATAGGAAGGGTCTCATGTTTGGAATGGGAAGGAGTTGGATATCACATATGCTATAGAAAGGGTCTCAGGTTTGGAACGGGAAGGAGTTGGATTTCACATCTCATGCTATAGGTAGGCTCTCAGGTTTGGTATAAGCATTGAGATATCACATCTCATGCTATAGGAAGGGTCTGAGGATTGGAATGGGAAGGATTTGGATATCACATCTCATGCTATAGGAAGGGTCTCAGGTTTGGTATAAGCATGGAGATATCACTTCTCATGCTATAGGAAGTGTCTCAGGATTGGAATGGGAAGGAGTTGGATATCACATCTCATGTTATAGGAAGGATCTCAGGTTTGGTATTAGAAGCATTGAGACATCACATCTCATGCTATAGGAAGATTCTCAGGATTGGAATGGGAAGTAGTTGGATATCACATCTCATGCTAAAGGGAGGGTCTCAGGTTTGGAAGGGGAAGGATTTGGATATTACATCTCGTGTTATAGGAATGATCTCAGGTTTGGTATTAGAAGCATTCAGATATCACATCTCATGCTATCGGAAGGATCTCAGGTTTGGTATTAGAAGCATTGAGATATCAAATCTCATGCTATAGGAAGGGTCGCAGGATTGGAATGGGAAGGAGTAAGATATCACATCTCATGCTATGGGAAGGGTCTCAGGATTGGAATGGGAAGGAGTTTTATATGACATCTCATGCCATAGGAAGGATCTCAGGTTTGGTATTAGAAGCATTGAGATATCAAATCTCATGCTATAGGAAGGGTCGCAGGATTGGAATGGGAAGGAGTAAGATATCACATCTCATGCTATGGGAAGGGTCTCAGGATTGGAATGGGAAGGAGTTTTATATGACATCTCATGCCATAGGAAGGATCTCAGGTTTGGTATTAGAAGCATTGAGATATAACATCTCATGTTATAGGAAGGGTCTCAGGATTGGAATGGGAAGGAGTTGGATATCCCATCTTACGTTATAGGAAGGGTCTCAGGTTTGGTATTAGAAGCATTGAGATATCACATCTCATGCTATAGGAAGGGTCTCAGGATTGGAATGGGAAGGACTTGGATATCACATCTCATTCTATAGGGAGGGTCTCACGTTTGGAAAGGGAAGGAGTTGGATATCACATTTCATGTTAGATGTAGGATCTCAGGTTTGGTATTAGAGGCATTGAGATATCATATCTCATGCTATCAGAAGGGTCTCAGGATTGGAATGGGAAGGAGTTGGATATCACATCTCATGCTAAAGGGAGGGTCTCAGGAATGGAAGGGGAAGGATTTGGATATCACATCTCATGTTATAGGAAGGATCTCAGGTTTGGTATTAGAAGCATTGAGATATCACATCTCATGCTATCGGAAGGATCTCAGGTTTGGTATTAGAGGCATTGAGATATCACATCTCATGCTAAAGGGAGGGTCTCAGATTTGGAAGGGGAAGGATTTGGATATCACATCTCTTGTTATAGGAAGGATCACAGGTTTGGTATTAGAAGCATTGAGATATCACATCTCATGCTATGGGAAGGGTCTCAGGATTGGAATGGGAAGGAGTTGGATATCGCATCTCATGCTATAGGAAGGGTCTCAGGTTTGGAACGGGAAGTGTTAGGAAAGATTTCATAATTGTAGGGAATTTTCCTTCCATGTGGCAACCCCTAAACTTTTTGCTGTTGTTTTTCACCTTGTTCTTGACTTTGCCAGAGAAGTGCAGCCTTCTGCCGCACTCCTCTGGGCTTTCGCTCCTTTCTTACGGGGAAACTGACATGCCCTTAAAACAGTCAGTACCGGGGAACGCTGTTGCCCGTAGTTTCTTTTATCATGTTGCGGCTTTAGTGCAACATGACACAAGAGGGCACTGTAAGCTAAGTTACAGCTCTCTTGGGTCTCTAGCCTTCTACAGGCCCTAGATACTCTTTTAGGATGGTATTTGATCGGTGCAAGTCATTCAGGGACTGGAATGGCGGCAGCGATCGTTTTGTTTATTTTGAGCTCCTTTTGGCGTTCTGAGCACGTTTTTCGCACTGAACCCAAAATGGTGGCCTGGCTCCCAAAATGGCCAGACCACGAGGCTCCTTTGTCCTGTCCACTGACCGTCTTGCTCCCTTCACCTTCCCCAGGTCGAGCGACCCGGGGCCTTCCTTATTTGGGCATGTACTTTCCCGCGAAACGTGGTTGCTTTCGCGGGCTTCTACATGTCGTTTGTGTGCCTCCAGGGTGTGGGCTGGGATGTCTGGTCCCAATACACATCCTGGGTGCCAGAGAGTCTAGGGTGGTGTGAATGACTGGGACCACCGTGGTCCGTGATTGGTCCACGAATGGTATGTGTGTTGATGAGCGGATCTCCCATTGGCTCCCCTCCGTTTTGGCGCGAAGGGAACCGTGGATAAGAGGGGGCTGGAAACACCACTACCATGTCGATCTCCTGAGTTCTCACGAACGAAGGAATACAGGAGCCAAGTATCCTGCAACCAAGAGGCTGGACCGAGGAATCGCTGGTGACCCGCTGAAGGAATCCTCCTTTGCACTGCTGTCGTCCTGTGAAACCCTTTCCTCCTTTGATCGAACCAGAAGGCCTGTACTGGTGCTTCGACCTTTGGAATAGCAGGAACAGCTATTCTCGGCGACTTCATCATCTCCTGGCAAGTAAGCCTTCGGAAGTGTCTCTGGGCCATCCAGTTGACTGACCAGCTTACAAGGGAGTCCTGCTCTGTAACCGCCGCCAGGTTGTGTTGTATTTCAAGTCCTGGTCACTCTCCCACGCTTCGTACACTTGGCGTTCCCAAGTCTGAAGGGAGGAGTGTACATTTGGCTCAGATACACACGGCCGCTCCGTTGTCCTGCTGCGGCAACAAACTGTGCTGGTTTCGTCGATTGGGACGTCTTTTTGCTCTACACGACTACGAGGCGTTCCCTGCTCTTCTGAACCTGCCAGCTGCTGAAACTAACGTGGAGAAGCCTGGGTCTGCTTGCTTCGGGGACCGGTGAGTAGTTTAGCTAGGATCTGGTCGCCCTCCTGCAGTATCCCATTGCTTTTCCCTGCTGTGTAAAAACAGCACCCTTTTGGCCGTACTCGCGCTCTGCTTCTGCCCGCTGTGGAGGCTGCGCTTGAGTTGCGGAACCTGTTCTCCTTCTGCTGTGCACTAACCCGAACTGCCTGACTTCCTCCGAAGAGCTTCTCCTTTTGCCCGTTGGCACCGGCGTGGCAGGTACTTTGAGCACAAGGCTCCACTCTTCGCAGGGCTCGGACTTCCATCTAGTTAGGTGCCTCTGAAGGCGAACTGAGTCTAAAGCGTTATCACACTGCCTGTTTTCCTTCCCTTTCAGGTGGACTACACATTTCGTGCTTATAACGCTAGCGACTGTGGTATTTGTATATATATTGGCCCTCATTACGACCCTGGCGGAAATCGCGGTGCTAAATGCACCTCGGAGCACGGCGGAAAGCTGCCGATACCGCCATGGGGGTTGGCGGATTTTCCGCCCCATTCCGACCTTGGCGGGGCGGTAAATCCCCAATCCCCATTTTACCCTTCCCCATTCCCATTTTTGCCCCATAGGGTATAATGGGAGTGGGGAAGGAGTTAATTACGCCACCGTAAAGTACGGTGGCGTAATTAACAACAAGGTCCCGTAGCGCCATGGATTTCTCCGCCCGGAAAAACCAGGCGGAGAAAGGCTCCATGGCGCTACGGGAACTCGTAGTAGGGCGGACGGGTCCGCCACGAATACCGCTGGCGTAAACCCACTCCGCCAGGGTCGTAATGAGGGCCATTGTGTTGATATGGTATGTGTTGGTTTAATATTGTGATATTGTGATTTTCTCGCTACGGTCGTTGTTTTAAAGGCCTTAAAATAAATGTGTTTATATTTTTGATATAACACCTGTTTGGAGTAGTTTGTAAGCGCTCTTGCTTTGTGTGCTCATTGCGGGCTTTCAGTCACCCTCACCCCTCTTGAGACCTAGTCTTGACCGCCGCGATCGCTACCTTGATTGGTCTGGCTTGTCCAGAGGTTACCCTGTTCCAAGTAATTAGGTTGGCCTTCTGAACTTCTGCGCCACCAGGACAGAGTTCAGAAATCCGTCTTAACAAACTGGTGGCAGCGGTGGGATACGACTGAAGGTATCCAGTGTTGCGCTCGAACTAAGGCATTTCAGGTTATTCCAACCAGTACACGTAGTGAATTGTTGTAGTATAACTTTAAAAAGGCCATAGTCCTATCAAACAGTATGGAAACAAATACCTTGTTAACTTTAAATGCTTCCAAATCAGAAACGCTGAAAAAGATGTGTGCGGAGAGAGGTGTTTCCTCTCAAGGCACAAAATTGGAAATGATCCAGAGAATCGTGGCGTGGCAAGAAGCGCAGCTTGACGCTATAACTTCTGAGGACAGTGCAGAAGGTGGTGGGGCTGCTCTCACTGGTAGAACCGACGGTTCTGCCGCTGCACTGATCCATCGCGACCACGAGGACAGGGAGGATGTGATGTCTAATGTTTCCTCTGCCAGTGTTGATGGGGAGGCTATGCTTGAATTCAAGAAGCAAGAGCTGCGGTTTAGGCAGCAGGAGCTTGAATTCAGCATAGCCAAACTAAAAATCGAACAGGCAGAAAAACAGAAAGACAGGGATCACCAGTTGGAACTGGCCAAGCTTCAGGTTGCAAATGGGTCCAAGGGTCCTAGACATGGGTCTGGGGCTTCCTCTCATCCACGGTTTCCGAAAGATCTGCTCAGTGTGTATGAAGAAAGGAATGACATTATGGACTGGCTGAATGCGTTTGAGTATGCATGCGAGGTTCAAGAAGTTGACAATGCTGATAAGATTGCGTGGTTGCTCAGTAGACTGCCCCATTCTGGCTGTAGTGCCATTATGGAAATGTCGAAGGCTGAGCGGGCTGATTTCGCAATGTTAAAGCAAACTCTCATTTTAAAGTTTGGGAAGACTCCGGCCCAATATTTAAAGCGTTTTCGAGAGTATAAGAAAAAGGAAGGTGGTACTTGGGTATCTTATGTCGCTGAATCTTTGAAAAACTTAACTGGCTGGGTCGAAGGTTATAAGGTTTCTACCTTCGAAGGCATGATAAATCTTGTCATGCTGGAACATATTTTTGCTTCTTCTTCCCCGGAGCTTAAGCAGCATTTGGCCGATTCGAAGGAGATAGATCCTAAGAAGCTGGCCATTGCAGCAGACTTATGGGTGTCACATCGAGTGTCCCATAAGGACAAAACTCATCCTGGTAAGCAGGAGGAAGGGAAAAAGTCCAAAGATATGGAGGGTGGGGAATCTGCTAAATCTTCTTCCCATAAGGGCCACAAAAAGAAAAACAAGGGTAAGACACAAGAGAACTCACAGGGTAGTGGAGGTCCGCCTCCAAAACAGAACTCTGGTTATAATAAGCCTCCCTACGTAAACAGACCCACTGGGGCTTGTTTTTCTTGTGGAGCAACTGACCATGTGAAGGGGGATCCCCGGTGTAAGGTTAGACCTTTGGGGGTCCACTCCGCTAATCTGGCCTTCTCCTCCTTCGAGGAAGAAGAGATTACAGGAGCATCCTTCTCCTCAGACTCGTTTCCCAGCGGGATAGAGGCTGAGGTAGTTTTAGTGTCCCTGGGTTCCTGGGAGCCTAAAGTCGCTGAGGCTTATGCTAGGATTCCGGATAATACCAAGCACTACTTTAAAGACAGTGTGCTGATCAATGGAGTGGATACTCCAGCTCTTAGGGATAGTGGGTGCAGTCGCACTGTAGTGGATTCTACCTTGGTAGACTCAGAGGAAGTTGCCAGAGCTACTCTGATGCCCACTAAGTTGGCTGACGGCCCCCTCCGTATGTTTCCCGTGATCCCTGTAAATCTTACTTTAAATGGTACAGCAGTCAGGATTCCAGTGAGCATTCAGAGAAACGTCCCGGGAAAGGTCTTGTTGGGTAATGATCTCAGAGCTTTAGGGCTCGTAGGAGACACTGCCGAAAGACCCTACACACGGTCTCAAGCACGGGCAGCATTGGCCAAGTCCAATACGCCGCCCCAGCCAAAGGGGAAACCCAAGGCGAAAGGAGTCTACAAGTCAAAACGAGGGAAAGAGAATGTTCCCCCGAGCTCGCCTACCACTGCGGTGGAGGAAGTTGGTCAATCGCCCGTGCCTGACGAGGAGGTGGCGATGCCTGAAGTATTCGACCCCAACGATCATCCTGAACTAAAAGTCTTGTTAGTTGAAGGAGGTCCTGATAGGGACGAATTCAGTAAAGGCCAACGTGAGTGCCCATCTCTGGAAGGCCTAAGGAGACAGGCCTGCTCCCAGCTTGAGGGTGAACCTCCTGGGAAGCATAGGATTTATTGGGAAGGTGGACTCCTGTATAGTGAGCCCACAGAGTCTACAGAAGGAGACCATAGGAAGTTGGTGGTTCCCCTTGCTGTTAGGCCCTTCCTCCTGCAGTTGGCGCATGAAGTTCCCCTTGCTGGTCACCTTGGTATGAAGAGGACCAAGCAAAGGTTATCCATGCACTTCTACTGGCCCAAGATGGGGGTGCAAGTAGAAAGTCACTGCAGGAGTTGTGCCTCCTGCCAGTTGTCTGGTAAGGTTGGCGCGACAATCCAAGCTCCGTTGGTACCGCTCCCAGTTGTGGGGGTACCATTTGAAAGGGTAGGGATCGACATCGTTGGTCCCCTTGACCCGCAAACATCCTCGGGCAATAGGTTTATCCTGGTGCTGGTCGACCATGCAACCAGGTATCCTGAGGCCATCCCATTGAAGACTGTAACTGCCAAGTCAGTTGCAAAAGCTTTACTCGGCATATTTACTAGGGTTGGCTTCCCTAAAGAAGTTGTGTCCGATCGTGGCAGCAACTTTATGTCGAAGTATATGCAGGCTATGTGGAAAGAATGTGGGGTCACCTACAAGTTCTCTTCTGCATACCACCCCCAGACCAATGGTCTGGTGGAACGTTTCAACAGAACGTTAAAGAGCATGATTGGGGCTCTGGAGGAGCCTCAGAGAAGAAAATGGGATCTTCTTTTACCATGCTTACTGTTTGCCTACCGAGAGGTACCACAGGAGGGTGTTGGCTTCAGCCCCTTCGAACTTCTGTTCGGTCATCCCGTACGGGGACCCTTAGCCATCGTCAAAGAGGGATGGGAGATGCCCACTCCCCCTGTTACTACCAATGTAGTTGACTATGTGCTAGGGCTCAGAAAACGGATGGTACTTCTGATGGGCTTGGCTAGTGATAAATTGAAGGCAGGGCAAGCGCTGGTGAAACATTGGTACGACCAGAAGGCTTCCCTCATCAACTTTACACCTGGTCAGCAAGTCCTGATCATGAATCCAATAAGGCCTCGCGCTTTACAGGACAAATGGTCAGGCCCTTACACAGTGGTGGAGCCCCTGGGTGAGGTAAACTATTTAGTGGACCTTGGAAGGCCTGGACAGGCTCCAAAAGTGTTTCACGTGAATAGGCTGAAGGCTTTCGTCCCAAGAGTCGAAATCGCAGCACTGCTACTGGCTTCAGACGTTGAGGAAGAGGAGTCTGAACCTCTTCCCGACCTGTTCCAAAGCGGTCCTTCAGATAGCTCCGTTGAGGGTGTCCGAGTGGCCCCTCACCTGACTTCTGAGCAGCAGGCTGAGGTGAAAAGTTTGCTTAGGCAGTTTTCCCCCCTGTTTTCACAGTCCCCTGGTTTGACACCTTGGTGCAAACATAACATTGACACAGGAGACAGTGTACCTACCAAAAGTAGGGGATACAGGATGTCAGATAAAGTACGGTCTTATATTAAGACCGAGGTCAACAAGATGTTAGACCTTGGGGTGATTGAACCCTCTAGTAGTCCTTGGTCCAGTCCTGTGGTGTTGGTTCCAAAAGCAGGCACTTCTGAATTGAGGTTCTGCGTGGATTACAGGGCTCTGAATGCTGTCACCAAGACAGATGCACACCCCTTGCCTCGAACAGATGAGCTGGTGGATACTTTGGGTGCCTCCAAGTACCTCAGCACATTTGACCTCACTGCTGGCTATTGGCAAATAGCGTTAGCAGAACATGCCAGGGAGAAGACAGCATTTTCTACTCCAGACGGCCTTTACCAATTCCGGGTAATGCCGTTCGGGTTGAAGAATGCACCTGCCACTTTCCAGAGGCTTGTGAATCATGTGTTGAATGGGTTGGACGAATTCTGTCTTGCATATCTGGACGATATAGCAGTTTTCAGTGCCACCTGGGAAGACCATGTGAAACACCTCAGGATTGTGCTCCAGGCTCTTCAGAAAGCCCACTTGACCATAAAGGCTAGTAAATGCCAGATTGGACAAGGCTCAGTGGTTTACCTTGGACATGAAGTAGGTGGAGGGAGGATACAGCCTCTACCCAGTAAAGTACAAGCAGTACAAGACTGGCCTACCCCCACTACGCAAACCCAAGTGATAGCCTTTTTAGGACTCACGGGGTATTACCGCAATTTTGTGGCAGACTATGGCACCATAGCTGCTCCTCTGACTGCCCTCACAACTCCGAAGAAACCCAAGAAGGTAACTTGGACCGACGAGTGTGAGAAGGCCTTCAATGGCTTAAAAGACTCCTTGTGCCAGGCCCCTGTCCTAAGGGCCCCTGATTATCAAAGACCTTTTATCGTGCAGACGGATGCCTCTGACACTGGGATAGGAGCTGTACTATCACAAGTAGATGAGAAGGGTAAGGAACACCCTATCGGTTTTATTAGTCGCCAGCTTAAGGACAGAGAGCTCAGATGGTCCACGGTAGAGAAAGAATGTTTCTCTGTTGTGTGGGCCCTAAGGAAGCTGAGGCCCTACCTCTATGGGACCCACTTCACTGTGCAGACTGACCATAAGCCGTTAAAGTGGCTAATGAACATGAAGGGGGAGAATCCAAAGTTGCTTAGGTGGTCCATAAGTCTACAAGGCTTCGACTTCACCATTGAGCATAGGCCAGGTGTCCAACATAGCAATGCTGATGGGTTGTCCAGAATGTTTAACCGACCTGAACAAGAGACTCATCCAGGGGTGGATTAGTTCCCCCTGTCCATAGTCTGGGAGGGGCGAGTGTTAGGAAAGATTTCATAATTGTAGGGAATTTTCCTTCCATGTGGCAACCCCTAAACTTTTTGCTATTGTTTTTGACCGTGTTCTTGACTTTGCCAGAGAAGTGCAGCCTTCTGCCGCACTCCTCTGGGCTTTCGCTCCTTTCTTACGGGGAAACTGACATGCCCTTAAGACAGTCAGTACCGGGGAACGTGGTTTCCCGTAGTTTCTTTAATCGTGTCGCCATTTTAGTGCAACACGACAAAAGAGGGCACTGTAAGCTAAGTTACAGCTCTCTTGGGTCTCTAGCCTTCTACAGACCCTATATACTCTTTTAGGATGGTATTTGATCGGTGCAAGTCATTCAGGGACTGGAATGGTGGCAGCGATCGTTTTGTTTATTTTGAGCTCCTTTTGGCGTTCTGAGCACGTTTTTGCACTGAACCCAAAATGGTGGCCTGGCTCTCCAAAATGGCCAGGCCGCGAGGCTCCTTTGTCCTGTCCACTGTCCGTCTTGCTCCCTTCACCTTCCCCAGGTCGGGCGACCCGGGGCCTTCCTTATTTGGGCATGTACTTTCCCGCGAAACGTGGTTGCTTTCGCGGGCTTCTACATGTCGTTTGTGTGCCTCCAGGGTGTGGGCTGGGATGTCTGGTCCCAATACACATCCTGGGTGCCAGAGAGTCTAGGGTGGTATGAATGCCTGGGACCACCGTGGTCCGTGATTGGTCCATGTATGGTATGTGTGTTGATGAGCGGATCTCCCATTGGCTCCCCTCCGTTTTGGCGCGAAGGGAACCGTGGATAAGATGGAGCTGGAAACACCACTACCATGTCGATCTCCTGAGTTCTCACGAACGAAGGAATACAGGAGCCAAGTATCCTGCAACCACGAGGCTGGACCGAGGAATCGCTGGTGACCCGCTGAAGGAATCCTCCTTTGCACTGCTGTCGTCCTGTGAAACCCTTTCCTCCTTTGATCGAACCAGAAGGCCTGTACTGGTGCTTCGACCTTTGGAATAGCAGGAACAGCTATTCCCGGCGACTTCATCATCTCCTGCCAAGTAAGCCTTCGGAAGTGTCTCTGGGCCATCCAGTTGACTGACCAGCTTACAAGGGAGTCCTGCTCTGTAACTGCCGCCAGGTTGTGTTGTATTTCGAGTCCTGGTCACTCTCCCACGCTTCGTACGCTTGGCGTCCCCAGGTCTGAAGGGAGGAGTGTACATTTGGCTCGAATACACACGGCCGCTCCGTTGTCCTGCTGCGGCAACAAAACTGTGCTGGTTTCGTCGATTGGGACGTCTTTTTGCTCTACACGACTACGAGGCGTTCCCTGCTCTTCTGAACCTGCCAGCTGCTGAAACTAACGTGGAGAAGCCTGGGTCTGCTTGCTTCGGGGACCGGTGAGTAGTTTAGCTAGGATCTGGTCGCCCTCCTGCAGTATCCCATTGCTTTTCCCTGCTGTGTAAAAACAGCACCCTTTTGGCCGTACTCGCGCTCTGCTTCTGCCCGCTGTGGAGGCTGCGCTTGAGTTGCGGAAACCTGTTCTCCTTCTGCTGTGCACTAACCCGAACTGCCTGACTTCCTCCGAAGAGCTTCCCCTTTTGCCCGTTGGCACCGGCTTGGCAGGTACTTTGAGCACAAGGCTCCACTCTTCGCAGGGCTCGGACTTCCATCTAGTTAGGTGCCTCTGAAGGCGAACTGAGTCTAAAGCGTTACCGCACTGCCTGTTTTCCTTTCCTTTCAGGTGGACTGCATATTTCGTGCTTTAAACGCTTGCGACTGTGTATTTGTATATATATTGTGTTGATATGGTATGTGTTGGTTTAATATTGTGATATTGTGATTTTCTCGCTACGGTCATTGTTTTAAAGGCCTTAAAATAAATGTGTTTATATTTTTGATATAACAACTGTTTGGAGTAGTTTGTAAGCGCTCTTGCTTTGTGTGCTCATTGCGGGCTTTCAGTCACCCTCACCCCTCTTGAGACCTAGTCTTGACCGCCGCGATCGCTACCTTGATTGGTCTGGCTTGTCCAGAGGTTACCCTGTTCCAAGTAATTAGGTTGGCCTTCTGAACTTCTGCGCCACCAGGACATTGTTCAGAAATCCGTCTTAACAGATGGGAGATGCCCACTCCCCCTGTTACTACCAACGTAGTTGATTATGTGCTAGGGCTCAGAAAACGGATGGTACTTCTGATGGGCTTGGCTAGTGATAAATTGAAGGCAGGGCAAGCGCTGGTGAAACATTGGTACGACCAGAAAGCTTCCCTCATCAACTTTACACCTGGTCAGCAAGTCCTGATCATGAATCCAATAAGGCCTCGAGCTTTACAGGACAAATGGTCAGGCCCTTACACAGTGGTGGAGCCCCTGGGTGAGGTGAACTATTTAGTGGACCTTGGAAGGCCTGGACAGGCTCCAAAAGTGTTTCACGTGAATAGGCTGAAGGCTTTCTTCCCAAGAGTCGAAATCGCAGCACTGCTACTGGCTTCAGATGTTGAGGAAGAGGAGTCTGAACCTCTCCCCGACCTGTTCCAGAGCGGTCCTTCAGATAGCTCCATTGAGGGTGTCCGAGTGGCCCCTCACCTGACTTCTGATCAACAGGCTGAGGTGAAAAGTTTGCTTAGGCAGTTTTCCCCCCTGTTCTCACAGTCGCCTGGTTTGACACCTTGGTGCAAACATAACATTGACACAGGAGACAGTGTACCTACCAAAAGTAGGGTATACAGGATGTCAGATAAAGTACGGTCTTATATTAAGACCGAGGTCAACAAGATGTTAGACCTTGGGGTGATTGAACCCTCTAGTAGTCCTTGGTCCAGTCCTGTGGTGCTGGTTCCAAAGGCAGGCACTTCTGAATTGAGGTTCTGCGTGGATTACAGGGCTCTGAATGCTGTCACCAAGACAGATGCACACCCCTTGCCTCGAACAGATGAGCTGGTGGATACTTTGGGTGCCTCCAAGTACCTCAGCACGTTTGACCTCACTGCTGGCTATTGGCAAATAGCTTTAGCAGAACATGCCAAGGAGAAGACAGCATTTTCTACTCCAGACGGCCTTTACCAATTCCGGGCAATGCCGTTCGGGTTGAAGAATGCACCTGCCACTTTCCAGAGGCTTGTGAATCATGTGTTGAATGGGTTGGACGAATTCTGTCTTGCATATCTGGACGATATAGCAGTTTTCAGTGCCACCTGGGAAGACCATGTGAAACACCTCGGGATTGTGCTCCAGGCTCTTCAGAAAGCCCACTTGACCATAAAGGCTAGTAAATGCCAGATTGGACAAGGCTCAGTGGTTTACCTTGGACATGAAGTAGGTGGAGGGAGGATACATCCTCTACCCAGTAAAGTACAAGCAGCACAAGACTGGCCTACCCCCACTACTCAAACCCAAGTGAGAGCCTTCTTAGGACTCACGGGGTATTACCGCAATTTTGTGGCAGACTATGGCACCATAGCTGCTCCTCTGACTGCCCTCACAACTCCGAAGAAACCCAAGAAGGTAACTTGGACCGACGAGTGTGAGAAGGCCTTCAATGGCTTAAAAGACTCCTTGTGCCAGGCCCCTGTCCTTAGGGCCCCGGATTATCAAAGACCTTTTATCGTGCAGACGGACGCCTCTGACACTGGGATAGGAGCTGTACTATCACAAGTAGATGAGAAGGGTAAGGAACACCCTATCGGTTTTATTAGTCGCCAGCTTAAGGACAGAGAGCTCAGATGGTCCACGGTAGAGAAAGAATTTTTCTCTGTTGTGTGGGCCCTAAGGAAGCTGAGGCCCTACCTCTATGGGACCCACTTCACTGTGCAAACTGACCATAAGCCCTTAAAGTGGCTAATGAACATGAAGGGGGAGAATCCAAAGTTGCTTAGGTGGTCCATAAGTCTACAAGGCTTCGACTTCACCATTGAGCATAGGCCAGGTGTCCAACATAGCAATGCTGATGGGTTGTCCAGAATGTTTAACTGACCTGAACAAGAGACTCATCCAGGGGTGGATTAGTTCCCCCTGTCCATAGTCTGGGAGGGGCGAGTGTTAGGAAAGATTTCATAATTGTAGGGAATTTTCCTTCCATGTGGCAACCCCTAAACTTTTTGCTATTGTTTTTGACCGTGTTCTTGACTTTGCCAGAGAAGTGCAGCCTTCTGCCGCACTCCTCTGGGCTTTCGCTCCTTTCTTACGGGGAAACTGACATGCCCTTAAGACAGTCAGTACCGGGGAACGTGGTTTCCCGTAGTTTCTTTAATCGTGTCGCCATTTTAGTGCAACACGACACAAGAGGGCACTGTAAGCTAAGTTACAGCTCTCTTGGGTCTCTAGCCTTCTACAGACCCTATATACTCTTTTAGGATGGTATTTGATCGGTGCAAGTCATTCAGGGACTGGAATGGTGGCAGCGATCGTTTTGTTTATTTTGAGCTCCTTTTGGCGTTCTGAGCACGTTTTTGCACTGAACCCAAAATGGTGGCCTGGCTCTCCAAAATGGCCAGGCCGCGAGGCTCCTTTGTCCTGTCCACTGTCCGTCTTGCTCCCTTCACCTTCCCCAGGTCGGGCGACCCGGGGCCTTCCTTATTTGGGCATGTACTTTCCCGCGAAACGTGGTTGCTTTCGCGGGCTTCTACATGTCGTTTGTGTGCCTCCAGGGTGTGGGCTGGGATGTCTGGTCCCAATACACATCCTGGGTGCCAGAGAGTCTAGGGTGGTATGAATGCCTGGGACCACCGTGGTCCGTGATTGGTCCACGTATGGTATGTGTGTTGATGAGCGGATCTCCCATTGGCTCCCCTCCGTTTTGGCGCGAAGGGAACCGTGGATAAGATGGAGCTGGAAACACCACTACCATGTCGATCTCCTGAGTTCTCACGAACGAAGGAATACAGGAGCCAAGTATCCTGCAACCACGAGGCTGGACCGAGGAATCGCTGGTGACCCGCTGAAGGAATCGTTAGTTTCAGCAGCTGGCAGGTTCAGAAGAGCAGGGAACGCCTCGTAGTCGTGTAGAGCAAAAAGACGTCCCAATCGACGAAACCAGCACAGTTTGTTGCCGCAGCAGGACAACGTCTCATGTTATAGGAAGGGTCTCAGGTTTGGTATTAGAAGCATTGAGATATCACATCTCATGCTATAGGAAGGGTCTCAGGAGTGGAATGGGAAGGAGTTGGATATCACATCTCATGATAAAGGAAGATTCTAAGGTTTGGAAGGGGAAAAATTTGGATATCACATCTCATGTTATTGGACTGGTCTCAGGTTTGGTATTAGAAGCATTGAGATATCAAGTCTCATGGTATAGGACGGGAGTTTGATATCACATCTCATGCCATCGTATGGGTCTCAGGTTTTGTAGAAGCATTGGGATATCACATCTCATGCTATCGGAAGGATATCAGGATTAGATTTTGAAAGAGTTGGATATCCCATCTCATGCTATAGGAAGGGTCTCAGGTTGGACTGGGAAGGAGTTGGATATCACATCTCATGTTATAGGAAGGGTCTCAGGATTGGAATGGGAAGGACTTGGATATCACATCTCATGCTGTAGGAAGGCTCTCAGGTTTGGAAAGGGAAGGAGTTGGATATCACATTTCATGTTAGAGGTAGGATCTCAGGTTTGGTATTAGAGGCATTGAGATATCACATCTCATGCTATCAGAAGGGTATCAGGATTGGAATGGGAAGGAATTGGATATCACATCACATGCTAAAGGGAGGGTCTCAGGTTTGGTATTAGAAGCATTGAGATATCACATCTCATGCTATCGGAAGGATCTCAGGTTTGGTATTAGAAGCATTGAGATATCACATCTCATGCTGTAGGAAGGCTCTCAGGATTGGAATGGGAAGGAGTTGGATATCACATCTCATGTTATAGGAAGGATCTCAGGTTTGGTATTAGAAGCATTGAGATATCTCATCTCATGCTATAGGAAGGGTCTCAGGATTGGAATGGGAAGGAGTTGGATATCACATCTCATGCTAAAGAAAGGGTCTCAGTTTTGGTAGAAGCATTGAGATATCACATCTCATGCTATAGGAAGGGTCTCAGGATTGGAATGGGAAGGAGTTGGATATCACATCACCAAACCTGAGACCCTTCCTATGGCATGAGATGTCATATACATATCCTTCCCATTCCAATCCTGAGACCCTTCCTATAGCATGAGATGTGATATCTCAATGCTTATACCAAACCTGAGACCCTTCCTATAGCATGAGATGTGATATCCAACTCCTTCCCATTCCAATCCTGAGACCCTTCCTATAGCATGAGATGTGATATCTCAATGCCTCTAATACCAAACCTGAGATCCTTCCTCTAACATGAAATGTGATATCCAACACCTTCCCTTTCCAAACCTGAGAGCCTACCTATAGCTTGAGATGTGATATCCAAGTCCTTCCCATTCCAATCCTTAGACCCTTCCTACAGCATGCAATATGATATCTCAATGATTCTAATAACAAACCTGAGACCCGTCCTATAACATGAGATGGGATATCCAACTCCTTCCCATTCCAATCCTGAGACACTTCCGATAGCAGGGATGTGATATCTCAATGCTTATACCAAACCTGAGACCCTTCCTATAACATGAGATGTGATATCCAACTCCTTCCAAATCCAATCCTGATACCCTTCCGATAGCATGAGATGTGATATCCCAATGCTTCTACCAAACCTGAGACCCATGCTATGGCATGAGATGTGATATCAAACTCCTTCCCATTCCAATCCTGAGACCCTTCCTATAGCTTGAGATGTGATATCCAACTCCTTCCCATTCCAATTCTGAGACCCTTCCTATACCATGAGACTTGATATCTCAATGCTTCTAATACCAAACCTGAGACCCGATATCCGATGTGTGATATCCAAATCCTTCCCCTTCCAAACCTTAGACCCTTCCTTTATCATGAGATGTGATATCCAACTCCTTCCCATTCCAATCCTGAGACCCTTCCGATATCATGAGATGTGATATCTCAATGCTTCTAATATCAAACTTGAGACCCTCCCTATAGCATGAGATGTGATATCCAAGTCCTTCCCATTCCAATCCTGAGACCCTTCCTATAACATGAGATGGGAATATCCAACTCCTTCCCATTCCAATCCTGAGACCCTTCCTATAGCATGAGATGTGATATCTCAATGCTTCTAATACCAAACCTGAGATCCTTCCTCTAACATGAAATGTGATATCCAACTCCTTCCCTTTCCAAACCTAAGAGCCTATCTATAGCATGAGATGTGATATCCAGGTCCTTCCCATTCCAATCCTTAGACCCTTCCTACAGCATGCAATATGATATCTCAATGATTCTAATAACAAACCTGAGACCCGTCCTATAGCATGAGATATGACATCCAAGTCCTTCCCATTCCAATCCTGAGACCCTTCCTATAACATGAAATGTGATATCCAACTCCTTTCCATTCCAACCTGAGACCCTTCTTATAGCATGAGATGGGATATCCAACTTCTTAAAAATCCAATACTGATACCCTTCCGATAGCATGAGATGTGATATCCCAATGCTTCTACCAAACCTGAGACCCATACTATGGCATGAGATGTGATATCAAACTCCTTCCCATTCCAATCCTGAGACCCTTCCTATAGCTTGAGGTGTGATATCCAACTCCTTCCCATTCCAATTCTGAGACCCTTCTTATACCATGAGACTTGATATCTCAATGCTTCTAATACCAAACCTGAGACCCTTCCTATAACATGAATTGTGATATCCAAGTCCTTCCCATTCCAATCTTGAGACCTTTCCAATACCAGAGATGTGATATCTCAATGCTTATACCAAACCTGAGATCCTTCCTATGACATGAGATGTGATATCTAAATCCTTCTCATTCCAAACCTGAGACCCTTCCTACAGCATGAGATGTGATATCTCAATGCCTCTAATACCAAACCTGAGATCCTACCTCTAACATGAAATGTGATATCCAACTCCTTCCCTTTCCAAACCTGAGAGCCTTCCTACAGCATGAGATGTGATATCCAAGTCCTTCCCATTCCAATCCTGAGACCCTTCCTATAACATGAGATGTGATATCCAACTCCTTCCCAGTCCAACCTGAGACCCTTCCTATAGCATGAGATGGGATATCCAACTCCTTCAAAATCTAATCCTGATATCCTTCCGATAGCATGAGATGTGATATCCCAATGCTTCTACAAAACCTGAGACCCATACCATGGCATGAGATGTGATATCAAACTCCCGTCCTATACCATGAGACTTGATATCTCAATGCTTCTAATACCAAACCTGAGACCAGTCCAATAACATGAGATGTGATATCCAAATCCTTCCCCTTCCAAACCTTAGACCCTTCCTTTATCATGAGATGTGATATCCAACTCCTTCCCATTCCACTCCTGAGACCCTTCCTATAGCATGAGTTGTGATATCTCAATGCTTCTAATACCAAACCTGAGACCCTTCCTATAACATGAGATGTGATATCCAAGTCCTTCCCATTCCAATCCTGAGACCCTTCCTATAGCATGAGATGTCATATCTCAATGCTTCTAATACCAAACCTGAGACCCTTCCTATAACATGAATTGTGATATCCAAGTCCTTCCCATTCCAATCTTGAGACCTTTCCAATAGCAGAGATGTGATATCTCAATGCTTATACCAAACCTGAGATCCTTCCTATGACATGAGATGTGATATCTAAATCCTTCTCATTCCAAACCTGAGACCCTTCCTACAGCATGTGATGTGATATCTCAATGCTTCTAATATCAAAACTGAGACCCGTCCTATAACATGAGATGGGATATCCAACTCCTTCCCGTTCCAAACCTGATACCCTTCCTATAGCATGAGATGTGATATCCAATTCCTTCCCATCCCAATCCTGAGACACCTCCGATAGCAGAGATGTGAAATCTCAATGCTTATACCAAACCTGAGACTCTTACTATAACATGAGATGTGATATCTAACTCCTTCCTGTTAAGACGGATTTCTGAACTCTGTCCTGGTGGCGCAGAAGTTCAGAAGGCCAACCTAATTACTTGGAACAGGGTAACCTCTGGACAAGCCAGACCAATCAAGGTAGCGATCGCGGCGGTCAAGACTAGGTCTCAAGAGGGGTGAGGGTGACTGAAAGCCCGCAATGAGCACACAAAGCAAGAGCGCTTACAAACTACTCCAAACAGTTGTTATATCAAAAATATAAACACATTTATTTTAAGGCCTTTAAAACAATGACCGTAGCGAGAAAATCACAATATCACAATATTAAACCAACACATACCATATCAACACAATATATATACAAATACACAGTCGCAAGCGTTTAAAGCACGAAATATGCAGTCCACCTGAAAGGAAAGGAAAACAGGCAGTGCGGTAACGCTTTAGACTCAGTTCGCCTTCAGAGGCACCTAACTAGATGGAAGTCCGAGCCCTGCGAAGAGTGGAGCCTTGTGCTCAAAGTACCTGCCACGCCGGTGCCAACGGGCAAAAGGGGAAGCTCTTCGGAGGAAGTCAGGCAGTTCGGGTTAGTGCACAGCAGAAGGAGAACAGGTTTCCGCAACTCAAGCGCAGCCTCCACAGCGGGCAGAAGCAGAGCGCGAGTACGGCCAAAAGGGTGCTGTTTTTACACAGCAGGGAAAAGCAATGGGATACTGCAGGAGGGCGACCAGATCCTAGCTAAACTACTCACCGGTCCCCGAAGCAAGCAGACCCAGGCTTCTCCACGTTAGTTTCAGCAGCTGGCAGGTTCAGAAGAGCAGGGAACGCCTCGTAGTCGTGTAGAGCAAAAAGACGTCCCAATCGACGAAACCAGCACAGTTTTGTTGCCGCAGCAGGACAACGGAGCGGCCGTGTGTATTCGAGCCAAATGTACACTCCTCCCTTCAGACCTGGGGACGCCAAGCGTACGAAGCGTGGGAGAGTGACCAGGACTCGAAATACAACACAACCTGGCGGCAGTTACAGAGCAGGACTCCCTTGTAAGCTGGTCAGTCAACTGGATGGCCCAGAGACACTTCCGAAGGCTTACTTGGCAGGAGATGATGAAGTCGCCGGGAATAGCTGTTCCTGCTATTCCAAAGGTCGAAGCACCAGTACAGGCCTTCTGGTTCGATCAAAGGAGGAAAGGGTTTCACAGGACGACAGCAGTGCAAAGGAGGGTCAACAGCGATTCCTCGGTCCAGCCTCTTGGTTGCAGGATACTTGGCTCCTGTATTCCTTCGTTCGTGAGAACTCAGGAGATCGACATGGTAGTGGTGTTTCCAGCCCCCTCTTATCCACGGTTCCCTTCGCGCCAAAACGGAGGGGAGCCAATGGGAGATCCGCTCATCAACACACATACCATTCGTGGACCAATCACGGACCACGGTGGTCCCAGGCATTCACACCACCCTAGACTCTCTGGCACCCAGGATGTGTATTGGGACCAGACATCCCAGCCCACACCCTGGAGGCACACAAACGACATGTAGAAGCCCGCGAAAGCAACCACGTTTCGCGGGAAAGTACATGGCCAAATAAGGAAGGCCCCGGGTCGCTCGACCTGGGGAAGGTGAAGGGAGCAAGACGGTCAGTGGACAGGACAAAGGAGCCTCGTGGTCTGGCCATTTTGGGAGCCAGGCCACCATTTTGGGTTCAGTGCGAAAAACGTGCTCAGAACGCCAAAAGGAGCTCAAAATAAACAAAACGATCGCTGCCACCATTCCAGTCCCTGAATGACTTGCACCAATCAAATACCATCCTAAAAGAGTATCTAGGGCCTGTAGAAGGCTAGAGACCCAAGAGAGCTGTAACCTAGCTTACAGTGCCCTCTTGTGTCATGTTGCACTAAAGCCGCAACATGATAAAAGAAACTACGGGCAACAGCGTTCCCCGGTACTGACTGTTTTAAGGGCATGTCAGTTTCCCCGTAAGAAAGGAGCGAAAGCCCAGAGGAGTGCGGCAGAAGGCTGCACTTCTCTGGCAAAGTCAAGAACAAGGTGAAAAACAACAGCAAAAAGTTTAGGGGTTGCCACATGGAAGGAAAATTCCCTACAATTATGAAATCTTTCCTAACACTCGCCCCTCCCAGACTATGGACAGGGGGAACTAATCCACCCCTGGATGAGTCTCTTGTTCAGGTCGGTAAAACATTCTGGACAACCCATCAGCATTGCTATGTTGGACACCTGGCCTATGCTCAATAGTGAAATCGAAGCCTTGTAGACTTATGGACCACCTAAGCAACTTTGGATTCTCCCCCTTCATGTTCATTAGCCACTTTAAGGGCTTATGGTCAGTTTGCACAGTGAAGTGGGTCCCATAGAGGTAGGGCCTCAGCTTCCTTAGGGCCCACACAACAGAGAAAAATTATTTCTCTACCGTGGACCATCTGAGCTCTCTGTCCTTAAGCTGGCGACTAATAAAACCGATAGGGTGTTCCTTACCCTTCTCATCTACTTGTGATAGTACAGCTCCTATCCCAGTGTCAGAGGCGTCCGTCTGCATGATAAAAGGTCTTTGATAATCCGGGGCCCTAAAGACAGGGGCCTGGCACAAGGAGTCTTTTAAGCCATTGAAGGCCTTCTCACACTCGTCGGTCCAAGTTACCTTCTTGGGTTTCTTCGGAGTTGTGAGGGCAGTCAGAGGAGCAGCTATGGTGCCATAGTCTGCCACAAAATTGCGGTAATACCCCGTGAGTCCTAAGAAGGCTCTCACTTGGGTTTGAGTAGTGGGGGTAGGCCAGTCTTGTGCTGCTTGTACTTTACTGGGTAGAGGATGTATCCTCCCTCCACCTACTTCATGTCCAAGGTAAACCACTGAGCCTTGTCCAATCTGGCATTTACTAGCCTTTATGGTCAAGTGGGCTTTCTGAAGAGCCTGGAGCACAATCCCGAGGTGTTTCACATGGTCTTCCCAGGTGGCACTGAAAACTGCTATATCGTCCAGATATGCAAGACAGAATTCGTCCAACCCATTCAACACATGATTCACAAGCCTCTGGAAAGTGGCAGGTGCATTCTTCAACCCGAACGGCATTGCCCGGAATTGGTAAAGGCCGTCTGGAGTAGAAAATGCTGTCTTCTCCTTGGCATGTTCTGCTAAAGCTATTTGCCAATAGCCAGCAGTGAGGTCAAACGTGCTGAGGTACTTGGAGGCACCCAAAGTATCCACCAGCTCATCTGTTCGAGGCAAGGGTGTGCATCTGTCTTGGTGACAGCATTCAGAGCCCTGTAATCCACGCAGAACCTCAATTCAGAAGTGCCTGCCTTTGGAACCAGCACCACAGGACTGGACCAAGGACTACTAGAGGGTTCAATCACCCCAAGGTCTAACATCTTGTTGACCTCGGTCTTAATATAAGACCGTACTTTATCTGACATCCTGTATCCCCTACTTTTGGTAGGTACACTGTCTCCTGTGTCAATGTTATGTTTGCACCAAGGTGTCAAACCAGGCGACTGTGAGAACAGGGGGGAAAACTGCCTAAGCAAACTTTTCACCTCAGCCTGTTGATCAGAAGTCAGGTGAGGGGCCACTCGGACACCCTCAATGGAGCTATCTGAAGGACCGCTCTGGAACAGGTCGGGGAGAGGTTCAGACTCCTCTTCCTCAACATCTGAAGCCAGTAGCAGTGCTGCGATTTCGACTCTTGGGAAGAAAGCCTTCAGCCTATTCACGTGAAACACTTTTGGAGCCTGTCCAGGCCTTCCAAGGTCCACTAAATAGTTCACCTCACCCAGGGGCTCCACCACTGTGTAAGGGCCTGACCATTTGTCCTGTAAAGCTCGAGGCCTTATTGGATTCATGATCAGGACTTGCTGACCAGGTGTAAAGTTGATGAGGGAAGCTTTCTGGTCGTACCAATGTTTCACCAGCGCTTGCCCTGCCTTCAATTTATCACTAGCCAAGCCCATCAGAAGTACCATCCGTTTTCTGAGCCCTAGCACATAATCAACTACTTTGGTAGTAACAGGGGGAGTGGGCATCTCCCATCTGTTAAGACGGATTTCATACTATGGCATGAGATGTGATATCAAACTCCTTCCCATTCCAATCCTGAGACCCTTCCTATAGCTTGAGGTGTGATATCCAACTCCTTCCCATTCCAATTCTGAGACCCTTCTTATACCATGAGACTTGATATCTCAATGCTTCTAATACCAAACCTGAGACCCTTCCTTTATCATGAGATGTGATATCCAACTCCTTCCCATTCCAATCCTGAGACCCTTCCGATATCATGAGATTTGATATCTCAATGCTTCTAATATCAAACTTGAGACCCTCCCTATAGCATGAGATGGGATATCCAACTCCTTCCTATTCCAATCCTGAGACCTTTCCGATAGCAGAGATGTGATATCTCAATGCTTATACCAAACCTGAGAACCTTCCTTTGGCCTGAGATCTCATATACAACTCCTTCCCATTCCAATCCTGAGACCCTTCCTTTAGCATGAGATGTGATATCTCAATGCTTATACCAAATCTGAGACCCTTCCTATAGCATGAGATGTGATATCCAATTCCTTCCCATTCCAATCCTGAGACCCTTCCTATAGCATGAGATGTGATATCTCAATGCTTATACCAAACCTGAGAGCCTACCTATAGCATGAGATGTGATATCCAAGTCCATCCCATTCCAATCCTTAGACCCTTCCTACAGCATGCAATGTGATATCTCAATGCTTATCCTTGATTCCTGTAGTAAATTGATTTCCTTTGCAGGCCGACTCCTGTCGCGAATGCCTTGTCTGCATGCATTCTCTCCCGGCCATTCTCTCACCGTGGCTATTTGCCTACCCCCTTCCTCTCTCGGTGGATGGACTTCTCCATCCTAGCCTCCTACCACTCAACTCCGCCTACTTGGAGAATTCAACATGAACCTGTATGCTTCCTGACCTGGACTTTTACGAGATCTGCAACTCTTCATGTCGCTGGCCCTACACACTGCAGGGAATACTCAGGATTTTCTGATCTCAGACCTCCCCCTCTGTAACCCTCTCAACAATCCTCTCCTGTGGTGATCAAGTTATCATCTCCAAAGAAGGCTAACTGCCAGCTGTTCCTCCTCAGAGGAGTTCTCCCTTTCTGTCCCTGCTTCCTGCACCGTTTCGCGTTGCAAACACTCGCTTCCCTGCTCTCTGGTTTAGACGCTTTTCCTTCTCAGAGGCCTTCTTCCTTTCTGCCCTTTTCGCGTTGCAAGTACTCGCTTCCCAGCTCTCTGGTTTAGACGCGTGTTCCCTGCCTTCTCTCCTCTTCCCGCTGCCTTCAAATCAAAAAATGAGCTCCAAAAGATACACAGTGCTCAGAATGCTCTATAACACCCATTATTCAACATATAGCCGTAACCCGCTAGACGTATTGAAACGTGCTGTAAACTAGCAAAAACAGCTAGAAAATGTACTTTCCTCGCGTTTTTGTAAATGCTTATTCTGATGGGTTCCAATGTATGTACTGTCCGTGCGTTTGTTGTCGAATCCTGAAGTTTTTAACCACTGTTCTCCCATACATGGGGGGGGGGGGGGTCAATGTCTACTGCTGTTCACAGGCTGAATGTATACGGCTGAAATCTTCAAGGCATTATCAGCTTTCCTGACTGTTTTGGAACGTGTATTTGCCATCTGTTAATGCAGTCGCCCTGTGTTCATCATCCCTTCTACTTTACAGGCTGCACTCCCCTGGTGATCACATTCTCCTCTCCAGAGCAGGCTGACTACCAGCTGCTCCTCCTCATAGGCGTTCATCCTTTCTGTCCCTGCTCCCTGCACCGTTTCGCGTTGCAAGTACTCGCTTCCCAACTCTCTGGTTTAGATGCGTGTTCCCTGCCTTCTCTCCTCTTCCTACAGCCTTCCAATGAGCTCCACAAGATACAGTGTTCAGAATGCTTTATAACACCCATTATTCAACATATAGCTGTAACCCGCTAGACGTATTGAAACGTGCTAAAAACGAGCAGAAACAGCTAGAAAATGTACTTTCCTCGCGTTTTGGTAAATGCGAATTCTGGTGGATTCCCATTTTGTACTCTGTTCGTGCGTTTGTTCAGTCGAATCCTGGTCTTTTGAACCACTCTTCTCCCATACAAGGGAGGGTCAAAATGTGTTGTTCACAGGCTGAATTTATACTGCTGAAATGCTCGCTTCCCTGCTCTCTGGTTTAGACGCGTGTACCCTGCATTTACCAAAACGCGAGGGAAGTACATTTTCTAGCTGTTTTTGCTAGTTTTTAGCACGTTTCAATACGTCTAGCGGGTTACAGCTATATGTTGAATAATGGGTGTTATAAAGCATTCTGAACACTGTATCTTGTGGAGCAAATTGGAAGGCTGTAGCAAGAGGAGAGAAGGCAGGGAACACGCATCTCAACCAGAGAGCTGGGAAGCGAGTTGTTCTCTGCAACGCGAAACGATGCAGAGAACAAGCACAGAAAGGAAGAAGGAAAAGCGTCTAAACCAGAGAGCAGGGAAGCGAGAGTTCAGAAATCCGTCTTAACAGGAAGGAGTTAGATATCACATCTCATGTTATAGGAAGAGTCTCAGGTTTGGTATTAGAAGCATTGGATATCACATATCATGCTATAGGAAGTGTCTCAGGATTGGAATGGGAAGGAGTTGGATATCACATCTCATGCTATAGGAAGGGTCTCAGGTTTGGTATAAGCATTGAGATATCACATCTCATGCTATAGGAAGGGTCTCAGGATTGGAATGGGAAGGAGTTGTATATGACATCTTATGCCGTAGGAAGGGTCTCAGGTTTCGTATAAGCATTGAGATATCACATCTCTGCTATCGGAAGGGTCTCAGGATTGGAATGGGAAGGAGTTGGATATCATCTCATGCTATAGGAAGGGTCTCAGGTTTGGTATAAGCAGTGAGATATCACATCTCATGCTATAGGAAGGTTCTCAGGTTTGGTATTAGAAGCATTGGATATCACATATCATGCTATAGGAAGTGTCTCAGGATTGGAATGGGAAGGACTTGGATATCACATCTCATGCTATAGGGAGGGTCTCAAGTTTGATATTAGAAGCATTGAGATATCACATCTAATGCTATAGGAAGGGTCTCAGGATTGGAATGGGAAGGAGTTGGATATCATCTCATGCTATAGGAAGGGTCTCAGGTTTGGTATAAGCAGTGAGATATCACATCTCATGCTATAGGAAGGTTCTCAGGTTTGGTATTAGAAGCATTGGATATCACATATCATGCTATAGGAAGTGTCTCAGGATTGGAATGGGAAGGACTTGGATATCACATCTCATGCTATAGGGAGGGTCTCAGGTTTGGTATAAGCAGTGAGATATCACATCTCATGCTATAGGAAGGGTCTCAGGATTGGAATGGGAAGGAGTTGGATATCACATCTCATGTTATAGGAAGGATCTCAGGTTTGGTATAAGCATTGAGATATCACATCTCTGCTATCGGAAGGGTCTCAGGATTGGAATGGGAAGGAGTTGGATATTCCCATCTCATGTTATAGGAAGGATCTCAGGTTTGGTATAAGCATTGAGATATCACATCTCTGCTATCGAAAGGGTCTCAGGATTGGAATGGGAAGGAGTTGGATATTCCCATCTCATGTTATAGGAAGGGTCTCAGGTTTGGTATTAGAAGCATTGAGATATCACATCTCATGCTGTAGGAAGGGTCTCAGGATTGGAATTGGAAGGAGTTGGATATCACATCTCATGCTATAGGAAGGATCACAGGTTTGGTATTAGAAGCATTGAGATATCACATCTCATGCTATCAGAAGGGTCTCAGGATTGGAATGGGAAGGAGTTGGATATCACATCTCATGCTATAGGAAGGGTCTCAGGTTTGGAACGGGAAGGAGTTAGATATCATATCTCATGTTATAGGAAGAGTCTCAGGTTTGGTATAAGCATTGAGATATCACATCTCTGCTATCGGAGGTGTCTCAGGATTGGGATGGGAAGGAGTTGGATATCACATCTCATGCTAAAGGGAGGGTCTAAGGTTTGGAAGGGGAAGGATTTGGACATCACATCTCATGTTATTGGAAGGATCTGAGGTTTGGTATTAGAAGCATTGGGATATCACATCTCATGCTATCGGAAAGGTATCAGGATTGGATTTGGAAGGAGTTGGATATCCCATCTCATGCTATAGGAAGGGTCTCAGGTTGGAATAGAAGGAGTTGGATATCACATCTCATGTTATAGGAAGGGTCTCAGGATTGGAATGTGAAGGATTTGGATATCACATCTCATGCTAAAGGAAGGGTCTCAGGTTTGGTATAAGCATTGAGATATCACATCTCTGCTATCTGAAGAGTCTAAGGATTGGATTGGGAAGGAATTGGATATCCATTCTCATGCTATAGGAAGGGTCTCAGGTTGGAATGGGTAGGAGTTGGATATCACATCTCATGTTATAGGAAGGGTCTCAAGATTGAAATGGGAAGGATTTGGATATCACATCTCTTGCTATAGGAAGGGTCTCAGGTTTTCTATTAGAAACATTGAGATATGACATCTCATGCTATAGGAAGGGTTTCAGTATTGGAATGGGAAGGATTTGGATATCACATCTCATGCTAAAGGAAGGGTCTCAGGTTTGGAAGGGGAAGGATTTGGATATCATATCTCATGTTATAGGACGTATCTCATGTTATAGGACGGGTCCCAGGTTTGGTATTAGAAGCATTGAGATATCACATCTCATGGTATAGGAAGGGTCTCAGGATTGGAATGGGCAGGAGTTGGATCTCCCTTCTCATGCTACAGGAAGGGTCTCAGGTTGGAATGGGAAGGAGTTGGATATCACATCTCGTTATAGGAAGGGTCTCAGGATTGGAATGGGAAGGAATTGGATATCACATCTCTTGCTATAGGAAGGGTCTCAGGTTTGGAAGGGGAAGGATTTGGATATCATATCTCATGTTATAGGACCGGTCCCAGGTCTGGTATTAGAAGCATTGAGATATCACATCTCATGCTATAGGAGGAGTCTCAGGATTGGAATGGGAAGGAGTTGGATATCACGTCTCATGTTATAGGAAGGGTCTCAGGATTGGAATGGGAAGGAGTTGAATATCACATCTCATGCTAATGGAAGGGTATCAGGTTTGATAGAAGCATTGAGATATCACATCTCTGCTATCGGAAGGGTCTCAGGATAGGAATGGGAAGGACTTAGAATTCACATCTAAGGGTATCAGGATTGGAATGGGAAGGAGTTGGATATCACATCTCATGCTAAAGGGAGGGTCTCATGTTTGGAATGGGAAGGATTTGGATATCACATCTCATGTTATAGGAAGGACCTTAGGTTTGGTATTAGAAGCATTGAGATATCACATCTCATGCTATAGGAAGGGTCTCGGGATTGGAATGGGAAGGAGTTGGATATCACATCTCATGTTATAGGAAGGATCTCAGGTTTGGTATTAGAAGCATTGAGATATCACATCTCATGCTATAGGAAGGGTCTCAGGATTGGAATGGGAAGGAGTTGGATATCACATCTCATGCTATGGGAAGGGTCTCAGGTTTGGTATAAGCATTGAAATATCACATCTCTGCTATCGGAAGGGTCTTAGGATTGGAATGGGAGGAGCTGGATATCACATCTCTTGCTAAAGGAAGGGTCTCAGGTTTGGAAGGGGAAGGATTTGGATATCACATCTCATGTTATAGGACGGGTCTCAGGATTGGAATGGGAAGGAGTTGGATATCACATCTCATGCTATAGGAAGGGTTTCAGGTTTGGTAGAAGCATTGAGATATCACATCTCATGCTATAGGAAGAGTCTCAGGTTTGGGAAGGGAAGGATTTGGATTTCACATCTCATGTTATAGGATGGTTCTCATGTTTGGTTTTTGAAGCATTGAGATATCACATCTCATGCTATCGGAAGGGTCTCAGGTTTGGAATCGGAAGGAGTTGGATATCACATCTCATGTTATAGGAAGAGTCTCAGGTTTGGTATTAGAAGCATTGGATATCACATATCATGCTATAGGAAGTGTCTCAGGATTGGAATGGGAAGGACTTGGATATCACATCTCATGCTATAGGGAGGGTCTCAAGTTTGATATTAGAAGCATTGAGATATCACATCTCATGCTATAGGAAGGGTCTCAGGATTGGAATGGGAAGGAGTTGGGTATCACATCTCATGCTATAGGAAGGGTCTCAGGATTGGTATAAGTATTGAGATATAACATCTCCTGCTATAGGAAGGGTCTCAGGATTGGAATGGAAGGAGTTGGATATCACATCTCATGTTATAGGAAGGACCTTAGGTTTGGTATTAGAAGCATTGAGATATCACATCTCATGCTATAGGAAGGGTCTCGGGATTGGAATGGGAAGGAGTTGGATATCACAACTCATGTTATAGGAAGAGTCTCAGGTTTGGCATTAGAAGCATTGGATATCACATATCATGCTATAGGAAGTGTCTCAGGATTGGAATGGGAAGGACTTGGATATCACATCTCATGCTATAGGAAGGGTCTCAGGATTGGAATGGGAAGGAGTTGGATATCACATCTCATGCTATAGGAAGGGTCTCAGGTTTGGTATAAGCATTGAGATATCACATCTCATGCTATAGGAAGGGTCTCAGGATTGGAATGGGAAGGAGTTGTATATGACATCTTATGCCGTAGGAAGGGTCTCAGGTTTCGTATAAGCATTGAGATATCACATCTCTGCTATCGGAAGGGTCTCAGGATTGGAATGGGAAGGAGTTGGATATCCCATCTCATGTTATAGGAAGAGTCTCAGGTTTGGTATTAGAAGCATTGGATATCACATATCATGCTATAGGAAGTGTCTCAGGATTGGAATGGGAAGGACTTGGATATCACATCTCATGCTATAGGGAGGGTCTCGAGTTTGATATTAAAAGCATTGAGATATCACATCTAATGCTATAGGAAGGGTCTCAGGATTGGAATGGGAAGGAGTTGGATATCATCTCATGCTATAGGAAGGGTCTCAGGTTTGGTACAAGCAGTGAGATATCACATCTCATGCTATAGGAAGGGTCTCAGGTTTGGTATTAGAAGCATTGGATATCACATATCATGCTATAGGAAGTGTCTCAGGATTGGAATGGGAAGGACTTGGATATCACATCTCATGCTATAGGGAGGGTCTCAAGTTTGATATTAGAAGCATTGAGATATCACATCTCATGCTATAGGAAGGGTCTCAGGATTGGAATGGGAAGGAGTTGGATATCACATCTCATGCTATAGGAAGGGTCTCAGGTTTGGTATAAGCAGTGAGATATCACATCTCATGCTATAGGAAGGGTCTCGGGATTGGAATGGGAAGGAGTTGGATATCACATCTCATGTTATAGGAAGGATCTCAGGTTTGGTATAAGCATTGAGATATCACATCTCTGCTATCGGAAGGGTCTCAGGATTGGAATGGGGAAGGAGTTGGATATTCCCATCTCATGTTATAGGAAGGATCTCAGGTTTGGTATAAGCATTGAGATATCACATCTCTGCTATCGGAAGGGTCTCAGGATTGGAATGGGAAGGAGTTGGATATTCCCATCTCATGTTATAGGAAGGGTCTCAGGTTTGGTATTAGAAGCATTGAGATATCACATCTCATGCTGTAGGAAGGATCTCAGGTTTGGTATAAGCATTGAGATATCACATCTCTGCTATCGGAAGGGTCTCAGGATTGGAATGGGAAGGAGTTGGATATTCCCATCTCATGTTATAGGAAGGGTCTCAGGATTGGAATTGGAAGGAGTTGGATATCACATCTCATGCTATAGGAAGGATCACAGGTTTGGTATTAGAAGCATTGAGATATCACATCTCATGCTATCAGAAGGGTCTCAGGATTGGAATGGGAAGGAGTTGGATATCACATCTCATGCTATAGGAAGGGTCTCAGGTTTGGAACGGGAAGGAGTTAGATATCATATCTCATGTTATAGGAAGAGTCTCAGGTTTGGTATAAGCATTGAGATTTCACATCTCTGCTATCGGAGGTGTCTCAGGATTGGGATGGGAAGGAGTTGGATATCACATCTCATGCTATAGGAAGGGTATCAGGTTTGGAACGGGAAGGAGTTGGATATCCCATCTCATGTTATAGGACGGGTCTCAGGTTTGGTATTAGAAGCATTGAGATATCACATCGCATGCTGTAGGAAGGATCTCAGGTTTGGAATGGGAAGGAATTGGATATCACATCTCATGTCATAGGAAGTATCTCAGGTTTGGTATTAGAAGCATTGAGATATCACATCTCATGCTATAGGAATGGTCTCAGGATTGGAATGGGTAGGAGTTGGATATTACATTCTTCCTATAGGAAGGGTCTCATGTTTGGAATGGGAAGGAGTTGGATATCACATATGCTATAGAAAGGGTCTCAGGTTTGGTATTAGAAGCATTGAGATATCACATCGCATGCTGTAGGAAGGATCTCAGGTTTGGAATGGGAAGGAATTGGATATCACATCTCATGTCATAGGAAGTATCTCAGGTTTGGTATTAGAAGCATTGAGATATCACATCACATGCTATAGGAATGGTCTCAGGATTGGAATGGGTAGGAGTTGGATATTACATTCTTGCTATAGGAAGGGTCTCATGTTTGGAATGGGAAGGAGTTGGATATCACATATGCTATAGAAAGGGGCTCAGGTTTGGAACGGGAAGGAGTTGGATATCACATCTCATGCTATAGGTAGGCTCTCAGGTTTGGTATAAGCATTGAGATATCACATCTCATGCTATAGGAAGGGTTTCAGGATTGGAATGGGAAGGATTTGGATATCACATCTCATGCTATAGGAAGGGTCTCAGGTTTGGTATAAGCATGGAGATATCACTTCTCATGCTATAGGAAGTGTCTCAGGATTGGAATGGGAAGGAGTTGGATATCACATCTCATGTTATAGGAAGGATCTCAGGTTTGGTATTAGAAGCATTGAGACATCACATCTCATGCTATAGGAAGGGTCTCAGGATTGGAATGGGAAGTAGTTGGATATCACATCTCATGCTAAAGGGAGGGTCTCAGGTTTGGAAGGGGAAGGATTTGGATATTACATCTTGTGTTATAGGAATGATCTCAGGTTTGATATTAGAAGCATTCAGATATCACATCTCATGCTATCGGAAGGATCTCAGGTTTGGTATTAGAAGCATTGAGATATCAAATCTCATGCTATAGGAAGGGTCGCAGGATTGGAATGGGAAGGAGTTCGATATCACATCTCATGCTATGGGAAGGGTCTCAGGATTGGAATGGGACGGAGTTTTATATGACATCTCATGCCATAGGAAGGATCTCAGGTTTGGTATTAGAAGCATTGAGACATAACATCTCATGTTATAGGAAGGGTCTCAGGATTGGAATGGGAAGGAGTTGGATATCACATCTCATGCTATAGGAAGGGTCTCAGGTTTGGTATAAGTATTGAGATATCACATCTCATGCTATAGGAAGGGTCTCAGGATTGGAATGGGAAGGAGTTGTATATGACATCTCATGCCACAGGAAGGGTCTCAGGTTTGGTATAAGCATTGAGATATCACATCTCATGCTATAGGAAGGGTCTCAGGATTGGAATGGGAAGGAGTTTTATATGACATCTCATGCCATAGGAAGGATCTCAGGTTTGGTATTAGAAGCATTGAGACATAACATCTCATGTTATAGGAAGGGTCTCAGGATTGGAATGGGAAGGAGTTGGATATCCCATCTTACGTTATAGGAAAGGTCTCAGGTTTGGTATTAGAAGCATTGAGATATCACATCTCATGCTATAGGAAGGGTCTCAGGATTGGAATGGGAAGGACTTGGATATCACATCTCATTCTATAGGGAGGGTCTCACATTTGGAAAGGGAAGGAGTTGGATATCACATTTCATGTTAGATGTAGGATCTCAGGTTTGGTATTAGAGGCATTGAGATATCACATCTCATGCTATCAGAAGGGTCTCAGGATTGGAATGGGAAGGAGTTGGATATCACATCTCATGCTAAAGGGAGGGTCTCAGGAATGGAAGGGGAAGGATTTGGATATCACATCTCATGTTATAGAAAGGATCTCAGGTTTGGTATTAGAAGCATTGAGATATCACATCTCATGCTATCGGAAGGATCTCAGGTTTGGTATTAGAGGTATTGAGGTATCACATCTCATGCTAAAGGGAGGGTCTCAGATTTGGAAGGGGAAGGATTTGGATATCACATCTCTTGTTATAGGAAGGATCACAGGTTTGGTATTAGAAGCATTGAGATATCACATCTCATGCTATGCGAAAGGTCTCAGGATTGGAATGGGAAGGAGTTGGATATCGCATCTCATGCTATAGGAAGGGTCTCAGGTTTGGAACGGGAAGGAGTTAGATATCACATCTCATGTTATAGTAAGAGTCTCAGGTTTGGTATAAGCATTGAGATTTCACATCTCTGCTATCGGAGGTGTCTCAGGATTGGGATGGGAAGGAATTGGATATCACATCTCATGCTATAGGAAGGGTATCAGGTTTGGAACGGGAAGGAGTTGGATATCCCATCTCATGTTATAGGACGGGTCTCAGTTTTGGTATTAGAAGCATTGAGATATCACATCGCATGCTGTAGGAAGGATCTCAGGTTTGGAATGGGAAGGAATTGGATATCACATCTCATGTCATAGGAAGTATCTCAGGTTTGGTATTAGAAGCATTGAGATATCACATCTCATGCTATAGGAATGGTCTCAGGATTGGAATGGGTAGGAGTTGGATATTACATTCTTCCTATAGGAAGGGTCTCATGTTTGGAATGGGAAGGAGTTGGATATCACATATGCTATAGAAAGGGTCTCAGGTTTGGTATTAGAAGCATTGAGATATCACATCGCATGCTGTAGGAAGGATCTCAGGTTTGGAATGGGAAGGAATTGGATATCACATCTCATGTCATAGGAAGTATCTCAGGTTTGGTATTAGAAGCATTGAGATATCACATCACATGCTATAGGAATGGTCTCAGGATTGGAATGGGTAGGAGTTGGATATTACATTCTTGCTATAGGAAGGGTCTCATGTTTGGAATGGGAAGGAGTTGGATATCACATATGCTATAGAAAGGGGCTCAGGTTTGGAACGGGAAGGAGTTGGATATCACATCTCATGCTATAGGTAGGCTCTCAGGTTTGGTATAAGCATTGAGATATCACATCTCATGCTATAGGAAGGGTTTCAGGATTGGAATGGGAAGGATTTGGATATCACATCTCATGCTATAGGAAGGGTCTCAGGTTTGGTATAAGCATGGAGATATCACTTCTCATGCTATAGGAAGTGTCTCAGGATTGGAATGGGAAGGAGTTGGATATCACATCTCATGCTATAGGAAGGGTCTCAGGTTTGGAACGGGAAGGAGTTAGATATCATATCTCATGTTATAGGAAGAGTCTCAGGTTTGGTATAAGCATTGAGATATCACATCTCTGCTATCGGAGGTGTCTCAGGATTGGGATGGGAAGGAGTTGGATATCACATCTCATGCTAAAGGGAGGGTCTAAGGTTTGGAAGGGGAAGGATTTGGACATCACATCTCATGTTATTGGAAGGATCTGAGGTTTGGTATTAGAAGCATTGGGATATCACATCTCATGCTATCGGAAAGGTATCAGGATTGGATTTGGAAGGAGTTGGATATCCCATCTCATGCTATAGGAAGGGTCTCAGGTTGGAATAGAAGGAGTTGGATATCACATCTCATGTTATAGGAAGGGTCTCAGGATTGGAATGTGAAGGATTTGGATATCACATCTCATGCTAAAGGAAGGGTCTCAGGTTTGGTATAAGCATTGAGATATCACATCTCTGCTATCTGAAGAGTCTAAGGATTGGATTGGGAAGGAATTGGATATCCATTCTCATGCTATAGGAAGGGTCTCAGGTTGGAATGGGTAGGAGTTGGATATCACATCTCATGTTATAGGAAGGGTCTCAAGATTGAAATGGGAAGGATTTGGATATCACATCTCTTGCTATAGGAAGGGTCTCAGGTTTTCTATTAGAAACATTGAGATATGACATCTCATGCTATAGGAAGGGTTTCAGTATTGGAATGGGAAGGATTTGGATATCACATCTCATGCTAAAGGAAGGGTCTCAGGTTTGGAAGGGGAAGGATTTGGATATCATATCTCATGTTATAGGACGTATCTCATGTTATAGGACGGGTCCCAGGTTTGGTATTAGAAGCATTGAGATATCACATCTCATGGTATAGGAAGGGTCTCAGGATTGGAATGGGCAGGAGTTGGATCTCCCTTCTCATGCTACAGGAAGGGTCTCAGGTTGGAATGGGAAGGAGTTGGATATCACATCTCGTTATAGGAAGGGTCTCAGGATTGGAATGGGAAGGAATTGGATATCACATCTCTTGCTATAGGAAGGGTCTCAGGTTTGGAAGGGGAAGGATTTGGATATCATATCTCATGTTATAGGACCGGTCCCAGGTCTGGTATTAGAAGCATTGAGATATCACATCTCATGCTATAGGAGGAGTCTCAGGATTGGAATGGGAAGGAGTTGGATATCACGTCTCATGTTATAGGAAGGGTCTCAGGATTGGAATGGGAAGGAGTTGAATATCACATCTCATGCTAATGGAAGGGTATCAGGTTTGATAGAAGCATTGAGATATCACATCTCTGCTATCGGAAGGGTCTCAGGATAGGAATGGGAAGGACTTAGAATTCACATCTAAGGGTATCAGGATTGGAATGGGAAGGAGTTGGATATCACATCTCATGCTAAAGGGAGGGTCTCATGTTTGGAATGGGAAGGATTTGGATATCACATCTCATGTTATAGGAAGGACCTTAGGTTTGGTATTAGAAGCATTGAGATATCACATCTCATGCTATAGGAAGGGTCTCGGGATTGGAATGGGAAGGAGTTGGATATCACATCTCATGTTATAGGAAGGATCTCAGGTTTGGTATTAGAAGCATTGAGATATCACATCTCATGCTATAGGAAGGGTCTCAGGATTGGAATGGGAAGGAGTTGGATATCACATCTCATGCTATGGGAAGGGTCTCAGGTTTGGTATAAGCATTGAAATATCACATCTCTGCTATCGGAAGGGTCTTAGGATTGGAATGGGAGGAGCTGGATATCACATCTCTTGCTAAAGGAAGGGTCTCAGGTTTGGAAGGGGAAGGATTTGGATATCACATCTCATGTTATAGGACGGGTCTCAGGATTGGAATGGGAAGGAGTTGGATATCACATCTCATGCTATAGGAAGGGTTTCAGGTTTGGTAGAAGCATTGAGATATCACATCTCATGCTATAGGAAGAGTCTCAGGTTTGGGAAGGGAAGGATTTGGATTTCACATCTCATGTTATAGGATGGTTCTCATGTTTGGTTTTTGAAGCATTGAGATATCACATCTCATGCTATCGGAAGGGTCTCAGGTTTGGAATCGGAAGGAGTTGGATATCACATCTCATGTTATAGGAAGAGTCTCAGGTTTGGTATTAGAAGCATTGGATATCACATATCATGCTATAGGAAGTGTCTCAGGATTGGAATGGGAAGGACTTGGATATCACATCTCATGCTATAGGGAGGGTCTCAAGTTTGATATTAGAAGCATTGAGATATCACATCTCATGCTATAGGAAGGGTCTCAGGATTGGAATGGGAAGGAGTTGGGTATCACATCTCATGCTATAGGAAGGGTCTCAGGATTGGTATAAGTATTGAGATATAACATCTCCTGCTATAGGAAGGGTCTCAGGATTGGAATGGAAGGAGTTGGATATCACATCTCATGTTATAGGAAGGACCTTAGGTTTGGTATTAGAAGCATTGAGATATCACATCTCATGCTATAGGAAGGGTCTCGGGATTGGAATGGGAAGGAGTTGGATATCACAACTCATGTTATAGGAAGAGTCTCAGGTTTGGCATTAGAAGCATTGGATATCACATATCATGCTATAGGAAGTGTCTCAGGATTGGAATGGGAAGGACTTGGATATCACATCTCATGCTATAGGAAGGGTCTCAGGATTGGAATGGGAAGGAGTTGGATATCACATCTCATGCTATAGGAAGGGTCTCAGGTTTGGTATAAGCATTGAGATATCACATCTCATGCTATAGGAAGGGTCTCAGGATTGGAATGGGAAGGAGTTGTATATGACATCTTATGCCGTAGGAAGGGTCTCAGGTTTCGTATAAGCATTGAGATATCACATCTCTGCTATCGGAAGGGTCTCAGGATTGGAATGGGAAGGAGTTGGATATCCCATCTCATGTTATAGGAAGAGTCTCAGGTTTGGTATTAGAAGCATTGGATATCACATATCATGCTATAGGAAGTGTCTCAGGATTGGAATGGGAAGGACTTGGATATCACATCTCATGCTATAGGGAGGGTCTCGAGTTTGATATTAAAAGCATTGAGATATCACATCTAATGCTATAGGAAGGGTCTCAGGATTGGAATGGGAAGGAGTTGGATATCATCTCATGCTATAGGAAGGGTCTCAGGTTTGGTACAAGCAGTGAGATATCACATCTCATGCTATAGGAAGGGTCTCAGGTTTGGTATTAGAAGCATTGGATATCACATATCATGCTATAGGAAGTGTCTCAGGATTGGAATGGGAAGGACTTGGATATCACATCTCATGCTATAGGGAGGGTCTCAAGTTTGATATTAGAAGCATTGAGATATCACATCTCATGCTATAGGAAGGGTCTCAGGATTGGAATGGGAAGGAGTTGGATATCACATCTCATGCTATAGGAAGGGTCTCAGGTTTGGTATAAGCAGTGAGATATCACATCTCATGCTATAGGAAGGGTCTCGGGATTGGAATGGGAAGGAGTTGGATATCACATCTCATGTTATAGGAAGGATCTCAGGTTTGGTATAAGCATTGAGATATCACATCTCTGCTATCGGAAGGGTCTCAGGATTGGAATGGGGAAGGAGTTGGATATTCCCATCTCATGTTATAGGAAGGATCTCAGGTTTGGTATAAGCATTGAGATATCACATCTCTGCTATCGGAAGGGTCTCAGGATTGGAATGGGAAGGAGTTGGATATTCCCATCTCATGTTATAGGAAGGGTCTCAGGTTTGGTATTAGAAGCATTGAGATATCACATCTCATGCTGTAGGAAGGATCTCAGGTTTGGTATAAGCATTGAGATATCACATCTCTGCTATTGGAAGGGTCTCAGGATTGGAATGGGAAGGAGTTGGATATTCCCATCTCATGTTATAGGAAGGGTCTCAGGATTGGAATTGGAAGGAGTTGGATATCACATCTCATGCTATAGGAAGGATCACAGGTTTGGTATTAGAAGCATTGAGATATCACATCTCATGCTATCAGAAGGGTCTCAGGATTGGAATGGGAAGGAGTTGGATATCACATCTCATGCTATAGGAAGGGTCTCAGGTTTGGAACGGGAAGGAGTTAGATATCATATCTCATGTTATAGGAAGAGTCTCAGGTTTGGTATAAGCATTGAGATATCACATCTCTGCTATCGGAGGTGTCTCAGGATTGGGATGGGAAGGAGTTGGATATCACATCTCATGCTATAGGAAGGGTATCAGGTTTGGAACGGGAAGGAGTTGGATATCCCATCTCATGTTATAGGACGGGTCTCAGGTTTGGTATTAGAAGCATTGAGATATCACATCGCATGCTGTAGGAAGGATCTCAGGTTTGGAATGGGAAGGAATTGGATATCACATCTCATGTCATAGGAAGTATCTCAGGTTTGGTATTAGAAGCATTGAGATATCACATCTCATGCTATAGGAATGGTCTCAGGATTGGAATGGGTAGGAGTTGGATATTACATTCTTCCTATAGGAAGGGTCTCATGTTTGGAATGGGAAGGAGTTGGATATCACATATGCTATAGAAAGGGTCTCAGGTTTGGTATTAGAAGCATTGAGATATCACATCGCATGCTGTAGGAAGGATCTCAGGTTTGGAATGGGAAGGAATTGGATATCACATCTCATGTCATAGGAAGTATCTCAGGTTTGGTATTAGAAGCATTGAGATATCACATCACATGCTATAGGAATGGTCTCAGGATTGGAATGGGTAGGAGTTGGATATTACATTCTTGCTATAGGAAGGGTCTCATGTTTGGAATGGGAAGGAGTTGGATATCACATATGCTATAGAAAGGGGCTCAGGTTTGGAACGGGAAGGAGTTGGATATCACATCTCATGCTATAGGTAGGCTCTCAGGTTTGGTATAAGCATTGAGATATCACATCTCATGCTATAGGAAGGGTTTCAGGATTGGAATGGGAAGGATTTGGATATCACATCTCATGCTATAGGAAGGGTCTCAGGTTTGGTATAAGCATGGAGATATCACTTCTCATGCTATAGGAAGTGTCTCAGGATTGGAATGGGAAGGAGTTGGATATCACATCTCATGTTATAGGAAGGATCTCAGGTTTGGTATTAGAAGCATTGAGACATCACATCTCATGCTATAGGAAGGGTCTCAGGATTGGAATGGGAAGTAGTTGGATATCACATCTCATGCTAAAGGGAGGGTCTCAGGTTTGGAAGGGGAAGGATTTGGATATTACATCTTGTGTTATAGGAATGATCTCAGGTTTGATATTAGAAGCATTCAGATATCACATCTCATGCTATCGGAAGGATCTCAGGTTTGGTATTAGAAGCATTGAGATATCAAATCTCATGCTATAGGAAGGGTCGCAGGATTGGAATGGGAAGGAGTTCGATATCACATCTCATGCTATGGGAAGGGTCTCAGGATTGGAATGGGACGGAGTTTTATATGACATCTCATGCCATAGGAAGGATCTCAGGTTTGGTATTAGAAGCATTGAGACATAACATCTCATGTTATAGGAAGGGTCTCAGGATTGGAATGGGAAGGAGTTGGATATCACATCTCATGCTATAGGAAGGGTCTCAGGTTTGGTATAAGTATTGAGATATCACATCTCATGCTATAGGAAGGGTCTCAGGATTGGAATGGGAAGGAGTTGTATATGACATCTCATGCCACAGGAAGGGTCTCAGGTTTGGTATAAGCATTGAGATATCACATCTCATGCTATAGGAAGGGTCTCAGGATTGGAATGGGAAGGAGTTTTATATGACATCTCATGCCATAGGAAGGATCTCAGGTTTGGTATTAGAAGCATTGAGACATAACATCTCATGTTATAGGAAGGGTCTCAGGATTGGAATGGGAAGGAGTTGGATATCCCATCTTACGTTATAGGAAAGGTCTCAGGTTTGGTATTAGAAGCATTGAGATATCACATCTCATGCTATAGGAAGGGTCTCAGGATTGGAATGGGAAGGACTTGGATATCACATCTCATTCTATAGGGAGGGTCTCACATTTGGAAAGGGAAGGAGTTGGATATCACATTTCATGTTAGATGTAGGATCTCAGGTTTGGTATTAGAGGCATTGAGATATCACATCTCATGCTATCAGAAGGGTCTCAGGATTGGAATGGGAAGGAGTTGGATATCACATCTCATGCTAAAGGGAGGGTCTCAGGAATGGAAGGGGAAGGATTTGGATATCACATCTCATGTTATAGAAAGGATCTCAGGTTTGGTATTAGAAGCATTGAGATATCACATCTCATGCTATCGGAAGGATCTCAGGTTTGGTATTAGAGGTATTGAGGTATCACATCTCATGCTAAAGGGAGGGTCTCAGATTTGGAAGGGGAAGGATTTGGATATCACATCTCTTGTTATAGGAAGGATCACAGGTTTGGTATTAGAAGCATTGAGATATCACATCTCATGCTATGCGAAAGGTCTCAGGATTGGAATGGGAAGGAGTTGGATATCGCATCTCATGCTATAGGAAGGGTCTCAGGTTTGGAACGGGAAGGAGTTAGATATCACATCTCATGTTATAGTAAGAGTCTCAGGTTTGGTATAAGCATTGAGATTTCACATCTCTGCTATCGGAGGTGTCTCAGGATTGGGATGGGAAGGAATTGGATATCACATCTCATGCTATAGGAAGGGTATCAGGTTTGGAACGGGAAGGAGTTGGATATCCCATCTCATGTTATAGGACGGGTCTCAGTTTTGATATTAGAAGCATTGAGATATCACATCACATGCTGTAGGAAGGGTCTCAGGTTTGGAATGAGAAGGATTTAGATATCACATCTCATGCCATAGGAAGGATCTCAGGTTTGGTATAAGCATTGAGATATCACATCTCTGCTATTGGAAAGGTCTCAAGATTGGAATGGGAAGGACTTGGATATCACAATTCATGTTATAGGAAGGGTCTCAGGTTTGGTATTAGAAGCATTGAGATATGACATCTCATGCTATAGGAAGGGTCTCAGGATTGGAATGGGAAGGACTTGGATATCACATCTCATGTTATAGGAAGGGTCTCAGGTTTGGTATTAGAAGCATTGAGATATGACATCTCATGCTATAGGAAGGGTCTCAGGATTGGAATGGGAAGGACTTGGATATCACATCTCATGCTATAGGAAGGGTCTCAGGAGTGGAATGGGAAGGAGTTGGATATCACATCTCATGATAAAGGAAGGGTCTAAGGTTTGGAAGGGGAAGGATTTGGATATCACATCTCATGTTATTGGACTGGTCTCAGGTTTGGTATTAGAAGCATTGAGATATCAAGTCTCATGGTATAGGACGGTAGTTTGATATCACATCTCATGCCATGGTATGGGTCTCAGGTTTTGTAGAAGCATTAGGATATCACATCTCATGCTATCGGAAGGATATCAGGATTAGATTTGGAAGGAGTTGGATATCCCATCTCATGCTATAGGAAGGGTCTCAGGTTGGAATGGGAAGGAGTTGGATATCACATCTCATGTTATAGGAAGGGTCTCAGGATTGGAATGGGAAGGACTTGGATATCACATCTCATGCTGTAGGAAGGCTCTCAGGTTTGGAAAGGGAAGGAGTTGGATATCACATTTCATGTTAGAGGTAGGATCTCAGGTTTGGTATTAGAGGCATTGAGATATCACATCTCATGCTATCAGAAGGGTATCAGGATTGGAATGGGAAGGAATTGGATATCACATCTCATGCTAAAGGGAGGGTCTCAGGTTTGGTATTAGAAGCATTGAGATATCACATCTCATGCTATCGGAAGGATCTCAGGTTTGGTATTAGAAGCATTGAGATATCACATCTCATGCTATAGGAAGGGTCTCAGGATTGGAATGGGAAGGAGTTGGATATCACATCTCATACTAAAGGAAGGGTCTCATTTTTGGTAGAAGCATTGAGATATCACATCTCATGCTATAGGAAGGGTCTCAGGATTGGAATGGGAAGGAGTTGGATATCACATCTCGTACTATAGGAAGGGTCTCAGGTTTGGAACGGGAAGGAGTTGGATATCCCATCTCATGTTATAGGACGGGTCTCAGGTTTGGTATTAGAAGCATTGAGATATCACATCGCATGCTGTAGGAAGGATCTCAGGTTTGGAATGGGAAGGAATTGGATATCACATCTCATGTCATAGGAAGTATCTCAGGTTTGGTATTAGAAGCATTGAGATATCACATCTCATGCTATAGGAATGGTCTCAGGATTGGAATGGGTAGGAGTTGGATATTACATTCTTGCTATAGGAAGGGTCTCATGTTTGGAATGGGAAGGAGTTGGCTATCACATATGCTATAGAAAGGGTCTCAGGTTTGGAACGGGAAGGAGTTGGATATCACATCTCATGCTATAGGTAGGCTCTCAGGTTTGGTATAAGCATTGAGATATCACATCTCATGCTATAGGAAGGGTCTCAGGATTGGAATGGGAAGGATTTGGATATCACATCTCATGCTATAGGAAGGGTCTCAGGTTTGGTATAAGCATGGAGATATCACTTCTCATGCTATAGGAAGGGTCTCAGGATTGGAATGGGAAGGATTTGGATATCACATCTCATGCTATAGGAAGGGTCTCAGGTTTGGTATAAGCATGGAGATATCACTTCTCATGCTATAGGAAGGGTCGCAGGATTGGAATGGGAAGGAGTTCGATATCACATCTCATGCTATGGGAAGGGTCTCAGGATTGGAATGGGAAGGAGTTTTATATGACATCTCATGCCATAGGAAGGATCTCAGGTTTGGTATTAGAAGCATTGAGACATAACATCTCATGTTATAGGAAGGGTCTCAGGATTGGAATGGGAAGGAGTTGGATATCACATCTCATGCTATAGGAAGGGTCTCAGGTTTGGTATAAGTATTGAGATATCACATCTCATGCTATAGGAAGGGTCTCAGGATTGGAATGGGAAGGAGTTGTATATGACATCTCATGCCACAGGAAGGGTCTCAGGTTTGGTATAAGCATTGAGATATCACATCTCTGCTATCGGAAGGGTCTCAGGATTGGAATGGGAAGGAGTTGGATATCCCATCTTACGTTATAGGAAGGGTCTCAGGTTTGGTATTAGAAGCATTGAGATATCACATCTCATGCTATAGGAAGGGTCTCAGGATTGGAATGGGAAGGACTTGGATATCACATCTCATTCTATAGGGAGGGTCTCACGTTTGGAAAGGGAAGGAGTTGGATATCACATTTCATGTTAGATGTAGGATCTCAGGTTTGGTATTAGAGGCATTGAGATATCACATCTCATGCTATCAGAAGGGTCTCAGGATTGGAATGGGAAGGAGTTGGATATCACATCTCATGCTAAAGGGAGGGTCTCAGGAATGGAAGGGGAAGGATTTGGATATCACATCTCATGTTATAGGAAGGATCTCAGGTTTGGTATTAGAAGCATTGAGATATCACATCTCATGCTATCGGAAGGATCTCAGGTTTGGTATTAGAGGTATTGAGATATCACATCTCATGCTAAAGGGAGGGTCTCAGATTTGGAAGGGGAAGGATTTGTATATCACATCTCTTGTTATAGGAAGGATCACAGGTTTGGTATTAGAAGCATTGAGATATCACATCTCATGCTATGGGAAGGGTCTCAGGATTGGAATGGGAAGGAGTTGGATATCGCATCTCATGCTATAGGAAGGGTATCAGGTTTGGAACGGGAAGGAGTTGGATATCCCATCTCATGTTATAGGACGGGTCTCAGTTTTGATATTAGAAGCATTGAGATATCACATCACATGCTGTAGGAAGGGTCTCAGATTTGGAAGGGGAAGGATTTGGATATCACATCTCTTGTTATAGGAAGGATCACAGGTTTGGTATTAGAAGCATTGAGATATCACATCTCATGCTATGGGAAGGGTCTCAGGATTGGAATGGGAAGGAGTTGGATATCGCATCTCATGCTATAGGAAGGTATCAGGTTTGGAACGGGAAGGAGTTGGATATCCCATCTCATGTTATAGGACGGGTCTCAGTTTTGATATTAGAAGCATTGAGATATCACATCACATGCTGTAGGAAGGGTCTCAGGTTTGGAATGAGAAGGATTTAGATATCACATCTCATGTCATAGGAAGGATCTCAGGTTTGGTAATAGCATTGAGATATCACATCTCTGCTATTGGAAAGGTCTCAAGATTGGAATGGGAAGGACTTGGATATCACAATTCATGTTATAGGAAGGGTCTCAGGTTTGGTATTAGAAGCATTGAGATATGACATCTCATGCTATAGGAAGGGTCTCAGGATTGGAATGGGAAGGACTTGGATATCACATCTCATGTTATAGGAAGGGTCTCAGGTTTGGTATTAGAAGCATTGAGATATCACATCTCATGCTATAGGAAGGGTCTCAGGAGTGGAATGGGAAGGAGTTGGATATCACATCTCATGATAAAGGAAGGGTCTAAGGTTTGGAAGGGGAAGGATTTGGATATCACATCTCATGTTATTGGACTGGTCTCAGGTTTGGTATTAGAAGCATTGAGATATCAAGTCTCATGGTATAGGACGGGAGTTTGATATCACATCTCATGCCATGGTATGGGTCTCAGGTTTTGTAGAAGCATTGGGATATCACATCTCATGCTATCGGAAGGATATCAGGATTAGATTTGGAAGGAGTTGGATATCCCATCTCATGCTATAGGAAGGGTCTCAGGTTGGAATGGGAAGGAGTTGGATATCACATCTCATGTTATAGGAAGGGTCTCAGGATTGGAATGGGAAGGACTTGGATATCACATCTCATGCTGTAGGAAGGCTCTCAGGTTTGGAAAGGGAAGGAGTTGGATATCACATTTCATGTTAGAGGTAGGATCTCAGGATTGGTATTAGAGGCATTGAGATATCACATCTCATGCTATCAGAAGGGTATCAGGATTGGATTGGGAAGGAATTGGATATCACATCTCATGCTAAAGGGAGGGTCTCAGGTTTGGTATTAGAAGCATTGAGATATCACATCTCATGCTATCGGAAGGATCTCAGGTTTGGTATTAGAAGCATTGAGATATCACATCTCATGCTATAGGAAGGGTCTCAGGATTGGAATGGGAAGGAGTTGGATATCACATCTCATGTTATAGGAAGGATCTCAGGTTTGGTATTAGAAGCATTGAGATATCACATCTCATGCTATAGGAAGGGTCTCAGGATTGGAATGGGAAGGAGTTGGATATCACATCTCATGCTAAAGGAAGGGTCTCAGTTTTGGTAGAAGCATTGAGATATCACATCTCATGCTATAGGAAGGGTCTCAGGATTGGAATGGGAAGGAGTTGGATATCACATCTCGTGCTATAGGAAGGGTCTCAGGTTTGGTATAAGCATTGAGATATCACATCTCTGCTATCGGAAGGGTCTCAGGATTGGAATGGGAAGGACTTAGATATCACATCTCATGCTATAGGGAGGGTCTCAGTATTGATATTAGAAGCATTGAGATATCACATCTCATGCTATCGGAAGGGTCTCAGGATTGGAATGGAAGGAGCTGGATATCACATCTCATGCTAAGACCTGATATAACCTTCCTATAAAATGAGATGGGAATATCCAACTCCTTCCCATTCTAATCCTGAGACACTTCATATAGCATGAGATGTGATATCTCACTGCTTATACCAAACCTGATACCCTTCCTATAGCATGAGATGTGATATCCAACTCCTTCCCATTCCAATCCTGAGACCCTTCCAAAAGCAGAGATGTGATATCTCAATGCTTATACCAAACCTGAGACCCTTCCTATGGCATGAGATGTCATATACATATCCTTCCCACTCCAATCCTGAGTCCCTTCCTATAGCATGAGATGTGATATCTCAATGCTTCTAATATCAAACTTGAGACCCTCCCTATAGCATGAGATGTGATATCCAAGTCCTTCACATTCCAATCCTGAGACACTTCCTATAGCATGAGATGTGATATCTCAACGCTTCTACTACCAAACCTGAGACTCTTCCTATAACATGAGATGGGATATCAAACTCCTTCCCATTCCAATCCTGAGACCCTTCCAAAAGCAGAGATGTGATATCTCAATGCTTATACCAAACCTGAGACCCTTCCTATGGCATGAGATGTCATATACATATCCTTCCCACTCCAATCCTGAGACCCTTCCTATAGCATGAGATGTGATATCTCAATGCTTATACCAAACCTGAGACCCTTCCTGTAGCATGAGATGTGATATCCAACTCCTTCCCATTCCAATCCTGAGACCCTTCCTATAGCATGAGATGTGATATCTCAATGCCTCTAATACCAAACCTGAGATCCTTCCTCTAACATGAAATGTGATATCCAGCACCTTCCCTTTCCAAACCTGAGAGCCTACCTATAGCTTGAGATGTGATATCCAAGTCCTTCCCATTCCAATCCTTAGACCCTTCCTACAGCATGCAATATGATATCTCAATGATTCTAATAACAAACCTGAGACCCGTCCTATAACATGAGATGGGATATCCAACTCCTTCCCATTCCAATCCTGAGACACTTCCGATAGCAGAGATGTGATATCTCAATGCTTATACAAAACCTGAGACCCTTCCTATAACATGAGATGTGATATCCAACTCCTTCCAAATCCAATCCTGATACCCTTCCGATAGCATGAGATGTGATATCCCAATGCTTCTACCAAACCTGAGACCCATACTATGCCATGAGATGTGATATCAAACTCCTTCCCATTCCAATCCTGAGACACTTCCTATAGCTTAAGATGTGATATCCAACTCCTTCCCATTCCAATTCTGAGACCCTTCCTACACCATGAGACTTGATATCTCAATGCTTCTAATACCAAACCTGAGACCCGTCCTATAACATGAGATGTGATATCCACATCCTTCCCATTCCAATCCTGAGACCCTTCCTATAACATGAGATGGGAATATCCAACTCCTTCCCATTCCAATCCTGAGACCCTTCCGATAACAGAGATGTGATATCTCAATGCTTATACCAAACCTGAGATCCTTCCTATAACATGAGATGTAATATCCAACTTCTTCCCATTCCAATCCTGAGACACTTCCTATAGCATGAGATGTGATATCTCACTGCTTATACCAAACCTGAGACCCTTCCTATAGCATGAGATGTGATATCCAACTCCTTCCCATTCCAATCCTGAGACCCTTCCTATAGTATGAGATGAGATATCTCAATGCTTCTAATACCAAACCTGAGACTCTTCCTATAACATGAGATGGGATATCCAACTCCTTCCCATTCCAATCCTGAGACCCTTCCGATAGTAGAGATGTGATATCTCACTGCTTATACCAAACCTGAGACCCTTCCTATAGCATGAGATGTGATATCCAACTCCTTCCCATTTCAATCCTGAGACCCTTCCCATAGCATGAGATGTGATATCTCAATGCTTATACCAAACCTGAGACCCTTCATATAGCATGAGATGTGAAATCCAACTCCTTCCCATTACAATCCTGAGACCCTTCCTATAGCATGAGATGTGATGTCTCAATGCTTCTAATACCAAACCTGAGATCCTTCCTATAACATGAGAAGTGATATCCAACTCCTTCCATTCCAATCCTGAGACCCTTCCTATAGCATGAGATGTGATATCTCAATGCTTCTAATATCAAACTTGAGACCCTCCCTATAGCATGAGATGTGATATCCAAGTCCTTCCCATTCCAATCCTGAGACACTTCCTATAGCATGAGATGTGATATCTCAATGCTTCTAATACCAAACCTGAGACTCTTCCTATAACATGAGATGGGATATCCAACTCCTTCCCATTCCAATCCTGAGACCCTTCCAAAAGCAGAGATGTGATATCTCAATGCTTATACCAAACCTGAGACCCTTCCTATGGCATGAGATGTCATATACATATCCTTCCCATTCCAATCCTGAGACCCTTCCTATAGCATGAGATGTGATATCTCAATGCTTATACCAAACCTGAGACCCTTCCTATAGCATGAGATGTGATATCCAAGTCCTTCCCATTCCAATCCTTAGACCCTTCCTATAGCATGCAATATGATATCTCAATGAATCTAATACCAAACCTGTGACTCTTCCTATAACATGAGATGGGATATCCAACTCCTTCCCATTCCAATCCTGAGACCCTTCCAAAAGCAGAGATGTGATATCTCAATGCTTATACCAAACCTGAGACCCTTCCTATGGCATGAGATGTCATATACATATCCTTCCCATTCCAATCCTGAGACCCTTCCTATAGCATGAGATGTGATATCTCAATGCTTATACCAAACCCGAGACCCTTCCTATAGCATGAGATGTGATATACAAGTCCTTCCCATTCCAATCCTTAGACCCTTCCTATAGCATGCAATATGATATCTCAATGATTCTAATAACAAACCTGAGACCCGTCCTATAACATGAGATGGGATATCCAACTCCTTCCCATTCCAATCCTGAGACCCTTCCGATAGCAGAGATGTGATATCTCAATGCTTATACCAAACCTGAGACCCTTCCTACGGCATGAGATGTCATATACATATCCTTCCCATTCCAATCCTGAGACCCTTCCTATAGCATGAGATGTGATATCTCAATGCTTATACCAAACCTGATACCCTTCCTATAGCATGAGATGTGATATCCAACTCCTTCCCATTCCAATCCTGAGTCCCTTCCTATAGCATGAGATGTGATATCTCAATGCTTCTAATATCAAACTTGAGACCCTCCCTATAGCATGAGATGTGATATCCAAGTCCTTCACATTCCAATCCTGAGACACTTCCTATAGCATGAGATGTGATATCTCAACGCTTCTACTACCAAACCTGAGACTCTTCCTATAACATGAGATGGGATATCAAACTCCTTCCCATTCCAATCCTGAGACCCTTCCAAAAGCAGAGATGTGATATCTCAATGCTTATACCAAACCTGAGACCCTTCCTATGGCATGAGATGTCATATACATATCCTTCCCACTCCAATCCTGAGACCCTTCCTATAGCATGAGATGTGATATCTCAATGCTTATACCAAACCTGAGACCCTTCCTGTAGCATGAGATGTGATATCCAACTCCTTCCCATTCCAATCCTGAGACCCTTCCTATAGCATGAGATGTGATATCTCAATGCCTCTAATACCAAACCTGAGATCCTTCCTCTAACATGAAATGTGATATCCAGCACCTTCCCTTTCCAAACCTGAGAGCCTACCTATAGCTTGAGATGTGATATCCAAGTCCTTCCCATTCCAATCCTTAGACCCTTCCTACAGCATGCAATATGATATCTCAATGATTCTAATAACAAACCTGAGACCCGTCCTATAACATGAGATGGGATATCCAACTCCTTCCCATTCCAATCCTGAGACACTTCCGATAGCAGAGATGTGATATCTCAATGCTTATACAAAACCTGAGACCCTTCCTATAACATGAGATGTGATATCCAACTCCTTCCAAATCCAATCCTGATACCCTTCCGATAGCATGAGATGTGATATCCCAATGCTTCTACCAAACCTGAGACCCATACTATGCCATGAGATGTGATATCAAACTCCTTCCCATTCCAATCCTGAGACACTTCCTATAGCTTAAGATGTGATATCCAACTCCTTCCCATTCCAATTCTGAGACCCTTCCTATACCATGAGACTTGATATCTCAATGCTTCTAATACCAAACCTGAGACCCGTCCTATAACATGAGATGTGATATCCAAATCCTTCCCATTCCAATCCTGAGACCCTTCCTATAACATGAGATGGGAATATCCAACTCCTTCCCATTCCAATCCTGAGACCCTTCCGATAACAGAGATGTGATATCTCAATGCTTATACCAAACCTGAGATCCTTCCTATAACATGAGATGTAATATCCAACTTCTTCCCATTCCATTCCTGAGACACTTCCTATAGCATGAGATGTGATATCTCACTGCTTATACCAAACCTGAGACCCTTCCTATAGCATGAGATGTGATATCCAACTCCTTCCCATTCCAATCCTGAGACCCTTCCTATAGTATGAGATGAGATATCTCAATGCTTCTAATACCTCTTCCTATACTCTTCCTATACTCTTGTACTCTTCCTATAACATGAGATGGGATATCCAACTCCTTCCCATTCCAATCCTGAGACCCTTCCGATAGTAGAGATGTGATATCTCACTGCTTATACCAAACCTGAGACCCTTCCTATAGCATGAGATGTGATATCCAACTCCTTCCCATTTCAATCCTGAGACCCTTCCCATAGCATGAGATGTGATATCTCAATGCTTATACCAAACCTGAGACCCTTCATATAGCATGAGATGTGAAATCCAACTCCTTCCCATTACAATCCTGAGACCCTTCCTATAGCATGAGATGTGATGTCTCAATGCTTCTAATACCAAACCTGAGATCCTTCCTATAACATGAGAAGTGATATCCAACTCCTTCCATTCCAATCCTGAGACCCTTCCTATAGCATGAGATGTGATATCTCAATGCTTCTAATATCAAACTTGAGACCCTCCCTATAGCATGAGATGTGATATCCAAGTCCTTCCCATTCCAATCCTGAGACACTTCCTATAGCATGAGATGTGATATCTCAATGCTTCTAATACCAAACCTGAGACTCTTCCTATAACATGAGATGGGATATCCAACTCCTTCCCATTCCAATCCTGAGACCCTTCCAAAAGCAGAGATGTGATATCTCAATGCTTATACCAAACCTGAGACCCTTCCTATGGCATGAGATGTCATATACATATCCTTCCCATTCCAATCCTGAGACCCTTCCTATAGCATGAGATGTGATATCTCAATGCTTATACCAAACCTGAGACCCTTCCTATAGCATGAGATGTGATATCCAAGTCCTTCCCATTCCAATCCTTAGACCCTTCCTATAGCATGCAATATGATATCTCAATGAATCTAATACCAAACCTGTGACTCTTCCTATAACATGAGATGGGATATCCAACTCCTTCCCATTCCAATCCTGAGACCCTTCCAAAAGCAGAGATGTGATATCTCAATGCTTATACCAAACCTGAGACCCTTCCTATGGCATGAGATGTCATATACATATCCTTCCCATTCCAATCCTGAGACCCTTCCTATAGCATGAGATGTGATATCTCAATGCTTCTAATACCAAACCTGAGACCCGTCCTATAACATGAGATGTGATATCCAAATCCTTCCCATTCCAATCCTGAGACCCTTCCTATAACATGAGATGGGAATATCCAACTCCTTCCCATTCCAATCCTGAGACCCTTCCGATAACAGAGATGTGATATCTCAATGCTTATACCAAACCTGAGATCCTTCCTATAACATGAGATGTAATATCCAACTTCTTCCCATTCCATTCCTGAGACACTTCCTATAGCATGAGATGTGATATCTCACTGCTTATACCAAACCTGAGACCCTTCCTATAGCATGAGATGTGATATCCAACTCCTTCCCATTCCAATCCTGAGACCCTTCCTATAGTATGAGATGAGATATCTCAATGCTTCTAATACCAAACCTGAGACTCTTCCTATAACATGAGATGGGATATCCAACTCCTTCCCATTCCAATCCTGAGACCCTTCCGATAGTAGAGATGTGATATCTCACTGCTTATACCAAACCTGAGACCCTTCCTATAGCATGAGATGTGATATCCAACTCCTTCCCATTTCAATCCTGAGACCCTTCCCATAGCATGAGATGTGATATCTCAATGCTTATACCAAACCTGAGACCCTTCATATAGCATGAGATGTGAAATCCAACTCCTTCCCATTACAATCCTGAGACCCTTCCTATAGCATGAGATGTGATGTCTCAATGCTTCTAATACCAAACCTGAGATCCTTCCTATAACATGAGAAGTGATATCCAACTCCTTCCATTCCAATCCTGAGACCCTTCCTATAGCATGAGATGTGATATCTCAATGCTTCTAATATCAAACTTGAGACCCTCCCTATAGCATGAGATGTGATATCCAAGTCCTTCCCATTCCAATCCTGAGACACTTCCTATAGCATGAGATGTGATATCTCAATGCTTCTAATACCAAACCTGAGACTCTTCCTATAACATGAGATGGGATATCCAACTCCTTCCCATTCCAATCCTGAGACCCTTCCAAAAGCAGAGATGTGATATCTCAATGCTTATACCAAACCTGAGACCCTTCCTATGGCATGAGATGTCATATACATATCCTTCCCATTCCAATCCTGAGACCCTTCCTATAGCATGAGATGTGATATCTCAATGCTTATACCAAACCTGAGACCCTTCCTATAGCATGAGATGTGATATCCAAGTCCTTCCCATTCCAATCCTTAGACCCTTCCTATAGCATGCAATATGATATCTCAATGAATCTAATACCAAACCTGTGACTCTTCCTATAACATGAGATGGGATATCCAACTCCTTCCCATTCCAATCCTGAGACCCTTCCAAAAGCAGAGATGTGATATCTCAATGCTTATACCAAACCTGAGACCCTTCCTATGGCATGAGATGTCATATACATATCCTTCCCATTCCAATCCTGAGACCCTTCCTATAGCATGAGATGTGATATCTCAATGCTTATACCAAACCCGAGACCCTTTCTTTAGCATGAGATGTGATATACAAGTCCTTCCCATTCCAATCCTTAGACCCTTCCTATAGCATGCAATATGATATCTCAATGATTCTAATAACAAACCTGAGACCCGTCCTATAACATGAGATGGGATATCCAACTCCTTCCCATTCCAATCCTGAGACCCTTCCGATAGCAGAGATGTGATATCTCAATGCTTATACCAAACCTGAGACCCTTCCTACGGCATGAGATGTCATATACAACTCCTTCCCATTCCAATCCTGAGACCCTTCCCATAGCATGAGATGTGATATCTCAATGCTTATACCAAACCTGAGACACTTCATATAGCATGAGATGTGATATCCAACTCCTTCCCATTACAATCCTGAGTCCCTTCCTATAGCATGAGATGTGATGTCTCAATGCTTCTAATACCAAACCTGAGATCCTTCCTATAACATGAGATGTGATATCCAACTCCTTCCATTCCAATCCTGAGACCCTTCCTATAGCATGAGATGTGATATCTCAATGCTTCTAATATCAAACTTGAGACCCTCCCTATAGCATGAGATGTGATATCCAATTCCTTCCCATTCCAATCCTGAGACACTTCCTATAGCATGAGATGTGATATCTCAATGCTTCTAATACCAAACCTGAGACTCTTCCTATAACATGAGATGGGATATCCAACTCCTTCCCATTCCAATCCTGAGACCCTTCCAAAAGCAGAGATGTGATATCTCAATGCTTATACCAAACCTGAGACCCTTTTTATGTCAGGAGATGTCATATACATATCCTTCCCATTCCAATCCTGAGACCCTTCCTATAGCATGAGATGTGATATCTCAATGCTTATACCAAACCTGAGACCCTTCCTATAGCATGAGATGTGATATCCAACTCCTTCCCATTCCAATCCTGAGACCCTTCCTATAGCATGAGATGTGATATCTCAATGCCTCTAATGCCAAACCTGAGATCCTTCCTCTAACATGAAATGTGATATCCAACTCCTTCCCTTTCCAAACCTGAGAGCCTACCTATAGCATGAGATGTGATATCCAAGTCCTTCCCAATCCAATCCTTAGACCCTTCCTATAGCATGCAATATGATATCTCAATGATTCTAATAACAAACCTGAGATCCTTCCTCTAACATGAAATGTGATATCCAACTCCTTCCCTTTCCAGACCTGAGACCCTTCCTATAACATGAGATGGGATATCCAACTCCTTCCCATTCCAATCCTGAGACACTTCCGATAGCAGAGATGTGATATCTCAATGCTTATACCAAACCTGAGACCCTTCCTATAACATGAGATGTGATATCCAACTCCTTCCCATTCCAAACCTGAGACCCTTCCTATAGCATATGTGATATCCAACTCCTTCCAATTCCAAACATGAGACCCTTCCCATAGCAAGAATGTAATATCCAACTCCTTCCCATTCCAATCCTGAGACCATTCCTATAGCATGAGATGTGATATCTCAATGCTTCTAATACCAAACCTGAGATCCTTCCTATGACATGAGATGTGATATCCAATTCCTTCCCATTCCAAACCTGAAACCCTTCCTACAGCATGCAATGTGATATCTCAATGCTTCTAATACCAAACCTGAGACCAGTCCTATAACATGAGATGGGATATCCTACTCCTTCCCGTTCCAATCCTGAGACACTTCCGATTGCAGAGATGCGATATCTCAATGCTTATACCAAACCTGAGACTCTTCCTATAACATGAGATGTGATATCCAACTCCTTCCCGTTCCAAACCTGAGACCCTTCCTATAGCATGAGATGTGATATCCAACTCCTTCCCATTCCAATCCTGAGACCCTTCCGATAGCATGAGATGTGATATCTCAATGCCTCTAATACCAAACCTGAGATCCTTCCTATAACATGTGATGTGATATTCAATTCCTTCCCCTTCCAAACCTGAGACCCTCCCTTTAGCATGAGATGTGATATCCAACTCCTTCCCATTCCAATCCTGAGACCCTTATGATAGCATGAGTTGTGATATCTCAATGCCTCTAATACCAAACCTGAGATCCTACCTCTAGCATGAAATGTGATATCCAACTCTTCCAAAACCCCTTCCAAACCTGAGACCCTTCCTATGGCATGAGATGTGATATCCAACTTCTTCCCATTCCAATCCTGAGACCCTTCCTATAACATGAGATGTGATATCTCAAAGCTTCTAATACCAAACCTGAGATCCTTCCTATAACATGAGATGTGATATCCAAATCCTTCCCCTTCCAAACCTGAGACCCTCCCTTTAGCATGAGATGTGATATCCAACTCCTTCCCATTCCATTCCTGAGACCCTTCTGATAGCATGAGATGTGATATCTCAATGCCTCTAATACCAAACCTGAGATCCTACCTCTAACATGAAATGTGATATCCAACTCTTTCCCCTTCCAAACCTGAGAGCCTTCCTATAGCATGAGATGTGATATCCAAGTCCTTCCCATTCCAATCCTGAGACCCTTCCTATAGGTTGAGATGTGATATCCAACTCCTTCCCATTCCAATTCTGAGACCCTTCCTATACTATGAGACTTGATATCTCAATGCTTCTAATACCAAACCTGAGACCCGTAATATAACATGAGATGTAATATCCAAATCCTTCCCCTTCCAAACCTTAGACCCTTCCTTTATCATGAGATGTGATATCCAACTCCTTCCCATTCCAATCCTGAGACCCTTCCGATATCATGAGATGTGATATCTCAAAGCTTCTAATATCAAACTTGAGACCCTCCCTATAGCATGAGATGTGATATCCAAGTCCTTCCCATTCCAATCCTGAGACCCTTCCTATAGCATGAGATGTGATATCTCAATGCTTCTAATACCAAACCTGAGACCCTTCCTATAACATGAGATGGGAATATCCAACTCCTTCCCATTCCAATCCTGAGACCCTTCCGATAGCAGAGATGTGATATCTCAATGCTTATACCAAACCTGAGATCCTTCCTATAACATGAGATGTGATATCCAACTCCTTCCCATTCCAATCCTCAGACCCTTCCTATAGCATGAGATGTGATATCTCAATGCTTCTAATATCAAACTTGAGACCCTACCTATAGCATGAGATGTGATATCCAAGTCCTTCCCATTCCAATCCTGAGACACTTCCTATAGCATGAGATGTGATATCTCAATGCTTCTAATACCAAACCTGAGACTCTTCCTATAACATGAGATGGGATATCCAACTCCTTCCCATTCCAATCCTGAGACCCTTTTGATAGCAGAGATGTGATATCTCAATGTTTATACCAAACCTGAGACCCTTCCTACGGCATGAGATGTGATATCTAACTCCTTCCCATTCCAATCCTGAGACCCTTCCTATAGCATGATATGTGATGTCTCAATGCTTCTAATTCCAAACCTGAGATCCTTCCTATAACATGAGATGTGATATCCAACTCCTTCCATTCCAATCCTGAGACCCTTCCTATAGTGTTAAGACGGATTTCTGAACTCTGTCCTGGTGGTGCAGAAGTTCAGAAGGCCAACCTAATTACTTGGAACAGGGTAACCTCTGGACGAGCCAGACCAATCAAGGTAGCGATCGCGGCGGTCAAGACTAGGTCTCAAGAGGGGTGAGGGTGACTGAAAGCCCGCAATGAGCACACAAAGCAAGAGCGCTTACAAACTACTCCAAACAGTTGTTATATCAAAAATATATACACATTTATTTTAAGGCCTTTAAAACAATGACCGTAGCGAGAAAATCACAATATCACAATAATAAACCAACACATACCATATCAACACAATATATATACAAATTCGACAGTCGCAAGCGTTATATGCACGAAATGTGTAGTCCACCTGAAAGGGAAGGAAAACAGGCAGTGCGATAATGCTTTAGACTCAGTTCGCCTTCAGAGGCACCTAACTAGATGGAAGTCCGAGCCCTGCGAAGAGTGGAGCCTTGTGCTCAAAGTACCTGCACACGCTGGTGCCAACGGGCAAAAGGAGAAGCTCTTCGGAGGAAGTCAGGCAGTTCGGGTTAGTGCACAACAGAAGAAGATCAGGTTCCGCGACTCAAGCGCAGCCTCCACAGTAAGCAGAAGCAGAGCGCGAGTACGGACAAAAGGGTGCTGTTTTTACACAGCGGGGAAAAGCAATGGGCTACTGCAGGAGGGCGACCAGATCCTAGCTAAACTACTCACCGGTCCCCGATGCAAGCAGACCCAGGCTTCTCCACGTTAGTTTCAGCAGCTGGCAGGTTCAGAAGAGCCGGGAATGCCTCGTCGTCGTGTAGAGAAAAAAGACGTCCTAATCGAAGAAACCTGCACAGTTTTGTCACCACCGCAGGGCAACGGAGCAGCCGTGTGTATCCGAGCCAAATGTACACTCCTCACTTCAGACTTGGGAACGCCAAGTGTACTAAGCGTGTGAGAGTGACCAGGACTCGAAATACAACACAACCTGGCGGCGGTTACAGAGCAAGACTCCCTTGTAAGCTGGTCAGTCAACTGGATGGCCCAGAGACGCTTCCGAAGGCTTACTGGCAGGAGATGATGAAGTCGCCGAGAATAGCTGTTCCTGCTATTCCAAAGGTCGAAGCACCAGTACAGGCCTTCTGGTTCGATCAAAGGAGGAAAGGGTTTCACAGGACGACAGCAGTGCAAAGGAGTCCTTCAGCGGGTCACCAGCGATTCCTCGGTCCAGCCTCTTGGTTGCAGGATACTTGGCTCCTGTATTCCTTCGTTCGTGAGAACTCAGGAGATCGACATGGTAGTGGTGTTTCCAGTCCCCTCTTATCCACGGTTCCCTTCGCGCCAAAACGGAGGGGAGCCAATGGGAGATCCGCTCATCAACACACATACCATACGTGGACCAATCACGGACCACGGTGGTCCCAGGCATTCACACTACCCTAGACTCTCTGGCACCCAGGATGTGTATTGGGACCAGACATCCCAGCCCACACCCTGGAGGCACACAAAAGACATGTAGAAGCCCGCGAAAGCAACCACGTTTTGCGGGAAAGTACATGCCCAAATAAGGAAGGCCCCGGGTCGCTCGACCTGGGGAAGGTGAAGGGAGCAAGACGGTCAGTGGACAAGACAAAGGAGCCTCGTGGTCTGGCCATTTTGGGAGCCAGGCCACCATTTTGGGTTCAGTGCGAAAAACGCGCTCAGAACGCCAAAAGGAGCTCAAAATACACAAATCGATCGCTGCCACCATTCCAGTCCCTGAATGACTTGCACCGATCAAAATACCATCCTAAACGAGTATCTAGGGCCTGTAGAAGGCTAGAGACCCAAGAGAGCTGTAACTTAGCTTACAGTGCCCTCTTGTGTCATGTTGCACTAAAGCCGCAACATGATAAAAGAAACTACGGGAAACAGCGTTCCCCGGTACTGACTGTCTTAAGGGCATGTCAGTTTCCCCGTAAGAAAAGGAGCGAAAGCCCAGAGGAGTGCGGCAGAAGGCTGCACTTCTCTGGCAAAGTCAAGAACAAGGTGAAAAACAACAGCAAAAAGTTTAGGGGTTGCCACATGGAAGGAAAATTACGAAATCTTTCCTAACACTCGCCCCTCCCAGACTATGGACAGGGGGAACTAATCCACCCCTGGATGAGTCTCTTGTTCAGGTCGGTTAAACATTCTGGACAACCCATCAGCATTGCTATGTTGGACACCTGGCCTATGCTCAATAGTGAAGTCAAAGCCTTGTAGACTTATGGACCACCTAAGCAACTTTGGATTCCCCCCCTTCATGTTCATTAGCCACTTTAACGGCTTATGGTCAGTTTGCACAGTGAAGTGGGTCCCATAGAGGTAGGGCCTCAACTTCCTTAGGGCCCACACAACAGAGAAACATTCTTTCTCTACCGTGGACCATCTAAGCTCTCTGTCCTTAAGCTGGCGACTAATTAAACCGATAGGGTGTTCCTTACCCTTCTCATCTACTTGTGATAGTACAGCTCCTATCCCAGTGTCAGAGGCGTCCGTTTGCACTATAAAAGGTCTTTGATAATCCGGGGCCCTAAGGACAGGGGCCTGGCACAAGGAGTCTTTTAAGCCATTGAAGGCCTTCTCACACTCGTCAGTCCAAGTTACCTTCTTGGTTTTCTTCGGAGTTGTGAGGGCAGTCAGAGGAGCAGCTATGGTGCCATAGTCTGCCACAAAATTGCGGTAATACCCTGTGAGTCCTAAGAAGGCTCTCACTTGGGTTTGCGTAGTGGGGGTAGGCCAGTCTTGTACTGCTTGTACTTTACTGGGTAGAGGCTGTATCCTCCCTCCACCTACTTCATGTCCAAGGTAAACCACTAAGCCTTGTCCAATCTGGCATTTACTAGCCTTTATGGTCAAGTGGGCTTTCTGAAGAGCCTGGAGCACAATCCCGAGGTGTTTCACATGGTCTTCCCAGGTGGCACTGAAAACTGCTATATCGTCCAGATATGCAAGGCAGAATTCGTCCAACCCATTCAACACATGATTCACAAGCCTCTGGAAAGTGGCAGGTGCATTCTTCAACCCGAACGGCATTACCCGGAATTGGTAAAGGCCGTCTGGAGTAGAAAATGCTGTCTTCTCCTTGGCATGTTCTGCTAAAGCTATTTTCCAATAGCCAGCAGTGAGGTCAAACATGCTGAGGTACTTGGAGGCACCCAAAGTATCCACCAGCTCATCTGTTCGAGGCAAGGGGTGTGCATCTGTCTTGGTGACAGCATTCAGAGCCCTGTAATCCACGCAGAACCTCAATTCAGAAGTGCCTGCCTTTGGAACCAACACCACTGGGCTGGACCAAGGACTACTAGAGGGTTCAATCACCCCAAGGTCTAACATCTTGTTGACCTCGGTCTTAATATAAGACCGTACTTTGTCTGACATCCTGTATCCCCTACTTTTGGTAGGTACACTGTCTCCTGTGTCAATGTTATGTTTGCACCAAGGTGTCAAATCAGGCGACTGTGAAAACAGGGGGGAAAACTGCCTAAGCAAACTTTTCACCTCAGCCTGCTGATCAGAAGTCAGGTGAGGGGCCACTCGGACACCCCCAAAGGAGCTATCTGAAGGACCGCTTTGGAACAGGTCGGGGAGAGGTTCAGACTCCTCTTCCTCAACGTCTGAAGCCAGTAGCAGTGCTGCGATTTCGATTCTTGGGACGAAAGCCTTCAGCCTATTCACGTGAAACACTTTTGGAGCATGTCCAGGCCTTCCAAGGTCCACTAAATAGTTAACCTCACCCAGGGGCTCCACCGCTGTGTAAGGGCCTGACCATTTGTCCTGTAAAGCTCGAGGCCTTATGGGATTCATGATCAAGACTTGCTGACCAGGTGTAAAGTTGATGAGGGAAGCTTTCTGGTCGTACCAATGTTTCACCAGCGCTTGCCCTGCCTTCAATTTATCACTAGCCAAGCCCATCAGGAGTACCATCCGTTTTCTGAGCCCTAGCACATAATCAACTACGTTGGTAGTAACAGGGGGAGTGGGCATCTCCCATCCCTCTTTGACGATGGCTAACGGTCCCCGTACGGGATGACCGAACAGAAGTTCGAAGGGGCTGAAGCCAACACCCTCCTGTGGTACCTCTCGGTAGGCAAACAGTAAGCATGAAACAAGAAGATCCCATTTTCTTCTCTGAGGCTCCTCCAGAGCCCCAATCATGCTCTTTAACGTCCTGTTAAAACGCCCCCCCAGACCATTGGTCTGGGGGTGGTATGCAGAAGAGAACCTGTAGGTGACCCTACATTCTATCCACATAGCCTGCCTATACTTCGACATAAAGTTGCTGCCATCATCCGGCACAACTTCTTTAGGGAAGCCAACCCTAGTAAACATGCCGAGTAAAGATTCTGCAACTGGCTTGGCAGTTACAGTTGTAAATGGGACGGCCTCAGGATACCGGGTTGCATGGTCGACCAGCACCAGGATAAACCTATTGCCTGAGGATGTTTGCGGGTCAAGGGGACCAACGATGTCGATCCCTACCCTTTCAAATGGTACCCCCACAACTGGGAGCGGTACCAACGGAGCTTGGATTGTCGCGCCAACCTTACCAGACAACTGGCAGGTGGCACAACTCCTGCAGTGACTTTCTACTTGCTCCCCCATCTTGGGCCAGTAGAAGTGCATGGATAACCTTTGCTTGGTCTTCCTCATACCGAGGTGACCAGCAAGGGGAACTTCATGCGCCAACTGCAGGAGGAAGGGCCTAACAGCAAGGGGAACCACCACCCTCCTATGGTCTCCTTCTGTAGACTCTGTGGGCTCACTATACAGGAGTCCACCTTCCTGGTAAATCCTATGCATCCCAGGAGGTTCACCCTCAAGCTGGGAGCAGGCCTGTCTCCTTAGGCCTTCCAGAGATGGGCACTCACGTTGGCCTTTACTGAATTCGTCCCTATCAGGAGCTCCTTCAACTAACAAGTCTTTTAGTTCACGATGATCGTTGGGGTCAAATACTTCAGGCATCGCCACCTCCTCGTCAGGCCCGGGCGATTGACCAACTTCCTCCACCGCAGTGGTAGGCGAGCTTGGGGGAATATTCTCTTTCCCTCGTCTTGACTTGTCGACTCCTTTCGCCTTGGGTTTCCCCTTCGGCTGGGGCGGCGTATTGGACTTGGCCAATGCTGCCCGTGCTTGAGACCGTGTGTAGGGTCTTTCGGCAGTGTCTCCTACGAGCCCCAAAACTCTGAGATCATTACCCAACAAGACCTTTCCCGGGACGTTTCTCTGAATGCTCACAGGAATCCTGACTGCTGTACCATTTAAAGTAAGATTTACAGGTATTACTGGAAACATACGGAGGGGGCCGTCAGCCAATTTAGTGGGCATCAGAGTAGCTCTGGCAACTTCCTCTGAGTCTACCAAGGTAGAATCCACTACAGTGCGACTGCACCCACTATCCCTAAGAGCTGGAGTATCCACTCCATTGATCAGAACACTGTCTTTAAAGTAGTGCTTGGTATTATCCGGAATCCTAGCATAAGCCTCTGCGACTTTAGGCTCCCAGGAACCCAGGGACACTAAAACTACCTCAGCCTCTATTCCACTGGGAAATGAGTCTGAGGAGAAGGATGCTCCTGTAATCTCTTCTTCCTCGTAGGAGGAGAAGGCCAGATTAGCGGAGTGGACCCCCAAAGGTCTAACCTTACAACGGGGATCCCCCTTCACGTGGTCAGTTGCTCCACAAGAAAAACAAGCCCCAGTGGGTCTGTTTACGTAGGGAGGCTTATTGTAACCAGAGTTCTTTTTCGGAGGCTGACCTCCACTACCCTGTGAGTTCTCTTGTGTCTTACCCTTGTTTTTCTTTTTGTGGCCCTTATGGGAAGAAGATTTAGCAGATTCCCCACCCTCCATATCTTTGGACTTTTTCCCTTCCTCCTGCTTACCAGGATGAGTTTTGTCCTTATGGGACACTCAATGTGACACCCATAAATCTGCTGCAATGGCCAGCTTCTTAGGATCTATCTCCTTCGAATCGGCCAAATGCTGCTTAAGCTCCGGGGAAGAAGAAGCAAAAATGTGTTCCAGCATGACAAGATTTATCATGCCTTCGAAGGTAGAAACCTTATAACCTTCGACCCAGCCAGTTAAGTTTTTCAAGGATTCAGCGACATAAGATACCCAAGTACCACCTTCCTTTTTCTTATACTCTCGAAAACGCTTTAAATATTGGGCCGGAGTCTTCCCAAACTTTAAAATGAGAGTTTGCTTTAACATTGCGAAATCAGCTCGCTCAGCCTTCGACATTTCCATAATGGCACTACAGCCAGAATGGGGCAGTCTACTGAGCAACCACGCAATCTTATCAGCATTGTCAACTTAACTTCGCATGCATACTCAAACGCATTCAGCCAGTCCATAATGTCATTCCTTTCTTCATACACACTGAGCAGATCTTTCGGAAACCGTGGATGAGAGGAGGCCCCAGACCCATGTCCAGGACCCTTGGATCCATTTGCAACCTGAAGCTTGGCCAGTTCCAACTGGTGATCCCTGTCTTTCTGTTTTTCTGCCTGTTCGATTTTTAGTTTGGCTATGCTGAATTCAAGCTCCTGCTGCCTAAACCGCAGCTCTTGCTTCTTGAATTCAAGCATAGCATCCCCATCAACACTGGCAGAGGAAACAGACATCTCGTCCTCCCTGTCCTCGTGGTCGCAATGGAGCAGTGCAGCGGCAGAACCGTCGGTTCTACCAGTGAGAGTAGCCCCACCACCTTCTGCACTGTCCTCAGAAGTTATAGCATCAAGCTGCGCTGCTTGCCACGCCACGATTCTTTGGATCATTTCCAATTTCGTGCCTTGAGAGGAAACACCTCTCTCCGCACACATCTTCTTCAATGTTTCTGATTTGGAAGCATTTAAAGTTAACAAGGTATTTGTTTCCATACTGCTAGATAGGACTATGGCCTTTTAAAAGTTATACTACAACAATTCACAACGTGTACTGGTTGGAATAACCTGAAATGCCTTAGTTCGTGCGCAACACTGGATACCTTCAGTCGTATCCCACCGCTGTACACCAATTTGTTAAGACGGATTTCTGAACTCTGTCCTGGTGGCGCAGAAGTTCAGAAGGCCAACCTAATTACTTGGAACAGGGTAACCTCTGGACGAGCCAGACCAATCAAGGTAGCGATTGCGGCGGTCAAGACTAGGTCTCAAGAGGGGTGAGGGTGACTGAAAGCCCGCAATGAGCACACAAAGCAAGAGCGCTTACAAACTACTCCAAACAGTTGTTATATCAAAAATATATACACATTTATTTTAAGGCCTTTAAAACAATGACCGTAGCGAGAAAATCACAATATCACAATATTAAGCCAACACATACCATATCAACACAATATATATACAAATACGACAGTCGCAAGCGTTATATGCACGAAATGTGTAGTCCACCTGAAAGGGAAGGAAAACAGGCAGTGCGATAATGCTTTAGACTCAGTTCGCCTTCAGAGGCACCTAACTAGATGGAAGTCCGAGCCCTGCGAAGAGTGGAGCCTTGTGCTCAAAGTACCTGCACACGCTGGTGCCAACGGGCAAAAGGAGAAGCTCTTCGGAGGAAGTCAGGCAGTTCGGGTTAGTGCACAACAGAAGAAGAACAGGTTCCGCGACTCAAGCGCAGCCTCCACAGTAAGCAGAAGCAGAGCGCGAGTACGGACAAAAGGGTGCTGTTTTTACACAGCGGGGAAAAGCAATGGGCTACTGCAGGAGGGCGACCAGATCCTAGCTAAACTACTCACCGGTCCCCGATGCAAGCAGACCCAGGCTTCTCCACGTTAGTTTCAGCAGCTGACAGGTTCAGAAGAGCCGGGAATGCCTCGTCGTCGTGTAGAGAAAAAAGACGTCCCAATCGAAGAAACCTGCACAGTTTTGTCACCACCGCAGGGCAACGGAGCAGCCGTGTGTATCCGAGCCAAATGTACACTCCTCACTTCAGACTTGGGAACGCCAAGTGTACTAAGCGTGTGGGAGTGACCAGGACTCGAAATACAACACAACCTGGCGGCGGTTACAGAGCAAGACTCCCTTGTAAGCTGGTCAGTCAACTGGATGGCCCAGAGACGCTTTCGAAGGCTTACTGGCAGGAGATGATGAAGTCGCAGAGAATAGCTGTTCCTGCTATTCCAAAGGTCGAAGCACCAGTACAGGCCTTCTGGTTCGATCAAAGGAGGAAAGGGTTTCACAGGACGACAGCAGTGCAAAGGAGTCCTTCAGCGGGTCACCAGCGATTCCTCGGTCCAGCCTCTTGGTTGCAGGATACTTGGCTCCTGTATTCCTTCGTTCGTGAGAACTCAGTAGATCGACATGGTAGTGGTGTTTCCAGCCCCCTCTTATCCACGGTTCCCTTCGCGCCAAAACAGAGGGGAGCCAATGGGAGATCCGCTCATCAACACACATACCATACGTTGACCAATCACGGACCACGGTGGTCCCAGGCATTCACACTACCCTAGACTCTCTGGCACCCAGGATGTGTATTGGGACCAGACATCCCAGCCCACACCCTGGAGGCACACAAAAGACATGTAGAAGCCCGCGAAAGCAACCACGTTTCGCGGGAAAGTACATGCCCAAATAAGGAAGGCCCTGGGTCGCTCGACCTGGGGAAGGTGAAGGGAGCAAGACGGTCAGTGGACAAGACAAAGGATCCTCGTGGTCTGGCCATTTTGGGAGCCAGGCCACCATTTTGGGTTCAGTGCGAAAAACGCGCTCAGAACGCCAAAAGGAGCTCAAAATACACAAATCGATCGCTGCCACCATTCCAGTCCCTGAATGACTTGCACCGATCAAAATACCATCCTAAACGAGTATCTAGGGCCTGTAGAAGGCTAGAGACCCAAGAGAGCTGTAACTTAGCTTACAGTGCCCTCTTGTGTCATGTTGCACTAAAGCCGCAACATGATAAAAGAAACTACGGGAAACAGCGTTCCCTGGTACTGACTGTCTTAAGGGCATGTCAGTTTCCCCGTAAGAAAGGAGCGAAAGCCCAGAGGAGTGCGGCAGAAGGCTGCACTTCTCTGGCAAAGTCAAAAACAAGGTGAATAACAACAGCAAAAAGTTTAGGGGTTGCCACATGGAAGGAAAATTCCCTACAATTACGAAATCTTTCCTAACACTATAGGAAGGGTCTCAGGATTGGAATGGGAAGGAGTTGGATATCACATCTCGTGCTATAGGAAGGGTCTCAGGTTTGGTATAAGCATTGAGATATCACATCTCTGCTATCGGAAGGGTCTCAGGATTGGAATGGGAAGGAGTTAGATATCACATCTCATGCTATGGGGAGGGTCGCAGTATTGATATTAGAAGCATTGAGATATCACATCTCATGCTATCGGAAGGGTCTCAGGATTGGAATGGAAGGAGCTGGATATCATATCTCATGCTAAGACCTGATATACCCTTCCTATAAAATGAGATGGGAATATCCAACTCCTTCCCATTCCAATCCTGAGACCCTTCCGATAGCAGAGATGTGATATCTCAATGCTTATACCAAACCTGAGATCCTTCCTATAACATGAGGTGTGATATCCAACTCCTTCCCATTCCAATCCTGAGACACTTCCTATAGCATGAGATGTGATATCTCACTGCTTATACCAAACCTGATACCCTTCCTATAGCATGAGATGTGATATCCAACTCCTTCCCATTCCAATCCTGAGTCCCTTCCTATAGCATGAGATGTGATATCTCAATGCTTCTAATATCAAACTTGAGACCCTCCCTATAGCATGAGATGCCAGGATTCCAATCCTGAGACACTTCCTATAGCATGAGATGTGATATCTCAATGCTTCTAATACCAAACCTGAGACTTCCTATAACATGAGATGGGATATCCAACTCCTTCCCATTCCAATCCTGAGACCCTTCCAAAAGCAGAGATGTGATATCTCAATGCTTATACCAAACCTGAGACCCTTCCTATGGCATGAGATGTCATATACATATCCTTCCCATTCCAATCCTGAGACCCTTCCTATAGCATGAGATGTGATATCTCAATGCTTATACCAAACCTGAGACTCTTCCTATAGCATGAGATGCACTTCTCTGGCAAAGTCAAGAACAAGGTGAAAAACAACAGCAAAAGGTTTAGGGGTTGCCACATGGAAAGAAAATTACCTACAATTACGAAATCTTTCCTGACATATAGCATGAGATGTGATATCTCAATGCTTATACCAAACCTGAGACCCTTCCTATAGCATGAGATGTGATATCCAACTCCTTCCCATTCCAATCCTGAGACCCTTCCTGTAGCCTGAGATGTGATATCTCAATGCCTCTAATACCAAACCTGAGATCCTTCCTCTAACATGAAATGTGACATCCAACTCCTTCACTTTCCAAACCTGAGATCCTATCTATAGCATGAGATGTGATATCCAAGTCCTTCCCATTCCAATCCTTAGATCCTTCCTACAGCATGCAATATGATATCTCAATGATTCTAATAAAAAACCTGAGACCCGTCCTATAACATGAGATGGGATATCCAACTCCTTCCCATTCCAATCCTGAGACACTTCCGATAGCAGAGATGTGATATCTCAATGTTTATACCAAACCTGAGACCCTTCCTATAACATGAGATGTGATATCCAACTCCTTCTCGTTCCAAACCTGAGACCCTTCCTTTAGCATGAGATGTGATATCCAGCTCCTTCCCATTCCAATCCTGAGACACTTCCGATAGCATGAGATGTGATATCTCAATGCTTCTAATATCAAAACTGAGACCCTCCCTATAGCATATGTGATATCTAAGTCCTTCCCATTCCAATCCTGAGACCCTTCCTATAGCATGAGATGTGATATCTCAATGCTTCTACCAAACCTGAGACCCTTCCTTTAGCATGAGATGTGATATCCAACTCCTTCCCGTTCCAATCCTGAGACCCTTCCTATAGCATGAGATGTGATATCTCAATGCTTATACCAAAACCTGAGATCCTTCCTATAACATGAGATGTGATATCCAACTCCTTCCCATTCCAATCCTGAGACACTTCCTATAGCATGAGGTGTGATATCTCACTGCTTATACCAAACCTGAGACCCTTCCTATAGCATGAGATGTGATATCCAACTCCTTCCCATTCCAATCCTGAGACCCTTCCTATAGCATGAGATGTGATATCTCAATGCTTCTAATATCAAACTTGAGACCCTCCCTATAGCATGATATGTGATACCCAAGTCCTTCCCATTCCAATCCTGAGACACTTCCTATAGCATGAGATGTGATATCTCAATGCTTCTAATACCAAACCTGAGACTCTTCCTATAACATGAGATGGGATATCCAACTCCTTCCCATTCCAATCCTGAGACCCTTTCGATAGCATGAGATGTGATATCTCAATGTTTATACCAAACCTGAGACCCTCCCTACGGCATGAGATGTCATATACAACTCCTTCCATTCCAATCCTGAGACCCTTCCTATAGCATGCAATATGATATCTCAATGATTTTAATAAAAAACCTGAGACCCGTCCTATAACATCAGATGGGATATCCAACTCCTTCCCATTCCAATCCTGAGACACTTCCGATAGCAGAGATGTGATATCTCAATGTTTATACCAAACCTGAGACCCTTCCTATAACATGAGATTTGATATCCAACTCCTTCCCGTTCCAAACCTGAGACCCTTCCTTTAGCATGAGATGTGATATCCAGCTCCTTCCCATTCCAATCCTGAGGCACTTCCGATAGCATGAGATGTGATATCTCAATGCTTCTAATATCAAAACTGAGACCCTCCCTATAGCATGATATGTGATATCTAAGTCCTTCCCATTCCAATCCTGAGACCCTTCCTATAGCATGAGATGTGATATCTCAATGCTTATCCTTGATTCCTGTAGTAAATTGATTTCCTTTGCAGGCCGACCCCTGTCACGAATGCCTTGTCTGCATGCATTCTCTCCTGGCCATTCTCTCACCGTGGCTATTTGCCTACCCCCTTCCTCTCTCAGTGGATGGACTTCTCTATCCTAGCCTCCTACCACTCAACTCCGCCTACTTGGAGAATTCAACATGAACCTGTATGCTTCCTGACCTGGACTTTTACGAGATCTGCAACTCTTCATGTCGCTGGCCCTACACACTGCAGGGAATACTCAGGATTTTCTGATCTCAAACCTCCCCCTCTGAAACCCTCTCAACAATCCTCTCCCGTGGTGATCAAGTTCTCATCTCCAAAGAAGGCTAACTGCCAGCTGTTCCTCCTCAGAGGAGTTCTCCCTTTCTGTCCCTGCTCCCTGCACCGTTTCGCGTTGCAAACACTCGCTTCCCTGCTGTCTGGTTTAGACGCTTTTTCTTCTCAGAGGCCTTCTTCCTTTCTGCCCTTTTCGCGTTGCAAGTACTCGCTTTCCAGCTCTCTGGCTTAGACGCGTGTTCCCTGCCTTCTCTCCTCTTCCCGCTGCCTTCAAATCAAAAAATGAGCTCCAAAAGATACACAGTGCTCAGAATGCTCTATAACACCCATTATTCAACATATAGCCGTAACCCGCTAGACGTATTGAAACGTGCTGTAAACTAGCAAAAACAGCTAGAAAATGTACTTTCCTCGCCTTTTTGTAAATGCTAATTCTGATGGGTTCCCATGTATGTACTGTCCGTGCGTTTGTTGTCGAATCCTGAAGTTTTTAACCACTGTTCTCCCATACAAGGGGGGGGGGGGGTCAACGTCTACTGCTGTTCACAGGCTGAATGATTACGGCTGAAATCTTCAAGGCATTATCAGCTTTCCTGACTGTTTTGGAACGTGTATTTGCCATCTGTTAATGCAGTCGCCCTGTGTTCATCGTCCCTTCTACTTTACAGGCTGCACTCCCCTGGTGATCACATTCACCTCTCCAGAGCAGGCTGACTACCAGCTGCTCCTCCTCATAGGCGTTCATCCTTTCTGTCCCTGCTCCCTGCACCGTTTCGCGTTGCATGTACTCGCTTCCCAGCTCTCTGGTTTAGATGCGTGTTCCCTGCCTTCTCTCCTCTTCCTACAGCCTTCCAATGAGCTCCACAAGATACAGTGTTCAGAATGCTTTATAACACCCATTATTCAACATATAGCTGTAACCCGCTAGACGTATTGAAACGTGCTAAAAACGAGCAGAAACAGCTAGAAAATGTACTTTCCTCGCCTTTTGGTAAATGCGAATTCTGGTGGATTCCCATTTTGTACTCTGTTCGTGCGTTTGTTCAGTCGAATCCTGGTCTTTTGAACCACTCTTCTCCCATACAAGGGAGGGTCAAAATGTGTTGTTCACAGGCTGAATTTATACTGCTGAAATGCTCGCTTCCCTGCTCTCTGTAGTAAATTGATTTCCTTTGCAGGCCGACTCCTGTCACGAATGCCTTGTCTGCATTTACCAAAACGCGAGGGAAGTACATTTTCTAGCTGTTTTTGCTAGTTTTTAGCACGTTTCAATACGTCTAGCGGGTTACAGCTATATGTTGAATAATGGGTGTTATAAAGCATTCTGAACACTGTATCTTGTGGAGCAAATTGGAAGGCTGTAGCAAGAGGAGAGAAGGCAGGGAACACGCATCTCAACCAGAGAGCTGGGAAGCGAGTACATGCAACGCGAAACGGTGCAGGGAGCAGGGACAGATCGGATGAACACCTATGAGGAGGAGCAGCTGGTAGTTAGCCAGCATAGGAAAGAAGAATGTGATCACTAGGGGAGTGCAGCCTGTAAACTAGAAGGAACGATGAACAAAGGGCGACTGCATTAACAGATGGCAAATACACGTTCCAAAACAGTCAGGAAAGCTGATAATGCCTTGAAGATTTCAGCCGTATACATTCAGCCTGTGAACAGCAGTAGATGTTGACCCCCCCTCCCTAGTATGGGAGAACAGTGGTTAAAAACTTCAGGATTCGACACAAACGCACGGACACAGTACATACAACATGGGAACCCACCAGAATTCGCATTTACAAAAACGCGAGGGAAGTACATTTTCTAGCTATTTTTGTTAGTTTTTAGCACGTTTCAATACGTCTAGCGGGTTACAGCTATATGTTGAATAATGGGGTTATAAAGCATTCTGAACACTATTTTGTGGAGCTCATTGGAAGGCTGTAGGAAGAGGAGAGAAGGCAGGGAACAGGCATCTAAACCAGAGAGCTGGGAAGCGAGTACATGCAACGCGAAACGGTGCAGGGAGCAGGGACAGAAAGGTGGAACGCCTCTGAGGAGGAGCAGCTGGTAGTTAGCCTGCTCTGGAGAGGATAATGTGATCACCACGGGAGTGCAGCCTTGAAACAAGAAGGGACGATGAAAACATGCTGACTGGAATAACAGATGGCAAATACACTTTCCAGAACAGTCGGTTTACCCGATAATGCATTGACGATTTGAGCAGTATACATTCAGCCTGTGAACAGTAGATTTTGATCCCCCCCTTGTATGGGTGACGAGTGGTTAAAACATCAGGATTCGACTGAACAAATGCACGAACAGAGTACAAAATGGTAATCCACCAGAATTCGTATTTACCAAAACGCGAGGAAAGAACATTTTCTAGCTATTTTTGCTAGTTTTTAGCACTTTTCAATACGTCTAGCGGGTTACAGCTATATCTTGAATAATGGGTGTTATAAAGCATTCTGAGCACCGTGTATCTTTTGAAGCTCATTTGTTGATTTGAAGGCAGCGGGAAGAGGAGAGAAGGCAGGGAACACACGTCTAACGCGAAACGATGCAGAGAACAAGCACAGAAAGGAAGAAGGAAAAGCGTCTAAACTAGAGAGCAGGGAAGCGAGTGTTTGCAACGCGAAACGGTGCAGAGAGCAGGGACAGAAAGGGAGAACTCCACTGAGGAACAGCTGGTGGTTAGCCTTCTTTGGAGATGAGAACTTGATCACCACGGGAGAGGATTGTTGAGAGGGTTACATAGGGGGATGTCTGAGATCAGAAAATCCTGAGTATTCCCTGCAGTGTGTAGGGCCAGAGACATGAAGAGTTGCAGATCTCGTAAAAGTCCAGGTCAGGATGCATACAGGTTCATTTTGAATTCTCCAAGTAGGCGGAGTTGAGTGGTAGGAGGCTAGGATGGAGAAGTCCATCCACTGAGAGAGGAAGGGGGTAGGCAAATAGCCACGGTGAGAGAATGGCCAGGAAAGAGAGAATGCATGCAGACAAGGCATTCATGAGATGAGTCGGCCTGCAAAGGAAAGCAATTCACTACAGGAATCAAGGATACTCCCCCTCAAGAACGGTTGGATCTGGGCATGGAGAGGAACTTGTCATCAGGGAGGAAAGTGTCAGAGCTCGAGACAGCGCTGGCCGTCATCCATGTCTCGGTTAGACCAAGGACATCAAGGTCGGGTTCTTCCAGGAAATGGCAGATGTCAGATGAGTGTTAACTGAGTGAGAGTTGAGAGTGGGGAGGGGTACAAATCAGTAATCCTTGCGGAGGTGTAGAAGGAGCCTGACCTAGGGCACATGAGGAAGGAGAGAGGAAAGGAAGCAGAAGAAGGGAGAGAAGACACAGCAGGAGTGCATTATCAATCCGGGAGCTAGGAGTGGTGAGGTTAGACAGGGGGGGGGGGGGGGGGTCTGAGTCTCAGGATTTGAATGGGAAGTTCGATATCACATGTCATGCTATAGGAAGAGTCTCAGGATTGGAATGGGAAGGAGTTGGATATGATATCTCTTGTTATAGGGAGGGTCTCAGGTTTGGTATTAGAAGCACTGAGATATCAAATCACATCCTATCGGAAGGGTCTCGGGTTTGGTATTGGAAGAAATGAGATTTCAAATCTCAGGCTGTGGGAATGGTCTCGGGTATGGTATTGGAAGGGGTGAAAAATCACATTTCATGCTACAGGAAGGGTCACAAGTTTGGAATGGGAAGGAGTTGGATTTCACATATACTACGGGAAGGGCCTCAGGTTTGGTATTAGAAGCATAGAGATATCACATCTCATGTTATAGGAAGGGTCTCCATTGGAATGGGAAGGAGTTGGATATCACATCTCATGTTATAGGGAGGGTCTCAGTTTTGATACTAGAAGCATTGAGATATCACATATGCTATTGGAAGGGTCTCAGTATTGGAATTGGAAGGAGTTGGATATCACATCTCATGCTATCGGAAGGGTCTCAGGATTGGAATGGGAAGTAGTTGGATATCACATATGCTAAAGGAAAGGTCTCAGGATAGGAATGGGAAGGACCTAGATTTCACATCTCATACTATAGGGAGGGTCTCAGTTTTGATATTAGAAGCATTGAGCTATCACATCTCATGCTATCGGAAGGGTCTCAGGATTGGAATGGGATGGAGTTGGATATCACATCTCAAGCTATCTCAGGATTGTAATGGGAAGGAGTTTGATATCACATATCAAGCTATAGGAAGGGTCTCAGGTTTGGAAGGGGAAGGATTTGGATCTCACATCTCAAGCTATCTCAGGATTGGAATGGGAAGGAGTTTGATATTTCATCTCAAGCTATAGGAAGGGTCTCAGGTTTGGAAAGGGAAGGATTTGGATTTCACATCTCATGTTATAGGATGGTTCTCATGTTTGGTTTTACAAGCATTGAGATATCACATCTCATGCTATGGGAAGGGTCTCAGGTTTGGAACGGGAAGGAGTTGGATATCACATCTCATGCTAAAGGAAAGGTCTCAGGTCTGGAAGGGGAAGGATTTGGATCTCACATCTCATGTTTTAGGACGGGTCTCAGGTTTGGTATTAGAAGCATTGAAATATCACATCTCATGGTATAGGAAGGGTCCCAGGATTGGAATGGGAAGGAGTTGGATATCACATTGAATGGGAAGGAGTTTGATATCACATCTCAAGCTATAGGAAGGGCCTCAGGTTTGGAAAGGGAATGATTTGGATTTCAAATCTCATGTTATAGGATGGTTCTCATGTTTGGTTTTAGAAGCATTGAAATATCACATCTCATGCTATCGGAAGGGTCTCAGGTTTGGAATGGGAAGGAGTTTGATATCACATCTCATGTTAGAGGTAGGATCTCAGGTTTGGTATTAGAGGCATTGAGATATGACATCTCATGCCATCAGCAGGGTCTCAGGATTGGAATGGGAAGGAGTTGGATATCACATCTCATGCTAAAGGGAGGGTCTAAGGTTTGGAAGGGGAAGGATTTGGACATCACATCTCATGTTATTGGAAGGATCTGAGGTTTGGTATTAGAAGCATTGAGATATCACATCTCATGCTATCGAAAGGGTCTCAGGTTTGGTATAAGCATTGAGATATCACATCTCTGCTATCGGAAGGGTCTCAGGATTGGAATGGGAATGATTTGGATATCACATCTCATGTTATAGGAAGGGTCTCAGGTTTGGTATTAGAAGCATTGAGACATCACATCTCATGCTATAGGAAGGGTCTCAGGATTATAATGGGAAGGAGTTGGATTTCACATCTCATGCTATATGAAGGGTCTCAGGTTTGGTATAAGCATTGAGATATCACATCTCATGCTATAGGAAGGGTCTCAGGATTGGAATGGGAAGGATTTGGATATCACATCTCATGCTATAGGAAGGGTCTCAGGTTTGGTATAAGCATGGAGATATCACTTCTCATGCTATAGGAAGTGTCTCAGGATTGGAATGGGAAGGAGTTGGATATCACATCTCATGTTATAGGAAGGATCTCAGGTTTGGTATTAGAAGCATTGAGACATCATATCTCATGCTATAGGAAGGGTCTCAGGATTGGAATGGGAAGTAGTTGGATATCACATCTCATGCTAAAGGGAGGGTCTCAGGTTTGGAAGTGGAAGGATTTGGATATTACATCTCGTGTTATAGGAATGATCTCAGGTTTGGTATTAGAAGCATTCAGATATCACATCTCATGCTATCGGAAGGATCTCAGGTTTGGTATTAGAAGCATTGAGATATCAAATCTCATGCTATAGGAAGGGTCGCAGGATTGGAATGGGAAGGAGTTCGATATCACATCTCATACTATGGGAAGGGTCTCAGGATTGGAATGGGAAGGAGTTTTATATGACATCTCATGCCATAGGAAGGATCTCAGGTTTGGTATTAGAAGCATTGAGACATAACATCTCATGTTATAGAAAGGGTCTCAGGATTGGAATGGGAAGGAGTTGGATATGACATCTCATGCCACAGGAAGGGTCTCAGGTTTGGTATAAGCATTGAGATATCACATCTCTGCTATCGGAAGGGTCTCAGGATTGGAATGGGAAGGAGTTGGATATCCCATCTTACGTTATAGGAAGGGTCTCAGGTTTGGTATTAGAAGCATTGAGATATCACATCTCATGCTATAGGAAGGGTCTCAGGATTGGAATGGGAAGGACTTGGATATCACATCTCATTCTATAGGGAGGGTCTCACGTTTGGAAAGGGAAGGAGTTGGATATCACATTTCATGTTAGATGTAGGATCTCAGGTTTGGTATTAGAGGCATTGAGATATCACATCTCATGCTATCAGAAGGGTCTCAGGATTGGAATGGGAAGGAGTTGGATATCACATCTCATGCTAAAGGGAGGGTCTCAGGAATGGAAGGGGAAGGATTTGGATATCACATCTCATGTTATAGGAAGGATCTCAGGTTTGGTATTAGAAGCATTGAGATATCACATCTCATGCTATCGGAAGGATCTCAGGTTTGGTATTAGAGGTATTGAGATATCACATCTCATGCTAAAGGGAGGGTCTCAGATTTGGAAGGGGAAGGATTTGGATATCACATCTCTTGTTATAGGAAGGATCACAGGTTTGGTATTAGAAGCATTGAGATATCACATCTCATGCTATGGGAAGGGTCTCAGGATTGGAATGGGAAGGAGTTGGATATCGCATCTCATGCTATAGGAAGGGTCTCAGGTTTGGAACGGGAAGGAGTTAGATATCACATCTCTTGTTATAGTAAGAGTCTCAGGTTTGGTATAAGCATTGAGATTTCACATCTCTGCTATCGGAGGTGTCTCAGGATTGGGATGGGAAGGAATTGGATATCACATCTCATGCTATAGGAAGGGTATCAGGTTTGGAACGGGAAGGAGTTGGATATCCCATCTCATGTTATAGGACGGGTCTCAGTTTTGATATTAGAAGCATTGAGATATCACATCACATGCTGTAGGAAGGGTCTCAGGTTTGGAATGAGAAGGATTTAGATATCACATCTCATGTCATAGGAAGGATCTCAGGTTTGGTATAAGCATTGAGATATCACATCTCTGCTATTGGAAAGGTCTCAAGATTGGAATGGGAAGGACTTGGATATCACAATTCATGTTATAGGAAGGGTCTCAGGTTTGGTATTAGAAGCATTGAGATATGACATCTCATGCTATAGGAAGGGTCTCAGGATTGGAATGGGAAGGACTTGGATATCACATCTCATGTTATAGGAAGGGTCTCAGGTTTGGTATTAGAAGCATTGAGATATCACATCTCATGCTATAGGAAGGGTCTCAGGAGCGGAATGGGAAGGAGTTGGATATCACATCTCATGATAAAGGAAGGGTCTAAGGTTTGGAAGGGGAAGGATTTGGATATCACATCTCATGTTATTGGACTGGTCTCAGGTTTGGTATTAGAAGCATTGAGATATCAAGTCTCATGGTATAGGACGGGAGTTTGATATCACATCTCATGCCATGGTATGGGTCTCAGGTTTTGTAGAAGCATTGGGATATCACATCTCATGCTATCGGAAGGATATCAGGATTAGATTTGGAAGGAGTTGGATATCCCATCTCATGCTATAGGAAGGGTCTCAGGTTGGAATGGGAAGGAGTTGGAGATCACATCTCATGTTATAGGAAGGGTCTCAGGATTGGAATGGGAAGGACTTGGATATCACATCTCATGCTGTAGGAAGGCTCTCAGGTTTGGAAAGGGAAGGAGTTGGATATCACATTTCATGTTAGAGGTAGGATCTCAGGTTTGGTATTAGAGGCATTGAGATATCACATCTCATGCTATCGGAAGGATCTCAGGTTTGGTATTAGAAGCATTGAGATATCACATCTCATGCTATAGGAAGGGTCTCAGGATTGGAATGGGAAGGAGTTGAATATCACATCTCATGTTATAGGAAGGATCTCAGGTTTGGTATTAGAAGCATTGAGACCCTCCCTATAGCATGAGATGTGATATCCAAGTCCTTCACATTCCAATCCTGAGACACTTCCTATAGTATGAGATGTGATATCTCAATGCTTCTAATACCAAACCTGAGACTCTTCCTATAACATGAGATGGGATATCCAACTCCTTCCCATTCCAATCCTGAGACCCTTCCAAAAGCAGAGATGTGATATCTCAATGCTTATACCAAACCTGAGACCCTTCCTATGGCATGAGATGTCATATACATATCCTTCCCATTCCAATCCTGAGACCCTTCCTATAGCATGAGATGTGATATCCAACTCCTTCCCATTCCAATCCTGAGACCCTTCCTATAGCATGAGATGTGATATCTCAATGCCTCTAATACCAAACCTGAGATCCTTCCTCTAACATGAAATGTGATATCCAACACCTTCCCTTTCCAAACCTGAGAGCCTACCTATAGCTTGAGATGTGATATCCAAGTCCTTCCCATTCCAATCCTTAGACCCTTCCTACAGCATGCAATATGATATCTCAATGATTCTAATAACAAACCTGAGACCCGTCCTATAACATGAGATGGGATATCCAACTCCTTCCCATTCCAATCCTGAGACACTTCCGATAGCAGAGATGTGATATCTCAATGCTTATACCAAACCTGAGACCCTTCCTATAACATGAGATGTGATATCCAACTCCTTCCAAATCCAATCCTGATACCCTTCCGATAGCATGAGATGTGATATCCCAATGCTTCTACCAAACCTGAGACCCATACTATAGCATGAGATGTGATATCAAACTCCTTCCCATTCCAATCCTGAGACCCTTCCTATAGCTTAAGATGTGATATCCAACTCCTTCCCATTCCAATTCTGAGACCCTTCCTATACCATGAGACTTGATATCTCAATGCTTCTAATACCAAACCTGAGACCCATCCTATAACATGAGATGTGATATCCAAATCCTTCCCCTTCCAAACCTTAGACCCTTCCTTTATCATGAGATGTGATATCCAACTCCTTCCCATTCCAATCCTGAGACCCTTCCAATATCATGAGATGTGATATCTCAATGCTTCTAATATCAAACTTGAGACCCTCCCTATAGCATGAGATGTGATATCCAAGTCCTTCCCATTCCAATCCTGAGACCCTTCCTATAACATGAGATGGGAATATCCAACTCCTTCCCATTCCAATCCTGAGACCCTTCCGATAACAGAGATGTGATATCTCAATGCTTATACCAAACCTGAGATCCTTCCTATAACATGAGATGTAATATCCAACTTCTTCCCATTCCAATCCTGAGACACTTCCTATAGCATGAGATGTGATATCTCACTGCTTATACCAAACCTGAGACCCTTCCTATAGCATGAGATGTGATATCCAACTCCTTCCCATTCCAATCCTGAGACCCTTCCTATAGTATGAGATGAGATATCTCAATGCTTCTAATACCAAACCTGAGACTCTTCCTATAACATGAGATGGGATATCCAACTCCTTCCCATTCCAATCCTGAGACCCTTCCGATAGTAGAGATGTGATATCTCACTGCTTATACCAAACCTGAGACCCTTCCTATAGCATGAGATGTGATATCCAACTCCTTCCCATTCCAATCCTGAGACCCTTCCTATAGCATGAGATGTGATATCTCAATGCTTATACCAAACCTGAGACCCTTCATATAGCATGAGATTTGAAATCCAACTCCTTCCCATTACAATCCTGAGACCCTTCCTATAGCATGAGATGTGATGTCTCAATGCTTCTAATACCAAACCTGAGATCCTTCCTATAACATGAGATGTGATATCCAACTCCTTCCATTCCAATCCTGAGACCCTTCCTATAGCATGAGATGTGATATCTCAATGCTTCTAATATCAAACTTGAGACCCTCCCTATAGCATGAGATGTGATATCCAAGTCCTTCCCATTCCAATCCTGAGACACTTCCTATAGCATGAGATGTGATATCTCAATGCTTCTAATACCAAACCTGAGACTCTTCCTATAACATGAGATGGGATATCCAACTCCTTCCCATTCCAATCCTGAGACCCTTCCAAAAGCAGAGATGTGATATCTCAATGCTTATACCAAACCTGAGACCCTTCCTATGGCAGGAGATGTCATATACATATCCTTCCCATTCCAATCCTGAGACCCTTCCTATAGCATGAGATGTGATATCTCAATGCTTATACCAAACCTGAGACCCTTCCTATAGCATGAGATGTGATATCCAAGTCCTTCCCATTCCAATCCTTAGACCCTTCCTATAGCATGCAATATGATATCTCAATGAATCTAATACCAAACCTGAGACTCTTCCTATAACATGAGATGGGATATCCAACTCCTGCCCATTCCAATCCTGAGACCCTTCCAAAAGCAGAGATGTGATATCTCAATGCTTATACCAAACCTGAGAACCTTCCTATGGCATGAGATGTCATATACATATCCTTCCCATTCCAATCCTGAGACCCTTCCTATAGCATGAGATGTGATATCTCAATGCTTATACCAAACCTGAGACCCTTCCTATAGCATGAGATGTGATATCCAAGTCCTTCCCATTCCAATCCTTAGACCCTTCCTATAGCATGCAATATGATATCTCAATGATTCTAATAACAAACCTGAGACCCGTCCTATAACATGAGATGGGATATCCAACTCCTTCCCATTCCAATCCTGAGACCCTTCCGATAGCAGAGATGTGATATCTCAATGCTTATACCAAACCTGAGACCCTTCCTACGGCATGAGATGTCATATACAACTCCTTCCCATTCCAATCCTGAGACCCTTCCCATAGCATGAGATGTGATATCTCAATGCTTATACCAAACCTGATACACTTCATATAGCATGAGATGTGATATCCAACTCCTTCCCATTACAATCCTGAGTCCCTTCCTATAGCATGAGATGTGATGTCTCAATGCTTCTAATACCAAACCTGAGATCCTTCCTATAACATGAGATGTGATATCCAACTCCTTCCATTCCAATCCTGAGACCCTTCCTATAGCATGAGATGTGATATCTCAATGCTTCTAATATCAAACTTGAGACCCTCTCTATAGCATGAGATGTGATATCCAATTCCTTCCCATTCCAATCCTGAGACACTTCCTATAGCATGAGATGTGATATCTCAATGCTTTTAATACCAAACCTGAGACTCTTCCTATAACATAAGATGGGATATCCAACTCCTTCCCATTCCAATCCTGAGACACTTCCGATAGCAGAGATGTGATATCTCAATGCTTATACCAAACCTGAGACCCTTCCTATAACATGAGATGTGATATCCAACTCCTTCCCATTCCAAACCTGAGACCCTTCCTATAGCATATGCGATATCCAACTCCTTCCAATTCCAAACATGAGACCCTTCCCATAGCAAGAATGTAATATCCAACTCCTTCCCATTCCAATCCTGAGACCATTCCTATAGCATGAGATGTGATATCTCAATGCTTCTAATACCAAACCTGAGATCCTTCCTATGACATGAGATGTGATATCCAATTCCTTCCCATTCCAAACCTGAGACCCTTCCTACAGCATGCGATGTGATATCTCAATGCTTCTAATACCAAACCTGAGACCAGTCCTATAACATGAGATGGGATATCCAACTCCTTCCCGTTCCAATCCTGAGACACTTCCGATTGCAGAGATGCGATATCTCAATGCTTATACCAAACCTGAGACTCTTCCTATAACATGAGATGTGATATCCAACTCCTTCCCGTTCCAAACCTGAGATCCTTCCTATAGCATGAGATGTGATATCCAACTCTTTCCCATTCCAATCCTGAGACCCTTCCGGTAGCATGAGATGTGATATCTCAATGCCTCTAATACCAAACCTGAGATCCTTCCTATAACATGTGATGTGATATTCAATTCCTTCCCCTTCCAAACCTGAGACCCTCCCTTTAGCATGAGATGTGATATCCAACTCCTTCCCATTCCAATCCTGAGACCCTTATGATAGCATGAGATGTGATATCTCAATGCCTCTAATACCAAACCTGAGATACTTCCGATAGCATGAGATGTGATATCTCAATGCTTCTAATACCAAACCTGAGATCCTTCCTATAACATGAGATGTGATATCCAACTCCTTTCCATTCCAATCCTGAGACCCTTCTGATAGCATGAGATGTGATATCTCAATGCCTCTAATACCAAACCTGAGATCCTACCTCTAGCATGAAATGTGATATCCAACTCCTTCCCTTTCCAAACCTGAGAGCCTACCTATAGCATGAGATGTGATATCCAAGTCCTTCCCATTCCAATCCTTAGACCCTTCCTATAGCATGCAATATGATATCTCAATGATTCTAATAACAAACCTGAGACCCGTCCTATAACATGAGATGGGATATCCAACTCCTTCCCCTTCCAAACCTGAGAGCCTCCCTTTAGCATGAGATGTGATATCCAACTCCTTCCCATTCCATTCCTGAGACCCTTCTGATAGCATGAGATGTGATATCTCAATGCCTCTAATACCAAACCTGAGATCCTACCTCTAACATGAAATGTGATATCCAACTCTTTCCCCTTCCAAACCTGAGACCCTTCCTATGGCATGAGATGTCATATACAACTCCTTCCCATTCCAATCCTGAGCCCTTCCTATATCATGAGATGTGATATCTCAATGCTTATACCAAACCTGAGACTCTTCCTATAGCATGAGATGTGTTATCCAACTTCTTCCCATTCCAATCCTGAGACCCTTCCTATAACATGAGATGTGATATCTCAATGCTTCTAATACCAAACCTGAGATCCTTCCTATAACATGAGATGTGATATCCAAATCCTTCCCCTTCCAAACCTGAGACCCTCCCTTTAGCATGAGATGTGATATCCAACTCCTTCCCATTCCATTCCTGAGACCCTTCTGATAGCATGAGATGTGATATCTCAATGCCTCTAATACCAAACCTGAGATCCTACCTCTAACATGAAATGTGATATCCAACTCTTTCCCCTTCCAAACCTGAGAGCCTTCCTATAGCATGAGATGTGATATCCATGTCCTTCCCATTCCAATCCTGAGACCCTTCCTATAGCTTGAGATGTGATATCCAACTCCTTCCCATTCCAATTCTGAGACCCTTCCTATACTATGAGACTTGAAATCTCAATGCTTCTAATACCAAACCTGAGACCCGTAATATAACATGAGATGTAATATCCAAATCCTTCCCCTTCCAAACCTTAGACCCTTCCTTTATCATGAGATGTGATATCCAACTCCTTCCCATTCCAATCCTGAGACCCTTCCGATATCATGAGATGTGATATCTCAAAGCTTCTAATATCAAACTTGAGACCCTCCCTATAGCATGAGATGTGATATCCAAGTCCTTCCCATTCCAATCCTGAGACCCTTCCTATAGCATGAGATGTGATATCTCAATGCTTATACCAAACCTGAGATCCTTCCTATAACATGAGATGTGATATCCAACTCCTTCCCATTCCAATCCTCAGACCCTTCCTATAGCATGAGATGTGATATCTCAATGCTTCTAATATCAAACTTGAGACCCTACCTATAGCATGAGATGTGATATCCAAGTCCTTCCCATTCCAATCCTGAGACACTTCCTCTAGCATGAGATGTGATATCTCAATGCTTCTAATACCAAACCTGAGACTCTTCCTATAACATGAGATGGGATATCCAACTCCTTCCCATTCCAATCCTGAGACCCTTTTGATAGCAGAGATGTGATATCTCAATGTTTATACCAAACCTGAGACCCTTCCTACGGCATGAGATGTGATATCTAACTCCTTCCCATTCCAATCCTGAGACCCTTCCTTTAGCATGAGATGTGATGTCTCAATGCTTCTAATTCCAAACCTGAGATCCTTCCTATAACATGAGATGTGATATCCAACTCCTTCCATTCCAATCCTGAGACCCTTCCTATAGTGTTAAGACGGATTTCTGAACTCTGTCCTGGTGGCGCAGAAGTTCAGAAGGCCAACCTAATTACTTGGAACAGGGTAACCTCTGGACGAGCCAGACCAATCAAGGTAGCGATCGCGGCGGTCAAGACTAGGTCTCAAGAGGGGTGAGGGTGACTGAAAGCCCGCAATGAGCACACAAAGCAAGAGCGCTTACAAACTACTCCAAACAGTTGTTATATCAAAAATATGTACACATTTATTTTAAGGCCTTTAAAACAATGACCGTAGCGAGAAAATCACAATATCACAATATTAAGCCAACACATACCATATCAACACAATATATATACAAATACGACAGTCGCAAGCGTTATATGCACGAAATGTGTAGTCCACCTGAAAGGGAAGGAAAACAGGCAGTGCGATAATGCTTTAGACTCAGTTCGCCTTCAGAGGAACCTAACTAGATGGAAGTCCGAGCCCTGCGAAGAGTGGAGCCTTGTGCTCAAAGTACCTGCACACGCTGGTGCCAACGGGCAAAAGGAGAAGCTCTTCGGAGGAAGTCAGGCAGTTCGGGTTAGTGCACAACAGAAGAAGAACAGGTTCCGCGACTCAAGCGCAGCCTCCACAGTAAGCAGAAGCAGAGCGCGAGTACGGACAAAAGGGTGCTGTTTTTACACAGCGGGGAAAAGCAATGGGCTACTGCAGGAGGGCGACCAGATCCTAGCTAAACTACTCACCGGTCCCCGATGCAAGCAGACCCAGGCTTCTCCACGTTAGTTTCAGCAGCTGGCAGGTTCAGAAGAGCCGGGAATGCCTCGTCGTCGTGTAGAGAAAAAAGACGTCCCAATCGAAGAAACCTGCACAGTTTTGTCACCACCGCAGGGCAACGGAGCAGTCGTGTGTATCCGAGCCAAATGTACACTCCTCACTTCAGACTTGGGAACGCCAAGTGTACTAAGCGTGTGAGAGTGACCAGGACTCGAAATACAACACAACCTGGCGGCGGTTACAGAGCAAGACTCCCTTGTAAGCTGGTCAGTCAACTGGATGGCCCAGAGACGCTTCCGAAGGCTTACTGGCAGGAGATGATGAAGTCGCCGAGAATAGCTGTTCCTGCTATTCCAAAGGTCGAAGCACCAGTACAGGCCTTCTGGTTCGATCAAAGGAGGAAAGGGTTTCACAGGACGACAGCAGTGCAAAGGAGTCCTTCAGCGGGTCACCAGCGATTCCTCGGTCCAGCCTCTTGGTTGCAGGATACTTGGCTCCTGTATTCCTTCGTTCCTGAGAACTCAGGAGATCGACATGGTAGTGGTGTTTCCAGCCCCCTCTTATCCACGGTTCCCTTCGCGCCAAAACGGAGGGGAGCCAATGGGAGATCCGCTCATCAACACACATACCATACGTGGACCAATCACGGACCACGGTGGTCCCAGGCATTCACACTACCCTAGACTCTCTGGCACCCAGGATGTGTATTGGGACCAGACATCCCAGCCCACACCCTGGAGGCACACAAAAGACATGTAGAAGCCCGCGAAAGCAACCACGTTTCGCGGGAAAGTACATGCCCAAATAAGGAAGGCCCCGGGTCGCTCGACCTGGGGAAGGTGAAGGGAGCAAGACGGTCAGTGGACAAGACAAAGGAGCCTCGTGGTCTGGCCATTTTGGGAGCCAGGCCACCATTTTGGGTTCAGTGCGAAAAACGCGCTCAGAACGCCAAAAGGAGCTCAAAATACACAAATCGATCGCTGCCACCATTCCAGTCCCTGAATGACTTGCACCGATCAAAATACCATCCTAAACGAGTATCTAGGGCCTGTAGAAGGCTAGAGACCCAAGAGAGCTGTAACTTAGCTTACAGTGCCCTCTTGTGTCATGTTGCACTAAAGCCGCAACATGATAAAAGAAACTACGGGAAACAGCGCTCCCCGGTACTGACTGTCTTAAGGGCATGTCAGTTTCCCCGTAAGAAAAGGAGCGAAAGCCCAGAGGAGTGCGGCAGAAGGCTGCACTTCTCTGGCAAAGTCAAGAACAAGGTGAAAAACAACAGCAAAAAGTTTAGGGGTTGCCACATGGAAGGAAAATTACCTACAATTACGAAATCTTTCCTAACACTCGCCCCTCCCAGACTATGGACAGGGGGAACTAATCCACCCCTGGATGAGTCTCTTGTTCAGGTCGGTTAAACATTCTGGACAACCCATCAGCATTGCTATGTTGGACACCTGGCCTATGCTCAATAGTGAAGTCGAAGCCTTGTAGACTTATGGACCACCTAAGCAACTTTGGATTCCCCCCCTTCATGTTCATTAGCCACTTTAACGGCTTATGGTCAGTTTGCACAGTGAAGTGGGTCCCATAGAGGTAGGGCCTCAACTTCCTTAGGGCCCACACAACAGAGAAACATTCTTTCTCTACCGTGGACCATCTGAGCTCTCTGTCCTTAAGCTGGCGACTAATAAAACCGATAGGGTGTTCCTTACCCTTCTCATCTACTTGTGATAGTACAGCTCCTATCCCAGTGTCAGAGGCATCCGTCTGCACGATAAAAGGTCTTTGATAATCCGGGGCCCTAAGGACAGGGGCCTGGCACAAGGAGTCTTTTAAGCCATTGAAGGCCTTCTCACACTCGTCAGTCCAAGTTACCTTCTTGGGTTTCTTCGGAGTTGTGAGGGCAGTCAGAGGAGCAGCTATGGTGCCATAGTCTGCCACAAAATTGCGGTAATACCCCGTGAGTCCTAAGAAGGCTCTCACTTGGGTTTGCGTAGTGGGGGTAGGCCAGTCTTGTACTGCTTGTACTTTACTGGGTAGAGGCTGTATCCTCCCTCCACCTACTTCATGTCCAAGGTAAACCACTAAGCCTTGTCCAATCTGGCATTTACTAGCCTTTATGGTCAAGTGGGCTTTCTGAAGAGCCTGGAGCACAATCCCGAGGTGTTTCACATGGTCTTCCCAGGTGGCACTGAAAACTGCTATATCGTCCAGATATGCAAGGCAGAATTCGTCCAACCCATTCAACACATGATTCACAAGCCTCTGGAAAGTGGCAGGTGCATTCTTCAACCCGAACGGCATTACCCGGAATTGGTAAAGGCCGTCTGGAGTAGAAAATGCTGTCTTCTCCTTGGCATGTTCTGCTAAAGCTATTTGCCAATAGCCAGCAGTGAGGTCAAACATGCTGAGGTACTTGGAGGCACCCAAAGTATCCACCAGCTCATCTGTTCGAGGCAAGGGGTGTGCATCTGTCTTGGTGACAGCATTCAGAGCCCTGTAATCCACGCAGAACCTCAATTCAGAAGTGCCTGCCTTTGGAACCAACACCACTAGGCTGGACCAAGGACTACTAGAGGGTTCAATCACCCCAAGGTCTAACATCTTGTTGACCTCGGTCTTAATATAAGACCGTACTTTGTCTGACATCCTGTATCCCCTACTTTTGGTAGGTACACTGTCTCCTGTGTCAATGTTATGTTTGCACCAAGGTGTCAAACCAGGCGACTGTGAAAACAGGGGGGAAAACTGCCTAAGCAAACTTTTCACCTCAGCCTGCTGATCAGAAGTCAGGTGAGGGGCCACTCGGACACCCTCAAAGGAGCTATCTGAAGGACCGCTTTGGAACAGGTCGGGAAGAGGTTCAGACTCCTCTTCCTCAACGTCTGAAGCCAGTAGCAGTGCTGCGATTTCGATTCTTGGGACGAAAGCCTTCAGCCTATTCACGTGAAACACTTTTGGAGCCTGTCCAGGCCTTCCAAGGTCCACTAAATAGTTAACCTCACCCAGGGGCTCCACCACTGTGTAAGGGCCTGACCATTTGTCCTGTAAAGCTCGAGGCCTTATGGGATTCATGATCAGGACTTGCTAACCAGGTGTAAAGTTGATGAGGGAAGCTTTCTGGTCGTACCAATGTTTCACCAGCGCTTGCCCTGCCTTCAATTGATCACTAGCCAAGCCCATCAGGAGTACCATCCGTTTTCTGAGCCCTAGCACATAATCAACTACGTTGGTAGTAACAGGGGGAGTGGGCATCTCCCATCCCTCTTTGACGATGGCTAAGGGTCCCCGTACGGGATGACCGAACAGAAGTTCGAAGGGGCTGAAGCCAACACCCTCCTGTGGTACCTCTCGGTAGGCAAACAGTAAGCATGAAACAAGAAGATCCCATTTTCTTCTCTGAGGCTCCTCCAGAGCCCCAATCATGCTCTTTAACGTCCTGTTAAAACGCCCCCCAGACCATTGGTCTGGGGGTGGTATGCAGAAGAGAACCTGTAGGTGACCCTACATTCTATCCACATAGCCTGCCTATACTTCGACATAAAGTTGCTGCCATCATCCGGCACAACTTCTTTAGGGAAGCCAACCCTAGTAAACATGCCGAGTAAAGATTCTGCAACTGGCTTGGCAGTTACAGTTGTAAATGGGACGGCCTCAGGATACCGGGTTGCATGGTCGACCAGCACCAGGATAAACCTATTGCCTGAGGATGTTTGCGGGTCAAGGGGACCAACGATGTCGATCCCTACCCTTTCAAATGGTACCCCCACAACTGGGAGCGGTACCAACGGAGCTTGGATTGTCGCGCCAACCTTACCAGACAACTGGCAGGTGGCACAACTCCTGCAGTGACTTTCTACTTGCTCCCCCATCTTGGGCCAGTAGAAGTGCATGGATAACCTTTGCTTGGTCTTCCTCATACCGAGGTGACCAGCAAGGGGAACTTCATGCGCCAACTGCAGGAGGAAGGGCCTAACAGCAAGGGGAACCACCAACCTCCTATGGTCTCCTTCTGTAGACTCTGTGGGCTCACTATACAGGAGTCCACCTTCCTGGTAAATCCTATGCATCCCAGGAGGTTCACCCTCAAGCTGGGAGCAGGCCTGTCTCCTTAGGCCTTCCAGAGATGGGCACTCACGTTGGCCTTTACTGAATTCGTCCCTATCAGGACCTCCTTCAACTAACAAGTCTTTTAGTTCAGGATGATCGTTGGGGTCAAAAACTTCAGGCATCGCCACCTCCTCGTCAGGCCCGGGCGATTGACCAACTTCCTCCACCGCAGTGGTAGGCGAGCTTGGGGGAATATTCTCTTTCCCTCGTCTTGACTTGTCGACTCCTTTCGCATTGGGTTTCCCCTTCGGCTGGGGCGGCGTATTGGACTTGGCCAATGCTGCCCGTGCTTGAGACCGTGTGTAGGGTCTTTCGGCAGTGTCTCCTACGAGCCCTAAAGCTCTGAGATCATTACCCAACAAGACCTTTCCCGGGACGTTTCTCTGAATGCTCACAGGAATCCTGACTGGTGTACCATTTAAAGTAAGATTTACAGGTATTACTGGAAACATACGGAGGGGGCCGTCAGCCAACTTAGTGGGCATCAGAGTAGCTCTGACAACTTCCTCTGAGTCTACCAAGGTAGAATCCACTACAGTGCGACTGCACCCACTATCCCTAAGAGCTGGAGTATCCACTCCATTGATCAGCACACTGTCTTTAAAGTAGTGCTGGTATTATCCGGAATCCTAGCATAAGCCTCTGCGACTTTAGGCTCCCAGGAACCCAGGGACACTAAAACTACCTCAGCCTCTATTCCACTGGGAAATGAGTCTGAGGAGAAGGATGCTCCTGTAATCTCTTCTTTCTCGTAGGAGGAGAAGGCCAGATTAGCGGAGTGGACCCCCAAAGGTCTAACCTTACAACGGGGATCCCCCTTCACGTGGTCAGTTGCTCCACAAGAAAAACAAGCCCCAGTGGGTCTGTTTACGTAGGGAGGCTTATTGTAACCAGAGTTCTGTTTCGGAGGCTGACCTCCACTACCCTGTGAGTTCTCTTGTGTCTTACCCTTGTTTTTCTTTTTGTGGCCCTTATGGGAAGAAGATTTAGCAGATTCCCCACCCTCCATATCTTTGGACTTTTTCCCTTCCTCCTGCTTACCAGGATGAGTTTTGTCCTTATGGGACACTCGATGTGACACCCATAAGTCTGCTGCAATGGCCAGCTTCTTAGGATCTATCTCCTTCGAATCGGCCAAATGCTGCTTAAGCTCCGGGGAAGAAGAAGCAAAAATGTTTTCCAGCATGACAAGATTTATCATGCCTTCGAAGGTAGAAACCTTATAACCTTCGACCCAGCCAGTTAAGTTTTTCAAGGATTCAGTGACATAAGATACCCAAGTACCACCTTCCTTTTTCTTATACTCTCGAAAACGCTTTAAATATTGGGCCGGAGTCTTCCCAAACTTTAAAATGAGAGTTTGCTTTAACATTGCGAAATCAGCTTGCTCAGCCTTCGACATTTCCATAATGGCACTACAGCCAGAATGGGGCAGTCTACTGAGCAACCACGCAATCTTATCAGCATTGTGAACTTCTTGAACTTCGCATGCATACTCAAACGCATTCAGCCAGTCCATAATGTCATTCCTTTCTTCATACACACTGAGCAGATCTTTCGGAAACCGTGGATGAGAGGAGGCCCCAGACCCATGTCCAAGACCCTTGGACCCATTTGCAACCTGAAGCTTGGCCAGTTCCAACTGGTGATCCCTGTCTTTCTGTTTTTCTGCCTGTTCGATTTTTAGTTTGGCTATGCTGAATTCAAGCTCCTGCTGCCTAAACCGCAGCTCTTGCTTCTTGAATTCAAGCATAGCATCCCCATCAACACTGGCAGAGGAAACAGACATCTCGTCCTCCCTGTCCTCGTGGTCGCGATGGATCAGTGCAGCGGCAGAACCGTCGGTTCTACCAGTGAGAGTAGCCCCACAACCTTCTGCACTGTCCTCAGAAGTTATAGCGTCAAGCTGCGCTGCTTGCCACGCCACGATTCTTTGGATAATTTCCAATTTCGTGCCTTGAGAGGAAACACCTCTCTCCGCACACATCTTCTTCAATGTTTCTGATTTGGAAGCATTTAAAGTTAACAAGGTATTTGTTTCCATACTGCTAGATAGGACTATGGCCTTTTAAAAGTTATACTACAACAATTCACTACGTGTACTGGTTGGAATAACCTGAAATGCCTTAGTTCGTGCGCAACACTGGATACCTTCAGTCGTATCCCACCGCTGTACACCAATTTGTTAAGACGGATTTCTGAACTCTGTCCTGGTGGCGCAGAAGTTCAGAAGGCCAACCTAATTACTTGGAACAGGGTAACCTCTGGACGAGCCAGACCAATCAAGGTAGCGATTGCGGCGGTCAAGACTAGGTCTCAAGAGGGGTGAGGGTGACTGAAAGCCCGCAATGAGCACACAAAGCAAGAGAGCTTACAAACTTCTCCAAACAGTTGTTATATCAAAAATATATACACATTTATTTTAAGGCCTTTAAAACAATGACCGTAGCGAGAAAATCACAATATCACAATATTAAGCCAACACATACCATATCAACACAATATATATACAAATACGACAGTCGCAAGCGTTATATGCACGAAATGTGTAGTCCACCTGAAAGGGAAGGAAAACAGGCAGTGCGATAATGCTTTAGACTCAGTTCGCCTTCAGAGGCACCTAACTAGATGGAAGTCCGAGCCCTGCGAAGAGTGGAGCCTTGTGCTCAAAGTACCTGCACACGCTGGTACCAACGGGCAAAAGGAGAAGCTCTTTGGAGGAAGTCAGGCAGTTCGGGTTAGTGCACAACAGAAGAAGAACAGGTTCCGCGACTCAAGCGCAGCCTCCACAGTAAGCAGAAGCAGAGCGCGAGTACGGACAAAAGGGTGCTGTTTTTACACAGCGGGGAAAAGCAATGGGCTACTGCAGGAGGGCGACCAGATCCTAGCTAAACTACTCACCGGTCCCCGATGCAAGCAGACCCAGGCTTCTCCACGTTAGTTTCAGCAGCTGGCAGGTTCAGAAGAGCCGGGAATGCCTCGTCGTCGTGTAGAGAAAAAAGACGTCCCAATCGAAGAAACCTGCACAGTTTTGTCACCACCGCAGGGCAACGGAGCAGCCGTGTGTATCCGAGCCAAATGTACACTCCTCACTTCAGACTTGGGAACGCCAAGTGTACTAAGGGTGTGAGAGTGACCAGGACTCGAAATACAACACAACCTGGCGGCGGTTACAGAGCAAGACTCCCTTGTAAGCTGGTCAGTCAACTGGATGGCCCAGAGACGCTTCCGAAGGCTTACTGGCAGGAGATGATGAAGTCGCCGAGAATAGCTGTTCCTGCTATTCCAAAGGTCGAAGCACCAGTACAGGCCTTCTGGTTCGATCAAAGGAGGAAAGGGTTTCACAGGACGACAGCAGTGCAAAGGAGTCCTTCAGCGGGTCACCAGCGATTCCTCGGTCCAGCCTCTTGGTTCCAGGATACTTGGCTCCTGTATTCCTTCGTTCGTGAGAACTCAGGAGATCGACATGGTAGTGGTGTTTCCAGCCCCCTCTCATCCACGGTTCCCTTCGCGCCAAAACGGAGGGGAGCCAATGGGAGATCCGCTCATCAACACACATACCATACGTGGACCAATCACGGACCACGGGGGTCCCAGGCATTCACACTACCCTAGACTCTCTGGCACCCAGGATGTGTATTGGGACCAGACATCCCAGCCCACACCCTGGAGGCACACAAAAGACATGTAGAAGCCCGCGAAAGCAACCACGTTTCGCGGGAAAGTACATGCCCAAATAAGGAAGGCCCCGGGTCGCTCGACCTGGGGAAGGTGAAGGGAGCAAGACGGTCAGTGGACAAGACAAAGGAGCCTCGTGGTCTGGCCATTTTGGGAGCCAGGCCACCATTTTGGGTTCAGTGCGAAAAACGAGCTCAGAACGCCAAAAGGAGCTCAAAATACACAAATCGATCGCTGCCACCATTCCAGTCCCTGAATGACTTGCACCGATCAAAATACCATCCTAAACGAGTATCTAGGGCCTGTAGAAGGCTAGAGACCCAAGAGAGCTGTAACTTAGCTTACAGTGCCCTCTTGTGTCATGTTGCACTAAAGCCGCAACATGATAAAAGAAACTACGGGAAACAGCGTTCCCCGGTACTGACTGTCTTAAGGGCATGTCAGTTTCCCCGTAAGAAAAGGAGCGAAAGCCCAGAGGAGTGCGGCAGAAGGCTGCACTTCTCTGGCAAAGTCAAGAACAAGGTGAAAAACAACAGCAAAAAGTTTAGGGGTTGCCACATGGAAGGAAAATTACCTACAATTACGAAATCTTTCCTAACATATAGCATGAGATGTGATATCTCAATGCTTATACCAAACCTGAGACCCTTCCTATAGCATGAGATGTGATATCCAACTCCTTCCCATTCCAATCCTGAGACCCTTCCTATAGCCTGAGATGTGATATCTCAATGCCTCTAATACCAAACCTGAGATCCTTCCTCTAACATGAAATGTGATATCCAACTCCTTCACTTTCCAAACCTGAGATCCTATCTATAGCATGAGATGTGATATCCAAGTCCTTCCCATTCCAATCCTTAGATCCTTCCTACAGCATGCAATATGATATCTCAATGATTCTAATAAAAAAACCTGAGACCCATCCTATAACATGAGATGGGATATCCAACTCCTTCCCATTCCAATCCTGAGACACTTCCGATAGCAGAGATGTGATATCTCAATGTTTATACCAAACCTGAGACCCTTCCTATAACATGAGATGTGATATCCAACTCCTTCCCGTTCCAAACCTGAGACCCTTCCTTTAGCATGAGATGTGATATCCAGCTCCTTCCCATTCCAATCCTGAGACACTTCCGATAGCACGAGATGTGATATCTCAATGCTTCTAATATCAAAACTGAGACCCTCCCTATAGCATATGTGATATCTAAGTCCTTCCCATTCCAATCCGGAGACCCTTCCTATAGCATGAGATGTGATATCTCAATGCTTCTACCAAACCTGAGACCCTTCCTTTAGCATGAGATGTGATATCCAACTCCTTCCCGTTCCAATCCTGAGACCCTTCCTATAGCATGAGATGTGATATCTCAATACTTCTAATACCAAACCTGAGATCCTTCCAAAAACATGAGATGTGATATCTCAATACTTCTAATACCAAACCTGAGATCCATCCTATAACATGAGATGTGATATCCAAATCCTTCCCCTTCCAAACCTGAGACCCTCCCTTTAGCATGAGATGTGATATCCAACTCCTTCCCATTCCAATCCTGAGACCCTTCTGATAGCAGAAGATATGATATCTCAATGCTTCTATACCAAACCTGAGATCCTTCCGATAGCATGAGATGTGATATCTCAATACTTCTAATACCAAACCTGAGATCCTTCCTATAACATGAGATGTGATATCCAAATCCTTATCTTCCAAACCTGAGACCCTCCCTTTAGCATGAGATGTGATATCCAATTCCTTCCCATTCCAATCCTGAGACTCTTCTGTTAGCATAAGATATGATATCTCAATGCTTCTATACCAAATCTGAGATCCTTCTGATAGCATGAGATGTGATATCTCAATACTTCTAATACCAAACCTGAGATCCTACCTCTAACATGAAATGTGATATCCAACTCTTTCCCCTTGCAAACCTGAGAGCCTTCCTATAGCATGAGATGTGATATCCAAGTCCTTCCCATTCCAATCCTGAGACCCTTCCTATAACATGAGATGTGATATCCAACTCCTTCCCATTCCAACCTGAGACCCTTCCTATAGCAAGAGATGGGATATCCAACTCCTTCCAAATCCAATCCCGATACCCTTCCGATAGCATGAGATGTGATATCCCAATGCTTCTACCAAACCTGAGACCCATACTATGGCATGAGATGTGATATCAAACTCCTTCCCATTCTAATCCTGAGACCCTTCCTATAGCTTGAGATGTGATATCCAACTCCTTCCCATTCCAATACTGAGACCCTTCCTATACCATGAGACTTGATATCTCAATGCTTCTAATACCAAACCTGAGACCCGTCCTATAACATGAGATGTGATATCCAAATCCTTCCCCTTCCAAACCTTAGACCCTTCCTTTATCATAAGATGTGATATCCAACTCCTTCCCATTCCAATCCTGAGACCCTTCCGATAGCAGAGATGTGATATCTCAATGCTTATACCAAAACCTGAGATCCTTCCTATAACATGAGATGTGATATCCAACTCCTTCCCATTCCAATCCTGAGACACTTCCTATAGCATGAGATGTGATATCTCACTGCTTATACCAAACCTGAGACCCTTCCTATAGCATGAGATGTGATATCCAACTCCTTCCCATTCCAATCCTGAGACCCTTCCTATAGCATGAGATGTGATATCTCAATGCTTCTAATATCAAACTTGAGACCCTCCCTATAGCATGAGATGTGATACCCAAGTCCTTCCCATTCCAATCCTGAGACACTTCCTATAGCATGAGATGTGATATCTCAATGCTTCTAATACCAAACCTGAGACTCTTCCTATAACATGAGATGGGATATCCAACTCCTTCCCATTCCAATCCTGAGACCCTTTCGATAGCATGAGATGTGATATCTCAATGTTTATACCAAACCTGAGACCCTCCCTACGGCATGAGATGTCATATACAACTCCTTCCCATTCCAATCTTGAGACCCTTCCCATATCATGAAATGTGATATCTCAATGCTTCTAATACCAAACCTGAGACCCTTCCTATAACATGAGATGGGAATATCCAACTCCTTCCCATTCCAATCCTGAGACCCTTCCGATAGCAGAGATGTGATATCTCAATGCTTATACCAAAACCTGAGATCCTTCCTATAACATGAGATGTGATATCCAACTCCTTCCCATTCCAATCCTGAGACACTTCCTATAGCATGAGATGTGATATCTCACTGCTTATACCAAACCTGAGACCCTTCCTATAGCATGAGATGTGATATCCAACTCCTTCCCATTCCAATCCTGAGACCCTTCCTATAGCATGAGATGTGATATCTCAATGCTTCTAATATCAAACTTGAGACCCTCCCTATAGCATGAGATGTGATACCCAAGTCCTTCCCATTCCAATCCTGAGACACTTCCTATAGCATGAGATGTGATATCTCAATGCTTCTAATACCAAACCTGAGACTCTTCCTATAACATGAGATGGGATATCCAACTCCTTCCCATTCCAATCCTGAGACCCTTTCGATAGCATGAGATGTGATATCTCAATGTTTATACCAAACCTGAGACCCTCCCTACGGCATGAGATGTCATATACAACTCCTTCCATTCCAATCCTGAGACCCTTCCTATAGCATGCAATATGATATCTCAATGATTTTAATAAAAAACCTGAGACCCGTCCTATAACATCAGATGGGATATCCAACTCCTTCCCATTCCAATCTTGAGACCCTTCCCATATCATGAAATGTGATATCTCAATGCTTCTAATACCAAACCTGAGACCCTTCCTATAACATGAGATGGGAATATCCAACTCCTTCCCATTCCAATCCTGAGACCCTTCCGATAGCAGAGATGTGATATCTCAATGCTTATACCAAAACCTGAGATCCTTCCTATAACATGAGATGTGATATCCAACTCCTTCCCATTCCAATCCTGAGACACTTCCTATAGCATGAGATGTGATATCTCACTGCTTATACCAAACCTGAGACCCTTCCTATAGCATGAGATGTGATATCCAACTCCTTCCCATTCCAATCCTGAGACCCTTCCTATAGCATGAGATGTGATATCTCAATGCTTCTAATATCAAACTTGAGACCCTCCCTATAGCATGAGATGTGATACCCAAGTCCTTCCCATTCCAATCCTGAGACACTTCCTATAGCATGAGATGTGATATCTCAATGCTTCTAATACCAAACCTGAGACTCTTCCTATAACATGAGATGGGATATCCAACTCCTTCCCATTCCAATCCTGAGACCCTTTCGATAGCATGAGATGTGATATCTCAATGTTTATACCAAACCTGAGACCCTCCCTACGGCATGAGATGTCATATACAACTCCTTCCATTCCAATCCTGAGACCCTTCCTATAGCATGCAATATGATATCTCAATGATTTTAATAAAAAACCTGAGACCCGTCCTATAACATCAGATGGGATATCCAACTCCTTCCCATTCCAATCCTGAGACACTTCCGATAGCAGAGATGTGATATCTCAATGTTTATACCAAACCTGAGACCCGTCCTATAACATGAGATTTGATATCCAACTCCTTCCCGTTCCAAACCTGAGACCCTTCCTTTAGCATGAGATGGGATATCCAGCTCCTTCCCATTCCAATCCTGAGACACTTCCGATAGCATGAGATGTGATATCTCAATGCTTCTAATATCAAAACTGAGACCCTCCCTATAGCATGATATGTGATATCTAAGTCCTTCCCATTCCAATCCTGAGACCCTTCCTATAGCATGAGATGTGATATCTCAATGCTTATCCTTGATTCCTGTAGTAAATTGATTTCCTTTGCAGGCCGACTCCTGTCACGAATGCCTTGTCTGCATGCATTCTCTCCTGGCCATTCTCTCACCGTGGCTATTTGCCTACCCCCTTCCTCTCTCAGTGGATGGACTTCTCCATCCTAGCCTCCTACCACTCAACTCCGCCTACTTGGAGAATTCAACATGAACCTGTATGCTTCTTGACCTGGACTTTTACGAGATCTGCAACTCTTCATGTCGCTGGCCCTACACACTGCAGGGAATACTCAGGATTTTCTGATCTCAAACCTCCCCCTCTGTAACCCTCTCAACAATCCTCTCCCGTGGTGATCAAGTTCTCATCTCCAAAGAAGGCTAACTGCCAGCTGTTCCTCGCTTCCCTGCTCCTATGAGGAGGAGCAGCTGGTAGTCAGCCTGCTCTGGAGAGGAGAATGTGATCACCAGGGGAGTGCAGCCTGTAAAGTAGAAGGGACGATGAACACAGGGCGACTGCATTAACAGATGGCAAATACACGTTCCAAAACAGTCAGGAAAGCTGATAATGCCTTGAAGATTTCAGCCGTATACATTCAGCCTGTGAACAGCAGTAGACGTTGACCCCCCCCCCTTGTATGGGAGAACAGTGGTTAAAAACTTCAGGATTCGACAACAAACGCACGGACAGTACATACATGGGAACCCATCAGAATTAGCATTTACAAAAACGCGAGGAAAGAACATTTTCTAGCTATTTTTGCTAGTTTTTAGCACTTTTCAATACGTCTAGCGGGTTACAGCTATATCTTGAATAATGGGTGTTATAAAGCATTCTGAGCACCGTGTATCTTTTGAAGCTCATTTGTTGATTTGAAGGCAGCGGGAAGAGGAGAGAAGGCAGGGAACACACGTCTAAACCAGAGAGCTGGGAAGCGAGTTGTTCTCTGCAACGCGAAACGATGCAGAGAACAAGCACAGAAAGGAAGAAGGAAAAGCGTCTAAACCAGAGAGCAGGGAAGCGAGTGTTTGCAACGCGAAACGGTGCAGAGAGCAGGGACAGAAAGGGAGAACTCCACTGAGGAACAGCTGGTAGTTAGCCTTCTTTGGAGATGAGAACTTGATCACCACGGGAGAGGATTGTTGAGAGGGTTACATAGGGGGATGTCTGAGATCAGAAAATCCTGAGTATTCCCTGCAGTGTGTAGGGCCAGAGACATGAAGAGTTGCAGATCTCGAAAAAGTCCAGGTCAGGAAGCATACAGGTTCATTTTGAATTCTCCAAGTAGGCGGAGTTGAGTGGTAGGAGGCTAGGATGGAGAAGTCCATCCACTGAGAGAGGAAGGGGGTAGGCAAATAGCCACGGTGAGAGAATGGCCAGGAAAGAGAGAATGCATGCAGACAAGGCATTCGTGAGATGAGTCGGCCTGCAAAGGAAAGCAATTTACTACAGGAATCAAGGATACTCCCCCTCAAGAACGGTTGGATCTGGGCATGGAGAGGAACTTGTCATCAGGGAGGAAAGTGTCAGAGCTCGAGACAGCGCTGGCCGTCATCCATGTCTCGGTTAGACCAAGGACATCAAGGTCGGGTTCTTCCAGGAAATGGCAGATGTCAGATGAGTGTTAACTGAGTGAGAGTTGAGAGTGGGGAGGGGTACAAATCAGTAATCCTTGCGGAGGTGTAGAAGGAGCCTGACCTAGGGCACATGAGGAAGGAGAGAGGAAAGGAAGCAGAAGAAGGGAGAGAAGACACAGCAGGAGTGCATTATCAATCCGGGAGCTAGGAGTGGTGAGGTTAGACAGGGGGGGGGTCTGAGTCTCAGGATTTCAATGGGAAGTTCGATATCACATGTCATGCTATAGGAAGAGTCTCAGGATTGGAATGGGAAGGAGTTGGATATGATATCTCTTGTTATAGGGAGGGTCTCAGGTTTGGTATTAGAAGCACTGAGATATCAAATCACATCCTATCGGAAGGGTCTCGGGTTTGGTATTGGAAGAAATGAGATTTCAAATCTCAGGCTGTGGGAATGGTCTCGGGTATGGTATTGGAAGGGGTGAAAAATCACATTTCATGCTACAGGAAGGGTCACAAGTTTGGAATGGGAAGGAGTTGGATTTCACATATACTACGGGAAGGGCCTCAGGTTTGGTATTAGAAGCATAGAGATATCACATCTCATGTTATAGGAAGGGTCTCGATTGGAATGGGAAGGAGTTGGATATCACATCTCATGTTATAGGGAGGGTCTCAGTTTTGATATTAGAAGCATTGAGATATCACATATGCTATTGGAAGGGTCTCAGTATTGGAATTGGAAGGAGTTGGATATCACATCTCATGCTATCGGAAGGGTCTCAGGATTGGAATGGGAAGTAGTTGGATTTCACGTCTCATGTTATAGGAAGGGTCTCAGGATTGGAATGGGAAGGAGTTGAATATCACATCTCATGCTAAAGGAAGGGTCATCAGGTTCGGTATAAGCATTGAGATATCACATCTCTGCTATCGGAAGGGTCTCAGGATAGGAATGGGAAGGACTTAGATTTCACATCTCATACTATAGGGAGGGTCTCAGTTTTGATATTAGAAGCATTGAGCTATCACATCTCATGCTATCGGAAGGGTCTCAGGATTGGAATGGGATGGAGTTGGATATCACATCTCAAGCTATCTCAGGATTGTAATGGGAAGGAGTTTGATATCACATATCAAGCTATAGGAAGGGTCTCAGGTTTGGAAGGGGAAGGATTTGGATCTCACATCTCAAGCTATCTCAGGATTGGAATGGGAAGGAGTTTGATATTTCATCTCAAGCTATAGGAAGGGTCTCAGGTTTGGAAAGGGAAGCATTTGGATTTCACATCTCATGTTATAGGATGGTTCTCATGTTTGGTTTTAGAAGCATTGAGATATCACATCTCATGCTATGGGAAGGGTCTCAGGTTTGGAACGGGAAGGAGTTGGATATCACATCTCATGCTAAAGGAAAGGTCTCAGGTCTGGAAGGGGAAGGATTAGGATCTCACATCTCATGTTTTAGGACGGGTCTCAGGTTTGGTATTAGAAGCATTGAAATATCACATCTCATGGTATAGGAGGGGTCCCAGGATTGGAATGGGAAGGAGTTGGATATCACATTGAATGGGAAGAAGTTTGATATCACATCTCAAGCTATAGGAAGGGCCTCAGGTTTGGAAAGGGAATGATTTGGATTTCAAATCTCATGTTATAGGATGGTTCTCATGTTTGGTTTTAGAAGCATTGAAATATCACATCTCATGCTATCGGAAGGGTCTCAGGTTTGGAATGGGAAGGAGTTTGATATCACATCTCATGTTAGAGGTAGGATCTCAGGTTTGGTATTAGAGGCATTGAGATATGACATCTCATGCCATCAGAAGGGTCTCAGGATTGGAATGGGAAGGAGTTGGATATCACATCTCATGCTAAAGGGAGGGTCTAAGGTTTGGAAGGGGAAGGATTTGGACATCACATCTCATGTTATTGGAAGGATCTGAGGTTTGGTATTAGAAGCATTGAGATATCACATCTCATGCTATCGGAAGGGTCTCAGGTTTGGTATAAGCATTGAGATATCACATCTCTGCTATCGGAAGGGTCTCAGGATTGGAATGGGAATGATTTGGATATCACATCTCATTTTATAGGAAGGGTCTCAGGTTTGGTATTAGAAGCATTGAGATATCACATCTCATGCTATAGGAAGGGTCTCAGGAATGGAATGGGAAGGACTTGGATATCACATCTCATGATAAAGGAAGGGTCTAAAGTTTGGAAGGGGAAGGATTTGGATATCACATCTCATGTTATTGGACCGGTCTCAGGTTTGGTATTAGAAGCATTGAGATATCAAGTCTCATGGTATAGGACGGGAGTTTGATATCACATCTCATGCCATGATATGGGTCTCAGGTTTTGTAGAAGCATTGGGATATCACATCTCATGCTATCGGAAGGGTATCAGGATTGGATTTGGAAGGAGTTGGATATCCCATCTCATGCTATAGGAAGGGTCTCAGGTTGGAATAGAAGGAGTTGGATATCACATCTCATGTTATAGGAAGGGTCTCAGGATTGGAATGGGAAGGACTTGGATATCACATCTCATGTTATAGGAAGGATCTCAGGTTTTGTATTAGAAGCATTGAGATATCACATCTAATGCTATAGGAAGGGTCTCAGGATTGGAATGTGAAGGATTTGGATATCACATCTCATGCTAAAGGAAGGGTCTCAGGTTTGGTATAAGCATTGAGATATCACATCTCTGCTATCGGAAGGGTCTAAGGATTGGATTGGGAAGGAATTGGATATCCCTTCTCATGCTATAGGAACGGTCTCATGTTGGAATGGGTAGGAGTTGGATATCACATCTCATGTTATAGGAAGGGTCTCAAGATTGAAATGGGAAGGATTTGGATATCACATATGTTATAGGACGTATCTCATGTTATAGGACGGGTCCCAGGTTTGGTATTAGAAGCATTAAGATATCACATCTCATGGTATAGGAAGGGTCTCAGGATTGGAATGGGAAGGAGTTGGATCTCCCTTCTCATGCTACAGGAAGGGTCTCAGGTTGGAATGGGAAGGAGTTGGATATCACATCTCGTTATAGGAAGGGTCTCAGGATTGGAATGGGAAGGAATTGGATATCACATCTCTTGCTATAGGAAGGGTCTCAGGTTTGGAAGGGGAAGGATTTGGATATCATATCTCATGTTATAGGACCGGTCCCAGGTCTGGTATTAGAAGCATTGAGATATCACATCTCATGCTATAGGAGGAGTCTCAGGATTGGAATGGGAAGGAGTTGGATATCACGTCTCATGTTATAGGAAGGGTCTCAGGATTGGAATGGGAAGGAGTTGAATATCACATCTCATGCTAAAGGAAGGGTATCAGGTTTGATAGAAGCATTGAGATATCACATCTCATGCTATAGGAAGGAACTCAGGATTGGAATGGGAAGGATTTGGATATCACATCTAATGCCATAGGAAGGGTCATCAGGTTTGGTATAAGCATTGAGATATCACATCTCTGCTATCGGAAGGGTCTCAGGATAGGAATGGGAAGGACTTAGAATTCACATCTAAGGGTATCAGGATTGGAATGGGAAGGAGTTGGATATCACATCTCATGCTAAAGGGAGGGTCTCAGGTTTGGAATGGGAAGGATTTGGATATCACATCTCATGTTATAGGAAAGACTTTAGGTTTGGTATTAGAAGCATTGAGATATCACATCTCATGCTATAGGAAGGGTCTCGGGATTGGAATGGGAAGGAGTTGGATATCACATCTCATGTTATAGGAAGGATCTCAGGTTTGGTATTAGAAGCATTGAGATATCACATCTCATGCTATAGGAAGGGTCTCAGGATTGGAATGGGAAGGAGTTAGATATCACATCTCATGCTATGGGAAGGGTCTCAGGTTTGGTATAAGCATTGAAATATCACATCTCTGCTATCGGAAGGGTCTCAGGATTGGAATGGGAGGAGCTGGATATCACATCTCATGCTAAAGGAAGGATCTCAGGTTTGGAAGGGGAAGGATTTGGATATCACATCTCATGTTATAGGACGGGTCTCAGGTTTGGTATTAGAAGCATTGTGATATCACATCTCATGCTATAGGATGTGTCTCAGGATTGGAATGGGAAGGAGTTGGATATCACATCTCATGCTATAGGAAGGGTTTCAGGTTTGGTAGAAGCATTGAGATATCACATCTCATGCTATAGGAAGAGTCTCAGGTTTGGGAAGGGAAGGATTTGGATTTCACATCTCATGTTATAGGATGGTTCTCATGTTTGGTTTTTGAAGCATTGAGATATCACATCTCATGCTATCGGAAGGGTCTCAGGTTTGGAATGGGAAGGAGTTGGATATCACATCTCATGTTATAGGAATAGTCTCAGGTTTGGTATTAGAAGCATTGGATATCACATATCATGCTATAGGAAGTGTCTCAGGATTGGAATGGGAAGGACTTGGATATCACATCTCATGCTATAGGGAGGGTCTCAAGTTTGATATTAGAAGCATTGAGATATCACATCTCATGCTATAGGAAGGGTCTCAGGATTGGAATGGGAAGGAGTTGGGTATCACATCTCATGCTATAGGAAGGGTCTCAGGATTGGTATAAGTATTGAGATATAACATCTCATGCTATAGGAAGGGTCTCAGGATTGGAATGGAAGGAGTTGGAATCACATCTCATGTTATAGGAAGGATCTCAGGTTTGGTATTAGAAGCATTGAGACATCACATCTCATGCTATAGGAAGGGTCTCAGGATTGGAATGGGAAGGAGTTGGATATCACATCTCATGCTATAGGAAGGGTCTCAGGTTTGGTATAAGCATTGAGATATCACATCTCATGCTATAGGAAGGGTCTCAGGATTGGAATGGGAAGGAGTTGTATGTGACATCTCATGCCGTAGGAAGGGTCTCAGGTTTCGTATAAGCATTGAGATATCACATCTCTGCTATCGGAAGGGTCTCAGGATTGGAATGGGAAGGAGTTGGATATCCCATCTCATGTTATAGGAAGAGTCTCAGGTTTGGTATTAGAAGCATTGGATATCACATATCATGCTATAGGAAGTGTCTCAGGATTGGAATGGGAAGGACTTGGATATCACATCTCATGCTATAGGGAGGGTCTCAAGTTTGATATTAGAAGCATTGAGATATCACATCTCATGCTATAGGAAGGGTCTCAGGATTGGAATGGGAAGGAGTTGGATATCACATCTCATGCTATAGGAAGGGTCTCAGGTTTGGTATAAGCAGTGAGATATCACATCTCATGCTATAGGAAGGGTCTCAGGATTGGAATGGGAAGGAGTTGGATATCACATCTCATGTTATAGGAAGGATCTCAGGTTTGGTAAGAGCATTGAGATATCACATCTCTGCTATCGGAAGGGTCTCAGGATTGGAATGGGAAGGAGTTGGATATTCCCATCTCATGTTATAGGAAGGGTCTCAGGTTTGGTATTAGAAGCATTGAGATATCACATCTCATGCTGTAGGAAGGGTCTCAGGATTGGAATTAGAAGGAGTTGGATATCACATCTCATGCTATAGGAAGGATCACAGGTTTGGTATTAGAAGCATTGAGATATCACATCTCATGCTATCAGAAGGGTCTCAGGATTGGAATGGGAAGGAGTTGGATATCACATCTCATGCTATAGGAAGGGTCTCAGGTTTGGAACGGGAAGGAGTTGGATATCATATCTCATGTTATAGGAAGAGTCTCAGGTTTGGTATAAGCATTGAGATATCACATCTCTGCTATCGGAGGTGTCTCAGGATTGGGATGGGAAGGAGTTGGATATCACATCTCATGCTATAGGAAGGGTATCAGGTTTGGAATGGGAAGGAGTTGGATATCACATCTCATGTTATAGGACGGGTCTCAGGTTTGGTATTAGAAGCATTGAGATATCACATCGCATGCTGTAGGAAGGATCTCAGGTTTGGAATGGGAAGGAATTGGATATCACATCTCATGTCATAGGAAGTATCTCAGGTTTGGTATTAGAAGCATTGAGATATCACATCTCATGCTATAGGAATGGTCTCAGGATTGGAATGGGTAGGAGTTGGATATTACATTATTGCTATAGGAAGGGTCTCATGTTTGGAATGGGAAGGAGTTGGATATCACCTATGCTATAGGAAGGGTCTCAGGTTTGGAACGGGAAGGAGTTGGATATCACATCTCATGCTATAGGTAGGCTCTCAGGTTTGGTATAAGCATTGAGATATCACATCTCATGCTATAGGAAGGGTCTTAGGATTGGAATGGGAAGGATTTGGATATCACATCTCATGCTATAGGAAGGGTCTCAGGTTTGGTATAAGCATGGAGATATCACTTCTCATGCTATAGGAAGTGTCTCAGGATTGGAATGGGAAGGAGTTGGATATCACATCTCATGTTATAGGAAGGATCTCAGGTTTGGTATTAGAAGCATTGAGACATCACATCTCATGCTATAGGAAGGGTCTCAGGATTGGAATGGGAAGTAGTTGGATATCACATCTCATGCTAAAGGGAGGGTCTCAGGTTTGGAAGTGGAAGGATTTGGATATTACATCTCGTGTTATAGGAATGATCTCAGGTTTGGTATTAGAAGCATTCAGATATCACATCTCATGCTATCGGAAAGATCTCAGGTTTGGTATTAGAAGCATTGAGATATCAAATCTCATGCTATAGGAAGGGTCGCAGGATTGGAATGGGAAGGAGTTCGATATCACATCTCATGCTATGGGAAGGGTCTCAGGATTGGAATGGGAAGGAGTTTTATATGACATCTCATGCCATAGGAAGGATCTCAGGTTTGGTATTAGAAGCATTGAGACATAACATCTCATGTTATAGGAAGGGTCTCAGGATTTTAATGGGAAGGAGTTGGATATCACATATCATGCTATAGGAAGGGTCTCAGGTTTGGTATAAGTATTGAGATATCACATCTCATGCTATAGGAAGGGTCTCAGGATTGGAATGGGAAGGAGTTGTATATGACATCTCATGCCACAGGAAGGGTCTCAGGTTTGGTATAAGCATTGAGATATCACATCTCTGCTATCGGAAGGGTCTCAGGATTGGAATGGGAAGGAGTTGGATATCCCATCTTACGTTATAGGAAGGGTCTCAGGTTTGGTATTAGAAGCATTGAGATATCACATCTCATGCTATAGGAAGGGTCTCAGGATTGGAATGGGAAGGACTTGGATATCACATCTCATTCTATAGGGAGGGTCTCACGTTTGGAAAGGGAAGGAGTTGGATATCACATTTCATGTTAGATGTAGGATCTCAGGTTTGGTATTAGAGGCATCGAGATATCACATCTCATGCTATCAGAAGGGTCTCAGGATTGGAATGGGAAGGAGTTGGATATCACATCTCATGCTAAAGGGAGGGTCTCAGGAATGGAAGGGGAAGGATTTGGATATCACATCTCATGCTATCGGAAGGATCTCAGGTTTGGTATTAGAGGCATTGAGATATCACATCTCATGCTAAAGGGAGGGTCTCAGATTTGCAAGGGGAAGGATTTGGATATCACATCTCTTGTTATAGGAAGGATCACAGGTTTGGTATTAGAAGCATTGAGATATCACATCTCATGCTATGGGAAGGGTCTCAGGATTGGAATGGGAAGGAGTTGGATATCGCATCTCATGCTATAGGAAGGGTCTCAGGTTTGGAACGGGAAGGAGTTAGATATCACATCTCATGTTATAGTAAGAGTCTCAGGTTTGGTATAAGCATTGAGATTTCACATCTCTGCTATCGGAGGTGTCTCAGGATTGGGATGGGAAGGAATTGGATATCACATCTCATGCTATAGGAAGGGTATCAGGTTTGGAACGGGAAGGAGTTGGATATCCCATCTCATGTTATAGGACGGGTCTCAGTTTTGATATTAGAAGCATTGAGATATCACATCACATGCTGTAGGAAGGGTCTCAGGTTTGGAATGAGAAGGATTTAGATATCACATCTCATGTCATAGGAAGGATCTCAGGTTTGGTATAAGCATTGAGATATCACATCTCTGCTATTGGAAAGGTCTCAAGATTGGAATGGGAAGGACTTGGATATCACAATTCATGTTATAGGAAGGGTCTCAGGTTTGGTATTAGAAGCATTGAGATATGACATCTCATGCTATAGGAAGGGTCTCAGGATTGGAATGGGAAGGACTTGGATATCACATCTCATGTTATAGGAAGGGTCTCAGGTTTGGTATTAGAAGCATTGAGATATCACATCTCATGCTATAGGAAGGGTCTCAGGAGTGGAATGGGAAGGAGTTGGATATCACATCTCATGATAAAGGAAGGGTCTAAGGTTTGGAAGGGGAAGGATTTGGATATCACATCTCATGTTATTGGACTGGTCTCAGGTTTGGTATTAGAAGCATTGAGATATCAAGTCTCATGGTATAGGACGGGAGTTTGATATCACATCTCATGCCATGGTATGGGTCTCAGGTTTTGTAGAAGCATTGGGATATCACATCTCATGCTATCGGAAGGATATCAGGATTAGATTTGGAAGGAGTTGGATATCCCATCTCATGCTATAGGAAGGGTCTCAGGTTGGAATGGGAAGGAGTTGGATATCACATCTCATGTTATAGGAAGGGTCTCAGGATTGGAATGGGAAGGACTTGGATATCACATCTCATGCTGTAGGAAGGCTCTCAGGTTTGGATAGGAAGGACTTGGATATCACATCTCATGCTATAGGGAGGGTCTCAAGTTTGATATTAGAAGCATTGAGATATCACATCTCATGCTATAGGAAGGGTCTCAGGATTGGAATGGGAAGGAGTTGGGTATCACATCTCATGCTATAGGAAGGGTCTCAGGATTGGTATAAGTATTGAGATATAACATCTCATGCTATAGGAAGGGTCTCAGGATTCGAATGGAAGGAGTTGGAATCACATCTCATGTTATAGGAAGGATCTCAGGTTTGGTATTAGAAGCATTGAGACATCACATCTCATGCTATAGGAAGGGTCTCAGGATTGGAATGGGAAGGAGTTGGATATCACATCTCATGCTATAGGAAGGGTCTCAGGTTTGGTATAAGCATTGAGATATCACATCTCATGCTATAGGAAGGGTCTCAGGATTGGAATGGGAAGGAGTTGTATATGACATCTCATGCCGTAGGAAGGGTCTCAGGTTTCGTATAAGCATTGAGATATCACATCTCTGCTATCGGAAGGGTCTCAGGATTGGAATGGGAAGGAGTTGGATATCCCATCTCATGTTATAGGAAGAGTCTCAGGTTTGGTATTAGAAGCATTGGATATCACATATCATGCTATAGGAAGTGTCTCAGGATTGGAATGGGAAGGACTTGGATATCACATCTCATGCTATAGGGAGGGTCTCAAGTTTGATATTAGAAGCATTGAGATATCACATCTCATGCTATAGGAAGGGTCTCAGGATTGGAATGGGAAGGAGTTGGATATCACATCTCATGCTATAGGAAGGGTCTCAGGTTTGGTATAAGCAGTGAGATATCACATCTCATGCTATAGGAAGGGTCTCAGGATTGGAATGGGAAGGAGTTGGATATCACATCTCATTTTATAGGAAGGATCTCAGGTTTGGTAAGAGCATTGAGATATCACATCTCTGCTATCGGAAGGGTCTCAGGATTGGAATGGGAAGGAGTTGGATATTCCCATCTCAAGTTATAGGAAGGGTCTCAGGTTTGGTATTAGAAGCATTGAGATATAACATCTCATGCTGTAGGAAGGGTCTCAGGATTGGAATTGGAAGGAGTTGGATATCACATCTCATGCTATAGGAAGGATCACAGGTTTGGTATTAGAAGCATTGAGATATCACATCTCATGCTATCAGAAGGGTCTCAGGATTGGAATGGGAAGGAGTTGGATATCACATCTCATGCTATAGGAAGGGTCTCAGGTTTGGAACGGGAAGGAGTTGGATATCATATCTCATGTTATAGGAAGAGTCTCAGGTTTGGTATAAGCATTGAGATATCACATCTCTGCTATCGGAGGTGTCTCAGGATTGGGATGGGAAGGAGTTGGATATCACATCTCATGCTATAGGAAGGTTATCAGGTTTGGAACGGGAAGGAGTTGGATATCACATCTCATGTTATAGGACGGGTCTCAGGTTTGGTATTAGAAGCATTGAGATATCACATCGCATGCTGTAGGAAGGATCTCAGGTTTGGAATGGGAAGGAATTGGATATCACATCTCATGTCATAGGAAGTATCTCAGGTTTGGTATTAAGAAGCATTGAGATATCACATCTCATGCTATAGGAATGGTCTCAGGATTGGAATGGGTAGGAGTTGGATATTACATTATTGCTATAGGAAGGGTCTCATGTTTGGAATGGGAAGGAGTTGGATATCACCTATGCTATAGGAAGGGTCTCAGGTTTGGAACGGGAAGGAGTTGGATATCACATCTCATGCTATAGGTAGGCTCTCAGGTTTGGTATAAGCATTGAGATATCACATCTCATGCTATAGGAAGGGTCTCAGGATTGGAATGGGAAGGATTTGGATATCACATCTCATGCTATAGGAAGGGTCTCAGGTTTGGTATAAGCATGGAGATATCACTTCTCATGCTATAGGAAGTGTCTCAGGATTGGAATGGGAAGGAGTTGGATATCACATCTCATGTTATAGGAAGGATCTCAGGTTTGGTATTAGAAGCATTGAGACATCACATCTCATGCTATAGGAAGGGTCTCAGGATTGGAATGGGAAGTAGTTGGATATCACATCTCATGCTAAAGGGAGGGTCTCAGGTTTGGAAGGGGAAGGATTTGGATATTACATCTCGTGTTATAGGAATGATCTCAGGTTTGGTATTAGAAGCATTCAGATATCACATCTCATGCTATCGGAAAGATCTCAGGTTTGGTATTAGAAGCATTGAGATATCAAATCTCATGCTATAGGAAGGGTCGCAGGATTGGAATGGGAAGGAGTTCGATATCACATCTCATGCTATGGGAAGGGTCTCAGGATTGGAATGGGAAGGAGTTTTATATGACATCTCATGCCATAGGAAGGATCTCAGGTTTGGTATTAGAAGCATTGAGACATAACATCTCATGTTATAGGAAGGGTCTCAGGATTGGAATGGGAAGGAGTTGGATATCACATATCATGCTATAGGAAGGGTCTCAGGTTTGGTATAAGTATTGAGATATCACATCTCATGCTATAGGAAGGGTCTCAGGATTGGAATGGGAAGGAGTTGTATATGACATCTCATGCCACAGGAAGGGTCTCAGGTTTGGTATAAGCATTGAGATATCACATCTCTGCTATCGGAAGGGTCTCAGGATTGGAATGGGAAGGAGTTGGATATCCCATCTTACGTTATAGGAAGGGTCTCAGGTTTGGTATTAGAAGCATTGAGATATCACATCTCATGCTATAGGAAGTGTCTCAGGATTGGAATGGGAAGGACTTGGATATCACATCTCATTCTATAGGGAGGGTCTCACGTTTGGAAAGGGAAGGAGTTGGATATCACATTTCATGTTAGATGTAGGATCTCAGGTTTGGTATTAGAGGCATTGAGATATCACATCTCATGCTATCAGAAGGGTCTCAGGATTGGAATGGGAAGGAGTTGGATATCACATCTCATGCTAAAGGGAGGGTCTCAGGAATGGAAGGGGAAGGATTTGGATATCACATCTCATGCTATCGGAAGGATCTCAGGTTTGGCATTAGAGGCATTGAGATATCACATCTCATGCTAAAGGGAGGGTCTCAGATTTGCAAGGGGAAGGATTTGGATATCACATCTCTTGTTATAGGAAGGATCACAGGTTTGGTATTAGAAGCATTGAGATATCACATCTCATGCTATGGGAAGGGTCTCAGGATTGGAATGGGAAGGAGTTGGATATCGCATCTCATGCTATAGGAAGGGTCTCAGGTTTGGAACGGGAAGGAGTTAGATATCACATCTCATGTTATAGTAAGAGTCTCAGGTTTGGTATAAGCATTGAGATTTCACATCTCTGCTATCGGAGGTGTCTCAGGATTGGGATGGGAAGGAATTGGATATCACATCTCATGCTATAGGAAGGGTATCAGGTTTGGAACGGGAAGGAGTTGGATATCCCATCTCATGTTATAGGACGGGTCTCAGTTTTGATATTAGAAGCATTGAGATATCACATCACATGCTGTAGGAAGGGTCTCAGGTTTGGAATGAGAAGGATTTAGATATCACATCTCATGTCATAGGAAGGATCTCAGGTTTGGTATAAGCATTGAGATATCACATCTCTGCTATTGGAAAGGTCTCAAGATTGGAATGGGAAGGACTTGGATATCACAATTCATGTTATAGGAAGGGTCTCAGGTTTGGTATTAGAAGCATTGAGATATGACATCTCATGCTATAGGAAGGGTCTCAGGATTGGAATGGGAAGGACTTGGATATCACATCTCATGTTATAGGAAGGGTCTCAGGTTTGGTATTAGAAGCATTGAGATATCACATCTCATGCTATAGGAAGGGTCTCAGGAGTGGAATGGGAAGGAGTTGGATATCACATCTCATGATAAAGGAAGGGTCTAAGGTTTGGAAGGGGAAGGATTTGGATATCACATCTCATGTTATTGGACTGGTCTCAGGTTTGGTATTAGAAGCATTGAGATATCAAGTCTCATGGTATAGGACGGGAGTTTGATATCACATCTCATGCCATGGTATGGGTCTCAGGTTTTGTAGAAGCATTGGGATATCACATCTCATGCTATCGGAAGGATATCAGGATTAGATTTGGAAGGAGTTGGATATCCCATCTCATGCTATAGGAAGGGTCTCAGGTTGGAATGGGAAGGAGTTGGATATCACATCTCATGTTATAGGAAGGGTCTCAGGATTGGAATGGGAAGGACTTGGATATCACATCTCATGCTGTAGGAAGGCTCTCAGGTTTGGAAAGGGAAGGAGTTGGATATCACATTTCATGTTAGAGGTAGGATCTCAGGTTTGGTATTAGAGGCATTGAGATATCACATCTCATGCTATCAGAAGGGTATCAGGATTGGAATGGGAAGGAATTGGATATCACATCTCATGCTAAAGGGAGGGTCTCAGGTTTGGTATTAGAAGCATTGAGATATCACATCTCATGCTATCGGAAGGATCTCAGGTTTGGTATTAGAAGCATTGAGATATCACATCTCATGCTATAGGAAGGGTCTCAGGATTGGAATGGGAAGGAGTTGGATATCACATCTCGTGCTATAGGAAGGGTCTCAGGTTTGGTATAAGCATTGAGATATCACATCTCTGCTATCGGAAGGGTCTCAGGATTGGAATGGGAAGGACTTAGATATCACATCTCATGCTATAGGGAGGGTCTCAGTATTGATATTAGAAGCATTGAGATATCACATCTCATGCTATCGGAAGGGTCTCAGGATTGGAATGAAGGAGCTGGATATCACATCTCATGCTAAAACCTGATATACCCTTCCTATAAAATGAGATGGGAATATCCAACTCCTTCCCATTCCAATCGTGAGACCCTTCCGATAGCAGAGATGTGATATGTCAATGCTTATTCCAAACCTGAGATCCTTCCTATAACATGAGGTGTGATATCCAACTCCTTCCCATTCCAATCCTGAGACACTTCCTATAGCATGAGATGTGATATCTCACTGCTTATACCAAACCTGATACCCTTCCTATAGCATGAGATGTGATATCCAACTCCTTCCCATTCCAATCATGAGACCCTTCCAAAAGCAGAGATGTGATATCTCAATGCTTATACCAAACCTGAGACCCTTCCTATGGCATGAGATGTCATATACATATCCTTCCCATTCCAATCCTGAGACCCTTCCTATAGCATGAGATGTGATATCCAACTCCTTCCCATTCCAATCCTGAGACCCTTCCTATAGCATGAGATGTGATATCTCAATGCCTCTAATACCAAACCTGAGATCCTTCCTCTAACATGAAATGTGATATCCAACACCTTCCCTTTCCAAACCTGAGAGCCTACCTATAGCTTGAGATGTGATATCCAAGTCCTTCCCATTCCAATCCTTAGACCCTTCCTACAGCATGCAATATGATATCTCAATGATTCTAATAACAAACCTGAGACCCGTCCTATAACATGAGATGGGATATCCAACTCCTTCCCATTCCAATCCTGAGACACCTCCGATAGCAGAGATGTGATATCTCAATGCTTATACCAAACCTGAGACCCTTCCTATAACATGAGATGTGATATCCAACACCTTCCAAATCCAATCCTGATACCCTTCCGATAGCATGAGATGTGATATCCCAATGCTTCTACCAAACCTGAGACCCATACTATGGCATGAGATGTGATATCAAACTCCTTCCCATTCCAATCCTGAGACCCTTCCTATAGCTTGAGATGTGATATCCAACTCCTTCCCATTCCAATTCTGAGACCCTTCCTATACCATGAGACTTGATATCTCTATGCTTCTAATACCAAACCTGAGACCCATCCTATAACATGAGATGTGATATCCAAATCCTTCCCCTTCCAAACCTTAGACCCTTCCTTTATCATGAAATGTGATATCCAACTCCTTCCCATTCCAATCCTGAGACCCTTCCGATATCATGAGATGTGATATCTCAATGCTTCTAATATCAAACTTGAGACCCTCCCTATAGCATGAGATGTGATATCCAAGTCCTTCCCATTCCAATCCTGAGACCCTTCCTATAACATAAGATGGGAATATCCAACTCCTTCCCATTCCAATCCTGAGACCCTTCCGAAAACAGAGATGTGATATCTCAATGCTTATACCAAACCTGAGATCCTTCCTTTAACATGAGATGTAATATCCAACTTCTTCCCATTCCAATCCTGAGACACTTCCTATAGCATGAGATGTGATATCTCACTGCTTATACCAAACCTGAGACCCTTCCGATAGCATGAGATGTGATATCCAACTCCTTCCCATTCCAATCCTGAGACCCTTCCTATAGCATGAGATGAGATATCTCAATGCTTCTAATACCAAACCTGAGACTCTTCCTATAACATGAGATGGGATATCCAACTCCTTCCCATTCCAATCCTGAGACCCTTCCGATAGTAGGGATGTGATATCTCACTGCTTATACCAAACCTGAGACCCTTCCTATAGCATGAGATGTAATATCCAACTCCTTCCCATTCCAATCCTGAGACCCTTCCTATAGCATGAGATGTGATATCTCAATGCTTATACCAAACCTGAGACCCTTCATATAGCATGAGATGTGAAATCCAACTCTTTCCCATTACAATCCTGAGACCCTTCCTATAGCATGAGATGTGATGTCTCAATGCTTCTAATACCAAACCTGAGATCCTTCCTATAACATGAGATGTGATATCCAACTCCTTCCATTCCAATCCTGAGACCCTTCCTATAGCATGAGATGTGATATCTCAATGCTTCTAATATCAAACTTGAGACCCTCCCTATAGCATGAGATGTGATATCCAAGTCCTTCCCATTCCAATCCTGAGACACTTCCTATAGCATGAGATGTGATATCTCAATGCTTCTAATACCAAACCTGAGACTCTTCCTATAACATGAGATGGGATATCCAACTCCTTCCCATTCCAATCCTGAGACCCTTCCAAAAGCAGAGATGTGATATCTCAATGCTTATACCAAACCTGAGACCCTTCCTATGGCATGAGATGTCATATACATATCCTTCCCATTCCAATCCTGAGACCCTTCCTATAGCATGAGATGTGATATCTCAATGCTTATACCAAACCTGAGACCCTTCCTATAGCATGAGATGTGATATCCAAGTCCTTCCCATTCCAATCCTTAGACCCGTCCTATAGCATGCAATATGATATCTCAATGAATCTAATACCAAACCTGAGACTCTTCCTATAACATGAGATGGGATATCCAACTCCTTCCCATTCCAATCCTGAGACCCTTCCAAAAGCAGAGATGTGATATCTCAATGCTTATACCAAACCTGAGACTCTTCCTATGGCATGAGATGTCATATAAATATCCTTCCCATTCCAATCCTGAGACCCTTCCTATTGCATGAGATGTGATATTTCAATGCTTATACCAAACCTGAGACCCTTCCTATAGCATGAGATGTGATATCCAAGTCCTTTCCATTCCAATCCTTAGACCCTTCCTATACCATGCAATATGATATCTCAATGATTCTAATAACAAACCTGAGACCCGTCCTATAACATGAGATGGGATATCCAACTTCTTCCCATTCCAATCCTGAGACCCTTCCGATAGCAGAGATGTGATATCTCAATGCTTATACCAAACCTGAGACCCTTCCTACGGCATGAGATGTCATATACAACTCCTTCCCATTCCAATCCTGAGACCCTTCCCATAGCATGAGATGTGATATCTCAATGCTTATACCAAACCTGAGACCCTTCATATAGCATGAGATGTGATATCCAACTCCTTCCCATTACAATCCTGAGTCCCTTCCTATAGCATGAGATGTGATGTCTCAATGCTTCTAATACCAAACCTGAGATCCTTCCTATAACATGAGATGTGATATCCAACTCCTTCCATTCCAATCCTGAGACCCTTCCTATAGCATGAGATGTGATATCTCAATGCTTCTAATATCAAACTTGAGACCCTCCCTATAGCATGAGATGTGATATCCAATTCCTTCCCATTCCAATCCTGAGACACTTCCTATAGCATGAGATGTGATATCTCAATGCTTCTAATACCAAACCTGAGACTCTTCCTATAACATGAGATGGGATATCCAACTCCTTCCCATTCCAATCCTGAGACCCTTCCAAAAGCAGAGATGTGATATCTCAATGCTTATACCAAACCTGAGACCCTTCTTATGTCATGAGATGTCATATACATATCCTTCCCATTCCAATCCTGAGACCCTTCCTATAGCATGAGATGTGATATATCAATGCTTATACCAAACCTGAGACCCTTCCTATAGCATGAGATGTGATATCCAACTCCTTCCCATTCCAATCCTGAGACCCTTCCTATAGCATGAGATGTGATATCTCAATGCCTCTAATACCAAACCTGAGACCCTTCCTATAACATGAGATGTGATATCCAACTCCTTCCCATTCCAAACCTGAGACCCTTCCTGTAGCATATGTGATATCCAACTCCTTCCAATTCCAAACATGAGACCCTTCCCATAGCAAGAATGTAATATCCAACTCCTTCCCATTCCAATCCTGAGACCATACCTATAGCATGAGATGTGATATCTCAATGCTTCTAATACCAAACCTGAGATCCTTCCTATGACATGAGATGTGATATCCAATTCCTTCCCATTCCAAACCTGAGACCCTTCCTACAGCATGCGATGTGATATCTCAATGCTTCTAATACCAAACCTGAGACCAGTCCTATAACATGAGATGGGATATCCAACTCCTTCCCGTTCCAATCCTGAGACACTTCCGATTGCAGAGATGCGATATCTCAATGCTTATACCAAACCTGAGACTCTTCCTATAACATGAGATGTGATATCCAACTCCTTCCCGTTCCAAACCTGAGACCCTTCCTATAGCATGAGATGTGATATCCAACTCCTTCCCATTCCAATCCTGAGACCCTTCCGATAGCATGAGATGTGATATCTCAATGCCTCTAATACCAAACCTGAGATCCTTCCTATAACATGTGATGTGATATTCAATTCCTTCCCCTTCCAAACCTGAGACCCTACCTTTAGCATGATATGTGATATCCAACTCCTTCCCATTCCAATCCTGAGACCCTTATGATAGCATGAGATGTGATATCTCAATGCCTCTAATACCAAACCTGAGATACTTCCGATAGCATGAGATGTGATATCTCAATGCTTCTAATACCAAACCTGAGATCCTTCCTATAACATGAGATGTGATATCCAACTCCTTCCCATTCCAATCCTGAGACCCTTCTGATAGCATGAGATGTGATATCTCAATGCCTCTAATACCAAACCTGAGATCCTACCTCTAGCATGAAATGTGATATCCAACTCCTTCCCTTTCCAAACCTGAGAGCCTACCTATAGCATGAGATGTGATATTCAAGTCCTTCCCATTCCAATCCTTAGACCCTTCCTACAGCATGCAATATGATATCTCAATGATTCTAATAACAAACCTGAGACCCGTCCTATAGCATGAGATATGATATCCAAGTCCTTCCCATTCCAATCCTAAGACCCTTCCTATAACATGAAATGTGATATCCAACTCCTTCCCATTCCAACCTGAGACCCTTCCTATAGCATGAGATGGGATATCCAACTTCTTCCAAATCCAATACTGATACCTTTCCGATAGCATGAGATGTGATATCCCAATGCTTCTACCAAACCTGAGACCCATACTATGGCATGATATGTGATATCAAACTCCTTCCCATTCCAATCCTGAGACCCTTCCTATAGCTTGAGGTGTGATATCCTACTCCTTCCCATTCCAATTCTGAGACCCTTCTTATACCATGAGACTTGATATCTCAATGCTTCTAATACCAAACCTGAGACCCGTCCTATAACATGAGATGTGATATCCAAATCCTTCCCCTTCCAAACCTTAGACCCTTCCTTTATCATGAGATGTGATATCCAACTCCTTCCCATTCCAATCCTGAGACCCTTCCGATATCATGAGATGTGATATCTCAAAGCTTCTAATATCAAACTTGAGACCCTCCCTATAGCATGAGATGTGACATCCAAGTCCTTCCCATTCCAATCCTGAGACCCTTCCTATAGCATGAGATGTGATATCTCTATGCTTCTAATACCAAACCTGAGACCCTTCCTATAACATGAGATGGGAATATCCAAATCCTTCCCATTCCAATCCTGAGACCCTTCCGATAGCAGAGATGTGATATCTCTCTGCTTATACCAAACCTGAGACCCTTCCCATAGCATGAGATGTGATATCCAACTCCTTCCCATTCCAATCCTCAGACCCTTCCTATAGCATGAGATGTGATATCTCAATGCTTCTAATATCAAACTTGAGACCCTACCTATAGCATGAGATGTGATATCCAAGTCCTTCCCATTCCAATCCTGAGACACTTCCTATAGCATGAGATGTGATATCTCAATGCTTCTAATACCAAACCTGAGACTCTTCCTATAACATGAGATGGGATATCCAACTCCTTCCCATTCCAATCCTGAGACCCTTTCGATAGCAGAGATGTGATATCTCAATGTTTATACCAAACCTGAGACCCTTCCTACGGCATGAGATGTCATATTCAACTCCTTCCCATTCCAATCCTGAGACCCTTCCTATAGCATGAGATATGATATCTCAATACTTCTAATACCAAACGTGAGATCCTTCCGATAACATGAGATGTGATATCCAAATCCTTCCCCTTCCAAACCTGAGACCCTCCCTTTAGCATGAGATGTGATATCCAACTCCTTCCTATTCCAATCCTGAGACTCTTCTGATAGCATGAGATGTGATATCTCAATGCTTCTAATACCAAACCTGAGATCCTTCCGATAGCATGAGATGTGATATCTCAATGCTTCTAATACCAAACCTGAGATCCTTCCTACAACATGAGATGTGATATCCAAATCCTTCCCCTTCCAAACCTGAGACCCTCCCTTCAGCATGAGATGTGATATCCAACTCCTTCCCTTTCCATTCCTGAGACCCTTCTGATAGCATGAGATGTGATATCTCAATGCCTCTAATACCAAACCTGAGATCCTACCTCTAACATGAAATGTGATATCCAACTCTTTCCCCTTCCAGACCTGAGAGCCTTCCTATAGCATGAGATGTGATATCCAAGTCCTTCCCATTCCAATCCTGAGACCCTTCCTATAGCTTGAGATGTGATATCCAACTCCTTCCCATTCCAATTCTGAGACCCTTCCTATACTCTGAGACTTGATATCTCAATGCTTCTAATACCAAACCTGAGACCCGTAATATAACATGAGATGTGATATCCAAATCCTTCCCCTTCCAAACCTTAGACCCTTCCTTTATCATGAGATGTGATATCCAACTCCTTCCCATTCCAATCCTGAGACCCTTCCGATATCATGAGATGTGATATCTCAAAGCTTCTAATATCAAACTTGAGACCCTCCCTATAGCATGAGATTTGATATCCAAGTCCTTCCCATTCCAATCCCGAGACCCTTCCTATAGCATGAGATGTGATATCTCAATGCTTCTAATACCAAACCTGAGACCCTTCCTATAACATGAGATGGGAATATCCAAATCCTTCCCATTCCAACCCTGAGACCCTTCCGATAGCAGAGATGTGATATCTCACTGCTTATACCAAACCTGAGACCCTTCCCATAGCATGAGATGTGATATCCAACTCCTTCCCATTCCAATCCTCAGACCCTTCCTATAGCATGAGATGTGATATCTCAATGCTTCTAATATCAAACTTGAGACCCTACCTATAGCATGAGATATGATATCCAAGTCCTTCCCATTCCAATCCTGAGACACTTCCTATAGCTTGAGGTGTGATATCCTACTCCTTCCCATTCCAATTCTGAGACCCTTCTTATACCATGAGACTTGATATCTCAATGCTTCTAATACCAAACCTGAGACCCGTCCTATAACATGAGATGTGATATCCAAATCCTTCCCCTTCCAAACCTTAGACCCTTCCTTTATCATGAGATGTGATATCCAACTCCTTCCCATTCCAATCCTGAGACCCTTCCGATATCATGAGATGTGATATCTCAAAGCTTCTAATATCAAACTTGAGACCCTCCCTATAGCATGAGATGTGACATCCAAGTCCTTCCCATTCCAATCCTGAGACCCTTCCTATAGCATGAGATGTGATATCTCTATGCTTCTAATACCAAACCTGAGACCCTTCCTATAACATGAGATGGGAATATCCAAATCCTTCCCATTCCAATCCTGAGACCCTTCCGATAGCAGAGATGTGATATCTCACTGCTTATACCAAACCTGAGACCCTTCCCATAGCATGAGATGTGATATCCAACTCCTTCCCATTCCAATCCTCAGACCCTTCCTATAGCATGAGATGTGATATCTCAATGCTTCTAATATCAAACTTGAGACCCTACCTATAGCATGAGATGTGATATCCAAGTCCTTCCCATTCCAATCCTGAGACACTTCCTATAGCATGAGATGTGATATCTCAATGCTTCTAATACCAAACCTGAGACTCTTACTATAACATGAGATGGGATATCCAACTCCTTCCCATTCCAATCCTGAGACCCTTTCGATAGCAGAGATGTGATATCTCAATGTTTATACCAAACCTGAGACCCTTCCTACGGCATGAGATGTCATATTCAACTCCTTCCCATTCCAATCCTGAGACCCTTCCGATAGCATGAGATATGATATCTCAATACTTCTAATACCAAACGTGAGATCCTTCCGATAACATGAGATGTGATATCCAAATCCTTCCCCTTCCAAACCTGAGACCCTCCCTTTAGCATGAGATGTGATATCCAACTCCTTCCTATTCCAATCCTGAGACTCTTCTGATAGCATGAGATGTGATATCTCAATGCCTCTAATACCAAACCTGAGATCCTACCTCTAACATGAAATGTGATATCCAACTCTTTCCCCTTCCAGACCTGAGAGCCTTCCTATAGCATGAGATGTGATATCCAACTCCTTCCCATTCCATTCCTGAGACCCTTCTGATAGCATGAGATGTGATATCTCAATGCCTCTAATACCAAACCTGAGATCCTACCTCTAACATGAAATGTGATATCCAACTCTTTCCCCTTCCAGACCTGAGAGCCTTCCTATAGCATGAGATGTGATATCCAAGTCCTTCCCATTCCAATCCTGAGACCCTTCCTATAGCTTGAGATGTGATATCCAACTCCTTCCCATTCGAATTCTGAGACCCTTCCTATACTCTGAGACTTGATATCTCAATGCTTCTAATACCAAACCTGAGACCCGTAATATAACATGAGATGTGATATCCAAATCCTTCCCCTTCCAAACCTTAGACCCTTCCTTTATCATGAGATGTGATATCCAACTCCTTCCCATTCCAATCCTGAGACCCTTCCGATATCATGAGATGTGATATCTCAAAGCTTCTAATATCAAACTTGAGACCCTCCCTATAGCATGAGATGTGATATCCAAGTCCTTCCCATTCCAATCCTGAGACCCTTCCTATAGCATGAGATGTAATATCTCAATGCTTCTAATACCAAACCTGAGACCCTTCCTATAACATGAGATGGGAATATCCAAATCCTTCCCATTCCAACCCTGAGACCCTTCCGATAGCAGAGATGTGATATCTCACTGCTTATACCAAACCTGAGACCCTTCCCATAGCATGAGATGTGATATCCAACTCCTTCCCATTCCAATCCTCAGACCCTTCCTATAGCATGAGATGTGATATCTCAATGCTTCTAATATCAAACTTGAGACCCTACCTATAGCATGAGATGTGATATCCAAGTCCTTCCCATTCCAATCCTGAGACACTTCCTATAGCATGAGATGTGATATCTCAATGCTTCTAATACCAAACCTGAGACTCTTCCTATAACATGAGATGGGATATCCAACTCCTTCCCATTCCAATCCTGAGACCCTTTCGATAGCAGAGATGTGATATCTCAATGTTTATACCAAACCTGAGACCCTTCCTACGGCATGAGATGTCATATTCAACTCCTTCCCATTCCAATCCTGAGACCCTTCCTATAGCATGAGATGTGATATCCAACTCCTTCCCATTCCAATCCTGAGACCCTTCCTATAGCATGAGATGTGATGTCTCAATGCTTCTAATACCAAACCTGAGATCCTTCCTATAACATGAGATGTGATATCCAACTCCTTCCATTCCAATCCTGAGACCCTTCCTATAGCATGAGATGTGATATCTCAATGCTTATACCAAACCTGAGACCCTTCCTATAGCATGAGATGTGATATCCAACTCCTTCCCATTCCAATCCTGAGACCCTTCCTATAGCCTGAGATGTGATATCTCAATGCCTCTAATACCAAACCTGAGATCCTTCCTCTAACATGAAATGTGATATCCAACTCCTTCACTTTCCAAACCTGAGAGCCTATCTATAGCATGAGATGTGATATCCAAGTCCTTCCCATTCCAAACCTTAGACCCTTCCTACAGCATGCAATATGATATCTCAATGATTCTAATAAAAAACCTGAGACCCGTCCTATAACATGAGATGGGATATCCAACTCCTTCCCATTCCAATCCTGAGACACTTCCGATAGCAGAGATGTGATATCTCAATGTTTATACCAAACCTGAGACCCTTCCTATAACATGAGATGTGATATCCAACTCCTTCCCGTTCCAAACCTGAGACCCTTCCTTTAGCATGAGATGTGATATCCAGCTCCTTCCCATTCCAATCCTGAGACACTTCCGATAGCATGAGATGTGATATCTCAATGCTTCTAATATCAAAACTGAGACCCTCCCTATAGCATGATATGTGATATCTAAGTCCTTCCCATTCCAATCCTGAGACCCTCCCTATAGCATGAGATGTGATATCCAACTCCTTCCCATTCCAATCCTGAGACTCTTCTGATAGCATGAGATGTGATATCTCAATGCTTCTAATACCAAACTTGAGATCCTTCTGATAGCATGAGATGTGATATCCAAATCCTTCCCCTTCCAAACCTGAGACCCTCCCTTTAGCATGAGATGTGATATCCAACTCCTTCCTATTCCAATCCTGAGACTCTTCTGATAGCATGAGATGTGATATCTCAATGCTTCTAATACCAAACCTGAGATCCTTCCGATAGCATGAGATGTGATATCTCAATGCTTCTAATACCAAACCTGAGATCCTTCCTATAACATGAAATGTGATATCCAAATCCTTCCCCTTCCAAACCTGAGACCCTCCCTTTAGCATGAGATGTGATATCCAACTCCTTCCCATTCCATTCCTGAGACCCTTCTGATAGCATGAGATGTGATATCTCAATGCCTCTAATACCAAACCTGAGATCCTACCTCTAACATGAAATGTGATATCCAACTCTTTCCCCTTCCAAACCTGAGAGCCTTCCTATAGCATGAGATGTGATATCCAAGTCCTTCCCATTCCAATCCTGAGACCCTTCCTATAGCTTGAGATGTGATATCCAACTTCTTCCCATTCCAATTCTGAGACCCTTCCTATACTATGAGACTTGATATCTCAATGCTTCTAATACCAAACCTGAGACCCGTAATATAACATGAGATGTGATATCCAAATCCTTCCCCTTCCAAACCTTAGACCCTTCCTTTATCATGAGATGTGATATCCAACTCCTTCCCATTCCAATCCTGAGACCCTTCCGATATCATGAGATGTGATATCTCAAAGCTTCTAATACCAAACCTGAGACCCTTCCCATAGCATGAGATGTGATATCCAACTCCTTCCCATTCCAATCCTCAGACCCTTCCTATAGCATGAGATGTGATATCTCAATGCTTCTAATATCAAACTTGAGACCCTACCTATAGCATGAGATGTGATATCCAAGTCCTTCCCATTCCAATCCTGAGACACTTCCTATAGCATGAGATGTGATATCTCAATGCTTCTAATACCAAACCTGAGACTCTTCCTATAACATGAGATGGGATATCCAACTCCTTCCCATTCCAATCCTGAGACCCTTTCGATAGCAGAGATGTGATATCTCAATGTTTATACCAAACCTGAGACCCTTCCTACGGCATGAGATGTCATATTCAACTCCTTCCCATTCCAATCCTGAGACCCTTCCTATAGCATGAGATGTGATATCCAACTCCTTCCCATTCCAATCCTGAGACCCTTCCTATAGCATGAGATGTGATGTCTCAATGCTTCTAATACCAAACCTGAGATCCTTCCTATAACATGAGATGTGATATCCAACTCCTTCCATTCCAATCCTGAGACCCTTCCTATAGCATGAGATGTGATATCTCAATGCTTATACCAAACCTGAGACCCTTCCTATAGCATGAGATGTGATATCCAACTCCTTCCCATTCCAATCCTGAGACCCTTCCTATAGCCTGAGATGTGATATCTCAATGCCTCTAATACCAAACCTGAGATCCTTCCTCTAACATGAAATGTGATATCCAACTCCTTCACTTTCCAAACCTGAGAGCCTATCTATAGCATGAGATGTGATATCCAAGTCCTTCCCATTCCAATCCTTAGACCCTTCCTACAGCATGCAATATGATATCTCAATGATTCTAATAAAAAACCTGAGACCCGTCCTATAACATGAGATGGGATATCCAACTCCTTCCCATTCCAATCCTGAGACACTTCCGATAGCAGAGATGTGATATCTCAATGTTTATACCAAACCTGAGACCCTTCCTATAACATGAGATGTGATATCCAACTCCTTCCCGTTCCAAACCTGAGACCCTTCCTTTAGCATGAGATGTGATATCCAGCTCCTTCCCATTCCAATCCTGAGACCCTTCCGATATCATGAGATGTGATATCTCAAAGCTTCTAATATCAAACTTGAGACCCTCCCTATAGCATGAGATGTGATATCCAAGTCCTTCCCATTCCAATCCTGAGACCCTTCCTATAGCATGAGATGTGATATCTCAATGCTTCTAATACCAAACCTGAGACCCTTCCTATAACATGAGATGGGAATATCCAACTCCTTCCCATTCCAATCCTGAGACCCTTCCGATAGCAGAGATGTGATATCTCAATGCTTATACCAAACCTGAGATCCTTCCTATAACATGAGATGTGATATCCAACTCCTTCCCATTCCAATCCTGAGACACTTCCTATAGCATGAGATGTGATATCTCACTGCTTATACCAAACCTGAGACCCTTCCCATAGCATGAGATGTGATATCCAACTCCTTCCCATTCCAATCCTCAGACCCTTCCTATAGCATGAGATGTGATATCTCAATGCTTCTAATATCAAACTTGAGACCCTACCTATAGCATGAGATGTGATATCCAAGTCCTTCCCATTCCAATCCTGAGACACTTCCTATAGCATGAGATGTGATATCTCAATGCTTCTAATACCAAACCTGAGACTCTTCCTATAACATGAGATGGGATATCCAACTCCTTCCCATTCCAATCCTGAGACCCTTTTGATAGCAGAGATGTGATATCTCAATGTTTATACCAAACCTGAGACTCTTCCTACGGCATGAGATGTCATATTCAACTCCTTCCCATTCCAATCCTGAGACCCTTCCTATAGCATGAGATGTGATATCCAACTCCTTCCCATTCCAATCCTGAGACCCTTCCTATAGCATGAGATGTGATGTCTCAATGCTTCTAATACCAAACCTGAGATCCTTCCTATAACATGAGATGTGATATCCAACTCCTTCCATTCCAATCCTGAGACCCTTCCTATAGCATGAGATGTGATATCTCAATGCTTATACCAAACCTGAGACCCTTCCTATAGCATGAGATGTGATATCCAACTCCTTCCCATTCCAATCCTGAGACCCTTCCTATAGCCTGAGATGTGATATCTCAATGCCTCTAATACCAAACCTGAGATCCTTCCTCTAACATGAAATGTGATATCCAACTCCTTCACTTTCCAAACCTGAGAGCCTATCTACAGCATGAGATGTGATATCCAAGTCCTTCCCATTCCAATCCTTAGACCCTTCCTACAGCATGCAATATGATATCTCAATGATTCTAATAAAAAACCTGAGACCCGTCCTATAACATGAGATGAGATATCCAACTCCTTCCCATTCCAATCCTGAGACACTTCCGATAGCAGAGATGTGATATCTCAATGTTTATACCAAACCTGAGACCCTTCCTATAACATGAGATGTAATATCCAAATCCTTCACATTCCAATCCGGAGACCCTTCCGATAGCAGAGATGTGATATCTCAATGCTTATACCAAACATGAGACCCTTCCTATAGCATGAGATGTGATATCCAACTCCTTCCCATTCCAATCCTGAGACCCTTCCTATAGCATGATATGTGAAATCTCAATGCTTCTATCAAAACTGAGACCCTTCCTTTAGCATGAGATGTGATATCCAACTCCTTCCCATTCCAATCCTGAGACCAGTCCTATAGCATGAGATGTGATATCTCAATGCTTCTAATACCAAACCTGAGATCCTTCCTATAACATGAGATGTGATATCCAACTCCTTCCCATTCCAATCCTGAGACCCTTCCTATAGCATGAGATGTGATATCTCAATGCTTCTAATACCAAACCTGAGATCCTTCCGATAGCATGAGATGTGATATCTCAATGCTTCTAATACCAAACCTGAGATCCTTCCTATAACATGAGATGTTATATCCAAATCCTTCCCCTTCCGAACCTGAGACCCTCCCTTTAGCATGAGATGTGATATCCAACTCCTTCCCATTCCAATCCTGATACCCTTCTGATAGCATGAGATGTGATATCTCAATGCCTCTAATACCAAACCTGAGATCATACCTCTAACATGAAATGTGATATCCAACTCCTTCCCTTTCCACACCTGAGAGCCTTCCTACAGCATGAGATGTGATATCCAAGTCCTTCCCATTCCAATCCTGAGACCCTTCCTATAACATGAGATGTCATATCCAACTCCTTCCCATTCCAACCTGAGACCCTTCCTATAGCATGAGATGGGATATCCAACTCCTTCTTATGCCAAACCTGAGACCCTTCCTATGGCATGATATGTGATATCCAACTCCTTGCCATTCAAATCCTGAGACCCTTCCTATAGCATGAGAAGGGATATCCAACTCCTTCACAATCCAATCCTGAGACCCTTCCGATAGCAGAGATGTGATATCTCAACGCTTCTACCAAACCTGAGACCCTTCCTATAACATGAGATGTGATATCCAATTCCTTCCCATTCCAAGCCTGAGACCCTTCCTATTGGATGAGATGTGATATCCAACTCCTTCCCATTCCAACCCTGAGACCCTTCCTATACCATGAGATGTGATATCTCAATGCTTCTTATACCAAACCTGGGTCCCGTCCTATAACATGAGATATGATATCCAAATCCTTCCCCTTCCAAACCTGAGACCCTTCCTTTAGCATGAGATGTGATATCCAAATACTTCCCATTCCAATGCTAAAACCCTTCCTATAGCATGAGATGTGATATCTCAATGTTTCTAATAAAAAACCTGAAACCCTTCATATAGCAAGAGATGCGATATCCAAATCCTTCTCATTCCAATCCTGAGACCCTTCCTATAACATGAGATGTGATATCCAACTCCTTCCCATTCCAACCTGAGACCCTTCCTATAGCATGAGAAGGGATATCCAACTCCTTCCAATCCAATCCTGAGACCCTTCCGATAGCAGAGATGTGATATCTCAATGCTTATACCAAACCTGAGACCCTTCCTATGGCATGAGATGTGATATCCAACTCCTTGCCATTCAAATCCTGAGACCCTCCCTATAACAAGAGATGTCATATCCAACTCCTTCCCATTCCAAACCTGAGACCCTTCCTTTAGCATGAGATGTAATATCCAAATCCTTCACATTCCAATCCGGAGACCCTTCCTATAGCATGAGATGTGATATCTCAATGCTTCAAAAACCAAACATGAGAACCGTCCTATAACATGAGATGTGAAATCCAAATCCTTCCCTTCCCAAACCTGAGACTCTTCCTATAGCATGAGATGTGATATCTCAATGCTTCTACCAAACCTAAAACCCTTCCTATAGCATGAGATGTGATATCCAACTCCTTCCCATTCCAATCCTGAGACCCTTCCTATAGCATGAGATGTGATATCTCAATGCTTCAAAAACCAAACATGAGAACCGTCCTATAACATGAGATGTGAAATCCAAATCCTTCCCTTCCCAAACCTGAGACTCTTCCTATAGCATGAGATGTGATATCTCAATGCTTCTACCAAACCTAAAACCCTTCCTATAGCATGAGATGTGATATCCAACTCCTTCCCATTCCAATCCTGAGACCCTTCCCATAGCATGAGATGTGATATCTCAATGCTTATACCAAACCTGAGACCCTTCATATAGCATGAGATGTGATATCCAACTCCTTCCCATTACAATCCTGAGTCCCTTCCTATAGCATGAGATGTGATGTCTCAATGCTTCTAATACCAAACCTGAGATCCTTCCTATAACATGAGATGTGATATCCAACTCCTTCCATTCCAATCCTGAGACCCTTCCTATAGCATGAGATGTGATATCTCAATGCTTCTAATATCAAACTTGAGACCCTCCCTATAGCATGAGATGTGATATCCAATTCCTTCCCATTCCAATCCTGAGACACTTCCTATAGCATGAGATGTGATATCTCAATGCTTCTAATACCAAACCTGAGACTCTTCCTATAACATGAGATGGGATATCCAACTCCTTCCCATTCCAATCCTGAGACCCTTCCAAAAGCAGAGATGTGATATCTCAATGCTTATACCAAACCTGAGACCCTTCTTATGTCATGAGATGTCATATACATATCCTTCCCATTCCAATCCTGAGACCCTTCCTATAGCATGAGATGTGATATATCAATGCTTATACCAAACCTGAGACCCTTCCTATAGCATGAGATGTGATATCCAACTCCTTCCCATTCCAATCCTGAGACCCTTCCTATAGCATGAGATGTGATATCTCAATGCCTCTAATACCAAACCTGAGACCCTTCCTATAACATGAGATGTGATATCCAACTCCTTCCCATTCCAAACCTGAGACCCTTCCTGTAGCATATGTGATATCCAACTCCTTCCAATTCCAAACATGAGACCCTTCCCATAGCAAGAATGTAATATCCAACTCCTTCCCATTCCAATCCTGAGACCATACCTATAGCATGAGATGTGATATCTCAATGCTTCTAATACCAAACCTGAGATCCTTCCTATGACATGAGATGTGATATCCAATTCCTTCCCATTCCAAACCTGAGACCCTTCCTACAGCATGCGATGTGATATCTCAATGCTTCTAATACCAAACCTGAGACCAGTCCTATAACATGAGATGGGATATCCAACTCCTTCCCGTTCCAATCCTGAGACACTTCCGATTGCAGAGATGCGATATCTCAATGCTTATACCAAACCTGAGACTCTTCCTATAACATGAGATGTGATATCCAACTCCTTCCCGTTCCAAACCTGAGACCCTTCCTATAGCATGAGATGTGATATCCAACTCCTTCCCATTCCAATCCTGAGACCCTTCCGATAGCATGAGATGTGATATCTCAATGCCTCTAATACCAAACCTGAGATCCTTCCTATAACATGTGATGTGATATTCAATTCCTTCCCCTTCCAAACCTGAGACCCTACCTTTAGCATGATATGTGATATCCAACTCCTTCCCATTCCAATCCTGAGACCCTTATGATAGCATGAGATGTGATATCTCAATGCCTCTAATACCAAACCTGAGATACTTCCGATAGCATGAGATGTGATATCTCAATGCTTCTAATACCAAACCTGAGATCCTTCCTATAACATGAGATGTGATATCCAACTCCTTCCCATTCCAATCCTGAGACCCTTCTGATAGCATGAGATGTGATATCTCAATGCCTCTAATACCAAACCTGAGATCCTACCTCTAGCATGAAATGTGATATCCAACTCCTTCCCTTTCCAAACCTGAGAGCCTACCTATAGCATGAGATGTGATATTCAAGTCCTTCCCATTCCAATCCTTAGACCCTTCCTACAGCATGCAATATGATATCTCAATGATTCTAATAACAAACCTGAGACCCGTCCTATAGCATGAGATATGATATCCAAGTCCTTCCCATTCCAATCCTAAGACCCTTCCTATAACATGAAATGTGATATCCAACTCCTTCCCATTCCAACCTGAGACCCTTCCTATAGCATGAGATGGGATATCCAACTTCTTCCAAATCCAATACTGATACCTTTCCGATAGCATGAGATGTGATATCCCAATGCTTCTACCAAACCTGAGACCCATACTATGGCATGATATGTGATATCAAACTCCTTCCCATTCCAATCCTGAGACCCTTCCTATAGCTTGAGGTGTGATATCCTACTCCTTCCCATTCCAATTCTGAGACCCTTCTTATACCATGAGACTTGATATCTCAATGCTTCTAATACCAAACCTGAGACCCGTCCTATAACATGAGATGTGATATCCAAATCCTTCCCCTTCCAAACCTTAGACCCTTCCTTTATCATGAGATGTGATATCCAACTCCTTCCCATTCCAATCCTGAGACCCTTCCGATATCATGAGATGTGATATCTCAAAGCTTCTAATATCAAACTTGAGACCCTCCCTATAGCATGAGATGTGACATCCAAGTCCTTCCCATTCCAATCCTGAGACCCTTCCTATAGCATGAGATGTGATATCTCTATGCTTCTAATACCAAACCTGAGACCCTTCCTATAACATGAGATGGGAATATCCAAATCCTTCCCATTCCAATCCTGAGACCCTTCCGATAGCAGAGATGTGATATCTCTCTGCTTATACCAAACCTGAGACCCTTCCCATAGCATGAGATGTGATATCCAACTCCTTCCCATTCCAATCCTCAGACCCTTCCTATAGCATGAGATGTGATATCTCAATGCTTCTAATATCAAACTTGAGACCCTACCTATAGCATGAGATGTGATATCCAAGTCCTTCCCATTCCAATCCTGAGACACTTCCTATAGCATGAGATGTGATATCTCAATGCTTCTAATACCAAACCTGAGACTCTTCCTATAACATGAGATGGGATATCCAACTCCTTCCCATTCCAATCCTGAGACCCTTTCGATAGCAGAGATGTGATATCTCAATGTTTATACCAAACCTGAGACCCTTCCTACGGCATGAGATGTCATATTCAACTCCTTCCCATTCCAATCCTGAGACCCTTCCTATAGCATGAGATATGATATCTCAATACTTCTAATACCAAACGTGAGATCCTTCCGATAACATGAGATGTGATATCCAAATCCTTCCCCTTCCAAACCTGAGACCCTCCCTTTAGCATGAGATGTGATATCCAACTCCTTCCTATTCCAATCCTGAGACTCTTCTGATAGCATGAGATGTGATATCTCAATGCTTCTAATACCAAACCTGAGATCCTTCCGATAGCATGAGATGTGATATCTCAATGCTTCTAATACCAAACCTGAGATCCTTCCTACAACATGAGATGTGATATCCAAATCCTTCCCCTTCCAAACCTGAGACCCTCCCTTCAGCATGAGATGTGATATCCAACTCCTTCCCATTCCATTCCTGAGACCCTTCTGATAGCATGAGATGTGATATCTCAATGCCTCTAATACCAAACCTGAGATCCTACCTCTAACATGAAATGTGATATCCAACTCTTTCCCCTTCCAGACCTGAGAGCCTTCCTATAGCATGAGATGTGATATCCAAGTCCTTCCCATTCCAATCCTGAGACCCTTCCTATAGCTTGAGATGTGATATCCAACTCCTTCCCATTCCAATTCTGAGACCCTTCCTATACTCTGAGACTTGATATCTCAATGCTTCTAATACCAAACCTGAGACCCGTAATATAACATGAGATGTGATATCCAAATCCTTCCCCTTCCAAACCTTAGACCCTTCCTTTATCATGAGATGTGATATCCAACTCCTTCCCATTCCAATCCTGAGACCCTTCCGATATCATGAGATGTGATATCTCAAAGCTTCTAATATCAAACTTGAGACCCTCCCTATAGCATGAGATTTGATATCCAAGTCCTTCCCATTCCAATCCCGAGACCCTTCCTATAGCATGAGATGTGATATCTCAATGCTTCTAATACCAAACCTGAGACCCTTCCTATAACATGAGATGGGAATATCCAAATCCTTCCCATTCCAACCCTGAGACCCTTCCGATAGCAGAGATGTGATATCTCACTGCTTATACCAAACCTGAGACCCTTCCCATAGCATGAGATGTGATATCCAACTCCTTCCCATTCCAATCCTCAGACCCTTCCTATAGCATGAGATGTGATATCTCAATGCTTCTAATATCAAACTTGAGACCCTACCTATAGCATGAGATATGATATCCAAGTCCTTCCCATTCCAATCCTGAGACACTTCCTATAGCTTGAGGTGTGATATCCTACTCCTTCCCATTCCAATTCTGAGACCCTTCTTATACCATGAGACTTGATATCTCAATGCTTCTAATACCAAACCTGAGACCCGTCCTATAACATGAGATGTGATATCCAAATCCTTCCCCTTCCAAACCTTAGACCCTTCCTTTATCATGAGATGTGATATCCAACTCCTTCCCATTCCAATCCTGAGACCCTTCCGATATCATGAGATGTGATATCTCAAAGCTTCTAATATCAAACTTGAGACCCTCCCTATAGCATGAGATGTGACATCCAAGTCCTTCCCATTCCAATCCTGAGACCCTTCCTATAGCATGAGATGTGATATCTCTATGCTTCTAATACCAAACCTGAGACCCTTCCTATAACATGAGATGGGAATATCCAAATCCTTCCCATTCCAATCCTGAGACCCTTCCGATAGCAGAGATGTGATATCTCACTGCTTATACCAAACCTGAGACCCTTCCCATAGCATGAGATGTGATATCCAACTCCTTCCCATTCCAATCCTCAGACCCTTCCTATAGCATGAGATGTGATATCTCAATGCTTCTAATATCAAACTTGAGACCCTACCTATAGCATGAGATGTGATATCCAAGTCCTTCCCATTCCAATCCTGAGACACTTCCTATAGCATGAGATGTGATATCTCAATGCTTCTAATACCAAACCTGAGACTCTTACTATAACATGAGATGGGATATCCAACTCCTTCCCATTCCAATCCTGAGACCCTTTCGATAGCAGAGATGTGATATCTCAATGTTTATACCAAACCTGAGACCCTTCCTACGGCATGAGATGTCATATTCAACTCCTTCCCATTCCAATCCTGAGACCCTTCCGATAGCATGAGATATGATATCTCAATACTTCTAATACCAAACGTGAGATCCTTCCGATAACATGAGATGTGATATCCAAATCCTTCCCCTTCCAAACCTGAGACCCTCCCTTTAGCATGAGATGTGATATCCAACTCCTTCCTATTCCAATCCTGAGACTCTTCTGATAGCATGAGATGTGATATCTCAATGCCTCTAATACCAAACCTGAGATCCTACCTCTAACATGAAATGTGATATCCAACTCTTTCCCCTTCCAGACCTGAGAGCCTTCCTATAGCATGAGATGTGATATCCAACTCCTTCCCATTCCATTCCTGAGACCCTTCTGATAGCATGAGATGTGATATCTCAATGCCTCTAATACCAAACCTGAGATCCTACCTCTAACATGAAATGTGATATCCAACTCTTTCCCCTTCCAGACCTGAGAGCCTTCCTATAGCATGAGATGTGATATCCAAGTCCTTCCCATTCCAATCCTGAGACCCTTCCTATAGCTTGAGATGTGATATCCAACTCCTTCCCATTCGAATTCTGAGACCCTTCCTATACTCTGAGACTTGATATCTCAATGCTTCTAATACCAAACCTGAGACCCGTAATATAACATGAGATGTGATATCCAAATCCTTCCCCTTCCAAACCTTAGACCCTTCCTTTATCATGAGATGTGATATCCAACTCCTTCCCATTCCAATCCTGAGACCCTTCCGATATCATGAGATGTGATATCTCAAAGCTTCTAATATCAAACTTGAGACCCTCCCTATAGCATGAGATGTGATATCCAAGTCCTTCCCATTCCAATCCTGAGACCCTTCCTATAGCATGAGATGTAATATCTCAATGCTTCTAATACCAAACCTGAGACCCTTCCTATAACATGAGATGGGAATATCCAAATCCTTCCCATTCCAACCCTGAGACCCTTCCGATAGCAGAGATGTGATATCTCACTGCTTATACCAAACCTGAGACCCTTCCCATAGCATGAGATGTGATATCCAACTCCTTCCCATTCCAATCCTCAGACCCTTCCTATAGCATGAGATGTGATATCTCAATGCTTCTAATATCAAACTTGAGACCCTACCTATAGCATGAGATGTGATATCCAAGTCCTTCCCATTCCAATCCTGAGACACTTCCTATAGCATGAGATGTGATATCTCAATGCTTCTAATACCAAACCTGAGACTCTTCCTATAACATGAGATGGGATATCCAACTCCTTCCCATTCCAATCCTGAGACCCTTTCGATAGCAGAGATGTGATATCTCAATGTTTATACCAAACCTGAGACCCTTCCTACGGCATGAGATGTCATATTCAACTCCTTCCCATTCCAATCCTGAGACCCTTCCTATAGCATGAGATGTGATATCCAACTCCTTCCCATTCCAATCCTGAGACCCTTCCTATAGCATGAGATGTGATGTCTCAATGCTTCTAATACCAAACCTGAGATCCTTCCTATAACATGAGATGTGATATCCAACTCCTTCCATTCCAATCCTGAGACCCTTCCTATAGCATGAGATGTGATATCTCAATGCTTATACCAAACCTGAGACCCTTCCTATAGCATGAGATGTGATATCCAACTCCTTCCCATTCCAATCCTGAGACCCTTCCTATAGCCTGAGATGTGATATCTCAATGCCTCTAATACCAAACCTGAGATCCTTCCTCTAACATGAAATGTGATATCCAACTCCTTCACTTTCCAAACCTGAGAGCCTATCTATAGCATGAGATGTGATATCCAAGTCCTTCCCATTCCAAACCTTAGACCCTTCCTACAGCATGCAATATGATATCTCAATGATTCTAATAAAAAACCTGAGACCCGTCCTATAACATGAGATGGGATATCCAACTCCTTCCCATTCCAATCCTGAGACACTTCCGATAGCAGAGATGTGATATCTCAATGTTTATACCAAACCTGAGACCCTTCCTATAACATGAGATGTGATATCCAACTCCTTCCCGTTCCAAACCTGAGACCCTTCCTTTAGCATGAGATGTGATATCCAGCTCCTTCCCATTCCAATCCTGAGACACTTCCGATAGCATGAGATGTGATATCTCAATGCTTCTAATATCAAAACTGAGACCCTCCCTATAGCATGATATGTGATATCTAAGTCCTTCCCATTCCAATCCTGAGACCCTCCCTATAGCATGAGATGTGATATCCAACTCCTTCCCATTCCAATCCTGAGACTCTTCTGATAGCATGAGATGTGATATCTCAATGCTTCTAATACCAAACTTGAGATCCTTCTGATAGCATGAGATGTGATATCCAAATCCTTCCCCTTCCAAACCTGAGACCCTCCCTTTAGCATGAGATGTGATATCCAACTCCTTCCTATTCCAATCCTGAGACTCTTCTGATAGCATGAGATGTGATATCTCAATGCTTCTAATACCAAACCTGAGATCCTTCCGATAGCATGAGATGTGATATCTCAATGCTTCTAATACCAAACCTGAGATCCTTCCTATAACATGAAATGTGATATCCAAATCCTTCCCCTTCCAAACCTGAGACCCTCCCTTTAGCATGAGATGTGATATCCAACTCCTTCCCATTCCATTCCTGAGACCCTTCTGATAGCATGAGATGTGATATCTCAATGCCTCTAATACCAAACCTGAGATCCTACCTCTAACATGAAATGTGATATCCAACTCTTTCCCCTTCCAAACCTGAGAGCCTTCCTATAGCATGAGATGTGATATCCAAGTCCTTCCCATTCCAATCCTGAGACCCTTCCTATAGCTTGAGATGTGATATCCAACTTCTTCCCATTCCAATTCTGAGACCCTTCCTATACTATGAGACTTGATATCTCAATGCTTCTAATACCAAACCTGAGACCCGTAATATAACATGAGATGTGATATCCAAATCCTTCCCCTTCCAAACCTTAGACCCTTCCTTTATCATGAGATGTGATATCCAACTCCTTCCCATTCCAATCCTGAGACCCTTCCGATATCATGAGATGTGATATCTCAAAGCTTCTAATACCAAACCTGAGACCCTTCCCATAGCATGAGATGTGATATCCAACTCCTTCCCATTCCAATCCTCAGACCCTTCCTATAGCATGAGATGTGATATCTCAATGCTTCTAATATCAAACTTGAGACCCTACCTATAGCATGAGATGTGATATCCAAGTCCTTCCCATTCCAATCCTGAGACACTTCCTATAGCATGAGATGTGATATCTCAATGCTTCTAATACCAAACCTGAGACTCTTCCTATAACATGAGATGGGATATCCAACTCCTTCCCATTCCAATCCTGAGACCCTTTCGATAGCAGAGATGTGATATCTCAATGTTTATACCAAACCTGAGACCCTTCCTACGGCATGAGATGTCATATTCAACTCCTTCCCATTCCAATCCTGAGACCCTTCCTATAGCATGAGATGTGATATCCAACTCCTTCCCATTCCAATCCTGAGACCCTTCCTATAGCATGAGATGTGATGTCTCAATGCTTCTAATACCAAACCTGAGATCCTTCCTATAACATGAGATGTGATATCCAACTCCTTCCATTCCAATCCTGAGACCCTTCCTATAGCATGAGATGTGATATCTCAATGCTTATACCAAACCTGAGACCCTTCCTATAGCATGAGATGTGATATCCAACTCCTTCCCATTCCAATCCTGAGACCCTTCCTATAGCCTGAGATGTGATATCTCAATGCCTCTAATACCAAACCTGAGATCCTTCCTCTAACATGAAATGTGATATCCAACTCCTTCACTTTCCAAACCTGAGAGCCTATCTATAGCATGAGATGTGATATCCAAGTCCTTCCCATTCCAATCCTTAGACCCTTCCTACAGCATGCAATATGATATCTCAATGATTCTAATAAAAAACCTGAGACCCGTCCTATAACATGAGATGGGATATCCAACTCCTTCCCATTCCAATCCTGAGACACTTCCGATAGCAGAGATGTGATATCTCAATGTTTATACCAAACCTGAGACCCTTCCTATAACATGAGATGTGATATCCAACTCCTTCCCGTTCCAAACCTGAGACCCTTCCTTTAGCATGAGATGTGATATCCAGCTCCTTCCCATTCCAATCCTGAGACCCTTCCGATATCATGAGATGTGATATCTCAAAGCTTCTAATATCAAACTTGAGACCCTCCCTATAGCATGAGATGTGATATCCAAGTCCTTCCCATTCCAATCCTGAGACCCTTCCTATAGCATGAGATGTGATATCTCAATGCTTCTAATACCAAACCTGAGACCCTTCCTATAACATGAGATGGGAATATCCAACTCCTTCCCATTCCAATCCTGAGACCCTTCCGATAGCAGAGATGTGATATCTCAATGCTTATACCAAACCTGAGATCCTTCCTATAACATGAGATGTGATATCCAACTCCTTCCCATTCCAATCCTGAGACACTTCCTATAGCATGAGATGTGATATCTCACTGCTTATACCAAACCTGAGACCCTTCCCATAGCATGAGATGTGATATCCAACTCCTTCCCATTCCAATCCTCAGACCCTTCCTATAGCATGAGATGTGATATCTCAATGCTTCTAATATCAAACTTGAGACCCTACCTATAGCATGAGATGTGATATCCAAGTCCTTCCCATTCCAATCCTGAGACACTTCCTATAGCATGAGATGTGATATCTCAATGCTTCTAATACCAAACCTGAGACTCTTCCTATAACATGAGATGGGATATCCAACTCCTTCCCATTCCAATCCTGAGACCCTTTTGATAGCAGAGATGTGATATCTCAATGTTTATACCAAACCTGAGACTCTTCCTACGGCATGAGATGTCATATTCAACTCCTTCCCATTCCAATCCTGAGACCCTTCCTATAGCATGAGATGTGATATCCAACTCCTTCCCATTCCAATCCTGAGACCCTTCCTATAGCATGAGATGTGATGTCTCAATGCTTCTAATACCAAACCTGAGATCCTTCCTATAACATGAGATGTGATATCCAACTCCTTCCATTCCAATCCTGAGACCCTTCCTATAGCATGAGATGTGATATCTCAATGCTTATACCAAACCTGAGACCCTTCCTATAGCATGAGATGTGATATCCAACTCCTTCCCATTCCAATCCTGAGACCCTTCCTATAGCCTGAGATGTGATATCTCAATGCCTCTAATACCAAACCTGAGATCCTTCCTCTAACATGAAATGTGATATCCAACTCCTTCACTTTCCAAACCTGAGAGCCTATCTACAGCATGAGATGTGATATCCAAGTCCTTCCCATTCCAATCCTTAGACCCTTCCTACAGCATGCAATATGATATCTCAATGATTCTAATAAAAAACCTGAGACCCGTCCTATAACATGAGATGAGATATCCAACTCCTTCCCATTCCAATCCTGAGACACTTCCGATAGCAGAGATGTGATATCTCAATGTTTATACCAAACCTGAGACCCTTCCTATAACATGAGATGTAATATCCAAATCCTTCACATTCCAATCCGGAGACCCTTCCGATAGCAGAGATGTGATATCTCAATGCTTATACCAAACATGAGACCCTTCCTATAGCATGAGATGTGATATCCAACTCCTTCCCATTCCAATCCTGAGACCCTTCCTATAGCATGATATGTGAAATCTCAATGCTTCTATCAAAACTGAGACCCTTCCTTTAGCATGAGATGTGATATCCAACTCCTTCCCATTCCAATCCTGAGACCAGTCCTATAGCATGAGATGTGATATCTCAATGCTTCTAATACCAAACCTGAGATCCTTCCTATAACATGAGATGTGATATCCAACTCCTTCCCATTCCAATCCTGAGACCCTTCCTATAGCATGAGATGTGATATCTCAATGCTTCTAATACCAAACCTGAGATCCTTCCGATAGCATGAGATGTGATATCTCAATGCTTCTAATACCAAACCTGAGATCCTTCCTATAACATGAGATGTTATATCCAAATCCTTCCCCTTCCGAACCTGAGACCCTCCCTTTAGCATGAGATGTGATATCCAACTCCTTCCCATTCCAATCCTGATACCCTTCTGATAGCATGAGATGTGATATCTCAATGCCTCTAATACCAAACCTGAGATCATACCTCTAACATGAAATGTGATATCCAACTCCTTCCCTTTCCACACCTGAGAGCCTTCCTACAGCATGAGATGTGATATCCAAGTCCTTCCCATTCCAATCCTGAGACCCTTCCTATAACATGAGATGTCATATCCAACTCCTTCCCATTCCAACCTGAGACCCTTCCTATAGCATGAGATGGGATATCCAACTCCTTCTTATGCCAAACCTGAGACCCTTCCTATGGCATGATATGTGATATCCAACTCCTTGCCATTCAAATCCTGAGACCCTTCCTATAGCATGAGAAGGGATATCCAACTCCTTCACAATCCAATCCTGAGACCCTTCCGATAGCAGAGATGTGATATCTCAACGCTTCTACCAAACCTGAGACCCTTCCTATAACATGAGATGTGATATCCAATTCCTTCCCATTCCAAGCCTGAGACCCTTCCTATTGGATGAGATGTGATATCCAACTCCTTCCCATTCCAACCCTGAGACCCTTCCTATACCATGAGATGTGATATCTCAATGCTTCTTATACCAAACCTGGGTCCCGTCCTATAACATGAGATATGATATCCAAATCCTTCCCCTTCCAAACCTGAGACCCTTCCTTTAGCATGAGATGTGATATCCAAATACTTCCCATTCCAATGCTAAAACCCTTCCTATAGCATGAGATGTGATATCTCAATGTTTCTAATAAAAAACCTGAAACCCTTCATATAGCAAGAGATGCGATATCCAAATCCTTCTCATTCCAATCCTGAGACCCTTCCTATAACATGAGATGTGATATCCAACTCCTTCCCATTCCAACCTGAGACCCTTCCTATAGCATGAGAAGGGATATCCAACTCCTTCCAATCCAATCCTGAGACCCTTCCGATAGCAGAGATGTGATATCTCAATGCTTATACCAAACCTGAGACCCTTCCTATGGCATGAGATGTGATATCCAACTCCTTGCCATTCAAATCCTGAGACCCTCCCTATAACAAGAGATGTCATATCCAACTCCTTCCCATTCCAAACCTGAGACCCTTCCTTTAGCATGAGATGTAATATCCAAATCCTTCACATTCCAATCCGGAGACCCTTCCTATAGCATGAGATGTGATATCTCAATGCTTCAAAAACCAAACATGAGAACCGTCCTATAACATGAGATGTGAAATCCAAATCCTTCCCTTCCCAAACCTGAGACTCTTCCTATAGCATGAGATGTGATATCTCAATGCTTCTACCAAACCTAAAACCCTTCCTATAGCATGAGATGTGATATCCAACTCCTTCCCATTCCAATCCTGAGACCCTTCCTATAGCATGAGATGTGATATCTCAATGCTTCAAATACCAAACCTGAGACCCTTGCTATAACATGAGATGTGATATTCAAGTCCTTCCCATTCCAATCCGGAGACCCTTCCTATAGCATGAGATATGATATCCAACTCCTTCCCATTCCAATCCTGAGACCCTTCCTATAGCATGAGATGTGATATCTCAATGCTTCTAATAACAAACCTGAGATCCTTCCTATAACATGAGATGTGATATCCAAATCCTTCCCCTTCCAAACCAGAGACCCTCCCTTTAGCATGAGATGTGATATCCAACTCCTTCCCATTCCAATCCTGAGACCGTTCTGATAGCATGAGATGTGATATCTCAATGCTTCTAATACCAAACCTGAGATCCTTCCGATAGCATGAGATGTGATATTTCAATTCTTCTAATACCAAACCTGAGATCCTTCCTATAACACGAGATGTGATATTCAAATCCTTCCCCTTCCAAACCTGAGACCCTCCCTTTAGCATGAGATGTGATATCCAACTCCTTCCCATTCCAATCCTGAGACCCTTCTGATAGCATGAGATGTTATATCTCAATGCCTCTAATACCAAACCTGAGATCCTACCTCTAACATGAAATGTGATATCCAACTCCTTCCCCTTCTAAACCTGGGAGCCTTCCTATAACATGAGATGTGATATCGAAGTGCTTCCCATTCCAATCCTGAGACCCTTCCTATAACATGAGATGTGATATCCAACTCCTTCCCATTCCAATCCTGAGACCCTTCCTATAGCATGAGATGTGATGTCTCAATGCTTCTAATACCAAATCTGAGATCCTTCCTATAACATGAGATGTGATATCCAACTCCTTCCCATTGCAATCTTGAGACCGTTTCTAAAGCATGAGATGTGATATCTCAATGCTTATACCAAACCTGAGACCCTTCCTATGGCATGAGATGTGATATCCAAATCCTTCCCATTCCAATCGTGAGACCCTTCCTATAGCATGAGATGTGATATCTCAATGCCTCTAATACCAAACCAGAGATCCTACCTCTATAATGAAATTTGATATGCAACTCCTTCCCCTTCCAAACCTGATAGCCTTTCTATAGCATGAGATGTGATATCCAAGTCCTTCCCATTCCAATCCTGATACCCTTCCTATAACATGAAATGTGATATCCAACTCCTTCCCATTCCAACCTGAGACCCTTCCTATAGCATTAGATGGGATATCCAACTCCTTCCAAATCCAATCCTGATACCCTTCCGATAGCATGAGATGTGATATCCCAATGCTTCTACAAAACCTGAGACCCATACCATGGCATGAGATGTGATATCAAACTCCTTCCCATTCCAATCCTGACACCCTTCCTATAGCTTGAGATGTGATATCCAACTCCTTCCCATTCCAATTCTGAGACCCGTCCTATACCATGGGACTTGATATCTCAATGCTTCTAATACCAAACCTGAGACCGGTCCTATAACATGAGATGTGATATCCAAATCCTTCCCCTTCCAAACCTTAGACCCTTCCTTTATCATGAGATGTGATATCCAAGTCGTTGCCATTCCAATCCTGAGACCCTTCATATAGCATGAGATGTGATATCTCAATGCTTCTAATACCAAACCTGAGACCCTTGCTATAACATGAGATGTGATATTCAAGTCCTTCCCATTCCAATCCTGAGACCCTTCCTATAGCATGAGATGTGATATCTCAATGCTTCTAATACCAAACCTGAGACCCTTCCTATAATGAGATGGGATATCCAACTCCTTCCCATTCCAATCCTGAGACCCTTCCGATTGCATGAGATGTGATATCAAACTCCTTCCCATTCCAATCCTGAGACACTTCCTATACCATGAGATGTGATATCTCAATGCTTCTAATACCAAACCTGACACCCGTCCTAAAACATGAGATGTGATGTCCAAATCCTTCCCCTTCCAAACCTGAGATCTTTCCTTTAGCATGAGATGTGATATCCAACTCCTTCCCATTCCAATCCTGAGACCCTTCCTATACCATGAGATGTGATATCTCAATGCTTCTAATACCAAACCTGACACCTGTCCTAAAACATGAGATGTGATGTCCAAATCCTTCCCCTTCCAAACCTGAGATCTTTCCTTTAGCATGAGATGTGATATCCAACTCCTTCCCATTCCAATCCTGAGACCCTTCCTATACCATGAGATGTGATATCTCAATGCTTCTAATACCAAACCTGACACCCGTCCTAAAACATGAGATGTGATGTCCAAATCCTTCCCCTTCCAAACCTGAGATCTTTCCTTTAGCATGAGATGTGATATCCAACTCCTTCCCATTCCAATCCTGAGACCCTTCCTATAGCATGATATGTGATATCACAATTTTTCTAATACCAAACCTGAGATCCTTCCTATAACATGAGATGTGTATCCAACTCCTTCCCATTCCAAACCTGAGACCCTTCCTATAGCCTGAGATGTGATATCTTAATGCTTCTAAAACCAAACCTGAGAACCATCCAATAACATATGTGAAATCCAAATCCTTCACTTTCCAAACCTGAGACCCTTCCGATAGCATTAGATGTGATATCTCAATGCTTCTAAAACCAAACATGAGAACCATCCTATAACATGAGATGTGAAATCCAAATCCTTCCCTTTCCAAACCTGAGACCCTCCCTATAGCATGAGATGTGATATCTAAGTCCTTCCCATTCCTATCCTGAGACCCTTCCGATAGCAGAGATGTGATATCTCAATGCTTGGACCAAACCTGAGACCCTTCCTATGGCATGAGATGTGATATCCAACTCCTTCCCATTCCAATCTTGAGACCCTTCCTATAGCATGCGATGTGATATCTCAATGCTTCTATCAAACCTGAGTCCCTTCCTTTAGCATGAGATGTGATGTCCAACTCCTTCCCATTCCAATCCTGAGACCCTTCCTATAGCATGAGATGTGATATTTCAAAGCTTCTAATACCAAACCTGGGACCCGTCCTATAACATGAGATATGATATCCAAATCCTTCCCCTTCCAAACCTGAGACCCTTCCTTTAGCATGAGATGTGATATCTCAATGTTTCTAATAAAAAACCTGAGACTCTTCCTATAGCAAGAGATGTGATATCCAAATCCTTCCCATTCCAATCCTGAGACCCTTCCTATAACATGAGATGTGATATCTCAATGCCTCTAATACCAAACCTGAGATTCTTCCTATAACATGAGATGTGATATCTCAATGCTTCTAATACCAAACCTGAGACCCTCCCTTTAGCATGAGATGTGATATCCGACTCCTTCCCATTCCAATCCTGAGACCCTTCTGATAGCATGAGATGTGATATCTCAATGCCTCTAATACCAAACCAGAGATTCTTCCTATAACATGAGATGTGATATCTCAATGCTTCTAATACCAAACCTGAGACCCTCCCTTTAGCATGAGATGTGATATCCGACTCCTTCCCATTCCCATCCTGAGACCCTTCTGATAGCATGAGATGTGATATCTCAATGCTTCTAATACCAAACCTGAGACCCTTCCTATAACATAAGATGGGATATCCAACTCCTTCCCATTCCAATCCTGAGACCCTTCCGATAGCAGAGATGTGATATCTCAATGCTTATACCAAACCTGAGACCCTTCCTGTGGCATGAGATGTCATATCCAACTCCTTCCCATTCCAATCCTGAGACCCTTCCTATAGCATGATATGTGATATCACAATTTTTCTAATACCAAACCTGAGATCCTTCCTATAACATGAGATGTGTATCCAACTCCTTCCCATTCCAAAACCTGAGACCCTTCCTATAGCATGAGATGTGATATCTTAATGCTTCTAAAACCAAACCTGAGAACCATCCAATAACATATGTGAAATCCAAATCCTTCCCTTTCCAAACCTGAGACCCTTCTGATAGCATTAGATGTGGTATCTCAATGCTTCTAAAACCAAACATGAGAACCATCCTATAACATGAGATGTGAAATCCAAATCCTTCCCTTTCCAAACCTGAGACCCTTCCTATAGCTTGAGATGTTATATCAAACTCCTTCCCATTCCAATCCTGTGATAGCTTGAGATGTGATATCCAACTCCTTCCCATTCCAATCCTGAGACCCTTCCTATACCATGAGATGTGATATCTCAATGCTTCTAATACCAAACCTGAGACCCGTCCTAAAACATGAGATGTGAGATCCAAATCCTTCCCCCTCCAAACCTGAGAACCTTCCTATAGCTTGAGATGTGATATCAAACTCCTTCCCATTCCAATCCTGAGATAGCTTGAGATGTGATATCCAACTCCTTCCCATTCCTATCCTGAGACACTTCCGATAGCAGAGATGTGATATCTCAATGCTTGTACCAAACCTGAGACCCTTCCTATGGCATGAGATGTGATATCCAACTCCTTCCCATTCCAATCCTGAGACCCTTCCTATAGCATGAGATGTGATATCTCAATGCTTATACCAAACCTGAGACCCTTCCTATAGCATGAGATGTGATATCCAAATCCTTCCCATTCCAATCCTGAGACCCTTCCTATAGCATGAGATGTGATATCTCAATGCCTCTAATACCAAACCTGAGATCCTTCCTTGAACATGAAATGTGATATCCCACTCCTTCCCTTTCCAAACCTGCGAGTCTACCTATAGCATGAGATGTGATATCCAAGTCCTTCCCATTCCAATCCTTAGACACTTCCTACAGCATGAGATGTGATATCTCAATGATTCTATTACCAAACCTGAGACCCGTCCTATAACATGAGATGGGATATCCAACTCCTTCCCATTTCAATCCTGAGAAACTTCTGATAGCAGAGATGTGATATCTCAATGCTTAGACCAAACCTGAGACCCTTCCTATAGCATGAGATGTGATATCTCAATGCTTCTAATACCAAACCTGAGATCCTTCCTATAACATGAGATGTGATATCCAAATCCTTCCCCTTCCAAACCAGAGACCCTCCCTTTAGCATGAGATGTGATATCCAACTCCTTCCCATTCCAATCCTGAGACATTTCTGATAGCATGAGATGTGATATCTCAATGCCTCTAATACCAAACCTGAGATCCTACCTCTAACATGAAATGTGATATCCAACTCCTTCCCCTTGCAAACCTGAGAGCCTTCCTATAGCATGAGATGTGATATCGAAGTATTTCCCATTCCAATCCTGAGACCCTTCCTATAACATGAGATGTGATATCCAACTCCTTCCCATTCCAACCTGAGACCCTTCCTATAGCATGAGATGGGATATCCAACTACTTCCAAATCCAATCCTGATACCCTTCCGATAGCATGAGATGTGATATCTCAACCCCTCTAATACCAAACCTGAGATCCTTCCTATAACATGAGATGTGATATCAAAATCCTTCCCCTTCCATCCCTGAGACCCTCCCTTTAGCATGAGATGTGATATCCAACTCCTTCCCATTCCAATCCTGAGACCCTTCTGATAGCATGAGATGTGATATTCAATGCCTCTAATACCAAACCTGAGATCCTACCTCTAACATGAAATGTGATATCCAACTCCTTCCCTTTCCAAACGTGAGAGCCTCCCTATAGCATGAGATGGGATATTCAAGTCCTTCCCATTCCAATCCTGAAACCCTTCCTATAGCATGAGATGTGATATCTCAATGCTGATACCAAACCTGAGACCCTTCCTATGGCATGAGATGTCATATACAACTCCTTCCCATTCCATTCCTGAGACCCTTCCTATAGCATGAGATGTGATATCCAACTCCTTCCCATTCCAATCCTGAGACCCTTCCTATAGCATGAGATGTGATATCCAAATCCTTCCCATTCCAATCGTGAGACCCTTCCTATAGCATGAGATGTGATATCCAAAACCTTCCCTTTCCAAAACTGAGAGCCTACCTATAGCATGAAATGTGATATCCAACTCCTTCCCATTCCAATCCTGAGACCCTTCCTATAGCATGAGATGTGATATCCAACTCCTTCCCATTCCAATCCTGAGACCCTTCCTATAGCATGAGATGTGATATCCAAATCCTTCCCATTCCAATCGTGAGACCCTTCCTATAGCATGAGATGTGATATCCAAAACCTTCCCTTTCCAAAACTGAGAGCCTACCTATAGCATGAAATGTGATATCCAACTCCTTCCCATTCCAATCCTGAGACCCTTCCTATAGCATGAGATGTGATATCCAACTCCTTCCCATTCCAATCCTGAGACCCTTCCTATAACATGAGATGTGATGTCTCAATGCTTCTAATACCAAACCTGAGATCCTTCCTATGGCATGAGATGTCATATAAAACTCCTTCCCATTCCATTCCTGAGACCCTTCCTATAGCATGAGATGTGATATCCAACTCCTTCCCATTCCAATCCTGAGACCCTTCCTGTAGCATGAGATGTGATATCCAAATCCTTCTCATTCCAATCGTGAGACCCTTCCTATAGCATGAGATGTGATATCCAAAACCTTCCCTTTCCAAAACTGAGAGCCTACCTATAGCATGAAATGTGATATCCAACTCCTTCCCATTCCAATCCTGAGACCCTTCCTATAGCATGAGATGTGATATCTCAATGCTTATACCAAACCTGAGACCCTTCCTATAGCATGAGATGTGATATCCAAATCCTTCCCATTCCAATCCTGAGACCCTTCCTATAGCATGAGATGTGATATCCAAATCCTTCCCCTTCCAAACCTGAGACCCTCCCTTTAGCATGAGATGTGATATCCAACTGATTCCCATTCCGATCCTGAGACCCTTCTGATATCATGAGATGTTATATCTCAATGCCTCTAATACCAAACCTGAGATCCTACCTCTAACATGAAATGTGATATCCAACTCCTTCCCCTTCTAAAACTGGGAGCCTTCCTATAACATGAGATCTGATATCGAAGTGCTTCCCATTCCAATCCTGAGACCCTTCCTATAACATGAGATGTGATATCCAACTCCTTCCCATTCCAATCCTGAGACCCTTCCTGTAGCATGAGATGTGATATCTCAATGCTTATACCAAACCTGAGACCCTTCCTATAACATGAGATGTGATATCCAACTCCTTCCCATTCCAATCCTGAGACCCTTCCTATAGCATGAGATGTGATGTCTCAATGTTTCTAATACCAAATCTGAGATCCTTCCTATAACATGAGATGTGATATCCAACTCCTTCCCATTGCAATCTTGAGACCGTTTCTATAGCATGAGATGTGATATCTCAATGCTTATACCAAACCTGAGACCCTTCCTATAGCATGAGATGTGATATCCAAATCCTTCCCGTTCCAATCGTGAGACCCTTCCTATAGCATGAGATGTGATATCTCAATGCCTCTAATACCAAACCTGAGATCCTACCTCTAAAATGAAATTTGATATGCAACTCCTTCCCCTTCCAAACCTGATAGCCTTCCTATAGCATGAGATGTGATATCCAAGTCCTTCCCATTCCAATCCTGATACCCTTCCTATAACATGAGATGTGATATCCAATTCCTTCCCATTCCAACCTGAGACCCTTCCTATAGCATGAGATGGGATATCCAACTCCTTCCAAATCCAATCCTGATACCCTTCCGATAGCATGAGATGTGATATCCCGATGCTTCTACAAAACCTGAGACCCATACCATGGCATGAGATGTGATATCAAACTCCTTCCCATTCCAATCCTGACACCCTTCCTATAGCTTGAGATGTGATATCCAACTCCTTCCCATTCCAATTCTGAGACCCGTCCTATACCATGGGACTTGATATCTCAATGCTTCTAATACCAAACCTGAGACCGGTCCTATAACATGAGATGTGATATCCAAATCCTTCCCCTTCCAAACCTTAGACCCTTCCTTTATCATGAGATGTGATATCCAAGTCGTTCCCATTCCAATCCTGAGACCCTTCCTATAGCATGAGATGTGATATCTCAATGCTTCTAATACCAAACCTGAGACCCTTGCTATAACATGAGATGTGATATTCAAGTCCTTCCCATTCCAATCCTGAGACCCTTCCTATAGCATGAGATGTGATATCTCAATGCTTCTAATACCAAACCTGAGACCCTGCCTATAATGAGATGGGATATCCAACTCCTTCCCATTCCAATCCTGAGACCCTTCCGATAGCAGAGATGTGATATCTCAATGCTTATACCAAACCTGAGACCCTTCCTATGGCATGAGATGTCAAATACAACTCCTTCCGATTCCAATCCTGAGACCCTTCCTATAGCATGAGATGTGATATCTCAATGCTTCTAATAATAAACCTGAGATCCTTCCTATAACATGAGATGTGATATCCAACTCCTTCCCATTCCAAACCTGAGACCCTTTCGGTTGCATGAGATGTGATATCAAACTCCTTCCCATTCCAATCCTGAGATAGCTTGAGATGTGATATCCAACTCCTTCCCATTCCAATCCTGAGACCCTTCCTATACCATGAGATGTGATATCTTAATGCTTCTAATACCAAACCTGACACCCGTCCTAAAACATGAGATGTGAGATCCAAATCCTTCCCCTTCCAAACCTGAGATCTTTCCTTTAGCATGAGATGTGATATCCAACTCCTTCCCATTCCAATCCTGAGACCCTTCCTATAGCATATGTGATATCACAATTTTTCTAATACCAAACCTGAGATCCTTCCTATAACATGAGATGTGTATCCAACTCCTTCCCATTCCAGACCTGAGACCCTTCCTATAGCCTGAGATGTGATATCTTAATGCTTCTAAAACCAAACCTGAGAACCATCCAATAACATATGTGAAATCCAAATCCTTCCCTTTCCAAACCCGAGACCCTTCCGATAGCATTACATGTGATATCTCAATGCTTCTAAAACCAAACATGAGAACCATCCTATAACATGCGATGTGAATTCCAAATCCTTCCCTTTCCAAACCTGAGACCCTCCCTATAGCATGGGATGTGATATCTAAGTCCTTCCCATTCCTATCCTGAGACCCTTCCGATAGCAGAGATGTGATATCTCAATGCTTGGACCAAACCTGAGACCCTTCCTATGACATGAGATGTGATATCCAACTCCTTCCCATTCCAATCCTGAGACCCTTCCTATAGCATGAGATGTGATATCTCAATGCTTCTATCAAACCTGAGTCCCTTCATTTAGCATGAGATGTGATATCCAACTCCTTCCCATTCCAATCCTGAGACCCTTCCTATAGCATGAGATGTGATATTTCAAAGCTTCTAATACCAAACCTGGGACCCGTCCTATAACATGAGATATGATATCCAAATCCTTCCCCTTCCAAACCTGAGACCCTTCCTTTAGCATGAGATGTGATATCCAAATCCTTCCCATTCCAATCCTGAAACCCTTCCTATAGCATGAGATGTGATATCTCAATGTTTCTAATAAAAAACCTGAGAATCTTCCTATAGCAAGAGATGTGATATCCAAATCCTTCCCATTCCAATCCTGAGACCCTTCCTATAACATGAGATGTGATATCTCAATGCCTCTAATACCAAACCTGAGATTCTTCCTATAACATGAGATGTGATATCTCAATGCTTCTAATACCAAACCTGAGACCCTCCCTTTAGCATGAGATGTGATATCCGACTCCTTCCCATTCCAATCCTGAGACCCTTCTGATAGCATGAGATGTGATATCTCAATGCCTCTAATACCAAACCAGAGATTCTTCCTATAACATGAGATGTGATATCTCAATGCTTCTAATACCAAACCTGAGACCCTCCCTTTAGCATGAGATGTGATATCCGACTCCTTCCCATTCCAAAACCTGAGACCCTTCCTATAGCATGAGATGTGATATCTTAATGCTTCTAAAACCAAACCTGAGAACCATCCAATAACATATGTGAAATCCAAATCCTTCCCTTTCCAAACCTGAGACCCTTCCGATAGCATTAGATGTGATATCTCAATGCTTCTAAAACCAAACATGAGAACCATCCTATAACATGAGATGTGAAATCCAAATCCTTCCCTTTCCAAACCTGAGACCCTTCCTATAGCTTGAGATGTGATATCAAACTCCTTCCCATTCCAATCCTGTGATAGCTTGAGATGTGATATCCAACTCCTTCCCATTCCAATCCTGAGACCCTTCCTATACCATGAGATGTGATATCTCAATGCTTCTAATACCAAACCTGAGACCCGTCCTAAAACATGAGATGTGAGAGCCAAATCCTTCCCCTTCCAAACCTGAGAACCTTCCTATAGCTTGAGATGTGATATCAAACTCCTTCCCATTCCAATCCTGAGATAGCTTGAGATGTGATATCCAACTCCTTCCCATTCCAATCCTGAGACCCTTCCGATAGCAGAGATGTGATATCTCAATGCTTGCACCAAACCTGAGACCCTTCCTATGGCATGAGATGTGATATCCAACTCCTTCCCATTCCAATCCTGAGACCCTTCCTATAGCATGAGATGTGATATCTCAATGCTTCTATCAAACCTGTGTCCCTTCCTTTAGCATGAGATGTGATATCCAACTCCTTCCCATTCCAATCCTGAGACCCTTCCTATAGCATGAGATGTGATATCTCAAAGCTTCTAATACCAAACCTGGGACCCGTCCTATAACATGAGATATGATATCCAAATCCTTCCCCTTCCAAACCTGAGACCCTTCCTTTAGCATGAGATGTGATATCCAAATCCTTCCCATTCCAATCCTGAAACCCTTCCTATAGCATGAGATGTGATATCTCAATGTTTCTAATAAAAAACCTGAGACCCTTCCTATAGCAAGGGATGTGATATCCAAATCCTTCCCATTCCAATCCTGAGACCCTTCCTATAACATGAGATGTGATATCCAACTCCTTCCCATTCCAACCTGAGAACCTTCCTATAGCATGAGAAGGGATATCCAACTCCTTCCCATTCCAATCCTGAGACCTTCCTATAGCATGAGATGTGATATCTCAAAGCTTCTAATACCAAACCTGCGACCCGTCCTATAACATGAGATATGATATCCAAATCCTTCCCCTTCCAAACCTGAGACCCTTCCTTTAGCATGAAATGTGATATACAAATCCTTCCCATTCCAATCCTGAAACCCTTCCTATAGCATGAGATGTGATATCTCAATGTTTCTAATAAAAAAACTGAGACCCTTCCTACAGCAAGAGATGTGACATCCAAATCCTTCCCATTCCAATCCTGAGATCCTTCCTTTTCGATGAGATGTGATATCCAACTCCTTCCCATTCCAATTCTGAGACCCTTCCTATACCATGAGATGTGATATCTCAATGCTTCTAATACCAAACCTGAGACCCTCCCTTTAGCATGAGATGTGATATCCAACTCCTTCCCATTCCAATCCTGAGACCCTTCCTATAGCATGAGATGTGATATCTCAATGCCTCTAATACCAAACCTGAGATTCTTCCTATAACATGAGATGTGATATCTCAATGCTTCTAATACCAAACCTGAGACCCTCCCTTTAGCATGAGATGTGATATCCAACTCCTTCCCATACCAATCCTGAGAGCCTTCTGATAGAATGAGATGTGATATCTCAATGCCTCTAATACCAAACCTGAGATTCTTCCTATAACATTAGATGTGATATCTCAATGCTTCTAATACCAAACCTGAGACCCTCCCTTTAGCATGAGATGTGATATCCGACTCCTTCCCATTCCAATCCTGAGACCCTTCTGATAGCATGAGATGTGATATCTCAATGCTTCTAATACCAAACCTGAGACCCTTCCTATAACATAAGATGGGATATCCAACTCCTTCCCATTCCAATCCTGAGACCCTTCCGATAGCAGAGATGTGATATCTCAATGCTTATACCAAACCTGAGACCCTTCCTGTGGCATGAGATGTCATATACAACTCCTTCCCATTCCAATCCTGAGACCCTTCCTATAGCATGAGATGTGATATCCAACTCCTTCCCATTCAAATCCTGAGACCCTTCCTATAGCATGAGATTTGATATCTCAATGCTTCTAACACCAAACCTGAGATCCTTCAGATAGCATGAGATGTGATATCTCAATGCTTCTAATACCAAACCTGAGATCATTCCTATAACACGAGATGTAATATCCAAATCCTTCCCCTTCCAAACCTGAGACCCTCCCTTTAGCATGAGATGTGATATCCAACTCCTTCCCATTCCAATCCTGAGATCCTTCTGATAGCATGAGATGTGATATCTCAATGCCTCTAATACCAAACCTGAGATCCTACCTCTAACATGAAATGTGATATCCAACTCCTTCCCCTTCCAAACCTGAGAGCCTTCCTATATCATGAGATGTGATATCCAAGTCCTTCCCATTCCAATCCTGAGACCCTTCCTATAGCTTGAGATGTGATATCCAACTCCTCCCCATTCCAATTCTGAGACCCTTCCTATAGCATGAGATGTGATATCTCAATGCTTCTAATACCAAACCTGGGACCCTTCCTATAACATGAGATGGGATATCCAAGTCCTTCCCATTCCAATCCTGAGACCCTTCCTATAGCATGAGATTTGATATCTCAATGCTTCTAACACCAAACCTGAGATCCTTCCGATAGCATGAGATGTGATATCTCAATGCCTCTAATACCAAACCTGAGATCCTACCTCTAACATGAAATGTGATATCCAACTCCTTCCCCTTCCAAACCTGAGAGCCTTCCTATATCATGAGATGTGATATCCAAGTCCTTCCCATTCCAATCCTGAGACCCTTCCTATAGCTTGAGATGTGATATCCAACTCCTCCCCATTCCAATTCTGAGACCCTTCCTATAGCATGAGATGTGATATCTCAATGCTTCTAATACCAAACCTGGGACCCTTCCTATAACATGAGATGGGATATCCAAGTCCTTCCCATTCCAATCCTGAGACCCTTCCTATAGCATGAGATGTGATATCTCAATGCTTCTAATACCAAACCTGAGACCCTTCCTATAACAAGAGATGTTATATCCATGTCCTTCCCATTCCAATCCTGAGACCCGTCCTATACCATGAGATGTGATATCTCAATGCTTCTAATACCAAACCTGAGAACCTTCCTATAATGAGATGGGATATCCAACTCCTTCCCATTCCAATCCTGATACCCTTCCAATAGCAGAGATGTGATATCTCAATGCTTATACCAAACCTGAGACCCTTCTTATGGCATGAAATGTCATATACAACTCCTTCCGATTCCAGACCTGAGACCCTTCCTATAGCATGAGATGTGATATCCAACTCCTTCTCATTCCAATCCTGAGACCCTTCCTATAGCTTGAGATGTGATATCCAACTCCTTCCCATTCCAATCCTGAGACCCTTCCTATAGCATGAGATGTGATATCTCAATGCTTCTAATACCAAACCTGAGATCCTTCCTATAACATGAGATGTGATATCCAAATACGTCCACTTCCAAACCTGAGACCCTCCCTTTAGCATGAGATGTGATATCCGACTCCTTCCCATTCCAATCCTGAGACCCTTCTGATAGCATGAGATGTGATATCTCAATGCCTATAATACCAAACCTGAGATCCTTCCGATAGCATGAGATGTGATATCTCAATGCTTCTAATACCAAACCTGAGATCCTTCCTATAACATGAAATGTGATTTCCAAATCCTTCCCCTTCCAAACCTGAGACCCTCCCTTTAGCATGAGATGTGATATCCAACTCCTTCCCATTCCAATCCTGAGACCCTTCTGATAGCATGAGATGTGATATTTCAATGCCTCTAATACCAAACCTGAGATCCTACCTCTAATATGAAATGTGATATCCATCTCCTTCCCTTTCCAAACCTGAGACCCTGCCTATAGCATGAAATGTGATATCCAAGTCCTTTCCATTCCAATCCTGAGACCCTTCCTATAGCATGTGATGTGATATCTCAATGCTTATACCAAACCTGAGACCCTTCCCATGGCATGAGATGTCATATACAACTCCTTCCCATTCCAAACCTGAGACCCTTCCTATAGCATGAGATGTGATATCTCAATACTTATACCAAACCTGAGACCCTTCCTATAGCATGAGATGTGATATCCAACTTCTTCCCATTCCAATCCTGAGACCCTGCCTATAGCATGAGATGTGATATCCAAGTCCTTTCCATTCCAATCCTGAGACCCTTCCTATAGCATGTGATGTGATATCTCAATGCTTATACCAAACCTGAGACCCTTCCTATGGCATGAGATGTCATATACAACTCCTTCCCATTCCAAACCTGAGACCCTTCCTATAGCATGAGATGTGATATCTCAATGCTTATACCAAACCTGAGACCCTTCCTATAGCATGAGATGTGATATCCAACTTCTTCCCATTCCAATCCTGAGACCCTTCCTATAACATGAGATGTGATATCACAATGCTTATACCAAACCTGAGACCGTTCCTATAGCTTGAGAGAGGGATATCCAACTCCTTCCCATACCAATCCTGAGAGCCTTCTGATAGAATGAGATGTGATATCTCAATGCCTCTAATACCAAACCTGAGATTCTTCCTATAACATTAGATGTGATATCTCAATGCTTCTAATACCAAACCTGAGACCCTCCCTTTAGCATGAGATGTGATATCCGACTCCTTCCCATTCCAATCCTGAGACCCTTCTGATAGCATGAGATGTGATATCTCAATGCTTCTAATACCAAACCTGAGACCCTTCCTATAACATAAGATGGGATATCCAACTCCTTCCCATTCCAATCCTGAGACCCTTCCGATAGCAGAGATGTGATATCTCAATGCTTATACCAAACCTGAGACCCTTCCTGTGGCATGAGATGTCATATACAACTCCTTCCCATTCCAATCCTGAGACCCTTCCTATAGCATGAGATGTGATATCCAACTCCTTCCCATTCAAATCCTGAGACCCTTCCTATAGCATGAGATTTGATATCTCAATGCTTCTAACACCAAACCTGAGATCCTTCCGATAGCATGAGATGTGATATCTCAATGCTTCTAATACCAAACCTGAGATCATTCCTATAACACGAGATGTAATATCCAAATCCTTCCCCTTCCAAACCTGAGACCCTCCCTTTAGCATGAGATGTGATATCCAACTCCTTCCCATTCCAATCCTGAGATCCTTCTGATAGCATGAGATGTGATATCTCAATGCCTCTAATACCAAACCTGAGATCCTACCTCTAACATGAAATGTGATATCCAACTCCTTCCCCTTCCAAACCTGAGAGCCTTCCTATATCATGAGATGTGATATCCAAGTCCTTCCCATTCCAATCCTGAGACCCTTCCTATAGCTTGAGATGTGATATCCAACTCCTCCCCATTCCAATTCTGAGACCCTTCCTATAGCATGAGATGTGATATCTCAATGCTTCTAATACCAAACCTGGGACCCTTCCTATAACATGAGATGGGATATCCAAGTCCTTCCCATTCCAATCCTGAGACCCTTCCTATAGCATGAGATTTGATATCTCAATGCTTCTAACACCAAACCTGAGATCCTTCCGATAGCATGAGATGTGATATCTCAATGCCTCTAATACCAAACCTGAGATCCTACCTCTAACATGAAATGTGATATCCAACTCCTTCCCCTTCCAAACCTGAGAGCCTTCCTATATCATGAGATGTGATATCCAAGTCCTTCCCATTCCAATCCTGAGACCCTTCCTATAGCTTGAGATGTGATATCCAACTCCTCCCCATTCCAATTCTGAGACCCTTCCTATAGCATGAGATGTGATATCTCAATGCTTCTAATACCAAACCTGGGACCCTTCCTATAACATGAGATGGGATATCCAAGTCCTTCCCATTCCAATCCTGAGACCCTTCCTATAGCATGAGATGTGATATCTCAATGCTTCTAATACCAAACCTGAGACCCTTCCTATAACAAGAGATGTTATATCCATGTCCTTCCCATTCCAATCCTGAGACCCGTCCTATACCATGAGATGTGATATCTCAATGCTTCTAATACCAAACCTGAGAACCTTCCTATAATGAGATGGGATATCCAACTCCTTCCCATTCCAATCCTGATACCCTTCCAATAGCAGAGATGTGATATCTCAATGCTTATACCAAACCTGAGACCCTTCTTATGGCATGAAATGTCATATACAACTCCTTCCGATTCCAGACCTGAGACCCTTCCTATAGCATGAGATGTGATATCCAACTCCTTCTCATTCCAATCCTGAGACCCTTCCTATAGCTTGAGATGTGATATCCAACTCCTTCCCATTCCAATCCTGAGACCCTTCCTATAGCATGAGATGTGATATCTCAATGCTTCTAATACCAAACCTGAGATCCTTCCTATAACATGAGATGTGATATCCAAATACGTCCACTTCCAAACCTGAGACCCTCCCTTTAGCATGAGATGTGATATCCGACTCCTTCCCATTCCAATCCTGAGACCCTTCTGATAGCATGAGATGTGATATCTCAATGCCTATAATACCAAACCTGAGATCCTTCCGATAGCATGAGATGTGATATCTCAATGCTTCTAATACCAAACCTGAGATCCTTCCTATAACATGAAATGTGATATCCAAATCCTTCCAAATCCAATCCTGATACCCTTCCGATAGCATGAGATGTGATATCCCAATGCTTCTACAAAACCTGAGACCCATACATGGCATGAGATGTGATATCAAACTCCTTCCCATTCCAATCCTGAGACACTTCCTATAGCATGAGATGTGATATCTCAATGCTTCTAATACCAAACCTGAGACTCTTCCTATAACATGAGATGGGATATCCAACTCCTTCCCATTCCAATCCTGAGACCCTTCCGATAGCAGAGATGTGATATCTCAATGATTATACCAAACCTGAGACCCTTCCTATGGCATGAGATGTCATATACAACTCCTTCCCATTCCAATCCTGAGACCCTTCCTATAGCATGAGATGTGATATCTCAATGCTTATACCAAACGTGAGACCCATACATGGCATGAGATGTGATATCAAACTCCTTCCCATTCCAATCCTGAGACCCTTCCGATAGCAGAGATGTGATATCTCAATGCTTATACCAAACCTGAGACCCTTCCTATGGCATGAGATGTCATATACAACTCCTTCCCATTCCAATCCTGAGACCCTTCCTATAGCATGAGATGTGATATCTCATTGCTTATACCAAACCTGAGACCCTTCCTATAGCATGAGATGTGATATCCAACTCCTTCCCATTTCAATCCTGAGACCCTTCCTATAGCATGAGATGTGATATCTCAAAGCTTCTAATACCAAACCTGGGACCCGTCCTATAACATGAGATATGATATCCAAATCCTTCCCCTTCCAAACCTGAGACCCTTCCTTTAGCATGAGATGTGGTATCCAATTCCTTCCCATTCCAATCCTGAAACCCTTCCTATAGCATGAGATGTGATATCTCAATGCTTATACCAAACCTGAGACCCATACATGGCATGAGATGTGATATCAAACTCCTTCCCATTCCAATCCTGAGACCATTCCCATAGCATGAGATGTGATATCTCAATGCTTCTAATACCAAACCTGAGACTCTTCCTATAACATGAGATGGGATATCCAACTCCTTCCCATTCCTATCCTGAGACCCTTCCGATAGCAGAGATGTGATATCTCAATGCTTGTACCAAACCTGAGACCCTTCCTATGGCATGAGATGTGATATCCAACTCCTTCCCATTCCAATCCTGAGACCCTTCCTATAGCATGAGATGTGATATCTCAATGCTTCTATCAAACCTGAGTCCCTTCATTTAGCATGAGATGTGATATCCAACTCCTTCCCATTCCAATCCTGAGACCCTTCCTATAGCATGAGATGTGATATCTCAAAGCTTCTAATACCAAACCTGCGACCCGTCCTATAGCAAGAGATGTGATATCCAAATCCTTCCCCTTCCAAACCTGAGACCCTTCCTTTAGCATGAGATGTGATATCCAAATCCTTCCCATTCCAATCCTGAGACCCTTCCTATAACATGAGATGTGATATCCAACTCCTTCCCATTCCAACCTGAGAACCTTCCTATAGCATGAGAAGGGATATACAACTCCTTCCCATCCCAATCCTGAGACCTTCCTATAGCATGAGATGTGATATCTCAAAGCTTCTAATACCAAACCTGCGACCCGTCCTATAGCAAGAGATGTGATATCCAAATCCTTCCCCTTCCAAACCTGAGACCCTTCCTTTAGCATGAGATGTGATATCCAAATCCTTCCCCTTCCAAACCTGAGACCCTTCCTTTAGCATGAGATGTGATATACAAATCCTTCCCATTCCAATCCTGAAACCCTTCCTATAGCATGAGATGTGATATCTCAATGTTTCTAATAAAAAAACTGAGACCCTTCCTATAGCAAGAGATGTGACATCCAAATCCTTCCCATTCCAATCCTGAGATCCTTCCTATTGGATGAGATGTGATATCCAACTCCTTCCCATTCCAATACTGAGACCCTTCCTATACCATGAGATGTGATATCTCAATGCTTTTACCAAAACTGAGACCCTTCCTTTAGCATGAGATGTGATATCCAACTCCTTCCCATTCCAATCCTGAGACCCTTCCTATAGCATGAGATGTGATATCTCAATGCCTCTAATACCAAACCTGAGATTCTTCCTATAACATGAGATGTGATATCTCAATGCTTCTAATACCAAACCTGAGACCCTCCCTTTAGCATGAGATGTGATATCCGACTCCTTCCCATACCAATCCTGAGACCCTTCTGATAGCATGAGATGTGATATCTCAATGTCTCTAATACCAAACCTGAGATTCTTCCTATAACATGAGATGTGATATCTCAATGCTTCTAATACCAAACCGGAGACCCTCCCTTTAGCATGAGATGTGATATCCGACTCCTTCCCATTCCAATCCTGAGACCCTTCTGATAGCATGAGATGTGATATCTCAATGCTTCTAATACCAAACCTGAGACCCTTCCTATAACATAAGATGGGATATCCAACTCCTTCCCATTCCAATCCTGAGACCCTTCCGATAGCAGAGATGTGATATCTCAATGCTTATACCAAACCTGAGACCCTTCCTGTGGCATGAGATGTCATATACAACTCCTTCCCATTCCAATCCTGAGACCCTTCCTATAGCATGAGATGTGATATCCAACTCCTTCCCATTCCAATCCTGAGACCCTTCCTATAGCATGAGATTTGATATCTCAATGCTTCTAACACCAAACCTGAGATCCTTCCGATAGCATGAGATGTGATATCTCAATGCTTCTAATACCAAACCTGAGATCATTCCTATAACACGAGATGTAATATCCAAATCCTTCCCCTTCCAAACCTGAGACTCTCCCTTTAGCATGAGATGTGATATCCAACTCCTTCCCATTCCAATCCTGAGATCCTTCTGATAGCATGAGATGTGATATCTCAATGCCTCTAATACCAAACCTGAGATCCTACCTCTAACATGAAATGTGATATCCAACTCCTTCCCCTTCCAAACCTGAGAGCCTTCCTATAGCATGAGATGTGATATCCAAGTCCTTCCCATTCCAATCCTGAGACCCTTCCTATAGCTTGAGATGTGATATCCAACTCCTCCCCATTCCAATTCTGAGACCCTTCCTATAGCATGAGATGTGATATCTCAATGCTTCTAATACCAAACCTGGGACCCTTCCTATAACATGAGATGGGATATCCAAGTCCTTCCCATTCCAATCCTGAGACCCTTCCTATAGCATGAGATGTGATATCTCAATGCTTCTAATACCAAACCTGAGACCCTTCCTATAACAAGAGATGTGATATCCATGTCCTTCCCATTCCAATCCTGAGACCCGTCCTATACCATGAGATGTGATATCTCAATGCTTCTAATACCAAACCTGAGAACCTTCCTATAATGAGATGGGATATCCAACTCCTTCCCATTCCAATCCTGAGACCCTTCCAATAGCAGAGATGTGATATCTCAATGCTTATACCAAACCTGAGACCCTTCTTATGGCATGACATGTCATATACAACTCCTTCCGATTCCAGACCTGAGACCCTTCCTATAGCATGAGATGTGATATCCAACTCCTTCTCATTCTAATCCTGAGACCCTTCCTATAGCTTGAGATGTGATATCCAACTCCTTCCCATTTCAATCCTGAGACCATTCCTATAGCATGAGATGTGATATCTCAATGCTTCTAATACCAAACCTGAGATCCTTCCTATAGCATGAGATGTGATATCCAAATCCTTCCACTTCCAAACCTGAGACCCTCCCTTTAGCATGAGATGTGATATCCGACTCCTTCCCATTCCAATCCTGAGACCCTTCTGATAGCATGAGATGTGATATCTCAATGCCTATAATACCAAACCTGAGATCCTTCCGATAGCATGAGATGTGATATCTCAATGCTTCTAATACCAAACCTGAGATCCTTCCTATAACATGAAATGTGATATCCAAATCCTTCCAAATCCAATCCTGATAACCTTCCGATAGCATGAGATGTGATATCCCAATGCTTCTACAAAACCTGAGACCCATACATGGCATGAGATGTGATATCAAACTCCTTCCCATTCCAATCCTGAGACACTTCCTATAGCATGAGATGTGATATCTCAATGCTTCTAATACCAAACCTGAGACTCTTCCTATAACATGAGATGGGATATCCAACTCCTTCCCATTCCAATCCTGAGACCCTTCCGAAAGCAGAGATGTGATATCTCAATGCTTATACCAAACCTGAGACCTTTCCTATGGCATGAGATGTCATATACAACTCCTTCCCATTCCAATCCTGAGACCCTTCCTATAGCATGAGATGTGATATCTCAATGCTTATACCAAACCTGAGACCCATACATGGCATGAGATGTGATATCAAACTCCTTCCCATTCCAATCCTGAGACCATTCCTATAGCATGAGATGTGATATCTCAATGCTTCTAATACCAAACCTGAGACTCTTCCTATAACATGAGATGGGATATCCAACTCCTTCCCATTCCAATCCTGAGACCCTTCCGATAGCAGAGATGTGATATCTCAATGCTTATACCAAACCTGAGACCCTTCCTATGGCATGAGATGTGATATCCAACTCCTTCCCATTTCAATCCTGAGACCCTTCCTATAGCATGAGATGTGATGTCTCAATGCTTCTAATACCAAACCTGAGATCCTTCCTATAACATCAGATGTGATGTCCAACTCCTTCCCATTCCAATCCTGAGACCCTTCCTATAGCATGAGATGTGATATCTCAATGTTTATACCAAACCTGAGACCCTTCCTATAGCATGAGATGTGATATCTAACTCCTTCCCATTCCAATCCTGAGACCCTTCCTATAGCATGAGATGTGATATCTCAATGCCTCTAATACCAAATCTGAGATCCTTCCTCTAACATGAAATGTGATATCCAACTCCTTCCCTTTCCAAACCTGAGAGCCTACCTATAGCATGAGATGTGATATCCAAGACCTTCCCATTCCAATCCTTAGACCCTTCCTACAGCATACAATATGATATCTCAATGATTCTAATAACAAACCTGAGACCCGTCCTATAACATGAGATGTGATATCCAACTCCTTCCCATTCCAATCCTGAGACACTTCCGATAGCAGAGATGTGATATCTCAATGCTTATTCCAAACCTGAGACCCTTCCTATAGCATGAGATGTGATATCCAACTCCTTCCCGTTCCAAACCTGAGACCCTTCCTATAGCATATGTGATATCCAACTCCTTCCCATTCCAAACATGAGACCCTTCCTATAGCATGAGATGTGATATCCAACTCCTTCCCATTCCAATCCTGAGACCCTTCCTATAGCATGAGATGTGATATCTCAATGCCTCTAATACCAAACCTGAGATCCTTCCTCTAACATGAAATGTGATATCCAACTCCTTCCCTTTCCAAACCTGAGAGCCTACCTATAGCATGAGATGTGATATCCAAGACCTTCCCATTCCAATCCTTAGACCCTTCCTACAGCATACAATATGATATCTCAATGATTCTAATAACAAACCTGAGACCCGTCCTATAACATGAGATGTGATATCCAACTCCTTCCCATTCCAATCCTGAGACACTTCCGATAGCAGAGATGTGATATCTCAATGCTTATTCCAAACCTGAGACCCTTCCTATAGCATGAGATGTGATATCCAACTCCTTCCCGTTCCAAACCTGAGACCCTTCCTATAGCATATGTGATATCCAACTCCTTCCCATTCCAAACATGAGACCCTTCCTATAGCAAGAATGTAATATCCAACTCCTTCCCATTCCAATCCTGAGACCCTTCCTACAGCATGCAATGTGATATCTCAATGCTTCTAATACCAAACCTGAGACCCGTCCTATAACATGAGATGGGATATCCAACTCCTTCCCGTTCCAAACCTGAGACCCTTCCTATAGCATGAGATGTGATATCCAACTCCTTCCCATCCCAATCCTGAGACACTTCCGATTGCAGAGATGTGATATCTCAATGCTTATACCAAACCTGAGACTCTTCCTATAACATGAGATGTGATATCCAACTCCTTCCCGTTCCAAACCTGAGACCCTTCCTATAGCATAAGATGTGATATCCAACTCCTTCCCATTCCAATCCTGAGACCCTTCCGATAGCATGAGATGTGATATCTCAATGCTTCTAATACCAAACCTGAGATCCTTCTTATAACATGTGATGTGATATCCAAATTCTTTCCCTTCCAAACCTGAGACCCTCCCTTTAGCATGAAATGTGATATCCAACTCCTTCCCATTCCAATCCTGAGACCCTTATGATAGCATGAGATGTGATATCTCAATGCCTCTAATAACAAACCTGAGATACTTCCGATAGCATGAGATGTGATATCTCAATGCTTCTAATACCAAACCTGAGATCCTTCCTATAACATGAGATGTGATATCCAAATCCTTCCCCTTCCAAACCTGAGACCCTCCCTTTAGCATGAGATGTGATATCCAACTCCTTCCCATTCCAATCCTGAGACCCTTCTGATAGGATGAGATGTGATATCTCAATGCCTCTAATACCAAACCGGAGATCCTACCTCTAACATGAAATATGATATCCAACTCCTTCCCTTTCCAAACCTGAGATCCTGCCTATAGCATGAGATGTGATATCCAAGTCCTTCCCATTCCAATCCTGAGACCCTTCCTATAGCATGAGATGTGATATCTCAATGCTTATACCAAACCTGAGACCCTTCCTATGGCATGAGATGCCATATACAACTCCTTCCCATTCCAATCCTGAGACCCTGCTTATAGCATGAGATGTGATATCTCAATGCTTCTAATACCGAACCTGAGATCTTTCCTATAACATGAGATGTGATATCCAACTCCTTCCCATTCCAATCCTGAGACCATTCCTATAGCATGAGATGTGATATCTCAATGCTTATACCAAACCTGAGACCCTTCCTATAGCTTGAGATGTGATATCCAACTCCTTCCCATTCCAATCCTGAGACCCTTCCTATAGCATGAGATGTGATATCTCAATGCCTCTAATACCAAACCTGAGATCCTTCCTCTAACATGAAATGTGATATCCAACTCCTTCCCCTTCCAAACCTGAGAGCCTTCCTATAGCATGAGATATGATATCCAAGTCCTTTCCATTCCAATCCTAAGACCCTTCCTATAACATGAGATGTGATATCCAACTCCTTCCCATTCCAACCTGAGACCCTTCCTATAGCATGAGATGGGATATCCAACTCATTCCAAATCCAATCCTGATACCCTTCCGATAGCATGAGATGTGATATCCCAATGCTTCTACCAAACCTGAGACCCATACTATGGCATGAGATGTGATATCAAACTCCTTCCCATTCCAACCTGAGACCCTTCCTATAGCATGAGATGGGATATCCAACTCCTTCCAAATCCAATCCTGAAATCCTTCCGATAGCATGAGATGTGATATCCCAATGCTTCTACCAAACCTTAGACCCATACTATGGCATGAGATGTGATATCCAACTCCTTCCCATTCCAATTCTGAGACTCTTCTGATAGCATGAGATGTGATATCTCAATGCCTCTAATACCAAACCTGAGATCCTACCTCTAACATGAAATGTGATATCCAACTCTTTCCCGTTGAAAACCTGAGAGCCTTCCTATAGCATGAGATCTGATATCCAAGTCCTTCCCATTCCAATCCAGAGACCCTTCCTATAACATGAGATGTGATATCCAACTCCTTCCCATTCCAACCTGAGACCCTTCCTATAGCATGAGATGGGATATCCAACTCCTTCCAAATCCAATCCTGATACCCTTGCGATAGCATGAGATGTGATATCCCAATGCTTCTACCAAACCTGAGACCCATACTATGGCATGAGATGTGATATCAAACTCCTTCCCATTCCAATCCTGAGACGCTTCCTATAGCTTGAGATGTGATATCCAACTCCTTCCCATTCCAATTCTGAGACCCTTCCTATACAATGAGACTTGATATCTCAATGCTTCTAATACCAAACCTGAGACCCGTCCTATAACATGAGATGTGACATCCAAATCCTTCCCCTTCCAAACCTTAGACCCTTCCTTAATCATGAGATGTCATATCCAACTCCTTCCCATTCCAATCCTGAGACTCTTCCGATATCATGAGATGTGATATCTCAATGCTTCTAATATCAAACTTGAGACCCTCCCTATAGCATGAGATGTGATATCCAAGTCCTTCCCATTCCAATACTGAGACCCTTCCTATAACATGCGATGGGAATATCCAACTCCTTCCCATTCCAATCCTGAGACCCTTCCCATAGCAGAGATGTGATATCTCAATGCTTATACCAAACCTGAGATCCTTCCTATAACATGAAATGTGATATCCAACTCCTTCCCATTCCAATCCTGAGACACTTCCTTTAGCATGAGATGTGATATCTCACTGCTTATACAAAACCTGAGACCCTTCCTATAGCATGAGATGTGATATCCAACTCCTTCCCATTCCAATCCTGAGACCCTTCCTATAGCATGAGATGTGATATCTCAATGCTTCTAATATCAAACTTGAGACCCTCCCTATAGCATGAGATGTGATACCCAAGTCCTTCCCATTCCAATCCTGAGACCCTTCCTACAGCATGCGATGTGATGTCTCAATGCTTCTAATACCAAACCTGAGACTTTTCCTATAACATGAGATGGGATATCCAACTCCTTCCCATTCCAATCCTGAGACCCTTCCGAGAGCAGAGATGTGATATCTCAATGCTTATACCAAACCTAAGACCCTTCCTATGGCATGAGATGTCATATACCACTCCTTCCCATTCCAATCCTGAGACCCTTCCTATAGCATGAGATGTGATATCTCAATGCTTATACCAAACCTGAGACCCTTCCTATAGCATGAGATGGGATATCCAACTCCTTCCCGTTCCAAACCTGAGACCCTTCCTATAGCATGAGATGTGATATCCAACTCCTTCCCATCCCAATCCTGAGACACTTCCGATTGCAGAGATGTGATATCTCAATGCTTATACCAAACCTGAGACTCTTCCTATAACATGAGATGTGATATCCAACTCCTTCCCGTTCCAAACCTGAGACCCTTCCTATAGCAAGAATGTAATATCCAACTCCTTCCCATTCCAATCCTGAGACCCTTCCTACAGCATGCGATGTGATATCTCAATGCTTCTAATACCAAACCTGAGACCCGTCCTATAACATGAGATGGGATATCCAACTCCTTCCCGTTCCAAACCTGAGACCCTTCCTATAGCATGAGATGTGATATCCAACTCCTTCCCATCCCAATCCTGAGACACTTCCGATTGCAGAGATGTGATATCTCAATGCTTATACCAAACCTGAGACTCTTCCTATAACATGAGATGTGATATCCAACTCCTTCCCGTTCCAAACCTGAGACCCTTCCTATAGCATAAGATGTGATATCCAACTCCTTCCCATTCCAATCCTGAGACCCTTCCGATAGCATGAGATGTGATATCTCAATGCTTCTAATACCAAACCTGAGATCCTTCTTATAACATGTGATGTGATGTCCAAATCCTTTCCCTTCCAAACCTGAGACCCTCCCTTTAGCATGAAATGTGATATCCAACTCCTTCCCATTCCAATCCTGAGACCCTTATGATAGCATGAGATGTGATATCTCAATGCCTCTAATACCAAACCTGAGATACTTCCGATAGCATGAGATGTGATATCTCAATGCTTCTAATACCAAACCTGAGATCCTTCCTATAACATGAGATGTGATATCCAAATCCTTCCCCTTCCAAACCTGAGACCCTCCCTTTAGCATGAGATGTGATATCCAACTCCTTCCCATTCCAATCCTGAGACCCTTCTGATAGGATGAGATGTGATATCTCAATGCCTCTAATACCAAACCGGAGATCCTACCTCTAACATGAAATATGATATCCAACTCCTTCCCTTTCCAAACCTGAGATCCTGCCTATAGCATGAGATGTGATATCCAAGTCCTTCCCATTCCAATCCTGAGACCCTTCCTATAGCATGAGATGTGATATCTCAATGCTTATACCAAACCTGAGACCCTTCCTATGGCATGAGATGCCATATACAACTCCTTCCCATTCCAATCCTGAGACCCTGCTTATAGCATGAGATGTGATATCTCAATGCTTCTAATACCAAACCTGAGATCTTTCCTATAACATGAGATGTGATATCCAACTCCTTCCCATTCCAATCCTGAGACCATTCCTATAGCATGAGATGTGATATCTCAATGCTTATACCAAACCTGAGACCCTTCCTATAGCTTGAGATGTGATATCCAACTCCTTCCCATTCCAATCCTGAGACCCTTCCTATAGCATGAGATGTGATATCTCAATGCCTCTAATACCAAACCTGAGATCCTTCCTCTAACATGAAATGTGATATCCAACTCCTTCCCCTTCCAAACCTGAGAGCCTTCCTATAGCATGAGATATGATATCCAAGTCCTTTCCATTCCAATCCTGAGACCCTTCCTATAACATGAGATGTGTTATCCAACTCCTTCACATTCCAACCTGAGACCCTTCCTATAGCATGAGATGGGATATCCAACTCATTCCAAATCCAATCCTGATACCCTTCCGATAGCATGAGATGTGATATCCCAATGCTTCTACCAAACCTGAGACCCATACTATGGCATGAGATGTGATATCAAACTCCTTCCCATTCCAACCTGAGACCCTTCCTATAGCATGAGATGGGATATCCAACTCCTTCCAAATCCAATCCTGAAATCCTTCCGATAGCATGAGATGTGATATCCCAATGCTTCTACCAAACCTTAGACCCATACTATGGCATGAGATGTGATATCCAACTCCTTCCCATTCCAATTCTGAGACTCTTCTGATAGCATGAGATGTGATATCTCAATGCCTCTAATACCAAACCTGATATCCTACCTCTAACATGAAATGTGATATCCAACTCTTTCCCGTTGCAAACCTGAGAGCCTTCCTATAGCATGAGATCTGATATCCAAGTCCTTCCCATTCCAATCCAGAGACCCTTCCTATAACATGAGATGTGATATCCAACTCCTTCCCATTCCAACCTGAGACCCTTCCTATAGCATGAGATGGGATATCCAACTCCTTCCAAATCCAATCCTGATACCCTTCCGATAGCATGAGATGTGATATCCCAATGCTTCTACCAAACCTGAGACCCATACTATGGCATGAGATGTGATATCAAACTCCTTCCCATTCCAATCCTGAGACCCTTCCTATAGCTTGAGATGTGATATCCAACTCCTTCCCATTCCAATTCTGAGACCCTTCCTATACAATGAGACTTGATATCTCAATGCTTCTAATACCAAACCTGAGACCCGTCCTATAACATGAGATGTGACATCCAAATCCTTCCCCTTCCAAACCTTAGACCCTTCCTTTATCATGAGATGTCATATCCAACTCCTTCCCATTCCAATCCTGAGACTCTTCCGATATCATGAGATGTGATATCTCAATGCTTCTAATATCAAACTTGAGACCCTCCCTATAGCATGAGATGTGATATCCAAGTCCTTCCCATTCCAATACTGAGACCCTTCCTATAACATGCGATGGGAATATCCAACTCCTTCCCATTCCAATCCTGAGACCCTTCCCATAGCAGAGATGTGATATCTCAATGCTTATACCAAACCTGAGATCCTTCCTATAACATGAGATGTGATATCCAACTCCTTCCCATTCCAATCCTGAGACACTTCCTATAGCATGAGATGTGATATCTCACTGCTTATACAAAACCTGAGACCCTTCCTATAGCATGAGATGTGATATCCAACTCCTTCCCATTCCAATCCTGAGACCCTTCCTATAGCATGAGATGTGATATCTCAATGCTTCTAATATCAAACTTGAGACCCTCCCTATAGCATGAGATGTGATACCCAAGTCCTTCCCATTCCAATCCTGAGACCCTTCCTACAGCATGCGATGTGATGTCTCAATGCTTCTAATACCAAACCTGAGACTTTTCCTATAACATGAGATGGGATATCCAACTCCTTCCCATTCCAATCCTGAGACCCTTCCGAGAGCAGAGATGTGATATCTCAATGCTTATACCAAACCTAAGACCCTTCCTATGGCATGAGATGTCATATACCACTCCTTCCCATTCCAATCCTGAGACCCTTCCTATAGCATGTGATGTGATATCTCAATGCTTATACCAAACCTGAGACCCTTCCTATAGCATGAGATGTGATATCCAACTCCTTCCCATTCCAATCCTGAGACCCTTCCTATAGCATGAGATGTGATGTCTCAATGCTTCTAATACCAAACCTGAGATCCTTCCTATAACATGAGATGTGATATCCAACTCCTTCCCATTCCAATCCCGAGACCCTTCCTATAGCATGAGATGTGATATCTCAATGCTTATACCAAACCTGAGACCCTTCCTATAGCATGAGATGTGATATCCAACTCCTTCCCATTCTAATCCTGAGACTCTTCCTATAGCATGAGATGTGATATCTCAATGCCTCTAATACCAAACCTGAGATCCTTCCTCTAACATGAAATGTGATATCCAACTCCTTCCCTTTCCAAACCTGAGAGCCTACCTATAGCATGAGATGTGATATCCAAGTCCTTCCCATTCCAATCCTTAGACCCTTCCTACAGCATGCAATATGATATCTCAATGATTCTAATAACAAACCTGAGACCCGTCCTATAACATGAGATGGGATATCCAACTCCTTCCCATTCCAATCCTGAGACCCTTCCCATAGCAGAGATGTGATATCTCAATGCTTATACCAAACCTGAGATCCTTCCTATAACATGAGATGTGATATCCAACTCCTTCCCATTCCAATCCTGAGACACTTCCTATAGCATGAGATGTGATATCTCACTGCTTATACAAAACCTGAGACCCTTCCTATAGCATGAGATGTGATATCCAACTCCTTCCCATTCCAATCCTGAGACCCTTCCTATAGCATGAGATGTGATATCTCAATGCTTCTAATATCAAACTTGAGACCCTCCCTATAGCATGAGATGTGATACCCAAGTCCTTCCCATTCCAATCCTGAGACCCTTCCTACAGCATGCGATGTGATGTCTCAATGCTTCTAATACCAAACCTGAGACTTTTCCTATAACATGAGATGGGAAATCCAACTCCTTCCCATTCCAATCCTGAGACCCTTCCGAGAGCAGAGATGTGATATCTCAATGCTTATACCAAACCTAAGACCCTTCCTATGGCATGAGATGTCATATACCACTCCTTCCCATTCCAATCCTGAGACCCTTCCTATAGCATGAGATGTGATATCTCAATGCTTATACCAAACCTGAGACCCTTCCTATAGCATGAGATGTGATATCCAACTCCTTCCCATTCCAATCCTGAGACCCCTCCTATAGCATGAGATGTGATGTCTCAATGCTTCTAATACCAAACCTGAGATCCTTCCTATAACATGAGATGTGATATCCAACTCCTTCCCATTCCAATCCCGAGACCCTTCCTATAGCATGAGATGTGATATCTCAATGCTTATACCAAACCTGAGACCCTTCCTATAGCATGAGATGTGATATCCAACTCCTTCCCATTCTAATCCTGAGACTCTTCCTATAGCATGAGATGTGATATCTCAATGCCTCTAATACCAAACCTGAGATCCTTCCTCTAACATGAAATGTGATATCCAACTCCTTCCCTTTCCAAACCTGAGAGCCTACCTATAGCATGAGATGTGATATCCAAGTCCTTCCCATTCCAATCCTTAGACCCTTCCTACAGCATGCAATATGATATCTCGATGATTCTAATAACAAACCTGAGACCCGTCCTATAACATGAGATGGGATATCCAACTCCTTCCCATTCCAATCCTGAGACACTTCCGATAGCAGAGATGTGATATCTCAATGCTTATACCAAACCTGAGACCCTTCCTACAACATGAGATGTGATATCCAACTCCTTCCCGGTCCAAACCTGAGACCCTTCCTATAGAATATGTGATATCCAACTCCTTCCCATTCCAAACATGAGACCCTTCCTATAGCAAGAGTGTAATATCGAACTCCTTCCCATTCCAATCCTGAGACCATTCCTATAGCATGAGATGTGATATCTCAATGCTTCTAATACCAAACCTGAGATCCTTCCTATGACATGAGATGTGATATCCAATTCCTCCCCATTCCAAACCTGAGAACCTTCCTACAGCATGCGATGTGATATCTCAATGCTTCTAATACCAAACCGGAGACCAGTCCTATAACATGAGATTGGATATCCAACTCCTTCCCCTTCCAAACCTGAGACTCTTCCTATAGCATGAGATGTGATATCCAACTTCTTCCCATTCCAATCCTGAGACCCTTCCTATAACATGAGATGTGATGTCTCAATGCTTCTAATACCAAACCTGAGATCTTTCCTATAACATGAGATGTGATATCCAACTCCTTCCCATTCCAATCCTGAGACCCTTCCTATAGCATGAGATGTGATATCTCAATGCTTATACCAAACCTGAGACCCTTCCTATAGCTTGAGATGTGATATCCAACTCCTTCCCATTCCAATCCTGAGACCCTTCCTATAGCATGAGATGTGATATCTCAAGGCCTCTAATACCAAACCTGAGATCCTTCCTCTAACATGAAATGTGATATCCAACTCCATCCCCTTCCAAACCTGAGAGCCTTCCTATAACATGAAATGTGATATCCAATTCCTTCCCATTCCAACCTGAGACCCTTCCTATAGCATGAGATGGGATATCCAACTCCTTCCAAATCCAATACTGATACCCTTCCGATAGCTTGAGATGTGATATCCCAATGCTTCTACCAAACCTGAGACCCATACTATGGCATGCGATGTGATATCAAACTCCTTTCCATTCCAATCCTGAGACCCTACCTATAGCTTGAGATGTGATATCCAACTCCTTCCCATTCCAATTCTGAGACCCTTCCTATACCATGAGACTTGATATCTCAATGCTTCTAATACCAAACCTGAGACCCGTCCTATAACATGCGATGTGATATCCAAATCCTTCCCCTTCCAAACCTTAGACCCTTCCTTTATCATGAGATGTGATATCCAATTCCTTCCCATTCCAATCCTGAGACCCTTCCGATATCATGAGATTTGTTATCTCAATGCTTCTAATATCAAACTTGAGACCCTCCCTATAACATGAGATGTGACATCCAAGTCCTCCCCATTCCAATCCTGAGACCCTTCCGATAGCAGAGATGTGATATCTCAATGCTTATACCAAACCTGAGACCCTTCCTATGGCCTGAGATGTCATATGCAACTCCTTCCCATTCCAATCCTGAGACCCTTCCTATAGCATTAGATGTGATATCCAACTTCTTCCCATTCCAATCCTGAGACCCTTCCTATAGCATGAGATGTGATGTCTCAATTCTTCTAATACCAAACCTGAGATCCTTCCTATAACATGAGATGTGATATCCAACTCCTTCCCATTCCAATCCTGAGACCCTTATGATAGCATGAGATGTGATATCTCAATGCCTCTAATACCAAACCTGAGATACTTCTGATAGCATGAGATGTGATATCTCAATGCTTCTAATACCAAACCTGAGATCCTTCCTATAACATGAGATGTGATTTCCAAATCCTTCCACTTCCAAACCTGAGACCCTCCCTTTAGCATGAGATGTGATATCCAACTCCTTCCAATTCCAATCCTGAGACCCTTCTGATAGCATGAGATGTGATATTTCAATGCCTCTAATACCAAACCTGAGATCCTACCTCTAACATGAAATGTGATATCCATCTCCTTTTCTTTCCAAACCTGAAACCCTGCCTATAGCATGAGATGTGATATCCAAGTCCTTCCCATTCCAATCCTGAGACCCTTCCTATAGCATGTGATGTGATATCTCAATGCTTATACCAAATCTGAGACCCTTCCTATATCATGAGATGTGATATCCAACTCCTTCCCATTCCAATCCTGAGACCCTTCCTATAGCATGAGATGTGATGTCTCAATGCTTCTAATACCAAACCTGAGATCCTTCCTATAACATGAGATATGATATCCAACTCCTTCCCATTCCAATCCTGAGACCCTTATGATAGCATGAGATGTGATATCTCAATGCCTCTAATACCAAACCTGAGATACTTCTGATAGCATGAGATGTGATATCTCAATGCTTCTAATACCAAACCTGAGATCCTTCCTATAACATGAGATGTGATTTCCAAATCCTTCCCCTTCCAAACCTGAGACCCTCCCTTTAGCATAAGATGTGATATCCAACTCCTTCCCATTCCAATCCTGAGACCCATCTGATAGCATGAGATGTGATATTTCAATGCCTCTAATACCAAACCTGAGATCCTACCTCTAACATGAAATGTGATATCCATCTCCTTCCCTTTCCAAACCTGAGACCCTGCCTATAGCATGAGATGTGATATCCAAGTCCTTTCCATTCCAATCCTGAGACCCTTCCTATAGCATGTGATGTGATATCTCAATGCTTATACCAAACCTGAGACCCTTCCTATGGCATGAGATGTCATATACAACTCATTCCCATTCCAATCCTGAGACCCTTCCTATAGCATAAGATGTGATATCTCAATGCTTATACCAAACCTGAGACCGTTCCTATAGCTTGAGATGTGATATCCAACTCCTTCCCATTCCAATCCTGAGACCCTTCCTATAGCATGAGATGTGATATCTCAAGGCCTCTAATACCAAACCTGAGATCGTTCCTCTAACATGAAATGTGATATCCAACTCCTTCCCCTTCCAAACCTGAGAGCCTTCCTATAACATGAGATGTGACATCCAAGTCCTCCCCATTCCAATCCTGAGACCCTTCCTATAGCATGAGATGTGATATCTCAATGCTTCTAATACCAAACCTGAGACCCTTCCTATAACATGATTTGGGATATCCAACTCCTTCCCATTCCAATCCTGAGACCCTTCCGATAGCAGAGATGTGATATCTCAATGCTTATACCAAACCTGAGACCCTTCCTATGGCCTGAGATGTCATATGCAACTCCTTCCCATTCCAATCCTGAGACCCTTCCTATAGCATTAGATGTGATATCTCAATGCTTATACCAAATCTGAGACCCTTCCTATAGCATGAGATGTGACATTCAACTTCTTCCCATTCCAATCCTGAGACCCTTCCTATAGCATGAGATGTGATGTCTCAATTCTTCTAATACCAAACCTGAGATCCTTCCTATAACATGAGATGTGATATCCAACTCCTTCCCATTCCAATCCTGAGACCCTTATGATAGCATGAGATGTGATATCTCAATGCCTCTAATACCAAACCTGAGATACTTCTGATAGCATGAGATGTGATATCTCAATGCTTCTAATACCAAACCTGAGATCCTTCCTATAACATGAGATGTGATTTCCAAATCCTTCCACTTCCAAACCTGAGACCCTCCCTTTAGCATGAGATGTGATATCCAACTCCTTCCCATTCCAATCCTGAGACCCTTCTGATAGCATGAGATGTGATATTTCAATGCCTCTAATACCAAACCTGAGATCCTACCTCTAACATGAAATGTGATATCCATCTCCTTCCCTTTCCAAACCTGAGACCCTGCCTATAGCATGAGATGTGATATCCAAGTCCTTCCCATTCCAATCCTGAGACCCTTCCTATAGCATGTGATGTGATATCTCAATGCTTATACCAAACCTGAGACCCTTCCTATGGCATGAGATGTCATATACAACTCCTTCCCATTCCAATCCTGAGACCCTTCCTATAGCATGAGATGTGATATCTCAATGCTTATACCAAACCTGAGACCCTTCCCATAGCATGAGATGTGATATCCAACTTCTTCCCATTCCAATCCTGAGACCCTTCCTATAACATGAGATGTGATGTCTCAATGCTTCTAATACCAAACCTGAGACCCTTCCTATAACATGAGATGGGATATCCAACTCCTTCCCATTCCAATCCTGAGACCCTTCCGATAGCAGAGATGTGATATCTCAATGCTTTTACCAAACCTGAGACCCTTCCTATGGCCTGAGATGTCATATACAACTCCTTCCCATTCCAATCCTGAGACCCTTCCTATAGCATGAGATGTGATATCTCAATGCTTATACCAAATCTGAGACCCTTCCTCTAGCATGAGATGTGATATCCAACTCCTTCCCATTCCAATCCTGAGACCCTTCCTATAGCATGAGATGTGATGTCTCAATGCTTCTAATACCAAACCTGAGATCCTTCCTATAACATGAAATGTGATTTCCAAATCCTTCCCCTTCCAAACCTGAGACCCTCCCTTTAGCATGAGATGTGATATCCAACTCCTTCCCATTCCAATCCTGAGACCCTTCTGATAGCATGAGATGTGATATTTCAATGCCTCTAATACCAAACCTGAGATCCTACCTCTAACATGAAATGTGATATCCATCTCCTTCCTTTTCCAAACCTGAGACCCTGCCTATAGCATGAGATGTGATATCCAAGTCCTTTCCATTCCAATCCTGAGACCCTTCCTATAGCATGTGATGTGATATCTCAATGCTTATACCAAACCCGAGACCCTTCCTATGGCATGAGATGTCATATACAACTCCTTCCCATTCCAAACCTGAGACCCTTCCTATAGCATGAGATGTGATATCTCAATACTTATACCAAACCTGAGACCCTTCCTATAGCATGAGATGTGATATCCAACTTCTTCCCATTCCAATCCTGAGACCCTGCCTATAGCATGAGATGTGATATCCAAGTCCTTTCCATTCCAATCCTGAGACCCTTCCTATAGCATGTGATGTGATATCTCAATGCTTATACCAAACCTGAGACCCTTCCTATGGCATGAGATGTCATATACAACTCCTTCCCATTCCAAACCTGAGACCCTTCCTATAGCATGAGATGTGATATCTCAATGCTTATACCAAACCTGAGACCCTTCCTATAGCATGAGATGTGATATCCAACTCCTTCCCATTCCAATCCTGAGACCCTTCTGATAGCATGAGATGTGATATTTCAATGCCTCTAATACCAAACCTGAGATCCTACCTCTAACATGAAATGTGATATCCATCTCCTTCCTTTTCCAAACCTGAGACCCTGCCTATAGCATGAGATGTGATATCCAAGTCCTTTCCATTCCAATCCTGAGACCCTTCCTATAGCATGTGATGTGATATCTCAATGCTTATACCAAACCTGAGACCCTTCCTATGGCATGAGATGTCATATACAACTCCTTCCCATTCCAAACCTGAGACCCTTCCTATAGCATGAGATGTGATATCTCAATGCTTATACCAAACCTGAGACCCTTCCTATAGCATGAGATGTGATATCCAACTTCTTCCCATTCCAATCCTGAGACCCTTCCTATAGCTTGAGATGTGATATCCAACTTCTTCCCATTCCAATCCTGAGACCCTTCCTATAGCATGAGATGTGATGTCTCAATTCTTCTAATACCAAACCTGAGATCCTTCCTATAACACGAGATGTGATATCCAACTCCTTCCCATTCCAATCCTGAGACCCTTATGATAGCATGAGATGTGATATCTCAATGCCTCTAATACCAAACCTGAGATACTTCTGATAGCATGAGATGTGATATCTCAATGCTTCTAATACCAAACCTGAGATCCTTCCTATAACATGAGATGTGATTTCCAAATCCTTCCACTTCCAAACCTGAGACCCTCCCTTTAGCATGAGATGTGATATCCAACTCCTTCCCATTCCAATCCTGAGACCCTTCTGATAGCATGAGATGTGATATTTCAATGCCTCTAATACCAAACCTGAGATCCTACCTCTAACATGAAATGTGATATCCATCTCCTTCCCTTTCCAAACCTGAAACCCTGCCTATAGCATGAGATGTGATATCCAAGTCCTTCCCATTCCAATCCTGAGACCCTTCCTATAGCATGTGATGTGATATCTCAATGCTTATACCAAATCTGAGACCCTTCCTATATCATGAGATGTGATATCCAACTCCTTCCCATTCCAATCCTGAGACCCTTCCTATAGCATGAGATGTGATGTCTCAATGCTTCTAATACCAAACCTGAGATCCTTCCTATAACATGAGATATGATATCCAACTCCTTCCCATTCCAATCCTGAGACCCTTATGATAGCATGAGATGTGATATCTCAATGCCTCTAATACCAAACCTGAGATACTTCTGATAGCATGAGATGTGATATCTCAATGCTTCTAATACCAAACCTGAGATCCTTCCTATAACATGAGATGTGATTTCCAAATCCTTCTCCTTCCAAACCTGAGACCCTCCCTTTAGCATAAGATGTGATATCCAACTCCTTCCCATTCCAATCCTGAGACCCTTCCTATAGCATGTGATGTGATATCTCAATGCTTATACCAAACCTGAGACCCTTCCTATGGCATGAGATGTCATATACAACTCATTCCCATTCCAATCCTGAGACCCTTCCTATAGCATGAGATGTGATATCTCAATGCTTATACCAAACCTGAGACCCTTCCTATAGCATGAGATGTGATATCCAACTTCTTCCCATTCCAATCCTGAGACCCTTCCTATAACATGAGATGTGATGTCGCAATGCTTCTAATACCAAACCTGAGATCTTTCCTATAACATGAGATGTGATATCCAACTCCTTCCCATTCCAATCCTGAGACCCTTCCTATAGCATGAGATGTGATATCACAATGCTTATACCAAACCTGAGACCGTTCCTATAGCTTGAGATGTGATATCCAACTCCTTCCCATTCCAATCCTGAGACCCTTCCTATAGCATGAGATGTGATATCTCAAGGCCTCTAATACCAAACCTGAGATCGTTCCTCTAACATGAAATGTGATATCCAACTCCTTCCCCTTCCAAACCTGAGAGCCTTCCTATAACATGAGATGTGACATCCAAGTCCTCCCCATTCCAATCCTGAGACCCTTCCTATAGCATGAGATGTGATATCTCAATGCTTCTAATACCAAACCTGAGACCCTTCCTATAACATGATTTGGGATATCCAACTCCTTCCCATTCCAATCCTGAGACCCTTCCGATAGCAGAGATGTGATATCTCAATGCTTATACCAAACCTGAGACCCTTCCTATGGCCTGAGATGTCATATGCAACTCCTTCCCATTCCAATCCTGAGACCCTTCCTATAGCATTAGATGTGATATCTCAATGCTTATACCAAATCTGAGACCCTTCCTATAGCATGAGATGTGACATCCAACTTCTTCCCATTCCAATCCTGAGACCCTTCCTATAGCATGAGATGTGATGTCTCAATTCTTCTGATACCAAACCTGAGATCCTTCCTATAACATGAGATGTGATATCCAACTCCTTCCCATTCCAATCCTGAGACCCTTATGATAGCATGAGATGTGATATCTCAATGCCTCTAATACCAAACCTGAGATACTTCCGATAGCATGAGATGTGATATCTCAATGCTTCTAATACCAAACCTGAGATCCTTCCTATAACATGAGATGTGATTTCCAAATCCTTCCACTTCCAAACCTGAGACCCTCCCTTTAGCATGAGATGTGATATCCAACTCCTTCCCATTCCAATCCTGAGACCCTTCTGATAGCATGAGATGTGATATTTCAATGCCTCTAATACCAAACCTGAGATCCTACCTCTAACATGAAATGTGATATCCATCTCCTTCCCTTTCCAAACCTGAGACCCTGCCTTTAGCATGAGATGTGATATCCAAGTCCTTCCCATTCCAATCCTGAGACCCTTCCTATAGCATGTGATGTGATATCTCAATGCTTATACCAAACCTGAGACCCTTCCTATGGCATGAGATGTCATATACAACTCCTTCCCATTCCAATCCTGAGACCCTTCCTATAGCATGAGATGTGATATCTCAATGCTTATACCAAACCTGAGACCCTTCCCATAGCATGAGATGTGATATCCAACTTCTTCCCATTCCAATCCTGAGACCCTTCCTATAACATGAGATGTGATGTCTCAATGCTTCTAATACCAAACCTGAGACCCTTCCTATAACATGAGATGGGATATCCAACTCCTTCCCATTCCAATCCTGAGACCCTTCCGATAGCAGAGATGTGATATCTCAATGCTTTTACCAAACCTGAGACCCTTCCTATGGCCTGAGATGTCATATACAACTCCTTCCCATTCCAATCCTGAGACCCTTCCTATAGCATGAGATGTGATATCTCAATGCTTATACCAAATCTGAGACCCTTCCTATAGCATGAGATGTGATATCCAACTCCTTCCCATTCCAATCCTGAGACCCTTATGATAGCATGAGATGTGATATCTCAATGCCTCTAATACCAAACCTGAGATACTTCTGATAGCATGAGATGTGATATCTCAATGCTTCTAATACCAAACCTGAGATCCTTCCTATAACATGAGATGTGATTTCCAAATCCTTCCCCTTCCAAACCTGAGACCCTCCCTTTAGCATGAGATGTGATATCCAACTCCTTCCCATTCCAATCCTGAGACCCATCTGATAGCATGAGATGTGATATTTCAATGCCTCTAATACCAAACCTGAGATCCTACCTCTAACATGAAATGTGATATCCATCTCCTTCCCTTTCCAAACCTGAGACCCTGCCTATAGCATGAGATGTGATATCCAAGTCCTTTCCATTCCAATCCTGAGACCCTTCCTATAGCATGTGATGTGATATCTCAAAGCTTATACCAAACCTGAGACCCTTCCTATGGCATGAGATGTCATATACAACTCCTTCCCATTCCAATCCTGAGACCCTTCCTATAGCATGAGATGTGATATCCAACTTCTTCCCATTCCAATCCTGAGACCCTTCCTATAACATGAGATGTGATGTCGCAATGCTTCTAATACCAAACCTGAGATCTTTCCTATAACATGAGATGTGATATCCAACTCCTTCCCATTCCAATCCTGAGACCCTTCCTATAGCATGAGATGTGATATCACAATGCTTATACCAAACCTGAGACCGTTCCTATAGCTTGAGATGTGATATCCAACTCCTTCCCATTCCAATCCTGAGACCCTTCCTATAGCATGAGATGTGATATCTCAAGGCCTCTAATACCAAACCTGAGATCGTTCCTCTAACATGAAATGTGATATCCAACTCCTTCCCCTTCCAAACCTGAGAGCCTTCCTATAACATGAGATGTGATATCCAACTCCTTCCCATTCCAATCCTGAGACCCTTATGATAGCATGAGATGTGATATCTCAATGCCTCTAATACCAAACCTGAGATACTTCCGATAGCATGAGATGTGATATCTCAATGCTTCTAATACCAAACCTGAGATCCTTCCTATAACATGAAATGTGATTTCCAAATCCTTCCCCTTCCAAACCTGAGACCCTCCCTTTAGCATGAGATGTGATATCCAACTCCTTCCCATTCCAATCCTGAGACCCTTCTGATAGCATGAGATGTGATATTTCAATGCCTCTAATACCAAACCTGAGATCCTACCTCTAACATGAAATGTGATATCCATCTCCTTCCCTTTCCAAACCTGAGACCCTGCCTATAGCATGAGATGTGATATCCAAGTCCTTTCCATTCCAATCCTGAGACCCTTCCTATAGCATGTGATGTGATATCTCAATGCTTATACCAAACCCGAGACCCTTCCTATGGCATGAGATGTCATATACAACTCCTTCCCATTCCAAACCTGAGACCCTTCCTATAGCATGAGATGTGATATCTCAATACTTATACCAAACCTGAGACCCTTCCTATAGCATGAGATGTGATATCCAACTTCTTCCCATTCCAATCCTGAGACCCTGCCTATAGCATGAGATGTGATATCCAAGTCCTTTCCATTCCAATCCTGAGACCCTTCTGATAGCATGAGATGTGATATTTCAATGCCTCTAATACCAAACCTGAGATCCTACCTCTAACATGAAATGTGATATCCATCTCCTTCCCTTTCCAAACCTGAGACCCTGCCTATAGCATGAGATGTGATATCCAAGTCCTTTCCATTCCAATCCTGAGACCCTTCCTATAGCATGTGATGTGATATCTCAATGCTTATACCAAACCCGAGACCCTTCCTATGGCATGAGATGTCATATACAACTCCTTCCCATTCCAAACCTGAGACCCTTCCTATAGCATGTGATGTGATATCTCAATGCTTATACCAAACCTGAGACCCTTCCTATGGCATGAGATGTCATATACAACTCCTTCCCATTCCAAACCTGAGACCCTTCCTATAGCATGAGATGTGATATCACAATGCTTATACCAAACCTGAGACCCTTCCTATAGCATGAGATGTGATATCCAACTTCTTCCCATTCCAATCCTGAGACCCTTCCTATAACATGAGATGTGATATCACAATGCTTATACCAAACCTGAGACCGTTCCTATAGCTTGAGATGTGATATCCAACTTCTTCCCATTCCAATCCTGAGACCCTTCCTATAGCATGAGATGTGATGTCTCAATTCTTCTAATACCAAACCTGAGATCCTTCCTATAACATGAGATGTGATATCCAACTCCTTCCCATTCCAATCCTGAGACCCTTATGATAGCATGAGATGTGATATCTCAATGCCTCTAATACCAAACCTGAGATACTTCTGATAGCATGAGATGTGATATCTCAATGCTTCTAATACCAAACCTGAGATCCTTCCTATAACATGAGATGTGATTTCCAAATCCTTCCACTTCCAAACCTGAGACCCTCCCTTTAGCATGAGATGTGATATCCAACTCCTTCCCATTCCAATCCTGAGACCCTTCTGATAGCATGAGATGTGATATTTCAATGCCTCTAATACCAAACCTGAGATCCTACCTCTAACATGAAATGTGATATCCATCTCCTTCCCTTTCCAAACCTGAAACCCTGCCTATAGCATGAGATGTGATATCCAAGTCCTTCCCATTCCAATCCTGAGACCCTTCCTATAGCATGTGATGTGATATCTCAATGCTTATACCAAATCTGAGACCCTTCCTATATCATGAGATGTGATATCCAACTCCTTCCCATTCCAATCCTGAGACCCTTCCTATAGCATGAGATGTGATGTCTCAATGCTTCTAATACCAAACCTGAGATCCTTCCTATAACATGAGATATGATATCCAACTCCTTCCCATTCCAATCCTGAGACCCTTATGATAGCATGAGATGTGATATCTCAATGCCTCTAATACCAAACCTGAGATACTTCTGATAGCATGAGATGTGATATCTCAATGCTTCTAATACCAAACCTGAGATCCTTCCTATAACATGAGATGTGATTTCCAAATCCTTCTCCTTCCAAACCTGAGACCCTCCCTTTAGCATAAGATGCGATATCCAACTCCTTCCCATTCCAATCCTGAGACCCTTCCTATAGCATGTGATGTGATATCTCAATGCTTATACCAAACCTGAGACCCTTCCTATGGCATGAGATGTCATATACAACTCATTCCCATTCCAATCCTGAGACCCTTCCTATAGCATGAGATGTGATATCTCAATGCTTATACCAAACCTGAGACCCTTCCTATAGCATGAGATGTGATATCCAACTTCTTCCCATTCCAATCCTGAGACCCTTCCTATAACATGAGATGTGATGTCGCAATGCTTCTAATACCAAACCTGAGATCTTTCCTATAACATGAGATGTGATATCCAACTCCTTCCCATTCCAATCCTGAGACCCTTCCTATAGCATGAGATGTGATATCACAATGCTTATACCAAACCTGAGACCGTTCCTATAGCTTGAGATGTGATATCCAACTCCTTCCCATTCCAATCCTGAGACCCTTCCTATAGCATGAGATGTGATATCTCAAGGCCTCTAATACCAAACCTGAGATCGTTCCTCTAACATGAAATGTGATATCCAACTCCTTCCCCTTCCAAACCTGAGAGCCTTCCTATAACATGAGATGTGACATCCAAGTCCTCCCCATTCCAATCCTGAGACCCTTCCTATAGCATGAGATGTGATATCTCAATGCTTCTAATACCAAACCTGAGACCCTTCCTATAACATGATTTGGGATATCCAACTCCTTCCCATTCCAATCCTGAGACCCTTCCGATAGCAGAGATGTGATATCTCAATGCTTATACCAAACCTGAGACCCTTCCTATGGCCTGAGATGTCATATGCAACTCCTTCCCATTCCAATCCTGAGACCATTCCTATAGCATTAGATGTGATATCTCAATGCTTATACCAAATCTGAGACCCTTCCTATAGCATGAGATGTGACATCCAACTTCTTCCCATTCCAATCCTGAGACCCTTCCTATAGCATGAGATGTGATGTCTCAATTCTTCTAATACCAAACCTGAGATCCTTCCTATAACATGAGATGTGATATCCAACTCCTTCCCATTCCAATCCTGAGACCCTTATGATAGCATGAGATGTGATATCTCAATGCCTCTAATACCAAACCTGAGATACTTCCGATAGCATGAGATGTGATATCTCAATGCTTCTAATACCAAACCTGAGATCCTTCCTATAACATGAGATGTGATTTCCAAATCCTTCCACTTCCAAACCTGAGACCCTCCCTTTAGCATGAGATGTGATATCCAACTCCTTCCCATTCCAATCCTGAGACCCTTCTGATAGCATGAGATGTGATATTTCAATGCCTCTAATACCAAACCTGAGATCCTACCTCTAACATGAAATGTGATATCCATCTCCTTCCCTTTCCAAACCTGAGACCCTGCCTTTAGCATGAGATGTGATATCCAAGTCCTTCCCATTCCAATCCTGAGACCCTTCCTATAGCATGTGATGTGATATCTCAATGCTTATACCAAACCTGAGACCCTTCCTATGGCATGAGATGTCATATACAACTCCTTCCCATTCCAATCCTGAGACCCTTCCTATAGCATGAGATGTGATGTCGCAATGCTTCTAATACCAAACCTGAGACCCTTCCTATAACATGAGATGGGATATCCAACTCCTTCCCATTCCAATCCTGAGACCCTTCCGATAGCAGAGATGTGATATCTCAATGCTTTTACCAAACCTGAGACCCTTCCTATGGCCTGAGATGTCATATACAACTCCTTCCCATTCCAATCCTGAGACCCTTCCTATAGCATGAGATGTGATATCTCAATGCTTATACCAAATCTGAGACCCTTCCTATAGCATGAGATGTGATATCCAACTCCTTCCCATTCCAATCCTGAGACCCTTCCTATAGCATGAGATGTGATGTCTCAATGCTTCTAATACCAATCCTGAGACCCTTATGATAGCATGAGATGTGATATCTCAATGCCTCTAATACCAAACCTGAGATACTTCTGATAGCATGAGATGTGATATCTCAATGCTTCTAATACCAAACCTGAGATCCTTCCTATAACATGAGATGTGATTTCCAAATCCTTCCCCTTCCAAACCTGAGACCCTCCCTTTAGCATGAGATGTGATATCCAACTCCTTCCCATTCCAATCCTGAGACCCATCTGATAGCATGAGATGTGATATTTCAATGCCTCTAATACCAAACCTGAGATCCTACCTCTAACATGAAATGTGATATCCATCTCCTTCCCTTTCCAAACCTGAGACCCTGCCTATAGCATGAGATGTGATATCCAAGTCCTTTCCATTCCAATCCTGAGACCCTTCCTATAGCATGTGATGTGATATCTCAAAGCTTATACCAAACCTGAGACCCTTCCTATGGCATGAGATGTCATATACAACTCCTTCCCATTCCAATCCTGAGACCCTTCCTATAGCATGAGATGTGATATCCAACTTCTTCCCATTCCAATCCTGAGACCCTTCCTATAACATGAGATGTGATGTCGCAATGCTTCTAATACCAAACCTGAGACCCTTCCTATGGCCTGAGATGTCATATACAACTCCTTCCCATTCCAATCCTGAGACCCTTCCTATAGCATGAGATGTGATATCTCAATGCCTCTAATACCAAACCTGAGATTGTTCCTCTAACATGAAATGTGATATCCAACTCCTTCCCCTTCCAAACCTGAGAGCCTTCCTATAACATGAGATGTGATATCCAACTCCTTCCTATTCCAATCCTGAGACCCTTATGATAGCATGAGATGTGATATCTCAATGCCTCTAATACCAATCCTGAGACCCTTCCTATAGCATGAGATGTGATATCCAACTTCTTCCCATTCAAATCCTGAGACCCTTCCTATAACATGAGATGTGATGTCGCAATGCTTCTAATACCAAACCTGAGATCTTTCCTATAACATGAGATGTGATATCCAACTCCTTCCCATTCCAATCCTGAGACCCTTCCTATAGCATGAGATGTGATATCTCAAGGCCTCTAATACCAAACCTGAGATCGTTCCTCTAACAGGAAATGTGATATCCAACTCCTTCCCCTTCCAAACCTGAGAGCCTTCCTATAACATGAGATGTGATATCCAACTCCTTCCCATTCCAATCCTGAGACCCTTCCTATAGCATGAGATGTGATATCTCAAGGCCTCTAATACCAAACCTGAGATCGTTCCTCTAACATGAAATGTGATATCCAACTCCTTCCCCTTCCAAACCTGAGAGCCTTCCTATAACATGAGATGTGATATCCAACTCCTTCCCATTCCAATCCTGAGACCCTTCCTATAGCATGAGATGTGATATCGCAAGGCCTCTAATACCAAACCTGAGATCGTTCCTCTAACATGAAATGTGATATCCAACTCCTTCCCCTTCCAAACCTGAGAGCCTTCCTATAACATGAGATGTGATATCCAACTCCTTCCCATTCCAATCCTGAGACCCTTATGATAGCATGAGATGTGATATCTCAATGCCTCTAATACCAAACCTGAGATACTTCCGATAGCATGAGATGTGATATCTCAATGCTTCTAATACCAAACCTGAGATCCTTCCTATAACATGAAATGTGATTTCCAAATCCTTCCCCTTCCAAACCTGAGACCCTCCCTTTAGCATGAGATGTGATATCCAACTCCTTCCCATTCCAATCCTGAGACCCTTCTGATAGCATGAGATGTGATATTTCAATGCCTCTAATACCAAACCTGAGATCCTACCTCTAATATGAAATGTGATATCCATCTCCTTCCCTTTCCAAACCTGAGACCCTGCCTATAGCATGAAATGTGATATCCAAGTCCTTTCCATTCCAATCCTGAGACCCTTCCTATAGCATGTGATGTGATATCTCAATGCTTATACCAAACCTGAGACCCTTCCCATGGCATGAGATGTCATATACAACTCCTTCCCATTCCAAACCTGAGACCCTTCCTATAGCATGAGATGTGATATCTCAATACTTATACCAAACCTGAGACCCTTCCTATAGCATGAGATGTGATATCCAACTTCTTCCCATTCCAATCCTGAGACCCTGCCTATAGCATGAGATGTGATATCCAAGTCCTTTCCATTCCAATCCTGAGACCCTTCCTATAGCATGTGATGTGATATCTCAATGCTTATACCAAACCTGAGACCCTTCCTATGGCATGAGATGTCATATACAACTCCTTCCCATTCCAAACCTGAGACCCTTCCTATAGCATGAGATGTGATATCTCAATGCTTATACCAAACCTGAGACCCTTCCTATAGCATGAGATGTGATATCCAACTTCTTCCCATTCCAATCCTGAGACCCTTCCTATAACATGAGATGTGATATCACAATGCTTATACCAAACCTGAGACCGTTCCTATAGCTTGAGAGAGGGATATCCAACTCCTTCCCATTCCAATCCTGAGACCCTTCCTATAGCATGAGATGTGATATCTCAAGGCCTCTAATACCAAACCTGAGATCGTTCCTCTAACATGAAATGTGATATCCAACTCCTTCCCCTTCCAAACCTGAGAGCCTTCCTATAGCATGAGATATGATAGCCAAGTCCTTCCAATTCCAATCCTGAGACCCTTCCTATAACATGAAATGTGATATCCAACTCCTTCCCATTCCAACCTGAGACCCTTCCTATAGCATGAGATGGGATATCTCAATGCTTCTAATACCAAACCTGAGACTCTTCCTATAACATGAGATGGGATATCCAACTCATCCCCATTCCAATCCTGAGACCCTTCCGATAGCAGAGATGTGATATCTCAATGCTTATACCAAACCTGAGACCCTTCCTATGGCCTGAGATGTCATATACAACTCCTTCCCATTCCAATCCTGAGACCCTTCCTATAGCATGAGATGTGATATCTCAATGCCTCTAATACCAAACCTGAGAGATGTGATATCCAACTCCTTCCCATTCCAATCCTGAGACCCTTCCGATAGCAGAGATGTGATATCTCAATGCTTATACCAAACCTGAGACCCTTCCTATGGCCTGAGATGTCATATACAACTCCTTCCCTTTCCAAACCTGAGAGCCTTCCTATAACATGAGATGTGATATCCAACTCCTTCCCATTCCAATCCTGAGACCCTTCCGATAGCAGAGATGTGATATCTCAATGCTTATACCAAACCTGAGACCCTTCCTATGGCCTGAGATGTCATATACAACTCCTTCCTATGGCATGAGATGTCATATACAACTCCTTCCCATTCCAATCCTGAGACCCTTCCTATAGCATGAGATGTGATATCCAACTTCTTCCCATTCCAATCCTGAGACCCTTCCTATAACATGAGATGTGATGTCGCAATGCTTCTAATACCAAACCTGAGATCTTTCCTATAACATGAGATGTGATATCCAACTCCTTCCCATTCCAATCCTGAGACCCTTCCTATAGCATGAGATGTGATATCACAATGCTTATACCAAACCTGAGACCGTTCCTATAGCTTGAGATGTGATATCCAACTCCTTCCCATTCCAATCCTGAGACCCTTCCTATAGCATGAGATGTGATATCTCAAGGCCTCTAATACCAAACCTGAGATCGTTCCTCTAACATGAAATGTGATATCCAACTCCTTCCCCTTCCAAACCTGAGAGCCTTCCTATAACATGAGATGTGATATCCAACTCCTTCCCATTCCAATCCTGAGACCCTTATGATAGCATGAGATGTGATATCTCAATGCCTCTAATACCAAACCTGAGATACTTCCGATAGCATGAGATGTGATATCTCAATGCTTCTAATACCAAACCTGAGATCCTTCCTATAACATGAAATGTGATTTCCAAATCCTTCCCCTTCCAAACCTGAGACCCTCCCTTTAGCATGAGATGTGATATCCAACTCCTTCCCATTCCAATCCTGAGACCCTTCTGATAGCATGAGATGTGATATTTCAATGCCTCTAATACCAAACCTGAGATCCTACCTCTAACATGAAATGTGATATCCATCTCCTTCCCTTTCCAAACCTGAGACCCTGTCTATAGCATGAAATGTGATATCCAAGTCCTTTCCATTCCAATCCTGAGACCCTTCCTATAGCATGTGATGTGATATCTCAATGCTTATACCAAACCTGAGACCCTTCCTATGGCATGAGATGTCATATACAACTCCTTCCCATTCCAAACCTGAGACCCTTCCTATAGCATGAGATGTGATATCTCAATACTTATACCAAACCTGAGACCCTTCCTATACCATGAGATGTGATATCCAACTTCTTCCCATTCCAATCCTGAGACCCTGCCTATAGCATGAGATGTGATATCCAAGTCCTTTCCATTCCAATCCTGAGACCCTTCCTATAGCATGTGATGTGATATCTCAATGCTTATACCAAACCTGAGACCCTTCCTATGGCATGAGATGTCATATACAACTCCTTCGCATTCCAAACCTGAGACCCTTCCTATAGCATGAGATGTGATATCTCAATGCTTATACCAAACCTGAGACCCTTCCTATAGCATGAGATGTGATATCCAACTTCTTCCCATTCCAATCCTGAGACCCTTCCTATAACATGAGATGTGATATCACAATGCTTATACCAAACCTGAGACCGTTCCTATAGCTTGAGAGAGGGATATCCAACTCCTTCCCATTCCAATCCTGAGACCCTTCCTATAGCATGAGATGTGATATCTCAAGGCCTCTAATACCAAACCTGAGATCGTTCCTCTAACATGAAATGTGATATCCAACTCCTTCCCCTTCCAAACCTGAGAGCCTTCCTATAGCATGAGATATGATAGCCAAGTCCTTCCAATTCCAATCCTGAGACCCTTCCTATAACATGAAATGTGATATCCAACTCCTTCCCATTCCAACCTGAGACCCTTCCTATAGCATGAGATGGGATATCTCAATGCTTCTAATACCAAACCTGAGACTCTTCCTATAACATGAGATGGGATATCCAACTCATTCCCATTCCAATCCTGAGACCCTTCCGATAGCAGAGATGTGATATCTCAATGCTTATACCAAACCTGAGACCCTTCCTATGGCCTGAGATGTCATATACAACTCCTTCCCATTCCAATCCTGAGACCCTTCCTGTAGCATGAGATGTGATATCTCAATGCTTATACCAAATCTGAGACCCTTCCTATAGCATGAGATGTGATATCCAACTTCTTCCCATTCCAATCCTGAGACCCTTCCTATAGCATGAGATGTGATGTCTCAATTCTTCTAACACCAAACCTGAGATCCTTCCTATAACATGAGATGTGATATCCAACTCCTTCCCATTCCAATCCTGAGACCCTTATGATAGCATGAGATGTGATATCTCAATGCCTCTAATACCAAACCTGAGATACTTCTGATAGCATGAGATGTGATATCTCAATGCTTCTAATACCAAACCTGAGATCCTTCCTATAACATGAGATGTGATTTCCAAATCCTTCCACTTCCAAACCTGAGACCCTCCCTTTAGCATGAGATGTGATATCCAACTCCTTCCCATTCCAATCCTGAGACCCTTCTGATAGCATGAGATGTGATATTTCAATGCCTCTAATACCAAACCTGAGATCCTACCTCTAACATGAAATGTGATATCCATCTCCTTCCCTTTCCAAACCTGAGACCCTGCCTATAGCATGAGATGTGATATCCAAGTCCTTCCCATTCCAATCCTGAGACCCTTCCTATAGCATGTGATGTGATATCTCAATGCTTATACCAAACCTGAGACCCTTCCTATGGCATGAGATGTCATATACAACTCCTTCCCATTCCAATCCTGAGACCCTTCCTATAGCATGAGATGTGATATCTCAATGCTTATACCAAACCTGAGACCCTTCCTATAGCATGAGATGTGATATCTCAATGCTTATACCAATCCTGAGACCCTTCCTATAGCATGAGATGTGATATCTCAATGCTTATACCAAATCTGAGACCCTTCCTATAGCATGAGATGTGATATCCAACTCCTTCCCATTCCAATCCTGAGACCCTTCCTATAGCATGAGATGTGATGTCTCAATGCTTCTAATACCAAACCTGAGATCCTTCCTATAACATGAGATGTGATATCCAACTCCTTCCCATTCCAATCCTGAGACCCTTATGATAGCATGAGATGTGATATCTCAATGCCTCTAATACCAAACCTGAGATACTTCTGATAGCATGAGATGTGATATCTCAATGCTTCTAATACCAAACCTGAGATCCTTCCTATAACATGAGATGTGATTTCCAAATCCTTCCCCTTCCAAACCTGAGACCCTCCCTTTAGCATGAGATGTGATATCCAACTCCTTCCCATTCCAATCCTGAGACCCATCTGATAGCATGAGATGTGATATTTCAATGCCTCTAATACCAAACCTGAGATCCTACCTCTAACATGAAATGTGATATCCATCTCCTTCCCTTTCCAAACCTGAGACCCTGCCTATAGCATGAGATGTGATATTCAAGTCCTTTCCATTCCAATCCTGAGACCCTTCCTATAGCATGTGATGTGATATCTCAATGCTTATACCAAACCTGAGACCCTTCCTATGGCATGAGATGTCATATACAACTCCTTCCCATTCCAATCCTGAGACCCTTCCTATAGCATGAGATGTGATATCTCAATGCTTATACCAAACCTGAGACCCTTCCTATAGCATGAGATGTGATATCCAACTTCTTCCCATTCCAATCCTGAGACCCTTCCTATAACATGAGATGTGATGTCGCAATGCTTCTAATACCAAACCTGAGATCTTTCCTATAACATGAGATGTGATATCCAACTCCTTCCCATTCCAATCCTGAGACCCTTCCTATAGCATGAGATGTGATATCACAATGCTTATACCAAACCTGAGACCGTTCCTATAGCTTGAGATGTGATATCCAACTCCTTACCATTCCAATCCTGAGACCCTTCCTATAGCATGAGATGTGATATCTCAAGGCCTCTAATACCAAACCTGAGATCGTTCCTCTAACATGAAATGTGATATCCAACTCCTTCCCCTTCCAAACCTGAGAGCCTTCCTATAACATGAGATGTGATATCCAACTCCTTCCCATTCCAATCCTGAGACCCTTATGATAGCATGAGATGTGATATCTCAATGCCTCTAATACCAAACCTGAGATACTTCCGATAGCATGAGATGTGATATCTCAATGCTTCTAATACCAAACCTGAGATCCTTCCTATAACATGAGATGTTATTTCCAAATCCTTCCCCTTCCAAACCTGAGACCCTCCCTTTAGCATGAGATGTGATATCCAACTCCTTCCCATTCCAATCCTGAGACCCTTCTGATAGCATGAGATGTGATATTTCAATGCCTCTAATACCAAACCTGAGATCCTACCTCTAACATGAAATGTGATATCCATCTCCTTCCCTTTCCAAACCTGAGACCCTGCCTATAGCATGAGATGTGATATCCAAGTCCTTTCCATTCCAATCCTGAGACCCTTCCTATAGCATGTGATGTGATATCTCAATGCTTATACCAAACCTGAGACCCTTCCTATGGCATGAGATGTCATATACAACTCCTTCCCATTCCAAACCTGAGACCCTTCCTATAGCATGAGATGTGATATCTCAATGCTTATACCAAACCTGAGACCCTTCCTATAGCATGAGATGTGATATCCAACTTCTTCCCATTACAATCCTGAGACCCTTCCTATAGCATGAGATGTGATATCTCAAGGCCTCTAATACCAAACCTGAGATAGTTCCTCTAACATGAAATGTGATATCCAACTCCTTCCCCTTCCAAACCTGAGAGCCTTCCTATAGCATGAGATATGATAGCCAAGTCCTTCCAATTCCAATCCTGAGACCCTTCCTATAACATGAAATGTGATATCCAACTCCTTCCCATTCCAACCTGAGACCCTTCCTATAGCATGAGATGGGATATCTCAATGCTTCTAATACCAAACCTGAGACTCTTCCTATAACATGAGATGGGATATCCAACTCATTCCCATTCCAATCCTGAGACCCTTCCGATAGCAGAGATGTGATATCTCAATGCTTATACCAAACCTGAGACCCTTCCTATGGCCTGAGATGTCATATACAACTCCTTCCCATTCCAATCCTGAGACCCTTCCTATAGCATGAGATGTGATATCTCAATGCTTATACCAAATCTGAGACCCTTCCTATAGCATGAGATGTGATATCCAACTCCTTCCCATTCCAATCCTGAGACCCTTCCTATAGCATGAGATGTGATGTCTCAATGCTTCTAATACCAAACCTGAGATCCTTCCTATAACATGAGATGTGATATCCAACTCCTTCCCATTCCAATCCTGAAACCCTTATGATAGCATGAGATGTGATATCTCAATGCCTCTAATACCAAAACTGAGATACTTCCGATAGCATGAGATGTGATATCTCAATGCTTCTAATACCAAACCTGAGATCCTTCCTATAACATGAGATGTGATTTCCAAATCCTCCCCCTTCCAAACCTGAGACCCTCCCTTTAGCATGAGATGTGATATCCAACTCCTTCCCATTCCAATCCTGAGACCCTTCTGATAGCATGAGATGTGATATCTCAATGCCTCTAATTCCAAACCTGAGATCCTACCTCTAACATGAAATGTGATATCCATCTCCTTCCCTTTCCAAACCTGAGACCCTGCCTATAGCATGAGATGTGATATCCAAGTCCTTCTCATTCCAATCCTGAGACCCTTCCCTAAGCATGTGATGTGATATCTCAATGCTTATACCAAACCTGAGACCCTTCCTATGGCATGAGATGTCATATCCAACTCCTTCCCATTCCAATCCTGAGACCCTTCCTATAGCATGAGATGTGATATCACAATGCTTATACCAAACCTGAGACCGTTCCTATAGCTTGAGATGTGATATCCAACTCCTTCCCATTCCAATCCTGAGACCCTTCCTATAGCATGAGATGTGATATCTCAAGGCCTCTAATACCAAACCTGAGATCCTTCCTCTAACATGAAATGTGATATCCAACTCCTTCCTCTTCCAAACCTGAGAGCCGTCCTATAGCATGAGATATGATATCCAAGTCCTTCCCATTCCAATCCTGAGACCCTTCCTATAACATGAAATGTGATATCCTACTCCTTCCCATTCCAACCTGGGACCCTTCCTATATCATGAGATGGGATATCTCAATGCTTCTAAAACCAAACCTGAGACCCTTCCTATAACATGAGATGGGAATATCCAACTCCTTCCCATTCCAATCCTGAGACCCTTCCGATAGCAGAGATGTGATATCTCAATGCTTATACCAAACCTGAGATCCTTCCTATAACATGAGATGTGATATCCAACTTCTTCCCATTCCAATCCTGAGACACTTCCTATAGCATGAGATGTGATATCTCACTGCTTATACCAAACCTGAGACCCTTCCTATAGAATGAGATGTGATATCCAACTCCTTCCCATTCCAATCCTGAGACCCTTCCTATAGCATGAGATGTGATATCTCAATGCTTCTAATATCAAACTTGAGACCCTCCCTATAGCATGAGATGTGATACCCAAGTCCTTCCCATTCCAATCCTGAGACACTTCCTATAGCATGAGATGTGATATCTCAATGCTTCTAATACCAAACCTGAGACTCTTCCTATAACATGAGATGGGATATCCAACTCCTTCCCATTCCAATCCTGAGACCCTTCCAATAGCAGAGATGTGATATCTCAATGCTTATACCAAACCTAAGACCCTTCCTATGGCATGAGATGTGATATCCAACTCCTTCCCATTCCAATCCCGAGACCCTTCCTATAGCATGAGATGTGATATCTCGATGCTTATACCAAATCTGAGACCCTTCCTATAGCATGAGATGTGATATCCAACTCCTTCCCATTCCAATCCTGAGGCCCTTCCTATAGCATGAGATGTGATGTCTCAATGCTTCTAATACCAAACCTGAGATCCTTCCTATAACATGAGATGTGATATCCAACTCCTTCCCATTCCAATCCTGAGACCCTTCCTATAGCATGAGATGTGATGTCTCAATGCTTCTAATACCAAACCTGAGAACCTTCCTACAGCATGCGATGTGATGTCTCAATGCTTCTAATACCAAACCTGAGACCCTTCCTAAAGCTTGAGATGTGATATCCAACTCCTTCCCATTCCAATCCTGAGACCCTTCCTATAGCATGATATGTGATATCTCAATGCCTCTAATACCAAACCTGAGATCCTTCCTCTAACATGAAATGTGATATCGAACTCCTTCCCTTTCCAAACCTGAGAGCCTACCTATAGCATGAGATGTGATATCCAAGTCCTTCCCATTCCAATCCTTAGACCCTTCCTACAGCATGCAATATGATATCTCAATGATTCTAATAACAAACCTGAGACCCGTCCTATAACATGAGATGTGATATCCAACTCCTTCCCGTTTCAAACCTGAGACCCTTCCTATAACATGAGATGTGATATCCAACTCCTTCCCGTTTCAAACCTGAGACCCTTCCTATAGCATATGTGATATCCAACTCCTTCCCATTCCAAACATGAGACCCTTCCTATAGCAAGAATGTAATATCCAACTCCTTCCCATTCCAATCCTGAGACCATTCCTATAGCATGAGATGTGATATCTCAATGCTTCTAATACCAAAGCTGAGATCCTTCCTATGACATGAGATGTGATATCCAATTCCTCCCCATTCCAAACCTGAGAACCTTAATACAGCATGCGATGTGATATCTCAATGCTTCTAATACCAAACCTGAGACCAGTCCTATAACATGAGATTGGATATCCAACTCCTTCCCCTTCCAAACCTGAGACCCTTCCTATAGCATGAGATGTGATATCCAACTTCTTCCCATTCCAATCCTGAGACCCTTCCTATAACATGAGATGTGATGTCTCAATGCTTCTAATACCAAACCTGAGATCTTTCCTATAACATCAGATGGGATATCCAACACCTTCCCATTCCAATCCTGAGACACTTCCGATAGCAGAGATGTGATATCTCAATGCTTATAACAAACCTGAGACCCTTCCTATAACATGAGATGTGATATCCAACTCCTTCCCGTTTCAAACCTGAGACCCTTCCTATAGCATATGTGATATCCAACTCCTTCCCATTCCAAACATGAGACCCTTCCTATAGCAAGAATGTAATATCCAACTCCTTCCCATTCCAATCCTGAGACCATTCCTATAGCATGAGATGTGATATCTCAATGCTTCTAATACCAAACCTGAGATCCTTCCTATGACATGAGATGTGATATCCAATTCCTCCCCATTCCAAACCTGAGAACCTTCCTACAGCATGCGATGTGATATCTCAATGCTTCTAATACCAAACCTGAGACCAGTCCTATAACATGAGATTGGATATCCAACTCCTTCCCCTTCCAAACCTGAGACCCTTCCTATAGCATGAGATGTGATATCCAACATCTTCCCATTCCAATCCTGAGACCCTTCCTATAACATGAGATGTGATGTCTCAATGCTTCTAATACCAAACCTGAGACCCTTCCTAAAGCTTGAGATGTGATATCCAACTCCTTCCCATTCCAATCCTGAGACCCTTCCTATAACATGAAATGTGATATCCAACTCCTTCCCATTCCAACCTGAGACCCTTCCTATAGCATGAGATGGGATATCCAACTCCTTCCAAATCCAATACTGATACCCTTCCAATAGCATGAGAAGTGATATCCCAATGCTTCTACCAAACCTGAGAACCATACTATGGCATGAGATGTGATATCAAACTCCTTCCCATTCCAATCCTGAGACTCTTCCTATAGCTTGAGATGTGATATCCGAAATCCTTCCCATTCCAATTCTGAGACCCTTCCTATACCATGAGACTTGATATCTCAATGCTTCTAATACCAAACCTGAGACCCGTCCTATAACATGAGATGTGATATCCAAATCTTTCCCCTTCCAAACCTTAGACCCTTTCTTTATCATGAGATGTGATATCCAACTCCTTCCCATTCCAATCCTGAGACCCTTCCGATATCATGAGATTTGTTATCTCAATGCTTCTAATATCAAAATTGAGACCCGCCTATAACATGAGATGTGATATCCAAATCTTTCCCCTTCCAAACCTTAGACCCTTCCTTTATCATGAGATGGGATATCCAACTCCTTCCCATTCCAATCCTGAGACCCTTCCGATAGCGGAGATGTGATATCTCAATGCTTATACCAATCCTGAGACCCTTCCTATGGCCTGAGATGTCATATACAACTCCTTCCCAATCCAATCCTGAGACCCTTCCTATAGCATGAGATGTGATATCTCAATGCTTATACCAAATCTGAGACCCTTCCTATAGCATGAGATGTGATATCCAACTCCTTCCCATTCCAATCCTGAGACCCTTCCTATAGCATGAGATGTGATGTCTCAATGCTTCTAATACCAAACCTGAGATCCTTCCTATAACATGAGATGTGATATCCAACTCCTTCCCATTCCAATCCTGAGACCCTTCCTATAGCATGAGATGTGATGCCTCAATGCTTCTAATACCAAACCTGAGAACCTTCCTACAGCATGCGATGTGATATCTCAATGCTTCTAATGCCAAACCTGAGACCAGTCCTATAACATGAGATTGGATATCCAACTTCTTCCCCTTCCAAACCTGAGACCCTTCCTATAGCATGAGATGTGATATCCAACTTCTTCCCATTCCAATCCTGAGACCCTTATGATAGCATGAGATGTGATATCTCAATGCCTCTAATACCAAACCTGAGATACTTCTGATAGCATGAGATGTGATATCTCAATGCTTCTAATACCAAACCTGAGATCCTTCCTATAACATGAGATGTGATTTCCAAATCCTTCCCCTTCCAAACCTGAGACCCTCCCTTTAGCATGAGATGTGATATCCAACTCCTTCCCATTCCAATCCTGAGACCCATCTGATAGCATGAGATGTGATATTTCAATGCCTCTAATACCAAACCTGATATCCTACCTCTAACATGAAATGTGATATCCATCTCCTTCCCTTTCCAAACCTGAGACCCTGCCTATAGCATGAGATGTGATATCCAAGTCCTTTCCATTCCAATCCTGAGACCCTTCCTATAGCATGTGATGTGATATCTCAATGCTTATACCAAACCTGAGACCCTTCCTATGGCATGAGATGTCATATACAACTCCTTCCCATTCCAATCCTGAGACCCTTCCTTTAGCATGAGATGTGATATCTCAATGCTTATACCAAACCTGAGACCCTTCCTATAGCATGAGATGTGATATCCAACTTCTTCCCATTCCAATCCTGAGACCCTTCCTATAACATGAGATGTGATGTCGCAATGCTTCTAATACCAAACCTGAGATCTTTCCTATAACATGAGATGTGATATCCAACTCCTTCCCATTCCAATCCTGAGACCCTTCCTATAGCATGAGATGTGATATCACAATGCTTATACCAAACCTGAGACCGTTCCTATAGCTTGAGATGTGATATCCAACTCCTTCCCATTCCAATCCTGAGACCCTTCCTATAGCATGAGATGTGATATCTCAAGGCCTCTAATACCAAACCTGAGATCGTTCCTCTAACATGAAATGTGATATCCAACTCCTTCCCCTTCCAAACCTGAGAGCCTTCCTATAACATGAGATGTGATATCCAACTCCTTCCCATTCCAATCCTGAGACCCTTATGATAGCATGAGATGTGATATCTCAATGCCTCCAATACCAAACCTGAGATACTTCCGATAGCATGAGATGTGATATCTCAATGCTTCTGATACCAAACCTGAGATCCTTCCTATAACATGAGATGTGATTTCCAAATCCTTCCCCTTCCAAACCTGAGACCCTCCCTTTAGCATGGGATGTGATATCCAACTCCTTCCCATTCCAATCCTGAGACCCTTCTGATAGCATGAGATGTGATATTTCAATGCCTCTAATACCAAACCTGAGATCCTACCTCTAACATGAAATGTGATATCCATCTCCTTCCCTTTCCAAACCTGAGACCCTGCCTATAGCATGAGATGTGATATCCAAGTCCTTTCCATTCCAATCCTGAGACCCTTCCTATAGCATGTGATGTGATATCTCAATGCTTATACCAAACCTGAAACCCTTCCTATGGCATGAGATGTCATATACAACTCCTTCCCATTCCAAACCTGAGACCCTTCCTATAGCATGAGATGTGATATCTCAATGCTTATACCAAACCTGAGACCCTTCCTATAGCATGAGATGTGATATCCAACTTCTTCCCATTCCAATCCTGAGACCCTTCCTATAGCATGAGATGTGATATCTCAAGGCCTCTAATACCAAACCTGAGATAGTTCCTCTAACATGAAATGTGATATCCAACTCCTTCCCCTTCCAAACCTGAGAGCCTTCCTATAGCATGAGATATGATAGCCAAGTCCTTCCAATTCCAATCCTGAGACCCTTCCTATAACATGAAATGTGATATCCAACTCCTTCCCATTCCAACCTGAGACCCTTCCTATAGCATGAGATGGGATATCTCAATGCTTCTAATACCAAACCTGAGACTCTTCCTATAACATGAGATGGGATATCCAACTCATTCCCATTCCAATCCTGAGACCCTTCCGATAGCAGAGATGTGATATCTCAATGCTTATACCAAACCTGAGACCCTTCCTATGGCCTGAGATGTCATATACAACTCCTTCCCATTCCAATCCTGAGACCCTTCCTATAGCATGAGATGTGATATCTCAATGCTTATACCAAATCTGAGACCCTTCCTATAGCATGAGATGTGATATCCAACTCCTTCCCATTCCAATCCTGAGACCCTTCCTATAGCATGAGATGTGATGTCTCAATGCTTCTAATACCAAACCTGAGATCCTTCCTATAACATGAGATGTGATATCCAACTCCTTCCCATTCCAATCCTGAAACCCTTATGATAGCATGAGATGTGATATCTCAATGCCTCTAATACCAAAACTGAGATACTTCCGATAGCATGAGATGTGATATCTCAATGCTTCTAATACCAAACCTGAGATCCTTCCTATAACATGAGATGTGATTTCCAAATCCTTCCCATTCCAATCCTGAAACCCTTATGATAGCATGAGATGTGATATCTCAATGCCTCTAATACCAAAACTGAGATACTTCCGATAGCATGAGATGTGATATCTCAATGCTTCTAATACCAAACCTGAGATCCTTCCTATAACATGAGATGTGATTTCCAAATCCTCCCCCTTCCAAACCTGAGACCCTCCCTTTAGCATGAGATGTGATATCCAACTCCTTCCCATTCCAATCCTGAGACCCTTCTGATAGCATGAGATGTGATATCTCAATGCCTCTAATTCCAAACCTGAGATCCTACCTCTAACATGAAATGTGATATCCATCTCCTTCCCTTTCCAAACCTGAGACCCTGCCTATAGCATGAGATGTGATATCCAAGTCCTTCCCATTCCAATCCTGAGACCCTTCCTATAGCATGTGATGTGATATCTCAATGCTTATACCAAACCTGAGACCCTTCCTATGGCATGAGATGTCATATCCAACTCCTTCCCATTCCAATCCTGAGACCCTTCCTATAGCATGAGATGTGATATCACAATGCTTATACCAAACCTGAGACCGTTCCTATAGCTTGAGATGTGATATCCAACTCCTTCCCATTCCAATCCTGAGACCCTTCCTATAGCATGAGATGTGATATCTCAAGGCCTCTAATACCAAACCTGAGATCCTTCCTCTAACATGAAATGTGATATCCAACTCCTTCCCCTTCCAAACCTGAGAGCCGTCCTATAGCATGAGATATGATATCCAAGTCCTTCCCATTCCAATCCTGAGACCCTTCCTATAACATGAAATGTGATATCCTACTCCTTCCCATTCCAACCTGGGACCCTTCCTATATCATGAGATGGGATATCTCAATGCTTCTAATACCAAACCTGTGACCCTTCCTATAACATGAGATGGGAATATCCAACTCCTTCCCATTCCAATCCTGAGACCCTTCCGATAGCAGAGATGTGATATCTCAATGCTTATACCAAACCTGAGATCCTTCCTATAACATGAGATGTGATATCCAACTTCTTCCCATTCCAATCCTGAGACACTTCCTATAGCATGAGATGTGATATCTCACTGCTTATACCAAACCTGAGACCCTTCCTATAGAATGAGATGTGATATCCAACTCCTTCCCATTCCAATCCTGAGACCCTTCCTATAGCATGAGATGTGATATCTCAATGCTTCTAATATCAAACTTGAGACCCTCCCTATAGCATGAGATGTGATACCCAAGTCCTTCCCATTCCAATCCTGAGACACTTCCTATAGCATGAGATGTGATATCTCAATGCTTCTAATACCAAACCTGAGACTCTTCCTATAACATGAGATGGGATATCCAACTCCTTCCCATTCCAATCCTGAGACCCTTCCGATAGCAGAGATGTGATATCTCAATGCTTATACCAAACCTAAGACCCTTCCTATGGCATGAGATGTGATATCCAACTCCTTCCCATTCCAATCCCGAGACCCTTCCTATAGCATGAGATGTGATATCTCGATGCTTATACCAAATCTGAGACCCTTCCTATAGCATGAGATGTGATATCCAACTCCTTCCCATTCCAATCCTGAGGCCCTTCCTATAGCATGAGATGTGATGTCTCAATGCTTCTAATACCAAACCTGAGATCCTTCCTATAACATGAGATGTGATATCCAACTCCTTCGCATTCCAATCCTGAGACCCTTCCTATAGCATGAGATGTGATGTCTCAATGCTTCTAATACCAAACCTGAGACCCTTCCTAAAGCTTGAGATGTGATATCCAACTCCTTCCCATTCCAATCCTGAGACCCTTCCTATAGCATGATATGTGATATCTCAATGCCTCTAATACCAAACCTGAGATCCTTCCTCTAACATGAAATGTGATATCGAACTCCTTCCCTTTCCAAACCTGAGAGCCTACCTATAGCATGAGATGTGATATCCAAGTCCTTCCCATTCCAATCCTTAGACCCTTCCTACAGCATGCAATATGATATCTCAATGATTCTAATAACAAACCTGAGACCCGTCCTGTAACATGAGATGTGATATCCAACTCCTTCCCGTTTCAAACCTGAGACCCTTCCTATAACATGAGATGTGATATCCAACTCCTTCCCGTTTCAAACCTGAGACCCTTCCTATAGCATATGTGATATCCAACTCCTTCCCATTCCAAACATGAGACCCTTCCTATAGCAAGAATGTAATATCCAACTCCTTCCCATTCCAATCCTGAGACCATTCCTATAGCATGAGATGTGATATCTCAATGCTTCTAATACCAAAGCTGAGATCCTTCCTATGACATGAGATGTGATATCCAATTCCTCCCCATTCCAAACCTGAGAACCTTCCTACAGCATGCGATGTGATATCTCAATGCTTATAATACCAAACCTGAGACCAGTCCTATAACATGAGATTGGATATCCAACTCCTTCCCCTTCCAAACCTGAGACCCTTCCTATAGCATGAGATGTGATATCCAACTTCTTCCCATTCCAATCCTGAGACCCTTCCTATAACATGAGATGTGATGTCTCAATGCTTCTAATACCAAACCTGAGATCTTTCCTATAACATGAGATGGGATATCCAACACCTTCCCATTCCAATCCTGAGACACTTCCGATAGCAGAGATGTGATATCTCAATGCTTATAACAAACCTGAGACCCTTCCTATAACATGAGATGTGATATCCAACTCCTTCCCGTTTCAAACCTGAGACCCTTCCTATAGCATATGTGATATCCAACTCCTTCCCATTCCAAACATGAGACCCTTCCTATAGCAAGAATGTAATATCCAACTCCTTCCCATTCCAATCCTGAGACCATTCCTATAGCATGAGATGTGATATCTCAATGCTTCTATTACCAAACCTGAGATCCTTCCTATGACATGAGATGTGATATCCAATTCCTCCCCATTCCAAACCTGAGAACCTTCCTACAGCATGCGATGTGATATCTCAATGCTTCTAATACCAAACCTGAGACCAGTCCTATAACATGTGATTGGATATCCAACTCCTTCCCCTTCCAAACCTGAGACCCTTCCTATAGCATGAGATGTGATATCCAACTTCTTCCCATTCCAATCCTGAGACCCTTCCTATAACATGAGATGTGATGTCTCAATGCTTCTAATACCAAACCTGAGATCTTTCCTATAACATGAGATGTGATATCCAACTCCTTCCCATTCCAATCCTGAGACCCTTCCTATAGCATGAGATGTGCTATCTCAATGCTTATACCAAACCTGAGACCCTTCCTAAAGCTTGAGATGTGATATCCAACTCCTTCCCATTCCAATCCTGAGACCCTTCCTATAACATGAAATGTGATATCCAACTCCTTCCCATTCCAACCTGAGACCCTTCCTATAGCATGAGATGGGATATCCAACTCCTTCCAAATCCAATACTGATACCCTTCCAATAGCATGAGATGTGATATCCCAATGCTTCTACCAAACCTGAGAACCATACTATGGCATGAGATGTGATATCAAACTCCTTCCGATTCCAATCCTGAGACTCTTCCTATAGCTTGAGATGTGATATCCGAAATCCTTCCCATTCCAATTCTGAGACCCTTCCTATACCATGAGACTTGATATCTCAATGCTTCTAATACCAAACCTGAGACCCGTCCTATAACATGAGATGTGATATCCAAATCTTTCCCCTTCCAAACCTTAGACCCTTCCTTTATCATGAGATGTGATATCCAACTCCTTCCCATTCCAATCCTGAGACCCTTCCGATATCATGAGATTTGTTATCTCAATGCTTCTAATATCAAAATTGAGACCCGCCTATAACATGAGATGTGATATCCAAATCTTTCCCCTTCCAAACCTTAGACCCTTCCTTTATCATGAGATGGGATATCCAACTCCTTCCCATTCCAATCCTGAGACCCTTCCGATAGCAGAGATGTGATATCTCAATGCTTCTAATATCAAACTTGAGACCCTCCCTATAGCATGAGATGTGATACCCAAGTCCTTCCCATTCCAATCCTGAGACACTTCCTATAGCATGAGATGTGATATCTCAATGCTTCTAATACCAAACCTGAGACTCTTCCTATAACATGAGATGGGATATCCAACTCCTTCCCATTCCAATCCTGAGACCCTTCCGATAGCAGAGATGTGATATCTCAATGCTTATACCAAACCTAAGACCCTAGCTATGGCATGAGATGTGATATCCAACTCCTTCCCATTCCAATCCCGAGACCCTTCCTATAGCATGAGATGTGATATCTCGATGCTTATACCAAATCTGAGACCCTTCCTATAGCATGAGATGTGATATCCAACTCCTTCCCAATCCAATCCTGAGACCCTTCCTATAGCATGAGATGTGATATCTCAATGCTTATACCAAATCTGAGACCCTTCCTATAGCATGAGATGTGATATCCAACTCCTTCCCATTCCAATCCTGAGACCCTTCCTATAGCATGAGATGTGATGTCTCAATGCTTATACCAAACCTGAGACCCTTCCTATGGCCTGAGATGTGATATCCAACTGCTTCCCATTCCAATCCTGAGACCCTTCCTATAGCATGAGATGTGATGTCTCAATGCTTCTAATACCAAACCTGAGAACCTTCCTACAGCATGCGATGTGATATCTCAATGCTTCTAATACCAAACCTGAGACCAGTCCTATAACATGAGATTGGATATCCAACTTCTTCCCCTTCCAAACCTGAGACCCTTCCTATAGCATGAGATGTGATATCCAACTTCTTCCCATTCCAATCCTGAGACCCTTCCTATAACATGAGATGTGATGTCTCAATGCTTCTAATACCAAACCTGAGATCTTTCCTATAACATGAGATGTAATATCCAACTCCTTCCCATTCCAATCCTGAGACCCTTCCTATAGCATGAGATGTGCTATCTCAATGCTTTTACCAAACCTGAGACCCTTCCTATAGAATGAGATGTGATATCCAACTCCTTCCCATTCCAATCCTGAGACCCTTCCTATAGCATGAGATGTGATATCTCAATGCTTCTAATATCAAACTTGAGACCCTCCCTATAGCATGAGATGTGATACCCAAGTCCTTCCCATTCCAATCCTGAGACACTTCCTATAGCATGAGATGTGATATCTCAATGCTTCTAATACCAAACCTGAGACTCTTCCTATAACATGAGATGGGATATCCAACTCCTTCCCATTCCAATCCTGAGACCCTTCCAATAGCAGAGATGTGATATCTCAATGCTTATACCAAACCTAAGACCCTTCCTATGGCATGAGATGTGATATCCAACTCCTTCCCATTCCAATCCCGAGACCCTTCCTATAGCATGAGATGTGATATCTCGATGCTTATACCAAATCTGAGACCCTTCCTATAGCATGAGATGTGATATCCAACTCCTTCCCATTCCAATCCTGAGGCCCTTCCTATAGCATGAGATGTGATGTCTCAATGCTTCTAATACCAAACCTGAGATCCTTCCTATAACATGAGATGTGATATCCAACTCCTTCCCATTCCAATCCTGAGACCCTTCCTATAGCATGAGATGTGATGTCTCAATGCTTCTAATACCAAACCTGAGAACCTTCCTACAGCATGCGATGTGATGTCTCAATGCTTCTAATACCAAACCTGAGACCCTTCCTAAAGCTTGAGATGTGATATCCAACTCCTTCCCATTCCAATCCTGAGACCCTTCCTATAGCATGATATGTGATATCTCAATGCCTCTAATACCAAACCTGAGATCCTTCCTCTAACATGAAATGTGATATCGAACTCCTTCCCTTTCCAAACCTGAGAGCCTACCTATAGCATGAGATGTGATATCCAAGTCCTTCCCATTCCAATCCTTAGACCCTTCCTACAGCATGCAATATGATATCTCAATGATTCTAATAACAAACCTGAGACCCGTCCTATAACATGAGATGTGATATCCAACTCCTTCCCGTTTCAAACCTGAGACCCTTCCTATAACATGAGATGTGATATCCAACTCCTTCCCGTTTCAAACCTGAGACCCTTCCTATAGCATATGTGATATCCAACTCCTTCCCATTCCAAACATGAGACCCTTCCTATAGCAAGAATGTAATATCCAACTCCTTCCCATTCCAATCCTGAGACCATTCCTATAGCATGAGATGTGATATCTCAATGCTTCTAATACCAAAGCTGAGATCCTTCCTATGACATGAGATGTGATATCCAATTCCTCCCCATTCCAAACCTGAGAACCTTCCTACAGCATGCGATGTGATATCTCAATGCTTATAATACCAAACCTGAGACCAGTCCTATAACATGAGATTGGATATCCAACTCCTTCCCCTTACAAACCTGAGACCCTTCCTATAGCATGAGATGTGATATCCAACTTCTTCCCATTCCAATCCTGAGACCCTTCCTATAACATGAGATGTGATGTCTCAATGCTTCTAATACCAAGCCTGAGATCTTTCCTATAACATGAGATGGGATATCCAACACCTTCCCATTCCAATCCTGAGACACTTCCGATAGCAGAGATGTGATATCTCAATGCTTATAACAAACCTGAGACCCTTCCTATAACATGAGATGTGATATCCAACTCCTTCCCGTTTCAAACCTGAGACCCTTCCTATAGCATATGTGATATCCAACTCCTTCCCATTCCAAACATGAGACCCTTCCTATAGCAAGAATGTAATATCCAACTCCTTCCCATTCCAATCCTGAGACCATTCCTATAGCATGAGATGTGATATCTCAATGCTTCTAATACCAAACCTGAGATCCTTCCTATGACATGAGATGTGATATCCAATTCCTCCCCATTCCAAACCTGAGAACCTTCCTACAGCATGCGATGTGATATCTCAATGCTTCTAATACCAAACCTGAGACCAGTCCTATAACATGAGATTGGATATACAACTCCTTCCCCTTCCAAACCTGAGACCCTTCCTATAGCATGAGATGTGATATACAACTTCTTCCCATTCCAATCCTGAGACCCTTCCTATAACATGAGATGTGATGTCTCAATGCTTCTAATACCAAACCTGAGATCTTTCCTATAACATGAGATGTGATATCCAACTCCTTCCCATTCCAATGCTGAGACCCTTCCTATAGCATGAGATGTGCTATCTCAATGCTTATACCAAACCTGAGACCCTTCCTAAAGCTTGAGATGTGATATCCAACTCCTTCCCATTCCAATCCTGAGACCCTTCCTATAACATGAAATGTGATATCCAACTCCTTCCCATTACAACCTGAGACACTTCCTATAGCATGAGATGGGATATCCAACTCCTTCCAAATCCAATACTGATACCCTTCCAATAGCATGAGATGTGATATCCCAATGCTTCTACCAAACCTGAGAACCATACTATGGCATGAGATGTGATATCAAACTCCTTCCCATTCCAATCCTGAGACTCTTCCTATAGCTTGAGATGTGATATCCGAAATCCTTCCCATTCCAATTCTGAGACCCTTCCTATACCATGAGACTTGATATCTCAATGCTTCTAATACCAAACCTGAGACCCGTCCTATAACATGAGATGTGATATCCAAATCTTTCCCCTTCCAAACCTTAGACCCTTCCTTTATCATGAGATGTGATATCCAACTCCTTCCCATTCCAATCCTGAGACCCTTCCGATATCATGAGATTTGTTATCTCAATGCTTCTAATATCAAAATTGAGACCCGCCTATAACATGAGATGTGATATCCAAATCTTTCCCCTTCCAAACCTTAGACCCTTCCTTTATCATGAGATGGGATATCCAACTCCTTCCCATTCCAATCCTGAGACCCTTCCGATAGCAGAGATGTGATATCTCAATGCTTATACCAATCCTGAGACCCTTCCTATGGCCTGAGATGTCATATACAACTCCTTCCCAATCCAATCCTGAGACCCTTCCTATAGCATGAGATGTGATATCTCAATGCTTATACCAAATCTGAGACCCTTCCTATAGCATGAGATGTGATATCCAACTCCTTCCCATTCCAATCCTGAGACCCTTCCTATAGCATGAGATGTGATGTCTCAATGCTTCTAATACCAAACCTGAGATCCTTCCTATAACATGAGATGTGATATCCAACTCCTTCCCATTCCAATCCTGAGACCCTTCATATAGCATGAGATGTGATGTCTCAATGCTTCTAATACCAAACCTGAGAACCTTCCTACAGCATGCGATGTGATATCTCAATGCTTCTAATACCAAACCTGAGACCAGTCCTATAACATGAGATTGGATATCCAACTTCTTCCCCTTCCAAACCTGAGACCCTTCCTATAGCATGAGATGTGATATCCAACTTCTTCCCATTCCAATCCTGAGACCCTTCCTATAACATGAGATGTGATGTCTCAATGCTTCTAATACCAAACCTGAGATCTTTCCTATAACATGAGATGTAATATCCAACTCCTTCCCATTCCAATCCTGAGACCCTTCCTATAGCATGAGATGTGCTATCTCAATGCTTTTACCAAACCTGAGACCCTTCCTAAAGCTTGAGATGTGATACCCAAGTCCTTCCCATTCCAATCCTGAGACACTTCCTATAGCATGAGATGTGATATCTCAATGCTTATACCAAACCTGAGACCCTTCCTATAGCATGAGATGTGATATCCAACTCCTTCCCATTCCAATCCTGAGACCCTTCCTATAGCATGAGATGTGATGTCTCAATGCTTCTAATACCAAACCTGATATCCTTCCTATAACATGAGATGTGATATCCAACTCCTTCCCATTCCAATCCCGAGACCCTTCCTATAGCATGAGATGTGATATCTCGATGCTTATACCAAACCTGAGACCCTTCCTATAGCATGAGATGTGATATCCAACTCCTTCCCATTCCAATCCTGAGACCCTTCCTATAGCATGAGATGTGATATCTCAATGCCTCTAATACCAAACCTGAGATCCTTCCTCTAAAATGAAATGTTATATCCAACTCCTTCCCTTTCCAAACCTGAGAGGCTACCTATAGCATGAGATGTGATATCCAAGTCCTTCCCATTCCAATCCTTAGACCCTTCCTACAGCATGCAATATGATATCTCAATGATTCTAATAACAACCCTGAGACCCATCCTATAACATGAGATGGGATATCCAACTCCTTCCCATTCCAATCCTGAGACACTTCCGATAGCAGAGATGTGATATCTCAATGCTTATACCAAACCTGAGACCCTTCCTATAACATGAGATGTGATATCCAACTCCTTCCCGGTCCAAACCTGAGACCCTTCCTATAGCATATGTGATATCCAACTCCTTCCCATTCCAAACATGAGACCCTTCCTATAGCTAGAATGTAATATCCAACTCCTTCCCATTCCAATCCTGAGACCATTCCTATAGCATGAGATATGATATCTCAATGCTTCTAATACCAAACCTGAGATCCTTCCTATGACATGAGATGTGATATCCAATTCCTCCCCATTCCAAACCTGAGAACCTTCCTACAGCATGCGATGTGATATCTCAATGCTTCTAATACCAAACCCGAGACCAGTCCTATAACATGAGATTGGATATCCAACTCTTTCCCCTTCCAAACCTGAGACCCTTCCTATAGCATGAGATGTGATATCCAACTTCTTCCCATTCCACTCCTGAGACCCTTCCTATAACATGAGATGTGATGTCTCAATGCTTCTAATACCAAACCTGAGATCTTTCCTATAACATGAGATGTGATATCCAACTCCTTCCCATTCCAATCCTGAGACCCTTCCTATAGCATGAGATGTGATATCTCAATGCTTATACCAAACCTGAGACCCTTCCTATAGCTTGAGATGTGATATCCAACTCCTTCCCATTCCAATCCTGAGACCCTTCCTAGAGCATGAGATGTGATATCTCAAGGCCTCTAATACCAAACCTGAGATCCTTCCTCTAACATGAAATGTGATATCCAACTCCTTCCCCTTCCAAACCTGAGAGCCTTCCTATAGCATAAGATATGATATCCAAGTCCTTCCCATCCAATCCTGAGACCCTTCCTATAACATGAAATGTGATATCCAACTCCTTCCCATTCCAACCTGAGACCCTTCCTATAGCATGAGATGGGATATCCAACTCCTTCCAAATCCAATACTGATACCCTTCCGATAGCATGAGATGTGATATCCCAATTCTTCTACCAAACCTGAGACCCATACTATGGCATGAGATGTGATATCAAACTCCTTCCCATTCCAATCCTGAGACCCTACCTATAGCTTGAGATGTGATATCCAACTCCTTCCCATTCCAATTCTGAGACCCTTCCTATACCATGAGACTTGATATCTCAATGCTTCTAATACAAAACCTGAGACCCGTCCTATAACATGAGATGTGATATCCAAATCCTTCCCCTTCCAAACCTTAGACCCTTCCTTTATCATGAGATGTGATATCCAATTCCTTCCCATTCCAATCCTGAGACCCTTCCGATATCATGAGATTTGTTATCTCAATGCTTCTAATATCAAACTTGAGACCCTCCCTATAGCATGAGATGTGACATCCAAGTCCTCCCCATTCCAATCCTGAGACTCTTCCTATAGCATGAGATGTGATATCTCAATGCTTCTAATACCAAACCTGAGACCCTTCCTATAACATGAGATGGGATAACCAACTCCTTCCCATTCCAATCCTGAGACCCTTCCGATAGCAGAGATGTGATATCTCAATGCTTATACCAAACCTGAAACCCTTCCTATGGCCTGATTTGTCATATACAACTCCTTCCCATTCCAATCCTGAGACCCTTCCTATAGCATGAGATGTGATATCTCAATGCTTATACCAAATCCGAGACCCTTCCTATAGCATGAGATGTGATATCCAACTCCTTCCCCTTCCAATCCTGAGACCCTTCCTATAGCATGAGATGTGATGTCTCAATGCTTCTAATACCAAACCTGAGATCCTTCCTATAACATGAGATGTGATATCCAACCCATTCCAATCCTGAGACCCTTATGATAGCATGAGATGTGATATCTCAATGCCTCTAATACCAAACCTGAGATACTTCTGATAGCATGAGATGTGATATCTCAATGCTTCTAATACCAAACCTGAGATCCTTCCTATAACATGAGATGTGATTTCCAAATCCTTCCACTTCCAAACCTGAGACCCTCCCTTTAGCATGAGATGTGATATCCAACTCCTTCCCATTCCAATCCTGAGACCCTTCTGATAGCATGAGATGTGATATTTCAATGCCTCTAATACCAAACCTGAGATCCTACCTCTAACATGAAATGTGATATCCATCTCCTTTCCTTTCCAAACCTGAGACCCTGCCTATAGAATGAGATGTGATATCAAAAGTCCTTCCCATTCCAATCCTGAGACCATTCCTATAGCATGTGATGTGATATCTCAATGCTTATACCAAACCTGAGACCCTTCCTATGGCATGAGATGTCATATACAACTCCTTCCCATTCCAATCCTGAGACCCTTCCTATAGCATGAGATGTGATATCTCAATGCTTATACCAAACCTGAGACCCTTCCTATAGCATGAGATGTGATATCCAACTTCTTCCCATTCCAATCCTGAGACCCTTCCTATAACATGAGATGTGATGTCTCAATGCTTCTAATACCAAACCTGAGACCCTTCCTATAACATGAGATGGGATATCCAACTCCTTCCCATTCCAATCCTGAGACCCTTCCGATAGCAGAGATGTGATATCTCAATGCTTATACCAAACCTGAGACCCTTCCTATGGCCTGAGATGTCATATACAACTCCTTCCCATTCCAATCCTGAGACCGTTCCTATAGCATGAGATGTGATATCTCAATGCTTATACCAAATCTGAGACCCTTCCTATAGCATGAGATGTGATATCCAACTCCTTCCCATTCCAATCCTGAGACCCTTCCTATAGCATGAGATGTGATGTCTCAATGCTTCTAATACCAAACCTGAGATCCTTCCTATAACATGAGATGTGATATCCAACTCCTTCCCATTCCAATCCTGAGACCCTTATGATAGCATGAGATGTGATATCTCAATGCCTCTAATACCAAACCTGAGATACTTCCGATAGCATGAGATGTGATATCTCAATGCTTCTAATACCAAACCTGAGATCCTTCCTATAACATGAGATGTGATTTCCAAATCCTTAACCTTCCAAACCTGAGACCCTCCCTTTAGCATGAGATGTGATATCCAACTCCTTCCCATTCCAATCCTGAGACCCTTCTGATAGCATGAGATGTGATATTTCAATGCCTCTAATACCAAACCTGAGATCCTACCTCTAACATGAAATGTGATATCCATCTCCTTCCCTTTCCAAACCTGAGACCCTGCCTATAGCATGAGATGTGATATCCAAGTCCTTCCCATTACAATCCTGAGACCCTTCCTATAGCATGTGATGTGATATCTCAATTCTTATACCAAACCTGAGACCCTTCCTATGGCATGAGATGTCATATACAACTCCTTCCCATTCCAATCCTGAGACCCTTCCTATAGCATGAGATGTGATATCCCAATGCTTATACCAAACCTGAGACCCTTCCTATAGCATGAGATGTGATATCCAACTTCTTCCCATTCCAATCCTGAGACCCTTCCTATAACATGAGATGTGATGTCTCAATGCTTCTAATACCAAACCTGAGATCTTTCCTATAACATGAGATGTGATATCCAACTCCTTCCCATTCCAATCCTGAGACCCTTCCTATAGCATGAGATGTGATATCACAATGCTTATACCAAACCTGAGACCGTTCCTCTAACATGAAATGTGATATCCAACTCCTTCCCCTTCCAAACCTGAGAGCCTTCCTATAGCATGAGATATGATAGCCAAGTCCTTCCAATTCCAATCCTGAGACCCTTCCTATAACATGAAATGTGATATCCAACTCCTTCCTATTCCAACCTGAGACCCTTCCTATAGCATGAGATGGGATATCTCAATGCTTCTAATACCAAACCTGAGACTCTTCCTATAACATGAGATGGGATATCCAACTCCTTCCCATTCCAATCCTGAGACCCTTCCGATAGCAGATATGTGATATCTCAATGCTTATACCAAACCTGAGACCCTTCCTATGGCCTGAGATGTGATATCCAACTGCTTCCCATTCCAATCCTGAGACCCTTCCTATAGCATGAGATTTGATATCTCAATGCTTATACCAAATCTGAGACCCTTCCTATAGCATGAGATGTGATATCCAACTCCTTCCCATTCCAATCCTGAGACCCTTCCTATAGCATGAGATGTGATGTCTCAATGCTTCTAATACCAAACCTGAGATCCTTCCTATAACATGAGATGTGATATCCAACTCCTTCCGATTCCAATCCTGAGACCCTTATGACCCTTCCGATAGCATGAGATGTCATATCCCAATGCTTCTACCAAACCTGAGACCCATACTATGGCATGAGATGTGATATCAAACTCCTGCCCCTTCCAAACCTTAGACCCTTCCTTTATCATGAGATGTGATATCCAACTCCTTCCCATTCCATCCCTGAGATCCTTCCGATAGCATGAGATGTGATATCTCAATGCTTCTAATACCAAACCTGAGATCCTTCCTATAACATGAGATGGGATATCCAACTCCTTCCCATTCCAATCCTGAGACCCTTCCGATAGCAGATATGTGATATCTCAATGCTTATACCAAACCTGAGACCCTTCCTATGGCCTGAGATGTGATATCCAACTCCTTCCCATTCCAATCCTGAGACCCTTCCTATAACATGAGATGTGATATCCAACTCCTTCCCATTCCAACCTGAGACCCTTCCTATAGCATGAGATGGGATATCCAACTCCTTCCAAATCCAATCCTGATACCCTTCCGATAGCATGAGATGTGATATCCCAATGCTTCTACCAAACCTGAGACCCATACTATGGCATGAGATGTGATATCAAACTCCTTCCCCTTCCAAACCTTAGACCCTTCCTTTATCATGAGATGTGATATCCAACTCCTTCCCATTCCATCCCTGAGATCCTTCCGATAGCATGAGATGTGATATCTCAATGCTTCTAATACCAAACCTGAGATCCTTCCTATAACATGAGATGGGATATCCAACTCCTTCCCATTCCAATCCTGAGACCCTTCCTATAGCATGAGATGTGATATCTCAATACTTCTAATACCAAACCTGAGATCTGTAGGGTATTTTGTGGAGATTTGGGGCCTGACGGTATTTTATTACCGCCGAGAAATAACTTAGCAATAATCACTCTTTGTATTCAGATTTGGCCATGTGCAACAATAATACAATGGACATGCATTATTTCAGCACCCAGACCTGCATATTTGGTATACGTGGTTGGTGGTATTTTGGTGAGCATAATTCCCTTGTTTTATTTGTGGCCCCAATGTCCAGAATCCCTTATCTTCGCTTAGATTTTTCGTGTGATCACTAGAGAGACCTCAGACCTGCATTCTAGGGAAACCACAATTTCCAGTGATAGTGTTGGTGCGCCACCATGGGCAAACTCACTGACTTATTTACGACAGAGAGCTATATGTGGTAGTCTTGTGGTAATTTCCACTACCTTATATACGGTAGGGAGCTATGTTCAGAGAGTCTCTCTTCCCGTTGGCTCATGTACCTCCAACAAGTTATACTACAGTCACTCACAATTATTCATACTGATTCTGACATACACACATCTGTCTTAAAATGACCATTGCACTGTTTAAAAATCTCCCCACATCATTGGCATTGTAATGGTAAATAGAAAATAAACCACCCGTCTGTTTTCAAATATTTTCTGTATTATAAAATTTTCATTTAGACATGATCTCATTCTTCACAGCAATAAAAGGGAACAATCAAAGCATTTTCAATGACACACTGCAATTATAGTGGCGGAGAACAGAACTTAAATTGCAACATTAGCACTTGATTAAGACACGCACGAGACTTTCATTTTTCTACACTGACTGCATACTTTCGTGCACACACACAGCTCCCCCAGTTAGGTAATTACCTTATCTGTTCAGAGTCTTCTCTCTGTGAATGTGGCTCTCTTGGCTTAACTCCAACGAAAAGGGACGCTTGCCTTCTCAAGCCGGGGTCATTGCCTGGAATTCTCAGCTTTTTCAGATAGGACAGCCTCTGCCAGTGGAAATGTAATTCTTTCAGCTTTCCCCAGTCTCGACTGCAGCAGGACACCCCCACAGCCAGGTCTTCTCCCCAGTAGTGCAGAAAGATGTCTCCTCTCTTTTTCCCTGCTACTGCCCACTAAAACTTTCCTCTCAGCCCTCTTTATGACGTGTTCCAATGAAATCCATCATCTCTCATCCTCCTACTTTTAAACAATAGCTTCGCTTATACATTTGCAATTGTTGCAAATCTGACTTCCTTCCTCCTGCAGTTACTGTGCACGACAACACGGATAATCAGGCAGAGAAGAGAGGAAAAATCTGCACACTCATTTAACTGGTTTTCAAAGTATGCCTAATTCTGCAGTAGAGAACACATTTTATTAGTGAGTTATATTAAAATAAGGTTTTATTAGTCAGGTTAATGGTTAATATGTTAGCTGTTAATTTTCAAATGTGTCTCTAGCAATATAGGCATTTCAGGTGAAAAATAGTGTGCATTTTTAAATGAACACGTGTGCTTTTAACTGTAAAAATAGCTTTGCATCTTATATGTTAAAATCGTTTTTTGACTGAATAGTCTGTCTTTCCTTGTTAATCTGCTAACCCATATAGCAATGCACCGCACCCTTGTGGTGGTGCTGCAAAAAAAAAATGCTACTTGTGCAGTAGTGCTGTAATGCTACTTGTGCAGTAGTGCTGTACTCTGTGCTGTAACATGCCAAATATCCTTACATATACCCTCCTTTTGTTTTTAGAACTTGGCTATAATCCAAGCCAATTCCTAAAAACAACTTGTTCTATTTTTTTTTTTTACAATATAGCAATCCAACAAAATGAATATTCATGTGCATCAATGAAAATTTGCAATTAACATTTCATCTGAGTCCATCAGTTCATAAAATGTTCCACATTTGCCTTCTCAGTGGAAGTGGCATTACTTTAAGTTTAAATTTTCCAAGTCAATTAAAAACAATGAAATAAAACAATTAACTAAAACAAATAAGTAATATAACAAGTTAAAATAAATAATTAAAATAATAAATACGTGGAACTTCATATGCCGGAACTTTTGCTTTGTCTCTTTTGGTATATCCCGACCAGCGAAGTTATTCGGTTCATTCGAGTACTCTTTCATCTTGGCAATCTTGAATCCACAGTAGTCATCTCTTTTGGCATTCCGGTTATTTTGTCTTCACCTCCACCTGGAGGCAGGCATCTTTTGGTCTTCATCCAGGGGACTCCAGGACTCCATCGTCTCCCGTGGCCTCTGATCCCGGAACCTCCGATCAAATAATGTTAATCGTCTAAATCAAAATAGAAAATAAACAGATTAAGTACATAGCACAATACTAACTTCATCCTTTTGCCAAAAATAAAACACGCTTGGTAAAAATACTTCGTTTTTTTTTTCTTTTTTCTGAAACTAAACACAAGTTAAAAGAAAACAAACACCTATAAAACAGCATTCAATATTTAATACACTTTCTCTCTGCACACCAACCACGAGCTTCCGTTATATGTGCATTTATTTATTTATTTATTTATTTATATTATATATTACAGTGTTTATGTGCCATCATAACAATCAACTTTTTTTTTTTTTAACTTCTTTGTCACTGCCTCCTGATTACACCCATTTATTTTCTCAAGGGACCCTATCCGTTTCCACATGCTCAAGCTGCCTGATCTCATGTCTGGGATGGCATGGTTTGATTTGATTTACATGGACAAACTGCTCTATTGCTGTTTCACCTTCATTTTTCAAAATTTTATACACTACAGGAGAGACTTTATCTATAATTCGGAATGGCCCCTGCCAGGCTGCCAGAAATTTAGAATTTTTCTGTTTACTTTTTCCAAAATGAAACTTGTACACCTGATCCCCTACATTGTATTCCTTTACTGATGTCTTTTTGTCATAATATGACTTAGCACTGTCAGCAGCTCTTTCCAGATTTCTCTGCACAAAAGCAAATGCATGTTGCAAATGCCTCCTCAGTTCATCAATATATTCATGAACTGTGGATGCACTCACTAGAGTTTGCTCATGTGTTCTGTATAGTAGGTGTTGTGGTAACACCATTTTCCTACCTGTTAAGACCTCATGGGGGCTAACACCTGTTGCTTTGGCAGGAGTCGACCTGATTGCCATCAAAACCAATGGTAAACGCAAATCCCAGCTGGAACCTGCTTCTGCCACAAATTTCTTTAAAATGTCCACAACAGACCTATTGCTTCTTTCAACTGTACCTGAAGACGCCGCCCGATATGCGATATGTAGTTTCCTTTTTACACCTAGTATTTGCCATACCTTACTCATTAGAGTACTTGTGAAATGACTTCCTCTGTCTGACTCAATTCTTTGTGGCAACCCAAACCTTGAGAACACATGGTTCACCAGCAATGTGGCTGCTGTTTGCGCACTACAATCTGGTGTGGGAATGCACTCAATCCACTTTGACATCAAACATACCACACTCAAAATATAGCGGTGTCCCCTGCTCGACCTTTTTAAAGGACCTACATAGTCTATTTGCAAATCTGACCATGGGAGAGTTAGGCCTCTTTTCATCAATGGTGCTCTATGCATTGGTGAAGCAGGTTTAAATTGGGCGCATACTAGACATCCTCTAGTATATAATTCCACATCTTGGGACATATGTGGCCAGTAAGCATAATCTTTTAGTATTTCTAATGTCTTTTGTGAACCTCTATGGCCTGCAGTTATGGCATCGTGTGCATGGTGTAGCATTAGTCCTCTGAATGAAAGGGGTACTACCCACTGTATTTGCCCTGTTATGGACTCTCTAATCATGAGCCCATCCTGTAATCTAATTCGTTTTTTGTTCTTTAATAACACCCTCAATTCTTCTTTTCCCATGCAATCATTTTCTGTTAAAGGATTTTGTTCAGGATCTATCAAATGATTATAATAGATTCCCAAAATTTGATCATTCTTTTGTGCCTCAATCAAATCTTGGTCTGGCGTGTCATGACTCCACTGCACCACCGGTTGATCTACCTCCTTTGGTGCTTTAGAACGTGTGACTGCATCAATTTGTATTTCACCCATTAAATAATCAATAGGTAGCAATTCTCCCATCACAGCCCCAATCTTAGCCAGATGGTCTGCCTTATCATTTCCCTCCTTATCCTCTCCTGGTGTTTTTAAATGCCCACGAATTTTTCTCCAGTATATTGTTAAATTATTTTCTGACACCAATTTGTCTATGGCTTGTATCATTTTTCCATGTTTAAGTGGCTTTTTGTTGTATGTAATCATGCCTCTTGCTTTCCAACCAGGCAAATACTCCACAAAGCTATTCCGTGCATAGTCAGAATCAGTCACCAGGACAATTTCACTGAACTTTTTATCAACTGCAGTAGCAATTGCTTTATAGATGGTTGCCAATTCCGCTACCTGACTGCTCCTATCTCCAATCCTCATCCCTATACTAGGAACGCCTTCACATTTCAACCAGACATTTCCTATTCCTGCCACTAATTGTTTATTACTGTCATTTTCAATGTGAAAAGCACAACCATCCACATATACAGTTGGCAAATCCTTGCATGTTTTTTCATCAAAAGCTTTGTGTGGTGATTGTTCAAATTCCTGCAAACTAGCTTCCACATCCATTTCATTTGTTATTTGTTCAGCTGCACAGTCATGTAAGTCAGCTAACCCTTGAGCAATTGGGCTCTTTTTATTTTGTCCATATCTTACTTCTACGGGAAAACCTTGTAATGCCAGCGTCCATGAAGTGATTCTGGATTGCGCTAGATTGCCTGATCTAATTCTTTTACTCTCTAAAAATTGCAAAGGTTGATGATTTGTTTCAATAATCACCTTTTCTCCCTGAACAATGGGGCGGAAATGTTGTAGCGCCCACACAGTGGTTAATAGGGCCTTTTCGCATTCATTAAATTTCATTTCAACTTGGGAAAATGCCTTACTTGCATATGCAATGGTTTTGTGATTCAAATCGTGTTTTTGTGATAACACTGCTGACATACAATGTTCAGAAAAGCCTATTTCTATAAAGAAATCCCTGTCCTTTATGGGGTATGCTAAACATGGTGCCTTTACAAGACATTCCTTCAATCTAGCCACTGCATCAGACTGCTCTCTTTCCCATTTCCAGGGAGTATTTAGTTTAAGCAGTTTAGTCAATGGTTGAGTGATTTCTGCATAATTCTCAATGAACTTTCTGTTATAGCCTGTCATCCCTAATAAACTTTTTACTCCTTTCACATTTTTAGGATCTTTTAATCTTTGTATGGCCTCTATTTTCTTCCTTTGTGGATTTAGCCCATGTTCAGTCACTTCATGCCCTAGAAAGTTCACTTTTTTCTTGCACCATTGTGCTTTTTGCAAAGATACTTTGGCGCCTGCTTTCTGCAATTGGCCAAGCACATGTCTTATTTCATCAAAATGGCCTTTAAGGTTTTCATTTTTTATCAAGACATCAGCCACATAAACTATTGTCCCTCTTTCCGCTGCATCTGGCATGGCCTTTCTCAAAAATATGCCAAATTCACTCCCACTATTGATGTACCCGAACGGAGCTCTAAGCCAGGCATATTGAGTCCTGTCAAATGTAAAGGAAAATAGGTGTTGTATCTCCTCTGCCAATGGCACACACCAATATCCAGATGTGAGATCTAACGTGGTAAATACATTTGAACCATGTATCTGAGCTAGGCCCTGATCAATGAATGGTAGTGGCCATCTAGATACTGGTACTCTTTTATTTAACTCTCTTAAGTCTGCACACAGCCGCCATTGACCATTTGGCTTTAACACACCTAAAATAGGCGTATTGGATGTGCTATGAATGGGCCTAATTATTCCCCGTGATTCCAAATTTTTAATAATCTCTGCCAATGATTCTAAACATGCCAGCGGTAGTCTATACTGGCGTACAAACACTGGATTTCTGCTACAACCTTCTGGTAGTGTGGCCACATGTAAATCAGTTAAACCACAATCATAAGCATCTTTTGCAAATACATCCTTAAACTCCATAAATATTTCCCTCAGATTGCGTCGATCCTCATCGCTGTTACATGCATCCGCTAAGGAGATCTGCTCTTCTACCATTCTGGAAAATTCTGGAAACTCTTCTGGTAAAGGAATCTCAGCGCTTTCCTCTAACTGTGTGGCTGTGTCTTTTTGTAGAGCTGCCACTTTCAAATATTTTGGCAGATCAGCTTCCACTTCAATGGGCTGATTTCCTGTTTCATTTTCATTTAAATTAAATATTATGCAATCCTCTTGATGGCAGCACACTGTCTCATTTGAATCATAAGGATACACAGAATGAATTTTAAATATTCCTTTGGGCTGAGAGTCCAGGTGTTCTGGCAACTCGCCCTTGGCATCTACATATTTTTCAGGAATATTCCCAATCACCATGTTATTTAAATCTGCCGTATAATGTGATTTTTGTATGGCCATTCCTAATGGGGAGTTTTCCTCTAAATGAACGTCCTGACAACCTTTATTATTTACCATGATTTTTACAGATCCCTCACCAATGTCTACCAATGGAATGTATTCATAATCCAGGCCTTGCTGTTTTATGGATTCATTCAGGCATACAAATGCATCAGAGCCTTTCATCTGCTGTCCATTTTTGCATTTCAGTGTTATTGCAAACTGTTTTGTAAATGCAGGAACAATAGTATTTTTCCTCATCTGTAATTCGACTGCATAAGGAACTAGTTGTGCACAATGATAAGCCCTTCTTTTGTCTCCAAATTCAGGCGCCGGCCCACCTAGGCGTGACCATATTTTTTGATTAAGGAAATCTAACACCATACACATTCTGTGCATGATGTCATTGCCCATGTAAAATTCATTTTGTGCTCCACTCACTATCCATACATTATGGTAAATTGCTTTCTGCCCAATGCTAATTTTAAGCATGCATCTGCCTGTAATTCGGTTTTCAAAGTCTGGACTGTCCAACCCAGAAACATATTGGTTTTTAATCCTAAATTTCGGGATTTCTTCCCTCTCCATAATTTTTTGCAACAATTTCTCATTAATGAAACTCCTTTCATGTTCAAGCGCTAAAGTGGCTTTTATTGTTTTAAGATAATCATTTATACCAGCGTGAACCCATGGTTGCTCATCTTCCATGTGTATCTCTGCCAGAGTGGTAATGTGTTTTTCTGAATCTGTTTTAGGAACAATATTCTGTTTGCATGTATTCTCTTTTAAATAGAAACGTAATGTGTGTTCGTCTATGGCAGTCTGCCAATCTTTCCTTGGGTCCAAGTATATTTGTACAGGTAGTTTTTCATTGTCGCTCTGATCTTTGTCTTGACACCTTAATATAACAGTGACACTAGGTATGCAGCTATTCTGGAGATATACCTCCACAGCATCATTTGTTTTGGCAACGGTGTGACATTCTTTTATATTGCTGTTTTGTGATTTTAGTTTCTTAGGCCTCAATGGTTTTTTGGTTAAGGACCACAGCACTCCATTCACCCCATCTATGAGAGGAGACAATCTTTTCAGGCAATCTGTCCCCATCAGAAATGGAATTTCACAAATAGATGTGATCAATACCTCTTGTTTCATTCTGTGCTTTCCTATTTTTATGTCAACCTCAGTTACACCTATGATGGGCACCTCCTCCCCATTAAAGTTATGCACTGGGCCTTGATTTGCCTTCACTGTGATCTGACTCTGTGGAGGCCTCCCTTCATTGATACTCTTTACCAGCTCCTTGGACATAATTGTGGCCTGTGCGCCAGTGTCAATCATAGCAAAGGTGTGGCATTTTTCTTCTACAGTGATGGGTGCATAATATCTGTCCTCAACTTCCTCTAATACACATAAGAAATGTGAATTCTTACTGATTTCAGGGCTCACCTTTCTCAGGTCTTTTTCACTTTTGGCTAAGCACATTGGTAAATGAAAAGACATTTTTCCCTCCTTTTTACCCATTTCTGTGCGAGATATTTTATTCATTTCTCCATGTTCAGAGGTTTTTTGGAGTGTGGCCACCGTTCGCCCATCCATCTGGGTAACATCAGAGACCACATTACAACCTTCCAACTGAACATGTGTCACAACATCATTCAGCAATTTGTCATTTTTTAATTCTGTGCATTTGTGATCATTTAGTGTAATACCAGCCCTTTCAGCCTCTTCAAAAATATGTGGCTCAAAGAATTTTTCAGGTGATTGACTTGTACCCTCCTTGTGAGTATTTCCTTTTTCTGTCTGTGTTTGGTAATTGTTTTGCTTGCCCAGGGAAGGAGCTATGGCATCCCCACTTACTCCCTGTTCACTGGTATTCCCCATGCATGAGTCATTTTTCTTAAATCTGTCCCTTTGTTCTTTTGGAATTCCTAATGTTTCTTTTTCATTTGTGCAAATCTTTACTGTTTTATTTAGCTCTAAGTTAAACCGTACCTCTTTTTTAGAAGTATTTGCACTTTCTGTCACAATTTCATTTACTGGTACTTTCATTTTTAATCCATTAGACATCTCAGAGTCGTTATGCAAAATTATATCAGAGCTATCTGTCATTTTGGCACTGCAGTTATCATGAGTACTTAGTCACTTTTCGGAAGCCCCCCGGTCATTGCTATGGCCATCAGCCCCCTCTTTGGAAGGTTGTTTTTGCGCTGTATAGAGCTTTCCTATTTGCTCAGCTAACATTTTCACTTGGGCCTCAAGGCATTGGAACCTTTCCACCTCTCTAGGATCCTCTTTCTGTGGCCTAGGTCGATATTGGTTGTTTTCCCCCTGATTGGATCTATTCTGATACCTCTCAGGTGATTGATACCGGTTGGGATGGTTTCTGAACTCTTGATTCATTTGTGGAGGGGAGCGGGTTGCACCCATCCTTTGATTATAGTCCCCTGGTGGGGAATCATTGTACTGGCGTGGACTGTAGTTCACGTTTTGCTTCATGTCCTGTTTCTCAGATTGTGGGTACTGGCCCCTATATTGATTTCCATTATCAGTAAATCGATCCACATATCGGGGCCTATCCTGATTACCATATATCATGGTGCTGGGATCAAATCTGCTCTGTGTCCCCAATGACTGGTAGGGACCATCATTTCTTTGATCTTGATTTTGTCTCTGATTATTGTTCATACCTGCCATATCAGACCGGTATCTTACCCGGGGTCTATCTCCTAAATATCTAGGGCTGATGTAGCTCTCTCTATTACTAGGATCATGTGATTGGAATATTGGTACAGTAAATGGCGATCTTTGTTGATTACCCCTTTGTTCAGGTGTCACATTATTTTTACCTTGGCTTTGAGCAGACTCAATGGACATTTTGGCTGACCTGATTTCCATTACTGTGGCTGAGGGTTCTTTAGATTTAGGCCTAGTATCTTTCATTTTATCACTTTCTCTACCCTGACAATAGAGTACCTCATATAGCTTGGTGCTTTGATGTACAATCCATTCAAGGGACTTGTCACGGTCAAATTCACGGACCAATTGGGATATGATGTCTTTCTGTAGCCCATAGAAGTATGCGGTTTTAAACTCATTGGAATTTGAGTCAAAAGATACATCAAAGCGAGAGAATGCTCTTTTTAAGTCTTGTAAAAATTGGCGAGGTGATGTATTAGGTCCAGCAGTAATAGTGTACGCAACTTTCTTTGCCTCCTGCAATGACTGAAAAGGAGAAAAATGACGCCTAATTTCTTTTTCAAACTCCAGCCATGTCATATTCTGCTGTTCATTTAATCCCCTTATGATGCTGGCTGTCGGGGCATCTAAAGTTAAATGAAAATATTGTCTGTACTGTTCCTTAGGTATCTGGAGCGCTTTAAAAATGTCATGCACCGCTTCTAAGTGATCCTCAATGCAGCATTCACCTCCCTTTTTAAATGGTTTGATCAGGGCTTTAATGGATTTCATTATTTTTATGGGGCTACTTGTTGCAATGCATGGAATTGCACTATTTTGTGATTCAATCCTGTTTTCAGGTGTATGAGATTGGTGGCTGCCCCCAATGGGAGTATCAAATCCCCCAAGGGCACTGCAACCAAGTTCAGTCACCGGCCCAGTCACTGGGGCACTAGCTCTTTGGGCAGAGCTAGAATTCACCTCCACTCCATTGAATGTGGTACCCTGCCGCCTCTCCTGGGACCTGGGAATGCACATTTGCTGTTCTAAGTCCTTACACTTTTTAAGGAGTCTGTTGGCTTCATCATGCAAATAATTATTTTCATCACTCATTTTATTAATTGCCTCCTGCATATCGCACATTTGCATTTGGCATTCATTGAACTCTTTACTTCTCTTGTCTCTTTCTTGGATCATTTTAATCATTTCTTGTTCTACACTCTGGAGATCACCTTCTTTTTCGCAATGTTCTTTTTGTAAAATCTGCATTTCTGAAACAACCTCATCTTTATCCTGCCTAATGTGATCCACTAAGGCTTTTAAGTGTGTCAATTCTTGCTCACTATCTTCAAATTGTTTCTTGCTTTTGGATAACTGAGTATCAAAGTCTCTGCATTTTAATTGCATGTCTTTTTGGCATACATCCAATTCTGCTCTCAACATTTCCTGATTTTTACTTGCCCCATCTAATTCAGTCTTTAACCTGTTAATTAGCTGAGTATCATTCTCTTGCATTCGCAGTGACTTGTTTAAAATAAACCATATTTTGCCGCATAGCCGTATTAAACAGTCTTTCTCTGCACTTTTATCGGCTGCATTCAATAATCTTGTAAGGCAGACCTGAATTATGCTGCCTTCTGCAAAAATATTGTCTAGTTTTTCTTTCTGCACCTCACCCTGAATGCGGTTACTCCATTCTAAGGTACTGTTCGAAGACCAATTCCCATGTGCAAATAACTTTGCCTCTAAATATTGCACTAGATCTGAGAATGTGGTTTCCCTTTGTGACATTCTGAAATTCGTTTTTAGTGGCACACTGCTATTATAAAATGGGTTCCCTTTAATGTGCAAATGGCAGTGTGAGACACGCTTGCCACGCCCAGTAGGTACTCTATGATCACTTTCCCGGCCAACGCACCATAAATATGTAGGGTATTTTGTGGAGATTTGGGGCCTGACGGTATTTTATTACCGCCGAGAAATAACTTAGCAATAATCACTCTTTGTATTCAGATTTGGCCATGTGCAACAATAATACAATGGACATGCATTATTTCAGCACCCAGACCTGCATATTTGGTATACGTGGTTGGTGGTATTTTGGTGAGCATAATTCCCTTGTTTTATTTGTGGCCCCAATGTCCAGAATCCCTTATCTTCGCTTAGATTTTTCGTGTGATCACTAGAGAGACCTCAGACCTGCATTCTAGGGAAACCACAATTTCCAGTGATAGTGTTGGTGCGCCACCATGGGCAAACTCACTGACTTATTTACGACAGAGAGCTATATGTGGTAGTCTTGTGGTAATTTCCACTACCTTATATACGGTAGGGAGCTATGTTCAGAGAGTCTCTCTTCCCGTTGGCTCATGTACCTCCAACAAGTTATACTACAGTCACTCACAATTATTCATACTGATTCTGACATACACACATCTGTCTTAAAATGACCATTGCACTGTTTAAAAATCTCCCCACATCATTGGCATTGTAATGGTAAATAGAAAATAAACCACCCGTCTGTTTTCAAATATTTTCTGTATTATAAAATTTTCATTTAGACATGATCTCATTCTTCACAGCAATAAAAGGGAACAATCAAAGCATTTTCAATGACACACTGCAATTATAGTGGCGGAGAACAGAACTTAAATTGCAACATTAGCACTTGATTAAGACACGCACGAGACTTTCATTTTTCTACACTGACTGCATACTTTCGTGCACACACACAGCTCCCCCAGTTAGGTAATTACCTTATCTGTTCAGAGTCTTCTCTCTGTGAATGTGGCTCTCTTGGCTTAACTCCAACGAAAAGGGACGCTTGCCTTCTCAAGCCGGGGTCATTGCCTGGAATTCTCAGCTTTTTCAGATAGGACAGCCTCTGCCAGTGGAAATGTAATTCTTTCAGCTTTCCCCAGTCTCGACTGCAGCAGGACACCCCCACAGCCAGGTCTTCTCCCCAGTAGTGCAGAAAGATGTCTCCTCTCTTTTTCCCTGCTACTGCCCACTAAAACTTTCCTCTCAGCCCTCTTTATGACGTGTTCCAATGAAATCCATCATCTCTCATCCTCCTACTTTTAAACAATAGCTTCGCTTATACATTTGCAATTGTTGCAAATCTGACTTCCTTCCTCCTGCAGTTACTGTGCACGACAACACGGATAATCAGGCAGAGAAGAGAGGAAAAATCTGCACACTCATTTAACTGGTTTTCAAAGTATGCCTAATTCTGCAGTAGAGAACACATTTTATTAGTGAGTTATATTAAAATAAGGTTTTATTAGTCAGGTTAATGGTTAATATGTTAGCTGTTAATTTTCAAATGTGTCTCTAGCAATATAGGCATTTCAGGTGAAAAATAGTGTGCATTTTTAAATGAACACGTGTGCTTTTAACTGTAAAAATAGCTTTGCATCTTATATGTTAAAATCGTTTTTTGACTGAATAGTCTGTCTTTCCTTGTTAATCTGCTAACCCATATAGCAATGCACCGCACCCTTGTGGTGGTGCTGCAAAAAAAAAATGCTACTTGTGCAGTAGTGCTGTAATGCTACTTGTGCAGTAGTGCTGTACTCTGTGCTGTAACATGCCAAATATCCTTACAGATCCTTCCTATAACATGAGATGTGATTTCCAAATCCTTCCCATTCCAATCCTGAGACCCTTCCGATAGCAGAGATGTGATATCTCAATGCTTATACCAAACCTGAGACCCTTCCTATGGCCTGAGATGTGATATCCAACTGCTTCCCATTCCAATCCTGAGACCCTTCCTATAGCATGAGATGTGATATCTCAATGCTTATACCAAATCTGAGACCATTCCTATAGCATGAGATGTGATATCCAAGTCCTTCCCATTCCAATCCTGAGACCCTTCCTATAACATGAGATGTGATATCCAACTCCTTCCCATTCCAACCTGAGACCCTTCCTATAGCATGAGATGGGATATCCAACTCCTTCCAAATCCAATCCTGATACCCTTCCGATAGCATGAGATGTGATATCCCAATGCTTCTACCAAACCTGAGACCCATACTATGGCATGAGATGTGATATCAAACTCCTTCCCCTTCCAAACCTTAGACCCTTCCTTTATCATGAGATGTGATATCCAACTCCTTCCCATTCCATCCCTGAGACCCTTCCAATATCATGAGATGTGATATCTCAATGCTTCTAATATCAAACTTGAGACCCTCCCTATAGCATGAGATGTGATATCCAAGTCCTTCCCATTCCAATCCTGAGACCCTTCCTATAGCATGAGATGTGATATCTCAATGCTTCTAATACCAAACCTGAGACCCTTCCTATAACATGAGATGGGAATATCCAACTCCTTCCCATTCCAATCCTGAGACCCTTCCGATAGCAGAGATGTGATATCTCAATGCTTATACCAAACCTGAGACCCTTCCTATGGCCTGAGATGTGATATCCAACTGCTTCCCATTCCAATCCTGAGACCCTTCCTATAGCATGAGATGTGATATCTCAATGCTTATACCAAATCTGAGACCCTTCCTATAGCATGAGATGTGATATCCAACTCCTTCCCATTCCAATCCTGAGACCCTTCCTATAACATGAGATGTGATATCCAACTCCTTCCCATTCCAACCTGAGACCCTTCCTATAGCATGAGATGGGATATCCAACTCCTTCCAAATCCAATCCTGATACCCTTCCGATAGCATGAGATGTGATATCCCAATGCTTCTACCAAACCTGAGACCCATACTATGGCATGAGATGTGATATCAAACTCCTTCCCCTTCCAAACCTTAGACCCTTCCTTTATCATGAGATGTGATATCCAACTCCTTCCCATTCCATCCCTGAGATCCTTCCGATAGCATGAGATGTGATATCTCAATGCTTCTAATACCAAACCTGAGATCCTTCCTATAACATGAGATGGGATATCCAACTCCTTCCCATTCCAATCCTGAGACCCTTTCGATAGCAGATATGTGATATCTCAATGCTTATACCAAACCTGAGACCCTTCCTATGGCCTGAGATGTGATATCCAACTGCTTCCCATTCCAATCCTGAGACCCTTCCTATAGCATGAGATGTGATATCTCAATGCTTATACCAAATCTGAGACCCTTCCTATAGCATGAGATGTGATATCCAACTCCTTCCCATTCCAATCCTGAGACCCTTCCTATAGCATGAGATGTGATGTCTCAATGCTTATACCAAATCTGAGACCCTTCCTATAGCATGAGATGTGATATCCAAGTCCTTCCCATTCCAATCCTGAGACCCTTCCTATTACATGAGATGTGATATCCAACTCCTTCCCATTCCAACCTGAGACCCTTCCTATAGCATGAGATGGGATATCCAACTCCTTCCAAATCCAATCCTGATACCCTTCCTATGGCCTGAGATGTGATATCCAACTGCTTCCCATTCCAATCCTGAGACCCATACTATGGCATGAGATGTGATATCAAACTCCTTCCCCTTCCAAACCTTAGACCCTTCCTTTATCATGAGATGTGATATCCAACTCCTTCCCATTCCATCCCTGAGATCCTTCCGATAGCATGAGATGTGATATCTCAATGCTTCTAATACCAAACCTGAGATCCTTCCTATAACATGAGATGTGATAACCAACTCCTTCCCATTCCAATCCTGAGACCCTTCCTATAGCATGAGATGTGATATCGCAATACTTCTAATACCAAACCTGAGATCCTTCCTATAACATGAGATGTGATTTCCAAATCCTTCCCATTCCAATCCTGAGACCCTTCCGATAGCAGAGATGTGATATCTCAATGCTTATACCAAACCTGAGACCCTTCCTATGGCCTGAGATGTGATATCCAACTGCTTCCCATTCCAATCCTGAGACCCTTCCTATAGCATGAGATGTGATGTCTCAATGCTTCTAATACCAAACCTGAGATCCTTCCTATAACATGAGATGTGATAACCAACTCCTTCCCATTCCAATCCTGAGACCCTTCCTATAGCATGAGATGTGATATCTCAATACTTCTAATACCAAACCTGAGATCCTTCCTATAACATGAGATGTGATTTCCAAATCCTTCCCCTTCCAAACCTGAGACCCTCACTTTAGCATGAGATGTGATATCCAACTCCTTCCCATTCCAATCCTGAGACCCTTCTGATAGCATGAGATGTAATATCTCAATGCCTCTAATACCAAACCTGAGATCCTACCTCTAACATGAAATGTGATATCCATCTCCTTCCCTTTCCAAACCTGAGACCCTGTCTATAGCATGAGATGTGATATCTCAATGCTTATACCAAACCTGAGACCCTTCCTATAGCATGAGATGTGATATCCAACTCCTTCCCATTCCAATCCTGAGACCCTTACTATAGCACGAGATGTGATATCTCAATGCTTATACCAAACCTGAGACCCTTCCTATAGCATGAGATGTGATATCCAACTCCTTCCCATTCCAATCCTGAGACCCTTCCTATAGCATGAGATGTGATATCCAACTCCTTCCCATTCCAATCCTGAGACCCTTCCGATAGCAGATATGTGATATCTCAATGCTTATACCAAACCTGAGACCCTTCCTATGGCCTGAGATGTGATATCCAACTGTTTCCCATTCCAATCCTGAGACCCTTCCTATAGCATGAGATGTGATATCTCAATGCTTATACCAAATCTGAGACCCTTCCTATAGCATGAGATGTGATATCCAACTCCTTCCCATTCCAATCCTGAGACCCTTCCTATAGCATGAGATGTGATGTCTCAATGCTTCTAATACCAAACCTGAGATCCTTCCTATAACATGAGATGTGATATCCAACTCCTTCCGATTCCAATCCTGAGACCCTTATGACCCTTCCGATAGCATGAGATGTCATATCCCAATGCTTCTACCAAACCTGAGACCCATACTATGGCATGAGATGTGATATCAAACTCCTTGCCCTTCCAAACCTTAGACCCTTCCTTTATCATGAGATGTGATATCCAACTCCTTCCCATTCCATCCCTGAGATCCTTCCGATAGCATGAGATGGGATATCTCAATGCTTCTAATACCAAACCTGAGACTCTTCCTATAACATGAGATGGGATATCCAACTCCTTCCCATTCCAATCCTGAGACCCTTCCGATAGCAGATATGTGATATCTCAATGCTTATACCAAACCTGAGACCCTTCCTATGGCCTGAGATGTGATATCCAACTGCTTCCCATTCCAATCCTGAGACCCTTCCTATAGCATGAGATGTGATATCTCAATGCTTATACCAAATCTGAGACCCTTCCTATAGCATGAGATGTGATATCCAACTCCTTCCCATTCCAATCCTGAGACCCTTCCTATAGCATGAGATGTGATGTCTCAATGCTTCTAATACCAAACCTGAGATCCTTCCTATAACATGAGATGTGATATCCAACTCCTTCCGATTCCAATCCTGAGACCCTTATGACCCTTCCGATAGCATGAGATGTCATATCCCAATGCTTCTACCAAACCTGAGACCCATACTATGGCATGAGATGTGATATCAAACTCCTTCCCCTTCCAAACCTTAGACCCTTCCTTTATCATGAGATGTGATATCCAACTCCTTCCCATTCCATCCCTGAGATCCTTCCGATAGCATGAGATGTGATATCTCAATGCTTCTAATACCAAACCTGAGATCCTTCCTATAACATGAGATGGGATATCCAACTCCTTCCCATTCCAATCCTGAGACCCTTCCGATAGCAGATATGTGATATCTCAATGCTTATACCAAACCTGAGACCCTTCCTATGGCCTGAGATGTGATATCCAAATCCTTCCCATTCCAATCCTGAGACCCTTCCTATAACATGAGATGTGATATCCAACTCCTTCCCATTCCAACCTGAGACCCTTCCTATGGCATGAGATGGGATATCCAACTCCTTCCAAATCCAATCCTGATACCCTTCCGATAGCATGAGATGTGATATCCCAATGCTTCTACCAAACCTGAGACCCATACTATGGCATGAGATGTGATATCAAACTCCTTCCCCTTCCAAACCTTAGACCCTTCCTTTATCATGAGATGTGATATCCAACTCCTTCCCATTCCATCCCTGAGATCCTTCCGATAGCATGAGATGTGATATCTCAATGCTTCTAATACCAAACCTGAGATCCTTCCTATAACATGAGATGGGATATCCAACTCCTTCCCATTCCAATCCTGAGACCCTTCCGATAGCAGATATGTGATATCTCAATGCTTATACCAAACCTGAGACCCTTCCTATGGCCTGAGATGTGATATCCAACTGCTTCCCATTCCAATCCTGAGACCCTTCCTATAGCATGGGATGTGATATCTCAATGCTTATACCAAATCTGAGACCCTTCCTATAGCATGAGATGTGATATCCAACTCCTTCCCATTCCAATCCTGAGACCCTTCCTATAGCATGAGATGTGATGTCTCAATGCTTCTAATACCAAACCTGAGATCCTTCCTATAACATGAGATGTGATAACCAACTCCTTCCCATTCCAATCCTGAGACCCTTCCTATAGCATGAGATGTGATATCTCAATACTTCTAATACCAAACCTGAGATCCTTCCTATAACATGAGATGTGATTTCCAAATCCTTCCCATTCCAATCCTGAGACCCTTCCGATAGCAGAGATGTGATATCTCAATGCTTATACCAAACCTGAGACCCTTCCTATGGCCTGAGATGTGATATCCAACTGCTTCCCATTCCAATCCTGAGACCCTTCCTATAGCATGAGATGTGATATCTCAATGCTTATACCAAATCTGAGACCCTTCCTATAGCATGAGATGTGATATCCAAGTCCTTCCCATTCCAATCCTGAGACCCTTCCTATAACATGAGATGTGATATCCAACTCCTTCCCATTCCAACCTGAGACCCTTCCTATAGCATGAGATGGGATATCCAACTCCTTCCAAATCCAATCCTGATACCCTTCCGATAGCATGAGATGTGATATCCCAATGCTTCTACCAAACCTGAGACCCATACTATGGCATGAGATGTGATATCAAACTCCTTCCCCTTCCAAACCTTAGACCCTTCCTTTATCATGAGATGTGATATCCAACTCCTTCCCATTCCATCCCTGAGACCCTTCCGATATCATGAGATGTGATATCTCAATGCTTCTAATATCAAACTTGAGACCCTCCCTATAGCATGAGATGTGATATCCAAGTCCTTCCCATTCCAATCCTGAGACCCTTCCTATAGCATGAGATGTGATATCTCAATGCTTCTAATACCAAACCTGAGACCCTTCCTATAACATGAGATGGGAATATCCAACTCCTTCCCTTTCCAATCCTGAGACCCTTCCGATAGCAGAGATGTGATATCTCAATGCTTATACCAAACCTGAGACCCTTCCTATGGCCTGAGATGTGATATCCAACTGCTTCCCATTCCAATCCTGAGACGCTTCCTATAGCTTGAGATGTGATATCTCAATGCTTATACCAAATCTGAGACCCTTCCTATAGCATGAGATGTGATATCCAACTCCTTCCCATTCCAATCCTGAGACCCTTCCTATAACATGAGATGTGATATCCAACTCCTTCCCATTCCAACCTGAGACCCTTCCTATAGCATGCGATGGGATATCCAACTCCTTCCAAATCCAATCCTGATACCCTTCCGATAGCATGAGATGTGATATCCCAATGCTTCTACCAAACCTGAGACCCATACTATGGCATGAGATGTGATATCAAACTCCTTCCCCTTCCAAACCTTAGACCCTTCCTTTATCATGAGATGTGATATCCAACTCCTTCCCATTCCATCCCTGAGATCCTTCCGATAGCATGAGATGTGATATCTCAATGCTTCTAATACCAAACCTGAGATCCTTCCTATAACATGAGATGGGATATCCAACTCCTTCCCATTCCACTCCTGAGACCCTTCCGATAGCAGATATGTGATATCTCAATGCTTATACCAAACCTGAGACCCTTCCTATGGCCTGAGATGTGATATCCAACTGCTTCCCATTCCAATCCTGAGACCCTTCCTATAGCATGAGATGTGATATCTCAATGCTTATACCAAATCTGAGACCCTTCCTATAGCATGAGATGTGATATCCAACTCCTTCCCATTCCAATCCTGAGACCCTTCCTATAGCATGAGATGTGATGTCTCAATGCTTCTAATACCAAACCTGAGATCCTTCCTATAACATGAGATGTGATAACCAACTCCTTCCCATTCCAATCCTGAGACCCTTCCTATAGCATGAGATGTGATATCTCAATACTTCTAATACCAAACCTGAGATCCTTCCTATAACATGAGATGTGATTTCCAAATCCTTCCCATTCCAATCCTGAGACCCTTCCGATAGCAGAGATGTGATATCTCAATGCTTATACCAAACCTGAGACCCTTCCTATGGCCTGAGATGTGATATCCAACTGCTTCCCATTCCAATCCTGAGACCCTTCCTATAGCATGAGATGTGATATCTCAATGCTTATACCAAATCTGAGACCATTCCTATAGCATGAGATGTGATATCCAAGTCCTTCCCATTCCAATCCTGAGACCCTTCCTATAACATGAGATGTGATAGCCAACTCCTTCCCATTCCAACCTGAGACCCTTCCTATAGCATGAGATGGGATATCCAACTCCTTCCAAATCCAATCCTGATACCCTTCCGATAGCATGAGATGTGATATCCCAATGCTTCTACCAAACCTGAGACCCATACTATGGCATGAGATGTGATATCAAACTCCTTCCCCTTCCAAACCTTAGACCCTTCCTTTATCATGAGATGTGATATCCAACTCCTTCCCATTCCATCCCTGAGACCCTTCCGATATCATGAGATGTGATATCTCAATGCTTCTAATATCAAACTTGAGACCCTCCCTATAGCATGAGATGTGATATCCAAGTCCTTCCCATTCCAATCCTGAGACCCTTCCTATAGCATGAGATGTGATATCTCAATGCTATTAATACCAAACCTGAGACCCTTCCTATAACATGAGATGGGAATATCCAACTCCTTCCCATTCCAATCCTGAGACCCTTCCGATAGCAGAGATGTGATATCTCAATGCTTATACCAAACCTGAGACCCTTCCTATGGCCTGAGATGTGATATCCAACTGCTTCCCATTCCAATCCTGAGACCCTTCCTATAGCATGAGATGTGATATCTCAATGCTTATACCAAATCTGAGACCCTTCCTATAGCATGAGATGTGAGATCCAACTCCTTCCCATTCCAATCCTGAGACCCTTCCTATAACATGAGATGTGATATCCAACTCCTTCCCATTCCAACCTGAGACCCTTCCTATAGCATGAGATGGGATATCCAACTCCTTCCAAATCCAATCCTGATACCCTTCCGATAGCATGAGATGTGATATCCCAATGCTTCTACCAAACCTGAGACCCATACTATGGCATGAGATGTGATATCAAACTCCTTCCCCTTCCAAACCTTAGACCCTTCCTTTATCATGAGATGTGATATCCAACTCCTTCCCATTCCATCCCTGAGATCCTTCCGATAGCATGAGATGTGATATCTCAATGCTTCTAATACCAAACCTGAGATCCTTCCTATAACATGAGATGGGATATCCAACTCCTTCCCATTCCAATCCTGAGACCCTTTCGATAGCAGATATGTGATATCTCAATGCTTATACCAAACCTGAGACCCTTCCTATGGCCTGAGATGTGATATCCAACTGCTTCCCATTCCAATCCTGAGACCCTTCCTATAGCATGAGATGTGATATCTCAATGCTTATACCAAATCTGAGACCCTTCCTATAGCATGAGATGTGATATCCAACTCCTTCCCATTCCAATCCTGAGACCCTTCCTATAGCATGAGATGTGATGTCTCAATGCTTATACCAAATCTGAGACCCTTCCTATAGCATGAGATGTGATATCCAAGTCCTTCCCATTCCAATCCTGAGACCCTTCCTATAACATGAGATGTGATATCCAACACCTTCCCATTCCAACCTGAGACCCTTCATATAGCATGAGATGGGATATCCAACTCCTTCCAAATCCAATCCTGATACCCTTCCTATGGCCTGAGATGTGATATCCAACTGCTTCCCATTCCAATCCTGAGACCCATACTATGGCATGAGATGTGATATCAAACTCCTTCCCCTTCCAAACCTTAGACCCTTCCTTTATCATGAGATGTGATATCCAACTCCTTCCCATTCCATCCCTGAGATCCTTCCGATAGCATGAGATGTGATATCTCAATGCTTCTAATACCAAACCTGAGATCCTTCCTATAACATGAGATGTGATAACCAACTCCTTCCCATTCCAATCCTGAGACCCTTCCTATAGCATGAGATGTGATATCTCAATACTTCTAATACCAAACCTGAGATCCTTCCTATAACATGAGATGTGATTTCCAAATCCTTCCCATTCCAATCCTGAGACCCTTCCGATAGCAGAGATGTGATATCTCAATGCTTATACCAAACCTGAGACCCTTCCTATGGCCTGAGATGTGATATCCAACTGCTTCCCATTCCAATCCTGAGACCCTTCCTATAGCATGAGATGTGATGTCTCAATGCTTCTAATACCAAACCTGAGATCCTTCCTATAACATGAGATGTGATAACCAACTCCTTCCCATTCCAATCCTGAGACCCTTCCTATAGCATGAGATGTGATATCTCAATACTTCTAATACCAAACCTGAGATCCTTCCTATAACATGAGATGTGATTTCCAAATCCTTCCCCTTCCAAACCTGAGACCCTCACTTTAGCATGAGATGTGATATCCAACTCCTTCCCATTCCAATCCTGAGACCCTTCTGATAGCATGAGATGTAATATCTCAATGCCTCTAATACCAAACCTGAGATCCTACCTCTAACATGAAATGTGATATCCATCTCCTTCCCTTTCCAAACCTGAGACCCTGTCTATAGCATGAGATGTGATATCTCAATGCTTATACCAAACCTGAGACCCTTCCTATAGCATGAGATGTGATATCCAACTCCTTCCCATTCCAATCCTGAGACCCTTACTATAGCACGAGATGTGATATCTCAATGCTTATACCAAACCTGAGACCCTTCCTATAGCATGAGATGTGATATCCAACTCCTTCCCATTCCAATCCTGAGACCCTTCCTATAGCATGAGATGTGATATCCAACTCCTTCCCATTCCAATCCTGAGACCCTTCCGATAGCAGATATGTGATATCTCAATGCTTATACCAAACCTGAGACCCTTCCTATGTCCTGAGATGTGATATCCAACTGTTTCCCATTCCAATCCTGAGACCCTTCCTATAGCATGAGATGTGATATCTCAATGCTTATACCAAATCTGAGACCCTTCCTATAGCATGAGATGTGATATCCAACTCCTTCCCATTCCAATCCTGAGACCCTTCCTATAGCATGAGATGTGATGTCTCAATGCTTCTAATACCAAACCTGAGATCCTTCCTATAACATGAGATGTGATATCCAACTCCTTCCGATTCCAATCCTGAGACCCTTATGACCCTTCCGATAGCATGAGATGTCATATCCCAATGCTTCTACCAAACCTGAGACCCATACTATGGCATGAGATGTGATATCAAACTCCTTCCCCTTCCAAACCTTAGACCCTTCCTTTATCATGAGATGTGATATCCAACTCCTTCCCATTCCATCCCTGAGATCCTTCCGATAGCATGCGATGGGATATCTCAATGCTTCTAATACCAAACCTGAGACTCTTCCTATAACATGAGATGGGATATCCAACTCCTTCCCATTCCAATCCTGAGACCCTTCCGATAGCAGATATGTGATATCTCAATGCTTATACCAAACCTGAGACCCTTCCTATGGCCTGAGATGTGATATCCAACTGCTTCCCATTCCAATCCTGAGACCCTTCCTATAGCATGAGATGTGATATCTCAATGCTTATACCAAATCTGAGACCCTTCCTATAGCATGAGATGTGATATCCAACTCCTTCCCATTCCAATCCTGAGACCCTTCCTATAGCATGAGATGTGATGTCTCAATGCTTCTAATACCAAACCTGAGATCCTTCCTATAACATGAGATGTGATATCCAACTCCTTCCGATTCCAATCCTGAGACCCTTATGACCCTTCCGATAGCATGAGATGTCATATCCCAATGCTTCTACCAAACCTGAGACCCATACTATGGCATGAGATGTGATATCAAACTCCTTCCCCTTCCAAACCTTAGACCCTTCCTTTATCATGAGATGTGATATCCAACTCCTTCCCATTCCATCCCTGAGATCCTTCCGATAGCATGAGATGTGATATCTCAATGCTTCTAATACCAAACCTGAGATCCTTCCTATAACATGAGATGGGATATCCAACTCCTTCCCATTCCAATCCTGAGACCCTTCCTATAGCATGAGATGTGATGTCTCAATGCTTCTAATACCAAACCTAAGATCCTTCCTATAACATGAGATGTGATATACAACTCCTTCCGATTCCAATCCTGAGACCCTTATGACCCTTCCGATAGCATGAGATGTCATATCCCAATGCTTCTACCAAACCTGAGACCCATACTATGGCATGAGATGTGATATCAAACTCCTTCCCCTTCCAAACCTTAGACCCTTCCTTTATCATGAGATGTGATATCCAACTCCTTCCCATTCCATCCCTGAGATCCTTCCGATAGCATGAGATGTGATATCTCAATGCTTCTAATACCAAATCTGAGACCCTTCCTATAGCATGAGATGTGATATCCAACTCCTTCCCATTCCAATCCTGAGACCCTTCCTATAGCATGAGATGTGATGTCTCAATGCTTCTAATACCAAACCTGAGATCCTTCCTATAACATGAGATGTGATATCCAACTCCTTCCGATTCCAATCCTGAGACCCTTATGACCCTTCCGATAGCATGAGATGTCATATCCCAATGCTTCTACCAAACCTGAGACCCATACTATGGCATGAGATGTGATATCAAACTCCTTCCCCTTCCAAACCTTAGACCCTTCCTTTATCATGAGATGTGATATCCAACTCCTTCCCATTCCATCCCTGAGATCCTTCCGATAGCATGAGATGGGATATCTCAATGCTTCTAATACCAAACCTGAGACTCTTCCTATAACATGAGATGGGATATCCAACTCCTTCCCATTCCAATCCTGAGACCCTTCCGATAGCAGATATGTGATATCTCAATGCTTATACCAAACCTGAGACCTTTCCTATGGCCTGAGATGTGATATCCAACTGCTTCCCATTCCAATCCTGAGACCCTTCCTATAGCATGAGATGTGATATCTCAATGCTTATACCAAATCTGAGACCCTTCCTATAGCATGAGATGTGATATCCAACTCCTTCCCATTCCAATCCTGAGACCCTTCCTATAGCATGAGATGTGATGTCTCAATGCTTCTAATACCAAACCTGAGATCCTTCCTATAACATGAGATGTGATATCCAACTCCTTCCGATTCCAATCCTGAGACCCTTATGACCCTTCCGATAGCATGAGATGTCATATCCCAATGCTTCTACCAAACCTGAGACCCATACTATGGCATGAGATGTGATATCAAACTCCTTCCCCTTCCAAACCTTAGACCCTTCCTTTATCATGAGATGTGATATCCAACTCCTTCCCATTCCATCCCTGAGATCCTTCCGATAGCATGAGATGTGATATCTCAATGCTTCTAATACCAAACCTGAGATCCTTCCTATAACATGAGATGGGATATCCAACTCCTTCCCATTCCAATCCTGAGACCCTTCCGATAGCAGATATGTGATATCTCAATGCTTATACCAAACCTGAGACCCTTCCTATGGCCTGAGATTGGATATCCAAATCCTTCCCATTCCAATCCTGAGACCCTTCCTATAACATGAGATGTGATATCCAACTCCTTCCCATTCCAACCTGAGACCCTTCCTATGGCATGAGATGGGATATCCAACTCCTTCCTAATCCAATCCTGATACCCTTCCGATAGCATGAGATGTGATATCCCAATGCTTCTACCAAACCTGAGACCCATACTATGGCATGAGATGTGATATCAAACTCCTTCCCCTTCCAAACCTTAGACCCTTCCTTTATCATGAGATGTGATATCCAACTCCTTCCCATTCCATCCCTGAGATCCTTCCGATAGCATGAGATGTGATATCTCAATGCTTCTAATACCAAACCTGAGATCCTTCCTATAACATGAGATGGGATATCCAACTCCTTCCCATTCCAATCCTGAGACCCTTCCGATAGCAGATATGTGATATCTCAATGCTTATACCAAACCTGAGACCCTTCCTATGGCCTGAGATGTGATATCCAACTGCTTCCCATTCCAATCCTGAGACCCTTCCTACAGCATGGGATGTGATATCTCAATGCTTATACCAAATCTGAGACCCTTCCTATAGCATGAGATGTGATATCCAACTCCTTCCCATTCCAATCCTGAGACCCTTCCTATAGCATGAGATGTGATGTCTCAATGCTTCTAATACCAAACCTGAGATCCTTCCTATAACATGAGATGTGATAACCAACTCCTTCCCATTCCAATCCTGAGACCCTTCCTATAGCATGAGATGTGATATCTCAATACTTCTAATACCAAACCTGAGATCCTTCCTATAACATGAGATGTGATTTCCAAATCCTTCCCATTCCAATCCTGAGACCCTTCCGATAGCAGAGATGTGATATCTCAATGCTTATACTAAACCTGAGACCCTTCCTATGGCCTGAGATGTGATATCCAACTGCTTCCCATTCCAATCCTGAGACCCTTCCTATAGCATGAGATGTGATATCTCAATGCTTATACCAAATCTGAGACCCTTCCTATAGCATGAGATGTGATATCCAAGTCCTTCCCATTCCAATCCTGAGACCCTTCCTATAACATGAGATGTGATATCCAACTCCTTCCCATTCCAACCTGAGACCCTTCCTATAGCATGAGATGGGATATCCAACTCCTTCCAAATCCAATCCTGATACCCTTCCGATAGCATGAGATGTGATATCCCAATGCTTCTACCAAACCTGAGACCCATACTATGGCATGAGATGTGATATCAAACTCCTTCCCCTTCCAAACCTTAGACCCTTCCTTTATCATGAGATGTGATATCCAACTCCTTCCCATTCCATCCCTGAGACCCTTCCGATATCATGAGATGTGATATCTCAATGCTTCTAATATCAAACTTGAGACCCTCCCTATAGCATGAGATGTGATATCCAAGTCCTTCCCATTCCAATCCTGAGACCCTTCCTATAGCATGAGATGTGATATCTCAATGCTTCTAATACCAAACCTGAGACCCTTCCTATAACATGAGATGGGAATATCCAACTCCTTCCCATTCCAATCCTGAGACCCTTCCGATAGCAGAGATGTGATATCTCAATGCTTATACCAAACCTGAGACCCTTCCTATGGCCTGAGATGTGATATCCAACTGCTTCCCATTCCAATCCTGAGACCCTTCCTATAGCTTGAGATGTGATATCTCAATGCTTATACCAAATCTGAGACCCTTCCTATAGCATGAGATGTGATATCCAACTCCTTCCCATTCCAATCCTGAGACCCTTCCTATAACATGAGATGTGATATCCAACTCCTTCCCATTCCAACCTGAGACCCTTCCTATAGCATGAGATGGGATATCCAACTCCTTCCAAATCCAATCCTGATACCCTTCCGATAGAATGAGATGTGATATCCCAATGCTTCTACCAAACCTGAGACCCATACTATGGCATGAGATGTGATATCAAACTCCTTCCCCTTCCAAACCTTAGACCCTTCCTTTATCATGAGATGTGATATCCAACTCCTTCCTATTCCATCCCTGAGATCCTTCCGATAGCATGAGATGTGATATCTCAATGCTTCTAATACCAAACCTGAGATCCTTCCTATAACATGAGATGGGATATCCAACTCCTTCCCATTCCAATCCTGAGACCCTTTCGATAGCAGATATGTGATATCTCAATGCTTATACCAAACCTGAGACCCTTCCTATGGCCTGAGATGTGATATCCAACTGCTTCCCATTCCAATCCTGAGACCCTTCCTATAGCATGAGATGTGATATCTCAATGCTTATACCAAATCTGAGACCCTTCCTATAGCATGAGATGTGATATCCAACTCCTTCCCATTCCAATCCTGAGACCCTTCCTATAGCATGAGATGTGATGTCTCAATGCTTATACCAAATCTGAGACCCTTCCTATAGCATGAGATGTGATATCCAAGTCCTTCCCATTCCAATCCTGAGACCCTTCCTATAACATGAGATGTGATATCCAACTCCTTCCCATTCCAACCTGAGACCCATACTATGGCATGAGATGTGATATCAAACTCCTTCCCCTTCCAAACCTTAGACCCTTCCTTTATCATGAGATGTGATATCCAACTCCTTCCCATTCCATCCCTGAGATCCTTCCGATAGCATGAGATGTGATGTCTCAATGCTTATACCAAATCTGAGACCCTTCCTATAGCATGAGATGGGATATCCAACTCCTTCCAAATCCAATCCTGATACCCTTCCTATGGCCTGAGATGTGATATCCAACTGCTTCCCATTCCAATCCTGAGACCCATACTATGGCATGAGATGTGATATCAAACTCCTTCCCCTTCCAAACCTTAGACCCTTCCTTTATCATGAGATGTGATATCCAACTCCTTCCCATTCCATCCCTGAGATCCTTCCGATAGCATGAGATGTGATATCTCAATGCTTCTAATACCAAACCTGAGATCCTTCCTATAACATGAGATGTGATAACCAACTCCTTCCCATTCCAATCCTGAGACCCTTCCTATAGCATGAGATGTGATATCTCAATACTTCTAATACCAAACCTGAGATCCTTCCTATAACATGAGATGTGATTTCCAAATCCTTCCCATTCCAATCCTGAGACCCTTCCGATAGCAGAGATGTGATATCTCAATGCTTATACCAAACCTGAGACCCTTCCTATGGCCTGAGATGTGATATCCAACTGCTTCCCATTCCAATCCTGAGACCCTTCCTATAGCATGAGATGTGATGTCTCAATGCTTCTAATACCAAACCTGAGATCCTTCCTATAACATGAGATGTGATAACCAACTCCTTCCCATTCCAATCCTGAGACCCTTCCTATAGCATGAGATGTGATATCTCAATACTTCTAATACCAAACCTGAGATCCTTCCTATAACATGAGATGTGATTTCCAAATCCTTCCCCTTCCAAACCTGAGACCCTCCCTTTAGCATGAGATGTGATATCCAACTCCTTCCCATTCCAATCCTGAGACCCTTCTGATAGCATGAGATGTGATATCTCAATGCCTCTAATACCAAACCTGAGATCCTACCTCTAACATGAAATGTGATATCCATCTCCTTCCCTTTCCAAACCTGAGACCCTGTCTATAGCATGAGATGTCATATACAACTCCTTCCCATTCCAATCCTGAGACCCTTCCTATAGCACGAGATGTGATATCTCAATGCTTATACCAAACCTGAGACCCTTCCTATAGCATGAGATGTGATATCCAACTCCTTCCCATTCCAATCCTGAGACCCTTCCTATAGCATGAGATGTGATATCCAACTCCTTCCCATTCCAATCCTGAGACCCTTCCTATAGCCTGAGATGTGATATCTCAATGCCTCTAATACCAAACCTGAGATCCTTCCTCTAACATGAAATGTGATATCCAACTCCTTCCCTTTCCAAACCTGAGAGCCTATCTATAGCATGAGATGTGATATCCAAGTCCTTCCCATTCCAATCCTGAGACACTTCCGATAGCAGAGATGTGATATCTCAATGCTTATACAAAACCTGAGACCCTTCCTATAACATGAGATGTGATATCCAACTCCTTCCCGTTCCAAACCTGAGAACCTTCCTTTAGCATGAGATGTGATATCCAGCTCCTTCCCATTCCAATCCTGAGACACTTCCGATAGCATGAGATGTGATATCTCAATGCTTCTAATATCAAAACTGAGACCCTCCCTATAGCATGATATGTGATATCTAAGAACTTCCCATTCCAATCCTGAGACCCTTCCTATAGCATGAGATGTGATATCTCAATGCTTCTACCAAACCTGAGACCCTTCCTTTAGCATGAGATGTGATAACCAACTCCTTCCCATTCCAATCCTGAGACACTTCCTATAGCATGAGATGTGATATCTCAATACTTCTAATACCAAACCTGAGATCCTTCCGATAACATGAGATGTGATATCCAAATCCTTCCCCTTCCAAACCTGAGACCCTCCCTTTAGCATGAGATGTGATATCCAACTCCTTCCCATTCCAATCCTGAGACCCTTCTGATAGCATGAGATGTGATATCTCAATGCTTCTATGCCAAACCTGAGATCCTTCCGATAGCATGAGATGTGATATCTCAATGCTTCTAATACCAAATCTGATATCCTTCCTATAACATGAGATGTGATATCCAAATCCTTCCCCTTCCAAACCTGAGACCCTCCCTTTAGCATGAGATGTGATATCCAAATCCTTCCCATTCCAATCCTGAGACCCTTCCGATAGCAGATATGTGATATCTCAATGCTTATACGAAACCTGAGACCCTTCCTATGGCCTGAGATGTGATATCCAACTGCTTCCCATTGCAATCCTGAGACCCTTCCTATAGCATGAGATGTGATATCTCAATGCTTATACCAAATCTGAGACCCTTCCTATAGCATGAGATGTGATATCCAACTCCTTCCCATTCCAATCCTGAGACCCTTCCTATAGCATGAGATGTGATGTCTCAATGCTTCTAATACCAAACCTGAGATCCTTCCTGTAACATGAGATGTGATAACCAACTCCTTCCCATTCCAATCCTGAGACCCTTCCTATAGCATGAGATGTGATATCTCAATACTTCTAATACCAAACCTGAGATGCTTCCTATAACATGAGATGTGATTTCCAAATCCTTCCCCTTCCAAACCTGAGACCCTCCCTTTAGCATGAGATGTGATATCCAACTCCTTCCCATTCCAATCCTGAGACCCTTCTGATAGCATGAGATGTGATATCTCAATGCCTCTAATACCAAACCTGAGATCCTACCTCTAACATGAAATGTGATATCCATCTCCTTCCCTTTCCAAACCTGAGACCCTGTCTATAGCATGAGATGTCATATACAACTCCTTCCCATTCCAATCCTGAGACCCTTCCTATAGCACGAGATGTGATATCTCAATGCTTATACCAAACCTGAGACCCTTCCTATAGCATGAGATGTGATATCCAACTCCTTCCCATTCCAATCCTGAGACCCTTCCTATAGCATGAGATGTGATATCCAACTCCTTCCCATTCCAATCCTGAGACCCTTCCTATAGCCTGAGATGTGATATCTCAATGCCTCTAATACCAAACCTGAGATCCTTCCTCTAACATGAAATGTGATATCCAACTCCTTCCCTTTCCAAACCTGAGAGCCTATCTATAGCATGAGATGTGATATCCAAAGTCCTTCCCATTCCAATCCTGAGACACTTCCGATAGCAGAGATGTGATATCTCAATGCTTATACAAAACCTGAGACCCTTCCTATAACATGAGATGTGATATCCAACTCCTTCCCGTTCCAAACCTGAGAACCTTCCTTTAGCATGAGATGTGATATCCAGCTCCTTCCCATTCCAATCCTGAGACACTTCCGATAGCATGAGATGTGATATCTCAATGCTTCTAATATCAAAACTGAGACCCTCCCTATAGCATGATATGTGATATCTAAGAACTTCCCATTCCAATCCTGAGACCCTTCCTATAGCATGAGATGTGATATCTCAATACTTCTAATACCAAACCTGAGATCCTTCCGATAACATGAGATGTGATATCCAAATCCTTCCCCTTCCAAACCTGAGACCCTCCCTTTAGCATGAGATGTGATATCCAACTCCTTCCCATTCCAATCCTGAGACCCTTCTGATAGCATGAGATGTGATATCTCAATGCTTCTATACCAAACCTGAGATCCTTCCGATAGCATGAGATGTGATATCTCAATGCTTCTAATACCAAACCTGAGATCCTTCCTATAACATGAGATGTGATATCCAAATCCTTCCCCTTCCAAACCTGAGACCCTCCCTTTAGCATGAGATGTGATATCCAACTCCTTCCCATTCCAATCCTGAGACTCTTCTGATAGCATGAGATGTGATATTTCAATGCCTCTAATACCAAACCTGAGATCCTACCTCTAACATGAAATGTGATATCCAACTCTTTCCCCTTCCAAACCTGAGAGCCTTCCTATAGCATAAGATGTGATATCCAAGTCCTTCCCATTCCAATCCTGAGACCCTTCCTATAACATGAGATGTGATATCCAACTCCTTCCCATTCCAACCTGAGACCCTTCCTATAGCATGAGATGGGATATCCATCTCCTTCCAAATCCAATCCTGATACCCTTCCGATAGCATGAGATGTGATATCCCAATGCTTCTACCAAACCTGAGACCCATACTATGGCATGAGATGTGATATCAAACTCCTTCCCCTTCCAAACCTTAGACCCTTCCTTTATCATGAGATGTGATATCCAACTCCTTCCCATTCCATCCCTGAGACCCTTCCGATATCATGAGATGTGATATCTCAATGCTTCTAATATCAAACTTGAGACCCTCCCTATAGCATGAGATGTGATATCCAAGTCCTTCCCATTCCAATCCTGAGACCCTTCCTATAGCATGAGATGTGATATCTCAATGCTTCTAATACCAAACCTGAGACCCTTCCTATAACATGAGATAGGAATATCCAACTCCTTCCCATTCCAATCCTGAGACCCTTCCGATAGCAGAGATGTGATATCTCAATGCTTATACCAAACCTGAGATCCTTCCTATAACATGAGATGTGATATCCAACTCCTTCCCATTCCAATCCTGAGACACTTCCTATAGCATGAGATGTGATATCTCACTGCTTATACCAAACCTGAGACCCTTCCTATAGCATGAGATGTGATATCCAACTCCTTCCCATTCCAATCCTGAGACCCTTCCTATAGCATGAGATGTGATATCTCAATGCTTCTAATATCAAACTTGAGACCCTCCCTATAGCATGAGATGTGATATCCAAGTCCTTCCGATTACAATCCTGAGACACTTCCTATAGCATGAGATGTGATATCTCAATGCTTCTAATACCAAACCTGAGACTCTTCCTATAACATGAGATGGGATATCCAACTCCTTCCCATTCCAATCCTGAGACCCTTCCGATAGCATGAGATGTGATGTCTCAATGCTTCTAATACCAAACCTGAGATCCTTCCTATAACATGAGATGTGATATCCAACTCCTTCCCATTCCAATCCTGAGACCCTTCCTATAGCATGAGATGTGATATCTCAATGCTTATACCAAACCTGAGACCCTTCCTATAGCATGAGATGTGATATCCAACTCCTTCCCATTCCAATCCTGAGACCCTTCCTATAGCATGAGATGTGATATCTCAATGCCTCTAATACCAAACCTGAGATCCTTCCTCTAACATGAAATGTGATATCGAACTCCTTCCCTTTCCAAACCTGAGAGCCTACCTATAGCATGAGATGTGATATCCAAGTCCTTCCCATTCCAATCCTTAGACCCTTCCTACAGCATGCAATATGATATCTCAATGATTCTAATAACAAACCTGAGACCCGTCCTATAACATGAGATGGGATATCCAATGTTAGGAAAGATTTCGTTATTGTAGGGAACTTTCCTTCCATGTGGCAACCCCTAAACTTTTTGCTATTGTTTTCAACCTGTTTTCTTGACTTTGCCAGAGAAGTGCAGCCTTCTGCTGTACTCCTCTGGGCTTTCGCTCCTTTCTTACGGGGAAACTGACATGCCCTTAAGACAGTCAGTACCGGGGAACGCTGTTTCCCGTAGTTTCTTTTATCGTGTCGCCATTTTAGAGCAACACGACACAAGAGGGCACTGTAACCTAAGTTACAGCTCTCTTGGGTCTCTAGCCTTCTACAGACCCTAGACACTCTTGTAGGATGGTTTTTGGATCGGTGCAAGTCATTCAGGGACTGGGCTGGTGGCAGCGATCATTTGGTTTATTTTGAGCTCCTTTTGCCGTTCTGAGCACGTTTTTGCCGCGAACACAAAAGGGTGGCCCGGCTACACAAAATGGCCGGACCACGAGGCTCCTTTGTCTAGTCCACTGTCCGTCTTGCTCCCTTTACCTTCCCCCGGGTCAGGCGACCCGGGGCCTTCCTTATTTGGGCATGTAGTTTCCCGCGAAACACGGTTGCTTTCGCGGGCTTCTACATGTCGTTTGAGTGCCCCCAGGATGTGGGATGGGCTGTCTGGTCCCAATACACATCCTGGGTGCCAGAGAGTCTAGGGTGGTGTGAATGCCTGGGACCACTGTGGTCCGTGATTGGTCCACGTATGGTATGTGTGTTGATGAGCGGATCTCCCATTGGCTCCCCTCCGTTTTGGCGCGAAGGGAACCGTGGATAAGAGGGAGCTGGAAACACCACTACCAGGTCGATCTCCTGAGTTCTTACGAACCCAGGGATACAGGAGCCAAGTATCCTGCGAACACGAGGCTGGACCGAGGAATCGCTGGTGACCCCCTGAAGAACTTCTGCTCCTCATTGCTGTCGTCCGGTGAAGCCCTTTCCACCTAAGATCGAACAAGAAGGCCTGTACTGGCGCTTCGACCTATTGGAATAGCAGGACCAGCTATTCCCGGCACCTTCATCAACTCCTGCCGTAAGCCTTCGGAAGTGTCTCTGGGCCATCCAGTTGACTGACCAGCTTACTAAGGAGTCCTGCTCTGTAATCGCCGACAGGTTGGGTGGTATTCTGAGTCCGGGGCACGCTCACACGCTTCGTTTGCTTAGCAACCCTAAGCTAGAGGTGAGCGGTGCTCGTTTGGCTTGAATACACCCGGCCGTTCCGTTGCCCTGCTGTGGCGACAAAACTGTGCTTGTTTCTTCGATCGGGACGTCTTTTTACTCTGCACGACGACGAGACGTTCCCTGCTCTTCAGAACCTGCCAGAAGCTTCATCTATCGAGGAGAAGCTCGGGCCTGCTTGCTTCGGGGACCGGTGAGTAGATTAGCTAGGATCTGGTCGCCCTCCTGCAGTGCCCCTTGCTTTTCCCCGCTGTAAATACAGCACCCCTTGTCCGTACTCGCGCCCTGCTTCTGCCTCACAGTGGAGGCTGCGCTAGAGTCGCGGACCGTGTTCTCCTTCATTAGGGCGCCCTACAGAGCTGTCCAACGTCCTCCGAAGAGCTTCACCTTCAGCCCATTGGCACCGGCGTGTGCAGGTACTTTTGAGCGCTAGGCTCCACTCTTCGTAGGGATTGGACTACCATCTAGTTAGGGGCCTCAGAAGGCGGACATATCACCCGCATTGGTTCGCACTGCCTGTTTTCCTTCCCCTGCAGGTGGATAACATATTTCGTGCTGCTAATGCTGTGAAACTGTGTATTCTGTATATATATTGGGTGGATAGTGTATGTGTTGGTTTAATATCGTTGTATATTGCTGCTTTTACTGTGGTTATTAGTTTCAAGGCCTTATAATAAATGTGTATCTATTTTTGATATAAACAACTGTTTGGAGTAGTTTGTAAGCGCTCTTGCTTTGTGTGCTCATTGCGAGCTTTCAGTCACCCTCACCCCTCTTGAGACCTAGTCTTGACCGCCGCGATCGCTACCTTGATTGGTCTGGCTTGTCCAGAGGTTACCCTGTTCCAAGTAATTAGGTTGGCCTTCTGAACCTCTGCGCCACCAGGACAGAGTTCAGAAATCCGTCTTAACAAATTGGTGTACAGCGGTGGGATACGACTGAAGGTATCCAGTGTTGCGCACGAGCTAAGGCGTTTTCAGGTTATTCCAACCAGGACACGCAGTAAAGTATTGAATATAACGTTAAAAAGGCCATAGTCCTATCAACAGTATGGAAACGAATACTTTATTAACCTTAAATGCTTCGAAATCTGAAACATTGAAGAAGATGTGTGCGGAGAGAGGGGTTTCCTCTCAAGGCACTAAATTGGAAATGATCCAGAGAATCGTGGCGTGGCAAGAAGCGCAGCTTGACGCTATAACTTCCGAGGACAGTGCAGAAGGTGGTGGGGCTGCTCTCACTGGCAGAACCGACGGTTCTGCCGCTGCACTGATCCATCACGACCACGAGGACAGGGAGGATGTAATGTCTAACGTTTCCTCTGCCAGTGTTGATGGGGAGGCTATGCTTGAATTCAAGAAGCAAGAGCTGCGGTTTAGGCAGCAGGAGCTTGAATTCAGCATAGCCAAACTGAAAATCGACCAGGCAGAAAAACAAAAAGACAGGGATCACCAGTTGGAACTGGCCAAGCTTCAGTTCGCAAATGGGTCCAAGGGTCCTGGACATGGTTCTGGGGCTTCCTCTCATCCACGGTTTCCAAAAGATCTGCTCAGTGTGTATGAGGAACGAAATGACATTATGGACTGGTTAAATGCGTTTGAGTATGCATGCGAGGTTCAAGAGGTTGATAATGCGGATAAGATTGCATGGTTACTCAGCAGACTGCCCCATTCTGGTTGCAGTGCCATTATGGAAATGTCGAAGGCTGAGCGCGCTGATTTTGCAATGTTGAAGCAGACTCTCATTTTAAAGTTTGGGAAGACTCCGACCCAATATTTGAAAAGGTTTAGAGAGTATAAGAAAAAGGAAGGTGGTACTTGGGTGTCGTATGTAGCTGAGTCCCTGAAAAACTTGACTGGCTGGGTTGAAGGTTATAAGGTTTCTACCTTCGAAGGCATGATCAATCTGGTCATGCTGGAACACATTTTTGCTTCTTCTTCCCCGGAGCTTAAGCAGCATTTGGCCGATTCGAAGGAGATAGATCCTAAGAAGCTGGCCATTGCAGCAGACTTATGGGTGTCACATCGAGTGTCCCATAAGGACAAAACTCATCCTGGTAAGCAGGAGGAAGGGAAAAAGTCCAAAGATGTGGAGGGTGGGGAATCTGCTAAATCTTCTTCCCATAAGGGCCACAAAAAGAAAAATAAGGGTAAGCCATCCGAGAACTCACAGGGTAGTGGAGGTTCGCCTCCGAAACAGAACTCTGGTTATAATAAGCCTCCCTACGTAAACAGACCCAATGGGGCTTGTTTTTCTTGTGGAGCAACTGACCATGTGAAGGGGGATCCCCGTTGTAAGGTTAGACCTTTGGGGGTCCACTCCGCTAATCTGGCCTTCTCCTCCTACGAGGAAGAAGAGATTACAGGAGCATCCTTCTCCTCAGACTCATTTCCCAGCGGAATAGAGGCTGAGGTAGTTTTAGTGTCCCTGGGTTCCTGGGAGCCTAAAGTCGCAGAGGCGTATGCTAGGATTCCGGATAATACCAAGCACTACTTTAAAGACAGTGTGCTGATCAATGGAGTGGATACTCCAGCTCTTAGGGATAGTGGGTGCAGTCGAACTGTAGTGGATTCTACCTTGGTAGACTCAGAGGAAGTTGCCAGAGCTACTCTGATGCCCACTAAGTTGGCTGACGGCCCCCTCCGTATGTTTCCCGTGATCCCTGTTAATCTAACTTTAAATGGTACAGCAGTTAGGATTCCAGTGAGCATTCAGAGAAACGTCCCGGGAAAGGTCTTGTTGGGCAATGATCTCAGAGCTCTAGGGCTCGTAGGAGACACTGCCGAAAGACCCTACACACGGTCTCAAGCACGGGCAGCATTGGCCAAGTCCAATACGCCGCCCCAGCCGAAGGGGAAACCCAAGGCGAAAGGAGTCAACAAGTCCCGACGGGGGAAAGAGAATATTCCCCCGAGCTCGCCTACCACTGCGGTGGAGGGAATTGGTCAATCGCCCGAGCCTGACGAGGAGGTGGCGATGCCTGAAGTGTTCGACCCCAACGACCATCCTGAACTAAAAGACTTGTTAGTTGAAGGAGGTCCTGATAGGGACGACTTCAGTAAGGGCCAACGTGAGTGCCCATCTCTGGAAGGCCTAAGGAGACAGGCCTGCTCCCAGCTTGAGGGTGAACCTCCTGGGAAGCATCGGATTTATTGGGAAGGTGGACTCCTGTACAGTGAGCCCACAGAGTCTACAGAAGGAGACCATAGGAGGTTGGTGGTTCCCCTTGCTGTTAGACCCTTCCTCCTGCAGTTGGCGCATGAAGTTCCCCTTGCTGGTCACCTTGGAATGAAGAGGACCAAGCAAAGGTTATCTATGCACTTCTACTGGCCCAAGATGGGGGTGCAAGTAGAAAGTCACTGCAGGAGTTGTGCCTCCTGCCAGTTGTCTGGTAAGGTTGGCGCGACAATCCAAGCTCCGTTGGTACCGCTCCCAGTTGTGGGGGTACCATTTGAAAGGGTAGGGATCGACATCGTTGGTCCCCTTGACCCGCAAACATCCTCAGGCAATAGGTTTATCCTGGTGCTGGTCGACCATGCAACCAGGTATCCTGAGGCCATCCCATTAAAGACTGTAACTGCCAAGTCAGTTGCAAAAGCTTTACTCGGCATATTTACTAGGGTTGGCTTCCCTAAAGAAGTTGTGTCAGATCGTGGCAGCAACTTTATGTCGAAGTATATGCAGGCTATGTGGAAAGAATGTGGGGTCACCTACAAGTTCTCTTCTGCATATCACCCCCAGACCAATGGTCTGGTGGAACGTTTCAACAGAACGTTAAAGAGCATGATTGGGGCTCTGGAGGAGCCCCAGAGAAGAAAATGGGATCTTCTGTTACCATGCTTGCTGTTTGCCTACAGAGAGGTACCACAGGAGGGTGTTGGCTTCAGCCCCTTCGAACTTCTGTTCGGTCATCCCGTACGGGGACCCTTAGCCATCGTCAAAGAGGGATGGGAGATGCCCACTCCCCCTGTTACTACCAATGTAGTTGACTATGTGCTAGGGCTCAGAAAACGGATGGTACTCCTGATGGGCTTGGCTAGTGAAAAGTTGAAGGCAGGACAAGCGCTGGTGAAACATTGGTACGACCAGAAAGCTTCCTTAATTCACTTTACCCCTGGTCAGCAAGTCCTGATCATGAACCCTATAAGGCCTCGCGCTTTACAGGACAAATGGTCAGGCCCTTACACAGTGGTGGAGCCCCTGGGTGAGGTGAACTATTTAGTGGACCTTGGAAGGCCTGGACAGGCTCCAAAAGTGTTCCACGTAAATAGGCTGAAGGCTTTCGTCCCAAGAGTCGAAATCGCAGCACTGCTACTGGCGTCAGACGTTGAGGAAGAGGAGTCAGAACCTCTTCCCGACCTGTTCCAAAGCGGTCCTTCAGACAGCTCCGTTGAGGGTGTCCGAGTGGCCTCTCACCTGACTTCTGATCAGCAGGCTGAGGTGAAAAGTTTGCTTAGGCAGTTTTCCCCCCTGTTTTCACAGTCGCCTGGTTTGACACCTTGGTGCAAACATAACATTGACACAGGAGACAGTGTACCTACCAAAAGTAGGGGATACAGGATGTCGGATAAAGTACGGTCTTATATTAAGACCGAGGTCAACAAGATGTTAGACCTTGGGGTGATTGAACCCTCTAGTAGTCCTTGGTCCAGTCCTGTGGTATTGGTTCCAAAAGCAGGCACTTCTGAATTGAGGTTCTGCGTGGATTACAGGGCTCTGAATGCTGTCACCAAGACAGACGCTCACCCCTTGCCTCGAACTGACGAGCTGGTGGATACCTTGGGTGCCTCCAAGTACCTCAGCACGTTTGACCTGACTGCGGGCTATTGGCAAATAGCTTTAGCAGAACATGCCAAGGAGAAGACAGCATTTTCAACTCCCGACGGGCTTTACCAATTCCGGGTAATGCCGTTCGGATTGAAGAATGCACCTGCCACTTTCCAGAGGCTTGTGAATCATGTGTTGAATGGGTTGGACGAATTCTGTCTTGCATATCTAGACGATATAGCAGTTTTCAGTGCCACCTGGGAAGACCATGTGAAACACCTCGGGATTGTGCTCCAGGCTCTTCAGAAAGCCCACTTGACCATAAAGGCGAGTAAATGCCAGATTGGACAAGGCTCAGTGGTTTACCTTGGGCATGAAGTAGGTGGAGGAAGGATACAGCCTCTCCCCAGTAAAGTACAAGCAGTACAAGACTGGCCTACCCCCACTACACAAACCCAAGTGAGAGCCTTCTTAGGACTCACGGGTTATTACCGCAATTTTATGGCAGACTATGGCACCATAGCTGCTCCTCTGACTGCCCTCACAACTCTGAAGAAACCCAAGAAGGTAACTTGGACTGACGAGTGTGAGAAGGCCTTCAATGGCTTGAAAGACTCCTTGTGCCAGGCCCCTGTGCTCAGGGCCCCTGATTATCAAAGACCTTTTATCGTGCAGACGGATGCCTCTGACACTGGGATAGGAGCTGTACTATCACAAGTAGATGAGAAGGGTAAGGAACACCCTATCGGTTTTATTAGTCGCCAGCTTAAGGACAGAGAGCTCAGATGGTCCACGGTAGAGAAAGAATGTTTCTCTGTTGTGTGGGCCCTAAGGAAGCTGCGGCCCTACCTCTATGGGACCCACTTCACTGTGCAGACTGACCATAAGCCGTTAAAGTGGCTAATGAACATGAAGGGGGAGAATCCAAAGTTGCTTAGGTGGTCCATAAGTCTACAAGGCTTCGACTTCACTATTGAGCATAGGCCAGGTGTCCAACATAGCAATGCTGATGGGTTGTCCAGAATGTTTTACCGACCTGAACAAGAGACTCATCCAGGGGTGGATTAGTTCCCCCTGTCCATAGTCTGGGAGGGGCGAGTGTTAGGAAAGATTTCGTTATTGTAGGGAACTTTCCTTCCATGTGGCAACCCCTAAACTTTTTGCTATTGTTTTCAACCTGTTTTCTTGACTTTGCCAGAGAAGTGCAGCCTTCTGCTGTACTCCTCTGGGCTTTCGCTCCTTTCTTACGGGGAAACTGACATGCCCTTAAGACAGTCAGTACCGGGGAACGCTGTTTCCCGTAGTTTCTTTTATCGTGTCGCCATTTTAGAGCAACACGACACAAGAGGGCACTGTAACCTAAGTTACAGCTCTCTTGGGTCTCTAGCCTTCTACAGACCCTAGACACTCTTGTAGGATGGTTTTTGGATCGGTGCAAGTCATTCAGGGACTGGGCTGGTGGCAGCGATCATTTGGTTTATTTTGAGCTCCTTTTGCCGTTCTGAGCACGTTTTTGCCGCGAACACAAAAGGGTGGCCCGGCTACACAAAATGGCCGGACCACGAGGCTCCTTTGTCTAGTCCACTGTCCGTCTTGCTCCCTTTACCTTCCCCCGGGTCAGGCGACCCGGGGCCTTCCTTATTTGGGCATGTAGTTTCCCGCGAAACACGGTTGCTTTCGCGGGCTTCTACATGTCGTTTGAGTGCCCCCAGGATGTGGGATGGGCTGTCTGGTCCCAATACACATCCTGGGTGCCAGAGAGTCTAGGGTGGTGTGAATGCCTGGGACCACTGTGGTCCGTGATTGGTCCACGTATGGTATGTGTGTTGATGAGCGGATCTCCCATTGGCTCCCCTCCGTTTTGGCGCGAAGGGAACCGTGGATAAGAGGGAGCTGGAAACACCACTACCAGGTCGATCTCCTGAGTTCTTACGAACCCAGGGATACAGGAGCCAAGTATCCTGCGAACACGAGGCTGGACCGAGGAATCGCTGGTGACCCCCTGAAGAACTTCTGCTCCTCATTGCTGTCGTCCGGTGAAGCCCTTTCCACCTAAGATCGAACAAGAAGGCCTGTACTGGCGCTTCGACCTATTGGAATAGCAGGACCAGCTATTCCCGGCACCTTCATCAACTCCTGCCGTAAGCCTTCGGAAGTGTCTCTGGGCCATCCAGTTGACTGACCAGCTTACTAAGGAGTCCTGCTCTGTAATCGCCGACAGGTTGGGTGGTATTCTGAGTCCGGGGCACGCTCACACGCTTCGTTTGCTTAGCAACCCTAAGCTAGAGGTGAGCGGTGCTCGTTTGGCTTGAATACACCCGGCCGTTCCGTTGCCCTGCTGTGGCGACAAAACTGTGCTTGTTTCTTCGATCGGGACGTCTTTTTACTCTGCACGACGACGAGACGTTCCCTGCTCTTCAGAACCTGCCAGAAGCTTCATCTATCGAGGAGAAGCTCGGGCCTGCTTGCTTCGGGGACCGGTGAGTAGATTAGCTAGGATCTGGTCGCCCTCCTGCAGTGCCCCTTGCTTTTCCCCGCTGTAAATACAGCACCCCTTGTCCGTACTCGCGCCCTGCTTCTGCCTCACAGTGGAGGCTGCGCTAGAGTCGCGGACCGTGTTCTCCTTCATTAGGGCGCCCTACAGAGCTGTCCAACGTCCTCCGAAGAGCTTCACCTTCAGCCCATTGGCACCGGCGTGTGCAGGTACTTTTGAGCGCTAGGCTCCACTCTTCGTAGGGATTGGACTACCATCTAGTTAGGGGCCTCAGAAGGCGGACATATCACCCGCATTGGTTCGCACTGCCTGTTTTCCTTCCCCTGCAGGTGGATAACATATTTCGTGCTGCTAATGCTGTGAAACTGTGTATTCTGTATATATATTGGGTGGATAGTGTATGTGTTGGTTTAATATCGTTGTATATTGCTGCTTTTACTGTGGTTATTAGTTTCAAGGCCTTATAATAAATGTGTATCTATTTTTGATATAAACAACTGTTTGGAGTAGTTTGTAAGCGCTCTTGCTTTGTGTGCTCATTGCGAGCTTTCAGTCACCCTCACCCCTCTTGAGACCTAGTCTTGACCGCCGCGATCGCTACCTTGATTGGTCTGGCTTGTCCAGAGGTTACCCTGTTCCAAGTAATTAGGTTGGCCTTCTGAACCTCTGCGCCACCAGGACAGAGTTCAGAAATCCGTCTTAACATCCAACACCTTCCCATTCCAATCCTGAGACCCTTCCTATAGCATATGTGATATCCAACTCCTTCCCATTCCAAACATGAGACCCTTCCTATAGCAAGAATGTAATATCCAACTCCTTCCCATTCCAATCCTGAGACCATTCCTATAGCATGAGATGTGATATCTCAATGCTTCTAATACCAAACCTGAGATCCTTCCTATGACATGAGATGTGATATCCAATTCCTCCCCATTCCAAACCTGAGAACCTTCCTACAGCATGCGATGTGATATCTCAATGCTTCTAATACCAAACCTGAGACCAGTCCTATAACATGAGATTGGATATCCAACTCCTTCCCCTTCCAAACCTGAGACCCTTCCTATAGCATGAGATGTGATATCCAACTTCTTCCCATTCCAATCCTGAGACCCTTCCTATAACATGAGATGTGATGTCTCAATGCTTCTAATACCAAACCTGAGATCTTTCCTATAACATGAGATGTGATATCCAACTCCTTCCCATTCCAATCCTGAGACCCTTCCTATAGCATGAGATGTGCTATCTCAATGCTTATACCAAACCTGAGACCCTTCCTAAAGCTTGAGATGTGATATCCAACTCCTTCCCATTCCAATCCTGAGACCCTTCCTATAACATGAAATGTGATATCCAACTCCTTCCCATTCCAACCTGAGACCCTTCCTATAGCATGAGATGGGATATCCAACTCCTTCCAAATCCAATACTGATACCCTTCCAATAGCATGAGATGTGATATCCCAATGCTTCTACCAAACCTGAGAACCATACTATGGCATGAGATGTGATATCAAACTCCTTCCCATTCCAATCCTGAGACTCTTCCTAAAGCTTGAGATGTGATATCCAAATCCTTCCCATTCCAATTCTGAGACCCTTCCTATACCATGAGACTTGATATCTCAATGCTTCTAATACCAAACCTGAGACCCGTCCTATAACATGAGATGTGATATCCAAATCTTTCCCCTTCCAAACCTTAGACCCTTCCTTTATCATGAGATGTGATATCCAACTCCTTCCCATTCCAATCCTGAGACCCTTCCGATATCATGAGATTTGTTATCTCAATGCTTCTAATATCAAAATTGAGACCCGTCCTATAACATGAGATGTGATATCCAAATCTTTCCCCTTCCAAACCTTAGACCCTTCCTTTATCATGAGATGGGATATCCAACTCCTTCCCATTCCAATCCTGAGACCCTTCCGATAGCAGAGATGTGATATCTCAATGCTTATACCAATCCTGAGACCCTTCCTATGGCCTGAGATGTCATATACAACTCCTTCCCAATCCAATCCTGAGACCCTTCCTATATCATGAGATGTGATATCTCAATGCTTATACCAAATCTGAGACCCTTCCTATAGCATGAGATGTGATATCCAACTCCTTCCCATTCCAATCCTGAGACCCTTCCTATAGCATGAGATGTGATGTCTTAATGCTTCTAATACCAAACCTGAGATCCTTCCTATAACATGAGATGTGATATCCAACTCCTTCCCATTCCAATCCTGAGACCCTTCCTATAGCATGAGATGTGATGTCTCAATGCTTCTAATACCAAACCTGAGAACCTTCCTACAGCATGCGATGTGATATCTCAATGCTTCTAATACCAAACCTGAGACCAGTCCTATAACATGAGATTGGATATCCAACTCCTTCCCCTTCCAAACCTGAGACCCTTCCTATAGCATGAGATGTGATATCCAACTTCTTCCCATTCCAATCCTGAGACCCTTCCTATAACATGAGATGTGATGTCTCAATGCTTCTAATACCAAACCTGAGATCTTTCCTATAACATGAGATGTAATATCCAACTCCTTCCCATTCCAATCCTGAGACCCTTCCTATAGCATGAGATGTGCTATCGCAATGCTTATACCAAACCTGAGACCCTTCCTAAAGCTTGAGATGTGATATCCAACTCCTTCCCATTCCAATCCTGAGACCCTTCCTATAGCATGATATGTGATATCTCAATGCCTCTAATACCAAACCTGAGATCCTTCCTCTAACATGAAATGTGATATCGAACTCCTTCCCTTTCCAAACCTGAGAGCCTACCTATAGCATGAGATGTGATATCCAAGTCCTTCCCATTCCAATCCTTAGACCCTTCCTACAGCATGCAATATTATATCTCAATGATTCTAATAACAAACCTGAGACCCGTCCTATAACATTGGATGGGATATCCAACACCTTCCCATTCCAATCCTGAGACACTTCCGATAGCAGAGATGTGATATCTCAATGCTTATAACAAACCTGAGACCCTTCCTATAACATGAGATGTGATATCCAACTCCTTCCCGTTTCAAACCTGAGACCCTTCCTATAGCATATGTGATATCCAACTCCTTCCCATTCCAAACATGAGACCCTTCCTATAGCAAGAATGTAATATCCAACTCCTTCCCATTCCAATCCTGAGACCATTCCTATAGCATGAGATGTGATATCTCAATGCTTCTAATACCAAACCTGAGACCAGTCCTATAACATGAGATTGGATATCCAACTCCTTCCCCTTCCAAACCTGAGACCCTTCCTATAGCATGAGATGTGTTATCCAACTTCTTCCCATTCCAATCCTGAGACCCTTCCTATAACATGAGATGTGATGTCTCAATGCTTCTAATACCAAACCTGAGATCTTTCCTATAACATGAGATGTAATATCCAACTCCTTCCCCTTCCAAACCTGAGACCCTTCTTATAGCATGAGATGTGTTATCCAACTTCTTCCCATTCCAATCCTGAGACCCTTCCTATAACATGAGATGTGATGTCTCAATGCTTCTAATACCAAACCTGAGATCCTTCCTCTAACAAGAAATGTGATATCCAACTCCTTCCCCTTCCAAACCTGAGAGCCTTCCTATAGCATGAGATATGATATCCAAGTCCTTCCCATTCCAATCCTGAGACCCTTCCTATAACATGAAATGTGATATCCAACTCCTTCCCATTCCAACCTGAGACCCTTCCTATAGCATGAGATGGGATATCCAACTCCTTCCAAATCCAATACTGATACCCTTCCAATAGCATGAGATGTGATATCCCAATGCTTTTACCAAACCTGAGACCCATACTATGGCATGAGATGTGATATCAAACTCCTTCCCATTCCAATCTTGAGACTCTTCCTATAGCTTGAGATGTGATATCCAACTCCTTCCCATTCCAATTCTGAGACCCTTCCTATGCCATGAGACTTGATATCTCAATGCTTCTAATACCAAACCTGAGACCCGTCCTATAACATGAGATGTGATATCCAAATCTTTCCCCTTCTAAACCTTAGACCCTTCCTTTATCATGAGCTGTGATATCCAACTCCTTCCCATTCCAATCCTGAGACCCTTCCGATATCATGAGATTTGTTATCTCAATGCTTCTAATATCAAACTTGAGACCCTCCCTATAGCATGAGATGTGACATCCAAGTCCTCCCCATTCCAATCCTGAGACCCTTCCTATAGCATGAGATGTGATATCTCAATGCTTCTAATACCAAACCTGAGACCCTTCCTATAACATGAGATGGGATATCCAACTCCTTCCCATTCCAATCCTGAGACCCTTCCGATAGCAGAGATGTGATATCTCAATGCTTATACCAATCCTGAGACCCTTCCTATGGCTTGAGATGTCATATACAACTCCTTCCCAATCCAATCCTGAGACCCTTCCTATAGCATGAGATGTGATATCTCAATGCTTATACCAAATCTGAGACCCTTCCTATAGCATGAGATGTGATATCCAACTCCTTCCCATTCCAATCCTGAGACCCTTCCTATAGCATGAGATGTGATGTCTCAATGCTTCTAATACCAAACCTGAGAACCTTCCTACAGCATGCGATGTGATATCTCAATGCTTCTAATACCAAACCTGAGACCAGTCCTATAACATGAGATTGGATATCCAACTCCTTCCCCTTCCAAACCTGAGACCCTTCCTATAGCATGAGATGTGATATCCAACTTCTTCCCATTCCAATCCTGAGACCCTTCCTATAACATGAGATGTGATGTCTCAATGCTTCTAATACCAAACCGGAGATCTTTCCTATAACATGAGATGTGATATCCAACTCCTTCCCATTCCAATCCTGAGACCCTTCCTATAGCATGAGATGTGATATCTCAAGGCCTCTAATACCAAACCTGAGATCCTTCCTCTAACATGAAATGTGATATCCAACTCCTTCCCCTTCCAAACCTGAGAGCCTTCCTATAGCATGAGATATGATATCCAAGTCCTTCCCGTTCCAATCCTGAGACCCTTCCTATAACATGAAATGTGATATCCAACTCCTTCCCATTCCAACCTGAGACCCTTCCTATAGCATGAGATGGGATATCCAACTCCTTCCAAATCCAATACTGATACCCTTCCAATAGCATGAGATGTGATATCCCAATGCTTCTACCAAACCTGAGACCCATACTATGGCATGAGATGTGATATCAAACTCCTTCCCATTCCAATCCTGAGACTCTTCCTATAGCTTGAGATGTGATATCCAACTCCTTCCCATTCCAATTCTGAGACCCTTCCTATGCCATGAGACTTGATATCTCAATGCTTCTAATAGCAAACCTGAGACACGTCCTATAACATAAGATGTGATATCCAAATCTTTCCCCTTCCAAACCTTAGAACCTTACTTTATCATGAGATGTGATATCCAACTCCTTCCCATTCCAATCCTGAGACCCTTCCGATATCATGAGATTTGTTATCTCAATGCTTCTAATATCAAACTTGAGACCCTCCCTATAGCATGAGATGTGACATCCAAGTCCTCCCCATTCCAATCCTGAGACCCTTCCTATAGCATGAGATGTGATATCTCAATGCTTCTAATATCAAACCTGAGACCCTTCCTATAACATGAGATGGGATATCCAACTCCTTCCCATTCCAATCCTGAGACCCTTCCGATAGCAGAGATGTGATATCTCAATGCTTATACCAATCCTGAGACCCTTCCTATGGCCTGAGATGTCATATACAACTCCTTCCCAATCCAATCCTGAGACCCTTCCTATAGCATGAGATGTGATATCTCAATGCTTATACTAAACCTGAGACACTTCCTATAGCATGAGATGGGATATCCAACTCCTTCCAAATCCAATACTGATACCCTTCCAATAGCATGAGATGTGATATCCCAATGCTTCTACCAAACCTGAGACCCATACTATAGCATGAGATGGGATATCCAACTCCTTCCAAATCCTATACTGATACCCTTCCAATAGCATGTGATGTGATATCCCAATGCTTCTACCAAACCTGAGACCCATACTATGGCATGAGATGTGATATCAAACTCATTCCCATTCCAATCCTGAGACTCTTCCTATAGCTTGAGATGTGATATCCAAATCCTTCCCCTTTCAAACCTGAGACCCTCCCTTTAGCATGAGATGTGATATACAACTCCTTCCCATTCCAATCCTGAGACCCTTCTGATAGCATGAGATGTGATATCTCAATGCCTCTAATACCAAACCTGAGATCCTATCTCTAACATGAAATGTGATATCCATCTCCTTCCCTTTCCAAACCTGAGACCCTGCCTATAGCATGAGATGTGATATCCAAGTCCTTCCCATTCCAATCCTGAGACCCTTCCTATAGCATGTGATGTGATATCTCAATGCTTATACCAAACCTGAGACCCTTCCTATGGCATGAGATGTCATATACAACTCCTTCCCATTCCAATCCTGAGACCCTTCCTATAGCATGAGATGTGATATCTAAAAGCATATACCAAACCTGAGACCCTTCCTATAGCATGAGATGTGATATCCAACTTCTTCCCCTTCCAATCCTGAGACCCTTCCTATAACATGAGATGTGATGTCTCAATGCTTCTAATACCAAACCTGAGATATTTCCTATAATATGAGATGTGATATCCAACTCCTTCCCATTCCAATCCTGAGACCCTTCCTATAGCATGAGATGTGATATCTCAATGCTTATACCAAACCTGAGACCCTTCCTATAGCTTGAGATGTGATATCCAACTCCTTCCCATTCCAATCCAGAGACCCTTCCTATAGCATGAGATGTGATATCTCAAGGCCTCTAATACCAAACCTGAGATCCTTCCTCTAACATGAAATGTGATATCCAACTCCTTCCCCTTCCAAACCTGAGAGCCTTCCTATAGCATGAGATATGATATCCAAGTCCTTCCCATTCCAATCCTGAGACCCTTTCTATAACATGAAATGTGATATCCAACTCCTTCCCATTCCAACCTGAGACCCTTCCTATAGCATGAGATGGGATATCCAACTCCTTCCAAATCCAATACTGATACCCTTCCGATAGCATGAGATGTGATATCCCAATGCTTCTACCAAACCTGAGACCCATACTATGGCATGAGATGTGATATCAAACTCCTTCCCATTCCAATCCTGAGACCCTTCCTATAGCTTGAGGTGTGATATCCAACTCCTTCCCATTCCAATTCTGAGACCCTTCTTATACCATGAGACTTGATATCTCAATGCTTCTAATACCAAACCTGAGACCCGTCCTATAACATGAGATGTGATATCCAAATCCTTCCCCTTCCAAACCTCAGACCCTTCCTTTATCATGAGATGTGATATCCAACTCCTTCCCATTCCAATCCTGAGACCCTTCCGATATCATGAGATTTGTTATCTCAATGCTTCTAATATCAAACTTGAGACACTCCCTATAGCATGAGATGTGACATCCAAGTCCTTCCCATTCCAATCCTGAGACCCTTCCTATAGCATGAGATGTGATATCTCTATGCTTCTAATACCAAACCTGAGACCCTTACTATAACATGAGATGGGATATCCAACTCCTTCCCATTCCAATCCTGAGACCCTTCCGATAGCAGAGATGTGATATCTCAATGCTTATACCAAACCTGAGACCCTTCCTATGGCCTGGGATGTCATATACAACTCCTTCCCATTCCAATCCTGAGACCCTTCCTATAGCATGAGATGTGATATCTCAATGCTTATACCAAATCTGAGACCCTTCCTATAGCATGAGATGTGATATCCAATTCCTTCCCATTCCAATCCTGAGACCCTTCCTATAGCATGAGATGTGATATCTCAATGCTTATACCAAACCTGAGAGCCTACCTATAGCATGAGATGTGATATCCAAGTCCATCCCATTCCAATCCTTAGACCCTTCCTACAGCATGCAATGTGACATCTCAATGATTCTAATACCAAACCAGAGACTCGCCCTATAACATGAGATGGGATATCCAACTCCTTCCCATTCCAATCCTGAGCCACTTCCGATAGCACAGATGTGATATCTCAATGCTTATACCAAACCTGAGACCCTTCCTATAACATGAGATGTGATATCCAACTCCTTCCCGTTCCAAACCTGAGACACTAACTATAGCATATGTGATATCCAACTCCTTCCCATTCCAAACATGAGACCCTTCCTATAGCAAGAAAGTAATATCCAACTCCTACCCATTCCAATCCTGAGACCCTTCCTATAGCAAGAGATGTGATATCCAAATCCTTCCCATTCCAATCCTGAGACCCTTCCTATTGCATGAGATGTGATATCCAACTCCTTCCCATTCCAACCTGAGACACTTCCTATAGCATGAGAAGGGATATCCAACTCCTTCCCAATCCAATCCTGAGACCCTTCCGATAGCAGAGACGTGATATCTCAATGCTTCTACCAAACCTGAGACCCTTCCTTTAGCATGAGATGTGATATCCAACTCCTTCACATTCCAATCCTGAGACCCTTCCTATAGCATGAGAAGGGATGTCTCAATGCTTCTAATACCAAACCTGAGATCCTTCCTATAACATGAGATGTGATATCCAATTCCTTCCCATTCCAATCCTGAGACCCTTCCGATAGCAGAGATGTGATATCTCAATGCTTATACCAGACCTGAGACCCTTCCTATGGCCTGAGATGTCATATACAACTCCTTCCCATTCCAATCCTGAGACCCTTCCTATAGCATGAAATGTGATATCTCAATGCTTATACCAAATCTGAGACCCTTCCTATAGCATGAGATGTGATATCCAACTCCTTCCCATTCCAATCCTGAGACCCTTCCTATAGCATGAGATGTGATGTCTCAATGCTTCTAATACCAAACCTGAGATCCTTCCTATAACATGAGATGTGATATCCAACTCCTTCCCATTCCAATCCTGAGACCCTTATGAAAGCATGAGATGTGATATCTCAATGCTTATACCAAACCTGAGAGCCTACCTATAGCATGAGATGTGATATCCAAGTCCATCCCATTCCAATCCTTAGACCCTTCCTACAGCATGCGATGTGATATCTCAATGATTCTAATACCAAACCAGAGACTCGTCCTATAACATGAGATGGGATATCCAACTCCTTCCCATTCCAATCCTGAGCCACTTCCGATAGCAGAGATGTGATATCTCAATGCTTATACCAAACCTGAGACCCTTCCTATAACATGAGATGTGATATCCAACTCCTTCCCGTTCCAAACCTGAGACACTAACTATAGCATATGTGATATCCAACTCCTTCCCATTCCAAACATGAGACCCTTCCTATAGCAAGAAAGTAATATCCAACTCCTACCCATTCCAATCCTGAGACCCTTCCTATAGCAAGAGATGTGATATCCAAATCCTTCCCAATCCAATCCTTAGACCCTTCCTATAACATGAGATGTGATATCCAACTCCTTCCCATTCCAACCTGAGACACTTCCTATAGCATGAGAAGGGATATCCAACTCCTTCCCAATCCAATCCTGAGACCCTTCCGATAGCAGAGACGTGATATCTCAATGCTTCTACCAAACCTGAGACCCTTCCTTTAGCATGAGATGTGATATCCAAATCCTTCACATTCCAATCCTGAGACCCTTCCTATAGCATGAGAAGGGATATCTCAATGCTTCTAATACCAAACCTGAGATCCTTCCTATAACATGAGATGTGATATCCAATTCCTTCCCATTCCAATCCTGAGACCCTTCTGATAGCAGAGATGTGATATCTCAATGCTTATACCAAACCTGAGACCCTTCCTATGGCCTGAGATGTCATATACAACTCCTTCCCATTCCAATCCTGAGACCCTTCCTATAGCATGAGATGTGATATCTCAATGCTTATACCAAATCTGAGACCCTTCCTATAGCATGAGATGTGATATCCAACTCCTTCCCATTCCAATCCTGAGACCCTTCCTATAGCATGAGATGTGATGTCTCAATGCTTCTAATACCAAACCTGAGATCCTTCCTATAACATGAGATGTGATATCCAACTCCTTCCCATTCCAATCCTGAGACCCTTATGAAAGCATGAGATGTGATATCTCAATGCTTCTAATACCAAACCTGAGATCCTTCCTATAACATGAGATGTGATTTCCAAATCCTTCCCCTTCCAAACCTGAGACCCTTCCGATAGCAAGAGATGTGATATCCAAATCCTTCCCAATCCAATCCTTAGACCCTTCCTATAACATGAGATGTGATATCCAACTCCTTCCCATTCCAACCTGAGACACTTCCTATAGCATGAGAAGGGATATCCAACTCCTTCCCAATCCAATCCTGAGACCCTTCCGATAGCAGAGACGTGATATCTCAATGCTTCTACCAAACCTGAGACCCTTCCTTTAGCATGAGATGTGATATCCAAATCCTTCACATTCCAATCCTGAGACCCTTCCTATAGCATGAGAAGGGATATCTCAATGCTTCTAATACCAAACCTGAGATCCTTCCTATAACATGAGATGTGATATCCAATTCCTTCCCATTCCAATCCTGAGACCCTTCTGATAGCAGAGATGTGATATCTCAATGCTTATACCAAACCTGAGACCCTTCCTATGGCCTGAGATGTCATATACAACTCCTTCCCATTCCAATCCTGAGACCCTTCCTATAGCATGAGATGTGATATCTCAATGCTTATACCAAATCTGAGACCCTTCCTATAGCATGAGATGTGATATCCAACTCCTTCCCATTCCAATCCTGAGACCCTTCCTATAGCATGAGATGTGATGTCTCAATGCTTCTAATACCAAACCTGAGATCCTTCCTATAACATGAGATGTGATATCCAACTCCTTCCCATTCCAATCCTGAGACCCTTCCTATAGCATGAGATGTGATGTCTCAATGCTTCTAATACCAAACCTGAGATCCTTCCTATAACATGAGATGTGATATCCAACTCCTTCCCAATCCAATCCTGAGACCCTTCCAATAGCAGAGATGTGATATCTCAATGCTTATACCAAACCTGAGACCCTTCCTATAGCATGAGAAGGGATATCCAACTCCTTCCCAATCCAATCCTGAGACCCTTCCGATAGCAGAGACGTGATATCTCAATGCTTCTACCAAACCTGAGACCCTTCCTTTAGCATGAGATGTGATATCCAAATCCTTCACATTCCAATCCTGAGACCCTTCCTATAGCATGAGAAGGGATATCTCAATGCTTCTAATACCAAACCTGAGATCCTTCCTATAACATGAGATGTGATATCCAATTCCTTCCCATTCCAATCCTGAGACCCTTCTGATAGCAGAGATGTGATATCTCAATGCTTATACCAAACCTGAGACCCTTCCTATGGCCTGAGATGTCATATACAACTCCTTCCCATTCCAATCCTGAGACCCTTCCTATAGCATGAGATGTGATATCTCAATGCTTATACCAAATCTGAGACCCTTCCTATAGCATGAGATGTGATATCCAACTCCTTCCCATTCCAATCCTGAGACCCTTCCTATAGCATGAGATGTGATGTCTCAATGCTTCTAATACCAAACCTGAGATCCTTCCTATAACATGAGATGTGATATCCAACTCCTTCCCATTCCAATCCTGAGACCCTTATGAAAGCATGAGATGTGATATCTCAATGCTTCTAATACCAAACCTGAGATCCTTCCTATAACATGAGATGTGATTTCCAAATCCTTCCCCTTCCAAACCTGAGACCCTCCCTTTAGCATGAGATGTGATATCCAACTCCTTCCCATTCCAATCCTGAGACCCTTCTGATAGCATGAGATGTGATATCTCAATGCCTCTAATACCAAACCTGAGATCCTACCTCTAACATGAAATGTGATATCCATCTCATTCCCTTTCCAAACCTGAGACCCTGCCTATAGCATGAGATGTGATATCCAAGTCCTTCCCATTCCAATCCTGAGACCCTTCCTATAGCATGTGATGTGATATCTCAACGCTTATACCAAACCTGAGACCCTTCCTATGGCATGAGATGTCATATACAACTCCTTCCCATTCCATTCCTGAGACCCTTCCTATAGCATGAGATGTGATATCTCAATGCTTATACCAAATCTGAGACACTTCCTATAGCAAGAGATGTGATATCCAACTTCTTCCCATTCCAATCCTGAGACCCTTCCTATAACATGAGATGTGATGTCTCAATGCTTCTAATACAAAACCTGAGATCTTTCCTATAACATGAGATGTGATATCCAACTCCTTCCCATTCCAATCCTGAGACCCTTCCTATAGCATGAGATGTGATATCACAATGCTTATACCAAACCTGAGACCGTTCCTATAGCATGAGATGTGATATCCAACTCCTTCCCATTCCAATCCTGAGACCCTTCCTATAGCATGAGATGTGATATCTCAAGGCCTCTAATACCAAACCTGAGATCCTTCCTCTAACATGAAATGTGATATCCAACTCCTTCCCCTTCCAAACCTGAGAGCCTTCCTATAGCATGGGATATGATATCCAAGTCCTTCCCATTCCAATCCTGAGACCCTTCCTATAACATGAAATGTGATATCCAACTCCTTCCCATTCCAACCTGAGACCCTTCCTATATCATGAGATGGGATATCTCAATGCTTCTAATACCAAACCTGAGACTCTTCCTATAACATGAGATGGGATATCCAATTCCTTCCCATTCCAATCCTAAGACCCTTTCGATAGCAGAGATGTGATATCTCAATGCTTATACCAAACCTGAGACCCTTCCTACGGCATGAGATGTCATATACAACTCCTTCCCATTCCAATCCTGAGACCCTTCCTATAGCACGAGATGTGATATCTCAATGCTTATACCAAACCTGAGACCCTTCCTCTAGCATGAGATGTGATATCCAACTCCTTCCCATTCCAATCCTGAGACCCTTCCTATAGCATGAGATGTGATATCCATTTCCTTCCCATTCCAATCCTGAGACCCTTCCTATAGCATGAGATGTGATATCCAACTCCTTCCCTTTCCAAACCTGAGAGCCTATCTATAGCATGAGATGTGATATCCAAGTCCTTCCCATTCCAATCCTGAGACACTTCCGATAGCAGAGATGTGATATCTCAATGCTTATACCAAACCTGAGACCCTTCCTATAACATGAGATGTGATATCCAACTCCTTCCCGTTCCAAACCTGAGACCCTTCCTTTAGCATGAGATGTGATATCCAGCTCCTTCCCATTCCAATCCTGAGACACTTCCGATAGCATGAGATGTGATATCTCAATGCTTCTAATATCAAAACTGAGACCCTCCCTATAGCATGATATGTGATATCTAAGTCCTTCCCATTCCAATCCTGAGACCCTTCCTATAGCATGAGATGTGATATCTCAATACTTCTAATACCAAACCTGAGATCCTTCCGATAACATGAGATGTGATATCCAAATCCTTCCCCTTCCAAACCTGAGACCCTCCCTTTAGCATGAGATGTGATATCCAACTCCTTCCCATTCCAATCCTGAGAACCTTCTGATAGCATGAGATGTGATATCTCAATGCTTCTATACCAAACCTGAGATCCTTCCGATAGCATGAGATGTGATATCTCAATGCTTCTAATACCAAATCTGAGATCCTTCCTATAACATGAATTGTGATATCCAAATCCTTCCCTTCCAAACCTGAGACCCTTCCTATAGCATGAGATGGGATATCCAACTCCTTCCAAATCCAATCCTGATAACCTTCCGATAGCATGAGATGTGATATCCCAATGCTTCTACCAAACCTGAGACCCATACTATGGCATGAGATGTGATATCAAACTCCTTCCCCTTCCAAACCTTAGACCCTTCCGATATCATGAGATGTGATATCCAAATCCTTCACATTCCAATCCTGAGACCCTTCCTATAGCATGAGAAGGGATATCTCAATGCTTCTAATACCAAACCTGAGATCCTTCCTATAACATGAGATGTGATATCCAATTCCTTCCCATTCCAATCCTGAGACCCTTCCGATAGCAGAGATGTGATATCTCAATGCTTATACCAAACCTGAGACCCTTCCTATGGCCTGAGATGTCATATACAACTCCTTCCCATTCCAATCCTGAGACTCTTCTGATAGCATGAGATGTGATATCTCAATGCCTCTAATACCAAACCTGAGATCCTACCTCTAACATGAAATGTGATATCCAACTCTTTCCCCTTCCAAACCTGAGAGCCTTCCTATAGCATGAGATGTGATATCGAAGTCCTTCTAATTCCAATCCTGAGACCCTTCCTATAACATGAGATGTGATATCCAACTCCTTCCCATTCCAACCTGAGACCGTTCCTATAGCATGAGATGGGATATCCAACTCCTTCCAAATCCAATCCTGATAACCTTCCGATAGCATGAGATGTGATATCCCAATGCTTCTACCAAACCTGAGACCCATACTATGGCATGAGATGTGATATCAAAGTCCTTCCCCTTCCAAACCTTAGACACTTCCTTTATCATGAGATGTGATGTCCAACTCCTTCCCATTCCATCCCTGAGACCCTTCCGATATCATGAGATGTGATATCCAAATCCTTCACATTCCAATCCTGAGACCCTTCCTATAGCATGAGAAGGGATATCTCAATGCTTCTAATACCAAACCTGAGATCCTTCCTATAACATGAGATGTGATATCCAATTCCTTCCCATTCCAATCCTGAGACCCTTCCGATAGCAGAGATGTGATATCTCAATGCTTATACCAAACCTGAGACCCTTCCTATGGCCTGAGATGTCATATACAACTCCTTCCCATTCCAATCCTGAGACCCTTCCTATAGCATGAGATGTGATATCTCAATGCTTGTACCAAATCTGAGACCCTTCCTATAGCATGAGATGTGATATCCAACTCCTTCCCATTCCAATCCTGAGACCCTTCCTATAGCATGAGATGTGATGTCTCAATGCTTCTAATACCAAACCTGAGATCCTTCCTATAACATGAGATGTGATATCCAACTCCTTCCCATTCCAATCCTGAGACCCTTATGAAAGCATGAGATGTGATATCTCAATGCTTATACCAAACCTGAGAGCCTACCTATAGCATGAGATGTGATATCCAAGTCCATCACATTCCAATCCTTAGACCCTTCCTACAGCATGCAATGTGATATCTCAATGATTCTAATACCAAACCAGAGACTCTTCCTATAACATGAGATGGGATATCCAACTCCTTCCCATTCCAATCTTGAGCCACTTCCGATAGCAGAGATGTGATATCTCAATGCTTATACCAAACCTGAGACCCTTCCTATAACATGAGATGTGATATCCAACTCCTTCCCGTTCCAAACCTGAGACACTAACTATAGCATATGTGATATCCAACTCCTTCCCATTCCAAACATGAGACCTTCCTATAGCAAGAAAGTAATATCCAACTCCTACCCATTCCAATCCTGAGACCCTTCCTATAGCAAGAGATGTGATATCCAAATCCTTCCCATTCCAATCCTGAGACCCTTCCTATAACATGAGATGTGATATCCAACTCCTTCCCATTCCAACCTGAGACACTTCCTATAGCATGAGAAGGGATATCCAACTCCTTCCCAATCCAATCCTGAGACCCTTCCGATAGCAGAGATGTGATATCTCAATGCTTATACCAAACCTGAGACCCTTCCTATAGCATGAGAAGGGATATCCAACTCCTTCCCAATCCAATCCTGAGACCCTTCCGATAGCAGAGACGTGATATCTCAATGCTTCTACCAAACCTGAGACCCTTCCTTTAGCATGAGATGTGATATCCAAATCCTTCACATTCCAATCCTGAGACCATTCCTATAGCATGAGAAGGGATATCTCAATGCTTCTAATACCAAACCTGAGATCCTTCCTATAACATGAGATGTGATATCCAATTCCTTCCCATTCCAATCCTGAGACCCTTCCGATAGCAGAGATGTGATATCTCAATGCTTATACCAAACCTGAGACTATTCCTATGGCCTGAGATGTCATATACAACTCCTTCCCATTCCAATCCTGAGACCCTTCCTATAGCATGAGATGTGATATCTCAATGCTTATACCAAATCTGAGACCCTTCCTATAGCATGAGATGTGATATCCAACTCCTTCCCATTCCAATCCTGAGACCCTTCCTATAGCATGAGATGTGATGTCTCAATGCTTCTAATACCAAACCTGAGATCCTTCCTATAACATGAGATGTGATATCCAACTCCTTCCCATTCCAATCCTGAGACCCTTATGAAAGCATGAGATGTGATATCTCAATGCTTCTAATATCAAACCTGAGATCCTTCCTATAACATGAGATGTGATATCCAACTCCTTCCCATTCCAATCCTGAGACCCTTCTGATAGCATGAGATGTGATATCTCAATGCCTCTAATACCAAACCTGAGATCCTACCTCTAACATGAAATGTGATATCCATCTCATTCCCTTTCCAAACCTGAGACCCTGCCTATAGCATGAGATGTGATATCCAAGTCCTTCCCATTCCAATCCTGAGACCCTTCCTATAGCATGAGATGTGATATCTCAATGCTTATACCAAATCTGAGACCCTTCCTATAGCAAGAGATGTGATATCCAACTTCTTCCCATTCCAATCCTGAGACCCTTCCTATAACATGAGATGTGATGTCTCAATGCTTCTAATACCAAACCTGAGATCTTTCCTATAACATGAGATGTGATATCCAACTCCTTCCCATTCCAATCCTGAGACCCTTCCTATAGCATGAGATGTGATATCACAATGCTTATACCAAACCTGAGACCGTTCCTATAGCATGAGATGTGATATCCAACTCCTTCCCATTCCAATCCTGAGACCCTTCCTATAACATGAAATGTGATATCCAACTCCTTCCCATTCCAACCTGAGACCCTTCCTATATCATGAGATGGGATATCTCAATGCTTCTAATACCAAACCTGAGACTCTTCCTATAACATGAGATGGGATATCCAACTCCTTCCCATTCCAATCCTAAGACCCTTTCGATAGCAGAGATGTGATATCTCAATGCTTATACCAAACCTGAGACCCTTCCTACGGCATGAGATGTCATATACAACTCCTTCCCATTCCAATCCTGAGACCCTTCCTATAGCACGAGATGTGATATCTCAATGCTTATACCAAACCTGAGACCCTTCCTCTAGCATGAGATGGAATATCCAACTCCTTCCCATTCCAATCCTGAGACCCTTCCTATAGCATGAGATGTGATATCCATTTCCTTCCCATTCCAATCCTGAGACCCTTCCTATAGCATGAGATGTGATATCCAACTCCTTCCCTTTCCAAACCTGAGAGCCTATCTATAGCATGAGATGTGATATCCAAGTCCTTCCCATTCCAATCCTGAGACACTTCCGATAGCAGAGATGTGATATCTCAATGCTTATACCAAACCTGAGACCCTTCCTATAACATGAGATGTGATATCCAACTCCTTCCCGTTCCAAACCTGAGACCCTTCCTTTAGCATGAGATGTGATATCCAGCTCCTTCCCATTCCAATCCTGAGACACTTCCGATAGCATGAGATGTGATATCTCAATGCTTCTAATATCAAAACTGAGACCCTCCCTATAGCATGATATGTGATATCTAAGTCCTTCCCATTCCAATCCTGAGACCCTTCCTATAGCATGAGATGTGATATCTCAATGCTTCTACCAAACCTGAGACCCTTCCTTTAGCATGAGATGTGATAACCAACTCCTTCCCATTCCAATCCTGAGACCCTTCCTATAGCATGAGATGTGATATCTCAATACTTCTAATACCAAACCTGAGATCCTTCCGATAACATGAGATGTGATATCCAAATCCTTCCCCTTCCAAACCTGAGACCCTCCCTTTAGCATGAGGTGTGATATCCAACTCCTTCCCATTCCAATCCTGAGAACCTTCTGATAGCATGAGATGTGATATCTCAATGCTTCTATACCAAACCTGAGATCCTTCCGATAGCATGAGATGTGATATCTCAATGCTTCTAATACCAAACCTGAGATCCTTCCTATAACATGAGATGTGATATCCAAATCCTTCCCCTTCCAAACCTGAGACCCTCCCTTTAGCATGAGATGTGATATCCAACTCCTTCCCATTCCAATCCTGAGACTCTTCTGATAGCATGAGATGTGATATCTCAATGCCTCTAATACCAAACCTGAGATCCTACCTCTAACATGAAATGTGATATCCAACTCTTTCCCCTTCCAAACCTGAGAGCCTTCCTATAGCATGAGATGTGATATCCAAGTCCTTCTAATTCCAATCCTGAGACCCTTCCTATAACATGAGATGTGATATCCAACTCCTTCCCATTCCAACCTGAGACCCTTCCTATAGCATGAGATGGGATATCCAACTCCTTCCAAATCCAATCCTGATAACCTTCCGATAGCATGAGATGTGATATCCCAATGCTTCTACCAAACCTGAGACCCATACTATGGCATGAGATGTGATATCAAACTCCTTCCCCTTCCAAACCTTAGACACTTCCTTTATCATGAGATGTGATATCCAACTCCTTCCCATTCCATCCCTGAGACCCTTCCGATATCATGAGATGTGATATCTCAATGCTTCTAATATCAAACTTGAGACCCTCCTTATAGCATGAGATGTGATATCCAAGTCCTTCCCATGCCAATCCTGAGACCCTTCCTATAGCATGAGATGTGATATCTCAATGCTTCTAATACCAAACCTGAGACCCTTCCTATAACATGAGATGGGAATATCCAACTCCTTCCCATTCCAATCCTGAGACCCTTCCGATAGTAGAGATGTGATATCTCAATGCTTATACCAAACCTGAGATCCTTCCTATAACATGAGATGTGATATCCAACTCCTTCCCATTCCAATCCTGAGACACTTCCTATAGCATGAGATGTGATATCTCACTGCTTATACCAAACCTGAGACCCTTCCTATAGCATGAGATGTGATATCCAACTCCTTCCCATTCCAATCCTGATACCCTTCCTATAGCATGAGATATGATATCTCAATGCTTCTAATATCAAACTTGAGACCCTCCCTATAGCATGAGATGTGATATCCAAGTCCTTCCCATTCCAATCCTGAGACCATTCCGATAGCATGAGATGTGATGTCTCAATGCTTCTAATACCAAACCTGAGATCCTTCCTATAACATGAGATGTGATATCCAACTCCTTCCCATTCCAATCCTGAGACCCTTCCTATAGCATGAGATGTGATATCTCAATGCTTATACCAAACCTGAGACCCTTCCTATAGCATGAGATGTGATATCCAACTCCTTCCCATTCCAATCCTGAGACCCTTCCTATAGCATGAGATGTGATATCTCAATGCCTCTAATACCAAACCTGAGATCCTTCCTCTAACATGAAATGTGATATCCAACTCCTTCCCATTCCAATCCTGAGACACTTCCTATAGCATGAGATGTGATATCTAAATGCTTCTAATACCAAACTTGAGACTCTTCCTATAACATGAGATGGGATATCCAACTCCTTCCCATTCCAATCCTTAGACCCTTCCTACAGCATGCAATATGATATCTCAATGATTCTAATAACAAACCTGAGACCCGTCCTATAACATGAGATGGGATATCCAACACCTTCCCATTCCAATCCTGAGTCACTTCCGATAGCAGAGATGTGATATCTCAATGCTTATACCAAACCTGAGACCCTTCCTATAACATGAGATGTGATATCCAACTCCTTCCCGTTCCAAACCTGAGACCCTTCCTATAGCATATGTGATATCCAACACATTCCCATTCCAAACATGAGACCCTTCCTATAGCAGGAATGTAATATCCAACTCCTTCCCATTCCTATCCTGAGACCATTCCTATAGCATGAGATGTGATATCTCAATGCTTCTAATACCAAACCTGAGATCCTTCCTATGACATGAGATGTGATATCCAATTCCTCCCCATTCCAAACCTGAGAACCTTCCTACAGCATGCGATGTGATATCTCAATGCTTCTAATACCAAACCTGAGACCAGTCCTATAACATGAGATTGGATATCCAACTCCTTCCCCTTCCAAACCTGAGACCCTTCCTATAGCATGAGATATGATATCCAACTTCTTCCCATTCCAATCCTGAGACCCTTCCTATAACATGAGATGTGCTATCTCAATGCTTATACCAAACCTGAGACCCTTCCTAAAGCTTGAGATGTGATATCCACCTCCTTCCCATTCCAATCCTGAGACCCTTCCTATAACATGAAATGTGATATCCAACTCCTTCCCATTCCAACCTGAGACCCTTCCTATAGCATGAGATGTGATATCTCAAGGCCTCTAATACCAAACCTGAGATCCTTCCTCTAACATGAAATGTGATATCCAACTCCTTCCCATTCCAACCTGAGACCCTTCCTATAGCATGAGATGGGATATCCAACTCCTTCCAAATCCAATACTGATACCCTTCCAATAGCATGAGATGTGATATCCCAATGCTTCTATCAAACCTGAGAACCATACTATGGCATGAGATGTGATATCAAACTCCTTCCCATTCCAATCCTGAGACTCTTCCTATAGCTTGAGATGTGATATCCAACTCCTTCCCATTCCAATTCTGAGACCCTTCCTATACCATGAGACTTGATATCTCAATGCTTCTAATACCAAACCTGAGACCCGTCCTATAACATGAGATGTGATATCCAAATCTTTCCCCTTCCAAACCTTAGACCCTTCCTTTATCATGAGATGTGATATCCAACTCCTTCCCATTCCAATCCTGAGACCCTTCCGATATCATGAGATTTGTTATCTCAATGCTTCTAATATCAAAATTGAGACCCTCCCTATAGCATGAGATGGGATATCCAACTCCTTCCCATTCCAATCCTAAAACCCTTCCGATAGCAGAGATGTGATATCTCAATGCTTATACCAAATCTGAGACCCTTCCTATAGCATGAGATGTGATATCCAACTCCTTCCCATTCCAATCCTGAGACCCTTCCTATAGCATGAGATGTGATGTCTCAATGCTTCTAATACCAAACCTGAGATCCTTCCTATAACATGAGATGTGATATCCAACTCCTTCCCATTCCAATCCTGAGACCCTTCCTATAGCATGAGATGTGCTATCTCAATGCTTATACCAAACCTGAGACCCTTCCTAAAGCTTGAGATGTGATATCCAACTCCTTCCCATTCCAATCCTGAGACCCTTCCTATAGCATGAGATGTGATATCTCAAGGCCTCTAATACCAAACCTGAGATCCTTCCTCTAACATGAAATTTGATATCCAACTCCTTCCCCTTCCAAACCTTAGACCCTTCCTTTATCATGAGATGTGATATCCAAGTCCTTCCCATTCCATTCCTGAGACCCTTCCTATAGCATGAGATGTGATATCTCAATGCTTCTAATACCAAACCTGAGACCCTTCCTATAACATGAGATGTGATATCCAAATCCTTCCCATTCCAATCCTGAGACCCTTCCGATAGCAGAGATGTGATATCTCAATGCTTCTAATACCAAACCTGAGACCCGTCCTATAACATGAGATGTGATATCCAAATCTTTCCCCTTCCAAACCTTAGACCCTCCCTATAGCATGAGATGTGACATCCAAGTCCTCCCCATTCCAATCCTGAGACCCTTCCGATAGCAGAGATGTGATATCTCAATGCTTATACCAAACCTGAGACCCTTCCTATAACATGAGATGTGATATCCAACTCCTTCCTGTTCCAAACCTGAGACCCTTCCTATAGCATATGTGATATCCAACACATTCCCATTCCAAACATGAGACCCTTCCTATAGCAGGAATGTAATATCCAACTCCTTCCCATTCCAATCCTGAGACCATTCCTATAGCATGAGATGTGATATCTCAATGCTTCTAATACCAAACCTGAGATCCTTCCTATGACATGAGATGTGATATCCAATTCCTCCCCATTCCAAACCTGAGAACCTTCCTACAGCATGCGATGTGATATCTCAATGCTTCTAATACCAAACCTGAGACCAGTCCTATAACATGAGATTGGATATCCAACTCCTTCCCCTTCCAAACCTGAGACCCTTCCTATAGCATGAGATATGATATCCAACTTCTTCCCATTCCAATCCTGAGACCCTTCCTATAACATGAGATGTGATGTCTCAATGCTTCTAATACCAAACCTGAGATCTTTCCTATAACATGAGATGTGATATCCAACTCCTTCCCATTCCAATCCTGAGACCCTTCCTATAGCATGAGATGTGCTATCTCAATGCTTATACCAAACCTGAGACCCTTCCTAAAGCTTGAGATGTGATATCCACCTCCTTCCCATTCCAATCCTGAGACCCTTCCTATAACATGAAATGTGATATCCAACTCCTTCCCATTCCAACCTGAGACCCTTCCTATAGCATGAGATGTGATATCTCAAGGCCTCTAATACCAAACCTGAGATCCTTCCTCTAACATGAAATGTGATATCCAACTCCTTCTCCTTCCAAACCTGAGAGCCTTCCTTTAGCATGAGATATGATATCCAAGTCCTTCCCATTCCAATCCTGAGACCCTTCCTATAACATGAAATGTGATATCCAACTCCTTCCCATTCCAACCTGAGACCCTTCCTATAGCATGAGATGGGATATCCAACTCCTTCCAAATCCAATACTGATACCCTTCCAATAGCATGAGATGTGATATCCCAATGCTTCTATCAAACCTGAGAACCATACTATGGCATGAGATGTGATATCAAACTCCTTCCCATTCCAATCCTGAGACTCTTCCTATGGCTTGAGATGTGATATCCAACTCCTTCCCATTCCAATTCTGAGACCCTTCCTATACCATGAGACTTGATATCTCAATGCTTCTAATACCAAACCTGAGACCCGTCCTATAACATGAGATGTGATATCCAAATCTTTCCCCTTCCAAACCTTAGATCCTTCCTTTATCATGAGATGTGATATCCAACTCCTTCCCATTCCAATCCTGAGACCCTTCCGATATCATGAGATTTGTTATCTCAATGCTTCTAATATCAAAATTGAGACCCTCCCTATAGCATGAGATGGGATATCCAACTCCTTCCCATTCCAATCCTAAAACCCTTCCGATAGCAGAGATGTGATATCTCAATGCTTATACCAAATCTGAGACCCTTCCTATAGCATGAGATGTGATATCCAACTCCTTCCCATTCCAATCCTGAGACCCTTCCTATAGCATGAGATGTGATGTCTCAATGCTTCTAATACCAAACCTGAGATCCTTCCTATAACATGAGATGTGATATCCAACTCCTTCCCATTCCAATCCTGAGACCCTTCCTATAGCATGAGATGTGCTATCTCAATGCTTATACCAAACCTGAGACCCTTCCTAAAGCTTGAGATGTGATATCCAACTCCTTCCCATTCCAATCCTGAGACCCTTCCTATAGCATGAGATGTGATATCTCAAGGCCTCTAATACCAAACCTGAGATCCTTCCTCTAACATGAAATTTGATATCCAACTCCTTCCCCTTCCAAACCTTAGACCCTTCCTTTATCATGAGATGTGATATCCAAGTCCTTCCCATTCCATTCCTGAGACCCTTCCTATAGCATGAGATGTGATATCTCAAAGCTTCTAATACCAAACCTGAGACCCTTCCTATAACATGAGATGTGATATCCAAATCCTTCCCATTCCAATCCTGAGACCCTTCCGATAGCAGAGATGTGATATCTCAATGCTTCTAATACCAAACCTGAGACCCGTCCTATAACATGAGATGTGATATCCAAATCTTTCCCCTTCCAAACCTTAGACCCTCCCTATAGCATGAGATGTGACATCCAAGTCCTGCCCATTCCAATCCTGAGACCCTTCCGATAGCAGAGATGTGATATCTCAATGCTTATACCAAACCTGAGACCCTTCCTATAACATGAGATGTGATATCCAACTCCTTCCCGTTCCAAACCTGAGACCCTTCCTATAGCATATGTGATATCCAACACATTCCCATTCCAAACATGAGACCCTTCCTATAGCAGGAATGTAATATCCAACTCCTTCCCATTCCAATCCTGAGACCATTCCTATAGCATGCGATGTGATATCTCAATGCTTCTAATACCAAACCTGAGACCAGTCCTATAACATGAGATTGGATATCCAACTCCTTCCCCTTCCAAACCTGAGACCCTTCCTATAGCATGAGATATGATATCCAACTTCTTCCCATTCCAATCCTGAGACCCTTCCTATAACATGAGATGTGATGTCTCAATGCTTCTAATACCAAACCTGAGATCTTTCCTATAACATGAGATGTGATATCCAACTCCTTCCCATTCCAATCCTGAGACCCTTCCTATAGCATGAGATGTGCTATCTCAATGCTTATACCAAACCTGAGACCCTTCCTAAAGCTTGAGATGTGATATCCACCTCCTTCCCATTCCAATCCTGAGACCCTTCCTATAACATGAAATGTGATATCCAACTCCTTCCCATTCCAACCTGAGACCCTTCCTATAGCATGAGATGTGATATCTCAAGGCCTCTAATACCAAACCTGAGATCCTTCCTCTAACATGAAATGTGATATCCAACTCCTTCTCCTTCCAAACCTGAGAGCCTTCCTTTAGCATGAGATATGATATCCAAGTCCTTCCCATTCCAATCCTGAGACCCTTCCTATAACATGAAATGTGATATCCAACTCCTTCCCATTCCAACCTGAGACCCTTCGTATAGCATGAGATGGGATATCCAACTCCTTCCAAATCCAATACTGATACCCTTCCAATAGCATGAGATGTGATATCCCAATGCTTCTATCAAACCTGAGAACCATACTATGGCATGAGATGTGATATCAAACTCCTTCCCATTCCAATCCTGAGACTCTTCCTATAGCTTGAGATGTGATATCCAACTCCTTCCCATTCCAATTCTGAGACCCTTCCTATACCATGAGACTTGATATCTCAATGCTTCTAATACCAAACCTGAGACCCGTCCTATAACATGAGATGTGATATCCAAATCTTTCCCCTTCCAAACCTTAGACCCTTCCTTTATCATGAGATGTGATATCCAACTCCTTCCCATTCCAAAACTGAGACCCTTCCGATATCATGAGATTTGTTATCTCAATGCTTCTAATATCAAAATTGAGACCCTCCCTATAGCATGAGATGGGATATCCAACTCCTTCCCATTCCAATCCTAAAACCCTTCCGATAGCAGAGATGTGATATCTCAATGCTTCTAATACCAAACCTGAGATCCTTCCTATAACATGAGATGTGATATCCAACTCCTTCCCATTCCAATCCTGAGACCCTTCCTATAGCATGAGATGTGCCATCTCAATGCTTATACCAAACCTGAGACCCTTCCTAAAGCTTGAGATGTGATATCCAACTCCTTCCCATTCCAATCCTGAGACCCTTCCTATAGCATGAGATGTGATATCTCAAGGCCTCTAATACCAAACCTGAGATCCTTCCACTAACATGAAATGTGATATCCAACTCCTTCCCCTTCCAAACCTGAGAGCCTTCCTATAGCATGAGATATGATATCCAAGTCCTTCCCATTCAATCCTGAGACCCTTCCTATAGCATGAGATGTGATATCTCAATGCTTCTAATACCAAACCTGAGACCCTTCCTATAACATGAGATGTGATATCCAAATCCTTCCCATTCCAATCCTGAGACCCTTCCGATAGCAGAGATGTGATATCTCAATGCTTCTAATACCAAACCTGAGACCCGTCCTATAACATGAGATGTGATATCCAAATCTTTCCCCTTCCAAACCTTAGACCCTCCCTATAGCATGAGATGTGACATCCAAGTCCTCCCCATTCCAATCCTGAGACCCTTCCGATAGCAGAGATGTGATATCTCAATGCTTATACCAATCCTGAGACCCTTCCTATGGCCTGAGATGTCATATACAACTCCTTCCCAATCCAATCCTGAGACCCTTCCTATAGAATGAGATGTGATATCTCAATGCTTATACCAAATGTGAGACCCTTCCTATAGCATGAGATGTGATATCCAACTCCTTCCCATTCCAATCCTGAGACCCTTCCTATAGCATGAGATGTGATGTCTCAATGCTTCTAATACCAAACCTGAGATCCTTCCTATAACATGAGATGTGATATCCAACTCCTTCCCATTCCAATCCTGAGACCCTTCCTATAGCATGAGATGTGATGTCTCAATGCTTCTAATACCAAACCTGAGAACCTTCCTACAGCATGCCATGTGATATCTCAATGCTTCTAATACCAAACCTCAGACCAGTCCTATAACATGAGATTGGATATCCAACTCCTTCCCCTTCCAAACCTGAGACCCTTCCTATAGCATGAGATGTGATATCCAACTTCTTCCCATTCCAATCCTGAGACCCTTCCTATGACATGAGATGTGATGTCTCAATGCTTCTAATACCAAACCTGAGATCTTTCCTATAACATGAGATGTGATATCCAACTCCTTCCCATTCCAATCCTGAGACCCTTCCTATAGCATGAGATGTGCTATCTCAATGCTTATACCAAACCTGAGACCCTTCCTAAAGCTTGAGATGTGATATCCAACTCCTTCCCATTCCAATCCTGAGACCCTTCCTATAGCATGAGATGTGATATCTCAAGGCCTCTAATACCAAACCTGAGATCCTTCCTCTAACATGAAATGTGATATCCAACTCCTTCCCCTTCCAAACCTGAGAGCCTTCCTATAGCACGAGATATGATATCCAAGTCCTTCCCATTCCAATCCTGAGACCCTTCCTATAACATGAAATGTGATATCCAACTCCTTCCCATTCCAACCTGAGACCCTTCCTATAGCATGAGATGGGATATCCAACTCCTTCCAAATCCAATACTGATACCCTTCCAATAGCATGAGATGTGATATCCCAATGCTTCTACCAAACCTGAGACCCATACTATGGCATGAGATGTGATATCAAACTCATTCCCATTCCAATCATGAGACTCTTCCTATAGCTTGAGATGTGATATCCAACTCCTTCCCATTCCAATTCTGAGACCCTTCCTATGCCATGAGACTTGATATCTCAATGCTTCTAATATCAAACCTGAGACCCGTCCTATAACATGAGATGTGATATCCAAATCTTTCCCCTTCCAAACCTTAGACCCTTCCTTTATCATGAGATGTGACATCCAACTCCTTCCCATTCCATTCCTGAGACCCTTCCGATATCATGAGATTTGTTATCTCAATGCTTCTAATATCAAACTTGAGACCCTCCCTATAGCATGAGATGTGACATCCAAGTCCTCCCCATTCCAATCCTGAGACCCTTCCTATAGCATGAGATGTGATATCTCAATGCTTCTAATACCAAACCTGAGACCCTTCCTATAACATGAGATGTCATATACAACTCCTTCCCAATCCAATCCTGAGACCCTTCCTATAGCATGAGATGTGATATCTCAATGCTTATACCAAATCTGAGACCCTTCCTATAGCATGAGATGTGATATCCAACTCCTTCCCATTCCAATCCTGAGACCCTTCCTATAGCATGAGATGTGATGTCTCAATGCTTCTAATACCAAACCTGAGATCCTTCCAATAACATGAGATGTGATATCCAACTCCTTCCCATTCCAATCCTGAGACCCTTATGATACCATGAGATGTGATATCTCAATGCCTCTAATACCAAACCTGAGATACTTCCGATAGCATGAGATGTGATATCTCAATGCTTCTAATACCAAACCTGAGATCCTTCCTATAACATGAGATGTGATTTCCAAATCCTTCCCCTTCCAAACCTGAGACCCTCCATTTAGCATGAGATGTGATATACAACTCCTTCCCATTCCAATCCTGAGACCCTTCTGATAGCATGAGATGTGATATCTCAATGCCTCTAATACCAAACCTGAGATCCTATCTCTAACATGAAATGTGATGTCCATCTCCTTCCCTTTCCAAATCTGAGGCCCTGCCTATAGCATGAGATGTGGTATCCAAGTCCTTCCCATTCCAATCCTGAGACCCTTCCTATAGCATGTGATGTGATATCTCAATGCTTATACCAAACCTGAGACCCTTCCTATGGCATGAGATGTCATATACAACTCCTTCCCATTCCAATCCTGAGACCCTTCCTATAGCATGAGATGTGATATCTCAATGCTTATACCAAACCTGAGACCCTTCCTATAGCATGAGATGTGATATCCAACTTCTTCCCATTCCAATCCTGAGACCCTTCCTATAACATGAGATGTGATGTCTCAATGCTTCTAATACCAAACCTGAGATATTTCCTATAACATGAGATGTGATATCCAACTCCTTCACATTCCAATCCTGAGACCCTTCCTATAGCATGAGATGTGATATCTCAATGCTTATACCAAACCTGAGACCCTTCCTATAGCTTGAGATGTGATATCCAACTCCTTCCCATTCCAATCCTGAGACCCTTCCTATAGCTTGAGATGTGATATCCAACTCCTTCCCCTTCCAAACCTGAGAGCCTTCCTATAGCATGAGATATGATATCCAAGTCCTTCCCATTCCAATCCTGAGACCCTTCCTATAACATGAAATGTGATATCCAACTCCTTCCCATTCCAACCTGAGATCCTTCCTAGAGCATGAGATGGGATATCCAACTTCTTCCAAATCCAATACTGATACCCTTCCGATAGCATGAGATGTGATATCCCAATGCTTCTACCAAACCTGAGACCCATACTATGGCATGAGATGTGATATCAAACTCCTTCCCATTCCAATCCTGAGACCCTTCCTATAGCTTGAGGTGTGATATCCAACTCCTTCCCATTCCAATTCTGAGACCCTTCTTATACCATGAGACTTGATATCTCAATGCTTCTAATACCAAACCTGAGACCCGTCCTATAACATGAGATGTGATATCCAAATCCTTCCCCTTCCAAACCTTAGACCCTTCCTTTATCATGAGATGTGATATCCAACTCCTTCCCATTCCAATCCTGAGACCCTTCCGATATCATGAGATTTGTTATCTCAATGCTTCTAATATCAAACTTGAGACCCTCCCTATAGCATGAGATGTGACATCCAAGTCCTTCCCATTCCAATCCTGAGACCCTTCCTATAGCATGAGATGTGATATCTCTATGCTTCTAATACCAAACCTGAGACCATTCCTATAACATGAGATGGGATATCCAACTCCATCCCATTCCAATCCTGAGACCCTTCCGATAGCAGAGATGTGATATCTCAATGCTTATACCAAACCTGAGACCCTTCCTATGGCCTGAGATGTCATATACAACTCCTTCCCATTCCAATCCTGAGACCCTTTCTTTAGCATGAGATGTGATATCTCAATGCTTATACCAAATCTGAGACCCTTCCTATAGCATGAGATGTGATATCCAATTCCTTCCCATTCCAATCCTGAGACCCTTCCTATAGCATGAGATGTGATATCTCAATGCTTATACCAAACCTGAGAGCCTACCTATAGCATGAGATGTGATATCCAATTCCATCCCATTCCAATCCTTAGACCCTTCCTACAGCATGTGATGTGATATCTCAATTATTCTAATACCAAACCAGAGACTCTTCCTATAACATGAGATGGGATATCCAACTCCTTCCCATTCCAATCCTGAGCCTCTTCCGATAGCAGAGATGTGATATCTCAATGCTTATACCAAACCTGAGACCCTTCCTATAACATGAGATGTGATATCCAACTCCTTCCCGTTCCAAACCTGAGACACTAACTATAGCATATGTGATATCCAACTGCTTCCCATTCCAAACATGAGATCCTTCCTATAGCAAGAAAGTAATATCCAACTCCTACCCATTCCAATCCTGAGACCCTTCCTATAGCAAGAGATGTGATATCCAAATCCTTCCCATTCCAGTCCTGAGACCCTTCCTATAACATGAGATGTGATATCCAACTCCTTCCCATTCAAATCCTGAGACCCTTCCTATAGCATGAGAAGGGATATCCAACTCCTTCCCAATCCAATCCTGAGACCCTTCCGATAGCAGAGACGTGATATCTCAATGCTTCTACCAAACCTGAGACCCTTCCTTTAGCATGAGATGTGATATCCAAATCCTTCACATTCCAATCCTGAGACCCTTCCTATAGCATGAGATGTGATATCTCAATGCTTCTAATACCAAACCTGAGATCCTTCCTATAACATGAGATGTGATATCCAATTCCTTCCCATTCCAAACCTGAGACCCTTCCTATTGGATGAGATGTGATATCCAACTCCTTCCTGTTAGGAAAGATTTCATAATTGTAGGGAATTTTCCTTCCATGTGGCAACCCCTAAACTTTTTGCTGTTGTTTCTCACCTTGTTCTTGACTTTGCCAGAGAAGTGCAGCCTTCTGCCACACTCCTCTGGGCTTTCGCTCCTCTCTTACGGGGAAACTGACATGCCCTTAAGACAGTCAGTACCGGGGAACGCTGTTTCCCGTAGTTTCTTTTATCATGTTGCGGCTTTAGTGCAACATGACACAAGAGGGCACTGTAAGCTAAATTACAGCTCTCTTGGGTCTCTAGCCTTCTACAGACCCTAGATACTCTTTTAGGATGGTATTTGATCGGTGCAAGTCATTCAGGGACTGGAATGGTGGCAGCGATCGTTTTGTTTATTTTGAGCTCCTTTTGGCGTTCTGAGCACGTTTTTCGCACTGAACCCAAAATGGTGGCCTGGCTCCCAAAATGGCCAGTCCACGAGGCTCCTTTGTCCTGTCCACTGACCGTCTTGCTCCCTTCACCTTCCCCAGGTCGGGCGACCCGGGGCCTTCCTTATTTGGGCATGTACTTTCCCGCGAAACGTGGTTGCTTTCGCGGGCTTCTACATGTCGTTTGTGTGCCTCCAGGGTGTGGGCTGGGATGTCTGGTCCCAATACACATCCTGGGTGCCAGAGAGTCTAGGGTGGTGTGAATGCCTGGGACCACCGTGGTCCGTGATTGGTCCACGTATGGTATGTGTGTTGATGAGCGGATCTCCCATTGGCTCCCCTCCGTTTTGGCGCGAAGGGAACCGTGGATAAGAGGGGGCTGGAAACACCACTACCATGTCGATCTCCTGAGTTCTCACGAACGAAGGAATACAGGAGCCAAGTATCCTGCAACCAAGAGGCTGGACCGAGGAATCGCTGGTGACCCGCTGAAGGAATCCTCCTTTGCACTGCTGTCGTCCTGTGAAACCCTTTCCTCCTTGGATCGAACCAGAAGGCCTGTACTGGTGCTTCGACCTTTGGAATAGCAGGAACAGCTATTCCCGGCGACTTTATCATCTCCTGCCAAGTAAGCCTTCGGAAGTGTCTCTGGGCCATCCAGTTGACTGACCAGCTTACAAGGGAGTCCTGCTCTGTAACCGCCGCCAGGTTGTGTTGTATTTCGAGTCCTGGTCACTCTCCCACGCTTCGTACACTTGGCGTTCCCAAGTCTGAAGGGAGGAGTGTACATTTGGCTCGAATACACACGGCCGCTCCGTTGTCCTGCTGCGGCAACAAACTGTGCTGGTTTCGTCGATTGGGACGTCTTTTTGCTCTACACGACTACGAGGCGTTCCCTGCTCTTCTGAACCTGCCAGCTGCTGAAACTAACGTGGAGAAGCCTGGGTCTGCTTGCTTCGGGGACCGGTGAGTAGTTTAGCTAGGATCTGGTCGCCCTCCTGCAGTATCCCATTGCTTTTCCCTGCTGTGTAAAAACAGCACCCTTTTGGCCGTACTCGCGCTCTGCTTCTGCCCGCTGTGGAGGCTGCGCTTGAGTTGCGGAACCTGCCCTCCTTCTGCTCTGCACTAACCCGAACTGCCTGACTTCCTACGAAGAGCTTCCCCTTTTGCCCGTTGGCACCGGCGTGGCAGGTACTTTGAGCACAAGGCTCCACTCTTCGCAGGGCTCGGACTTCCATCTAGTTAGGTGCCTCTGAAGGCGAACTGAGTCTAAAGCGTTATCGCACTGCCTGTTTTCCTTTCCTTTCAGGTGGACTACATATTTCGTGCTTTAAACGCTTGCGACTGTGTATTTGTATATATATTGTGTTGATATGGTATGTGTTGGTTTAATATTGTGATATTGTGATTTTCTCGCTACGGTCATTATTTTAAAGGCCTTAAAATAAATGTGTATCTATTTTTGATATAACAACTGTTTGGAGTAGTTTGTAAGCGCTCTTGCTTTGTGTGCTCATTGCGGGCTTTCAGTCACCCTCACCCCTCTTGAGACCTAGTCTTGACCGCCGCGATCGCTACCTTGATTGGTCTGGCTTGTCCAGAGGTTACCCTGTTCCAAGTAATTAGGTTGGCCTTCTGAACTTCTGCGCCACCAGGACAGAGTTCAGAAATCCGTCTTAACAAATTGGTGTACAGCGGTGGGATACGACTGAAGGTATCCAGTGTTGCGCTCGAACTAGGGCATTTCAGGTTATTCCAACCAGTACACGTAGTGAATTGTTGTAGTATAACTTTAAAAAGGCCATAGTCCTATCAAACAGTATGGAAACAAATACGTTGTTAACTTTAAATGCTTCCAAATCAGAAACGCTGAAAAAGATGTGTGCGGAGAGAGGTGTTTCCTCTCAAGGCACTAAATTGGAAATGATCCAAAGAATCGTGGCGTGGCAAGAAGCGCAGCTTGACGCTATAACTTCTGAGGACAGTGCGGAAGGTGGTGGGGCTGCTCTCACTGGTAGAACCGACGGTTCTGCCGCCGCACTGATCTATCGCGACCATGAGGACAGGGAGGACGAGCTGTCTAATGTTTCCTCTGCCAGTGTTGATGGGGAGGCTATGCTTGAATTCAAGAAGCAAGAGCTGCGGTTTAGGCAGCAGGAGCTTGAATTCAGCATAGCCAAACTAAAAATCGAACAGGCAGAAAAACAGAAAGACAGGGATCACCAGTTGGAACTGGCCAAGCTTCAGGTTGCAAATGGGTCCAAGGGTCCTGGACATGGGCCTGGGGCTTCCTCTTATCCACGGTTTCCGAAAGATCTGCTCAGTGTGTATGAAGAAAGGAATGACATTATGGACTGGCTGAATGCGTTTGAGTATGCATGCGAGGTTCAAGAAGTTGACAATGCTGATAAGATTGCGTGGTTGCTCAGTAGACTGCCCCATTCTGGCTGTAGTGCCATTATGGAAATGTCGAAGGCTGAGCGGGCTGATTTCGCAATGTTAAAGCAAACTCTCATTTTAAAGTTTGGGAAGACTCCGGCCCAATATTTAAAGCGTTTTCGAGAGTATAAGAAAAAGGAAGGTGGTACTTGGGTATCTTATGTCGCTGAATCCTTGAAAAACTTAACTGGCTGGGTCGAAGGTTATAAGGTTTCTACCTTCGCCGGCATGATAAATCTTGTCATGCTGGAACATATTTTTGCTTCTTCTTCCCCGGAGCTTAAGCAGCATTTGGCCGATTCGAAGGAGATAGATCCTAAGAAGCTGGCCATTGCAGCAGACTTATGGGTGTCACATCGAGTGTCCCATAAGGACAAAACTCATCCTGGTAAGCAGGAGGAAGGGAAAAAGTCCAAAGATATGGAGGGTGGGGAATCTGCTAAATCTTCTTCCCATAAGGGCCACAAAAAGAAAAACAAGGGTAAGACACAAGAGAACTCACAGGGTAGTGGAGGTCCGCCTCCAAAACAGAACTCTGGTTATAATAAGCCTCCCTACGTAAACAGACCCACTGGGGCTTGTTTTTCTTGTGGAGCAACTGACCATGTGAAGGGGGATCCCCGGTGTAAGGTTAGACCTTTGGGGGTCCACTCCGCTAATCTGGCCTTCTCCTCCTACGAGGAAGAAGAGATTACAGGAGCATCCTTCTCCTCAGACTCATTTCCCAGCGGAATAGAGGCTGAGGTAGTTTTAGTGTCCCTGGGTTCCTGGGAGCCTAAAGTCGCAGAGGCTTATGCTAGGATTCCGGATAATACCAAGCACTACTTTAAAGACAGTGTGCTGATCAATGGAGTGGATACTCCAGCTCTTAGGGATAGTGGGTGCAGTCGCACTGTAGTGGATTCTACCTTGGTAGACTCAGAGGAAGTTGCCAGAGCTACTCTGATGCCCACTAAGTTGGCTGACGGCCCCCTCCGTATGTTTCCAGTAATACCTGTAAATCTTACTTTAAATGGTACAGCAGTCAGGATTCCAGTGAGCATTCAGAGAAACGTCCCGGGAAAGGTCTTGTTGGGTAATGATCTCAGAGCTTTAGGGCTCGTAGGAGACACTGCCGAAAGACCCTACACACGGTCTCAAGCACGGGCAGCATTGGCCAAGTCCAATACGCCGCCCCAGCCGAAGGGGAAACCCAAGGCGAAAGGAGTCTACAAGTCAAGACGAGGGAAAGAGAATATTCCCCCGAGCTCGCCTACCACTGCGGTGGAGGAAGTTGGTCAATCGCCCGGGCCTGACGAGGAGGTGGCGATGCCTGAAGTATTCGACCCCAACGATCATCCTGAACTAAAAGACTTGTTAGTTGAAGGAGGTCCTGATAGGGACGAATTCATTAAAGGCCAACGTGAGTGCCCATCTAAGGAAGGCCTAAGGAGACAGGCCTGCTCCCAGCTTGAGGGTGAACCTCCTGGGAAGCATAGGATTTATTGGGAAGGTGGACTCCTGTATAGTGAGCCCACAGAGTCTACAGAAGGAGACCATAGGAGGTTGGTGGTTCCCCTTGCTGTTAGGCCCTTCCTCCTGCAGTTGGCGCATGAAGTTCCCCTTGCTGGTCACCTTGGTATGAAGAGGACCAAGCAAAGGTTATCCATGCACTTCTACTGGCCCAAGATGGGGGAGCAAGTAGAAAGTCACTGCAGGAGTTGTGCCGCCTGCCAGTTGTCTGGTAAGGTTGGCGCGACAATCCAAGCTCCGTTGGTACCGCTCCCAGTTGTGGGGGTACCATTTGAAAGGGTAGGGATCGACATGGTTGGTCCCCTTGACCCGCAAACATCCTCAGGCAATCGGTTTATCCTGGTGCTGGTCGACCATGCAACCAGGTATCCTGAGGCCGTCCCATTTACAACTGTAACTGCCAAGCCAGTTGCAGAAGCTTTACTCGGCATGTTTACTAGGGTTGGCTTCCCTAAAGAAGTTGTGCCGGATGATGGCAGCAACTTTATGTCGAAGTATAGGCAGGCTATGTGGATAGAATGTGGGGTCACCTACAGGTTCTCTTCTGCATACCACCCCCAGACCAATGGTCTGGGGGGGGCGTTTTTACAGGACGTTAAAGAGCATGATTGGGGCTCTGGAGGAGCCTCAGAGAAGAAAATGGGATCTTCTTGTTTCATGCTTACTGTTTGCCTACCGAGAGGTACCACAGGAGGGTGTTGGCTTCAGCCCCTTCGAACTTCTGTTCGGTCATCCCGTACGGGGACCCTTAGCCATCGTCAAAGAGGGATGGGAGATGCCCACTCCCCCTGTTACTACCAATGTAGTTGATTATGTGCTAGGGCTCAGAAAACGGATGGTACTTCTGATGGGCTTGACTAGTGATAAATTGAAGGCAGGGCAAGCGCTGGTGAAACATTGGTACGACCAGAAAGCTTCCCTCATCAACTTTACACTTGGTCAGCAAGTCCTGATCATGAATCTCATAAGGCCTCGAGCTTTACAGGATAAATGGTCAGGTCCTTGCCCAGTGGTGGAGCCCCTGAGTGAGGTTAACTATTCAGTGGACCTTGGAAGGCCTGGACAGGCTCCAAAAGTTGTTTCACGTGAATAGGCTGACGGCTTTCGGCCCAAGCGTCGAAATCGCAGCACTGCTACTGGCTTCAGACATTGCGGGAGAGGAGTCTGAACCTCTCCCCGACCTGTTCCCAAGCAGTCCTTCAGATAGCTCTTTTGAGGGTGTCCGAGTGGCCCCTCACCAAAATGGACAAGGCTCAGTGGTTTACCTTGGACATGAAGTAGGTGGAGGGAGGAGACAGCCTCTACTCAGTCAGGTACAAGCAGTACAAGACTGGCCTACCCCCACTACGCAAACCCAAGTGAGAGCCTTTTTAGGACTCACGGGGTATTACCGCAATTTTGTGGCAGACTATGGCACCATAGCTGCTCCTCTGACTGCCCTCACAACTCCGAAGAAACCCAAGAAGGTAACTTGGACCGACGAGTGTGAGAAGGCCTTCAATGGCTTAAAAGACTCCTTGTGCCAGGCCCCTGTCCTTAGGGCCCCTGATTATCAAAGACCTTTTATCGTGCAGACGGATGCCTCTGACACTGGGATAGGAGCTGTACTATCACAAGTAGATGAGAAGGGTAAGGAACACCCTATCGGTTTTATTAGTCGCCAGCTTAAGGACAGAGAGCTCAGATGGTCCACGGTAGAGAAAGAATGTTTCTCTGTTGTGTGGGCCCTAAGGAAGCTGAGGCCCTACCTCTATGGGACCCACTTCACTGTGCAGACTGACCATAAGCCGTTAAAGTGGCTAATGAACATGAAGGGGGAGAATCCAAAGTTGCTTAGGTGGTCCATAAGTCTACAAGGCTTCGACTTCACTATTGAGCATAGGCCAGGTGTCCAACATAGCAATGCTGATGGGTTGTCCAGAATGTTTAACCGACCTGAACAAGAGACTCATCCAGGGGTGGATTAGTTCCCCCTGTCCATAGTCTGGGAGGGGCGAGTGTTAGGAAAGATTTCATAATTGTAGGGAATTTTCCTTCCATGTGGCAACCCCTAAACTTTTTGCTGTTGTTTCTCACCTTGTTCTTGACTTTGCCAGAGAAGTGCAGCCTTCTGCCGCACTCCTCTGGGCTTTCGCTCCTCTCTTACGGGGAAACTGACATGCCCTTAAGACAGTCAGTACCGGGGAACGCTGTTTCCCGTAGTTTCTTTTATCATGTTGCGGCTTTAGTGCAACATGACACAAGAGGGCACTGTAAGCTAAATTACAGCTCTCTTGGGTCTCTAGCCTTCTACAGACCCTAGATACTCTTTTAGGATGGTATTTGATCGGTGCAAGTCATTCAGGGACTGGAATGGTGGCAGCGATCGTTTTGTTTATTTTGAGCTCCTTTTGGCGTTCTGAGCACGTTTTTCGCACTGAACCCAAAATGGTGGCCTGGCTCCCAAAATGGCCAGTCCACGAAGCTCCTTTGTCCTGTCCACTGACCGTCTTGCTCCCTTCACCTTCCCCAGGTCGGGCGACCCGGGGCCTTCCTTATTTGGGCATGTACTTTCCCGCGAAACGTGGTTGCTTTCGTGGGCTTCTACATGTCGTTTGTGTGCCTCCAGGGTGTGGGCTGGGATGTCTGGTCCCAATACACATCCTGAGTGCCAGAGAGTCTAGGGTGGTGTAAATGCCTGGGACCACCGTGGTCCGTGATTGGTCCACGTATTGTATGTGTGTTGATGAGCGGATCTCCCATTGGCTCCCCTCCGTTTTGGCGCGAAGGGAACCGTGGAAAAGAGGGGGCTGGAAACACCACTACCATGTCGATCTCCTGAGTTCTCACGAACGAAGGAATACAGGAGCCAAGTATCCTGCAACCAAGAGGCTGGACCGAGGAATCGCTGGTGACCCGCTGAAGGAATCCTCCTTTGCACTGCTGTCGTCCTGTGAAACCCTTTCCTCCTTGGATCGAACCAGAAGGCCTGTACTGGTGGTTCGACCTTTGGAATAGCAGGAACAGCTATTCCCGGCGACTTTATCATCTCCTGCCAAGTAAGCCTTCGGAAGTGTCTCTGGGCCATCCAGTTGACTGACCAGCTTACAAGGGAGTCCTGCTCTGTAACCGCCGCCAGGTTGTGTTGTATTTCGAGTCCTGGTCACTCTCCCACGCTTCGTACACTTGGCGTTCCCAAGTCTGAAGGGAGGAGTGTACATTTGGCTCGAATACACACGGCCGCTCCGTTGTCCTGCTGCGGCAACAAACTGTGCTGGTTTCGTCGATTGGGACGTCTTTTTGCTCTACACGACTACGAGGCGTTCCCTGCTCTTCTGAACCTGCCAGCTGCTGAAACTAACGTGGAGAAGCCTGGGTCTGCTTGCTTCGGGGACCGGTGAGTAGTTTAGCTAGGATCTGGTCGCCCTCCTGCAGTATCCCATTGCTTTTCCCTGCTGTGTAAAAACAGCACCCTTTTGGCCGTACTCGCGCTCTGCTTCTGCCCGCTGTGGAGGCTGCGCTTGAGTTGCGGAACCTGCTCTCCTTCTGCTGTGCACTAACCCGAACTGCCTGACTTCCTACGAAGAGCTTCCCCTTTTGCCCGTTGGCACCGGCGTGGCAGGTACTTTGAGCACAAGGCTCCACTCTTCGCAGGGCTCGGACTTCCATCTAGTTAGGTGCCTCTGAAGGCGAACTGAGTCTAAAGCGTTATCGCACTGCCTGTTTTCCTTTCCTTTCAGGTGGACTACATATTTCGTGCTTTAAACGCTTGCGACTGTGTATTTGTATATATATTGTGTTGATATGGTATGTGTTGGTTTAATATTGTGATATTGTGATTTTCTCGCTACGGTCATTATTTTAAAGGCCTTAAAATAAATGTGTATCTATTTTTGATATAACAACTGTTTGGAGTAGTTTGTAAGCGCTCTTGCTTTGTGTGCTCATTGCGGGCTTTCAGTCACCCTCACCCCTCTTGAGACCTAGTCTTGACCGCCGCGATCGCTACCTTGATTGGTCTGGCTTGTCCAGAGGTTACCCTGTTCCAAGTAATTAGGTTGGCCTTCTGAACTTCTGCGCCACCAGGACAGAGTTCAGAAATCCGTCTTAACACTTCCCATTCCAACCCTGAGACCCTTCATATAGCATGCGATGTGATGTCTCAATGCTTCTAATACCAAACCTGAGATCCTTCCTATAACATGAGATGTGATATCCAACTCCTTCCATTCCAATCCTGAGACCCGTCCTATAGCATGAGATGTGATATCTCAATGCTTATACCAAACCTGAGACCCTTCCTATAGCATGAGATGTGATATCCAACTACTTCCCATTCCAATCCTGAGACCCTTCCTATAGCATGAGATGTGATATCTCAATGCTTCTAATACCAAACCTGAGATCCTTCCTCTAACATGAAATGTGATATCCAACTCCTTCCCTTTCCAAACCTAAGAGCCTATCTATAGCATGAGATGTGATATCCAAGTCCTTCCCATTCCAATCCTTAGACCCTTCCTACAGCATGCAATATGATATCTCAATGATTCTAATAACAAACCTGAGACCCGTCCTATAGCATGAGATATGATATCCAAGTCCTTCCCATTCCAATCCTGAGACCCTTCCTATAACATGAAATGTGATATCCAACTCCTTCCGATTCCAACCTGAGACCCTTCCTATAGCATGAGATGGGATATCCAACTTCTTCCAAATCCAATACTGATACCCTTCCGATAGCATGAGATGTGATATCCCAATGCTTCTACCAAACCTGAGACCCATACTATGGCATGAGATGTGATATCAAACTCCTTCCCATTCCAATCCTGAGACCCTTCCTATAGCTTGAGGTGTGATATCCAACTCCTTCTCATTCCATCCCTGAGACCCTTCCGATATCATGAGATGTGATATCTCAATGCTTCTAATATCAAACTTGAGACCCTCCTTATAGCATGAGATGTGATATCCAAGTCTTTCCCATTCCAATCCTGAGACCCTTCCTATAGCATGAGATGTGATATCTCAATGCTTCTACTACCAAACCTGAGACCCTTCCTATAACATGAGATGGGAATATCCAACTCCTTCCCATTCCAATCCTGAGACCCTTCCGATAGTAGAGATGTGATATCTCAATGCTTATACCAAACCTGAGATCCTTCCTATAACATGTGATGTGATATCCAACTCCTTCCCATTCCAATCCTGAGACACTTCCTATAGCATGAGATGTGATATCTCACTGCTTATACCAAACCTGAGACCCTTCCTATAGCATGAGATGTGATATCCAACTCCTTCCCATTCCAATCCTGAGACCCTTCCTATAGCATGAGATATGATATCTCAATGCTTCTAATATCAAACTTGAGACCCTCCCTATAGCATGAGATGTGATATCCAAGTCCTTCCATTCCAATCCTGAGACCCTTCCGATAGCATGAGATGTGATGTCTCAATACTTCTAATACCAAACCTGAGATCCTTCCTATAACATGAGATGTGATATCCAACTCCTTCCCATTCCAATCCTGAGACCCTTCCTATAGCATGAGATGTGATATCTCAATGCTTATACCAAACCTGAGACCCTTCCTATAGCATGAGATGTGATATCCAACTCCTTCCCATTCCAATCCTGAGACCCTTTCTATAGCATGAGATGTGATATCTCAATGCCTCTAATACCAAACCTGAGATCCTTCCTCTAACATGAAATGTGATATCCAACTCCTTCCCATTCCAATCCTGAGACACTTCCTATAGCATGAGATGTGATATCTAAATGCTTCTAATACCAAACTTGAGACTCTTCCTATAACATGAGATGGGATATCCAACTCCTTCCCATTCCAATCCTTAGACCCTTCGTACAGCATGCAATATGATATCTCAATGATTCTAATAACAAACCTGAGACCCGTCCTATAACATGAGATGGGATATCCAACACCTTCCCATTCCAATCCTGAGACACTTCCGATAGCAGAAATGTGATATCTCAATGCTTATACCAAACCTGAGACCCTTCCTATAACATGAGATGTGATATCCAACTCCTTCCCGTTCCAAACCTGAGACCCTTCCTATAGCATATGTGATATCCAACACATTCCCATTCCAAACATGAGACCCTTCCTATAGCAGGAATGTAATATCCAACTCCTTCCCATTCCAATCCTGAGACCATTCCTATAGCATGAGATGTGATATCTCAATGCTTCTAATACCAAACCTGAGATCCTTCCTATGACATGAGATGTGATATCCAATTCCTCCCCATTCCAAACCTGAGAACCTTCCTACAGCATGCGATGTGATATCTCAATGCTTCTAATACCAAACCTGAGACCAGTCCTATAACATGAGATTGGATATCCAACTCCTTCCCCTTCCAAACCTGAGACCCTTCCTATAGCATGAGATATGATATCCAACTTCTTCCCATTCCAATCCTGAGACCCTTCCTATAACATGAGATGTGATGTCTCAATGCTTCTAATACCAAACCTGAGATCTTTTCTATAACAAGAGATGTGATATCCAACTCCTTCCCATTCCAATCCTGAGACCCTTCCTATAGCATGAGATGTGCTATCTCAATGCTTATACCAAACCTGAGACCCTTCCTAAAGCTTGAGATGTGATAGCCAACTCCTTCCCATTCCAATCCTGAGACCCTTCCTATAACATGAAATGTGATATCCAACTCCTTCCCATTCCAACCTGAGACCCTTCCTATAGCATGAGATGTGATATCTCAAGGCCTCTAATACCAAACCTGAGATCCTTCCTCTAACATGAAATGTGATATCCAACTCCTTCTCCTTCCAAACCTGAGAGCCTTGCTATAGCATGAGATATGATATCCAAGTCCTTCCAATTCCAATCCTGAGACCCTTCCTATAAAATGAAATGTGATATCCAACTCCTTCCCATTCCAACCTGAGACCCTTCCTATAGCATGAGATGGGATATCCAACTCCTTCCAAATCCAATACTGATACCCTTCCAATAGCATGAGATGTGATATCCCAATGCTTCTATCAAACCTGAGAACCATACTATGGCATGAGATGTGATATCAAACTCCTTCCCATTCCAATCCTGAGACTCTTCCTATAGCTTGAGATGTGATATCCAACTCCTTCCCATTCCAATTCTGAGACCCTTCCTATACCATGAGACTTGATATCTCAATGCTTCTAATACCAAACCTGAGACCCGTCCTATAACATGAGATGTGATATCCAAATCTTTCCCCTTCCAAACCTTAGACCCTTCCTTTATCATGAGATGTGATATCCAACTCCTTCCCATTCCAATCCTGAGACCCTTCCGATATCATGAGATTTGTTATCTCAATGCTTCTAATATCAAAATTGAGACCCTCCCTATAGCATGAGATGGGATATCCAACTCCTTCCCATTCCAATCCTGAGACCCTTCCGATAGCAGAGATGTGATATCTCAATGCTTATACCAAATCTGAGACCCTTCCTATAGCATGAGATGTGATATCCAACTCCTTCCCATTCCAATCCTGAGACCCTTCCTATAGCATGAGATGTGATGTCTCAATGCTTCTAATACCAAACCTGAGATCCTTCCTATAACATGAGATGTGATATCCAACTCCTTCCCATTCCAATCCTGAGACCCTTCCTATAGCATGAGATGTGCTATCTCAATGCTTATACCAAACCTGAGACCCTTCCTAAAGCTTGAGATGTGATATCCAACTCCTTCCCATTCCAATCCTGAGACCCTTCCTATAGCATGAGATGTGATATCTCAAGGCCTCTAATACCAAACCTGAGATCCTTCCTCTAACATGAAATGTGATATCCAACTCCTTCCCCTTCCAAACCTGAGAGCCTTCCTATAGCATGAGATATGATATCCAAGTCCTTCCCATTCCAATCCTGAGACCCTTCCTATAACATGAAATGTGATATCCAACTCCTTCCCATTCCAACCTGAGAGCCTTCCTATAGCATGAGATGGGATATCCAACTCCTTCCAAATCCAATACTGATAACCTTCCAATAGCATGAGATGTGATATCCCAATGCTTCTACCAAACCTGAGACCCATACTATGGCATGAGATGTGATATCAAACTCCTTCCCATTCCAATCCTGAGACTCTTCCTATAGCATGAGATATGATATCCACGTCCTTCCCATTCCAATCCTGAGACCCTTCCTATAACATGAAATGTGATATCCAACTCCTTCCCATTCCAACCTGAGACCCTTCCTATAGCATGAGATGGGATATCCAACTCCTTCCAAATCCAATACTGATACCCTTCCAATAGCATGAGATGTGATATCCCAATGCTTCTACCAAACCTGAGACCCATACTATGGCATGAGATGTGATATCAAACTCCTTCCCATTCCAATCCTGAGACCCTTCCTATAGCATGAGATGTGATATCTCAAGGCCTCTAATACCAAACCTGAGATCCTTCCTCTAACATGAAATGTGATATCCAACTCCTTCCCCTTCCAAACCTGAGAGCCTTCCTATAGCATGAGATATGATATCCAAGTCCTTCCCATTCCAATCCTGAGACCCTTCCTATAACATGAAATGTGATATCCAACTCCTTCCCATTCCAACCTGAGACCCTTCCTATAGCATGAGATGGGATATCCAACTCCTTCCAAATCCAATACTGATACCCTTCCAATAGCATGAGATGTGATATCCCAATGCTTCTACCAAACCTGAGACCCATACTATGGCATGAGATGTGATATCAAACTCCTTCCCATTCCAATCCTGAGACTCTTCCTATAGCTTGAGATGTGATATCCAACTCCTTCACATTCCAATTCTGAGACCCTTCCTATGCCATGAGACTTGATATCTCAATGCTTCTAATACCAAACCTGAGACCCGTCCTATAACATGAGATGTGATATCCAAATCTTTCCCCTTCCAAACCTTAGACCCTTCCTTTATCATGAGATGTGATATCCAACTCCTTCCCATTCCAATCCTGAGACCCTTCCGATATCATGAGATTTGTTATCTCAATGCTTCTAATATCAAACTTGAGACCCTCCCTATAGCATGAGATGTGACATCCAAGTCCTCCCCATTCCAATCCTGAGACCCTTCCTATAGCATGAGATGTGATATCTCAATGCTTCTAATACCAAACCTGAGACCCTTCCTATAACATGAGATGGGATATCCAACTCCTTCCCATTCCAATCCTGAGACCCTTCCGATAGCAGAGATGTGATATCTCAATGCTTATACCAATCCTGAGACCCTTCCTATGGCCTGAGATGTCATATACAACTCCTTCCCAATCCAATCCTGAGACCCTTCCTATAGCATGAGATGTGATATCTCAATGCTTATACCAAATGTGAGACCCTTCCTATAGCATGAGATGTGATATCCAACTACTTCCCATTCCAATCCTGAGACCCTTCCTATAGCATGAGATGTGATGTCTCAATGCTTCTAATACCAAACCTGAGATCCTTCCTATAACATGAGATGTGATATCCAACTCCTTCCCATTCCAATCCTGAGACCCTTCCTATAGCATGAGATGTGATGTCTCAATGCTTCTAATACCAAACCTGAGAACCTTCCTACAGCATGCGATGCGATATCTCAATGCTTCTAATACCAAACCTGAGACCAGTCCTATAACATGAGATTGGATATCCAACTCCTTCCCCTTCCAAACCTGAGACCCTTCCTATAGCATGAGATGTGATATCCAACTTCTTCCCGTTCCAATCCTGAGACCCTTCTTATAACATGAGATGTGATGTCTCAATGCTTCTAATACCAAACCTGAGATCTTTCCTATAACATGAGATGTGATATCCAACTCCTTCCCATTCCAATCCTGAGACCCGTCCTATACCATGAGATGTGATATCTCAATGCTTCTAATACCAAACCTGAGACTGTCCTATAACATGAGATGTGATATCTCAATCCTTCTAATAACAAACCTGAGACCCTTCCTATAACATGAGATGTGATGTCCAAGTCCTTCCCATTCCAATCCTGAGACCCTTCCTATAGCATGAGATGTGATATCCAACTCCTTCCCATTCCAATCCTGAGACCCATACTATACCATGAGATATATCTCAATGCTTCTAATACCAAACCACAGACCCGTCCTATAACTTGAGATGTGATATCCAACTCCTTCCCATTCCAATCCTGAGACCCTTCCTATAGCATGAGATGTGATATCCCAATGCTTCTACCAACCCTGAGACCTTTCCGATGGCATGAGATGTGATATCCAACTTATTCCGATTCCAATCATGAGACCCTTCCTATAACATGAGATGTGATGTCCAAGTCCTTCCCATTCCAATCCTGAGACCCTTCCTATAGCATGAGATGTGATATCCAACTCCTTCCCATTCCAATCCTGAGACCCATACTATACCATGTGATATATTTCAATGCTTCTTATACCAAACCACAGACCCGTCCTATAACTTGAGATGTGATATCCAACACCTTCCCATTCCAATCCTGAGACCCTTCCTATAGCATGAGATGTGATATCCCAATGCTTCTACCAATCCTGAGACCTTTCCGATGGCATGAGATGTGATATCCAACTCATTCCGATTCCAATCATGAGACCCTTCCTATACCATGAGATGTGATATCTCAATGTTTCTAATACCAGACCTGAGTCCCTTCCTATTGCAAGAGATGTGATATCCAAATCCTTCCCATTCCAAACCTGAGACCCTTCCTATAGCATGAGATGTGATATCCAACTTCTTCCCATTCCAATCCTGCGTCTCTTCATACAGCATGAGATTTGATGTCTCAGTGCTTCTAATACAAAACCTGAGACCCTTCCTATAACATGAGATGTGATATCCAACTCCTTCTGATTCCAATCCTGATACCCTTCCTATAGCATGAGATGTGATATCCCAATGCTTCTACCAACCCTGAGACCTTTCCGATGGCATGAGATGTGATATCCAACTCATTCCGATTCCAATCATGAGACCCTTCCTATACCATGAGATGTGATATCTCAATGTTTCTAATACCAGACCTAAGTCCCTTCCTATTGCAAGAGATGTGATATCCCAATCCTTCCCATTCCAAACCTGAGACCTTTCCTATTGCATGAGATGTGATATCCAACTCCTTCCCAATCCAATTCTGAGACCCTTCCGATAGCATTAGATGTGATATCTTAATGCTTCTAATATCAAACCTGAGACCCTCCCTATAGCATGAGATGTGATATCCAACTCCTTCCCATTCCAATCCTGAGACCCTTCCGATAGCATGAGATGTGATATCCAACTCCTTCGAATTCCAACATGTGACCCATCCTATAGCATCAGATGTGCTATCCAACTCCTTCCCATTCCAATCCTGAGACCCGTCCTATACCATGAGATGTGATATCTCAATGCTTCTAATACCAAACCTGAGACTGTCCTATAACATGAGATGTGATATCTCAATCCTTCTAATAACAAACCTGAGACCCTTCCTATAACATGAGATGTGATGTCCAAGTCCTTCCCATTCCAATCCTGAGACCCTTCCTATAGCATGAGATGTGATATCCAACTCCTTCCCATTCCAATCCTGAGACCCATACTATACCATGAGATATATCTCAATGCTTCTAATTCCAAACCACAGACCCGTCCTATAACTTGAGATGTGATATCCAAATCCTTCCCCTTCCAAACCTGAGACCTTTCCTTTGCCATGAGATGTGATATCGAACTCCTTCCCATTCCAATCCTGAGAACCTTCCGATAGCATGAGATGTGATATCCAACTCCTTCCAATTCCAACCTGTGACCCTTCCTATAGCATGAGATGTGATATCCAACTCCTTCCCAATCCAATCCTGAGACCCTTCCGATAGCATGAGATGTGATATCTTAATGCTTCTACCAAACCTGAGACCTCCCTATGGCATGAGATGTGATATCAAACTCCTTCCCATTCCAATCCTGAGATCTGTCCTATACCATGAGATGTGATATCTCAATGCTTCTAATACCAAACCTGAGACTGTCCTATAACATGAGATGTGATATCTCAATCCTTCTAATAACAAACCTGAGACCCTTCCTATAACATGAGATGTGATGTCCAAGTCCTTCCCATTCCAATCCTGAGACCCTTCCTTTAGCATGAGATGTGATATCCAACTCCTTCCCATTCCAATCCTGAGACCCATACTATACCATGAGATATATCTCAATGCTTCTAATACCAAACCACAGACCCGTCCTATAACTTGAGATGTGATATCCAAATCCTTCCCCTTCCAAACCTGAGACCTTTACTTTTGCCATGAGCTGTGATATCCAACTCCTTCCCATTCCAATCCTGAGACCCTTCCTATAGCATGAGATGTGATATCCCAATGCTTCTACCAAACCTGAGACCTTTCCGATGGCATGAGATGTGATATCCAACTCCTTCCCATTCCAATCCTGAGACCTTCCTATGGCATGAGATGTTATATCAAACTCCTTCCCATTCCAATCCTGAGACCCGTCCTATACCATGAGATGTGATATCTCAATGCTTCTAATACCAAACCTGAGACTGTCCTATAACATGAGATGTGATATCTCAATCCTTCGAATAACAAACCTGAGACCCTTCCTATAACATGAGATGGGATGTCCAAGTCCTTCCCATTCCAATCCTGAGACCATTCCTTTAGCATGAGATGTGATATCCAACTCCTTCCCATTCCAATCCTGAGACCCATACTATACCATGAGATATATCTCAATGCTCCTAATACCAAACCACAGACCCGTCCTATAACTTGAGATGTGATATCCAAATCCTTCCCCTTCCAAACCTGAGACCTTTCCTTTGCCATGAGCTGTGATATCCAACTCCCTCCCATTCCAATCCTGAGACCCTTCCTCTAGCATGAGATGTGATATCTCAATGCTTCTACCAAATCTGAGACCCTTCCTATAGCATGAAATGTGATATCCAACTTATTCCCATCCAATCCTGAGACCCTTCCTATAGCATGAGAAGTGATATCTCAATGCTATTAATACCAAACCTGAGACCCTCCCTATAGCATGAGATGTGATATCTCAGTGTTTCTAATACCAAACCTGAGTCCCTTCCTATAACATGAGATGTGATATCCAACTCCTTCCCATTCCCATCATGAGGCCCTTCCTATAGCATGAGATGTGATATCTCAATGCTTCTACCAAACCTGAGACCCTTCCTATAGCATGAGATGTGATATACAACTCCTTCCCGATCCAATCCTGAGACCCTTCCTATAGCATGAGATGTGATATCTCAATGCTCCTAATACCAAACCTGCGATCATTCCTATAACATGAGATGTGATATCCAACTCCTTCCCATTCCAAACCTGAGACCCTTCCTATAGCATGAGATGTGATATCCAACTTCTTCCCATTCCAATCCTGCGTCTCTTCATACAGCATGAGATTTGATATCTCAGTGCTTCTAATACAAAACCTGAGACCCTTCCTATAACATGAGATGTGATATCCAACTCCTTCCGATTCCAATCCTGATACCCTTCCTATACCATGAGATGTGATATCTCAATGTTTCTAATACCAGACCTGAGACCCTTCCTATTGCAAGAGTTGTGATATCCAAATCCTTCCCATTCCAAACCTGAGACCTTTCCTATTGCATGAGATGTGATATCCAACTCCTTCCCAATCCAATCCTGAGACCCTTCCGATAGCATTAGATGTGATATCTCAATGCTTCTAATATCAAACCTGAGACCCTCCCTATAGCATGAGATGTGATATCCAACTCCTTCCCATTCCAATCCTGAGACCCTTCTGATAGCATGAGATGTGATATCCAACTCCTTCGAATTCCAACCTGTGACCCTTCCTATAGCATGAGATGGGATATCCAACTCCTTCCCAATCCAATCCTGAGACCCTTCCGATAGCATGAGATGTGATATTAATGCTTCTACCAAACCTGAGACCTTCCTATGGCATGAGATGTGATATCAAACACCTTCCCATTCCAATCCTGAGAACCTTCCTATAGCATGAGATGTGATATCCAACTCCTTCCCATTCCAATCCTGAGACCCGTCCTATACCATGAGATGTGATATCTCAATGCTTCTAATACCAAACCTGAGACTGTCCCATAACATGAGATGTGATATCTCAATCCTTCTAATAACAAACCTGAGACCCTTCCTATAACATGAGATGTGATGTCCAAGTCCTTCCCATTCCAATCCTGAGACCCATACTATACCATGAGATATATCTCAATGCTTCTAATACCAAACCACAGACCCGTCCTATAACTTGAGATGTGATATCCAAATCCTTCCCCTTCCAAACCTGAGACCTTTCCTTTGCCATGAGATGTGATATCCAACTCCTTCCCATTCCAATCCTGAGACCCTTCCTATAGCATGAGATGTGATATCCCAATGCTTCTACCAACCCTGAGACCTTTCCGATGGCATGAGATGTGATATCCAACTCATTCCGATTCCAATCATGAGACCCTTCCTATACCATGAGATGTGATATCTCAATGTTTCTAATACCAGACCTGAGTCCCTTCCTATTGCAAGAGATGTGATATCCAAATCCTTCCCATTCCAAACCTGAGACCTTTCCTATTGCATGAGATGTGATATCCAACTCCTTCCGAATCCAATCCTGAGACCCTTCCGATAGCATTAGATGTGATATCTCAATGCTTCTAATATCAAACCTGAGACCCTCCCTATAGCATGAGATGTGATATCCAACTCCTTCCCATTCCAATCCTGTGACCCTTCCGATAGCATGAGATGTGATATCCAACTCCTTCGAATTCCAACCTGTGACCCATCCTATAGCATCAGATGTGATATCCAACTCCTTCCCATTCCAATCCAGAGACCCGTCCTATACCATGAGATGTGATATCTCAATGCTTATAATACCAAACCTGAGACTGTCCTATAACATGAGATGTGATATCTCAATCCTTCTAATAACAAACCTGAGACCCTTCCTATAACATGATGTGATGTCCAAGTCCTTCCCATTCCAATCCTGAGACCCTTCCTATAGCATGAGATGTGATATTCAACTCCTTCCCATTCCAATCCTGAGACCCATACTATACCATGAGATATATCTCACTGCTTCTAATACCAAACCACAGACCCGTCCTATAACTTGAGATGTGATATCCAAATCCTTCCCCTTCCAAACCTGAGACCTTTCCTTTGCCATGAGATGTGATATCCAACTCCTTCCCATTCCAATCCTGAGACCCTTCCTATAGCATGAGATGTGATATCCCAATGCTTCTACCAACCCTGAGACCTTTTCGATGGCATGAGATGTGATATCCAACTCATTCCGATTCCAATCCTGAGACCCTTCCTATACCATGAGATGCGATATCTCAATGTTTCTAATACCAGACCTGAGACCCTTCCTATTGCAAGAGATGTGATATCCAAATCCTTCCCATTCCAAACCTGAGACCTTTCCTATTGCATGAGATGTGATATCCAAATCCTTCCCCTTCCAAACCTGAGACCTTTCCTTTGCCATGAGATGTGATATCCAACTCCTTCCCATTCCAATCCTGAGACCCTTCAGATAGCATGAGATGTGATATCTTAATGCTTCTACCAAACCTGAGACCTTCCTATGGCATGAGATGTGATATCAAACTCCTTCCCATTCCAATCCTGAGACCTTCCTATGGCATGAGATGTTATATCAAACTCCTTCCCATTCCAATCCTGAGACCCGTCCTATACCATGAGATGTGATATCTCAATGCTTCTAATACCAAACCTGAGACTGTCCTATAACATGAGATGTGATATCTCAATCCTTCTAATAACAAACCTGAGACCCTTCCTATAACATGAGATGTGATGTCCAAGTCCTTCCCATTCCAATCCTGAGACCCTTCCTATAGCATGAGATGTGATATCCAACTCCTTTCCATTCCAATCCTGAGACCCTTACTATACCATGAGATATATCTCAATGCTTCTAATACCAAACCACAGACCCGTCCTATAACTTGAGATGTGATATCCAAATCCTTCCCCTTCCAAACCTGAGACCTTTCCTTTGCCATGAGATGTGATATCCAACTCCTTCCCATTCCAATCCTGAGACCCTCCCTATAGCATGAGATGTGATATCCCAATGCTTCTACCAACCCTGAGACCTTTCCGATGGCATGAGATGTGATATCCAACTCATTCCGATTCCAATCATGAGACCCTTCCTATACCATGAGATGTGATATCTCAATGTTTCTAATACCAGACCTGAGTCCCTTCCTATTGCAAGAGATGTGATATCCAAATCCTTCCCATTCCAAACCTGAGACCTTTCCTATTGCATGAGATGTGATATCCAGCTCCTTCCCAATCCAATCCTGAGACCCTTCCGATAGCATTAGATGTGATATCTCAATGCTTCTAATATCAAACCTGAGACCCTCCCTATAGCATGAGATGTGATATCCAACTCCTTCCCATTCCAATCCTGAGACCCTTCCGATAGCATGAGATGTGATATCCAACTCCTTCGAATTCCAACCTGTGACCCATCCTATAGCATCAGATGTGATATCCAACTCCTTCCCATTCCAATCCTGAGACCCGTCCTATACCATGAGATGTGATATCTCAATGCTTCTAATACCAAACCTGAGACTGTCCTATAACATGAGATGTGATATCTCAATCCTTCTAATAACAAACCTGAGACCCTTCCTATAACATGATGTGATGTCCAAGTCCTTCCCATTCCAATCCTGAGACCCTTCCTATAGCATGAGATGTGATATTCAACTCCTTCCCATTCCAATCCTGAGACCCATACTATACCATGAGATATATCTCAATGCTTCTAATACCAAACCACAGACCCGTCCTATAACTTGAGATGTGATATCCAAATCCTTCCCCTTCCAAACCTGAGACCTTTCCTTTACCATGAGATGTGATATCCAACTCCTTCCCATTCCAATCCTGAGACCCTTCCTATAGCATGAGATGTGATATCCCAATGCTTCTACCAACCCTGAGACCTTTTCGATGGCATGAGATGTGATATCCAACTCATTCCGATTCCAATCCTGAGACCCTTCCTATACCATGAGATGTGATATCTCAATGTTTCTAATACCAGACCTGAGACCCTTCCTATTGCAAGAGATGTGATATCCAAATCCTTCCCATTCCAAACCTGAGACCTTTCCTATTGCATGAGATGTGATATCCAAATCCTTCCCCTTCCAAACCTGAGACCTTTCCTTTGCCATGAGATGTGATATCCAACTCCTTCCCATTCCAATCCTGAGACCCTTCTGATAGCATGAGATGTGATATCTTAATGCTTCTACCAAACCTGAGACCTTCCTATGGCATGAGATGTGATATCAAACTCCTTCCCATTCCAATCCTGAGACCTTCCTATGGCATGAGATGTTATATCAAACTCCTTCCCATTCCAATCCTGAGACCCGTCCTATACCATGAGATGTGATATCTCAATGCTTCTAATAACAAACCTGAGACCCTTCCTATAACATGAGATGTGATGTCCAAGTCCTTCCCATTCCAATCCTGAGACCCTTCCTATAGCATGAGATGTGATATCCAACTCCTTCCCATTCCAATCCTGAGACCCATACTATACCATGAGATATATCTCAATGCTTCTAATACCAAACCACAGACCCGTCCTATAACTTGAGATGTGATATCCAAATCCTTCCCCTTCCAAACCTGAGACCTTTCCTTTGCCATAAGCTGTGATATCCAACTCCTTCCCATTCCAATCCTGAGACCCTTCCTATAGCATGAGATGTGATATCCCAATGCTTCTACCAAACCTGAGACCTTTCCGATGGCATGAGATGTGATATCCAAATCCTTCCCATTCCAATCATGAGGCCCTTCCTATAGCATGAGATGTGATATCTCAATGCTTCTACCAAATCTGAGACCCATCCTATAGCATGAAATGTGATATCCAACTTATTCCCATCCAAACCTGAGACCTTCCTATGGCATGAGATGTGATATCAAACTCCTTCCCATTCCAATCCTGAGACCTTCCTATGGCATGAGATGTTATATCAAACTCCTTCCCATTCCAATCCTGAGACCCGTCCTATACCATGAGATGTGATATCTCAATGCTTCTAATACCAAACCTGAGACTGTCCTATAACATGAGATGTGATATCTCAATCCTTCTAATAACAAACCTGAGACCCTTCCTATAACATGAGATGTGATGTCCAAGTCCTTCCCATTCCAATCCTGAGACCCTTCCTATAGCATGAGATGTGATATCCAACTCCTTCCCATTCCAATCCTGAGACCCTTACTATACCATGAGATATATCTCAATGCTTCTAATACCAAACCACAGACCCGTCCTATAACTTGAGATGTGATATCCAAATCCTTCCCCTTCCAAACCTGAGACCTTTCCTTTGCCATGAGATGTGATATCCAACTCCTTCCCATTCCAATCCTGAGACCCTCCCTATAGCATGAGATGTGATATCCCAATGCTTCTACCAACCCTGAGACCTTTCCGATGGCATGAGATGTGATATCCAACTCATTCCGATTCCAATCATGAGACCCTTCCTATACCATGAGATGTGATATCTCAATGTTTCTAATACCAGACCTGAGTCCCTTCCTATTGCAAGAGATGTGATATCCAAATCCTTCCCATTCCAAACCTGAGACCTTTCCTATTGCATGAGATGTGATATCCAGCTCCTTCCCAATCCAATCCTGAGACCCTTCCGATAGCATTAGATGTGATATCTCAATGCTTCTAATATCAAACCTGAGACCCTCCCTATAGCATGAGATGTGATATCCAACTCCTTCCCATTCCAATCCTGAGACCCTTCCGATAGCATGAGATGTGATATCCAACTCCTTCGAATTCCAACCTGTGACCCATCCTATAGCATCAGATGTGATATCCAACTCCTTCCCATTCCAATCCTGAGACCCGTCCTATACCATGAGATGTGATATCTCAATGCTTCTAATACCAAACCTGAGACTGTCCTATAACATGAGATGTGATATCTCAATCCTTCTAATAACAAACCTGAGACCCTTCCTATAACATGAGATGTGATGTCCAAGTCCTTCCCATTCCAATCCTGAGACCCTTCCTATAGCATGAGATGTGATATCCAACTCCTTCCCATTCCAATCCTGAGACCCTTACTATACCATGAGATATATCCCAATGCTTCTAATACCAAACCACAGACCCGTCCTATAACTTGAGATGTGATATCCAAATCCTTCCCCTTCCAAACCTGAGACCTTTCCTTTGCCATGAGATGTGATATCCAACTCCTTCCCATTCCAATCCTGAGACCCTCCCTATAGCATGAGATGTGATATCCCAATGCTTCTACCAACCCTGAGACCTTTCCGATGGCATGAGATGTGATATCCAACTCATTCCGATTCCAATCATGAGACCCTTCCTATACCATGAGATGTGATATCTCAATGTTTCTAATACCAGACCTGAGTCCCTTCCTATTGCAAGAGATGTGATATCCAAATCCTTCCCATTCCAAACCTGAGACCTTTCCTATTGCATGAGATGTGATATCCAGCTCCTTCCCAATCCAATCCTGAGACCCTTCCGATAGCATTAGATGTGATATCTCAATGCTTCTAATATCAAACCTGAGACCCTCCCTATAGCATGAGATGTGATATCCAACTCCTTCCCATTCCAATCCTGAGACCCTTCCGATAGCATGAGATGTGATATCCAACTCCTTCGAATTCCAACCTGTGACCCATCCTATAGCATCAGATGTGATATCCAACTCCTTCCCATTCCAATCCTGAGACCCGTCCTATACCATGAGATGTGATATCTCAATGCTTCTAATACCAAACCTGAGACTGTCCTATAACATGAGATGTGATATCTCAATCCTTCTAATAACAAACCTGAGACCCTTCCTATAACATGATGTGATGTCCAAGTCCTTCCCATTCCAATCCTGAGACCCTTCCTATAGCATGAGATGTGATATTCAACTCCTTCCCATTCCAATCCTGAGACCCATACTATACCATGAGATATATCTCAATGCTTCTAATACCAAACCACAGACCCGTCCTATAACTTGAGATGTGATATCCAAATCCTTCCCCTTCCAAACCTGAGACCTTTCCTTTACCATGAGATGTGATATCCAACTCCTTCCCATTCCAATCCTGAGACCCTTCCTATAGCATGAGATGTGATATCCCAATGCTTCTACCAACCCTGAGACCTTTTCGATGGCATGAGATGTGATATCCAACTCATTCCGATTCCAATCCTGAGACCCTTCCTATACCATGAGATGTGATATCTCAATGTTTCTAATACCAGACCTGAGACCCTTCCTATTGCAAGAGATGTGATATCCAAATCCTTCCCATTCCAAACCTGAGACCTTTCCTATTGCATGAGATGTGATATCCAAATCCTTCCCCTTCCAAACCTGAGACCTTTCCTTTGCCATGAGATGTGATATCCAACTCCTTCCCATTCCAATCCTGAGACCCTTCTGATAGCATGAGATGTGATATCTTAATGCTTCTACCAAACCTGAGACCTTCCTATGGCATGAGATGTGATATCAAACTCCTTCCCATTCCAATCCTGAGACCTTCCTATGGCATGAGATGTTATATCAAACTCCTTCCCATTCCAATCCTGAGACCCGTCCTATACCATGAGATGTGATATCTCAATGCTTCTAATACCAAACCTGAGACTGTCCTATAACATGAGATGTGATATCTCAATCCTTCTAATAACAAACCTGAGACCCTTCCTATAACATGAGATGTGATGTCCAAGTCCTTCCCATTCCAATCCTGAGACCCTTCCTATAGCATGAGATGTGATATCCAACTCCTTCCCATTCCAATCCTGAGACCCATACTATACCATGAGATATATCTCAATGCTTCTAATACCAAACCACAGACCCGCCCTATAACTTGAGATGTGATATCCAAATCCTTCCCCTTCCAAACCTGAGACCTTTCCTTTGCCATAAGCTGTGATATCCAACTCCTTCCCATTCCAATCCTGAGACCCTCCCTATAGCATGAGATGTGATATCCCAATGCTTCTACCAACCCTGAGACCTTTCCGATGGCATGAGATGTGATATCCAACTCATTCCGATTCCAATCATGAGACCCTTCCTATACCATGAGATGTGATATCTCAATGTTTCTAATACCAGACCTGAGTCCCTTCCTATTGCAAGAGATGTGATATCCAAATCCTTCCCATTCCAAACCTGAGACCTTTCCTATTGCATGAGATGTGATATCCAGCTCCTTCCCAATCCAATCCTGAGACCCTTCCGATAGCATTAGATGTGATATCTCAATGCTTCTAATATCAAACCTGAGACCCTCCCTATAGCATGAGATGTGATATCCAACTCCTTCCCATTCCAATCCTGAGACCCTTCCGATAGCATGAGATGTGATATCCAACTCCTTCGAATTCCAACCTGTGACCCATCCTATAGCATCAGATGTGATATCCAACTCCTTCCCATTCCAATCCTGAGACCCGTCCTATACCATGAGATGTGATATCTCAATGCTTCTAATACCAAACCTGAGACTGTCCTATAACATGAGATGTGATATCTCAATCCTTCTAATAACAAACCTGAGACCCTTCCTATAACATGATGTGATGTCCAAGTCCTTCCCATTCCAATCCTGAGACCCTTCCTATAGCATGAGATGTGATATTCAACTCCTTCCCATTCCAATCCTGAGACCCATACTATACCATGAGATATATCTCAATGCTTCTAATACCAAACCACAGACCCGTCCTATAACTTGAGATGTGATATCCAAATCCTTCCCCTTCCAAACCTGAGACCTTTCCTTTACCATGAGATGTGATATCCAACTCCTTCCCATTCCAATCCTGAGACCCTTCCTATAGCATGAGATGTGATATCCCAATGCTTCTACCAACCCTGAGACCTTTTCGATGGCATGAGATGTGATATCCAACTCATTCCGATTCCAATCCTGAGACCCTTCCTATACCATGAGATGTGATATCTCAATGTTTCTAATACCAGACCTGAGACCCTTCCTATTGCAAGAGATGTGATATCCAAATCCTTCCCATTCCAAACCTGAGACCTTTCCTATTGCATGAGATGTGATATCCAAATCCTTCCCCTTCCAAACCTGAGACCTTTCCTTTGCCATGAGATGTGATATCCAACTCCTTCCCATTCCAATCCTGAGACCCTTCTGATAGCATGAGATGTGATATCTTAATGCTTCTACCAAACCTGAGACCTTCCTATGGCATGAGATGTGATATCAAACTCCTTCCCATTCCAATCCTGAGACCTTCCTATGGCATGAGATGTTATATCAAACTCCTTCCCATTCCAATCCTGAGACCCGTCCTATACCATGAGATGTGATATCTCAATGCTTCTAATACCAAACCTGAGACTGTCCTATAACATGAGATGTGATATCTCAATCCTTCTAATAACAAACCTGAGACCCTTCCTATAACATGAGATGTGATGTCCAAGTCCTTCCCATTCCAATCCTGAGACCCTTCCTATAGCATGAGATGTGATATCCAACTCCTTCCCATTCCAATCCTGAGACCCATACTATACCATGAGATATATCTCAATGCTTCTAATACCAAACCACAGACCCGCCCTATAACTTGAGATGTGATATCCAAATCCTTCCCCTTCCAAACCTGAGACCTTTCCTTTGCCATAAGCTGTGATATCCAACTCCTTCCCATTCCAATCCTGAGACCCTTCCTATAGCATGAGATGTGATATCCCAATGCTTCTACCAAACCTGAGACCTTTCCGATGGCATGAGATGTGATATCCAACTCCTTCCCATTCCAATCATGAGGCCCTTCCTATAGCATGAGATGTGATATCTCAATGCTTCTACCAAATCTGAGACCCATCCTATAGCATGAAATGTGTTATCCAACTTATTCCCATCCAATCCTGAGACCCTTCCTATAGCATGAGAAGTGATATCTCAATGCTATTAATACCAAACCTGAGACCCTCCCTATAGCATGAGATGTGATATCCAACTCCTTCCCATTCCAATCCTGAGACCCTTCCTATAGCATGAGATGTGATATCTCAATGCTTCTAACAAACCTGAGACCCTTCCTATAGGATGAGATGTGAAATTCAACTCCTTCCCATTCCAATCCTGAGACCCTTCCGATAGGATGAGATTTATTATCTCACTCCTTCAAATACCAAACTTGAGTCCCTTCCTAAAGGATGAGATCTGATATCTCAGTGCTTCTAATACCAAACCTGAGTCCCTTCCTATAACATGAGATGTGATATCCAACTCCTTCCCATTCCCATCATGGGGCCCTTCCTATAGCATGAGATGTGATATCTCAATGCTTCTACCAAACCTGAGACCCTTCCTATAGCATGAGATGTGATATCCAACTCCTTCCCGATCCAATCATGAGACCCTTCCTATAGCATGAGATGTGATATCTCAATGCTCTTAATACCAAACCTGCGATCATTCCTATAACATGAGATGTGATATCCAACTCCTTCCCATTCCAATCCTGAGCCCCTTCCATGAGATGTGCTATCTCAATGCTTCTAATACCAAAGTTGGACCGTTCCTATAGCATGAGATGTGATATCCAACTCCTTCCCATTCCAATCCTGCGTCCCTTCATGTAGATTAAGATTTGATATCTCAGTGCTTCTTATAACAAACCTGAGACCCTTCCTATAACATGAGATGTTATATCCAACTCCTTCCGATTCCAATCCTGAGACCCTTCCTATACCATGAGATGAGATATCTCAATGTTTCTAATACCAAACCTGAGACCCTTCCTATTGCAAGAGATGTGATATCCAAATCCTTCCCATTCCAAACCTGAGACCCTTCCTATACCATGAGATGTGATATCCAACTTCTTCCCATTCCAATCCTGCGTCTCTTCATACAGCATGAAATTTGATATCTCAGTGCTTCTAATACAAAACCTGAGACCCTTCCTATAACATGAGATGTGATATCCAACTCCTTCCGATTCCAATCCTGATACCCTTCCTATACCATGAGATGTGATATCTCAATGTTTCTAATACCAGACCTGAGACCCTTCCTATTGCAAGAGTTGTGATATCCAAATCCTTCCCATTCCAAACCTGAGACTTTTCCTATTGCATGAGATGTGATATCCAACTCCTTCCCAATCCAATCCTGAGACCCTTCCGATAGCATTAGATGTGATATCTCAATGCTTCTAATATCAAACCTGAGACCCTCCCTATAGCATGAGATGTGATATCCAACTCCTTCCCATTCCAATCCTGAGACCCTTCTGATAGCATGAGATGTGATATCCAACTCCTTCGAATTCCAACCTGTGACCCTTCCTATAGCATGAGATGGGATATCCAACTCCTTCCCAATCCAATCCTGAGACCCTTCCTATAGCATGAGATGTGATATCCCAATGCTTCTACCAAACCTGAGACCTTTCCGATGGCATGAGATGTGATACCCAACTCCTTCCCATTCCAATCATGAGGCCCTTCCTATAGCATGAGATGTGATATCTCAGTGCTTCTACCAAATCTGAGACCCTTCCTATAGCATGAGATGATATCCAACTCCTTCCCATTCCAATCCTGAGACCCGTCCTATACCATGAGATGTGATATCTCAATGCTTCTACCAAACCTGAGACCTTCCTATGGCATGAGATGTGATATCAAACTCCTTCCCATTCCAATCCTGAGACCCTTCCTATAGCATGAGATGTGATATCCAACTCCTTCCCATTCCAATCCTGAGACCCGTCCTATACCTTGAGATGTGATATCTCAATGCTTCTAATACCAAACCTGAGACTGTCCTATAACATGAGATGTGATATCTCAATCCTTCTATTAACAAACCTGAGACCCTTCCTATAACATGAGATGTGATGTCCAAGTCCTTCCCATTCCAATCCTGAGACCCTTCCGATAGCATGAGATGTGATATTAATGCTTCTACCAAACCTGAGACCTTCCTATGGCATGAGATGTGATATCAAACACCTTCCCATTCCAATCCTGAGACCCTTCCTATAGCATGAGATGTGAAATCCAACTCCTTCCCATTCCAATCCTGAGACCCGTCCTATACCATGAGATGTGATATCTCAATGCTTCTAATACCAAACCTGAGACTGTCCTATAACATGAGATGTGATATCTCAATCCTTCTGATAACAAACCTGAGACCCTTCATATAACATGAGATGTGATGTCCAAGTCCTTCCCATTCCAATCCTGAGACCCTTCCTATAGCATGAGATGTGATATCCAACTCCTTCCCATTCCAATCCTGAGACCCATACTATACCATGAGATATATCTCAATGCTTCTAATACCAAACCACAGACCCGTCCTATAACTTGAGATGTGATATCCAAATCCTTCCCCTTCCAAACCTGAGACCTTTACTTTGCCATGAGCTGTGATATCCAACTCCTTCCCATTCCAATCCTGAGACCCTTCCTATTGCATGAGATGTGATATCCCAATGCTTCTACCAAACCTGAGACCTTTCCGATGGCATGAGATGTGATATCCAACTCCTTCCCATTCCAATCCTGAGACCTTCCTATGGCATGAGATGTTATATCAAACTCCTTCCCATTCCAATCCTGAGACCCGTCCTATACCATGAGATGTGATATCGCAATGCTTCTAATACCAAACCTGAGACTGTCCTATAACATGAGATGTGATATCTCAATCCTTCTAATAACAAACCTGAGAACCTTCCTATAACATGAGATGTGATGTCCAAGTCCTTCCCATTCCAATCCTGAGACCCTTCCTTTAGCATGAGATGTGATATCCAACTCCTTCCCATTCCAATCCTGAGACCCATACTATACCATGAGATATATCTCAATGCTTCTAATACCAAACCACAGACCCGTCCTATAACTTGAGATGTGATATCCAAATCCTTCCCCTTCCAAACCTGAGACCTTTCCTTTGCCATGAGCTGTGATATCCAACTCCTTCCCATTCCAATCCTGAGACCCTTCCTATAGTATGAGATGTGATATCCCAATGCTTCTACCAAACCTGAGACCTTTCCGATGGCATGAGATGTGATATCCAACTCCTTCCCATTCCAATCATGAGGCCCTTCCTATAGCATGAGATGTGATATCTCAATGCTTCTACCAAATCTGAGACCCTTCCTATAGCATGACATGTGATATCCAACTTATTCCCATCCAATCCTGAGACCCTTCCTATAGCATGAGAAGTGATATCTCAATGCTATTAATACGAAACCTGAGACCCTCCCAATAGCATGAGATGTGATATCTCAGTGTTTCTAATACCAAACCTGAGTCCCTTCCTATAACATGAGATGTGATATCCAACTCCTTCCCATTCCCATCATGAAGCCCTTCCTATAGCATGAGATGTGATATCTCAATGCTTCTACCAAACCTGAGACCCTTCCTATAGCATGAGATGTGATATCCAACTCCTTCCCGATCCAATCCTGAGACCCTTCCTATAGCATGAGATGTGATATCTCAATGCTCTTAATACCAAACCTGCGATCATTCCTATAACATGAGATGTGATATCCAACTCCTTCCCATTCCAATCCTGAGCCCCTTCCATGAGATGTGCTATCTCAATGCTTCTAATACCAAAGTTGGACCGTTCCTATAGCATGAGATGTGATATCCAACTCCTTCCCATTCCAATCCTGCGTCCCTTCATGTAGCATAAGATTTGATATCTCAGTGCTTCTTATAACAAACCTGAGACCCTTCCTATAACATGAGATGTTATATCCAACTCCTTCCGATTCCAATCCTGAGACCCTTCCTATACCATGAGATGAGATATCTCAATGTTTCTAATACCAAACCTGAGACCCTTCCTATTGCAAGAGATGTGATATCCAAATCCTTCCCATTCCAAACCTGAGACCCTTCCTATAGCATGAGATGTGATATCCAACTTCTTCCCATTCCAATCCTGCGTCTTCATACAGCATGAGATTTGATATCTCAGTGCTTCTAATACAAAACCTGAGACCCTTCCTATAACATGAGATGTGATATCCAACTCCTTCCGATTCCAATCCTGAGACCCTTCCTATACCATGAGATGTGATATCTCAATGTTTCTAATACCAGACCTGAGACCCTTCCTTTAGCATGAGATGTGATATCCAACTCCTTTCCATTCCAATCCTGAGACCCTTCCGATAGCATTAGATGTGATATCTCAATGCTTCTAATATCAAACCTGAGACCCTCCCTATAGCATGAGATGTGATATCCAACTCCTTCCCATTCCAATCCTGAGACCCTTCCTATAGCATGAGATGGGATGTACAACTCCTTCCCAATCCAATCCTGAGACCCTTCCGATAGCATGAGATGTGATATTAATGCTTCTACCAAACCTGAGACCTTCCTATGGCATGAGATGTGATATCAAACACCTTCCCATTCCAATCCTGAGACCCTTCCTATAGCATGAGATGTGATATCCAACTCCTTCTCATTCCAATCCTGAGACCCGTCCTATACCATGAGATGTGATATCTCAATGCTTCTAATACCAAACCTGAGAATGTCCTATAACATGAGATGTGATATCTCAATCCTTCTAATAACAAACCTGAGACCCTTCCTATAACATGAGATGTGATGTCCAAGTCCTTCCCATTCCAATCCTGAGACCCTTCCTATAGCATGAGATGTGATATCCAACTCCTTCCCATTCCAATCCTGAGACCCATACTATACCATGAGATATATCTCAATGCTTCTAATACCAAACCACAGACCTGTCCTATAACTTGAGATGTGATATCCAAATCCTTCCCCTTCCAAACCTGAGACCTTTCCTTTGCCATGAGATGTGATATCCAACTCCTTCCCATTCCAATCCTGAGACCCTTCCTATAGCATGAGATGTGATATCCCAATGCTTCTACCAAACCTGAGACCTTTCCGATGGCATGAGATGTGATATCCAACTCCTTCCCATTCCAATCATGAGGCCCTTCCTATAGCATGAGATGTGATATCTCAATGCTTCTACCAAATCTGAGACCCTTCCTATAGCATGAAATGTGATATCCAACTTATTCCCATCCAATCCTGAGACCCTTCCTATAGCATGAGAAGTGATATCTCAATGCTATTAATACCAAACCTGAGACCCTCCCTATAGCATGAGATGTGATATCCAACTCCTTCCCATTCCAATCCTGCGTCCCTTCATGTAGCATAAGATTTGATATCTCAGTGCTTCTTATAACAAACCTGAGACCCTTCCTATAACATGAGATGAGATATCTCAATGTTTCTAATACCAAACCTGAGACCCTTCCTATTGCAAGAGATGTGATATCCAAATCCTTCCCATTCCAAACCTGAGACCCTTCCTATAGCATGAAATGTGATATCCAACTTATTCCCATCCAATTCTGAGACCCTTCCTATAGCATGAGAAGTGATATCTCAATGCTAATAATACCAAACCTGAGACCCTCCCTATAGCATGAGATGTGATATCCAACTCCTTCCCATTCCAATCCTGAGTCCCTTCCGATAGCCTGAGATGTGATATCCAACTCCTCCCATTCCAATCAAGAGGCCCTTCCTATAGCATGAGATGTGATATCTCAATGCTTCTACCAAACCTGAGACCCTTCCTATAGCATGAGATGTGATATCCCAATGCTTCTACCAACCCTGAGACCTTTCCGATGGCATGAGATGTGATATCCAACTCATTCCGATTCCAATCATGAGACCCTTCCTATAACATGAGATGTGATGTCCAAGTCCTTCCCATTCCAATCCTGAGACCCTTCCTATAGCATGAGATGTGATATCCAACTCCTTCCCATTCCAATCCTGAGACCCATACTATACCATGAGATATATTTCAATGCTTCTAATACCAAACCACAGACCCGTCCTATAACTTGAGATGTGATATCCAACTCCTTCCCATTCCAATCCTGAGACCCTTCCTATAGCATGAGATGTGATATCCCAATGCTTCTACCAACCCTGAGACCTTTCCGATGGCATGAGATGTGATATCCAACTCATTCCGATTCCAATCATGAGACCCTTCCTATACCATGAGATGTGATATCTCAATGTTTCTAATACCAGACCTGAGTCCCTTCCTATTGCAAGAGATGTGATATCCAAATCCTTCCCATTCCAAACCTGAGACCTTTCCTATTGCATGAGATGTGATATCCAACTCCTTCCCAATCCAATCCTGAGACCCTTCCGATAGCATTAGATGTGATATCTCAATGCTTCTAATATCAAACCTGAGACCCTCCCTATAGCATGAGATGTGATACCCAACTCCTTCCCATTCCAATCCTGAGACCCATCCTATAGCATCAGATGTGATATCCAACTCCTTCCCATTCCAATCCTGAGACCCGTCCTATACCATGAGATGTGATATCTCAATGCTTCTACCAAACCTGAGACCTCCCTATGGCATGAGATGTGATATCAAACTCCTTCCCATTCCAATCCTGAGACTCGTCCTATACCATGAGATGTGATATCACAATGCTTCTAATACCAAACCTGAGACTGTCCCATAACATGAGATGTGATATCTCAATCCTTCTAATAACAAACCTGAGACCCTTCCTATAACATGAGATGTGATGTCCAAGTCCTTCCCATTCCAATCCTGAGACCCTTCCTTTAGCATGAGATGTGATATCCAACTCCTTCCCATTCCAATGCTGAGACCCATACTATACCATGAGATATATCTCAATGCTTCTAATACCAAACCACAGACCCGTCCTATAACTTGAGATGTGATATCCAAATCCTTCCCCTTCCAAACCTGAGACCTTTCCTTTGCCATGAGCTGTGATATCCAACTCCTTCCCATTCCAATCCTGAGACCCTTCCTATAGCATGAGATGTGATATCCCAATGCTTCTACCAAACCTGAGACCTTTCCGATGGCATGAGATGTTATATCAAACTCCTTCCCATTCCAATCCTGAGACCCGTCCTATACCATGAGATGTGATATCGCAATGCTTCTAATACCAAACCTGAGACTGTCCTATAACATGAGATGTGATATCTCAATCCTTCTAATAACAAACCTGAGACCCTTCCTATAACATGAGATGTGATGTCCAAGTCCTTCCCATTTCAACCCTGAGACCCTTCCTTTAGCAAGAGATGTGATATCCAACTCCTTCCCATTCCAATCCTGAGACCCATACTATACCATGAGATATATCTCAATGCTTCTAGTACCAAACCACAGAACCGTCCTATAACTTGAGATGTGATATCCAAATCCTTCCCCTTCCAAACCTGAGACCTTTCCTTTGCCATGAGCTGTGATATCCAACTCCTTCCCATTCCAATCCTGAGACCCTTCCTATAGTATGAGATGTGATACCCGAATGCTTCTACCAAACCTGAGACCTTTCCGATGGCATGAGATGTGATATCCAACTCCTTCCCATTCCAATCATGAGGCCCTTCCTATAGCATGAGATGTGATATCTCAATGCTTCTACCAAATCTGAGACCCTTCCTATAGCATGACATGTGATATCCAACTTATTCCCATCCAATCCTGAGACCCTTCCTATACCATGAGAAGTGATATCTCAATGCTATTAATACGAAACCTGAGACCCTCCCAATAGCATGAGATGTGATATCTCAGTGTTTCTAATACCAAACCTGAGTCCCTTCCTATAACATGAGATGTGATATCAAACTCCTTCCCATTCCCATCATGAGGCCCTTCCTATAGCATGAGATGTGATATCTCAATGCTTCTACCAAACCTGAGACCCTTCCTATAGCATGAGATGTGATATCCAACTCCTTCCCGATCCAATCCTGAGACCCTTCCTATAGCATGAGATGTGATATCTCAATGCTCTTAATACCAAACCTGCGATCATTCCTATAACATGAGATGTGATATCCAACTCCTTCCCATTCCAATCCTGAGCCCCTTCCATGAGATGTGCTATCTCAATGCTTCTAATACCAAAGTTGGACCGTTCCTATAGCATGAGATGTGATATCCAACTCCTTCCCATTCCAATCCTGCGTCCCTTCATGTAGCATAAGATTTGATATCTCAGTGCTTCTTATAACAAACCTGAGACCCTTCCTATAACATGAGATGTTATATCCAACTCCTTCCGATTCCAATCCTGAGACCCTTCCTATACCATGAGATGAGATATCTCAATGTTTCTAATACCAAACCTGAGACCCTTCCTATTGCAAGAGATGTGATATCCAAATCCTTCCCATTCCAAACCTGAGACCCTTCCTATAGCATGAGATGTGATATCCAACTTCTTCCCATTCCAATCCTGCGTCTTCATACAGCATGAGATTTGATATCTCAGTGCTTCTAATACAAAACCTGAGACCCTTCCTATAACATGAGATGTGATATCCAACTCCTTCCGATTCCAATCCTGAGACCCTTCCTATACCATGAGATGTGATATCTCAATGTTTCTAATACCAGACCTGAGACCCTTCCTTTAGCATGAGATGTGATATCCAACTCCTTCCCATTCCAATCCTGAGACCCTTCCGATAGCATTAGATGTGATATCTCAATGCTTCTAATATCAAACCTGAGACCCTCCCTATAGCATGAGATGTGATATCCAACTCCTTCCCATTCCAATCCTGAGACCCTTCCTATAGCATGAGATGGGATGTCCAACTCCTTCCCAATCCAATCCTGAGACCCTTCCGATAGCATGAGATGTGATATTAATGCTTCTACCAAACCTGAGACCTTCCTATGGCATGAGATGTGATATCAAACACCTTCCCATTCCAATCCTGAGACCCTTCCTATAGCATGAGATGTGATATCCAACTCCTTCTCATTCCAATCCTGAGACCCGTCCTATACCATGAGATGTGATATCTCAATGCTTCTAATACCAAACCTGAGAATGTCCTATAACATGAGATGTGATATCTCAATCCTTCTAATAACAAACCTGAGACCCTTCCTATAACATGAGATGTGATATCCAACTCCTTCCCATTCCAATCCTGAGACCCATACTATACCATGAGATATATCTCAATGCTTCTAATACCAAACCACAGACCTGTCCTATAACTTGAGATGTGATATCCAAATCCTTCCCCTTCCAAACCTGAGACCTTTCCTTTGCCATGAGATGTGATATCCAACTCCTTCCCATTCCAATCCTGAGACCCTTCCTATAGCATGAGATGTGATATCCCAATGCTTCTACCAAACCTGAGACCTTTTACGATGGCATGAGATGTGATATCCAACTCCTTCCCATTCCAATCATGAGGCCCTTCCTATAGCATGAGATGTGATATCTCAATGCTTCTACCAAATCTGAGACCCTTCCTATAGCCTGAAATGTGATATCCAACTTATTCCCATCCAATCCTGAGACCCTTCCTATAGCATGAGAAGTGATATCTCAATGCTATTAATACCAAACCTGAGACCCTCCCTATAGCATGAGATGTGATATCCAACTCCTTCCCATTCCAATCCTGCGTCCCTTCATGTAGCATAAGATTTGATATCTCAGTGCTTCTTATAACAAACCTGAGACCCTTCCTATAACATGAGATGTTATATCCAACTCCTTCCGATTCCAATCCTGAGACCCTTCCTATACCATGAGATGAGATATCTCAATGTTTCTAATACCAAACCTGAGACCCTTCCTATTGCAAGAGATGTGATATCCAAATCCTTCCCATTCCAAACCTGAGACCCTTCCTATAGCATGAAATGTGATATCCAACTTATTCCCATCCAATTCTGAGACCCTTCCTATAGCATGAGAAGTGATATCTCAATGCTAATAATACCAAACCTGAGACCCTCCCTATAGCATGAGATGTGATATCCAACTCCTTCCCATTCCAATCCTGAGTCCCTTCCGATAGCCTGAGATGTGATATCCAACTCCTCCCATTCCAATCAAGAGGCCCTTCCTATAGCATGAGATGTGATATCTCAATGCTTCTACCAAATCTGAGACCCTTCCTATAGCATGAGATGTGATATCCAACTCCTTCCCGTTCCAATCCTGAGACCCTTCCATGAGATGTGCTATCTCAATGCTTCTAATACCAAAGTTGGATCGTTCCTATAGCATGAGATGTGATATCCAACTCCTTCCCATTCCAATCCTGCGTCCCTTCATGTAGCATAAGATTTGATATCTCAGTGCTTCTTATAACAAACCTGAGACCCTTCCTATAACATGAGATGTTATATCCAACTCCTTCCTATTCCAATCCTGAGACCCTTCCTATACCATGAGATGTGATATCTCAATGTTTCTAATACCAGACCTGAGACCCTTCCTATTGCAAGAGATGTGATATCCAAATCCTTCCCATTCCAAACCTGAGACCTTTCCTATTGCATGAGATGTGATATCCAACTCCTTCCCAATCCAATCCTGAGACCCTTCTGATAGCATGAGATGTGATATCCAACTCCTTCGAATTCCAACCTGTGACCCTTCCTATAGCATGAGATGGGATATCCAACTCCTTCCCAATCCAATACTGATAGCATTAGATGTGATATCTCAATGCTTCTAATATCAAACCTGAGACCCTCCCTATAGCATGAGATGTGATATCCAACTCCTTCCCATTCCAATCCTGAGACCCTTCTGATAGCATGAGATGTGATATCCAACTCCTTCGAATTCCAACCTGTGACCCTTCCTATAGCATGAGATGGGATATCCAACTCCTTCCCAATCCAATCCTGAGACCCTTCCGATAGCATGAGATGTGATATTAATGCTTCTACCAAACCTGAGACCTTCCTATGGCATGAGATGTGATATCAAACACCTTCCCATTCCAATCCTGAGACCCTTCCTATAGCATGAGATGTGATATCCAACTCCTTCCCATTCCAATCCTGAGACCCGTCCTATACCATGAGATGTGATATCTCAATGCTTCTAATACCAAACCTGAGACTGTCCTATAACATGAGATGTGATATCTCAATCCTTCTAATAATAAACCTGAGACCCTTCCTATAACATGAGATGTGATGTCCAAGTCCTTCCCATTCCAATCCTGAGACCCTTCCTATAGCATGAGATGTGATATCCAACTCCTTCCCCTTCCAAACCTGAGACCTTTCCTTTGCCATGAGATGTGATATCCAACTCCTTCCCATTCCAATCCTGAGACCCTTCCTATAGCATGAGATGTGATATCCCAATGCTTCTACCAAACCTGAGACCTTTCCGATGGCATGAGATGTGATATCCAACTCCTTCCCATTCCAATCATGAGGCCCTTCCTATACCATGAGATGTGATATCTCAATGCTTCTACCAAATCTGAGACCCTTCCTATAGCATGAAATGTGATATACAACTTATTCCCATCCAATCCTGAGACCCTTCCTATAGCATGAGAAGTGACATCTCAATGCTATTAATACCAAACCTGAGACCCTTCCTATAGCATGAGATGTGATATCCAACTCCTTCCCATTCCAATCCTGAGTCCCTTTCGATAGCCTGAGATGTGATATCCAACTCCTCCCATTCCAATCAAGAGGCCCTTCCTATAGCATGAGATGTGATATCTCAATGCTTCTACCAAACCTGAGACCCTTCCTATAGCATTAGATGTGATATCCAACTCCTTCCTGTTCCAATCCTGAGACCCTTCCTATAGCATGAGATGTGATATCTCAATGCTCTTAATACCAAACCTTGGATCATTCCTATTGCAAGAGTTGTGATATCCAAATGCTTCCCATTCCAAACCTGAGAATTCCTATAGCATGAGATGATATCCAACTCCTTCCCATTCCAATCCTGAGACCCGTCCTATACCATGAGATGTGATATCTCAATGCTTCTACCAAACCTGAGACCTTCCTATGGCATGAGATGTGATATCAAACTCCTTCCCATTCCAATGCTGAGACCCATCTTATAGCATGAGATGTGATATCCAACTCCTTCCCATTCCAATCCTGAGACCCGTCCTATACCATGAGATGTGATATCTCAATGCTTCTAATACCAAACCTGAGACTGTCCTATAACATGAGATGTGATGTCCAAGTCCTTCCCATTCCAATCCTGAGACCCTTCCTATAGCATGAGATGTGATATCCAACTCCTTCCCATTCCAATCCTGAGACCCATACTATACCATGAGATATATCTCAATGCTTCTAATACCAAACCACAGACCCGTCCTATAACTTGAGATGTGATATCCAACTCCTTCCCATTCCAATCCTGAGACCCTTCCTATAGCATGAGATGTGATATCCCAATGCTTCTACCAACCCTGAGACCTTTCCGATGGCATGAGATGTGATATCCAACTCATTCCGATTCCAATCATGAGACCCTTCCTATACCATGAGATGTGATATCTCAACGTTTCTAATACCAGACCTGAGTCCCTTCCTATTGCAAGAGATGTGATATCCAAATCCTTCCCATTCCAAACCTGAGACCTTTCCTATTGCATGAGATGTGACATCCAACTCCTTCCCAATCCAATCCTGAGACCCTTCCGATAGCATGAGATGTGATATCTCAATGCTTCTAACAAACCTGAGACCCTTCCTATAGGATGAGATGTGATATCAAACTCCTTCCCATTCCTATCCTGAGTCCCTTCCGATAGCCTGAGATGTGATATCCAACTCCTCCCATTCCAATCAAGAGGCCCTTCCTATAGCATGAGATGTGATATCCAACTCCTTCCCGTTCCAATCCTGAGACCCTTCCTATAGCATGAGATGTGATATCTCAATGCTCTTAATACCAAACCTTGGATCATTCCTATTGCAAGAGATGTGATATCCAAATGCTTCCCATTCCAAACCTGAGACCCTTCCTATAGGATGAGATGTGATATCCAAAACCTTCCCATTCCAATCCTGAGACCCTTCCTATAGCATGAGATGATATCCAACTCCTTCCCATTCCAATCCTGAGACCCGTCCTATACCATGAGATGTGATATCTCAATGCTTCTACCAAACCTGAGACCTTCCTATGGCATGAGATGTGATATCAAACTCCTTCCCATTCCTATCCTGAGTCCCTTCCGATAGCCTGAGATGTGATATCCAACTTCTCCCATTCCAATCAAGAGGCCCTTCCTATAGCATGAGATGTGATATCCAACTCCTTCCCGTTCCAATCCTGAGACCCTTCCTATAGCATGAGATGTGATATCTCAATGCTCTTAATACCAAACCTTGGATCATTCCTATTGCAAGAGATGTGATATCCAAATGCTTCCCATTCCAAACCTGAGACCCTTCCTATAGGATGAGATGTGATATCCAAAACCTTCCCATTCCAATCCTGAGACCCTTCCTATAGCATGAGATGATATCCAACTCCTTCCAATTCCAATCCTGAGACCCGTCCTATACCATGAGATGTGATATCTCAATACTTCTACCAAACCTGAGACCTTCCTATGGCATGAGATGTGATATCAAACTCCTTCCCATTCCAATCCTGAGACCCTTCCTATAGCATGAGATGTGATATCCAACTCCTTCCCATTCCAATCCTGAGACCCGTCCTATACCATGAGATGTGATATCTCAATGCTTCTAATACCAAACCTGAGACTGTCCTATAACATGAGATGTGATATCTCAATCCTTCTAATAACAAACCTGAGACCCTTCGTATAACATGAGATGTGATGTCCAAGTCCTTCCCATTCCAATCCTGAGACCCATACTATACCATGAGATATATCTCAATGCTTCTAATACCAAACCACAGACCCGTCCTATAACTTGAGATGTGATATCCAACTCCTTCCCATTCCAATCCTGAGACCCTTCCTATAGCATGAGATGTGATATCCCAATGCTTCTACCAACCCTGAGACCTTTCCGATGGCATGAGATGTGATATCCAACTCATTCCGATTCCAATCATGAGACCCTTCCTATACCATGAGATGTGATATCTCAATGTTTCTAATACCAGACCTGAGTCCCTTCCTATTGCAAGAGATGTGATATCCAAATCCTTCCCATTACAAACCTGAGACCTTTCCTATTGCATGAGATGTGATATCCAACTCCTTCCCAATCCAATCCTGAGACCCTTCCGATAGCATTAGATGTGATATCTCAATGCTTCTAATATCAAACCTGAGACCCTCCCTATAGCATGAGATGTGATATCCAACTCCTTCCCATTCCAATCCTGAGACCCTTCCGATAGCATGAGATGTGATATCCAACTCCTTTGAATTCCAACCTGTGACCCATCCTATAGCATCAGATGTGATATCCAACTCCTTCCCATTCCAATCCTGAGACCCGTCCTATACCATGAGATGTGATATCTCAATGCTTCTAATACCAAACCTGAGACTGTCCTATAACATGAGATGTGATATCTCAATCCTGCTAATAACAAACCTGAGACCCTTCCTATAACATGATGTGATGTCCAAGTCCTTCCCATTCCAATCCTGAGACCCTTCCTATAGCATGAGATGTGATATTCAACTCCTTCCCATTCCAATCCTGAGACCCATACTATACCATGAGATATATCTCAATGCTTCTAATACCAAACCACAGACCCGTCCTATAACTTGAGATGTGATATCCAAATCCTTCCCCTTCCAAACCTGAGACCTTTCCTTTGCCATGAGATGTGATATCCAACTCCTTCCCATTCCAAACCTGAGACCTTTCCTATTGCATGAGATGTGATATCCAAATCCTTCCCCTTCCAAACCTGAGACCTTTCCTATTGCATGAGATGTGATATCCAAATCCTTCCCCTTCCAAACCTGAGACCTTTCCTTTGCCATGAGATGTGATATTCAACTCCTTCCCATTCCAATCCTGAGACCCTTCCGATAGCATGAGATGTGATATCCAACTCCTTCGAATTCCAACCTGTGACCCTTCCTATAGCATGAGATGTGATATCCAACTCCTTCCCAATCAAATCCTGAGACCCTTCCAATAGCATGAGATGTGATATCTTAATGCTTCTACCAAACCTGAGACCTTCCTATTGCAAGAGATGTGATATCCAAATCCTTCCCATTCCAAACCTGAGACCTTTCCTATTGCATGAGATGTGATATCCAAATCCTTCCCCTTCCAAACCTGAGACCTTTCCTTTGCCATGAGATGTGATATTCAACTCCTTCCCATTCCAATCCTGAGACCCTTCCGATAGCATGAGATGTGATATCCAACTCCTTCGAATTCCAACCTGTGACCCTTCCTATAGCAAGAGATGTGATATCCAACTCCTTCCCAATCAAATCCTGAGACCCTTCCGATAGCATGAGATGTGATATCTTAATGCTTCTACCAAACCTGAGACCTTCCTATGGCATGAGATTTGATATCAAACTCCTTCCCATTCCAATCCTGAGACCTTCCTATGGCATGAGATGTTATATCAAACTCCTTCCCATTCCAATCCTGAGACCCGTCCTATACCATGAGATGTGATATCTCAATGCTTCTAATACCAAACCTGAGACTGTCCTATAACATGAGATGTGATATCTCAATCCTTCTAATAACAAACCTGAGACCCTTCCTATAACATGAGATGTGATGTCCAAGTCCTTCCCATTCCAATCCTGAGACCCTTCCTATAGCATGAGATGTGATATCCAACTCCTTCCCATTCCAATCCTGAGATCCATACTATACCATGAGATATATCTCAATGCTTCTAATACCAAACCACAGACCCGTCCTATAACTTGAGATGTGATATCCAAATCCTTCCCCTTCCAAACCTAAGACCTTTCCTTTGCCATGAGCTGTGATATCCAACTCCTTCCCATTCCAATCCTGAGACCCTTCCTATAGCATGAGATGTGATATCCCAATGCTTCTACCAAACCTGAGACCTTTCCGATGGCATGAGATGTGATATCCAACTCCTTCCCATTCCAATCATGAGGCCCTTCCTATAGCATGAGATGTGATATCTCAATGCTTCTACCAAATCTGAGACCCTTCCTATAGCATGAAATGTGATATCCAACTTATTCCCATCCAATCCTGAGACCCTTCCTATAGCATGAGAAGTGATATCTCAATGCTATTAATACCAAACTTGAGACCCTCCCTATAGCATGAGTTGTGATATCCAACTCCTTCCCATTCCAATCATGAGACCCTTCCTATAGCATGAGATGTGATATCTCAATGCTTCTAACAAACCTGAGACCCTTCCTATAGGATGAGATGTGAAATTCAACTCCTTCCCATTCCAATCCTGAGACCCTTCCGATAGGATGAGATTTATTATCTCACTCCTTCAAATACCAAACTTGAGTCCCTTCCTAAGGGATGAGATCTGATATCTCAGTCCTTCTAATACCAAACCTGAGTCCCTTCCTATAACATGAGATGTGATATCCAACTCCTTCCCATTCCCATCATGATGCCCTTCCTATAGCATGAGATGTGATATCTCAATGCTTCTACCAAACCTGAGACCCTTACTATAGCATGAGATGTGATATCCAACTCCTTCCCGATCCAATCCTGAGACCCTTCCTATAGCATGAGATGTGATATCTCAATGCTCTTAATACCAAACCTGCGATCATTCCTATAACATGAGATGTGATATCCAACTCCTTCCCATTCCAATCCTGAGCCCCTTCCATGAGATGTGCTATCTCAATGCTTCTAATACCAAAGTTGGACCGTTCCTATAGCATGAGATGTGATATCCAACTCCTTCCCATTCCAATCCTGAGACCCGTCCTATACCATGAGATGTGATATCTCAATGCTTCTACCAAACCTGAGACCTTCCTATGGCATGAGATGTGATATCAAACTCCTTCCCATTCCAATCCTGAGACCCTTCCTATAGCATGAGATGTGATATCCAACTCCTTCCCATTCCAATCCTGAGACCCGTCCTATACCATGAGATGTGATATCTCAATGCTTCTAATACCAAACCTGAGACTGTCCTATAACATGAGATGTGATATCTCAATCCTTCTAATAACAAACCTGAGACCCTTCCTATAACATGAGATGTGATGTCCAAGTCCTTCCCATTCCAATCCTGAGACCCATACTATACCATGAGATATATCTCAATGCTTCTAATACCAAACCACAGACCCGTCCTATAACTTGAGATGTGATATCCAACTCCTTCCCATTCCAATCCTGAGACCCTTCCTATGGCATGAGATGTGATATCCCAATGCTTCTACCAACCCTGAGACCTTTCCGATGGCATGAGATGTGATATCCAACTCATTCCGATTCCAATCATGAGACCCTTCCTATACCATGAGATGTGATATCTCAATGTTTCTAATACCAGACCTGAGTCCCTTCCTATTGCAAGAGATGTGATATCCAAATCCTTCCCATTCCAAACCTGAGACCTTTCCTATTGCATGAGATGTGATATCCAACTCCTTCCCAATCCAATCCCGAGACCCTTCCGATAGCATTAGATGTGATATCTCAATGCTTCTAATATCAAACCTGAGACCCTCCCTATAGCATGAGATGTGATATCCAACTCCTTCCCATTCCAATCCTGAGACCCTTCCGATAGCATGAGATGTGATATCCAACTCCTTTGAATTCCAACCTGTGACCCATCCTATAGCATCAGATGTGATATCCAACTCCTTCCCATTCCAATCCTGAGACCCGTCCTATACCATGAGATGTGATATCTCAATGCTTCTAATACCAAACCTGAGACTGTCCTATAACATGAGATGTGATATCTCAATCCTTCTAATAACAAACCTGAGACCCTTCCTATAACATGATGTGATGTCCAAGTCCTTCCCATTCCAATCCTGAGACCCTTCCTATAGCATGAGATGTGATATTCAACTCCTTCCCATTCCAATCCTGAGACCCATACTATACCATGAGATATATCTCAATGCTTCTAATACCAAACCACAGACCCGTCCTATAACTTGAGATGTGATATCCAAATCCTTCCCCTTCCAAACCTGAGACCTTTCCTTTGCCATGAGATGTGATATCCAACTCCTTCCCATTCCAATCCTGAGACCCTTCCTATAGCATGAGATGTGATATCCCAATGCTTCTACCAACCCTGAAACCTTTCCGATGGCATGAGATGTGATATCCAACTCATTCCGATTCCAATCATGAGACCCTTCCTATACCATGAAATGTGATATCTTAATGTTTCTAATACCAGACCTGAGACCCTTCCTATTGCAAGAGATGTGATATCCAAATCCTTCCCATTCCAAACCTGAGACCTTTCCTATTGCATGAGATGTGATATCCAAATCCTTCCCCTTCCAAACCTGAGACCTTTCCTTTGCCATGAGATGTGATATTCAACTCCTTCCCATTCCAATCCTGAGACCCTTCCGATAGCATGAGATGTGATATCCAACTCCTTCGAATTCCAACCTGTGACCCTTCCTATAGCATGAGATGTGATATCCAACTCCTTCCCAATCAAATCCTGAGACCCTTCCGATAGCATGAGATGTGATATCTTAATGCTTCTACCAAACCTGAGACCTTCCTATGGCATGAGATGTGATATCAAACTCCTTCCCATTCCAATCCTGAGACCTTCCTATGGCATGAGATGTTATATCAAACTCCTTCCCATTCCAATCCTGAGACCCGTCCTATACCATGAGATGTGATATCTCAATGCTTCTAATACCAAACCTGAGACTGTCCTATAACATGAGATGTGATATCTCAATCCTTCTAATAACAAACCTGAGACCCTTCCTATAACATGAGATGTGATGTCCAAGTCCTTCCCATTCCAATCCTGAGAACCTTCCTATAGCATGAGATGTGATATCCAACTCCTTCCCATTCCAATCCTGAGACCCATACTATACCATGAGATATATCTCAATGCTTCTAATACCAAACCACAGACCCGTCCTATAACTGGAGATGTGATATCCAAATCCTTCCCCTTCCAAACCTAAGACCTTTCCTTTGCCATGAGCTGTGATATCCAACTCCTTCCCATTCCAATCCTGAGACCCTTCCTATAGCATGAGATGTGATATCCCAATGCTTCTACCAAACCTGAGACCTTTCCGATGGCATGAGATGTGATATCCAACTCCTTCCCATTCCAATCATGAGGCCCTTCCTATAGCATGAGATGTGATATCTCAATGCTTCTACCAAATCTGAGACCCTTCCTATAGCATGAAATGTGATATCCAACTTATTCCCATCCAATCCTGAGACCCTTCCTATAGCATGAGAAGTGATATCTCAATGCTATTAATACCAAACTTGAGACCCTCCCTATAGCATGAGTTGTGATATCCAACTCCTTCCCATTCCAATCATGAGACCCTTCCTATAGCATGAGATGTGATATCTCAATGCTTCTAACAAACCTGAGACCCTTCCTATAGGATGAGATGTGAAATTCAACTCCTTCCCATTCCAATCCTGAGACCCTTCCGATAGGATGAGATTTATTATCTCACTCCTTCAAATACCAAACTTGAGTCCCTTCCTAAGGGATGAGATCTGATATCTCAGTGCTTCTAATACCAAACCTGAGTCCCTTCCTATAACATGAGATGTGATATCCAACTCCTTCCCATTCCCATCATGAGGCCCTTCCTATAGCATGAGATGTGATATCTCAATGCTTCTACCAAACCTGAGACCCTTACTATAGCATGAGATGTGATATCCAACTCCTTCCCGATCCAATCCTGAGACCCTTCCTATAGCATGAGATGTGATATCTCAGTGCTCTTAATACCAAACCTGCGATCATTCCTATAACATGAGATGTGATATCCAACTCCTTCCCATTCCAATCCTGAGCCCCTTCCATGAGATGTGCTATCTCAATGCTTCTAATACCAAAGTTGGACCGTTCCTATAGCATGAGATGTGATATCCAACTCCTTCCCATTCCAATCCTGCGTCCCTTCATGTAGCATAAGATTTGATATCTCAGTGCTTCTTATAACAAACCTGAGACCCTTCCTATAACATGAGATGTTATATCCAACTCCTTCCGATTCCAATCCTGAGACCCTTCCTATACCATGAGATGAGATATCTCAATGTTTCTAATACCAAACCTGAGACCCTTCCTATTGCAAGAGATGTGATATCCAAATCCTTCCCATTCCAAACCTGAGACCCTTCCTATAGCATGAGATGTGATATCCAACTTCTTCCCATTCCAATCCTGCGTCTCTTCATACAGCATGAGATTTGATATCTCAGTGCTTCTAATACAAAACCTGAGACCCTTCCTATAACATGAGATGTGATATCCAACTCCTTCCGATTCCAATCCTGATACCTTTCCTATACCATGAGATGTGATATCTCAATGTTTCTAATACCAGACCTGAGACCCTTGCTATTGCAAGAGTTGTGATATCCAAATCCTTCCCATTCCAAACCTGAGACCTTTCCTATTGCATGAGATGTGATATCCAACTCCTTCCCAATCCAATCCTGAGACCCTTCCGATAGCATTAGATGTGATATCTCAATGCTTCTAATATCAAACCTGAGACCCTCCCTATAGCATGAGATGTGATATCCAACTCCTTCCCATTCCAATCCTGAGACCTTTCTGATAGCATGAGATGTGATATCCAACTCCTTCGAATTCCAACCTGTGACCCTTCCTATAGCATGAGATGGGATATCCAACTCCTTCCCAATCCAATCCTGAGACCCTTCCAATAGCATGAGATGTGATATTAATGCTTCTACCAAACCTGAGACCTTCCTATGGCATGAGATGTGATATCAAACACCTTCCCATTCCAATCCTGAGACCCTTCCTATAGCATGAGATGTGATATCCAACTCCTTCCCATTCCAATCCTGAGACCCGTCCTATACCATGAGATGTGATATCTCAATGCTTCTAATACCAAACCTGAGACTGTCCTATAACATGAGATGTGATATCTCAATCCTTCTAATAACAAACCTGAGACCCTTCATATAACATGAGATGTGATGTCCAAGTCCTTCCCATTCCAATCCTGAGACCCTTCCTATAGCATGAGATGTGATATCCAACTCCTTCCCATTCCAATCCTGAGACCCATACTATACCATGAGATATATCCCAATGCTTCTAATACCAAACCACAGACCCGTCCTATAACTTGAGATGTGATATCCAAATCCTTCCCCTTCCAAACCTGAGACCTTTCCTTTGCCATGAGATGTGATATCCAACTCCTTCCCATTCCAATCCTGAGACCCTTCCTATAGCATGAGATGTGATATCCCAATGCTTCTACCAACCCTGAGACCTTTCCGATGGCATGAGATTTGATATCCAACTCATTCCGATTCCAATCATGAGACCCTTCCTATACCATGAGATGTGATATCTCAATGTTTCTAATACCAGACCTGAGACCCTTCCTATTGCAAGAGATGTGATATCCAAATCCTTCCCATTCCAAACCTGAGACCTTTCCTATTGCATGAGATGTGATATCCAAATCCTTCCCCTTCCAAACCTGAGACCTTTCCTTTGCCATGAGATGTGATATCCAACTCCTTCCCATTCCAATCCTGAGACCCTTCCGATAGCATGAGATGTGATATCCAACTCCTTCGAATTCCAACCTGTGACCCTTCCTATAGCATGAGATGTGATATCCAACTCCTTCCCAATCCAATCCTGAGACCCTTCCGATAGCATGAGATGTGATATCTTAATGCTTCTACCAAACCTGAGACCTTCCTATGGCATGAGATGTGATATCAAACTCCTTCCCATTCCAATCCTGAGACCTTCCTATGGCATGAGATGTTATATCAAACTCCTTCCCATTCCAATCCTGAGACCCGTCCTATACCATGAGATGTGATATCTCAATGCTTCTAATACCAAACCTGAGACTGTCCTATAACATGAGATGTGATATCTCAATCCTTCTAATAACAAACCTGAGACCCTTCCTATAACATGAGATGTGATGTCCAAGTCCTTCCCATTCCAATCCTGAGACCCTTCCTATAGCATGAGATGTGATATCCAACTCCTTCCCATTCCAATCCTGAGACCCATACTATACCATGAGATATATCTCAATGCTTCTAATACCAAACCACAGACCCGTCCTATAACTTGAGATGTGATATCCAAATCCTTCCCCTTCCAAACCTAAGACCTTTCCTTTGCCATGAGCTGTGATATCCAACTCCTTCCCATTCCAATCCTGAGACCCTTCCTATAGCATGAGATGTGATATCCCAATGCTTCTACCAAACCTGAGACCTTTCCGATGGCATGAGATGTGATATCCAACTCCTTCCCATTCCAATCATGAGGCCCTTCCTATAGCATGAGATGTGATATCTCAATGCTTCTACCAAATCTGAGACCCTTCCTATAGCATGAAATGTGATATCCAACTTATTCCCATCCAATCCTGAGACCCTTCCTATAGCATGAGAAGTGATATCTCAATGCTATTAATACCAAACTTGAGACCCTCCCTATAGCATGAGTTGTGATATCCAACTCCTTCCCATTCCAATCATGAGACCCTTCCTATAGCATGAGATGTGATATCTCAATGCTTCTAACAAACCTGAGACCCTTCCTATAGGATGAGATGTGAAATTCAACTCCTTCCCATTCCAATCCTGAGACCCTTCCGATAGGATGAGATTTATTATCTCACTCCTTCAAATACCAAACTTGAGTCCCTTCCTAAGGGATGAGATCTGATATCTCAGTGCTTCTAATACCAAACCTGAGTCCCTTCCTATAACATGAGATGTGATATCCAACTCCTTCCCATTCCCATCATGAGGCCCTTCCTATAGCATGAGATGTGATATCTCAATGCTTCTACCAAACCTGAGACCCTTACTATAGCATGAGATGTGATATCCAACTCCTTCCCGATCCAATCCTGAGACCCTTCCTATAGCATGAGATGTGATATCTCAATGCTCTTAATACCAAACCTGCGATCATTCCTATAACATGAGATGTGATATCCAACTCCTTCCCATTCCAATCCTGAGCCCCTTCCATGAGATGTACTATCTCAATGCTTCTAATACCAAAGTTGGACCGTTCCTATAGCATGAGATGTGATATCCAACTCCTTCCCATTCCAATCCTGCGTCCCTTCATGTAGCATAAGATTTGATATCTCAGTGCTTCTTATAACAAACCTGAGACCCTTCCTATAACATGAGATGTTATATCCAACTCCTTCCGATTCCAATCCTGAGACCCTTCCTATACCATGAGATGAGATATCTCAATGTTTCTAATACCAAACCTGAGACCCTTCCTATTGCAAGAGATGTGATATCCAAATCCTTCCCATTCCAAACCTGAGACCCTTCCTATAGCATGAGATGTGATATCCAACTTCTTCCCATTCCAATCCTGCGTCTCTTCATACAGCATGAGATTTGATATCTCAGTGCTTCTAATACAAAACCTGAGACCCTTCCTATAACATGAGATGTGATATCCAACTCCTTCCGATTCCAATCCTGATACCTTTCCTATACCATGAGATGTGATATCTCAATGTTTCTAATACCAGACCTGAGACCCTTGCTATTGCAAGAGTTGTGATATCCAAATCCTTCCCCTTCCAAACCTGAGACCTTTCCTATTGCATGAGATGTGATATCCAACTCCTTCCCAATCCAATCCTGAGACCCTTCCGATAGCATTAGATGTGATATCTCAATGCTTCTAATATCAAACCTGAGACCCTCCCTATAGCATGAGATGTGATATCCAACTCCTTCCCATTCCAATCCTGAGACCCTTCTGATAGCATGAGATGTGATATCCAACTCCTTCCCATTCCAATCCTGAGACCCGTCCTATACCATGAGATGTGATATCTCAATGCTTCTAATACCAAACCTGAGAATGTCCTATAACATGAGATGTGATATCTCAATCCTTCTAATAACAAACCTGAGACCCTTCATATAACATGAGATGTGATGTCCAAGTCCTTCCCATTCCAATCCTGAGACCCTTCCTATAGCATGAGATGTGATATCCAACTCCTTCCCATTCCAATCCTGAGACCCATACTATACCATGAGATATATCTCAATGCTTCTAATACCAAACCACAGACCCGTCCTATAACTTGAGATGTGATATCCAAATCCTTCCCCTTCCAAACCTGAGACCTTTCCTTTGCCATGAGATGTGATATCCAACTCCTTCCCATTCCAATCCTGAGACCCTTCCTATAGCATGAGATGTGATATCCCAATGCTTCTACCAACCCTGAGACCTTTCCGATGGCATGGGATTTGATATCCAACTCATTCCGATTCCAATCATGAGACCCTTCCTATACCATGAGATGTGATATCTCAATGTTTCTAATACCAGACCTGAGACCCTTCCTATTGCAAGAGATGTGATATCCAAATCCTTCCCATTCCAAACCTGAGACCTTTCCTATTGCATGAGATGTGATATCCAAATCCTTCCCCTTCCAAACCTGAGACCTTTCCTTTGCCATGAGATGTGATATCCAACTCCTTCCCATTCCAATCCTGAGACCCTTCCGATAGCATGAGATGTGATATCCAACTCCTTCGAATTCCAACCTGTGACCCTTCCTATAGCATGAGATGTGATATCCAACTCCTTCCCAATCCAATCCTGAGACCCTTCCGATAGCATGAGATGTGATATCTTAATGCTTCTACCAAACCTGAGACCTTCCTATGGCATGAGATGTGATATCAAACTCCTTCCCATTCCAATCCTGAGACCTTCCTATGGCATGAGATGTTATATCAAACTCCTTCCCATTCCAATCCTGAGACCCGTCCTATACCATGAGATGTGATATCTCAATGCTTCTAATACCAAACCTGAGACTGTCCTATAACATGAGATGTGATATCTCAATCCTTCTAATAACAAACCTGAGACCCTTCCTATAACATGAGATGTGATGTCCAAGTCCTTCCCATTCCAGTCCTGAGACCCTTCCTATAGCATGAGATGTGATATCCAACTCCTTCCCATTCCAATCCTGAGACCCATACTATACCATGAGATATATCTCAATGCTTCTAATACCAAACCACAGACCCGTCCTATAACTTGAGATGTGATATCCAAATCCTTCCCCTTCCAAACCTAAGACCTTTCCTTTGCTATGAGCTGTGATATCCAACTCCTTCCCATTCCAATCCTGAGACCCTTCCTATAGCATGAGATGTGATATCCCAATGCTTCTACCAAACCTGAGACCTTTCCGATGGCATGAGATGTGATATCCAACTCCTTCCCATTCCAATCATGAGGCCCTTCCTATAGCATGAGATGTGATATCTCAATGCTTCTACCAAATCTGAGACCCTTCCTATAGCATGAAATGTGATATCCAACTTATTCCCATCCAATCCTGAGACCCTTCCTATAGCATGAGAAGTGATATCTCAATGCTATTAATACCAAACTTGAGACCCTCCCTATAGCATGAGATGTGATATCCAACTCCTTCCCATTCCAATCATGAGACCCTTCCTATAGCATGAGATGTGATATCTCAATGCTTCTAACAAACCTGAGACCCTTCCTATAGGATGAGATGTGAAATTCAACTCCTTCCCATTCCAATCCTGAGACCCTTCCGATAGGATGAGATTTATTATCTCACTCCTTCAAATACCAAACTTGAGTCCCTTCCTAAGGGATGAGATCTGATATCTCAGTGCTTCTAATACCAAACCTGAGTCCCTTCCTATAACATGAGATGTGATATCCAACTCCTTCCCATTCCCATCATGAGGCCCTTCCTATAGCATGAGATGTGATATCTCAATGCTTCTACCAAACCTGAGACCCTTCCTATAGCATGAGATGTGATATCCAACTCCTTCCCGATCCAATCCTGAGACCCTTCCTATAGCATGAGATGTGATATCTCAATGCTCTTAATACCAAACCTGCGATCATTCCTATAACATGAGATGTGATATCCAACTCCTTCCCATTCCAATCCTGAGCCCCTTCCATGAGATGTGCTATCTCAATGCTTCTAATACCAAAGTTGGACCGTTCCTATAGCATGAGATGTGATATCCAACTCCTTCCCATTCCAATCCTGCGTCCCTTCATGTAGCATAAGATTTGATATCTCAGTGCTTCTTATAACAAACCTGAGACCCTTCCTATAACATGAGATGTTATATCCAACTCCTTCCGATTCCAATCCTGAGACCCTTCCTATACCATGAGATGAGATATCTCAATGTTTCTAATACCAAACCTGAGACCCTTCCTATTGCAAGAGATGTGATATCCAAATCCTTCCCATTCCAAACCTGAGACCCTTCCTATAGCATGAGATGTGATATCCAACTTCTTCCCATTCCAATCCTGCGTCTCTTCATACAGCATGAGATTTGATATCTCAGTGCTTCTAATACAAAACCTGAGACCCTTCCTATAACATGAGATGTGATATCCAACTCCTTCCGATTCCAATCCTGATACCTTTCCTATACCATGAGATGTGATATCTCAATGTTTCTAATACCAGACCTGAGACCCTTCCTATTGCAAGAGTTGTGATATCCAAATCCTTCCCATTCCAAACCTGAGACCTTTCCTATTGCATGAGATGTGATATCCAACTCCTTCCCAATCCAATCCTGAGACCCTTCCGATAGCATTAGATGTGATATCTCAATGCTTCTAATATCAAACCTGAGACCCTCCCTATAGCATGAGATGTGATATCCAACTCCTTCCCATTCCAATCCTGAGACCCTTCTGATAGCATGAGATGTGATATCCAACTCCTTCGAATTCCAACCTGTGACCCTTCCTATAGCATGAGATGGGATATCCAACTCCTTCCCAATCCAATCCTGAGACCCTTCCGATAGCATGAGATGTGATATTAATGCTTCTACCAAACCTGAGACCTTCCTATGGCATGAGATGTGATATCAAACACCTTCCCATTCCAATCCTGAGACCCTTCCTATAGCATGAGATGTGATATCCAACTCCTTCCCATTCCAATCCTGAGACCCGTCCTATACCATGAGATGTGATATCTCAATGCTTCTAATACCAAACCTGAGACTGTCCTATAACATGAGATGTGATATCTCAATCCTTCTAATAACAAACCTGAGACCCTTCATATAAAATGAGATGTGATGTCCAAGTCCTTCCCATTCCAATCCTGAGACCCTTCCTATAGCATGAGATGTGATATCCAACTCCTTCCCATTCCAATCCTGAGACCCATACTATACCATGAGATATATCTCAATGCTTCTAATACCAAACCACAGACCCGTCCTATAACTTGAGATGTGATATCCAAATCCTTCCCCTTCCAAACCTGAGACCTTTCCTTTGCCATGAGATGTGATATCCAACTCCTTCCCATTCCAATCCTGAGACCCTTCCTATAGCATGAGATGTGATATCCCAATGCTTCTACCAAACCTGAGACCTTTCCGATGGCATGAGATGTGATACCCAACTCCTTCCCATTCCAATCATGAGGCCCTTCCTAAAGCATGAGATGTGATATCTCAGTGCTTCTACCAAATCTGAGACCCTTCCTATAGCATGAAATGTGATATCCAACTTATTCCCATCCAATCCTGAGACCCGTCCTATACCATGAGATGTGATATCTCAATGCTTCTACCAAACCTGAGACCTTCCTATGGCATGAGATGTGATATCAAACTCCTTCCCATTCCAATCCTGAGTCCCTTCCGATAGCCTGAGATGTGATATCCAACTCCTCCCATTCCAATCAAGAGGCCCTTCCTATAGCATGAGATGTGATATCTCAATGCTTCTACCAAACCTGAGACCCTTCCTATAGCATGAGATGTGATATCCAACTCCTTCCCGTTCCAATCCTGAGACCCTTCCTATAGCATGAGATGTGATATCTCAATGCTCTTAATACCAAACCTTGGATCATTCCTATTGCAAGAGATGTGATATCCAAATGCTTCCCATTCCAATCCTGAGACCCTTCCTATAGGATGAGATGTGATATCCAAAACCTTCCCATTCCAATCCTGAGACCCTTCCTATAGCATGAGATGCTATCCAACTCCTTCCCATTCCAATCCTGAGACCCGTCCTATACCATGAGATGTGATATCTCAATGCTTCTACCAAACCTGAGACCTTCCTATGGCATGAGATGTGATATCAAACTCCTTGCCATTCCAATCCTGAGACCCTTCCTATAGCATGAGATGTGATATCCAACTCCTTCCCATTCCAATCCTGAGACCCGTCCTATACCATGAGATGTGATATCTCAATGCTTCTAATACCAAACCTGAGACTGTCCTATAACATGAGATGTGATATCTCAATCCTTCTAATAACAAACCTGAGACCCTTCCTATATCATGAGATGTGATGTCCAAGTCCTTCCCATTCCAATCCTGAGACCCTTCCTATAGCATGAGATGTGATATCCAACTCCTTCCCATTCCAATCCTGAGACCCATACTATACCATGAGATATATCTCAATGCTTCTAATACCAAACCACAGACCCGTCCTATAACTTGAGATGTGATATCCAACTCCTTCCCATTCCAATCCTGAGACCCTTCCTATAGCATGAGATGTGATATCCCAATGCTTCTACCAACCCTGAGACCTTTCCGATGGCATGAGATGTGATATCCAACTCATTCCGATTCCAATCATGAGACCCTTCCTATAACATGAGATGTGATGTCCAAGTCCTTCCCATTCCAATCCTGAGACCCTTCCTATAGCATGAGATGTGATATCCAACTCCTTCCCTTTCCAATCCTGAGACCCATAATATACCATGAGATATATTTCAATGCTTCTAATACCAAACCACAGACCCGTCCTATAACTTGAGATGTGATATCCAACTCCTTCCCATTCCAATCCTGAGACCCTTCCTATTGCATGAGATGTGATATCCCAATGCTTCTACCAATCCTGAGACCTTTCCGATGGCATGAGATGTGATATCCAACTCATTCCGATTCCAATCATGAGACCCTTCCTATACCATGAGATGTGATATCTCAATGTTTCTAATACCAGACCTGAGTCCCTTCCTATTGCAAGAGATGTGATATCCAAATCCTTCCCATTCCAAACCTGAGACCCTTCCTATAGCATGAGATGTGATATCCAACTTCTTCCCATTCCAATCCTGCGTCTCTTCATACAGCATGAGATTTGATATCTCAGTGCTTCTAATACAAAACCTGAGACCCTTCCTATAACATGAGATGTGATATCCAACTCCTTCCGATTCCAATCCTGATACCCTTCCTATAGCATGAGATGTGATATCCCAATGCTTCTACCAACCCTGAGACCTTTCCGATGGCATGAGATGTGATATCCAACTCATTCCGATTCCAATCATGAGACCCTTCCTATACCATGAGATGTGATATCTCAATGTTTCTAATACCAGACCTGAGTCCCTTCCTATTGCAAGAGATGTGATATCCAAATCCTTCCCATTCCAAACCTGAGACCTTTCCTATTGCATGAGATGTGATATCCAACTCCTTCCCAATCCAATCCTGAGACCCTTCCGATAGCATTAGATGTGATATCTCAATGCTTCTAATATCAAACCTGAGACCCTCCCTATAGCATGAGATGTGATATCCAACTCCTTCCCATTCCAATCCTGAGACCCTTCCGATAGCATGAGATGTGATATCCAACTCCTTCGAATTCTAACCTGTGGCCCATCCTATAGCATCAGATGTGATATCCAACTCCTTCCCATTCCAATCCTGAGACCCGTCCTATACCATGAGATGTGATATCTCAATGCTTCTAATACCAAACCTGAGACTGTCCTATAACATGAGATGTGATATCTCAATCCTTCTAATAACAAACCTGAGACCCTTCCTATAACATGAGATGTGATGTCCAAGTCCTTCCCATTCCAATCCTGAGACCCTTCCTATAGCATGAGATGTGATATCCAACTCCTTCCCATTCCAATCCTGAGACCCATACTATACCATGAGATATATCTCAATGCTTCTAATTCCAAACCACAGACCCGTCCAATAACTTGAGATGTGATATCCAAATCCTTCCCCTTCCAAACCTGAGACCTTTCCTTTGCCATGAGATGTGATATCGAACTTCTTCCCATTCCAATCCTGAGTCCCTTCCGATAGCATGAGATGTGATATCCAACTCCTTCCAATTCCAACCTGTGACCCTTCCTATAGCATGAGATGTGATATCCAACTCCTTCCCAATCCAATCCTGAGACCCTTCCGATAGCATGAGATGTGATATCTTAATGCTTCTACCAAACCTGAGACCTCCCTATGGCATGAGATGTGATATCAAACTCCTTCCCATTCCAATCCTGAGACCCGTCCTATACCATGAGATGTGATATCTCAATGCTTCTAATACCAAACCTGAGACTGTCCTATAACATGAGATGTGATATCTCAATCCTTCTAATAACAAACCTGAGACCCTTCCTATAACATGAGATGTGATGTCCAAGTCCTTCCCATTCCAATCCTGAGACCCTTCCTTTAGCATGAGATGTGATATCCAACTCCTTCCCATTCCAATCCTGAGACCCATACTATACCATGAGATATATCTCAATGCTTCTAATACCAAACCATAGACCCGTCCTATACCTTGAGATGTGATATCCAAATCCTTCCCCTTCCAAACCTGAGACCTTTCCTTTGCCATGAGCTGTGATATCCAACTCCTTCCCATTCCAATCCTGAGACCCTTCCTATAGCATGAGATATGATATCCCAATGCTTCTACCAAACCTGAGACCTTTCCGATGGCATGAGATGTGATATCCAACTCCTTCCCATTCCAATCCTGAGACCTTCCTATGGCATGAGATGTTATATCAAACTCCTTCCCATTCCAATCCTGAGACCCTTCCTATACCATGAGATGAGATATCTCAATGTTTCTAATACCAAACCTGAGACCCTTCCTATTGCAAGAGATGTGATATCCAAATCCTTCCCATTCCAAACCTGAGACCCTTCCTATAGCATGAGATGTGATATCCAACTTCTTCCCATTCCAATCCTGCGTCTCTTCATACAGCATGAGATTTGATATCTCAGTGCTTCTAATACAAAACCTGAGACCCTTCCTATAACATGAGATGTGATATCCAACTCCTTCCGATTCCAATCCTGATACCTTTCCTATACCATGAGATGTGATATCTCAATGTTTCTAATACCAGACCTGAGACCCTTGCTATTGCAAGAGTTGTGATATCCAAATCCTTCCCCTTCCAAACCTGAGACCTTTCCTATTGCATGAGATGTGATATCCAACTCCTTCCCAATCCAATCCTGAGACCCTTCCGATAGCATTAGATGTGATATCTCAATGCTTCTAATATCAAACCTGAGACCCTCCCTATAGCATGAGATGTGATATCCAACTCCTTCCCATTCCAATCCTGAGACCCTTCTGATAGCATGAGATGTGATATCCAACTCCTTCCCATTCCAATCCTGAGACCCGTCCTATACCATGAGATGTGATATCTCAATGCTTCTAATACCAAACCTGAGAATGTCCTATAACATGAGATGTGATATCTCAATCCTTCTAATAACAAACCTGAGACCCTTCATATAACATGAGATGTGATGTCCAAGTCCTTCCCATTCCAATCCTGAGACCCTTCCTATAGCATGAGATGTGATATCCAACTCCTTCCCATTCCAATCCTGAGACCCATACTATACCATGAGATATATCTCAATGCTTCTAATACCAAACCACAGACCCGTCCTATAACTTGAGATGTGATATCCAAATCCTTCCCCTTCCAAACCTGAGACCTTTCCTTTGCCATGAGATGTGATATCCAACTCCTTCCCATTCCAATCCTGAGACCCTTCCTATAGCATGAGATGTGATATCCCAATGCTTCTACCAACCCTGAGACCTTTCCGATGGCATGGGATTTGATATCCAACTCATTCCGATTCCAATCATGAGACCCTTCCTATACCATGAGATGTGATATCTCAATGTTTCTAATACCAGACCTGAGACCCTTCCTATTGCAAGAGATGTGATATCCAAATCCTTCCCATTCCAAACCTGAGACCTTTCCTATTGCATGAGATGTGATATCCAAATCCTTCCCCTTCCAAACCTGAGACCTTTCCTTTGCCATGAGATGTGATATCCAACTCCTTCCCATTCCAATCCTGAGACCCTTCCGATAGCATGAGATGTGATATCCAACTCCTTCGAATTCCAACCTGTGACCCTTCCTATAGCATGAGATGTGATATCCAACTCCTTCCCAATCCAATCCTGAGACCCTTCCGATAGCATGAGATGTGATATCTTAATGCTTCTACCAAACCTGAGACCTTCCTATGGCATGAGATGTGATATCAAACTCCTTCCCATTCCAATCCTGAGACCTTCCTATGGCATGAGATGTTATATCAAACTCCTTCCCATTCCAATCCTGAGACCCGTCCTATACCATGAGATGTGATATCTCAATGCTTCTAATGCCAAACCTGAGACTGTCCTATAACATGAGATGTGATATCTCAATCCTTCTAATAACAAACCTGAGACCCTTCCTATAACATGAGATGTGATGTCCAAGTCCTTCCCATTCCAGTCCTGAGACCCTTCCTATAGCATGAGATGTGATATCCAACTCCTTCCCATTCCAATCCTGAGACCCATACTATACCATGAGATATATCTCAATGCTTCTAATACCAAACCACAGACCCGTCCTATAACTTGAGATGTGATATCCAAATCCTTCCCCTTCCAAACCTAAGACCTTTCCTTTGCTATGAGCTGTGATATCCAACTCCTTCCCATTCCAATCCTGAGACCCTTCCTATAGCATGAGATGTGATATCCCAATGCGTCTACCAAACCTGAGACCTTTCCGATGGCATGAGATGTGATATCCAACTCCTTCCCATTCCAATCATGAGGCCCTTCCTATAGCATGAGATGTGATATCTCAATGCTTCTACCAAATCTGAGACCCTTCCTATAGCATGAAATGTGATATCCAACTTATTCCCATCCAATCCTGAGACCCTTCCTATAGCATGAGAAGTGATATCTCAATGCTATTAATACCAAACTTGAGACCCTCCCTATAGCATGAGATGTGATATCCAACTCCTTCCCATTCCAATCATGAGACCCTTCCTATAGCATGAGATGTGATATCTCAATGCTTCTAACAAACCTGAGACCCTTCCTATAGGATGAGATGTGAAATTCAACTCCTTCCCATTCCAATCCTGAGACCCTTCCGATAGGATGAGATTTATTATCTCACTCCTTCAAATACCAAACTTGAGTCCCTTCCTAAGGGATGAGATCTGATATCTCAGTGCTTCTAATACCAAACCTGAGTCCCTTCCTATAACATGAGATGTGATATCCAACTCCTTCCCATTCCCATCATGAGGCCCTTCCTATAGCATGAGATGTGATATCTCAATGCTTCTACCAAACCTGAGACCCTTCCTATAGCATGAGATGTGATATCCAACTCCTTCCCGATCCAATCCTGAGACCCTTCCTATAGCATGAGATGTGATATCTCAATGCTCTTAATACCAAACCTGCGATCATTCCTATAACATGAGATGTGATATCCAACTCCTTCCCATTCCAATCCTGAGCCCCTTCCATGAGATGTGCTATCTCAATGCTTCTAATACCAAAGTTGGACCGTTCCTATAGCATGAGATGTGATATCCAACTCCTTCCCATTCCAATCCTGCGTCCCTTCATGTAGCATAAGATTTGATATCTCAGTGCTTCTTATAACAAACCTGAGACCCTTCCTATAACATGAGATGTTATATCCAACTCCTTCCGATTCCAATCCTGAGACCCTTCCTATACCATGAGATGAGATATCTCAATGTTTCTAATACCAAACCTGAGACCCTTCCTATTGCAAGAGATGTGATATCCAAATCCTTCCCATTCCAAACCTGAGACCCTTCCTATAGCATGAGATGTGATATCCAACTTCTTCCCATTCCAATCCTGCGTCTCTTCATACAGCATGAGATTTGATATCTCAGTGCTTCTAATACAAAACCTGAGACCCTTCCTATAACATGAGATGTGATATCCAACTCCTTCCGATTCCAATCCTGATACCTTTCCTATACCATGAGATGTGATATCTCAATGTTTCTAATACCAGACCTGAGACCCTTCCTATTGCAAGAGTTGTGATATCCAAATCCTTCCCATTCCAAACCTGAGACCTTTCCTATTGCATGAGATGTGATATCCAACTCCTTCCCAATCCAATCCTGAGACCCTTCCGATAGCATTAGATGTGATATCTCAATGCTTCTAATATCAAACCTGAGACCCTCCCTATAGCATGAGATGTGATATCCAACTCCTTCCCATTCCAATCCTGAGACCCTTCTGATAGCATGAGATGTGATATCCAACTCCTTCGAATTCCAACCTGTGACCCTTCCTATAGCATGAGATGGGATATCCAACTCCTTCCCAATCCAATCCTGAGACCCTTCCGATAGCATGAGATGTGATATTAATGCTTCTACCAAACCTGAGACCTTCCTATGGCATGAGATGTGATATCAAACACCTTCCCATTCCAATCCTGAGACCCTTCCTATAGCATGAGATGTGATATCCAACTCCTTCCCATTCCAATCCTGAGACCCGTCCTATACCATGAGATGTGATATCTCAATGCTTCTAATACCAAACCTGAGACTGTCCTATAACATGAGATGTGATATCTCAATCCTTCTAATAACAAACCTGAGACCCTTCATATAAAATGAGATGTGATGTCCAAGTCCTTCCCATTCCAATCCTGAGACCCTTCCTATAGCATGAGATGTGATATCCAACTCCTTCCCATTCCAATCCTGAGACCCATACTATACCATGAGATATATCTCAATGCTTCTAATACCAAACCACAGACCCGTCCTATAACTTGAGATGTGATATCCAAATCCTTCCCCTTCCAAACCTGAGACCTTTCCTTTGCCATGAGATGTGATATCCAACTCCTTCCCATTCCAATCCTGAGACCCTTCCTATAGCATGAGATGTGATATCCCAATGCTTCTACCAAACCTGAGACCTTTCCGATGGCATGAGATGTGATACCCAACTCCTTCCCATTCCAATCATGAGGCCCTTCCTAAAGCATGAGATGTGATATCTCAGTGCTTCTACCAAATCTGAGACCCTTCCTATAGCATGAAATGTGATATCCAACTTATTCCCATCCAATCCTGAGACCCGTCCTATACCATGAGATGTGATATCTCAATGCTTCTACCAAACCTGAGACCTTCCTATGGCATGAGATGTGATATCAAACTCCTTCCCATTCCAATCCTGAGTCCCTTCCGATAGCCTGAGATGTGATATCCAACTCCTCCCATTCCAATCAAGAGGCCCTTCCTATAGCATGAGATGTGATATCTCAATGCTTCTACCAAACCTGAGACCCTTCCTATAGCATGAGATGTGATATCCAACTCCTTCCCGTTCCAATCCTGAGACCCTTCCTATAGCATGAGATGTGATATCTCAATGCTCTTAATACCAAACCTTGGATCATTCCTATTGCAAGAGATGTGATATCCAAATGCTTCCCATTCCAATCCTGAGACCCTTCCTATAGGATGAGATGTGATATCCAAAACCTTCCCATTCCAATCCTGAGACCCTTCCTATAGCATGAGATGCTATCCAACTCCTTCCCATTCCAATCCTGAGACCCGTCCTATACCATGAGATGTGATATCTCAATGCTTCTACCAAACCTGAGACCTTCCTATGGCATGAGATGTGATATCAAACTCCTTCCCATTCCAATCCTGAGACCCTTCCTATAGCATGAGATGTGATATCCAACTCCTTCCCATTCCAATCCTGAGACCCGTCCTATACCATGAGATGTGATATCTCAATGCTTCTAATACCAAACCTGAGACTGTCCTATAACATGAGATGTGATATCTCAATCCTTCTAATAACAAACCTGAGACCCTTCCTATATCATGAGATGTGATGTCCAAGTCCTTCCCATTCCAATCCTGAGACCCTTCCTATAGCATGAGATGTGATATCCAACTCCTTCCCATTCCAATCCTGAGACCCATACTATACCATGAGATATATCTCAATGCTTCTAATACCAAACCACAGACCCGTCCTATAACTTGAGATGTGATATCCAACTCCTTCCCATTCCAATCCTGAGACCCTTCCTATAGCATGAGATGTGATATCCCAATGCTTCTACCAACCCTGAGACCTTTCCGATGGCATGAGATGTGATATCCAACTCATTCCGATTCCAATCATGAGACCCTTCCTATAACATGAGATGTGATGTCCAAGTCCTTCCCATTCCAATCCTGAGACCCTTCCTATAGCATGAGATGTGATATCCAACTCCTTCCCTTTCCAATCCTGAGACCCATAATATACCATGAGATATATTTCAATGCTTCTAATACCAAACCACAGACCCGTCCTATAACTTGAGATGTGATATCCAACTCCTTCCCATTCCAATCCTGAGACCCTTCCTATTGCATGAGATGTGATATCCCAATGCTTCTACCAATCCTGAGACCTTTCCGATGGCATGAGATGTGATATCCAACTCATTCCGATTCCAATCATGAGACCCTTCCTATACCATGAGATGTGATATCTCAATGTTTCTAATACCAGACCTGAGTCCCTTCCTATTGCAAGAGATGTGATATCCAAATCCTTCCCATTCCAAACCTGAGACCCTTCCTATAGCATGAGATGTGATATCCAACTTCTTCCCATTCCAATCCTGCGTCTCTTCATACAGCATGAGATTTGATATCTCAGTGCTTCTAATACAAAACCTGAGACCCTTCCTATAACATGAGATGTGATATCCAACTCCTTCCGATTCCAATCCTGATACCCTTCCTATAGCATGAGATGTGATATCCCAATGCTTCTACCAACCCTGAGACCTTTCCGATGGCATGAGATGTGATATCCAACTCATTCCGATTCCAATCATGAGACCCTTCCTATACCATGAGATGTGATATCTCAATGTTTCTAATACCAGACCTGAGTCCCTTCCTATTGCAAGAGATGTGATATCCAAATCCTTCCCATTCCAAACCTGAGACCTTTCCTATTGCATGAGATGTGATATCCAACTCCTTCCCAATCCAATCCTGAGACCCTTCCGATAGCATTAGATGTGATATCTCAATGCTTCTAATATCAAACCTGAGACCCTCCCTATAGCATGAGATGTGATATCCAACTCCTTCCCATTCCAATCCTGAGACCCTTCCGATAGCATGAGATGTGATATCCAACTCCTTCGAATTCTAACCTGTGGCCCATCCTATAGCATCAGATGTGATATCCAACTCCTTCCCATTCCAATCCTGAGACCCGTCCTATACCATGAGATGTGATATCTCAATGCTTCTAATACCAAACCTGAGACTGTCCTATAACATGAGATGTGATATCTCAATCCTTCTAATAACAAACCTGAGACCCTTCCTATAACATGAGATGTGATGTCCAAGTCCTTCCCATTCCAATCCTGAGACCCTTCCTATAGCATGAGATGTGATATCCAACTCCTTCCCATTCCAATCCTGAGACCCATACTATACCATGAGATATATCTCAATGCTTCTAATTCCAAACCACAGACCCGTCCAATAACTTGAGATGTGATATCCAAATCCTTCCCCTTCCAAACCTGAGACCTTTCCTTTGCCATGAGATGTGATATCGAACTTCTTCCCATTCCAATCCTGAGTCCCTTCCGATAGCATGAGATGTGATATCCAACTCCTTCCAATTCCAACCTGTGACCCTTCCTATAGCATGAGATGTGATATCCAACTCCTTCCCAATCCAATCCTGAGACCCTTCCGATAGCATGAGATGTGATATCTTAATGCTTCTACCAAACCTGAGACCTCCCTATGGCATGAGATGTGATATCAAACTCCTTCCCATTCCAATCCTGAGACCCGTCCTATACCATGAGATGTGATATCTCAATGCTTCTAATACCAAACCTGAGACTGTCCTATAACATGAGATGTGATATCTCAATCCTTCTAATAACAAACCTGAGACCCTTCCTATAACATGAGATGTGATGTCCAAGTCCTTCCCATTCCAATCCTGAGACCCTTCCTTTAGCATGAGATGTGATATCCAACTCCTTCCCATTCCAATCCTGAGACCCATACTATACCATGAGATATATCTCAATGCTTCTAATACCAAACCATAGACCCGTCCTATACCTTGAGATGTGATATCCAAATCCTTCCCCTTCCAAACCTGAGACCTTTCCTTTGCCATGAGCTGTGATATCCAACTCCTTCCCATTCCAATCCTGAGACCCTTCCTATAGCATGAGATATGATATCCCAATGCTTCTACCAAACCTGAGACCTTTCCGATGGCATGAGATGTGATATCCAACTCCTTCCCATTCCAATCCTGAGACCTTCCTATGGCATGAGATGTTATATCAAACTCCTTCCCATTCCAATCCTGAGACCCGTCCTATACCATGAGATGTGATATCTCAATGCTTCTAATACCAAACCTGAGACTGTCCTATAACATGAGATGTGATATCTCAATCCTTCTAATAACAAACCTGAGACCCTTCCTATAACATGAGATGTGATGTCCAAGTCCTTCCCATTCCAATCCTGAGAATATTCCTTTAGCATGAGATGTGATATCCAACTCCTTCCCATTCCAATCCTGAGACCCATACTATACCATGAGATATATCTCAATGCTTCTAATACCAAACCACAGACCCGTCCTATAACTTGAGATGTGATATCCAAATCCTTCCCCTTCCAAACCTGAGACCTTTCCTTTGCCATGAGCTGTGATATCCAACTCCTTCCCATTCCAATCCTGAGTCCCTTCCTCTAGCATGAGATGTGATATCCCAATGCTTCTACCAAACCTGAGACCTTTCCGATGGCATGAGATGTGATATCCAACTCCTTCCCATTCCAATCATGAGGCCCTTCCTATAGCATGAGATGTGATATCTCAATGCTTCTACCAAATCTGAGACCCTTCCTATAGCATGAAATGTGATATCCAACTTATTCCCATCCAATCCTGAGACCCTTCCTATAGCATGAGAAGTGATATCTCAATGCTATTAATACCAAACCTGAGACCCTCCCTATAGCATGAGATGTGATATCTCAGTGTTTCTAATACCAAACCTGAGTCCCTTCCTATAACATGAGATGTGATATCCAACTCCTTCCCATTCCCATCATGAGGCCCTTCCTATAGCATGAGATGTGATATCTCAATGCTTCTACCAAACCTGAGACCCTTCCTATAGCATGAGATGTGATATCCAACTCCTTCCGATCCAATCCTCAGACCCTTCCTATAGCATGAGATGTGATATCTCAATGCTCTTAATACCAAACCTGCGATCATTCCTATAACATGAGATGTGATATCCAACTCCTTCCCATTCCAATCCTGAGACCCTTCCATGAGATGTGCTATCTCAATGCTTCTAATACCAAAGCTGGACCGTTCCTATAGCATGAGATGTGATATCCAACTCCTTCCCATTCCAATCCTGCGTCCCTTCATGTAGCATAAGATTTGATATCTCAGTGCTTCTTATAACAAACCTGAGACCCTTCCTATAACATGAGATGTTATATCCAACTCCTTCCGATTCCAATCCTGAGACCCTTCCTATACCATGAGATGAGATATCTCAATGTTTCTAATACCAAACCTGAGACCCTTCCTATTGCAAGAGATGTGATATCCAAATCCTTCCCATTCCAAACCTGAGACCCTTCCTATAGCATGAGATGTGATATCCAACTTCTTCCCATTCCAATCCTGCGTCTTCATACAGCATGAGATTTGATATCTCAGTGCTTCTAATACAAAACCTGAGACCCTTCCTATAACATGAGATGTGATATCCAACTCCTTCCGATTCCAATCCTGAGACCCTTCCTATACCATGAGATGTGATATCTCAATGTTTCTAATACCAGACCTGAGACCCTTCCTTTAGCATGAGATGTGATATCCAACTCCTTCCCATTCCAATCCTGAGACCCTTCCGATAGCATTAGATGTGATATCTCAATGCTTCTAATATCAAACCTGAGACCCTCCCTATAGCATGAGATGTGATATCCAACTCCTTCCCATTCCAATCCTGAGACCCTTCCTATAGCATGAGATGGGATGTCCAACTCCTTCCCAATCCAATCCTGAGACCCTTCCGATAGCATGAGATGTGATATTAATGCTTCTACCAAACCTGAGACCTTCCTATGGCATGAGATGTGATATCAAACACCTTCCCATTCCAATCCTGAGACCCTTCCTATAGCATGAGATGTGATATCCAACTCCTTCCTATTCCAATCCTGAGACCCGTCCTATACCATGAGATGTGATATCTCAATGCTTCTAATACCAAACCTTAGAATGTCCTATAACATGAGATGTGATATCTCAATCCTTCTAATAACAAACCTGAGACCCTTCCTATAACATGAGATGTGATGTCCAAGTCCTTCCCATTCCAATCCTGAGACCCTTCCTATAGCATGAGATGTGATATCCAACTCCTTCCCATTCCAATCCTGAGACCCATACTATACCATGAGATATATCTCAATGCTTCTAATACCAAACCACAGACCTGTCCTATAACTTGAGATGTGATATCCAAATCCTTCCCCTTCCAAACCTGAGACCTTTCCTTTGCCATGAGATGTGATATCCAACTCCTTCCCATTCCAATCCTGAGACCCTTCCTATAGCATGAGATGTGATATCCCAATGCTTCTACCAAACCTGAGACCTTTCCGATGGCATGAGATGTGATATCCAACTCCTTCCCATTCCAATCATGAGGCCCTTCCTATAGCATGAGATGTGATATCTCAATGCTTCTACCAAATCTGAGACCCTTCCTATAGCATGAAATGTGATATCCAACTTATTCCCATCCAATCCTGAGACCCTTCCTATAGCATGAGAAGTGATATCTCAATGCTATTAATACCAAACCTGAGACCCTCCCTATAGCATGAGATGTGATATCCAACTCCTTCCCATTCCAATCCTGCGTCCCTTCATGTAGCATAAGATTTGATATCTCAGTGCTTCTTATAACAAACCTGAGACCCTTCCTATAACATGAGATGTTATATCCAACTCCTTCCGATTCCAATCCTGAGACCCTTCCTATACCATGAGATGAGATATCTCAATGTTTCTAATACCAAACCTGAGACCCTTCCAATTGCAAGAGATGTGATATCCAAATCCTTCTCATTCCAAACCTGAGACCCTTCCTATAGCATGAAATGTGATATCCAACTTATTCCCATCCAATTCTGAGACCCTTCCTATAGCATGAGAAGTGATATCTCAATGCTATTAATACCAAACCTGCGACCCTCCCTATAGCATGAGATGTGATATCCAACTCCTTCCCATTCCAATCCTGAGTCCCTTCCGATAGCCTGAGATGTGATATCCAACTCCTCCCATTCCAATCAAGAGGCCCTTCCTATAGCATGAGATGTGATATCTCAATGCTTCTACCAAACCTGAGACCCTTCCTATAGCATGAGATGTGATATCCAACTCCTTCCCGTTCCAATCCTGAGACCCTTACTATAGCATGAGATGTGATATCTCAATGCTCTTAATTCCAAACCTGCGATCATTCCTATAACATGAGATGTGATATCCAACTCCTTCCCATTCCAATCCTGAGCCCCTTCCATGAGATGTGCTATCTCAATGCTTCTAATACCAAAGCTGGACCGTTCCTATAGCATGAGATGTGATATCCAACTCCTTCCCATTCCAATCCTGCGTCCCTTCATGTAGCATAAGATTTGATATCTCAGTGCTTCTTATAACAAACCTGAGACCCTTCCTATAACATGAGATGTTATATCCAACTCCTTCCTATTCCAATCCTGAGACCCTTCCTACACCATGAGATGTAATATCTCAATGTTTCTAATACCAGACCTGAGACCCTTCCTATTGCAAGAGATGTGATATCCAAATCCTTCCCATTCCAAACCTGAGACCTTTCCTATTGCATGAGATGTGATATCCAACTCCTTCCCAATCCCATCCTGAGACCCTTCTGATAGCATGAGATGTGATATCCAACTTCTTCCCATTCCAATCCTGCGTCTCTTCATACAGCATGAGATTTGATATCTCAGTGCTTCTAATACAAAACCTGAGACCCTTCCTATAACATGAGATGTGATATCCAACTCCTTCCGATTCCAATCCTGATACCCTTCCTATACCATGAGATGTGATATCTCAATGTTTCTAATACCAGACCTGAGACCCTTCCTATTGCAAGAGTTGTGATATCCAAATCCTTCCCATTCCAAACCTGAGACCTTTCCTATTGCATGAGATGTGATATCCAACTCCTTCCCAATCCAATCCTGAGACCCTTCCGATAGCATTAGATGTGATATATCAATGCTTCTAATATCAAACCTGAGACCCTCCCTATAGCATGAGATGTGATATCCAACTCCTTCCCATTCCAATCCTGAGACCCTTCTGATAGCATGAGATGTGATATCCAACTCCTTCGAAATCCAACCTGTGACCCTTCCTATAGCATGAGATGGGATATCCAACTCCTTCCCAATCCAATCCTGAGACCCTTCCGATAGCATGAGATGTGATATTAATGCTTCTACCAAACCTGGAACCTTCCTATGGCATGAGATGTGATATCAAACACCTTCCCATTCCAATCCTGAGACCCTTCCTATAGCATGAGATGTGATATCCAACTCCTTCCCATTCCAATCCTGAGACCCGTCCTATACCATGAGATGTGATATCTCAATGCTTCTAATACCAAACCTGAGACTGTCCTATAACATGAGATGTGATATCTCAATCCTTCTAATAACAAACCTGAGACCCTTCATATAACATGAGATGTGATGTCCAAGTCCTTCCCATTCCAATCCTGAGACCCTTCCTATAGCATGAGATGTGATATCCAACTCCTTCCCATTCCAATCCTGAGACCCATACTATACCATGAGATATATCTCAATGCTTCTAATACCAAACCACAGACCCGTCCTATAACTTGAGATGTGATATCCAAATCCTTCCCCTTCCAAACCTGAGACCTTTCCTTTGCCATGAGATGTGATATCCAACTCCTTCCCATTCCAATCCTGAGACCCTTCCTATAGCATGAGATGTGATATCCCAATGCTTCTACCAAACCTGAGACCTTTCCGATGGCATGAGATGTGATACCCAACTCCTTCCCATTCCAATCATGAGGCCCTTCCTATAGCATGAGATGTGATATCTCAGTGCTTCTACCAAATCTGAGACCCTTCCTATAGCATGAAATGTGATATCCAACTTATTCCCATCCAATCCTGAGACCCGTCCTATACCATGAGATGTGATATCTCAATGCTTCTACCAAACCTGAGACCTTCCTATGGCATGAGATGTGATATCAAACTCCTTCCCATTCCAATCCTGAGTCCCTTCCGAAAGCCTGAGATGTGATATCCAACTCCTCCCATTCCAATCAAGAGGCCCTTCCTATAGCATGAGATGTGATATCTCAATGCTTCTACCAAACCTGAGACCCTTCCTATAGCATGAGATGTGATATCCAACTCCTTCCCGTTCCAATCCTGAGACCCTTCCTATAGCATGAGATGTGATATCTCAATGCTCTTAATACCAAACCTTGGATCATTCCTATTGCAAGAGATGTGATATCCAAATGCTTCCCATTCCATTCCTGAGACCCTTCCTATAGGATGAGATGTGATATCCAAAACCTTCCCATTCCAATCCTGAGACCCTTCCTATAGCATGAGATGCTATCCAACTCCTTCCCATTCCAATCCTGAGACCCGTCCTATACCATGATATGTGATATCTCAATGCTTCTACCAAACCTGAGACCTTCCTATGGCATGAGATGTGATATCAAACTCCTTCCCATTCCAATCCTGAGACCCTTCCTATAGCATGAGATGTGATATCCATCTCCTTCCCATTCCAATCCTGAGACCCGTCCTATACCATGAGATGTGATATCTCAATGCTTCTAATACCAAACCTGAGACTGTCCTATAACATGAGATGTGGTATCTCAATCCTTCTAATAACAAACCTGAGACCCTTCCTATAACATGAGATGTGATGTCCAAGTCCTTCCCATTCCAATCCTGAGACCCTTCCTATAGCATGAGATGTGATATCCAACTCCTTCCCATTCCAATCCTGAGACCCATACTATACCATGAGATATATCTCAATGCTTCTAATACCAAACCACAGACCCGTCCTATAACTTGAGATGTGATATCCAACTCCTTCCCATTCCAATCCTGAGAACCTTCCTATAGCATGAGATGTGATATCCCAATGCTTCTACCAACCCTGAGACCTTTCCGATGGCATGAGATGTGATATCCAACTCATTCCGATTCCAATCATGAGACCCTTCCTATAACATGAGATGTGATGTCCAACTCCTTCCCATTCCAATCCTGAGACCCATACTATACCATGAGATATATATCAATGCTTCTAATACCAAACCACAGACCCGTCCTATAACTTGAGATGTGATATCCAACTCCTTCCCATTCCAATCCTGAGACCCTTCCTATAGCATGAGATGTGATATCCCAATGCTTCTACCAATCCTGAGACCTTTCCGATGGCATGAGATGTGATATCCAACTCATTCCGATTCCAATCATGAGACCCTTCCTATACCATGAGATGTGATATCTCAATGTTTCTAATACCAGACCTGAGTCCCTTCCTATTGCAAGAGATGTGATATCCAAATCCTTCCCATTCCAAACCTGAGACCCTTCCTATAGCATGAGATGTGATATCCAACTTCTTCCCATTCCAATCCTGCGTCTCTACATACAGCATGAGATTTGATATCTCAGTGCTTCTAATACAAAACCTGAGACCCTTCCTATAACATGAGATGTGATATCCAACTCCTTCCGATTCCAATCCTGATACCCTTCCTATAGCATGAGATGTGATATCCCAATGCTTCTACCAACCCTGAGACCTTTCCGATGGCATGAGATGTGATATCCAACTCATTCCGATTCCAATCATGAGACCCTTCCTATACCATGAGATGTGATATCTCAATGTTTCTAATACCAGACCTGAGTCCCTTCCTATTGCAAGAGATGTGATATCCAAATCCTTCCCATTCCAAACCTGAGACCTTTCCTATTGCATGAGATGTGATATCCAACTCCTTCCCAATCCAATCCTGAGACCCTTCCGATAGCATTAGATGTGATATCTCAATGCTTCTAATATCAAACCTGAGACCCTCCCTATAGCATGAGATGTGATATCCAACTCCTTCCCATTCCAATCCTGAGACCCTTCCGATAGCATGAGATGTGATATCCAACTCCTTCGAATTCCAACCTGTGACCCATCCTATAGCATCAGATGTGATATCCAACTCCTTCCCATTCCAATCCTGAGACCCGTCCTATACCATGAGATGTGATATCTCAATGCTTCTAATACCAAACCTGAGACTGTCCTATAACATGAGATGTGATATCTCAATCCTTCTAATAACAAACCTGAGACCCTTCCTATAACATGAGATGTGATGTCCAAGTCCTTCCCATTCCAATCCTGAGACCCTTCCTATAGCATGAGATGTGATATCCAACTCCTTCCCATTCCAATCCTGAGACCCATACTATACCATGAGATATATCTCAATGCTTCTAATACCAAACCACAGACCCGTCCTATAACTTGAGATGTGATATCCAAATCCTTCCCCTTCCAAACCTGAGACCTTTCCTTTGCCATGAGCTGTGATATCCAACTCCTTCCCATTCCAATCAAGAGGCCCTTCCTATAGCATGAGATGTGATATCCCAATGCTTCTACCAAACCTGAGACCTTTCCGATGGCATGAGATGTGATATCCAACTCCTTCCCATTCCAATCCTGAGACCTTCCTATGGCATGAGATGTTATATCAAACTCCTTCCCATTCCAATCCTGAGACCCGTCCTATACCATGAGATGTGATATCTCAATGCTTCTAATACCAAACCTGAGACTGTCCTATAACATGAGATGTGATATCTCAATCCTTCTAATAACAAACCTGAGACCCTTCCTATAACATGAGATGTGATGTCCAAGTCCTTCCCATTCCAATCCTGAGACCATTCCTTTAGCATGAGATGTGATATCCAACTCCTTCCCATTCCAATCCTGAGACCCATACTATACCATGAGATATATCTCAATGCTTCTAATACCAAACCACAGACCCGTCCTATAACTTGAGATGTGATATCCAAATCCTTCCCCTTCCAAACCTGAGACCTTTCCTTTGCCATGAGCTGTGATATCCAACTCCTTCCCATTCCAATCCTGAGACCCTTCCTCTAGCATGAGATGTGATATCCCAATGCTTCTACCAAACCTGAGACCTTTCCGATGGCATGAGATGTGATATCCAACTCCTTCCCATTCCAATCATGAGGCCCTTCCTATAGCATGAGATGTGATATCTCAATGCTTCTACCAAATCTGAGACCCTTCCTATAGCATGAAATGTGATATCCAACTTATTCCCATCCAATCCTGAGACCCTTCCTATAGCATGAGAAGTGATATCTCAATGCTATTAATACCAAACCTGAGACCCTCCCTATAGCATGAGATGTGATATCTCAGTGTTTCTAATACCAAACCTGAGTCCCTTCCTATAACATGAGATGTGATATCCAACTCCTTCCCATTCCCATCATGAGGCCCTTCCTATAGCATGAGATGTGATATCTCAATGCTTCTACCAAACCTGAGACCCTTCCTATAGCATGAGGTGTGATATCCAACTCCTTCCCGATCCAATCCTGAGACCCTTCCTATAGCATGAGATGTGATATCTCAATGCTCTTAATACCAAACCTGCGATCATTCCTATAGCATGAAATGTGATATCCAATTTATTCCCATCCAATTCTGAGACCCTTACTATAGCATGAGAAGTGATATCTCAATGCTATTAATACCAAACCTGAGACCCTCCCTATAGCATGAGATGTGATATCCAACTCCTTCCCATTCCAATCCTGAGTCCCTTCCGATAGCCTGAGATGTGATATCCAACTCCTCCCATTCCAATCAAGAGGCCCTTCCTATAGCATGAGATGTGATATCTCAATGCTTCTACCAAACCTGAGACCCTTCCTATAGCATGAGATGTGATATCCAACTCCTTCCCGTTCCAATCCTGAGACCCTTACTATAGCATGAGATGTGATATCTCAATGCTCTTAATTCCAAACCTGCGATCATTCCTATAACATGAGATGTGATATCCAACTCCTTCCCATTCCAATCCTGAGCCCCTTCCATGAGATGTGCTATCTCAATGCTTCTAATACCAAAGCTGGACCGTTCCTATAGCATGAGATGTGATATCCAACTCCTTCCCATTCCAATCCTGCGTCCCTTCATGTAGCATAAGATTTGATATCTCAGTGCTTCTTATAACAAACCTGAGACCCTTCCTATAACATGAGATGTTATATCCAACTCCTTCCTATTCCAATCCTGAGACCCTTCCTACACCATGAGATGTGATATCTCAATGTTTCTAATACCAGACCTGAGACCCTTCCTATAACATGAGATGTGATGTCCAAGTCCTTCCCATTCCAATCCTGAGACCCTTCCTTTAGCATGAGATGTTATATCCAACTCCTTCCGATTCCAATCCTGAGACCCTTCCTATACCATGAGATGAGATATCTCAATGTTTCTAATACCAAACCTGAGACCCTTCCTATTGCAAGAGATGTGATATCCAAATCCTTCCCATTCCAAACCTGAGACCCTTCCTATAGCATGAAATGTGATATCCAACTTATTCCCATCCAATTCTGAGACCCTTCCTATAGCATGAGAAGTGATATCTCAATGCTATTAATACCAAACCTGAGACCCTCCCTATATAGCATGAGATGTGATATCCAACTCCTTCCCATTCCAATCCTGAGTCCCTTCCGATAGCCTGAGATGTGATATCCAACTCCTCCCATTCCAATCAAGAGGCCCTTCCTATAGCATGAGATGTGATATCTCAATGCTTCTACCAAACCTGAGACCCTTCCGATAGCATTAGATGTGATATCTCAATGCTTCTAATATCAAACCTGAGACCCTCCCTATAGCATGAGATGTGATATCCAACTCCTTCCCATTCCAATCCTGAGACCCTTCCGATAGCATGAGATGTGATATCCAACTCCTTCGAATTCCAACCTGTGACCAATCCTATAGCATCAGATGTGATATCCAACTCCTTCCCATTCCAATCCTGAGACCCGTCCTATACCATGAGATGTGATATCTCAATGCTTCTAATACCAAACCTGAGACTGTCCTATAACATGAGATGTGATATCTCAATCCTTCTAATAACAAACCTGAGACCCTTCCTATAACACGCGATGTGATGTCCAAGTCCTTCCCATTCCAATCCTGAGACCCTTCCTATAGCATGAGATGTGATATCCAACTCCTTCCCATTCCAATCCTGAGACCCATACTATACCATGAGATATATCTCAATGCTTCTAATTCCAAACCACAGACCCGTCCTATAACTTGAGATGTGATATCCAAATCCTTCCCCTTCCAAACCTGAGACCTTTCCTTTGCCATGAGATGTGATATCGAACTCCTTCCCATTCCAATCCTGAGACCCTTCCGATAGCATGAGATGTGATATCCAACTCCTTCCAATTCCAACCTGTGACCCTTCCTATAGCATGAGATGTGATATCCAACTCCTTCCCAATCCAATCCTGAGACCCGTCCTATACCATGAGATGTGATATCTCAATGCTTCTAATACCAAACCTGAGACTGTCCTATAACATGAGATGTGATATCTCAATCCTTCTAATAACAAACCTGAGACCCTTCCTATAACATGAGATGTGATGCCCAAGTCCTTCCCATTCCAATCCTGAGACCCTTCCTTTAGCATGAGATGTGATATCCAACTCCTTCCCATTCCAATCCTGAGACCCATACTATACCATGAGATATATCTCAATGCTTCTAATACCAAACCACAGACCCGTCCTATACCTTGAGATGTGATATCCAAATCCTTCCCCTTCCAAACCTGAGACCTTTCCTTTGCCATGAGCTGTGATATCCAACTCCTTCCCATTCCAATCCTGAGACCCTTCCGATAGCCTGAGATGTGATATCCAACTCCTCCCATTCCAATCAAGAGGCCCTTCCTATAGCATGAGATGTGATATCCCAATGCTTCTACCAAACCTGAGACCTTTCCGATGGCATGAGATGTGATATCCAACTCCTTCCCATTCCAATCCTGAGACCTTCCTATGGCATGAGATGTTATATCAAACTCCTTCCCATTCCAATCCTGAGACCCGTCCTATACCATGAGATGTGATATCTCAATGCTTCTAATACCAAACCTGAGACTGTCCTATAACATGAGATGTGATATCTCAATCCTTCTAATAACAAACCTGAGACCCTTCCTATAACATGAGATGTGATGTCCAAGTCCTTCCCATTCCAATCCTGAGACCATTCCTTTAGCATGAGATGTGATATCCAACTCCTTCCCATTCCAATCCTGAGACCCATACTATACCATGAGATATATCTCAATGCTTCTAATACCAAACCACAGACCCGTCCTATAACTTGAGATGTGATATCCAAATCCTTCCCCTTCCAAACCTGAGACCTTTCCTTTGCCATGAGCTGTGATATCCAACTCCTTCCCATTCCAATCCTGAGACCCTTCCTCTAGCATGAGATGTGATATCCCAATGCTTCTACCAAACCTGAGACCTTTCCGATGGCATGAGATGTGATATCCAACTCCTTCCCATTCCAATCATGAGGCCCTTCCTATACCATGAGATGTGATATCTCAATGTTTCTAATACCAGACCTGAGTCCCTTCCTATTGCAAGAGATGTGATATCCAAATCCTTCCCATTCCAAACCTGAGACCTTTCCTATTGCATGAGATGTGATATCCAACTCCTTCCCAATCCAATCCTGAGACCCTTCCGATAGCATTAGATGTGATATCTCAATGCTTCTAATATCAAACCTGAGACCCTCCCTATAGCATGAGATGTGATATCCAACTCCTTCCCATTCCAATCCTGAGACCCTTCCGATAGCATGAGATGTGATATCCAACTCCTTCGAATTCCAACCTGTGACCCATCCTATAGCATCAGATGTGATATCCAACTCCTTCCCATTCCAATCCTGAGACCCGTCCTATACCATGAGATGTGATATCTCAATGCTTCTAATACCAAACCTGAGACTGTCCTATAACATGAGATGTGATATCTCAATCCTTCTAATAACAAACCTGAGACCCTTCCTATAACATGAGATGTGATGTCCAAGTCCTTCCCATTCCAATCCTGAGACCCTTCCTATAGCATGAGATGTGATATCCAACTCCTTCCCATTCCAATCCTGAGACCCATACTATACCATGAGATATATCTCAATGCTTCTAATACCAAACCACAGACCCGTCCTATAACTTGAGATGTGATATCCAAATCCTTCCCCTTCCAAACCTGAGACCTTTCCTTTGCCATGAGCTGTGATATCCAACTCCTTCCCATTCCAATCAAGAGGCCCTTCCTATAGCATGAGATGTGATATCCCAATGCTTCTACCAAACCTGAGACCTTTCCGATGGCATGAGATGTGATATCCAACTCCTTCCCATTCCAATCCTGAGACCTTCCTATGGCATGAGATGTTATATCAAACTCCTTCCCATTCCAATCCTGAGACCCGTCCTATACCATGAGATGTGATATCTCAATGCTTCTAATACCAAACCTGAGACTGTCCTATAACATGAGATGTGATATCTCAATCCTTCTAATAACAAACCTGAGACCCTTCCTATAACATGAGATGTGATGTCCAAGTCCTTCCCATTCCAATCCTGAGACCATTCCTTTAGCATGAGATGTGATATCCAACTCCTTCCCATTCCAATCCTGAGACCCATACTATACCATGAGATATATCTCAATGCTTCTAATACCAAACCACAGACCCGTCCTATAACTTGAGATGTGATATCCAAATCCTTCCCCTTCCAAACCTGAGACCTTTCCTTTGCCATGAGCTGTGATATCCAACTCCTTCCCATTCCAATCCTGAGACCCTTCCTCTAGCATGAGATGTGATATCCCAATGCTTCTACCAAACCTGAGACCTTTCCGATGGCATGAGATGTGATATCCAACTCCTTCCCATTCCAATCATGAGGCCCTTCCTATAGCATGAGATGTGATATCTCAATGCTTCTACCAAATCTGAGACCCTTCCTATAGCATGAAATGTGATATCCAACTTATTCCCATCCAATCCTGAGACCCTTCCTATAGCATGAGAAGTGATATCTCAATGCTATTAATACCAAACCTGAGACCCTCCCTATAGCATGAGATGTGATATCTCAGTGTTTCTAATACCAAACCTGAGTCCCTTCCTATAACATGAGATGTGATATCCAACTCCTTCCCATTCCCATCATGAGGCCCTTCCTATAGCATGAGATGTGATATCTCAATGCTTCTACCAAACCTGAGACCCTTCCTATAGCATGAGGTGTGATATCCAACTCCTTCCCGATCCAATCCTGAGACCCTTCCTATAGCATGAGATGTGATATCTCAATGCTCTTAATACCAAACCTGAGACCCTTCCTATAGCATGAAATGTGATATCCAACTTATTCCCATCCAATTCTGAGACCCTTCCTATAGCATGAGAAGTGATATCTCAATGCTATTAATACCAAACCTGAGACCCTCCCTATATAGCATGAGATGTGATATCCAACTCCTTCCCATTCCAATCCTGAGTCCCTTCCGATAGCCTGAGATGTGATATCCAACTCCTCCCATTCCAATCAAGAGGCCCTTCCTATAGCATGAGATGTGATATCTCAATGCTTCTACCAAACCTGAGACCCTTCCGATAGCATTAGATGTGATATCTCAATGCTTCTAATATCAAACCTGAGACCCTCCCTATAGCATGAGATGTGATATCCAACTCCTTCCCATTCCAATCCTGAGACCCTTCCGATAGCATGAGATGTGATATCCAACTCCTTCGAATTCCAACCTGTGACCAATCCTATAGCATCAGATGTGATATCCAACTCCTTCCCATTCCAATCCTGAGACCCGTCCTATACCATGAGATGTGATATCTCAATGCTTCTAATACCAAACCTGAGACTGTCCTATAACATGAGATGTGATATCTCAATCCTTCTAATAACAAACCTGAGACCCTTCCTATAACACGCGATGTGATGTCCAAGTCCTTCCCATTCCAATCCTGAGACCCTTCCTATAGCATGAGATGTGATATCCAACTCCTTCCCATTCCAATCCTGAGACCCATACTATACCATGAGATATATCTCAATGCTTCTAATTCCAAACCACAGACCCGTCCTATAACTTGAGATGTGATATCCAAATCCTTCCCCTTCCAAACCTGAGACCTTTCCTTTGCCATGAGATGTGATATCGAACTCCTTCCCATTCCAATCCTGAGACCCTTCCGATAGCATGAGATGTGATATCCAACTCCTTCCAATTCCAACCTGTGACCCTTCCTATAGCATGAGATGTGATATCCAACTCCTTCCCAATCCAATCCTGAGACCCGTCCTATACCATGAGATGTGATATCTCAATGCTTCTAATACCAAACCTGAGACTGTCCTATAACATGAGATGTGATATCTCAATCCTTCTAATAACAAACCTGAGACCCTTCCTATAACATGAGATGTGATGCCCAAGTCCTTCCCATTCCAATCCTGAGACCCTTCCTTTAGCATGAGATGTGATATCCAACTCCTTCCCATTCCAATCCTGAGACCCATACTATACCATGAGATATATCTCAATGCTTCTAATACCAAACCACAGACCCGTCCTATACCTTGAGATGTGATATCCAAATCCTTCCCCTTCCAAACCTGAGACCTTTCCTTTGCCATGAGCTGTGATATCCAACTCCTTCCCATTCCAATCCTGAGACCCTTCCGATAGCCTGAGATGTGATATCCAACTCCTCCCATTCCAATCAAGAGGCCCTTCCTATAGCATGAGATGTGATATCCCAATGCTTCTACCAAACCTGAGACCTTTCCGATGGCATGAGATGTGATATCCAACTCCTTCCCATTCCAATCCTGAGACCTTCCTATGGCATGAGATGTTATATCAAACTCCTTCCCATTCCAATCCTGAGACCCGTCCTATACCATGAGATGTGATATCTCAATGCTTCTAATACCAAACCTGAGACTGTCCTATAACATGAGATGTGATATCTCAATCCTTCTAATAACAAACCTGAGACCCTTCCTATAACATGAGATGTGATGTCCAAGTCCTTCCCATTCCAATCCTGAGACCATTCCTTTAGCATGAGATGTGATATCCAACTCCTTCCCATTCCAATCCTGAGACCCATACTATACCATGAGATATATCTCAATGCTTCTAATACCAAACCACAGACCCGTCCTATAACTTGAGATGTGATATCCAAATCCTTCCCCTTCCAAACCTGAGACCTTTCCTTTGCCATGAGCTGTGATATCCAACTCCTTCCCATTCCAATCCTGAGACCCTTCCTCTAGCATGAGATGTGATATCCCAATGCTTCTACCAAACCTGAGACCTTTCCGATGGCATGAGATGTGATATCCAACTCCTTCCCATTCCAATCATGAGGCCCTTCCTATAGCATGAGATGTGATATCTCAATGCTTCTACCAAATCTGAGACCCTTCCTATAGCATGAAATGTGATATCCAATTTATTCCCATCCAATCCTGAGACCCTTCCTATAGCATGAGAAGTGATATCTCAATGCTATTAATACCAAACCTGAGACCCTCCCTATAGCATGAGATGTGATATCTCAGTGTTTCTAATACCAAACCTGAGTCCCTTCCTATAACATGAGATGTGATATCCAACTCCTTCCCATTCCCATCATGAGGCCCTTCCTATAGCATGAGATGTGATATCTCAATGCTTCTACCAAACCTGAGACCCTTCCTATAGCATGAGGTGTGATATCCAACTCCTTCCCGATCCAATCCTGAGACCCTTCCTATAGCATGAGATGTGATATCTCAATGCTCTTAATACCAAACCTGCGATCATTCCTATAACATGAGATGTGATATCCAACTCCTTCCCATTCCAATCCTGAGCCCTTTCCATGAGATGTGCTATCTCAATGCTTCTAATACCAAAGTTGGACCGTTCCTATAGCATGAGATGTGATATCCAACTACTTCCCATTCCAATCCTGCGTCCCTTCATGTAGCATAAGATTTGATATCTCAGTGCTTCTTATAACAAACCTGAGACCCTTCCTATAACATGAGATGTTATATCCAACTCCTTCCGATTCCAATCCTGAGACCCTTCCTATACCATGAGATGAGATATCTCAATGTTTCTAATACCAAACCTGAGACCCTTCCTATTGCAAGAGATGTGATATCCAAATCCTTCCCATTCCAAACCTGAGACCCTTCCTATAGCATGAGATGTGATATCCAACTTCTTCCCATTCCAATCCTGCGTCTTCATACAGCATGAGATTTGATATCTCAGTGCTTCTAATACAAAACCTGAGACCCTTCCTATAACATGAGATGTGATATCCAACTCCTTCCGATTCCAATCCTGAGACCCTTCCTATACCATGAGATGTGCTATCTCAATGTTTCTAATACCAGACCTGAGACCCTTCCTTTAGCATGAGATGTGATTTCCAACTCCTTCCCATTCCAATCCTGAGACCCTTCCGATAGCATTAGATGTGATATCTCAATGCTTCTAATGCCAAACCTGAGAATGTCCTATAACATGAGATGTGATATCTCAATCCTTCTAATAACAAACCTGAGACCCTTCCTATAACATGAGATGTGATGTCCAAGTCCTTCCCATTCCAATCCTGAGACCCTTCCTATAGCATGAGATGTGATATCCAACTCCTTCCCATTCCAATCCTGAGACCCATACTATACCATGAGATATATCTCAATGCTTCTAATACCAAACCACAGACCCGTCCTATAACTTGAGATGTGATATCCAAATCCTTCCCCTTCCAAACCTGAGACCTTTCCTTTGCCATGAGCTGTGATATCCAACTCCTTCCCATTCCAATCCTGAGACCCTTCCTCTAGCATGAGATGTGATATCCCAATGCTTCTACCAAACCTGAGACCTTTCCGATGGCATGAGATGTGATATCCAACTCCTTCCCATTCCAATCATGAGGCCCTTCCTATAGCATGAGATGTGATATCTCAATGCTTCTACCAAATCTGAGACCCTTCCTATAGCATGAAATGTGATATCCAATTTATTCCCATCCAATCCTGAGACCCTTCCTATAGCATGAGAAGTGATATCTCAATGCTATTAATACCAAACCTGAGACCCTCCCTATAGCATGAGATGTGATATCTCAGTGTTTCTAATACCAAACCTGAGTCCCTTCCTATAACATGAGATGTGATATCCAACTCCTTCCCATTCCCATCATGAGGCCCTTCCTATAGCATGAGATGTGATATCTCAATGCTTCTACCAAACCTGAGACCCTTCCTATAGCATGAGGTGTGATATCCAACTCCTTCCCGATCCAATCCTGAGACCCTTCCTATAGCATGAGATGTGATATCTCAATGCTCTTAATACCAAACCTGCGATCATTCCTATAACATGAGATGTGATATCCAACTCCTTCCCATTCCAATCCTGAGCCCCTTCCATGAGATGTGCTATCTCAATGCTTCTAATACCAAAGTTGGACCGTTCCTATAGCATGAGATGTGATATCCAACTCCTTCCCATTCCAATCCTGCGTCCCTTCATGTAGCATAAGATTTGATATCTCAGTGCTTCTTATAACAAACCTGAGACCCTTCCTATAACATGAGATGTTATATCCAACTCCTTCCGATTCCAATCCTGAGACCCTTCCTATACCATGAGATGAGATATCTCAATGTTTCTAATACCAAACCTGAGACCCTTCCTATTGCAAGAGATGTGATATCCAAATCCTTCCCATTCCAAACCTGAGACCCTTCCTATAGCATGAGATGTGATATCCAACTTCTTCCCATTCCAATCCTGCGTCTTCATACAGCATGAGATTTGATATCTCAGTGCTTCTAATACAAAACCTGAGACCCTTCCTATAACATGAGATGTGATATCCAACTCCTTCCGATTCCAATCCTGAGAACCTTCCTATACCATGAGATGTGCTATCTCAATGTTTCTAATACCAGACCTGAGACCCTTCCTTTAGCATGAGATGTGATTTCCAACTCCTTCCCATTCCAATCCTGAGACCCTTCCGATAGCATTAGATGTGATATCTCAATGCTTCTAATATCAAACCTGAGACCCTCCCTATAGCATGAGATGTGATATCAAACTCCTTCCCATTCCAATCCTGAGACCCTTCCTATAGCATGAGATGGGATGTCCAACTCCTTCCCAATCCAATCCTGAGACCCTTCCGATAGCATGAGATGTGATATTAATGCTTCTACCAAACCTGAGACCTTCCTATGGCATGAGATGTGATATCAAACACCTTCCCATTCCAATCCTGAGACCCTTCCTATAGCATGAGATGTGATATCCAACTCCTTCCCATTCCAATCCTGAGACCCGTCCTATACCATGAGATGTGATATCTCAATGCTTCTAATGCCAAACCTGAGAATGTCCTATAACATGAGATGTGATATCTCAATCCTTCTAATAACAAACCTGAGACCCTTCCTATAACATGAGATGTGATGTCCAAGTCCTTCCCATTCCAATCCTGAGACCCTTCCTATAGCATGAGATGTGATATCCAACTCCTTCCCATTCCAATCCTGAGACCCATACTATACCATGAGATATATCTCAATGCTTCTAATACCAAACCACAGACCCGTCCTATAACTTGAGATGTGATATCCAAATCCTTCCCCTTCCAAACCTGAGACCTTTCCTTTGCCATGAGCTGTGATATCCAACTCCTTCCCATTCCAATCCTGAGACCCTTCCTCTAGCATGAGATGTGATATCCCAATGCTTCTACCAAACCTGAGACCTTTCCGATGGCATGAGATGTGATATCCAACTCCTTCCCATTCCAATCATGAGGCCCTTCCTATAGCATGAGATGTGATATCTCAATGCTTCTACCAAATCTGAGACCCTTCCTATAGCATGAAATGTGATATCCAATTTATTCCCATCCAATCCTGAGACCCTTCCTATAGCATGAGAAGTGATATCTCAATGCTATTAATACCAAACCTGAGACCCTCCCTATAGCATGAGATGTGATATCTCAGTGTTTCTAATACCAAACCTGAGTCCCTTCCTATAACATGAGATGTGATATCCAACTCCTTCCCATTCCCATCATGAGGCCCTTCCTATAGCATGAGATGTGATATCTCAATGCTTCTACCAAACCTGAGACCCTTCCTATAGCATGAGGTGTGATATCCAACTCCTTCCCGATCCAATCCTGAGACCCTTCCTATAGCATGAGATGTGATATCTCAATGCTCTTAATACCAAACCTGCGATCATTCCTATAACATGAGATGTGATATCCAACTCCTTCCCATTCCAATCCTGAGCCCCTTCCATGAGATGTGCTATCTCAATGCTTCTAATACCAAAGTTGGACCGTTCCTATAGCATGAGATGTGATATCCAACTCCTTCCCATTCCAATCCTGCGTCCCTTCATGTAGCATAAGATTTGATATCTCAGTGCTTCTTATAACAAACCTGAGACCCTTCCTATAACATGAGATGTTATATCCAACTCCTTCCGATTCCAATCCTGAGACCCTTCCTATACCATGAGATGAGATATCTCAATGTTTCTAATACCAAACCTGAGACCCTTCCTATTGCAAGAGATGTGATATCCAAATCCTTCCCATTCCAAACCTGAGACCCTTCCTATAGCATGAGATGTGATATCCAACTTCTTCCCATTCAAATCCTGCGTCTTCATACAGCATGAGATTTGATATCTCAGTGCTTCTAATACAAAACCTGAGACCCTTCCTATAACATGAGATGTGATATCCAACTCCTTCCGATTCCAATCCTGAGACCCTTCCTATACCATGAGATGTGCTATCTCAATGTTTCTAATACCAGACCTGAGACCCTTCCTTTAGCATGAGATGTGATTTCCAACTCCTTCCCATTCCAATCCTGAGACCCTTCCGATAGCATTAGATGTGATATCTCAATGCTTCTAATATCAAACCTGAGACCCTCCCTATAGCATGAGATGTGATATCAAACTCCTTCCCATTCCAATCCTGAGACCCTTCCTATAGCATGAGATGGGATGTCCAACTCCTTCCCAATCCAATCCTGAGACCCTTCCGATAGCATGAGATGTGATATTAATGCTTCTACCAAACCTGAGACCTTCCTATGGCATGAGATGTGATATCAAACACCTTCCCATTCCAATCCTGAGACCCTTCCTATAGCATGAGATGTGATATCCAACTCCTTCCCATTCCAATCCTGAGACCCGTCCTATACCATGAGATGTGATATCTCAATGCTTCTAATGCCAAACCTGAGAATGTCCTATAACATGAGATGTGATATCTCAATCCTTCTAATAACAAACCTGAGACCCTTCCTATAACATGAGATGTGATGTCCAAGTCCTTCCCATTCCAATCCTGAGACCCTTCCTATAGCATGAGATGTGATATCCAACTCCTTCCCATTCCAATCCTGAGACCCATACTATACCATGAGATATATCTCAATGCTTCTAATACCAAACCACAGACCTGTCCTATAACTTGAGATGTGATATCCAAATCCTTCCCCTTCCAAACCTGAGACCTTTCCTTTGCCATGAGATGTGATATCCAACTCCTTCCCATTCCAATCCTGAGACCCTTCCTATAGCATGAGATGTAATATCCCAATGCTTCTACCAAACCTGAGACCTTTCCGATGGCATGAGATGTGATATCCAACTCCTTCCCATTCCAATCATGAGGCCCTTCCTATAGCATGAGATGTGATATCTCAATGCTTCTACCAAATCTGAGACCCTTCCTATAGCATGAAATGTGATATCCAACTTATTCCCATCCAATTCTGAGACCCTTCCTATAGCATGAGAAGTGATATCTCAATGCTATTAATACCAAACCTGAGACCCTCCCTATAGCATGAGATGTGATATCCAACTCCTTCCCATTCCAATCCTGCGTCCCTTCATGTAGCATAAGATTTGATATCTCAGTGCTTCTTATAACAAACCTGAGACCCTTCCTATAACATGAGATGTTATATCCAACTCCTTCCGATTCCAATCCTGAGACCCTTCCTATACCATGAGATGAGATATCTCAATGTTTCTAATACCAAACCTGAGACCCTTCCTATTGCAAGAGATGTGATATCCAAATCCTTCCCATTCCAAACCTGAGACCCTTCCTATAGCATGAAATGTGATATCCAACTTATTCCCATCCAATTCTGAGACCCTTCCTATAGCATGAGAAGTGATATCTCAATGCTATTAATACCAAACCTGAGACCCTCCCTATAGCATGAGATGTGATATCCAACTCCTTCCCATTCCAATCCTGAGTCCCTTCCGATAGCCTGAGATGTGATATCCAACTCCTCCCATTCCAATCAAGAGGCCCTTCCTATAGCATGAGATGTGATATCTCAATGCTTCTACCAAACCTGAGACCCTTCCTATAGCATGAGATGTGATATCCAACTCCTTCCCGTTCCAATCCTGAGACCCTTACTATAGCATGAGATTTCATATCTCAATGCTCTTAATTCCAAACCTGCGATCATTCCTATAACATGAGATGTGATATCCAACTCCTTCCCATTCCAATCCTGAGCCCCTTCCATGAGATGTGCTATCTCAATGCTTCTAATACCAAAGCTGGACCGTTCCTATAGCATGAGATGTGATATCCAACTCCTTCCCATTCCAATCCTGCGTCCCTTCATGTAGCATAAGATTTGATATCTCAGTGCTTCTTATAACAAACCTGAGACCCTTCCAATAACATGAGATGTTATATCCAACTCCTTCCTATTCCAATCCTGAGACCCTTCCTACACCATGAGATGTGATATCTCAATGTTTCTAATACCAGACCTGAGACCCTTCCTATTGCAAGAGATGTGATATCCAAATCCTTCCCATTCCAAACCTGAGACCTTTCCTATTGCATGAGATGTGATATCCAACTCCTTCCCAATCCAATCCTGAGACCCTTCTGATAGCATGAGATGTGATATCCAACTTCTTCCCATTCCAATCCTGCGTCTCTTCATACAGCATGAGATTTGATATCTCAGTGCTTCTAATACAAAACCTGAGACTCTTCCTATAACATGAGATGTGATTTCCAACTCCTTCCCATTCCAATCCTGAGACCCTTCCGATAGCATTAGATGTGATATCTCAATGCTTCTAATATCAAACCTGAGACCCTCCCTATAGCATGAGATGTGATATCAAACTCCTTCCCATTCCAATCCTGAGACCCTTCCTATAGCATGAGATGGGATGTCCAACTCCTTCCCAATCCAATCCTGAGACCCTTCCGATAGCATGAGATGTGATATTAATGCTTCTACCAAACCTGAGACCTTCCTATGGCATGAGATGTGATATCAAACACCTTCCCATTCCAATCCTGAGACCCTTCCTATAGCATGAGATGTGATATCCAACTCCTTCCCATTCCAATCCTGAGACCCGTCCTATACCATGAGATGTGATATCTCAATGCTTCTAATGCCAAACCTGAGAATGTCCTATAACATGAGATGTGATATCTCAACCCTTCTAATAACAAACCTGAGACCCTTCCTATAACATGAGATGTGATGTCCAAGTCCTTCCCATTCCAATCCTGAGACCCTTCCTATAGCATGAGATGTGATATCCAACTCCTTCCCATTCCAATCCTGAGACCCATACTATACCATGAGATATATCTCAATGCTTCTAATACCAAACCACAGACCTGTCCTATAACTTGAGATGTGATATCCAAATCCTTCCCCTTCCAAACCTGAGACCTTTCCTTTGCCATGAGATGTGATATCCAACTCCTTCCCATTCCAATCCTGAGACCCTTCCTATAGCATGAGATGTAATATCCCAATGCTTCTACCAAACCTGAGACCTTTCCGATGGCATGAGATGTGATATCCAACTCCTTCCCATTCCAATCATGAGGCCCTTCCTATAGCATGAGATGTGATATCTCAATGCTTCTACCAAATCTGAGACCCTTCCTATAGCATGAAATGTGATATCCAACTTATTCCCATCCAATTCTGAGACCCTTCCTATAGCATGAGAAGTGATATCTCAATGCTATTAATACCAAACCTGAGACCCTCCCTATAGCATGAGATGTGATATCCAACTCCTTCCCATTCCAATCCTGCGTCCCTTCATGTAGCATAAGATTTGATATCTCAGTGCTTCTTATAACAAACCTGAGACCCTTCCTATAACATGAGATGTTATATCCAACTCCTTCCGATTCCAATCCTGAGACCCTTCCTATACCATGAGATGAGATATCTCAATGTTTCTAATACCAAACCTGAGACCCTTCCTATTGCAAGAGATGTGATATCCAAATCCTTCCCATTCCAAACCTGAGACCCTTCCTATAGCATGAAATGTGATATCCAACTTATTCCCATCCAATTCTGAGACCCTTCCTATAGCATGAGAAGTGATATCTCAATGCTATTAATACCAAACCTGAGACCCTCCCTATAGCATGAGATGTGATATCCAACTCCTTCCCATTCCAATCCTGAGTCCCTTCCGATAGCCTGAGATGTGATATCCAACTCCTCCCATTCCAATCAAGAGGCCCTTCCTATAGCATGAGATGTGATATCTCAATGCTTCTACCAAACCTGAGACCCTTCCTATAGCATGAGATGTGATATCCAACTCCTTCCCGTTCCAATCCTGAGACCCTTACTATAGCATGAGATTTCATATCTCAATGCTCTTAATTCCAAACCTGCGATCATTCCTATAACATGAGATGTGATATCCAACTCCTTCCCATTCCAATCCTGAGCCCCTTCCATGAGATGTGCTATCTCAATGCTTCTAATACCAAAGCTGGACCGTTCCTATAGCATGAGATGTGATATCCAACTCCTTCCCATTCCAATCCTGCGTCCCTTCATGTAGCATAAGATTTGATATCTCAGTGCTTCTTATAACAAACCTGAGACCCTTCCAATAACATGAGATGTTATATCCAACTCCTTCCTATTCCAATCCTGAGACCCTTCCTACACCATGAGATGTGATATCTCAATGTTTCTAATACCAGACCTGAGACCCTTCCTATTGCAAGAGATGTGATATCCAAATCCTTCCCATTCCAAACCTGAGACCTTTCCTATTGCATGAGATGTGATATCCAACTCCTTCCCAATCCAATCCTGAGACCCTTCTGATAGCATGAGATGTGATATCCAACTTCTTCCCATTCCAATCCTGCGTCTCTTCATACAGCATGAGATTTGATATCTCAGTGCTTCTAATACAAAACCTGAGACTCTTCCTATAACATGAGATGTGATATCCAACTCCTTCCGATTCCAATCCTGATACCCTTCCTATACCATGAGATGTGATATCTCAATGTTTCTAATACCAGACCTGAGACCCTTCCTATTGCAAGAGTTGTGATATCCAAATCCTTCCCATTCCAAACCTGAGACCTTTCCTATTGCATGAGATGTGATATCCAACTCCTTCCCAATCCAATCCTGAGACCCTTCCGATAGCATTAGATGTGATATCTCAATGCTTCTAATATCAAACCTGAGACCCTCCCTATAGCATGAGATGTGATATCCAACTCCTTCCCATTCCAATCCTGAGATCCTTCTGATAGCATGAGATGTGATATCCAACTCCTTCGAATTCCAACCTGTGACCCTTCCTATAGCATGAGATGGGATATCCAACTCCTTCCCAATCCAATCCTGAGACCCTTCCGATAGCATGAGATGTGATATTAATGCTTCTACCAAACCTGAGACCTTCCTATGGCATGAGATGTGATATCAAACACCTTCCCATTCCAATCCTGAGACCCTTCCTATAGCATGAGATGTGATATCCAACTCCTTCCCATTCCAATCCTGAGACCCGTCCTATACCATGAGATGTGATATCTCAATGCTTCTAATACCAAACCTGAGACTGTCCTATAACATGAGATGTGATATCTCAATCCTTCTAATAACAAACCTGAGACCCTTCATATAACATGAGATGTGATGTCCAAGTCCTTCCCATTCCAATCCTGAGACCCTTCCTATAGCATGAGATGTGATATCCAACTCCTTCCCATTCCAATCCTGAGACCCATACTATACCATTAGATATATCTCAATGCTTCTAATACCAAACCACAGACCCGTCCTATAACTTGAGATGTGATATCCAAATCCTTCCCCTTCCAAACCTGAGACCTTTCCTTTGCCATGAGATGTGATATCCAACTCCTTCCCATTCCAATCCTGAGACCCTTCCTATAGCATGAGATGTGATATCCCAATGCTTCTACCAAACCTGAGACCTTTCCGATGGCATGAGATGTGATACCCAACTCCTGCCCATTCCAATCATGAGGCCCTTCCTATAGCATGAGATGTGATATCTCAGTGCTTCTACCAAATCTGAGACCCTTCCTATAGCATGAAATGTGATATCCAACTTATTCCCATCCAATTCTGAGACCCTTCCTATAGCATGAGAAGTGATATCTCAATGCTATTAATACCAAACCTGAGACCCTCCCTATAGCATGAGATGTGATATCCAACTCCTTCCCATTCCAATCCTGAGTCCCTTCCGATAGCCTGAGATGTGATATCCAACTCCTCCCATTCCAATCAAGAGGCCCTTCCTATAGCATGAGATGTGATATCTCAATGCTTCTACCAAACCTGAAACCCTTCCTATAGCATGAGATGTGATATCCAACTCCTTCCCGTTCCAATCCTGAGACCCTTCCTATAGCATGAGATGTGATATCTCAATGCTCTTAATACCAAACCTTGGATCATTCCTATTGCAAGAGATGTGATATCCAAATGCTTCCCATTCCAAACCTGAGACCCTTCCTATAGGATGAGATGTGATATCCAAAACCTTCCCATTCCAATCCTGAGACCCTTCCTATAGCATGAGATGATATCCAACTCCTTCCCATTCCAATCCTGAGACCCGTCCTATACCATGAGATGTGATATCTCAATGCTTCTAATACCAAACCTGAGCCTGTCCTATAACATGAGATGTGATATCTCAATCCTTCTAATAACAAACCTGAGACCCTTCCTATAACATGAGATGTGATGTCCAAGTCCTTCCCATTCCAATCCTGAGACCCTTCCTATAGCATGAGATGTGATATCCAACTCCTTCCCATTCCAATCCTGAGACCCATACTATACCATGAGATATATCTCAATGCTTCTAATACCAAACCACAGACCCGTCCTATAACTTGAGATGTGATATCCAACTCCTTCCCATTCCAATCCTGAGACCGTTCCTATAGCATGAGATGTGATATCCCAATGCTTCTACCAACCCTGAGACCTTTCCGATGGCATGAGATGTGATATCCAACTCATTCCGATTCCAATCATGAGACCCTTCCTATAACATGAGATGTGATGTCCAAGTCCTTCCCATTCCAATCCTGAGACCCTTCCTATAGCATGAGATGTGATATCCAACTCCTTCCCATTCCAATCCTGAGACCCATACTATACCATGAGATATATTTCAATGCTTCTAATACCAAACCACAGACCCGTCCTATAACTTGAGATGTGATATCCAACTCCTTCCCATTCCAATCCTGAGACCCTTCCTATAGCATGAGATGTGATATCCCAATGCTTCTACCAACCCTGAGAGCTTTCCGATGGCATGAGATGTGATATCCAACTCATTCCGATTCCAATCATGAGACCCTTCCTATACCATGAGATGTGATATCTCAATGTTTCTAATACCAGACCTGAGTCCCTTCCTATTGCAAGAGATGTAATATCCAAATCCTTCCCATTCCAAACCTGAGACCCTTCCTATAGCATGAGATGTGATATCCAACTTCTTCCCATTCCAATCCTGCGTCTCTTCATACAGCATGAGATTTGATATCTCAGTGCTTCTAATACAAAACCTGAGACCCTTCCTATAACATGAGATGTGATATCCAACTCCTTCCGATTCCAATCCTGATACCCTTCCTATAGCATGAGATGTGATATCCCAATGCTTCTACCAACCCTGAGACCTTTCCGATGGCATGAGATGTGATATCCAACTCATTCCGATTCCAATCATGAGACCCTTCCTATACCATGAGATGTGATATCTCAATGTTTCTAATACCAGACCTGAGTCCCTTCCTATTGCAAGAGATGTGATATCCAAATCCTTCCCATTCCAAACCTGAGACCTTTCCTATTGCATGAGATGTGATATCCAACTCCTTCCCAATCCAATCCTGAGACCCTTCCGATAGCATTAGATGTGATATCTCAATGCTTCTAATATCAAACCTGAGACCCTCCCTATAGCATGAGATGTGATATCCAACTCCTTCCCATTCCAATCCTGAGACCCTTCCGATAGCATGAGATGTGATATCCAACTCCTTCGAATTCTAACCTGTGACCCATCCTATAGCATCAGATGTGATATCCAACTCCTTCCCATTCCAATCCTGAGACCCGTCCTATACCATGAGATGTGATATCTCAATGCTTCTAATACCAAACCTGAGACTGTCCTATAACATGAGATGTGATATCTCAATCCTTCTAATAACAAACCTGAGACCCTTCCTATAACATGAGATGTGATGTCCAAGTCCTTCCCATTCCAATCCTGAGACCCTTCCTATAGCATGAGATGTGATATCCAACTCCTTCCCATTCCAATCCTGAGACCCATACTATACCATGAGATATATCTCAATGCTTCTAATTCCAAACCACAGACCCGTCCTATAACTTGAGATGTGATATCCAAATCCTTCCCCTTCCAAACCTGAGACCTTTCCTTTGCCATGAGATGTGATATCGAACTCCTTCCCATTCCAATCCTGAGACCCTTCCGATAGCATGAGATGTGATATCCAACTCCTTCCAATTCCAACCTGTGACCCTTCCTATAGCATGAGATGTGATATCCAACTCCTTCCCAATCCAATCCTGAGACCCTTCCGATAGCATGAGATGTGATATCTTAATGCTTCTACCAAACCTGAGACCTCCCTATGGCATGAGATGTGATATCAAACTCCTTCCCATTCCAATCCTGAGACCCGTCCTATACCATGAGATGTGATATCTCAATGCTTCTAATACCAAACCTGAGACTGTCCTATAACATGAGATGTGATATCTCAATCCTTCTAATAACAAACCTGAGACCCTTCATATAACATGAGATGTGATGTCCAAGTCCTTCCCATTCCAATCCTGAGACCCTTCCTATAGCATGAGATGTGATATCCAACTCCTTCCCATTCCAATCCTGAGACCCATACTATACCATGAGATATATCTCAATACTTCTAATACCAAACCACAGACCCGTCCTATAACTTGCGATGTGATATCCAAATCCTTCCCCTTCCAAACCTGAGACCTTTCCTTTGCCATGAGATGTGATATCCAACTCCTTCCCATTCCAATCCTGAGACCCTTCCTATAGCATGAGATGTGATATCCCAATGCTTCTACCAAACCTGAGACCTTTCCGATGGCATGAGATGTGATACCCAACTCCTTCCCATTCCAATCATGAGGCCCTTCCTATAGCATGAGATGTGATATCTCAGTGCTTCTACCAAATCTGAGACCCTTCCTATAGCATGAAATGTGATATCCAACTTATTCCCATCCAATCCTGAGACGCGTCCTATACCATGAGATGTGATATCTCAATGCTTCTACCAAACCTGAGACCTTCCTATGGCATGAGATGTGATATCAAACTCCTTCCCATTCCAATCCTGAGTCCCTTCCGATAGCCTGAGATGTGATATCCAACTCCTCCCAATCCAATCAAGAGGCCCTTCCTATAGCATGAGATGTGATATCTCAATGCTTCTACCAAACCTGAGACCCTTCCTATAGCATGAGATGTGATATCTCAATGCTCTTAATACCAAACCTTGGATCATTCCTATTGCAAGAGATGTGATATCCAAATGCTTCCCATTCCAAACCTGAGACCCTTCCTATAGGATGAGATGTGATATCCAAAACCTTCCCATTCCAATCCTGAGACCCTTCCTATAGCATGAGATGATATCCAACTCCTTCCCATTCCAATCCTGAGACCCGTCCTATACCATGAGATGTGATATCTCAATGCTTCTACCAAACCTGAGACCTTCCTATGGCATGAGATGTGATATCAAACTCCTTCCCATTCCAATCCTGAGACCCTTCCTATAGCATGAGATGTGATATCCAACTCCTTCCCATTCCAATCCTGAGACCCGTCCTATACCATGAGATGTGATATCTCAATGCTTCTAATACCAAACCTGAGACTGTCCTATAACATGAGATGTGATATCTCAATCCTTCTAATAACAAACCTGAGACCCTTCCTATAACATGAGATGTGATGTCCAAGTCCTTCCCATTCCAATCCTGAGACCCTTCCTATAGCATGAGATGTGATATCCAACTCCTTCCCATTCCAATCCTGAGACCCATACTATACCATGAGATATATCTCAATGCTTCTAATACCAAACCACAGACCCGTCCTATAACTTGATATGTGATATCCAACTCCTTCCCATTCCAATCCTGAGACCCTTCCTATAGCATGAGATGTGATATCCCAATGCTTCTACCAACCCTGAGATCTTTCCGATGGCATGAGATGTGATATCCAACTCATTCCGATTCCAATCATGAGACCCTTCCTATAACATGAGATGTGATGTCCAACTCCTTCCCATTCCAATCCTGAGACCCATACTATACCATGAGATATATTTCAATGCTTCTAATACCAAACCACAGACCCATCCTATAACTTGAGATGTGATATCCAACTCCTTCCCATTCCAATCCTGAGACCCTTCCTATAGCATGAGATGTGATATCCCAATGCTTCTACCAACCCTGAGACCTTTCCGATGGCATGAGATGTGATATCCAACTCATTCCGATTCCAATCATGAGACCCTTCCTATACCATGAGATGTGATATCTCAATGTTTCTAATACCAGACCTGAGTCCCTTCCTATTGCAAGAGATGTAATATCCAAATCCTTCCCATTCCAAACCTGAGACCCTTCCTATAGCATGAGATGTGATATCCAACTTCTTCCCATTCCAATCCTGCGTCTCTTCATACAGCATGAGATTTGATATCTCAGTGCTTCTAATACAAAACCTGAGACCCTTCCTATAACATGAGATGTGATATCCAAACTCCTTCCGATTCCAATCCTGATACCCTTCCTATAGCATGAGATGTGATATCCCAATGCTTCTACCAACCCTGAGACCTTTCCGATGGCATGAGATGTGATATCCAACTCATTCCGATTCCAATCATGAGACCCTTCCTATACCATGAGATGTGATATCTCAATGTTTCTAATACCAGACCTGAGTCCCTTCCTATTGCAAGAGATGTGATATCCAAATCCTTCCCATTCCAAACCTGAGACCTTTCCTATTGCATGAGATGTGATATCCAACTCCTTCCCAATCCAATCCTGAGACCCTTCCGATAGCATTAGATGTGATATCTCAATGCTTCTAATATCAAACCTGAGACCCTCCCTATAGCATGAGATGTGATATCCAACTCCTTCCCATTCCAATCCTGAGACCCTTCCGATAGCATGAGATGTGATATCCAACTCCTTCGAATTCTAACCTGTGACCCATCCTATAGCATCAGATGTGATATCCAACTCCTTCCCATTCCAATCCTGAGACCCGTCCTATACCATGAGATGTGATATCTCAATGCTTCTAATACCAAACCTGAGACTGTCCTATAACATGAGATGTGATATCTCAATCCTTCTAATAACAAACCTGAGACCCTTCCTATAACATGAGATGTGATGTCCAAGTCCTTCCCATTCCAATCCTGAGACCCTTCCTATAGCATGAGATGTGATATCCAACTCCTTCCCATTCCAATCCTGAGACCCATACTATACCATGAGATATATCTCAATGCTTCTAATTCCAAACCACAGACCCGTCCTATAACTTGAGATGTGATATCCAAATCCTTCCCCTTCCAAACCTGAGACCTTTCCTTTGCCATGAGATGTGATATCGAACTCCTTCCCATTCCAATCCTGAGACCCTTCCGATAGCATGAGATGTGATATCCAACTCCTTCCAATTCCAACCTGTGACCCTTCCTATAGCATGAGATGTGATATCCAACTCCTTCCCAATCCAATCCTGAGACCCTTCCGATAGCATGAGATGTGATATCTTAATGCTTCTACCAAACCTGAGACCTCCCTATGGCATGAGATGTGATATCAAACTCCTTCCCATTCCAATCCTGAGACCCGTCCTATACCATGAGATGTGATATCTCAATGCTTCTAATACCAAACCTGAGACTGTCCTATAACATGAGATGTGATATCTCAATCCTTCTAATAACAAACCTGAGACCCTTCATATAACATGAGATGTGATGTCCAAGTCCTTCCCATTCCAATCCTGAGACCCTTCCTATAGCATGAGATGTGATATCCAACTCCTTCCCATTCCAATCCTGAGACCCATACTATACCATGAGATATATCTCAATGCTTCTAATACCAAACCACAGACCCGTCCTATAACTTGAGATGTGATATCCAAATCCTTCCCCTTCCAAACCTGAGACCTTTCCTTTGCCATGAGATGTGATATCCAACTCCTTCCCATTCCAATCCTGAGACCCTTCCTATAGCATGAGATGTGATATCCCAATGCTTCTACCAAACCTGAGACCTTTCCGATGGCATGAGATGTGATACCCAACTCCTTCCCATTCCAATCATGAGGCCCTTCCTATAGCATGAGATTGTGATATCTCAGTGCTTCTACCAAATCTGAGACCCTTCCTATAGCATGAAATGTGATATCCAACTTATTCCCATCCAATCCTGAGACGCGTCCTATACCATGAGATGTGATATCTCAATGCTTCTACCAAACCTGAGACCTTCCTATGGCATGAGATGTGATATCAAACTCCTTCCCATTCCAATCCTGAGTCCCTTCCGATAGCCTGAGATGTGATATCCAACTCCTCCCAATCCAATCAAGAGGCCCTTCCTATAGCATGAGATGTGATATCTCAATGCTTCTACCAAACCTGAGACCCTTCCTATAGCATGAGATGTGATATCTCAATGCTCTTAATACCAAACCTTGGATCATTCCTATTGCAAGAGATGTGATATCCAAATGCTTCCCATTCCAAACCTGAGACCCTTCCTATAGGATGAGATGTGATATCCAAAACCTTCCCATTCCAATCCTGAGACCCTTCCTATAGCATGAGATGATATCCAACTCCTTCCCATTCCAATCCTGAGACCCGTCCTATACCATGAGATGTGATATCTCAATGCTTCTACCAAACCTGAGACCTTCCTATGGCATGAGATGTGATATCAAACTCCTTCCCATTCCAATCCTGAGACCCTTCCTATAGCATGAGATGTGATATCCAACTCCTTCCCATTCCAATCCTGAGACCCGTCCTATACCATGAGATGTGATATCTCAATGCTTCTAATACCAAACCTGAGACTGTCCTATAACATGAGATGTGATATCTCAATCCTTCTAATAACAAACCTGAGACCCTTCCTATAACATGAGATGTGATGTCCAAGTCCTTCCCATTCCAATCCTGAGACCCTTCCTATAGCATGAGATGTGATATCCAACTCCTTCCCATTCCAATCCTGAGACCCATACTATACCATGAGATATATCTCAATGCTTCCAATACCAAACCACAGACCCGTCCTATAACTTGATATGTGATATCCAACTCCTTCCCATTCCAATCCTGAGACCCTTCCTATAGCATGAGATGTGATATCCCAATGCTTCTACCAACCCTGAGACCTTTCCGATGGCATGAGATGTGATATCCAACTCATTCCGATTCCAATCATGAGACCCTTCCTATAACATGAGATGTGATGTCCAAGTCCTTCCCATTCCAATCCTGAGACCCTTCCTATAGCATGAGATGTGATATCCAACTCCTTCCCATTCCAATCCTGAGACCCATACTATACCATGAGATATATTTCAATGCTTCTAATACCAAACCACAGACCCATCCTATAACTTGAGATGTGATATCCAACTCCTTCCCATTCCAATCCTGAGACCCTTCCTATAGCATGAGATGTGATATCCCAATGCTTCTACCAACCCTGAGACCTTTCCGATGGCATGAGATGTGATATCCAACTCATTCCGATTCCAATCATGAGACCCTTCCTATACCATGAGATGTGATATCTCAATGTTTCTAATACCAGACCTGAGTCCCTTCCTATTGCAAGAGATGTAATATCCAAATCCTTCCCATTCCAAACCTGAGACCCTTCCTATAGCATGAGATGTGATATCCAACTTCTTCCCATTCCAATCCTGCGTCTCTTCATACAGCATGAGATTTGATATCTCAGTGCTTCTAATACAAAACCTGAGACCCTTCCTATAACATGAGATGTGATATCCAACTCCTTCCGATTCCAATCCTGATACCCTTCCTATAGCATGAGATGTGATATCCCAATGCTTCTACCAACCCTGAGACCTTTCCGATGGCATGAGATGTGATATCCAACTCATTCCGATTCCAATCATGAGACCCTTCCTATACCATGAGATGTGATATCTCAATGTTTCTAATACCAGACCTGAGTCCCTTCCTATTGCAAGAGATGTGATATCCAAATCCTTCCCATTCCAAACCTGAGACCTTTCCTATTGCAAGAGATGTGATATCCAAATCCTTCCCAATCCAATCCTGAGACCCTTCTGATAGCATTAGATGTGATATCTCAATGCTTCTAATATCAAACCTGAGACCCTCCCTATAGCATGAGATGTGATATCCAACTCCTTCCCATTCCAATCCTGAGACCCTTCCGATAGCATGAGATGTGATATCCAACTCCTTCGAATTCCAACCTGTGACCCATCCTATAGCATCAGATGTGATATCCAACTCCTTCCCATTCCAATCCTGAGACCCGTCCTATACCATGAGATGTGATATCTCAATGCTTCTAATACCAAACCTGAGACTGTCCTATAACATGAGATGTGATATCTCAATCCTTCTAATAACAAACCTGAGACCCTTCCTATAACATGAGATGTGATGTCCAAGTCCTTCCCATTCCAATCCTGAAACCCTTCCTATAGCATGAGATGTGATATCCAACTCCTTCCCATTCCAATCCTGAGACCCATACTATACCATGAGATATATCTCAATGCTTCTAATTCCAAACCACAGACCCGTCCTATAACTTGAGATGTGATATCTAAATCCTTCCCCTTCCAAACCTGAGACCTTTCCTTTGCCATGAGATGTGATATCGAACTCCTTCCCATTCCAATCCTGAGACCCTTCCGATAGCATGAGATGTGATATCCAACTCCTTCCAATTCCAACCTGTGACCCTTCCTATAGCATGAGATGTGATATCCAACTCCTTCCCAATCCAATCCTGAGACCCTTCCGATAGCATGAGATGTGATATCTTAATGCTTCTACCAAACCTGAGACCTCCCTATGGCATGAGATGTGATATCAAACTCCTTCCCATTCCAATCCTGAGACCCGTCCTATACCATGAGATGTGATATCTCAATGCTTCTAATACCAAACCTGAGACTGTCCTATAACATGAGATGTGATATCTCAATCCTTCTAATAACAAACCTGAGACCCTTCATATAACATGAGATGTGATGTCCAAGTCCTTCCCATTCCAATCCTGAGACCCTTCCTATAGCATGAGATGTGATATCCAACTCCTTCCCATTCCAATCCTGAGACCCATACTATACCATGAGATATATCTCAATGCTTCTAATACCAAACCACAGACCCGTCCTATAACTTGAGATGTGATATCCAAATCCTTCCCCTTCCAAACCTGAGACCTTTCCTTTGCCATGAGATGTGATATCCAACTCCTTCCCATTCCAATCCTGAGACCCTTCCTATAGCATGAGATGTGATATCCCAATGCTTCTACCAAACCTGAGACCTTTCCGATGGCATGAGATGTGATACCCAACTCCTTCCCATTCCAATCATGAGGCCCTTCCTATAGCATGAGATGTGATATCTCAGTGCTTCTACCAAATCTGAGACCCTTCCTATAGCATGAAATGTGATATCCAACTTATTCCCATCCAATCCTGAGACGCGTCCTATACCATGAGATGTGATATCTCAATGCTTCTACCAAACCTGAGTCCCTTCCGATAGCCTGAGATGTGATATCCAACTCCTCCCATTCCAATCAAGAGGCCCTTCCTATAGCATGAGATGTGATATCTCAATGCTTCTACCAAACCTGAGACCCTTCCTATAGCATGAGATGTGATATCTCAATGCTCTTAATACCAAACCTTGGATCATTCCTATTGCAAGAGATGTGATATCCAAATGCTTCCCATTCCAAACCTGAGACCCTTCCTATAGGATGAGATGTGATATCCAAAACCTTCCCATTCCAATCCTGAGACCCTTCCTATAGCATGAGATTATATCCAACTCCTTCCCATTCCAATCCTGAGACCCGTCCTATACCATGAGATGTGATATCTCAATGCTTCTACCAAACCTGAGACCTTCCTATGGCATGAGATGTGATATCAAACTCCTTCCCATTCCAATCCTGAGACCCTTCCTATAGCATGAGATGTGATATCCAACTCCTTCCCATTCCAATCCTGAGACCCGTCCTATACCATGAGATGTGATATCTCAATGCTTCTAATACCAAACCTGAGACTGTCCTATAACATGAGATGTGATATCTCAATCCTTCTAATAACAAACCTGAGACCCTTCCTATAACATGAGATGTGATGTCCAAGTCCTTCCCATTCCAATCCTGAGACCCTTCCTATAGCATGAGATGTGATATCCAACTCCTTCCCATTCCAATCCTGAGACCCATACTATACCATGAGATATATCTCAATGCTTCTAATACCAAACCACAGACCCGTCCTATAACTTGAGATGTGATATCCAACTCCTTCCCATTCCAATCCTGAGACCCTTCCTATAGCATGAGATGTGATATCCCAATGCTTCTACCAACCCTGAGACCTTTCCGATGGCATGAGATGTGATATCCAACTCATTCCGATTCCAATCATGAGACCCTTCCTATAACATGAGATGTGATGTCCAAGTCCTTCCCATTCCAATCCTGAGACCCTTCCTATAGCATGAGATGTGATATCCAACTCCTTCCCATTCCAATCCTGAGACCCATACTATACCATGAGATATATTTCAATGCTTCTAATACCAAACCACAGACCCGTCCTATAACTTGAGATGTGATATCCAACTCCTTCCCATTCCAATCCTGAGACCCTTCCTATAGCATGAGATGTGATATCCCAATGCTTCTACCAACCCTGAGACCTTTCCGATGGCATGAGATGTGATATCCAACTCATTCCGATTCCAATCATGAGACCCTTCCTATACCATGAGATGTGATATCTCAATGTTGCTAATACCAGACCTGAGTCCCTTCCTATTGCAAGAGATGTGATATCCAAATCCTTCCCATTCCAAACCTGAGACCCTTCCTATAGCATGAGATGTGATATCCAACTTCTTCCCATTCCAATCCTGCGTCTCTTCATACAGCATGAGATTTGATATCTCAGTGCTTCTAATACAAAACCTGAGACCCTTCCTATAACATGAGATGTGATATCCAACTCCTTCCGATTCCAATCCTGATACCCTTCCTATAGCATGAGATGTGATATCCCAATGCTTCTACCAACCCTGAGACCTTTCCGATGGCATGAGATGTGATATCCAACTCATTCCGATTCCAATCATGAGACCCTTCCTATACCATGAGATGTGATATCTCAATGTTTCTAATACCAGACCTGAGTCCCTTCCTATTGCAAGAGATGTGATATCCAAATCCTTCCCATTCCAAACCTGAGACCTTTCCTATTGCATGAGATGTGATATCCAACTCCTTCCCAATCCAATCCTGAGACCCTTCCGATAGCATTAGATGTGATATCTCAATGCTTCTAATATCAAACCTGAGACCCTCCCTATAGCATGAGATGTGATATCCAACTCCTTCCCATTCCAATCCTGAGACCCTTCCGATAGCATGAGATGTGATATCCAACTCCTTCGAATTCCAACCTGTGACCCATCCTATAGCATCAGATGTGATATCCAACTCCTTCCCATTCCAATCCTGAGACCCGTCCTATACCATGAGATGTGATATCTCAATGCTTCTAATACCAAACCTGAGACTGTCCTATAACATGAGATGTGATATCTCAATCCTTCTAATAACAAACCTGAGACCCTTCCTATAACATGAGATGTGATGTCCAAGTCCTTCCCATTCCAATCCTGAGACCCTTCCTATAGCATGAGATGTGATATCCAACTCCTTCCCATTCCAATCATGAGACCCATACTATACCATGAGATATATCTTAATGCTTCTAATTCCAAACCACAGACCCGTCCTATAACTTGAGATGTGATATCCAAATCCTTCCCTTCCAAACCTGAGACCTTTCCTTTGCCATGAGATGTGATATCGAACTCCTTCCCATTCCAATCCTGAGACCCTTCCGATAGCATGAGATGTGATATCCAACTCCTTCCAATTCCAACCTGTGACCCTTCCTATAGCATGAGATGTGATATCCAACTCCTTCCCAATCCAATCCTGAGACCCTTCCGATAGCATGAGATGTGATATCTTAATGCTTCTACCAAACCTGAGACCTCCCTATGGCATGAGATGTGATATCAAACTCCTTCCCATTCCAATCCTGAGACCCGTCCTATACCATGAGATGTGATATCTCAATGCTTCTAATACCAAACCTGAGACTGTCCTATAACATGAGATGTGATATCTCAATCCTTCTAATTACAAACCTGAGACCCTTCCTATAACATGAGATGTGATGTCCAAGTCCTTCCCATTCCAATCCTGAGACCCTTCCTTTAGCATGAGATGTGATATCCAACTCCTTCCCATTCCAATCCTGAGACCCATACTATACCATGAGATATATCTCAATGCTTCTAATACCAAACCACAGACCCGTCCTATAACTTGAGATGTGATATCCAAATCCTTCCCCTTCCAAACCTGAGACCTTTCCTTTGCCATGAGCTGTGATATCCAACTCCTTCCCATTCCAATCCTGAGACCCTTCCTATAGCATGAGATGTGATATCCCAATGCTTCTACCAAACCTGAGACCTTTCCGATGGCATGAGATGTGATATCCAACTCCTTTCCATTCCAATCCTGAGACCTTCCTATGGCATGAGATGTTATATCAAACTCCTTCCCATTCCAATCCTGAGACCCGTCCTATACCATGAGATGTGATATCTCAATGCTTCTAATACCAAACCTGAGACTGTCCTATAACATGAGATGTGATATCTCAATCCTTCTAATAACAAACCTGAGACCCTTCCTATAACATGAGATGTGATGTCCAAGTCCTTCCCATTCCAATCCTGAGACCATTCCTTTAGCATGAGATGTGATATCCAACTCCTTCCCATTCCAATCCTGAGACCCATACTATACCATGAGATATATCTCAATGCTTCTAATACCAAACCACAGACCCGTCCTATAACTTGAGATGTGATATCCAAATCCTTCCCCTTCCAAACCTGAGACCTTTCCTTTGCCATGAGCTGTGATATCCAACTCCTTCCCATTCCAATCCTGAGACCCTTCCTCTAGCATGAGATGTGATATCCCAATGCTTCTACCAAACCTGAGACCTTTCCGATGGCATGAGATGTGATATCCAACTCCTTCCCATTCCAATCATGAGGCCCTTCCTATAGCATGAGATGTGATATCTCAATGCTTCTACCAAATCTGAGACCCTTCCTATAGCATGAAATGTGATATCCAACTTATTCCCATCCAATCCTGAGACCCTTCCTATAGCATGAGAAGTGATATCTCAATGCTATTAATACCAAACCTGAGACCCTCCCTATAGCATGAGATGTGATATCTCAGTGTTTCTAATACCAAACCTGAGTCCCTTCCTATAACATGAGATGTGATATCCAACTCCTTCCCATTCCCATCATGAGGCCCTTCCTATAGCATGAGATGTGATATCTCAATGCTTCTACCAAACCTGAGACCCTTCCTATAGCATGAGATGTGATATCCAACTCCTTCCCGATCCAATCCTGAGACCCTTCCTATAGCATGAGATGTGATATCTCAATGCTCTTAATACCAAACCTGCGATCATTCCTATAACATGAGATGTGATATCCAACTCCTTCCCATTCCAATCCTGAGCCCCTTCCATGAGATGTGCTATCTCAATGCTTCTAATACCATAGTTGGACCGTTCCTATAGCATGAGATGTGATATCCAACTCCTTCCCATTCCAATCCTGCGTCCCTTCATGTAGCATAAGATTTGATATCTCAGTGCTTCTTATAACAAACCTGAGACCCTTCCTATAACATGAGATGTTATATCCAACTCCTTCCGATTCCAATCCTGAGACCCTTCCTATACCATGAGATGAGATATCTCAATGTTTCTAATACCAAACCTGAGACCCTTCCTATTGCAAGAGATGTGATATCCAAATCCTTCCCATTCCAAACCTGAGACCCTTCCTATAGCATGAGATGTGATATCCAACTTCTTCCCATTCCAATCCTGCGTCTTCATACAGCATGAGATTTGATATCTCAGTGCTTCTAATACAAAACCTGAGACCCTTCCTATAACATGAGATGTGATATCCAACTCCTTCCGATTCCAATCCTGAGACCCTTCCTATACCATGAGATGTGATATCTCAATGTTTCTAATACCAGACCTGAGACCCTTCCTTTAGCATGAGATGTGATATCCAACTCCTTCCCATTCCAATCCTGAGACCCTTCCGATAGCATTAGATGTGATATCTCAATGCTTCTAATATCAAACCTGAGACCCTCCCTATAGCATGAGATGTGATATCCAACTCCTTCCCATTCCAATCCTGAGACCCTTCCTATAGCATGAGATGGGATGTCCAACTCCTTCCCAATCCAATCCTGAGACCCTTCCGATAGCATGAGATGTGATATTAATGCTTCTACCAAACCTGAGACCTTCCTATGGCATGAGATGTGATATCAAACACCTTCCCATTACAATCCTGAGACCCTTCCTACAGCATGAGATGTGATATCCAACTCCTTCCCATTCCAATCCTGAGACCCGTCCTATACCATGAGATGTGATATCTCAATGCTTCTAATACCAAACCTGAGAATGTCCTATAACATGAGATGTGATATCTCAATCCTTCTAATAACAAACCTGAGACCCTTCCTATAACATGAGATGTGATGTCCAAGTCCTTCCCATTCCAATCCTGAGACCCTTCCTTTAGCATGAGATGTGATATCCAACTCCTTCCCATTCCAATCCTGAGACCCATACTATACCATGAGATATATCTCAATGCTTCTAATACCAAACCACAGACCCGTCCTATAACTTGAGATGTGATATCCAAATCCTTCCCCTTCCAAACCTGAGACCTTTCCTTTGCCATGAGCTGTGATATCCAACTCCTTCCCATTCCAATCCTGAGACCTTTCCTATAGCATGAGATGTGATATCCCAATGCTTCTACCAAACCTGAGACCTTTCCGATGGCATGAGATGTGATATCCAACTCCTTTCCATTCCAATCCTGAGACCTTCCTATGGCATGAGATGTTATATCAAACTCCTTCCCATTCCAATCCTGAGACCCGTCCTATACCATGAGATGTGATATCTCAATGCTTCTAATACCAAACCTGAGACTGTCCTATAACATGAGATGTGATATCTCAATCCTTCTAATAACAAACCTGAGACCCTTCCTATAACATGAGATGTGATGTCCAAGTCCTTCCCATTCCAATCCTGAGACCATTCCTTTAGCATGAGATGTGATATCCAACTCCTTCCCATTCCAATCCTGAGACCCATACTATACCATGAGATATATCTCAATGCTTCTAATACCAAACCACAGACCCGTCCTATAACTTGAGATGTGATATCCAAATCCTTCCCCTTCCAAACCTGAGACCTTTCCTTTGCCATGAACTGTGATATCCAACTCCTTCCCATTCCAATCCTGAGACCCTTCCTCTAGCATGAGATGTGATATCCCAATGCTTCTACCAAACCTGAGACCTTTCCGATGGCATGAGATGTGATATCCAACTCCTTCCCATTCCAATCATGAGGCCCTTCCTATAGCATGAGATGTGATATCTCAATGCTTCTACCAAATCTGAGACCCTTCCTATAGCATGAAATGTGATATCCAACTTATTCCCATCCAATCCTGAGACCCTTCCTATAGCATGAGAAGTGATATCTCAATGCTATTAATACCAAACCTGAGACCCTCCCTATTGCATGAGATGTGATATCTCAGTGTTTCTAATACCAAACCTGAGTCCCTTCCTATAACATGAGATGTGATATCCAACTCCTTCCCATTCCCATCATGAGGCCCTTCCTATAGCATGAGATGTGATATCTCAATGCTTCTACCAAACCTGAGACCCTTCCTATAGCATGAGATGTGATATCCAACTCCTTCCCGATCCAATCCTGAGACCCTTCCTATAGCATGAGATGTGATATCTCAATGCTCTTAATACCAAACCTGCGATCATTCCTATAACATGAGATGTGATATCCAACTCCTTCCCATTCCAATCCTGAGCCCCTTCCATGAGATGTGCTATCTCAATGCTTCTAATACCATAGTTGGACCGTTCCTATAGCATGAGATGTGATATCCAACTCCTTCCCATTCCAATCCTGCGTCCCTTCATGTAGCATAAGATTTGATATCTCAGTGCTTCTTATAACAAACCTGAGACCCTTCCTATAACATGAGATGTTATATCCAACTCCTTCCGATTCCAATCCTGAGACCCTTCCTATACCATGAGATGAGATATCTCAATGTTTCTAATACCAAACCTGAGACCCTTCCTATTGCAAGAGATGTGATATCCAAATCCTTCCCATTCCAAACCTGAGACCCTTCCTATAGCATGAGATGTGATATCCAACTTCTTCCCATTCCAATCCTGCGTCTTCATACAGCATGAGATTTGATATCTCAGTGCTTCTAATACAAAACCTGAGACCCTTCCTATAACATGAGATGTGATATCCAACTCCTTCCGATTCCAATCCTGAGACCCTTCCTATACCATGAGATGTGATATCTCAATGTTTCTAATACCAGACCTGAGACCCTTCCTTTAGCATGAGATGTGATATCCAACTCCTTCCCATTCCAATCCTGAGACCCTTCCGATAGCATTAGATGTGATATCTCAATGCTTCTAATATCAAACCTGAGACCCTCCCTATAGCATGAGATGTGATATCCAACTCCTTCCCATTCCAATCCTGAGACCCTTCCTATAGCATGAGATGGGATGTCCAACTCCTTCCCAATCCAATCCTGAGACCCTTCCGATAGCATGAGATGTGATATTAATGCTTCTACCAAACCTGAGACCTTCCTATGGCATGAGATGTGATATCAAACACCTTCCCATTACAATCCTGAGACCCTTCCTACAGCATGAGATGTGATATCCAACTCCTTCCCATTCCAATCCTGAGACCCGTCCTATACCATGAGATGTGATATCTCAATGCTTCTAATACCAAACCTGAGAATGTCCTATAACATGAGATGTGATCTCTCAATCCTTCTAATAACAAACCTGAGACCCTTCCTATAACATGAGATGTGATGTCCAAGTCCTTCCCATTCCAATCCTGAGACCCTTCCTATAGCATGAGATGTGATATCCAACTCCTTCCCATTCCAATCCTGAGACCCATACTATACCATGAGATATATCTCAATGCTTCTAATACCAAACCACAGACCTGTCCTATAACTTGAGATGTGATATCCAAATCCTTCCCCTTCCAAACCTGAGACCTTTCCTTTGCCATGAGATGTGATATCCAACTCCTTCCCATTCCAATCCTGAGACCCTTCCTATAGCATGAGATGTGATATCCCACTGCTTCTACCAAACCTGAGACCTTTCCGATGGCATGAGATGTGATATCCAACTCCTTCCCATTCCAATCATGAGGCCCTTCCTATAGCATGAGATGTGATATCTCAATGCTTCTACCAAATCTGAGACCCTTCCTATAGCATGAAATGTGATATCCAACTTATTCCCATCCAATCCTGAGACCCTTCCTATAGCATGAGAAGTGATATCTCAATGCTATTAATACCAAACCTGAGACCCTCCCTATAGCATGAGATGTGATATCCAACTCCTTCCCATTCCAATCCTGCGTCCCTTCATGTAGCATAAGATTTGATATCTCAGTGCTTCTTATAACAAACCTGAGACCCTTCCTATAACATGAGATGTTATATCCAACTCCTTCCGATTCCAATCCTGAGACCCTTCCTATACCATGAGATGAGATATCTCAATGTTTCTAATACCAAACCTGAGACCCTTCCTATTGCAAGAGATGTGATATCCAACTTATTCCCATCCAATTCTGAGACCCTTCCTATAGCATGAGAAGTGATATCTCAATGCTATTAATACCAAACCTGAGACCCTCCCTATAGCATGAGATGTGATATCCAACTCCTTCCCATTCCAATCCTGAGTCCCTTCCGATAGCCTGAGATGTGATATCCAACTCCTCCCATTCCAATCAAGAGGCCCTTCCTATAGCATGAGATGTGATATCTCAATGCTTCTACCAAACCTGAGACCCTTCCTATAGCATGAGATGTGATATCCAACTCCTTCCCGTTCCAATCCTGAGACCCTTACTATAGCATGAGATGTGATATCTCAATGCTCTTAATACCAAACCTGCGATCATTCCTATAACATGAGATGTGATATCCAACTCCTTCCCATTCCAATCCTGAGCCCCTTCCATGAGATGTGCTATCTCAATGCTTCTAATACCAAAGCTGGACCGTTCCTATAGCATGAGATGTGATATCCAACTCCTTCCCATTCCAATCCTGCGTCCCTTTATGTAGCATAAGATTTTATATCTCAGTGCTTCTTATAACAAACCTGAGACCCTTCCTATAACATGAGATGTTATATCCAACTCCTTCCTATTCCAATCCTGAGACCCTTCCTATACCATGAGATGTGATATCTCAATGTTTCTAATACCAGACCTGAGACCCTTCCTATTGCAAGAGATGTGATATCCAAATCCTTCCCATTCCAAACCTGAGACCTTTCCTATTGCATGAGATGTGATATCCAACTCCTTCCCAATCCAATCCTGAGACCCTTCTGATAGCATGAGATGTGATATCCAACTCCTTCGAATTCCAACCTGTGACCCTTCCTATAGCATGAGATGGGATATCCAACTCCTTCCCAATCCAATCCTGATAGCATTAGATGTGATATCTCAATGCTTCTAATATCAAACCTGAGACCCTCCCTATAGCATGAGATATGATATCCAACACCTTCCCATTCCAATCCTGAGACCCTTCTGATAGCATGAGATGTGATATCCAACTCCTTCGAATTCCAACCTGTGACCCTTCCTATAGCATGAGATGGGATATCCAACTCCTTCCCAATCCAATCCTGAGACCCTTCCGATAGCATGAGATGTGATATTAATGCTTCTACCAAACCTGAGACCTTCCTATGGCATGAGATGTGATATCAAACACCTTCCCATTCCAATCCTGAGACCCTTCCTATAGCATGAGATGTGATATCCAACTCCTTCCCATTCCAATCCTGAGACCCGTCCTATACCATGAGATGTGATATCTCAATGCTTCTAATACCAAACCTGAGACTGTCCTATAACATGAGATGTGATATCTCAATCCTTCTAATAATAAACCTGAGACCCTTCCTATAACATGAGATGTGATGTCCAAGTCCTTCCCATTCCAATCCTGAGACCCTTCCTATAGCATGAGATGTGATATCCAACTCCTTCCCATTCCAATCCTCAGACCCATGCTATACCATGATATATATCTCAATGCTGCTAATACCAAACCACAGACCTGTCCTATAACTTGAGATGTGATATCCAAATCCTTCCCCTTCCAAACCTGAGACCTTTCCTTTGCCATGAGATGTGATATCCAACTCCTTCCCATTCCAATCCTGAGACCCTTCCTATAGCATGAGATGTGCTATCCCAATGCTTCTACCAAACCTGAGACCTTTCCGATTGCATGAGATGTGATATCCAACTCCTTCCCATTCCAATCTTGAGGCCCTTCCTATAGCATGAGATGTGATATCTCAATGCTTCTACCAAATCTGAGACCCTTCCTATAGCATGAAATGTGATATCCAACTTATTCCCATCCAATCCTGAGACCCTTCCTATAGCATGAGAAGTGACATCTCAATGCTATTAATACCAAACCTGAGACCCTCCCTGTAGCATGAGATGTGATATCCAACTCCTCCCATTCCAATCAAGAGGCCCTTCCTATAGCATGAGATGTGATATCTCAATGCTTCTACCAAACCTGAGACCCTTCCTATAGCATGAGATGTGATATCACAATGCTCTTAATACCAAACCTTGGATCATTCCTATTGCAAGAGTTGTGATATCCAAATGCTTCCCATTCCAAACCTGAGAATTCCTATAGCATGAGATGATATCCAACTCCTCCCCATTCCAATCCTGAGACCCGTCCCATACCATGAGATGTGATATCTCAATACTTCTATCAAACCTGAGACCTTCCTATGGCATGAGATGTGATATCAAACTCCTTCCCATTCCAATGCTGAGACCCATCCTATAGCATGAGATGTGATATCTCAATGTTTCTAATACCAGACCTGAGACCCTTCCTATTGCAAGAGATGTGATATCCAAATCCTTCCCATTCCAAACCTGAGACCTTTCCTATTGCATGAGATGTGATATCCAACTCCTTCCCAATCCAATCCTGAGACCCTTCTGATAGCATGAGATGTGATATCCAACTCCTTCGAATTCCAACCTGTGACCCTTCCTATAGCATGAGATGGGATATCCAACTCCTTCCCAATCCAATCCTGATAGCATTAGATGTGATATCTCAATGCTTCTAATATCAAACCTGAGACCCTCCCTATAGCATGAGATGTGATATCCAAATCCTTCCCCTTCCAAACCTGAGACCTTTCCTTTGCCATGAGCTGTGATATCCAACTCCTTCCCATTCCAATCCTGAGACCCTTCCTCTAGCATGAGATGTGATATCCCAATGCTTCTACCAAACCTGAGACCTTTCCGATGGCATGAGATGTGATATCCAACTCCTTCCCATTCCAATCATGAGGCCCTTCCTATAGCATGAGATGTGATATCTCAATGCTTCTACCAAATCTGAGACCCTTCCTATAGCATGAAATGTGATATCCAACTTATTCCCATCCAATCCTGAGACCCTTCCTATAGCATGAGAAGTGATATCTCAATGCTATTAATACCAAACCTGAGACCATCCCTATAGCATGAGATGTGATATCTCAGTGTTTCTAATACCAAACCTGAGTCCCTTCCTATAACATGAGATGTGATATCCAACTCCTTCCCATTCCCATCATGAGGCCCTTCCTATAGCATGAGATGTGATATCTCAATGCTTCTACCAAACCTGAGACCCTTCCTATAGCATGAGATGTGATATCCAACTCCTTCCCAATCCAATCCTGAGACCCTTCCTATAGCATGAGATGTGATATCTCAATGCTCTTAATACCAAACCTGCGATCATTCCTATAACATGAGATGTGATATCCAACTCCCTCCCATTCCAATCCTGAGCCCCTTCCATGAGATGTGCTATCTCAATGCTTCTAATACCAAAGTTGGACCGTTCCTATAATATGAGATGTGATATCCAACTCCTTCCCATTCCAATCCTGCGTCCCTTCATGTAGCATAAGATTTGATATCTCAGTGCTTCTTATAACAAACCTGAGACCCTTCCTATAACATGAGATGTTATATCCAACTCCTTCCGATTCCAATCCTGAGACCCTTCCTATACCATGAGATGAGATATCTCAATGTTTCTAATACCAAACCTGAGACCCTTCCTATTGCAAGAGATGTGATATCCAAATCCTTCCCATTCCAAACCTGAGACCCTTCCTATAGCATGAGATGTGATATCCAACTTCTTCCCATTCCAATCCTGCGTCTTCATACAGCATGAGATTTGATATCTCAGTGCTTCTAATAGAAAACCTGAGACCCTTCCTATAACATGAGATGTGATATCCAACTCCTTCCGATTCCTATCCTGAGACCCTTCCTATACCATGAGATGTGATATCTCAATGTTTCTAATACCAGACCTGAGACCCTTCCTTTAGCATGAGATGTGATATCCAACTCCTTCCCATTCCAATCCTGAGACCCTTCCGATAGCATTAGATGTGATATCTCAATGCTTCTAATATCAAACCTGGGACCCTCCCTATAGCATGAGATGTGATATCCAACTCCTTCCCATTCCAATCCTGAGACCCTTCCTATAGCATGAGATGGGATGTCCAACTCCTTCCAAATCCAATCCTGAGACCCTTCCGATAGCATGAGATGTGATATTAATGCTTCTACCAAACCTGAGACCTTCCTATGGCATGAGATGTGATATCAAACACCTTCCCATTCCAATCCTGAGACCCTTCCTACAGCATGAGATGTGATATCCAACTCCTTCCCATTCCAATCCTGAGACCCGTCCTATACCATGAGATGTGATATCTTAATGCTTCTAATACCAAACTTGAGAATGTCCTATAACATGAGATGTGATATCTCAATCCTTCTAATAACAAACCTGAGACCCTTCCTATAACATGAGATGTGATGTCCAAGTCCTTCCCATTCCAATCCTGAGACCCTTCCTATAGCATGAGATGTGATATCCAACTCCTTCCCATTCCAATCCTGAGACCCATACTATACCATGAGATATATCTCAATGCTTCTAATACCAAACCACAGACCTGTCCTATAACTTGAGATGTGATATCCAAATCCTTCCCCTTCCAAACCTGAGACCTTTCCTTTGCCATGAGATGTGATATCCAACTCCTTCCCATTCCAATCCTGAGACCCTTCCTATAGCATGAGATGTGATATCCCACTGCTTCTACCAAACCTGAGACCTTTCCGATGGCATGAGATGTGATATCCAACTCCTTCCCATTCCAATCATGAGGCCCTTCCTATAGCATGAGATGTGATATCTCAATGCTTCTACCAAATCTGAGACCCTTCCTATAGCATGAAATGTGATATCCAACTTATTCCCATCCAATCCTGAGACCCTTCCTATAGCATGAGAAGTGATATCTCAATGCTATTAATACCAAACCTGAGACCCTCCCTATAGCATGAGATGTGATATCCAACTCCTTCCCATTCCAATCCTGTGTCCCTTCATGTAGCATAAGATTTGATATCTCAGTGCTTCTTATAACAAACCTGAGACCCTTCCTATAACATGAGATGTTATATCCAACTCCTTCCGATTCCAATCCTGAGACCCTTCCTATACCATGAGATGAGATATCTCAATGTTTCTAATACCAAACCTGAGACCCTTCCTATTGCAAGAGATGTGATATCCAATTCCTTCCCATTCCAAACCTGAGACCCTTCCTATAGCATGAAATGTGATATCCAACTTATTCCCATCCAATTCTGAGACCCTTCCTATAGCATGAGAAGTGATATCTCAATGCTATTAATACCAAACCTGAGACCCTCCCTATAGCATGAGATGTGATATCCAACTCCTTCCCATTCCAATCCTGAGTCCCTTCCGATAGCCTGAGATGTGATATCCAACTCCTCCCATTCCAATAAAGAGGCCCTTCCTATAGCATGAGATGTGATATCTCAATGCTTCTACCAAACCTGAGACCCTTCCTATAGCATGAGATGTGATATCCAACTCCTTCCCGTTCCAATCCTGAGACCCTTACTATAGCATGAGATGTGATATCTCAATGCTCTTAATACCAAACCTGCGATCATTCCTATAACATGAGATGTGATATCCAACTCCTTCCCATTCCAATCCTGAGCCCCTTCCATGAGATGTGCTATCTCAATGCTTCTAATACCAAAGCTGGACCGTTCCTATAGCATGAGATGTGATATCCAACTCCTTCCCATTCCAATCCTGCGTCCCTTCATGTAGCATAAGATTTGATATCTCAGTGCTTCTTATAACAAACCTGAGACCCTTCCTATAACATGAGATGTTATATCCAACTCCTTCCTATTCCAATCCTGAGACCCTTCCTATACCATGCGATGTGATATCTCAATGTTTCTAATACCAGACCTGAGACCCTTCCTATTGCAAGAGATGTGATATCCAAATCCTTCCCATTCCAAACCTGAGACCTTTCCTATTGCATGAGATGTGATATCCAACTCCTTCCCAATCCAATCCTGAGACCCTTCTGATAGCATGAGATGTGATATCCAACTCCTTCGAATTCCAACCTGTGACCCTTCCTATAGCATGAGATGGGATATCCAACTCCTTCCCAATCCAATCCTGATAGCATTAGATGTGATATCTCAATGCTTCTAATATCAAACCTGAGACCCTCCCTATAGCATGAGATTTGATATCCAACACCTTCCCATTCCAATCCTGAGACCCTTCTGATAGCATGAGATGTGATATCCAACTCCTTCGAATTCCAACCTGTGACCCTTCCTATAGCATGAGATGGGATATCCAACTCCTTCCCAATCCAATCCTGAGACCCTTCCGATAGCATGAGATGTGATATTAATGCTTTTACCAAACCTGAGACCTTCCTATGGCATGAGATGTGATATCAAACACCTTCCCATTCCAATCCTGAGACCCTTCCTATAGCATGAGATGTGATATCCAACTCCTTCCCATTCGAATCCTGAGACCCGTCCTATACCATGAGATGTGATATCTCAATGCTTCTAATACCAAACCTGAGACTGCCCTATAACATGAGATGTGATATCTCAATCCTTCTAATAATAAACCTGAGACCCTTCCTATAACATGAGATGTGATGTCCAAGTCCTTCCCATTCCAATCCTGAGACCCTTCCTATAGCATGAGATGTGATATCCAACTCCTTCCCATTCCAATCCTCAGACCCATACTATACCATGATATATATCTCAATGCTGCTAATACCAAACCACAGACCTGTCCTATAACTTGAGATGTGATATCCAAATCCTTCCCCTTCCAAACCTGAGACCTTTCCTTTGCCATGATATGTGATATCCAACTCCTTCCCATTCCAATCCTGAGACCCTTCCTATAGCATGAGATGTGAAATCCCAATGCTTCTACCAAACCTGAGACCTTTCCGATTGCATGAGATGTGATATCCAACTCCTTCCCATTCCAATCTTGAGGCCCTTCCTATAGCATGAGATGTGATATCTCAATGCTTCTACCAAATCTGAGACCCTTCCTATAGCATGAAATGTGATATCCAACTTATTCCCATCCAATCCTGAGACCCTTCCTATAGCATGAGAAGTGACATCTCAATGCTATTAATACCAAACCTGAGACCCTCCCTGTAGCATGAGATGTGATATCCAACTCCTTCCCATTCCAATCCTGAGTCCCTTCCAATAGCCTGAGATGTGATATCCAACTCCTCCCATTCCAATCAAGAGGCCCTTCCTATAGCATGAGATGTGACATCTCAATGCTTCTACCAAACCTGAGACCCTTCCTATAGCATGAGATGTGATATCCAACTCCTTCCCGTTCCAATCCTGAGACCCTTCCTATAGCATGAGATGTGATATCTCAATGCTCTTAATACCAAACCTTGGATCATTCCTATTGCAAGAGTTGTGATAGCCAAATGCTTCCCATTCCAAACCTGAGAATTCCTATAGCATGAGATGATATCCAACTCCTTCCCATTCCAATCCTGAGACCTGTCCTATACCATGAGATGTGATATCTCAATACTTCTACCAAACCTGAGACCTTCCTATGGCATGAGATGTGATATCAAACTCCTTCCCATTCCAATGCTGAGACCCATCCTATAGCATGAGATGTGATATCTCAATGTTTCTAATACCAGACCTGAGACCCTTCCTATTGCAAGAGATTTGATATCCAAATCCTTCCCATTCCAAACCTGAGACCTTTCCTATTGCATGAGATGTGATATCCAACTCCTTCCCAATCCAATCCTGAGACCCTTCTGATAGCATGAGATGTGATATCCAACTCCTTCGAATTCCAACCTGTGACCCTTCCTATAGCATGAGATGGGATATCCAACTCCTTCCCAATCCAATCCTGATAGCATTAGATGTGATATCTCAATGCTTCTAATATCAAACCTGAGACCCTCCCTATAGCATGAGATGTGATATCCAAATCCTTCCCCTTCCAAACCTGAGACCTTTCCTTTGCCATGAGCTGTGATATCCAACTCCTTCCCATTCCAATCCTGAGACCCTTCCTCTAGCATGAGATGTGATATCCCAATGCTTCTACCAAACCTGAGACCTTTCCGATGGCATGAGATGTGATATCCAACTCCTTCCCATTCCAATCATGAGGCCCTTCCTATAGCATGAGATGTGATATCTCAATGCTTCTACCAAATCTGAGACCCTTCCTATAGCATGAAATGTGATATCCAACTTATTCCCATCCAATCCTGAGACCCTTCCTATAGCATGAGAAGTGATATCTCAATGCTATTAATACCAAACCTGAGACCCTCCCTATAGCATGAGATGTGATATCGCAGTGTTTCTAATACCAAACCTGAGTCCCTTCCTATAACATGAGATTTGATATCCAACTCCTTCCCATTCCCATCATGAGGCCCTTCCTATAGCATGAGATGTGATATCTCAATGCTTCTACCAAACCTGAGACCCTTCCTATAGCATGAGATGTGATATCCAACTCCTTCCCGATCCAATCCTGAGACCCTTCCTATAGCATGAGATGTGATATCTCAATGCTCTTAATACCAAACCTGCGATCATTCCTATAACATGAGATGTGATATCCAACTCCTTCCCATTCCAATCCTGAGCCCCTTCCATGAGATGTGCTATCTCAATGCTTCTAATACCAAAGTTGGACCGTTCCTATAGCATGAGATGTGATATCCAACTCCTTCCCATTCCAATCCTGCGTCCCTTCATGTAGCATAAGATTTGATATCTCAGTGCTTCTTATAACAAACCTGAGACCCTTCCTATAACATGAGATGTTATATCCAACTCCTTCCGATTCCTATCCTGAGACCCTTCCTATACCATGAGATGAGATATCTCAATGTTTCTAATACCAAACCTGAGACCCTTCCTATTGCAAGAGATGTGATATCCAAATCCTTCCCATTCCAAACCTGAGACCCTTCCTATAGCATGAGATGTGATATCCAACTTCTTCCCATTCCAATCCTGCGTCTTCATACAGCATGAGATTTGATATCTCAGTGCTTCTAATACAAAACCTGAGACCCTTCCTATAACATGAGATGTGATATCCAACTCCTTCCGATTCCAATCCTGAGACCCTTCCTATACCATGAGATGTGATATCTCAATGTTTCTAATACCAGACCTGAGACCCTTCCTTTAGCATGAGATGTGATATCCAACTCCTTCCCATTCCAATCCTGAGACCCTTCCGATAGCATTAGATGTGATATCTCAATGCTTCTAATATCAAACTTGAGACCCTCCCTATAGCATGAGATGTGATATCCAACTCCTTCCCATTCCAATCCTGAGACCCTTCCTATAGCATGAGATGGGATGTCCAACTCCTTCCCAATCCAATCCTGAGACCCTTTTGATAGCATGAGATGTGATATTAATGCTTCTACCAAACCTGAGACCTTCCTATGGCATGAGATGTGATATCAAACACCTTCCCATTCCAATCCTGAGACCCTTCCTACAGCATGAGATGTGATATCCAACTCCTTCCCATTCCAATCCTGAGACCCGTCCTATACCATGAGATGTGATATCTCAATGCTTCTAATACCAAACCTGAGAATGTCCTATAACATGAGATGTGATATCTCAATCCTTCTAATAACAAACCTGAGACCCTTCCTATAACATGTGATGTGATGTCCAAGTCCTTCCCATTCCAATCCTGAGACCCTTCCTATAGCATGAGATGTGATATCCAACTCCTTCCCATTCCAATCCTGAGACCCATACTATACCATGAGATATATCTCAATGCTTCTAATACCAAACCACAGACCTGTCCTATAACTTGAGATGTGATATCCAAATCCTTCCCCTTCCAAACCTGAGACCTTTCCTTTGCCATGTGTTAGGAAAGATTTCATAATTGTAGGGAATTTTCCTTCCATGTGGCAACCCCTAAACTTTTTGCTATTGTTTTTGACCGTGTTCTTGACTTTGCCAGAGAAGTGCAGCCTTCTGCTGCACTCCTCTGGGCTTTCGCTCCTTTCTTACGGGGAAACTGACATGCCCTTAAGACAGTCAGTACCGGGGAACGTGGTTTCCCGTAGTTTCTTTAATCGTGTCGCCATTTTTAGTGCAACACGACACAAGAGGGCACTGTAAGCTAAGTTACAGCTCTCTTGGGTCTCTAGCCTTCTACAGGCCCTAGATACTCTTTTAGGAATGTATTTTGATCGGTGCAAGTCATTCAGGGACTCGAATGGTGGCAGCGATCGTTTTGTTTATTTTGAGCTCCTTTTGGCGTTCTGAGCACGTTTTTCGCACTGAACCCAAAATGGTGGCCTGGCTCCCAAAATGGCCAGGCCGCGAGGCTCCTTTGTCCTGTCCACTGTCCGTCTTGCTCCCTTCACCTTCCCCAGGTCAGGCGACCCGGGGCCTTCCTTATTTGGGCATGTACTTTCCTGCGAAACGTGGTTGCTTTCGCGGGCTTCTACATGTCGTTTGTGTGCCTCCAGGGTGTGGGGTGGGATGTCTGGTCCCAATACACATCCTGGGTGCCAGAGAGTCTAGGGTGGTGTGAATGCCTGGGACCACCGTGGTCCGTGATTGGTCCACGTATGGTATGCGTGTTGATGAGCGGATCTCCCATTGGCTCCCCTCCGTTTTGGCGCGAAGGGAACCGTGGATAAGAGGGAGCTGGAAACACCACTACCATGTCGATCTCCTGAGTTCTCACGAACGAAGGAATACAGGAGCCAAGTATCCTGCAACCACGAGGCTGGACCGAGGAATCGCTGGTGACCCGCTGAAGGAATCCTCCTTTGCACTGCTGTCGTCCTGTGAAACCCTTTTCTCCTCTGATCGAACCAGAAGGCCTGTACTGGTGCTTCGACCTTTGGAATAGCAGGAACAGCTATTCCCGGCGACTTCATCAACTCCTGCCAAGTAAGCCTTCAGAAGTGTCTCTGGGCCATCCAGTTGACTGACCAGCTTACAAGGGAGTCCTGCTCTGTAACCGCCGCCAGGTTGTGTTGTGTTTCGAGTCCTGGTCACTCTCCCACGCTTCGTACACTTGGCGTTCCCAAGTCTGAAGGGAGGAGTGTACATTTGGCTCGAATACACACGGCCGCTCCGTTGTCCTGCTGCGGCAACAAAACGGTGCTGGTTTCGTCGATTGGGACGTCTTTTTGCTCTACACGACTACGAGGCGTTCCCTGCTCTTCTGAACCTGCCAGCTGCTGAAACTAACGTGGAGAAGCCTGGGTCTGCTTGCTTCGGGGACCGGTGAGTAGCTTAGCTAGGATCTGGTCGCCCTCCTGCAGTATCCCATTGCTTTTCCCTGCTGTGTAAAAACAGCACCCTTTTGGCCGTACTCGCGCTCTGCTTCTGCCCGCTGTGGAGGCTGCGCTTGAGTTGCGGAACCTGTTCTCCTTCTGCTGTGCACTAACCCGAACTGCCTGACTTCCTCCGAAGAGCTTCCCCTTGTGCCCGTTGGCACCGGCGTGGCAGGTACTTTGAGCACAAGGCTCCACTCTTCGCAGGGCTCGGACTTCCATCTAGTTAGGTGCCTCTGAAGGCGAACTGAGTCGAAAACGTTATCGCACTGCCTGTTTTCCTTCCCTTTCAGGTGGACTACATATTGTTAAGACGGATTTCTGAACTCTGTCCTGGTGGCGCAGAAGTTCAGAAGGCCAACCTAATTACTTGGAACAGGGTAACCTCTGGACAAGCCAGACCAATCAAGGTAGCGATCGCGGCGGTCAAGACTAGGTCTCAAGAGGGGTGAGGGTGACTGAAAGCCCGCAGTGAGCACACAAAGCAAGAGCGCTTACAAACTACTCCAAACAGTTGTTATATCAAAAATATAAACACATTTATTTTAAGGCCTTTAAAACAACGACCGTAGCGAGAAAACCACAATATCACAATATTAAACCAACACATACCATATCAACACAATATATATACAAATACACAGTCGCAAGCGTTTAAAGCACGAAATATGCAGTCCACCTGAAAGGAAAGGAAAACAGGCAGTGCGATAACGCTTTAGACTCAGTTCGCCTTCAGAGGCACCTAACTAGATGGAAGTCCGAGCCCTGCGAAGAGTGGAGCCTTGTGCTCAAAGTACCTGCCACGCCGGTGCCAACGGGCAAAAGGGGAAGCTCTTCGTAGGAAGTCAGGCAGTTCGGGTTAGTGCACAGCAGAAGGAGAACAGGTTTCCGCAACTCAAGCGCAGCCGGCCATAAGGGTGCTGTTTTTACACAGCAGGGAAAAGCAATGGGATACTGCAGGAGGGCGACCAGATCCTAGCTAAGCTACTCACCGGTCCCCGAAGCAAGCAGACCCAGGCTTCTCCACGTTAGTTTCAGCAGCTGGCAGGTTCAGAAGAGCAGGGAACGCCTCGTAGTCGTGTAGAGCAAAAAGACGTCCCAATCGACGAAACCAGCACAGTTTGTTGCCGCAGCAGGACAACGGAGCGGCCGTGTGTATTCGAGCCAAATGTACACTCCTCCCTTCAGACTTGGGAACGCCAAGTGTACGAAGCGTGGGAGAGTGACCAGGACTCGAAATACAACACAACCTGGCGGCGGTTACAGAGCAGGACTCCCTTGTAAGCTGGTCAGTCAACTGGATGGCCCAGAGACACTTCCGAAGGCTTACTTGGCAGGAGTTGATGAAGTCGCCGGGAATAGCTGTTCCTGCTATTCCAAAGGTCGAAGCACCAGTACAGGCCTTCTGGTTCGATCAAAGGAGGAAAGGGCTTCACAGGACGACAGCAGTGCAAAGGAGGATTCCTTCAGCGGGTCACCAGCGATTCCTCGGTCCAGCCTCTTGGTTGCAGGATACTTGGCTCCTGTATTCCTTCGTTCGTGAGAACTCAGGAGATCGACATGGTAGTGGTGTTTCCAGCTCCCTCTTATCCACGGTTCCCTTCGCGCCAAAACGGAGGGGAGCCAATGGGAGATCCGCTCCTCAACACACATACCATACGTGGACCAATCACGGACCACGGTGGTCCCAGGCATTCACACCACCCTAGGCTCTCTGGCACCCAGTATGTGTATTGGGACCAGACATCCCAGCCCACACCCTGGAGGCACACAAACGACATGTATAAGCCCGCGAAAGCAACCACGTTTCGCGGGAAAGTACATGCCCAAATAAGGAAGGCCCCGGGTCGCTCGACCTGGGGAAGGTGAAGGGAGCAAGACGGTCAGTGGACAGGACAAAGGAGCCTCGTGGCCTGGCCATTTTGGGGAGCCAGGCCACCATTTTGGGTTCAGTGCAAAAACGTGCTCAGAACGCCAAAAGGAGCTCAAAATAAACAAAACGATCGCTGCCACCATTCCAGTCCCTGAATGACTTGCACCGATCAAATACCATCCTAAAAGAGTATCTAGGGTCTGTAGAAGGCTAGAGACCCAAGAGAGCTGTAACTTAGCTTACAGTGCCCTCTTGTGTCATGTTGCACTAAAGCCGCAACACGATAGAAGAAACTACGGGAAACAGCGTTCCCCGGTACTGACCGTCTTAAGGGCATGTCAGTTTCCCCGTAAGAAAGGAGCGAAAGCCCAGAGGAGTGCGGCAGAAGGCTGCACTTCTCTGGCAAAGTCAAAAACAAGGTGAATAACAACAGCAAAAAGTTTAGGGGTTGCCACATGGAAGGAAAATTCCCTACAATTACGAAATCTTTCCTAACACTCGCCCCTCCCAGACTATGGACAGGGGGAACTAATCCACCCCTGGATGAGTCTCTTGTTCAGGTCGGTTAAACATTCTGGACAACCCATCAGCATTGCTATGTTGGACACCTGGCCTATGCTCAATAGTGAAGTCGAAGCCTTGTAGACTTATGGACCACCTAAGCAACTTTGGATTCTCCCCCTTCATGTTCATTAGCCACTTTAACGGCTTATGGTCAGTCTGCACAGTGAAGTGGGTCCCATAGAGGTAGGGCCTCAGCTTCCTTAGGGCCCACACAACAGAGAAACATTCTTTCTCTACCGTGGACCATCTGAGCTCTCTGTCCTTAAGCTGGCGACTAATAAAACCGATAGGGTGTTCCTTACCCTTCTCATCTACTTGTGATAGTACAGCTCCTATCCCAGTGTCAGAGGCATCCGTCTGCACGATAAAAGGTCTTTGATAATCAGGGGCCCTTAGGACAGGGGCCTGGCACAAGGAGTCTTTTAAGCCATTGAAGGCCTTCTCACACTCGTCGGTCCAAGTTACCTTCTTGGGTTTCTTCGGAGTTGTGAGGGCAGTCAGAGGAGCAGCTATGGTGCCATAGTCTGCCACAAAATTGCGGTAATACCCCGTGAGTCCTAAAAAGGCTCTCACTTGGGTTTGCGTAGTGGGGGTAGGCCGGTCTTGTACTGCTTGTACCTGACTGAGTAGAGGCTGTCTCCTCCCTCCACCTACTTCATGTCCAAGGTAAACCACTGAGCCTTGTCCATTTTGGTGAGGGGCCACTCGGACACCCTCAAAAGAGCTATCTGAAGGACTGCTTGGGAACAGGTTGGGGAGAGGTTCAGACTCCTCTCCCGCAACGTCTGAAGCCAGTAGCAGTGCTGCGATTTCGACGCTTGGGCCGAAAGCCTTCAGCCTATTCACGTGAAACACTTTTGGAGCCTGTCCAGGCCTTCCAAGGTCCACTGAATAGTTAACCTCACCCAGGGGCTCCACCACTGGGCAAGGACCTGACCATTTATCTTGTAAAGCTCGAGGCCTTATGAGCTTCATGATCAGGACTTGCTGACCAAGTGTAAAGTTGATGAGGGAAGCTTTCTGGTCGTACCAATGTTTCACCAGCGCTTGCCCTGCCTTCAATTTATCACTAGTCAAGCCCATCAGAAGTACCATCCGTTTTCTGAGCCCTAGCACATAATCAACTACATTGGTAGTAACAGGGGGAGTGGGCATCTCCCATCCCTCTTTGACGATGGCTAAGGGTCCCCGTACGGGATGACCGAACAGAAGTTCGAAGGGGCTGAAGCCAACACCCTCCTGTGGTACCTCTCGGTAGGCAAACAGTAAGCATGAAACAAGAAGATCCCATTTTCTTCTCTGAGGCTCCTCCAGAGCCCCAATCATGCTCTTTAACGTCCTGTTAAAACGCCCCCCCAGACCATTGGTCTGGGGGTGGTATGCAGAAGAGAACCTGTAGGTGACCCTACATTCTATCCACATAGCCTGCCTATACTTCGACATAAAGTTGCTGCCATCATCCGGCACAACTCCTTTAGGGAAGCCAACCCTAGTAAACATGCCGAGTAAAGCTTCTGCAACTGGCTTGGCAGTTACAGTTGTAAATGGGACGGCCTCAGGATACCTGGTTGCATGGTCGACCAGCACCAGGATAAACCTATTGCCTGAGGATGTTTGCGGGTCAAGGGGACCAACCATGTCGATCCCTACCCTTTCAAATGGTACCCCCACAACTGGGAGCGGTACCAACGGAGCTTGGATTGTCGCGCCAACCTTACCAGACAACTGGCAGGCGGCACAACTCCTGCAGTGACTTTCTACTTGCTCCCCCATCTTGGGCCAGTAGAAGTGCATGGATAACCTTTGCTTGGTCTTCCTCATACCGAGGTGACCAGCAAGGGGAACTTCATGCGCCAACTGCAGGAGGAAGGGCCTAACAGCAAGGGGAACCACCAACCTCCTATGGTCTCCTTCTGTAGACTCTGTGGGCTCACTATACAGGAGTCCACCTTCCTGGTAAATCCTATGCATCCCAGGAGGTTCACCCTCAAGCTGGGAGCAGGCCTGTCTCCTTAGGCCTTCCAGAGATGGGCACTCACGTTGGCCTTTACTGAATTCGTCCCTATCAGGACCTCCTTCAACTAACAAGTCTTTTAGTTCAGGATGATCGTTGGGGTCGAATACTTCAGGCATCGCCACCTCCTCGTCAGGCCCGGGCGATTGACCAACTTCCTCCACCGCAGTGGTAGGCGAGCTCGGGGGAATATTCTCTTTCCCTCGTTTTGACTTGTAGACTCCTTTCGCCTTGGGTGTCCCCTTCGGCTGGGGCGGCGTATTGGACTTGGCCAATGCTGCCCGTGCTTGAGACCGTGTGTAGGGTCTTTCGGCAGTGTCTCCTACGAGCCCTAAAGCTCTGAGATCATTACCCAACAAGACCTTTCCCGGGACGTTTCTCTGAAGGCTCACTGGAATCCTGACTGCTGTACCATTTAAAGTAAGATTTACAGGGATCACGGGAAACATACGGAGGGGGCCGTCAGCCAACTTAGTGGGCATCAGAGTAGCTCTGGCAACTTCCTCTGAGTCTACCAAGGTAGAATCCACTACAGTGCGACTGCACCCACTATCCCTAAGAGCTGGAGTATCCACTCCATTGATCAGCACACTGTCTTTAAAGTAGTGCTTGGTATTATCCGGAATCCTAACATAAGCCTCTGCGACTTTAGGCTCCCAGGAACCCAGGGACACTAAAACTACCTCAGCCTCTATCCCGCTGGGAAACGAGTCTGAGGAGAAGGATGCTCCTGTAATCTCTTCTTCCTCGTAGGAGGAGAAGGCCAGATTAGCGGAGTGGACCCCCAAAGGTCTAACCTTACACCAGGGATCCCCCTTCACATGGTCAGTTGCTCCACAAGAAAAACAAGCCCCAGTGGGTCTGTTTACGTAGGGAGGCTTATTGTAACCAGAGTTCTGTTTCGGAGGCGAACCTCCACTACCCTGTGAGTTCTCTTGTGTCTTACCCTTGTTTTTCTTTTTGTGGCCCTTATGGGAAGAAGATTTAGCAGATTCCCCACCCTCCATATCTTTGGACTTTTCCCCTTCCTCCTGCTTATCAGGATGAGTTTTGTCCTTATGGGACACTCGATGTGACACCCATAAGTCTGCTGCAATGGCCAGCTTCTTAGGATCTATCTCCTTCGAATCGGCCAAATGCTGCTTAAGCTCCGGGGAAGAAGAAGCAAAAATATGTTCCAGCATGACAAGATTTATCATGCCTTCGAAGGTAGAAACCTTATAACCTTCGACCCAGCCAGTTAAGTTTTTCAAAGATTCAGCGACATAAGATACCCAAGTACCACCTTCCTGTTTCTTATACTCTCGAAAACGCTTTAAATATTGGGCCGGAGTCTTCCCAAACTTTAAAATGAGAGTTTGCTTTAACATTGCGAAATCAGCCCGCTCAGCCTTCGACATTTCCATAATGGCACTACAGCCAGAATGGGGCAGTCTACTGAGCAACCACGCAATCTTATCAGCACTGTCAACTTTTTGAACCTCGCATGCATACTCAAACGCATTCAGCCAGTCCATAATGTCATTCCTTTCTTCATACACACTGAGCAGATCTTTTGGAAACCGTGGATGAGAGGAAGCCCCAGAACCATGTCCAGGACCCTTGGACCCATTTGCAACCTGAAGCTTGGCCAGTTCCAACTGGTGATCCCTGTCTTTCTGTTTTTCTGCCTGTTCGATTTTTAGTTTGGCTATGCTGAATTCAAGCTCCTGCTGCCTAAACCGCAGCTCTTGCTTCTTGAATTCAAGCATAGCCTCCCCATCAACACTGGCTGAGGAAACATTAGACATTACATCCTCCCTGTCCTCGTGGTCGCGGTGGATCAGTGCAGCGGCAGAACCGTCGGTTCTGCCAGTGAGAGCAGCCCCACCACCTTCTGCACTGTCCTCGGAAGTTATAGCGTCAAGCTGCGCTTCTTGCCACGCCACGATTCTCTGGATCATTTCCAATTTTGTGCCTTGAGAGGAAACACCTCTCTCTGCACACATCTTTTTCAGCGTTTCTGATTTGGAAGCATTTAAAGTTAACAACGTATTTGTTTCCATACTGTTTGATAGGACTATGGCCTTTTTAAAGTTATATTACAACAATTCACTACGTGCACTGTTTGGAATAACCTGAAATGCCTTAGTTCGAGCGCAACACTGGATACCTTCAGTCGTATCCCACCGCTGTACACCAATTTGTTTAGACGGATTTCTGAACTCTGTCCTGGTGGCGCAGAAGTTCAGAAGGCCAACCTAATTACTTGGAACAGGGTAACCTCTGGACAAGCCAGACCAATCAAGGTAGCGATCGCGGCGGTCAAGACTAGGTCTCAAGAGGGGTGAGGGTGACTGAAAGCCCGCAGTGAGCACACAAAGCAAGAGCGCTTACAAACTACTCCAAACAGTTGTTATATCAAAAATATAAACACATTTATTTTAAGGCCTTTAAAACAACGACCGTAGCGAGAAAACCACAATATCACAATATTAAACCAACACATACCATATCAACACAATATATATACAAATACACAGTCGCAAGCGTTTAAAGCACGAAATATGCAGTCCACCTGAAAGGAAAGGAAAACAGGCAGTGCGATAACGCTTTAGACTCAGTTCGCCTTCAGAGGCACCTAACTAGATGGAAGTCCGAGCCCTGCGAAGAGTGGAGCCTTGTGCTCAAAGTACCTGCCACGCCGGTGCCAACGGGCAAAAGGGGAAGCTCTTCGTAGGAAGTCAGGCAGTTCGGGTTAGTGCACAGCAGAAGGAGAACAGGTTTCCGCAACTCAAGCGCAGCCTCCACAGCGGGCAGAAGCAGAGCGCGAGTACGGCCAAAAGGGTGCTGTTTTTACACAGCAGGGAAAAGCAATGGGATACTGCAGGAGGGCGACCAGATCCTAGCTAAGCTACTCACCGGTCCCCGAAGCAAGCAGACCCAGGCTTCTCCACGTTAGTTTCAGCAGCTGGCAGGTTCAGAAGAGCAGGGAACGCCTCGTAGTCGTGTAGAGCAAAAAGACGTCCCAATCGACGAAACCAGCACAGTTTGTTGCCGCAGCAGGACAACGGAGCGGCCGTGTGTATTCGAGCCAAATGTACACTCCTCCCTTCAGACTTGGGAACGCCAAGTGTACGAAGCGTGGGAGAGTGACCAGGACTCGAAATACAACACAACCTGGCGGTGGTTACAGAGCAGGACTCCCTTGTAAGCTGGTCAGTCAACTGGATGGCCCAGAGACACTTCCGAAGGCTTACTTGGCAGGAGTTGATGAAGTCGCCGGGAATAGCTGTTCCTGCTATTCCAAAGGTCGAAGCACCAGTACAGGCCTTCTGGTTCGATCAAAGGAGGAAAGGGCTTCACAGGACGACAGCAGTGCAAAGGAGGATTCCTTCAGCGGGTCACCAGCGATTCCTCGGTCCAGCCTCTTGGTTGCAGGATACTTGGTTCCTGTATTCCTTCGTTCGTGAGAACTCAGGAGATCGACATGGTAGTGGTGTTTCCAGCTCCCTCTTATCCACGGTTCCCTTCGCGCCAAAACGGAGGGGAGCCAATGGGAGATCCGCTCATCAACACACATACCATACGTGGACCAATCACGGACCACAGTGGTCCCAGGCATTCACACCACCCTAGACTCTCTGGCACCCAGGATGTGTATTGGGACCAGACATCCCAGCCCACACCCTGGAGGCACACAAACGACATGTAGAAGCCCGCGAAAGCAACCACGTTTCGCGGGAAAGTACATGCCCAAATAAGGAAGGCCCCGGGTCGCTCGACCTGGGGAAGGTGAAGGGAGCAAGACGGTCAGTGGACAGGACAAAGGAGCCTCGCGGCCTGGCCATTTTGGGGAGCCAGGCCACCATTTTGGGTTCAGTGCAAAAACGTGCTCAGAACGCCAAAAGGAGCTCAAAATAAACAAAACGATCGCTGCCACCATTCCAGTCCCTGAATGACTTGCACCGATCAAATACCATCCTAAAAGAGTATCTAGGGTCTGTAGAAGGCTAGAGACCCAAGAGAGCTGTAACTTAGCTTACAGTGCCCTCTTGTGTCATGTTGCACTAAAGCCGCAACACGATAGAAGAAACTACGGGAAACAGCGTTCCCCTGTACTGACCGTCTTAAGGGCATGTCAGTTTCCCCGTAAGAAAGGAGCGAAAGCCCAGAGGAGTGCGGCAGAAGGCTGCACTTCTCTGGCAAAGTCAAAAACAAGGTGAATAACAACAGCAAAAAGTTTAGGGGTTGCCACATGGAAGGAAAATTCCCTACAATTACGAAATCTTTCCTAACACATATTTCGTGCTTTAAACGCTTGCGACTGTGTATTTGTATATATATTGTGTTGATATGGTATGTGTTGGTTTAATATTGTGATATTGTGATTTTCTCGCTACGATCGTTGTTTTAAAGGCCTTAAAATAAATGTGTTTATATTTTTGATATAACAACTGTTTGGAGTAGTTTGTAAGCGCTCTTGCTTTGTGTGCTCACTGCGGGCTTTCAGTCACCCTCACCCCTCTTGAGACCTAGTCTTGACCGCCGCGATCGCTACCTTGATTGGTCTGGCTTGTCCAGAGGTTACCCTGTTCCAAGTAATTAGGTTGGCCTTCTGAACTTCTGCGCCACCAGGACAGAGTTCAGAAATCCGTCTTAACAAATTGGTGTACAGCGGTGGGATACGACTGAAGGTATCCAGTGTTGCGCTCGAACTAGGGCATTTCAGGTTATTCCAAACAGTACACGTAGTGGATTGTTGTAATATAACTTTAAAAAGGCCATAGTCCTATCAAACAGTATGGAAACAAATACGTTGTTAACTTTAAATGCTTCCAAAGCAGAAACGCTGAAAAAGATGTGTGCGGAGAGAGGTGTTTCCTCTCAAGGCACAAAATTGGAAATGATCCAAAGAATCGTGGCGTGGCAAGAAGCGCAGCTTGACGCTATAACTTCTGAGGACAGTGCGGAAGGTGGTGGGGCTGCTCTCACTGGTAGAACCGACGGTTCTGCCGCCGCACTGATCCATCGCGACCACGAGGACAGGGAGGACGAGCTGTCTAATGTTTCCTCTGCCAGTGTTGATGGGGAGGCTATGCTTGAATTCAAGAAGCAAGAGCTGCGGTTTAGACAGCAGGAGCTTGAATTCAGCATAGCCAAACTAAAAATCGAACAGGCAGAAAAACAGAAAGACAGGGATCACCAGTTGGAACTGGCCAAGCTTCACGTTGCAAATGGATCCAAGGGTCCTGGACATGGTTCTGGGGCTTCCTCTCATCCACGGTTTCCGAAAGATCTGCTCAGTGTGTATGAAGAAAGGAATGACATTATGGACTGGCTGAATGCGTTTGAGTATGCATGCGAGGTTCAAGAAGTTGACAATGCTGATAAGATTGCGTGGTTGCTCAGTAGACTGCCCCATTCTGGCTGTAGTGCCATTATGGAAATGTCGAAGGCTGAGCGGGCTGATTTCGCAATGTTGAAGCAAACTCTCATTTTAAAGTTTGGGAAGACTCCGGCCCAATATTTAAAGCGTTTTCGAGAGTATAAGAAAAAGGAAGGTGGTACTTGGGTATCTTATGTCGCTGAATCTTTGAAAAACTTAACTGGCTGGGTTGAAGGTTATAAGGTTTCTACCTTCGAAGGCATGATAAATCTTGTCATGCTGGAACATATTTTTGCTTCTTCTTCCCCGGAGCTTAAGCAGCATTTGGCCGATTCGAAGGAGATAGATCCTAAGAAGCTGGCCATTGCAGCAGACTTATGGGTGTCACATCGAGTGTCCCATAAGGACAAAACTCATCCTGTAAGCAGGAGGAAGGGAAAAAGTCCAAAGATATGGAGGGTGGGGAATCTGCTAAATCTTCTTCCCATAAGGGCCACAAAAAGAAAAACAAGGGTACGACACAAGAGAACTCACAGGGTAGTGGAGGTCCACCTCCAAAACAGAACTCTGGTTATAATAAGCCTCCCTACGTAAACAGTGAGGCCCTTCCTATAGCATTAGATGTGATATCTCAATGCTTCTACCAAATCTGAGACCCTTCCTATAGCATGAAATGTGATATCCAACTTATTCCCATCCAATCCTGAGACCCTTCCTATAGCATGAGAAGTGATATCTCAATGCTATTAATACCAAACCTGAGACCCTCCCTATAGCATGAGATGTGATATCTCAGTGTTTCTAATACCAAACCTGAGTCCCTTCCTATAACATGAGATGTGATATCCAACTCCTTCCCATTCCCATCATGAGGCCCTTCCTATAGCATGAGATGTGATATCTCAATGCTTCTACCAAACCTGAGACCCTTCCTATAGCATGAGATGTGATATCCAACTCCTTCCGATCCAATCCTCAGACCCTTCCTATAGCATGAGATGTGATATCTCAATGCTCTTAATACCAAACCTGCGATCATTCCTATAACATGAGATGTGATATCCAACTCCTTCCCATTCCAATCCTGCGTCCCTTCATGTAGCATAAGATTTGATATCTCAGTGCTTCTTATAACAAACCTGAGACCCTTCCTATAACATGAGATGTTATATCCAACTCCTTCCGATTCCAATCCTGAGACCCTTCCTATACCATGAGATGAGATATCTCAATGTTTCTAATACCAAACCTGAGACCCTTCCTATTGCAAGAGATGTGATATCCAAATCCTTCCCATTCCAAACCTGAGACCCTTCCTATAGCATGAGATGTGATATCCAACTTCTTCCCATTCCAATCCTGCGTCTTCATACAGCATGAGATTTGATATCTCAGTGCTTCTAATACAAAACCTGAGACCCTTCCTATAACATGAGATGTGATATCCAACTCCTTCCGATTCCAATCCTGAGACCCTTCCTATACCATGAGATGTGATATCTCAATGTTTCTAATACCAGACCTGAGACCCTTCCTTTAGCATGAGATGTGATATCCAACTCCTTCCCATTCCAATCCTGAGACCCTTCCGATAGCATTAGATGTGATATCTCAATGCTTCTAATATCAAACCTGAGACCCTCCCTATAGCATGAGATGTGATATCCAACTCCTTCCCATTCCAATCCTGAGACCCTTCCTATAGCATGAGATGGGATGTCCAACTCCTTCCCAATCCAATCCTGAGACCCTTCCGATAGCATGAGATGTGATATTAATGCTTCTACCAAACCTGAGACCTTCCTATGGCATGAGATGTGATATCAAACACCTTCCCATTCCAATCCTGAGACCCTTCCTATAGCATGAGATGTGATATCCACCTCCTTCCCATTCCAATCCTGAGACCCGTCCTATACCATGAGATGTGATATCTCAATGCTTCTAATACCAAACCTGAGAATGTCCTATAACATGAGATGTGATATCTCAATCCTTCTAATAACAAACCTGAGACCCTTCCTATAACATGAGATGTGATGTCCAAGTCCTTCCCATTCCAATCCTGAGACCCTTCCTATAGCATGAGATGTGATATCCAACTCCTTCCCATTCCAATCCTGAGACCCATACTATACCATGAGATATATCTCAATGCTTCTAATACCAAACCACAGACCTGTCCTATAACTTGAGATGTGATATCCAAATCCTTCCCCTTCCAAACCTGAGACCTTTCCTTTGCCATGAGATGTGATATCCAACTCCTTCCCATTCCAATCATGAGGCCCTTCCTATAGCATGAGATGTGATATCTCAATGCTTCTACCAAATCTGAGACCCTTCCTATAGCATGAAATGTGATATCCAACTTATTCCCATCCAATCCTGAGACCCTTCCTATAGCATGAGAAGTGATATCTCAATGCTATTAATACCAAACCTGAGACCCTCCCTATAGCATGAGATCTGATATCCAACTCCTTCCCATTCCAATCCTGCGTCCCTTCATGTAGCATAAGATTTGATATCTCAGTGCTTCTTATAACAAACCTGAGACGCTTCCTATAACATGAGATGTTATATCCAACTCCTTCCGATTCCAATCCTGAGACCCTTCCTATACCATGAGATGAGATATCTCAATGTTTCTAATACCAAACCTGAGACCCTTCCAATTGCAAGAGATGTGATATCCAAATCCTTCTCATTCCAAACCTGAGACTCTTCCTATAGCATGAAATGTGATATCCAACTTATTCCCATCCAATTCTGAGACCCTTCCTATAGCATGACAAGTGATATCTCAATGCTATTAATACCAAACCTGAGACCCTCCCTATAGCATGAGATGTGATATCCAACTCCTTCCCATTCGAATCCTGAGTCCCTTCCGATAGCCTGAGATGTGATATCCAACTCCTCCCATTCCAATCAAGAGGCCCTTCCTATAGCATGAGATGTGATATCTCAATGCTTCTACCAAACCTGAGACCCTTCCTATAGCATGAGATGTGATATCCAACTCCTTCCCGTTCCAATCCTGAGACCCTTACTATAGCATGAGATGTGATATCTCAATGCTCTTAATTCCAAACCTGCGATCATTCCTATAACATGAGATGTGATATCCAACTCCTTCCCATTCCAATCCTGAGCCCCTTCCATGAGATGTGCTATCTCAATGCTTCTAATACCAAAGCTGGACCGTTCCTATAGCATGAGATGTGATATCCAACTCCTTCCCATTCCAATCCTGCGTCCCTTCATGTAGCATAAGATTTGATATCTCAGTGCTTCTTATAACAAACCTGAGACCCTTCCTATAACATGAGATGTTATATCCAACTCCTTCCTATTCCAATCCTGAGACCCTTCCTACACCATGAGATGTGATATCTCAATGTTTCTAATACCAGACCTGAGACCCTTCCTATTGCAAGAGATGTGATATCCAAATCCTTCCCATTCCAAACCTGAGACCTTTCCTATTGCATGAGATGTGATATCCAACTCCTTCCCAATCCAATCCTGAGACCCTTCTGATAGCATGAGATGTGATATCCAACTTCTTCCCATTCCAATCCTGCGTCTCTTCATACAGCATGAGATTTGATATCTCAGTGCTTCTAATACAAAACCTGAGACCCTTCCTATAACATGAGATGTGATATCCAACTCCTTCCGATTCCAATCCTGATACCCTTCCTATACCATGAGATGTGATATCTCAATGTTTCTAATACCAGACCTGAGACCCTTCCTATTGCAAGAGTTGTGATATCCAAATCCTTCCCATTCCAAACCTGAGACCTTTCCTATTGCATGAGATGTGATATCCAACTCCTTCCCAATCCAATCCTGAGACCCTTCCGATAGCATTAGATGTGATATCTCAATGCTTCTAATATCAAACCTGAGACCCTCCCTATAGCATGAGATGTGATATCCAGCTCCTTCCCATTCCAATCCTGAGACCCTTCTGATAGCATGAGATGTGATATCCAACTCCTTCGAAATCCAACCTGTGACCCTTCCTATAGCATGAGATGGGATATCCAACTCCTTCCCAATCCAATCCTGAGACCCTTCCGATAGCATGAGATGTGATATTAATGCTTCTACCAAACCTGAGACCTTCCTATGGCATGAGATGTGATATCAAACACCTTCCCATTCCAATCCTGAGACCCTTCCTATAGCATGAGATGTGATATCCAACTCCTTCCCATTCCAATCCTGAGACCCGTCCTATACCATGAGATGTGATATCTCAATGCTTCTAATACCAAACCTGAGACTGTCCTATAACATGAGATGTGATATCTCAATCCTTCTAATAACAAACCTGAGACCCTTCATATAACATGAGATGTGATGTCCAAGTCCTTCCCATTCCAATCCTGAGACCCTTCCTATAGCATGAGATGTGATATCCAACTCCTTCCCATTCCAATCCTGAGACCCATACTATACCATGAGATATATCTCAATGCTTCTAATACCAAACCACAGACCCGTCCTATAACTTGAGATGTGATATCCAAATCCTTCCCCTTCCAAACCTGAGACCTTTCCTTTGCCATGAGATGTGATATCCAACTCCTTCCCATTCCAATCCTGAGACCCTTCCTATAGCATGAGATGTGATATCCCAATGCTTCTACCAAACCTGAGACCTTTCCGATGGCATGAGATGTGATACCCAACTCCTTCCCATTCCAATCATGAGGCCCTTCCTATAGCATGAGATGTGATATCTCAGTGCTTCTACCAAATCTGAGACCCTTCCTATAGCATGAAATGTGATATCCAACTTATTCCCATCCAATCCTGAGACCCGTCCTATACCATGAGATGTGATATCTCAATGCTTCTACCAAACCTGAGACCTTCCTATGGCATGAGATGTGATATCAAACTCCTTCCCATTCCAATCCTGAGTCCCTTCCGAAAGCCTGAGATGTGATATCCAACTCCTCCCATTCCAATCAAGAGGCCCTTCCTATAGCATGAGATGTGATATCTCAATGCTTCTACCAAACCTGAGACCCTTCCTATAGCATGAGATGTGATATCCAACTCCTTCCCGTTCCAATCCTGAGACCCTTCCTATAGCATGAGATGTGATATCTCAATGCTCTTAATACCAAACCTTGGATCATTCCTATTGCAAGAGATGTGATATCCAAATGCTTCCCATTCCATTCCTGAGACCCTTCCTATAGGATGAGATGTGATATCCAAAACCTTCCCATTCCAATCCTGAGACCCTTCCTATAGCATGAGATGCTATCCAACTCCTTCCCATTCCAATCCTGAGACCCGTCCTATACCATGATATGTGATATCTCAATGCTTCTACCAAACCTGAGACCTTCCTATGGCATGAGATGTGATATCAAACTCCTTCCCATTCCAATCCTGAGACCCTTCCTATAGCATGAGATGTGATATCCAACTCCTTCCCATTCCAATCCTGAGACCCGTCCTATACCATGAGATGTGATATCTCAATGCTTCTAATACCAAACCTGAGACTGTCCTATAACATGAGATGTGATATCTCAATCCTTCTAATAACAAACCTGAGACCCTTCCTATAACATGAGATGTGATGTCCAAGTCCTTCCCATTCCAATCCTGAGACCCTTCCTATAGCATGAGATGTGATATCCAACTCCTTCCCATTCCAATCCTGAGACCCATACTATACCATGAGATATATCTCAATGCTTCTAATACCAAACCACAGACCCGTCCTATAACTTGAGATGTGATATCCAACTCCTTCCCATTCCAATCCTGAGACCCTTCCTATAGCATGAGATGTGATATCCCAATGCTTCTACCAACCCTGAGACGTTTCCGATGGCATGAGATGTGATATCCAACTCATTCCGATTCCAATCATGAGACCCTTCCTATAACATGAGATGTGGTGTCCAAGTCCTTCCCATTCCAATCCTGAGACCCTTCCTATAGCATGAGATGTGATATCCAACTCCTTCCCATTCCAATCCTGAGACCCATACTATACCATGAGATATATTTCAATGCTTCTAATACCAAACCACAGACCCGTCCTATAACTTTAGATGTGATATCCAACTCCTTCCCATTCCAATCCTGAGACCCTTCCTATAGCATGAGATGTGATATCCAAATGCTTCTACCAATCCTGAGACCTTTCCGATGGCATGAGATGTGATATCCAACTCATTCCGATTCCAATCATGAGACCCTTCCTATACCATGAGATGTGATATCTCAATGTTTCTAATACCAGACCTGAGTCCCTTCCTATTGCAAGAGATGTGATATCCAAATCCTTCCCATTCCAAACCTGAGACCTTTCCTAGTGCATGAGATGTGATATCCAACTCCTTCCCAATCCAATCATGAGACCCTTCCTATACCATGAGATGTGATATCTCAATGTTTCTAATACCAGACCTGAGTCCCTTCCTATTGCAAGAGATGTGATATCCAAATCCTTCCCATTCCAAACCTGAGACCCTTCCTATAGCATGAGATGTGATATCCAACTTCTTCCCATTCCAATCCTGCGTCTCTTCATACAGCATGAGATTTGATATATCAGTGCTTCTAATACAAAACCTGAGACCCTTCCTATAACATGAGATGTGATATCCAACTCCTTCCGATTCCAATCCTGATACCCTTCCTATAGCATGAGATGTGATATCCCAATGCTTCTACCAACCCTGAGACCTTTCCGATGGCATGAGATGTGATATCCAACTCATTCCGATTCCAATCATGAGACCCTTCCTATACCATGAGATGTGATATCTCAATGTTTCTAATACCAGACCTGAGTCCCTTCCTATTGCAAGAGATGTGATATCCAAATCCTTCCCATTCCAAACCTGAGACCTTTCCTAGTGCATGAGATGTGATATCCAACTCCTTCCCAATCCAATCCTGAGACCCTTCCGATAGCATTAGATGTGATATCTCAATGCTTCTAATATCAAACCTGAGACCCTCCCTATAGCATGAGATGTGATATCCAACTCCTTCCCATTCCAATCCTGAGACCCTTCCGATAGCATGAGATGTGATATCCAACTCCTTCGAATTCCAACCTGTGACCCATCCTATAGCATCAGATGTGATATCCAACTCCTTCCCATTCCAATCCTGAGACCCGTCCTATACCATGAGATGTGATATCTCAATGCTTCTAAAACCAAACCTGAGACTGTCCTATAACATGAGATGTGATATCTCAATCCTTCTAATAACAAACCTGAGACCCTTCCTATAACATGAGATGTGATGTCCAAGTCCTTCCCATTCCAATCCTGAGACCCTTCCTATAGCATGAGATGTGATATCCAACTCCTTCCCATTCCAATCCTGAGACCCATACTATACCATGAGATATATCTCAATGCTTCTAATTCCAAACCACAGACCCGTCCTATAACTTGAGATGTGATATCCAAATCCTTCCCCTTCCAAACCTGAGACCTTTCCTTTGCCATGAGATGTGATATCGAACTACTTCCCATTCCAATCCTGAGACCCTTCCGATAGCATGAGATGTGATATCCAACTCCTTCCAATTCCAACCTGTGACCCTTCCTATAGCATGAGATGTGATATCCAACTCCTTCCCAATCCAATCCTGAGACCCTTCCGATAGCATGAGATGTGATATCTTAATGCTTCTACCAAACCTGAGACCTCCCTATGGCATGAGATGTGATATCAAACTCCTTCCCATTCCAATCCTGAGACCCGTCCTATACCATGAGATGTGATATCTCAATGCTTCTAATACCAAACCTGAGACTGTCCTATAACATGAGATGTGATATCTCAATCCTTCTAATAACAAACCTGAGACCCTTCCTATAACATGAGATGTGATGTCCAAGTCCTTCCCATTCCAATCCTGAGACCCTTCCTTTAGCATGAGATGTTATATCCAACTCCTTCCGATTCCAATCCTGAGACCCTTCCTATACCATGAGATGAGATATCTCAATGTTTCTAATACCAAACCTGAGACCCTTCCTATTGCAAGAGATGTGATATCCAAATCCTTCCCATTCCAAACCTGAGACCCTTCCTATAGCATGAAATGTGATATCCAACTTATTCCCATCCAATTCTGAGACCCTTCCTATAGCATGAGAAGTGATATCTCAATGCTATTAATACCAAACTGAGACCCTCCCTATATAGCATGAGATGTGATATCCAACTCCTTCCCATTCCAATCCTGAGTCCCTTCCGATAGCCTGAGATGTGATATCCAACTCCTCCCATTCCAATCAAGAGGCCCTTCCTATAGCATGAGATGTGATATCTCAATGCTTCTACCAAACCTGAGACCCTTCCGATAGCATTAGATGTGATATCTCAATGTTTCTAATATCAAACCTGAGACCCTCCCTATAGCATGAGATGTGATATCCAACTCCTTCCCATTCCAATCATGAGACCCTTCCGATAGCATGAGATGTGATATCCAACTCCTTCGAATTCCAACCTGTGACCCATCCTATAGCATCAGATGTGATATCCAACTCCTTCCCATTCCAATCCTGAGACCCGTCCTATACCATGAGATGTGATATCTCAATGCTTCTAATACTAAACCTGAGACTGTCCTATAACATGAGATGTGATATCTCAATCCTTCTAATAACAAACCTGAGACCCTTCCTATAACACGCGATGTGATGTCCAAGTCCTTCCCATTCCAAACCTGAGACCCTTCCTATAGCATGAGATGTGATATCCAACTCCTTCCCATTCCAATCCTGAGACCCATACTATACCATGAGATATATCTCAATGCTTCTAATTCCAAACCACAGACCCGTCCTATAACTTGAGATGTGATATCCAAATCCTTCCCCTTCCAAACCTGAGACCTTTCCTTTGCCATGAGGAGTGATATCGAACTCCTTCCCATTCCAATCCTGAGACCCTTCCGATAGCATGAGATGTGATATCCAACTCCTTCCAATTCCAACCTGTGACCCTTCCTATAGCATGAGATGTGATATCCAACTCCTTCCCAATCCAATCCTGAGACCCTTCCGATAGCATGAGATGTGATATCTTAATGCTTCTACCAAACCTGAGACCTCCCTATGGCATGAGATGTGATATCAAACTCCTTCCCATTCCAATCCTGAGACCCGTCCTATACCATGAGATGTGATATCTCAATGCTTCTAATACCAAACCTGAGACTGTCCTATAACATGAGATGTGATATCTCAATCCTTCTAATAACAAACCTGAGACCCTTCCTATAACATGAGATGTGATGTCCAAGTCCTTCCCATTCCAATCCTGAGACCCTTCCTTTAGCATGAGATGTGATATCCAACTCCTTCCCATTCCAATCCTGAGACCCATACTATACCATGAGATATATCTCAATGCTTCTAATACCAAACCACAGACCCGTCCTATACCTTGAGATGTGATATCCAAATCCTTCCCCTTCCAAACCTGAGACCTTTCCTTTGCCATGAGCTGTGATATCCAACTCCTTCCCATTCCAATCCTGAGACCCTTCCGATAGCCTGAGATGTGATATCCAACTCCTCCCATTCCAATCAAGAGGCCCTTCCTATAGCATGAGATGTGATATCCCAATGCTTCTACCAAACCTGAGACCTTTCCGATGGCATGAGATGTGATATCCAACTCCTTCCCATTCCAATCCTGAGACCTTCCTATGCCATGAGATGTTATATCAAACTCCTTCCCATTCCAATCCTGAGACCCGTCCTATACCATGAGATGTGATATCTCAATGCTTCTAATACCAAACCTGAGACTGTCCTATAACATGAGATGTGATATCTCAATCCTTCTAATAACAAACCTGAGACCCTTCCTATAACATGAGATGTGATGTCCAAGTCCTTCCCATCCCAATCCTGAGACCATTCCTTTAGCATGAGATGTGATATCCAACTCCTTCCCATTCCAATCCTGAGACCCATACTATACCATGAGATATATCTCAATGCTTCTAATACCAAACCACAGACCCGTCCTATAACTTGAGATGTGATATCCAAATCCTTCCCCTTCCAAACCTGAGACCTTTCCTTTGCCATGAGCTGTGATATCCAACTCCTTCCCATTCCAATCCTGAGACCCTTCCTCTAGCATGAGATGTGATATCCCAATGCTTCTACCAAACCTGAGACCTTTCCGATGGCATGAGATGTGATATCCAACTCCTTCCCATTCCAATCATGAGGCCCTTCCTATAGCATGAGATGTGATATCTCAATGCTTCTACCAAATCTGAGACCCTTCCTATAGCATGAAATGTGATATCCAACTTATTCCCATCCAATCCTGAGACCCTTCCTATAGCATGAGAAGTGATATCTCAATGCTATTAATACCAAACCTGAGACCCTCCCTATAGCATGAGATGTGATATCTCAGTGTTTCTAATACCAAACCTGAGTCCCTTCCTATAACATGAGATGTGATATCCAACTCCTTCCCATTCCCATCATGAGGCCCTTCCTATAGCATGAGATGTGATATCTCAATGCTTCTACCAAACCTGAGACCCTTCCTATAGCATGAGGTGTGATATCCAACTCCTTCCCGATCCAATCCTGAGACCCTTCCTATAGCATGAGATGTGATATCTCAATGCTCTTAATACCAAAACCGCGATCATTCCTATGACATGAGATGTGATATCCAACTCCTTCCCATTCCAATCCTGAGCCCCTTCCATGAGATGTGCTATCTCAATGCTTCTAATACCAAAGTTGGACCGTTCCTATAGCATGAGATGTGATATCCAACTCCTTCCCATTCCAATCCTGCGTCCCTTCATGTAGCATAAGATTTGATATCTCAGTGCTTCTTATAACAAACCTGAGACCCTTCCTATAACATGAGATGTTATATCCAACTCCTTCCGATTCCAATCCTGAGACCCTTCCTATACCATGAGATGAGATATCTCAATGTTTCTAATACCAAACCTGAGACCCTTCCTATTGCAAGAGATGTGATATCCAAATCCTTCCCATTCCAAACCTGAGACCCTTCCTATAGCATGAGATGTGATATCCAACTTCTTCCCATTCCAATCCTGCGTCTTCATACAGCATGAGATTTGATATCTCAGTGCTTCTAATACAAAACCTGAGACCCTTCCTATAACATGAGATGTGATATCCAACTCCTTCCGATTCCAATCCTGAGACCCTTCCTATACCATGAGATGTGATATCTCAATGTTTCTAATACCAGACCTGAGACCCTTCCTTTAGCATGAGATGTGATATCCAACTCCTTCCCATTCCAATCCTGAGACCCTTCCGATAGCATTAGATGTGATATCTCAATGCTTCTAATATAAAACCTGAGACCCTCCCTATAGCATGAGATGTGATATCCAACTCCTTCCCGATCCAATCCTGAGACCCTTCCTATAGCATGAGATGTGATATCTCAATGCTCTTAATACCAAACCTGCGATCATTCCTATGACATGAGATGTGATATCCAACTCCTTCCCATTCCAATCCTGAGCCCCTTCCATGAGATGTGCTATCTCAATGCTTCTAATACCAAAGTTGGACCGTTCCTATAGCATTAGATGTGATATCTCAATGCTTCTAATATAAAACCTGAGACCCTCCCTATAGCATGAGATGTGATATCCAACTCCTTCCCATTCCAATCCTGAGACCCTTCCTATAGCATGAGATGGGATGTCCAACTCCTTCCCAATCCAATCCTGAGACCCTTCCGATAGCATGAGATGTGATATTAATGCTTCTACCAAACCTGAGACCTTCCTATGGCATGATATGTGATATCAAACACCTTCCCATTCCAATCCTGAGACCCTTCCTATAGCATGAGATGTGATATCCAACTCCTTCCCATTCCAATCCTGAGACCCGTCCATTACCATGAGATGTGATATCTCAATGCTTCTAATACCAAACCTGAGAATGTCCTATAACATGAGATGTGATATCTCAATCCTTCTAATAACAAACCTGAGACCCTTCCTATAACATGAGATGTGATGTCCAAGTCCTTCCCATTCCAATCCTGAGACCCTTCCTATAGCATGAGATGTGATATCCAACTCCTTCCCATTCCAATCCTGAGACCCATACTATACCATGAGATATATCTCAATGCTTCTAATACCAAACCACAGACCTGTCCTATAACTTGAGATGTGATATCCAAATCCTTCCCCTTCCAAACCTGAGACATTTCCTTTGCCATGAGATGTGATATCCAACTCCTTCCCATTCCAATCCTGAGACCCTTCCTATAGCATGAGATGTGATATCCCAATGCTTCTACCAAACCTGAGACCTTTCCGATGGCATGAGATGTGATATCCAACTCCTTCCCATTCCAATCATGAGGCCCTTCCTATAGCATGAGATGTGATATCTCAATGCTTCTACCAAATCTGAGACCCTTCCTATAGCATGAAATGTGATATCCAACTTATTCCCATCCAATCCTGAGACCCTTGCTATAGCATGAGAAGTGATATCTCAATGCTATTAATACCAAACCTGAGACCCTCCCTATAGCATGAGATGTGATATCCAACTCCTTCCCATTCCAATCCTGCGTCCCTTCATGTAGCATAAGATTTGATATCTCAGTGCTTCTTATAACAAACCTGAGACCCTTCCTATAACATGAGATGTTATATCCAACTCCTTCCGATTCCAATCCTGAGACCCTTCCTATACCATGAGATGAGATATCTCAATGTTTCTAATACCAAACCTGAGACCCTTCCTATTGCAAGAGATGTGATATCCAAATCCTTCCCATTCCAAACCTGAGACCCTTCCTATAGCATGAAATGTGATATCCAACTTATTCCCATCCAATTCTGAGACCCTTCCTATAGCATGAGAAGTGATATCTCAATGCTATTAATACCAAACCTGAGACCCTCCCTATAGCATGAGATGTGATATCCAACTCCTTCCCATTCCAATCCTGAGTCCCTTCCGATAGCCTGAGATGTGATATCCAACTCCTCCCATTCCAATCAAGAGGCCCTTCCTATAGCATGAGATGTGATATCTCAATGCTTCTACCAAACCTGAGACCCTTCCCATAGCATGAGATGTGATATCCAACTCCTTCCCGTTCCAATCCTGAGACCCTTACTATAGCATGAGATGTGATATCTCAATGCTCTTAATTCCAAACCTGCGATCATTCCTATAACATGAGATGTGATATCCAACTCCTTCCCATTCCAATCCTGAGCCCCTTCCATAAGATGTGCTATCTCAATGCTTCTAATACCAAAGCTGGACCGTTCCTATAGCATGAGATGTGATATCCAACTCCTTCCCATTCCAATCCTGCGTCCCTTCATGTAGCATAAGATTTGATATCTCAGTGCTTCTTATAACAAACCTGAGACCCTTCCTATAACATGAGATGTTATATCCAACTCCTTCCTATTCCAATCCTGAGACCCTTCCTACACCATGAGATGTGATATCTCAATGTTTCTAATACCAGACCTGAGACCCTTCCTATTGCAAGAGATGTGATATCCAAATCCTTCCCATTCCAAACCTGAGACCTTTCCTATTGCATGAGATGTGATATCCAACTCCTTCCCAATCCAATCCTGAGACCCTTCTGATAGCATGAGATGTGATATCCAACTTCTTCCCATTCCAATCCTGCGTCTCTTCATACAGCATGAGATTTGATATCTCAGTGCTTCTAATACAAAACCTGAGACCCTTCCTATAACATGAGATGTGATATCCAACTCCTTCCGATTCCAATCCTGATACCCTTCCTATACCATGAGATGTGATATCTCAATGTTTCTAATACCAGACTTGAGACCCTTCCTATTGCAAGAGTTGTGATATCCAAATCCTTCCCATTCCAAACCTGAGACCTTTCCTATTGCATGAGATGTGATATCCAACTCCTTCCCAATCCAATCCTGAGACCCTTCCGATAGCATTAGATGTGATATCTCAATGCTTCTAATATCAAACCTGAGACCCTCCCTATAGCATGAGATGTGATATCCAACTCCTTCCCATTCCAATCCTGAGACCCTTCTGATAGCATGAGATGTGATATCCAACTCCTTCGAATTCCAACCTGTGACCCTTCCTATAGCATGAGATGGGATATCCAACTCCTTCCCAATCCAATCCTGAGACCCTTCCGATAGCATGAGATGTGATATTAATGCTTCTACCAAACCTGAGACCTTCCTATGGCATGAGATGTGATATCAAACACCTTCCCATTCCAATCCTGAGACCCTTCCTATAGCATGAGATGTGATATCCAACTCCTTCCCATTCCAATCCTGAGACCCGTCCTATACCATGAGATGTGATATCTCAATGCTTCTAATACCAAACCTGAGACTGTCCTATAACATGAGATGTGATATCTCAATCCTTCTAATAACAAACCTGAGACCCTTCATATAACATGAGATGTGATGTCCAAGTCCTTCCCATTCCAATCCTGAGACCCTTCCTATAGCATGAGATGTGATATCCAACTCCTTCCCATTCCAATCCTGAGACCCATACTATACCATGAGATATATCTCAATGCTTCTAATACCAAACCACAGACCCGTCCTATAACTTGAGATGTGATATCCAAATCCTTCCCCTTCCAAACCTGAGACCTTTCCTTTGCCATGAGATGTGATATCCAACTCCTTCCCATTCCAATCCTGAGACCCTTCCTATAGCATGAGATGTGATATCCCAATGCTTCTACCAAACCTGAGACCTTTCCGATGGCATGAGATGTGATACCCAACTCCTTCCCATTCCAATCATGAGGCCCTTCCTATAGCATGAGATGTGATATCTCAGTGCTTCTACCAAATCTGAGACCCTTCCTATAGCATGAAATGTGATATCCAACTTATTCCCATCCAATTCTGAGACCCTTCCTATAGCATGAGAAGTGATATCTCAATGCTATTAATACCAAACCTGAGACCCTCCCTATAGCATGAGATGTGATATCCAACTCCTTCCCATTCCAATCCTGAGTCCCTTCCGATAGCCTGAGATGTGATATCCAACTCCTCCCATTCCAATCAAGAGGCCCTTCCTATAGCATGAGATGTGATATCTCAATGCTTCTACCAAACCTGAGACCCTTCCTATAGCATGAGATGTGATATCCAACTCCTTCCCGTTCCAATCCTGAGACCCTTCCTATAGCATGAGATGTGATATCTCAATGCTCTTAATACCAAACCTTGGATCATTCCTATTGCAAGAGATGTGATATCCAAATGCTTCCCATTCCAAACCTGAGACCCTTCCTATAGGATGAGATGTGATATCCAAAACCTTCCCATTCCAATCCTGAGACCCTTCCTATAGCATGAGATGATATCCAACTCCTTCCCATTCCAATCCTGAGACCCGTCCTATACCATGAGATGTGATATCTCAATGCTTCTACCAAACCTGAGACCTTCCTATGTCATGAGATGTGATATCAAACTCCTTCCCATTCCAATCCTGAGACCCTTCCTATAGCATGAGATGTGATATCCAACTCCTTCCCATTCCAATCCTGAGACCCGTCCTATACCATGAGATGTGATATCTCAATGCTTCTAATACCAAACCTGAGACTGTCCTATAACATGAGATGTGATATCTCAATCCTTCTAATAACAAACCTGAGACCCTTCCTATAACATGAGATGTGATGTCCAAGTCCTTCCCATTCCAATCCTGAGACCCTTCCTATAGCATGAGATGTGATATCCAACTCCTTCCCATTCCAATCCTGAGACCCATACTATACCATGAGATATATCTCAATGCTTCTAATACCAAACCACAGACCCGTCCTATAACTTGAGATGTGATATCCAACTCCTTCCCATTCCAATCCTGAGACCGTTCCTATAGCATGAGATGTGATATCCCAATGCTTCTACCAACCCTGAGACCTTTCCGATGGCATGAGATGTGATATCCAACTCATTCCGATTCCAATCATGAGACCCTTCCTATAACATGAGATGTGATGTCCAAGTCCTTCCCATTCCAATCCTGAGACCCTTCCTATAGCATGAGATGTGATATCCAACTCCTTCCCATTCCAATCCTGAGACCCATACTATACCATGAGATATATTTCAATGCTTCTAATACCAAACCACAGACCCGTCCTATAACTTGAGATGTAATATCCAACTCCTTCCCATTCCAATCCTGAGACCCTTCCTATAGCATGAGATGTTATATCCCAATGCTTCTACCAACCCTGAGACCTTTCCCGATGGCATGAGATGTGATATCCAACTCATTCCGATTCCAATCATGAGACCCTTCCTATACCATGAGATGTGATATCTCAATGTTTCTAATACCAGACCTGAGTCCCTTCCTATTGCAAGAGATGTAATATCCAAATCCTTCCCATTCCAAACCTGAGACCCTTCCTATAGCATGAGATGTGATATCCAACTTCTTCCCATTCCAATCCTGCGTCTCTTCATACAGCATGAGATTTGATATCTCAGTGCTTCTAATACAAAACCTGAGACCCTTCCTATAACATGAGATGTGATATCCAACTCCTTCCGATTCCAATCCTGATACCCTTCCTATAGCATGAGATGTGATATCCCAATGCTTCTACCAACCCTGAGACCTTTCCGATGGCATGAGATGTGATATCCAACTCATTCCGATTCCAATCATGAGACCCTTCCTATACCATGAGATGTGATATCTCAATGTTTCTAATACCAGACCTGAGTCCCTTCCTATTGCAAGAGATGTGATATCCACATCCTTCCCATTCCAAACCTGAGACCTTTCCTATTGCATGAGATGTGATATCCAACTCCTTCCCAATCCAATCCTGAGACCCTTCCGATAGCATTAGATGTGATATCTCAATGTTTCTAATATCAAACCTGAGACCCTCCCTATAGCATGAGATGTGATATCCAACTCCTTCCCATTCCAATCCTGAGACCCTTCCGATAGCATGAGATGTGATATCCAACTCCTTCGAATTCCAACCTGTGACCCATCCTATAGCATCAGATGTGATATCCAACTCCTTCCCATTCCAATCCTGAGACCCGTCCTATACCATGAGATGTGATATCTCAATGCTTCTAATAGCAAACCTGAGACTGTCCTATAACATGAGATGTGATATCTCAATCCTTCTAATAACAAACCTGAGACCCTTCCTATAACATGAGATGTGATGTCCAAGTCCTTCCCATTCCAATCCTGAGACCCTTCCTATAGCATGAGATGTGATATCCAACTCCTTACCATTCCAATCCTGAGACCCATACTATACCATGAGATATATCTCAATGCTTCTAATTCCAAACCAAAGACCCGTCCTATAACTTGAGATGTGATATCCAAATCCTTCCCCTTCCAAACCTGAGACCTTTCCTTTGCCATGAGATGTGATATCGAACTCCTTCCCATTCCAATCCTGAGACCCTTCCGATAGCATGAGATGTGATATCCAACTCCTTCCAATTCCAACCTGTGACCCTTCCTATAGCATGAGATGTGATATCCAACTCCTTCCCAATCCAATCCTGAGACCCTTCCGATAGCATGAGATGTGATATCTTAATGCTTCTACCAAACCTGAGACCTCCCTATGGCATGAGATGTGATATCAAACTCCTTCCCATTCCAATCCTGAGACCCGTCCTATACCATGAGATGTGATATCTCAATGCTTCTAATACCAAACCTGAGACTGTCCTATAACATGAGATGTGATATCTCAATCCTTCTAATAACAAACCTGAGACCCTTCATATAACATGAGATGTGATGTCCAAGTCCTTCCCACTCCAATCCTGAGACCCTTCCTATAGCATGAGATGTGATATCCAACTCCTTCCCATTCCAATCCTGAGACCCATACTATACCATGAGATATATCTCAATGCTTCTAATACCAAACCACAGACCCGTCCTATAACTTGAGATGTGATATCCAAATCCTTCCCCTTCCAAACCTGAGACCTTTCCTTTGCCATGAGATGTGATATCCAACTCCTTCCCATTCCAATCCTGAGACCCTTCCTATAGCATGAGATGTGATATCCCAATGCTTCTACCAAACCTGAGACCTTTCCGATGGCATGAGATGTGATACCCAACTCCTTCCCATTCCAATCATGAGGCCCTTCCTATAGCATGAGATGTGATATCTCAGTGCTTCTACCAAATCTGAGACCCTTCCTATAGCATGAAATGTGATATCCAACTTATTCCCATCCAATCCTGAGACGCGTCCTATACCATGAGATGTGATATCTCAATGCTTCTACCAAACCTGAGACCTTCCTATGGCATGAGATGTGATATCAAACTCCTTCCCATTCCAATCCTGAGTCCCTTCCGATAGCCTGAGATGTGATATCCAACTCCTCCCATTCCAATCAAGAGGCCCTTCCTATAGCATGAGATGTGATATCTCAATGCTTCTACCAAACCTGAGACCCTTCCTATAGCATGAGATTTGATATCTCAATGCTCTTAATACCAAACCTTGGATCATTCCTATTGCAAGAGATGTGATATCCAAATGCTTCCCATTCCAAACCTGAGACCCTTCCTATAGGATGAGATGTGATATCCAAAACCTTCCCATTCCAATCCTGAGACCCTTCCTATAGCATGAGATGATATCCAACTCCTTCCCATTCCAATCCTGAGACCCGTCCTATACCATGAAATGTGATATCTCAATGCTTCTACCAAACCTGAGACCTTCCTATGGCATGAGATGTGATATCAAACTCCTTCCCATTCCAATCCTGAGACCCTTCCTATAGCATGAGATGTGATATCCAACTCCTTCCCATTCCAATCCTGAGACCCGTCCTATACCATGAGATGTGATATCTCAATGCTTCTAATACCAAACCTGAGACTGTCCTATAACATGAGATGTGATATCTCAATCCTTCTAATAACAAACCTGAGACCCTTCCTATAACATGAGATGTGATGTCCAAGCCCTTCCCATTCCAATCCTGAGACCCTTCCTATAGCATGAGATGTGATATCCAACTCCTTCCCATTCCAATCCTGAGACCCATACTATACCATGAGATATATCTCAATGCTTCTAATACCAAACCACAGACCCGTCCTATAACTTGAGATGTGATATCCAACTCCTTCCCATTCCAATCCTGAGACCCTTCCTATAGCATGAGATGTGATATCCCAATGCTTCTACCAACCCTGAGACCTTTCCGATGGCATGAGATGTGATATCCAACTCATTCCGATTCCAATCATGAGACCCTTCCTATACCATGAGATGTGATATCTCAATGTTTCTAATACCAGACCTGAGTCCCTTCCTATTGCAAGAGATGTAATATCCAAATCCTTCCCATTCCAAACCTGAGACCCTTCCTATAGCATGAGATGTGATATCCAACTTCTTCCCATTCCAATCCTGTGTCTCTTCATACAGCATGAGATTTGATATCTCAGTGCTTCTAATACAAAACCTGAGACCCTTCCTATAACATGAGATGTGATATCCAACTCCTTCCGATTCCAATCCTGATACCCTTCCTATAGCATGAGATGTGATATCCCAATGCTTCTACCAACCCTGAGACCTTTCCGATGGCATGAGATGTGATATCCAACTCATTCCGATTCCAATCATGAGACCCTTCCTATACCATGAGATGTGATATCTCAATGTTTCTAATACCAGACCTGAGTCCCTTCCTATTGCAAGAGATGTGATATCCAAATCCTTCCCATTCCAAACCTGAGACCTTTCCTATTGCATGAGATGTGATATCCAACTCCTTCCCAATCCAATCCTGAGACCCTTCCGATAGCATTAGATGTGATATCTCAATGCTTCTAATATCAAACCTGAGACCCTCCCTATAGCATGAGATGTGATATCCAACTCCTTCCCATTCCAATCCTGAGACCCTTCCGATAGCATGAGATGTGATATCCAACTCCTTCGAATTCCAACCTGTGACCCATCCTATAGCATCAGATGTGATATCCAACTCCTTCCCATTCCAATCCTGAGACCCGTCCTATACCATGAGATGTGATATCTCAATGCTTCTAATACCAAACCTGAGGCTGTCCTATAACATGAGATGTGATATCTCAATCCTTCTAATAACAAACCTGAGACCCTTCCTATAACATGAGATGTGATGTCCAAGTCCTTCCCATTCCAATCCTGAGACCCTTCCTATAGCATGAGATGTGATATCCAACTCCTTCCCATTCCAATCCTGAGACCCATACTGTACCATGAGATATATCTCAATGCTTCTAATTCCAAACCACAGACCCATCCTATAACTTGAGATGTGATATCCAAATCCTTCCCCTTCCAAACCTGAGACCTTTCCTTTGCCATGAGATGTGATATCGAACTCCTTCCCATTCCAATCCTGAGACCCTTCCGATAGCATGAGATGTGATATCCAACTCCTTCCAATTCCAACCTGTGACCCTTCCTATAGCATGAGATGTGATATCCAACTCCTTCCCAATCCAATCCTGAGACCCTTCCGATAGCATGAGATGTGATATCTTAATGCTTCTACCAAACCTGAGACCTCCCTATGGCATGAGATGTGATATCAAACTCCTTCCCATTCCAATCCTGAGACCCGTCCTATACCATGAGATGTGATATCTCAATGCTTCTAATACCAAACCTGAGACTGTCCTATAACATGAGATGTGATATCTCAATCCTTCTAATTACAAACCTGAGACCCTTCCTATAACATGAGATGTGATGTCCAAGTCCTTCCCATTCCAATCCTGAGACCCTTCCTTTAGCATGAGATGTGATATCCAACTCCTTGCCATTCCAATCCTGAGACCCATACTATACCATGAGATATATCTCAATGCTTCTAATACCAAACCACAGACCCGTCCTATAACTTGAGATGTGATATCCAAATCCTTCCCCTTCCAAACCTGAGACCTTTCCTTTGCCATGAGCTGTGATATCCAACTCCTTCCCCTTCCAATCCTGAGACCCTTCCTATAGCATGAGATGTGATATCCCAATGCTTCTACCAAACCTGAGACCTTTCCGATGGCATGAGATGTGATATCCAACTCCTTTCCATTCCAATCCTGAGACCTTCCTATGGCATGAGATGTTATATCAAACTCCTTCCCATTCCAATCCTGAGACCCGTCCTATACCATGAGATGTGATATCTCAATGCTTCTAATACCAAACCTGAGACTGTCCTATAACATGAGATGTGATATCTCAATCCTTCTAATAACAAACCTGAGACCCTTCCTATAACATGAGATGTGATGTCCAAGTCCTTCCCATTCCAATCCTGAGACCATTCCTTTAGCATGAGATGTGATATCCAACTCCTTCCCATTCCAATCCTGAGACCCATACTATACCATGAGATATATCTCAATGCTTCTAATACCAAACCACAGACCCGTCCTATAACTTGAGATGTGATATCCAAATCCTTCCCCTTCCAAACCTGAGACCTTTCCTTTGCCATGAGCTGTGATATCCAACTCCTTCCCATTCCAATCCTGAGACCCTTCCTCTAGCATGAGATGTGATATCCCAATGCTTCTACCAAACCTGAGACCTTTCCGATGTCATGAGATGTGATATCCAACTCCTTCCCATTCCAATCATGAGGCCCTTCCTATAGCATGAGATGTGATATCTCAATGCTTCTACCAAATCTGAGACCCTTCCTATAGCATGAAATGTGATATCCAACTTATTCCCATCCAATCCTGAGACCCTTCCTATAGCATGAGAAGTGATATCTCAATGCTATTAATACCAAACCTGAGACCCTCCCTATAGCATGAGATGTGATATCTCAGTGTTTCTAATACCAAACCTGTGTCCCTTCCTATAACATGAGATGTGATATCCAACTCCTTCCCATTCCCATCATGAGGCCCTTCCTATAGCATGAGATGTGATATCTCAATGCTTCTACCAAACCTGACACCCTTCCTATAGCATGAGATGTGATATCCAACTCCTTCCCGATCCAATCCTGAGACCCTTCCTATAGCATGAGATGTGATATCTCAATGCTCTTAATACCAAACCTGCGATCATTCCTATAACATGAGATGTGATATCCAACTCCTTCCCATTCCAATCCTGAGCCCCTTCCATGAGATGTGCTATCTCAATGCTTCTAATACCATAGTTGGACCGTTCCTATAGCATGAGATGTGATATCCAACTCCTTCCCATTCCAATCCTGCGTCCCTTCATGTAGCATAAGATTTGATATCTCAGTGCTTCTTATAACAAACCTGAGACCCTTCCTATAACATGAGATGTTATATCCAACTCCTTCCGATTCCAATCTTGAGACCCTTCCTATACCATGAGATGAGATATCTCAATGTTTCTAATACCAAACCTGAGACCCTTCCTATTGCAAGAGATGTGATATCCAAATCCTTCCCATTCCAAACTTGAGACCCTTCCTATAGCATGAGATGTGATATCCAACTTCTTCCCATTCCAATCCTGCGTCTTCATACAGCATGAGATTTGATATCTCAGTGCTTCTAATACAAAACCTGAGACCCTTCCTATAACATGAGATGTGATATCCAACTCCTTCCGATTCCAATCCTGAGACCCTTCCTATACCATGAGATGTGATATCTCAATGTTTCTAATACCAGACCTGAGACCCTTCCTTTAGCATGAGATGTGATATCCAACTCCTTCCCATTCCAATCCTGAGACCCTTCCGATAGCATTAGATGTGATATCTCAATGCTTCTAATATCAAACCTGAGACCCTCCCTATAGCATGAGATGTGATATCCAACTCCTTCCCATTCCAATCCTGAGACCCTTCCTATAGCATGAGACGGGATGTCCAACTCCTTCCCAATCCAATCCTGAGACCCTTCCGATAGCATGAGATGTGATATTAATGCTTCTACCAAACCTGAGACCTTCCTATGGCATGAGATGTGATATCAAACACCTTCCCATTACAATCCTGAGACCCTTCCTACAGCATGAGATGTGATATCCAACTCCTTCCCATTCCAATCCTGAGACCCGTCCTATACCATGAGATGTGATATCTCAATGCTTCTAATACCAAACCTGAGAATGTCCTATAACATGAGATGTGATATCTCAATCCTTCTAATAACAAACCTGAGACCCTTCCTATAACATGAGATGTGATGTCCAAGTCCTTCCCATTCCAATCCTGAGACCCTTCCTATAGCATGAGATGTGATATCCAACTCCTTCCCATTCCAATCCTGAGACCTTTCCTTTGCCATGAGATGTGATATCCAACTCCTTCCCATTCCAATCCTGAGACCCTTCCTATAGCATGAGATGTGATATCCCACTGCTTCTACCAAACCTGAGACCTTTCCAATGGCATGAGATGTGATATCCAACTCCTTCCCATTCCAATCATGAGGCCCTTCCTATAGCATGAGATGTGATATCTCAATGCTTCTACCAAATCTGAGACCCTTCCTATAGCATGAAATGTGATATCCAACTTATTCCCATCCAATCCTGAGACCCTTCCTATAGCATGAGAAGTGATATCTCAATGCTATTAATACCAAACCTGAGACCCTCCCTATAGCATGAGATGTGATATCCAACTCCTTCCCATTCCAATCCTGCGTCCCTTCATGTAGCATAAGATTTGATATCTCAGTGCTTCTTATAACAAACCTGAGACCCTTCCTATAACATGAGATGTTATATCCAACTCCTTCCGATTCCAATCCTGAGACCCTTCCTATACCATGAGATGAGATATCTCAATGTTTCTAATACCAAACCTGAGACCCTTCCTATTGCAAGAGATGTGATATCCAAATCCTTCCCATTCCAAACCTGAGACCCTTCCTATAGCATGAAATGTGATATCCAACTTATTCCCATCCAATTCTGAGACCCTTCCTATAGCATGCGAAGTGATATCTCAATGCTATTAATACCAAACCTGAGACCCTCCCTATAGCATGAGATGTGATATCCAACTCCTTCCCATTCCAATCCTGAGACCAGTCCTATACCATGAGATGTGATATCTCAATGCTTCTAATACCAAACCTGAGAATGTCCTATAACATGAGATGTGATATCTCAATCCTTCTAATAACAAACCTGAGACCCTTCCTATAACATGAGATGTGATGTCCAAGTCCTTCCCATTCCAATCCTGAGACCCTTCCTATAGCATGAGATGTGATATCCAACTCCTTCCCATTCCAATCCTGAGACCTTTCCTTTGCCATGAGATGTGATATCCAACTCCTTCCCATTCCAATCCTGAGACCCTTCCTATAGCATGAGATGTGATATCCCACTGCTTCTACCAAACCTGAGACCTTTCCAATGGCATGAGATGTGATATCCAACTCCTTCCCATTCCAATCATGAGGCCCTTCCTATAGCATGAGATGTGATATCTCAATGCTTCTACCAAATCTGAGACCCTTCCTATAGCATGAAATGTGATATCCAACTTATTCCCATCCAATCCTGAGACCCTTCCTATAGCATGAGAAGTGATATCTCAATGCTATTAATACCAAACCTGAGACCCTCCCTATAGCATGAGATGTGATATCCAACTCCTTCCCATTCCAATCCTGCGTCCCTTCATGTAGCGTAAGATTTGATATCTCAGTGCTTCTTATAACAAACCTGAGACCCTTCCTATAACATGAGATGTTATATCCAACTCCTTCCGATTCCAATCCTGAGACCCTTCCTATACCATGAGATGAGATATCTCAATGTTTCTAATACCAAACCTGAGACCCTTCCTATTGCAAGAGATGTGATATCCAAATCCTTCCCATTCCAAACCTGAGACCCTTCCTATAGCATGAAATGTGATATCCAACTTATTCCCATCCAATTCTGAGACCCTTCCTATAGCATGAGAAGTGATATCTCAATGCTATTAATACCAAACCTGAGACCCTCCCTATAGCATGAGATGTGATATCCAACTCCTTCCCATTCCAATCCTGAGTCCCTTCCGATAGCCTGAGATGTGATATCCAACTCCTCCCATTCCAATCAAGAGGCCCTTCCTATAGCATGAGATGTGATATCTCAATGCTTCTACCAAACCTGAGACCCTTCCTATAGCATGAGATGTGATATCCAACTCCTTCCCGTTCCAATCCTGAGACCCTTCCTATAGCATGAGATGTGATATCTCAATGCTCTTAATACCAAACCTGCGATCATTCCTATAACATGAGATGTGATATCCAACTCCTTCCCATTCCAATCCTGAGCCCCTTCCATGAGATGTGCTATCTCAATGCTTCTAATACCAAAGCTGGACCGTTCCTATAGCATGAGATGTGATATCCAACTCCTTCCCATTCCAATCCTGCGTCCCTTCATGTAGCATAAGATTTGATATCTCAGTGCTTCTTATAACAAACCTGAGACCCTTCCTATAACATGAGATGTTATATCCAACTCCTTCCTATTCCAATCCTGAGACCCTTCCTATACCATGAGATGTGATATCTCAATGTTTCTAATACCAGACCTGAGACCCTTCCTATTGCAAGAGATGTGATATCCAAATCCTTCCCATTCCAAACCTGAGACCTTTCCTATTGCATGAGATGTGATATCCAACTCCTTCCCAATCCAATCCTGAGACCCTTCTGATAGCATGAGATGTGATATCCAACTCCTTCGAATTCCAACCTGTGACCCTTCCTATAGCATCAGATGGGATATCCAACTCCTTCCCAATCCAATCCTGATAGCATTAGATGTGATATCTCAATGCTTCTAATATCAAACCTGAGACCCTCCCTATAGCATGAGATGTGATATCCAACACCTTCCCATTCCAATCCTGAGACCCTTCTGATAGCATGAGATGTGATATCCAACTCCTTCGAATTCCAACCTGTGACCCTTCCTATAGCATGAGATGGGATATCCAACTCCTTCCCAATCCAATCCTGAGACCCTTCCGATAGCATGAGATGTGATAATAATGCTTCTACCAAACCTGAGACCTTCCTATGGCATGAGATGTGATATCAAACACCTTCCCATTCCAATCCTGAGACCCTTCCTATAGCATGAGATGTGATATCCAACTCCTTCCCATTCCAATCCTGAGACCCGTCCTATACCATGAGATGTGATATCTCTATGCTTCTAATACCAAACCTGAGACTGTCCTATAACATGAGATGTGATATCTCAATCCTTCTAATAATAAACCTGAGACCCTTCCTATAACATGAGATATGATGTCCAAGTCCTTCCCATTCCAATCCTGAGACCCTTCCTATAGCATGAGATGTGATATCCAACTCCTTCCCATTCCAATCCTCAGACCCATACTATACCATGATATATATCTCAATGCTGCTAATACCAAACCACAGACCTGTCCTATAACTTGAGATGTGATATCCAAATCCTTCCCCTTCCAAACCTGAGACCTTTCCTTTGCCATGAGATGTGATATCCAACTCCTTCCCATTCCAATCCTGAGACCCTTCCTATAGCATGAGATGTGATATCCCAATGCTTCTACCAAACCTGAGACCTTTCCGATTGCATGAGATGTGATATCCAACTCCTTCTCATTCCAATCTTGAGGCCCTTCCTATAGCATGAGATGTGATATCTCAATGCTTCTACCAAATCTGAGACCCTTCCTATAGCGTGAAATGTGATATCCAACTTATTCCCATCCAATCCTGAGACCCTTCCTATAGCATGAGAAGTGACATCTCAATTCTATTAATACCAAACCTGAGACCCTCCCTGTAGCATGAGATGTGATATCCAACTCCTTCCCATTCCAATCCTGAGTCCCTTCCAAAAGCCTGAGATGTGATATCCAACTCCTCCCATTCCAATCAAGAGGCCCTTCCTATAGCATGAGATGTGATATCTCAATGCTTCTACCAAACCTGAGACCCTTCCTATAGCATGAGATGTGATATCCAACTCCTTCCCGTTCCAATCCTGAGACCCTTCCTATAGCATGAGATGTGATATCTCAATGCTCTTAATACCAGACCTTGGATCATTCCTATTGCAAGAGTTGTGATATCCAAATGCTTCCCATTCCAAACCTGAGAATTCCTATAGCATGAGATGATATCCAACTCCTTCCCATTCCAATCCTGAGACCCGTCCTATACCATGAGATGTGATATCTCAATACTTCTACCAAACCTGAGACCTTCCTATGGCATGAGATGTGATATCAAACTCCTTCCCATTCCAATGCTGAGACCCATCCTATAGCATGAGATGTGATATCTCAATGTTTCTAATACCAGACCTGAGACCCTTCCTATTGCAAGAGATGTGATATCCAAATCCTTCCCATTCCAAACCTGAGACCTTTCCTATTGCATGAGATGTGATATCCAACTCCTTCCCAATCCAATCCTGAGACCCTTCTGATAGCATGAGATGTGATATCCAACTCCTTCGAATTCCAACCTGTGACCCTTCCTATAGCATGAGATGGGATATCCAACTCCTTCCCAATCCAATCCTGATAGCATTAGATGTGATATCTCAATGCTTCTAATATCAAACCTGAGACCCTCCCTATAGCATGAGATGTGATATCCAAATCCTTCCCCTTCCAAACCTGAGACCTTTCCTTTGCCATGAGCTGTGATATCCAACTCCTTCCCATTCCAATCCTGAGACCCTTCCTCTAGCATGAGATGTGATATCCCAATGCTTCTACCAAACCTGAGACCTTTCCGATGGCATGAGATGTGATATCCAACTCCTTCCCATTCCAATCATGAGGCCCTTCCTATAGCATGAGATGTGATATCTCAATGCTTCTACCAAATCTGAGACCCTTCCTATAGCATGAAATGTGATATCCAACTTATTCCCATCCAATCCTGAGACCCTTCCTATAGCATGAGAAGTGATATCTCAATGCTATTAATACCAAACCTGAGACCCTCCCTATAGCATGAGATGTGATATCTCAGTGTTTCTAATACCAAACCTGAGTCCCTTCCTATAACATGAGATGTGATATCCAACTCCTTCCCATTCCCATCATGAGGCCCTTCCTATAGCATGAGATGTGATATCTCAATGCTTCTACCAAACCTGAGACCCTTCCTATAGCATGAGATGTGATATCCAACTCCTTCCCGATCCAATCCTGAGACCCTTCCTATAGCATGAGATGTGATATCTCAATGCTCTTAATACCAAACCTGCGATCATTCCTATAACATGAGATGTGATATCCAACTCCCTCCCATTCCAATCCTGAGCCCCTTCCATGAGATGTGCTATCTCAATGCTTCTAATACCAAAGTTGGACCGTTCCTATAGCATGAGATGTGATATCCAACTCCTTCCCATTCCAATCCTGCGTCCCTTCATGTAGCATAAGATTTGATATCTCAGTGCTTCTTATAACAAACCTGAGACCCTTCCTATAACATGAGATGTTATATCCAACTCCTTCCGATTCCAATCCTGAGACCCTTCCTATACCATGAGATGAGATATCTCAATGTTTCTAATACCAAACCTGAGACCCTTCCTATTGCAAGAGATGTGATATCCAAATCCTTCCCATTCCAAACCTGAGACCCTTCCTATAGCATGAGATGTGATATCCAACTTCTTCCCATTCCAATCCTGCGTCTTCATACAGCATGAGATTTGATATCTCAGTGCTTCTAATACAAAACCTGAGACCCTTCCTATAACTTGAGATGTGATATCCAACTCCTTCCGATTCCTATCCTGAGACCCTTCCTATACCATGAGATGTGATATCTCAATGTTTCTAATACCAGACCTGAGACCCTTCCTTTAGCATGAGATGTGATATCCAACTCCTTCCCATTCCAATCCTGAGACCCTTCCGATAGCATTAGATGTGATATCTCAATGCTTCTAATATCAAACCTGAGACCCTCCCTATAGCATGAGATGTGATATCCAACTCCTTCCCATTCCAATCCTGAGACCCTTCCTATAGCATGAGATGGGATGTCCAACTCCTTCCCAATCCAATCCTGAGACCCTTCCGATAGCATGAGATGTGATATTAATGCTTCTACCAAACCTGAGACCTTCCAATGGCATGAGATGTGATATCAAACACCTTCCCATTCCAATCCTGAGACCCTTCCTACAGCATGAGATGTGATATCCAACTCCTTCCCATTCCAATCCTGAGACCCGTCCTATACCATGAGATGTGATATCTTAATGCTTCTAATACCAAACCTGAGAATGTCCTATAACATGAGATGTGATATCTCAATCCTTCTAATAACAAACCTGAGACCCTTCCTATAACATGAGATGTGATGTCCAAGTCCTTCCCATTCCAATCCTGAGACCCTTCCTATAGCATGAGATGTGATATCCAACTCCTTCCCATTCCAATCCTGAGACCCATACTATACCATGAGATATATCTCAATGCTTCTAATACCAAACCACAGACCTGTCCTATAACTTGAGATGTGATATCCAAATCCTTCCCCTTCCAAACCTGAGACCTTTCCTTTGCCATGAGATGTGATATCCAACTCCTTCCCATTCCAATCCTGAGACCCTTCCTATAGCATGAGATGTGATATCCCACTGCTTCTACCAAACCTGAGACCTTTCCGATGGCATGAGATGTGATATCCAACTCCTTCCCATTCCAATCATGAGGCCCTTCCTATAGCATGAGATGTGATATCTCAATGCTTCTACCAAATCTGAGACCCTTCCTATAGCATGAAATGTGATATCCAACTTATTCCCATCCAATCCTGAGACCCTTCCTATAGCATGAGAAGTGATATCTCAATGCTATTAATACCAAACCTGAGACCCTCCCTATAGCATGAGATGTGATATCCAACTCCTTCCCATTCCAATCCTGCGTCCCTTCATGTAGCATAAGATTTGATATCTCAGTGCTTCTTATAACAAACCTGAGACCCTTCCTATAACATGAGATGTTATATCCAACTCCTTCCGATTCCAATCCTGAGACCCTTCCTATACCATGAGATGAGATATCTCAATGTTTCTAATACCAAACCTGAGACCCTTCCTATTGCAAGAGATGTGATATCCAATCCCTTCCCATTCCAAACCTGAGACCCTTCCTATAGCATGAAATGTGATATCCAACTTATTCCCATCCAATTCTGAGACCCTTCCTATAGCATGAGAAGTGATATCTCAATGCTATTAATACCAAACCTGAGACCCTCCCTATAGCATGAGATGTGATATCCAACTCCTTCCCATTCCAATCCTGAGTCCCTTCCGATAGCCTGAGATGTGATATCCAACTCCTCCCATTCCAATCAAGAGGCCCTTCCTATAGCATGCGATGTGATATCTCAATGCTTCTACCAAACCTGAGACCCTTCCTATAGCATGAGATGTGATATCCAACTCCTTCCCGTTCCAATCCTGAGACCCTTACTATAGCATGAGATGTGATATCTCAATGCTCTTAATACCAAACCTGCGATCATTCCTATAACATGAGATGTGATATCCAACTCCTTCCCATTCCAATCCTGAGCCCCTTCCATGAGATGTGCTATCTCAATGCTTCTAATACCAAAGCTGGACCGTTCCTATAGCATGAGATGTGATATCCAACTCCTTCCCATTCCAATCCTGCGTCCCTTCATGTAGCATAAGATTTGATATCTCAGTGCTTCTTATAACAAACCTGAGACCCTTCCTATAACATGAGATGTTATATCCAACTCCTTCCTATTCCAATCCTGAGACCCTTCCTATACCATGAGATGTGATATCTCAATGTTTCTAATACCAGACCTGAGACCCTTCCTATTGCAAGAGATGTGATATCCAAATCCTTCCCATTCCAAACCTGAGACCTTTCCTATTGCATGAGATGTGATATCCAACTCCTTCCCAATCCAATCCTGAGACCCTTCTGATAGCATGAGATGTGATATCCAACTCCTTCGAATTCCAACCTGTGACCCTTCCTATAGCATGAGATGGGATATCCAACTCCTTCCCAATCCAATCCTGATAGCATTAGATGTGATATCTCAATGCTTCTAATATCAAACCTGAGACCCTCCCTATAGCATGAGATGTGATATCCAACACCTTCCCATTCCAATCCTGAGACCCTTCTGATAGCATGAGATGTGATATCCAACTCCTTCGAATTCCAACCTGTGACCCTTCCTATAGCATGAGATGGGATATCCAACTCCTTCCCAATCCAATCCTGAGACCCTTCCGATAGCATGAGATGTGATATTAATGCTTTTACCAAACCTGAGACCTTCCTATGGCATGAGATGTGATATCAAACACCTTCCCATTCCAATCCTGAGACCCTTCCTATAGCATGAGATGTGATATCCAACTCCTTCCCATTCCAATCCTGAGACCCGTCCTATACCATGAGATGTGATATCTCAATGCTTCTAATACCAAACCTGAGACTGTCCTATAACATGAGATGTGATATCTCAATCCTTCTAATAATAAACCTGAGACCCTTCCTATAACATGAGATGTGATGTCCAAGTCCTTCCCATTCCAATCCTGAGACCCTTCCTATAGCATGAGATGTGATATCCAACTCCTTCCCATTCCAATCCTCAGACCCATACTATACCATGATATATATCTCAATGCTGCTAATACCAAACCACAGACCTGTCCTATAACTTGAGATGTGATATCCAAATCCTTCCCCTTCCAAACCTGAGACCTTTCCTTTGCCATGAGATGTGATATCCAACTCCTTCCCATTCCAATCCTGAGACCCTTCCTATAGCATGAGATGTGAAATCCCAATGCTTCTACCAAACCTGAGACCTTTCCGATTGCATGAGATGTGATATCCAACTCCTTCCCATTCCAATCTTGAGGCCCTTCCTATAGCATGAGATGTGATATCTCAATGCTTCTACCAAATCTGAGACCCTTCCTATAGCATGAAATGTGATATCCAACTTATTCCCATCCAATCCTGAGACCCTTCCTATAGCATGAGAAGTGACATCTCAATGCTATTAATACCAAACCTGAGACCCTCCCTGTAGCATGAGATGTGATATCCAACTCCTTCCCATTCCAATCCTGAGTCCCTTCCAATAGCCTGAGATGTGATATCCAACTCCTCCCATTCCAATCAAGAGGCCCTTCCTATAGCATGAGATGTGACATCTCAATGCTTCTACCAAACCTGAGACCCTTCCTATAGCATGAGATGTGATATCCAACTCCTTCCCGTTCCAATCCTGAGACCCTTCCTATAGCATGAGATGTGATATCTCAATGCTCTTAATACCAAACCTTGGATCATTCCTATTGCAAGAGTTGTGATATCCAAATGCTTCCCATTCCAAACCTGAGAATTCCTATAGCATGAGATGATATCCAACTCCTTCCCATTCCAATCCTGAGACCTGTCCTATACCATGAGATGTGATATCTCAATACTTCTACCAAACCTGAGACCTTCCTATGGCATGAGATGTGATATCAAACTCCTTCCCATTCCAATGCTGAGACCCATCCTATAGCATGAGATGTGATATCTCAATGTTTCTAATACCAGACCTGAGACCCTTCCTATTGCAAGAGATTTGATATCCAAATCCTTCCCATTCCAAACCTGAGACCTTTCCTATTGCATGAGATGTGATATCCAACTCCTTCCCAATCCAATCCTGAGACCCTTCTGATAGCATGAGATGTGATTTCCAACTCCTTCGAATTCCAACCTGTGACCCTTCCTATAGCATGAGATGGGATATCCAACTCCTTCCCAATCCAATCCTGATAGCATTAGATGTGATATCTCAATGCTTCTAATATCAAACCTGAGACCCTCCCTATAGCATGAGATGTGATATCCAAATCCTTCCCCTTCCAAACCTGAGACCTTTCCTTTGCCATGAGCTGTGATATCCAACTCCTTCCCATTCCAATCCTGAGACCCTTCCTCTAGCATGAGATGTGATATCCCAATGCTTCTACCAAACCTGAGACCTTTCCGATGGCATGAGATGTGATATCCAACTCCTTCCCATTCCAATCATGAGGCCCTTCCTATAGCATGAGATGTGATATCTCAATGCTTCTACCAAATCTGAGACCCTTCCTATAGCATGAAATGTGATATCCAACTTATTCCCATCCAATCCTGAGACCCTTCCTATAGCATGAGATGTGATATCTCAATGCTCTTAATACCAAACCTGAGACCCTCCCTATAGCATGAGATGTGATATCTCAGTGTTTCTAATACCAAACCTGAGTCCCTTCCTATAACATGAGATGTGATATCCAACTCCTTCCCATTCCCATCATGAGGCCCTTCCTATAGCATGAGATGTGATATCTCAATGCTTCTACCAAACCTGAGACCCTTCCTATAGCATGAGATGTGATATCCAACTCCTTCCCGATCCAATCCTGAGACCCTTCCTATAGCATGAGATGTGATATCTCAATGCTCTTAATACCAAACCTGCGATCATTCCTATAACATGAGATGTGATATCCAACTCCTTCCCATTCCAATCCTGAGCCCCTTCCATGAGATGTGCTATCTCAATGCTTCTAATACCAAAGTTGGACCGTTCCTATAGCATGAGATGTGATATCCAACTCCTTCCCATTCCAATCCTGCGTCCCTTCATGTAGCATAAGATTTGATATCTCAGTGCTTCTTATAACAAACCTGAGACCCTTCCTATAACATGAGATGTTATATCCAACTCCTTCCGATTCCAATCCTGAGACCCTTCCTATACCATGAGATGAGATATCTCAATGTTTCTAATACCAAACCTGAGACCCTTCCTATTGCAAGAGATGTGATATCCAAATCCTTCCCATTCCAAACCTGAGACCCTTCCTATAGCATGAGATGTGATATCCAACTTCTTCCCATTCCAATCCTGCGTCTTCATACAGCATGAGATTTGATATCTCAGTGCTTCTAGTACAAAACCTGAGACCCTTCCTATAACATGAGATGTGATATCCAACTCCTTCTGATTCCAATCCTGAGACCCTTCCTATACCATGAGATGTGATATCTCAATGTTTCTAATACCAGACCTGAGACCCCTCCTTTAGCATGAGATGTGATATCCAACTCCTTCCCATTCCAATCCTGAGACCCTTCCGATAGCATTAGATGTGATATCTCAATGCTTCTAATATCAAACTTGAGACCCTCCCTATAGCATGAGATGTGATATCCAACTCCTTCCCATTCCAATCCTGAGACCCTTCCTATAGCATGAGATGGGATGTCCAACTCCTTCCCAATCCAATCCTGAGACCCTTTTGATAGCATGAGATGTGATATTAATGCTTCTACCAAACCTGAGACCTTCCTATGGCATGAGATGTGATATCAAACACCTTCCCATTCCAATCCTGAGACCCTTCCTACAGCATGAGATGTGATATCCAACTCCTTCCCATTCCAATCCTGAGACCCGTCCTATACCATGAGATGTGATATCTCAATGCTTCTAATACCAAACCTGAGAATGTCCTATAACATGAGATGTGATATCTCAATCCTTCTAATAACAAACCTGAGACCCTTCCTATAACATGAGATGTGATGTCCAAGTCCTTCCCATTCCAATCCTGAGACCCTTCCTATAGCATGAGATGTGATATCCAACTCCTTCCCATTCCAATCCTGAGACCCATACTATACCATGAGATATATCTCAATGCTTCTAATACCAAACCACAGACCTGTCCTATAACTTGAGATGTGATATCCAAATCCTTCCCCTTCCAAACCTGAGACCTTTCCTTTGCCATGTGTTAGGAAAGATTTCATAATTGTAGGGAATTTTCCTTCCATGTGGCAACCCCTAAACTTTTTGCTATTGTTTTTGACCGTGTTCTTGACTTTGCCAGAGAAGTGCAGCCTTCTGCCGCACTCCTCTGGGCTTTCGCTCCTTTCTTACGGGGAAACTGACATGCCCTTAAGACAGTCAGTACCGCGGAACGTGGTTTCCCGTAGTTTCTTTAATCGTGTCGCCATTTTTAGTGCAACACGACACAAGAGGGCACTGTAAGCTAAGTTACAGCTCTCTTGGGTCTCTAGCCTTCTACAGGCCCTAGATACTCTTTTAGGAATGTATTTTGATCGGTGCAAGTCATTCAGGGACTCGAATGGTGGCAGCGATCGTTTTGTTTATTTTGAGCTCCTTTTGGCGTTCTGAGCACGTTTTTCGCACTGAACCCAAAATGGTGGCCTGGCTCCCAAAATGGCCAGGCCGCGAGGCTCCTTTGTCCTGTCCACTGTCCGTCTTGCTCCCTTCACCTTCCCCAGGTCGGGCGACCCGGGGCCTTCCTTATTTGGGCATGTACTTTCCCGCGAAACGTGGTTGCTTTCGCGGGCTTCTACATGTCTTTTGTGTGCCTCCAGGGTGTGGGCTGGGATGTCTGGTCCCAATACACATCCTGGGTGCCAGAGAGTCTAGGGTGGTGTGAATGCCTGGGACCACCGTGGTCCGTGATTGGTCCACGTATGGTATGCGTGTTGATGAGCGGATCTCCCATTGGCTCCCCTCCGTTTTGGCGCGAAGGGAACCGTGGATAAGAGGGAGCTGGAAACACCACTACCATGTCGATCTCCTGAGTTCTCACGAACGAAGGAATACAGGAGCCAAGTATCCTGCAACCACGTGGCTGGACCGAGGAATCGCTGGTGACCCGCTGAAGGAATCCTCCTTTGCACTGCTGTCGTCCTGTGAAACCCTTTTCTCCTCTGATCGAACCAGAAGGCCTGTACTGGTGCTTCGACCTTTGGAATAGCAGGAACAGCTATTCCCGGCGACTTCATCAACTCCTGCCAAGTAAGCCTTCGGAAGTGTCTCTGGGCCATCCAGTTGACTGACCAGCTTACAAGGGAGTCCTGCTCTGTAACCGCCGCCAGGTTGTGTTGTATTTCGAGTCCTGGTCACTCTCCCACGCTTCGTACACTTGGCGTTCCCAAGTCTGAAGGGAGGAGTGTACATTTGGCTCGAATACACACGGCCGCTCCGTTGTCCTGCTGCGGCAACAAAACGGTGCTGGTTTCGTCGATTGGGACGTCTTTTTGCTCTACACGACTACGAGGCGTTCCCTGCTCTTCTGAACCTGCCAGCTGCTGAAACTAACGTGGAGAAGCCTGGGTCTGCTTGCTTCGGGGACCGGTGAGTAGCTTAGCTAGGATCTGGTCGCCCTCCTGCAGTATCCCATTGCTTTTCCCTGCTGTGTAAAAACAGCACCCTTTTGGCCGTACTCACGCTCTGCTTCTGCCCGCTGTGGAGGCTGCGCTTGAGTTGCGGAACCTGTTCTCCTTCTGCTGTGCACTAACCCGAACTGCCTGACTTCCTCCGAAGAGCTTCCCCTTGTGCCCGTTGGCACCGGCGTGGCAGGTACTTTGAGCACAAGGCTCCACTCTTCGCAGGGCTCGGACTTCCATCTAGTTAGGTGCCTCTGAAGGCGAACTGAGTCGAAAACGTTATCGCACTGCCTGTTTTCCTTCCCTTTCAGGTGGACTACATATTTCGTGCTTTAAACGCTTGCGACTGTGTATTTGTATATATATTGTGTTGATATGGTATGTGTTGGTTTAATATTGTGATATTGTGATTTTCTCGCTACGATCGTTGTTTTAAAGGCCTTAAAATAAATGTGTTTATATTTTTGATATAACAACTGTTTGGAGTAGTTTGTAAGCGCTCTTGCTTTGTGTGCTCACTGCGGGCTTTCAGTCACCCTCACCCCTCTTGAGACCTAGTCTTGACCGCCGCAATCGCTACCTTGATTGGTCTGGCTTGTCCAGAGGTTACCCTGTTCCAAGTAATTAGGTTGGCCTTCTGAACTTCTGCGCCACCAGGACAGAGTTCAGAAATCCGTCTTAACACCATGAGATGTGAGATCCAACTCCTTCCCATTCCAATCCTGAGACCCTTCCTATAGCATGAGATGTGATATCCCACTGCTTCTACCAAACCTGAGACCTTTCCGATGGCATGAGAAGTGATATCCAACTCCTTCCCATTCCAATCATGAGGCCCTTCCTATAGCATGAGATGTGATATCTCAATGCTTCTACCAAATCTGAGACCCTTCCTATAGCATGAAATGTGATATCCAACTTATTCCCATCCAATCCTGAGACCCTTCCTATAGCATGAGAAGTGATATCTCAATGCTATTAATACCAAACCTGAGACCCTCCCTATAGCATGAGATGTGATATCCAACTCCTTCCCATTCCAATCCTGCGTCCCTTCATGTAGCATAAGATTTGATATCTCAGTGCTTCTTATAACAAACCTGAGACCCTTCCTATAACATGAGATGTTATATCCAACTCCTTCCGATTCCAATCCTGAGACCCTTCCTATACCATGAGATGAGATATCTCAATGTTTCTAATACCAAACCTGAGACCCTTCCTATTGCAAGAGATGTGATATCCAAATCCTTCCCATTCCAAACCTGAGACCCTTCCTATAGCATGAAATGTGATATCCAACTTATTCCCATCCAATTCTGAGACCCTTCCTATAGCATGAGAAGTGATATCTCAATGCTATTAATACCAAACCTGAGACCCTCCCTATAGCATGAGATGTGATATCCAACTCCTTCCCATTCCAATCCTGAGTCCCTTCCGATAGCCTGAGATGTGATATCCAACTCCTCCCATTCCAATCAAGAGGCCCTTCCTATAGCATGAGATGTGATATCTCAATGCTTCTACCAAACCTGAGACCCTTCCTATAGCATGAGATGTGATATCCAACTCCTTCCCGTTCCAATCCTGAGACCCTTACTATAGCATGAGATGTGATATCTCAATGCTCTTAATACCAAACCTGCGATCATTCCTATAACATGAGATGTGATATCCAACTCCTTCCCATTCCAATCCTGAGCCCCTTCCATGAGATGTGCTATCTCAATGCTTCTAATACCAAAGCTGGACCGTTCCTATAGCATGAGATGTGATATCCAACTCCTTCCCATTCCAATCCTGCGTCCCTTCATGTAGCATAAGATTTGATATCTCAGTGCTTCTTATAACAAACCTGAGACCCTTCCTATAACATGAGATGTTATATCCAACTCCTTCCTATTCCAATCCTGAGACCCTTCCTATACCATGAGATGTGATATCTCAATGTTTCTAATACCAGACCTGAGACCTTTGCTATTGCATGAGATGTGATATCCAAATCCTTCCCAATCCAATCCTGAGACCCTTCTGATAGCATGAGATGTGATATCCAACTCCTTCGAATTCCAACCTGTGACCCTTCCTATAGCATGAGATGGGATATCCAACTCCTTCCCAATCCAATCCTGATAGCATTAGATGTGATATCTCAATGCTTCTAATATCAAACCTGAGACCCTCCCTATAGCATGAGATGTGATATCCAACTCCTTCCCATTCCAATCCTGAGACCCTTCTGATAGCATGAGATGTGATATCCAACTCCTTCGAATTCCAACCTGTGACCCTTCCTATAGCATGAGATGGGATATCCAACTCCTTCCCAATCCAATCCTGAGACCCTTCCGATAGCATGAGATGTGATATTAATGCTTCTACCAAACCTGAGACCTTCCTATGGCATGAGATGTGATATCAAACACCTTCCCATTCCAATCCTGAGACCCTTCCTATAGCATGAGATGTGATATCCAACTCCTTCCCATTCCAATCCTGAGACCCGTCCTATACCATGAGATGTGATATCTCAATGCTTCTAATACCAAACCTGAGACTGTCCTATAACATGAGATGTGATATCTCAATCCTTCTAATAATAAACCTGAGACCCTTCCTATAACATGAGATGTGATGTCCAAGTCCTTCCCATTCCAATCCTGAGACCCTTCCTATAGCATGAGATGTGATATCCAACTCCTTCCCATTCCAATCCTCAGACCCATACTATACCATGATATATATCTCAATGCTGCTAATACTAAACCACAGACCTGTCCTATAACTTGAGATGTGATATCCAAATCCTTCCCCTTCCAAACCTGAGACCTTTCCTTTGCCATGAGATGTGATATCCAACTCCTTCCCATTCCAATCCTGAGACCCTTCCTATAGCATGAGATGTGATATCCCAATGCTTCTACCAAACCTGAGACCTTTCCGGTGGCATGAGATGTGATATCCAACTCCTTCCCATTCCAATCTTGAGGCCCTTCCTATAGCATGAGATGTGATATCTCAATGCTTCTACCAAATCTGAGACCCTTCCTATAGCATGAAATGTGATATCCAACTTATTCCCATCCAATCCTGAGACCCTTCCTATAGCATGAGAAGTGACATCTCAATGCTATTAATACCAAACCTGAGACCCTCCCTGTAGCACGAGATGTGATATCCAACTCCTTCCCATTCCAATCCTGAGTCCCTTCCGATAGCCTGAGATGTGATATCCAACTCCTCTCATTCCAATCAAGAGGCCCTTCCTATAGCATGAGATGTGATATCTCAATGCTTCTACCAAACCTGAGACCCTTCCTATAGCATGAGATGTGATATCCAACTCCTTCCCGTTCCAATCCTGAGACCCTTCCTATAGCATGAGATGTGATATCTCAATGCTCTTAATACCAAACCTTGGATCATTCCTATTGCAAGAGTTGTGATATCCAAATGCTTCCCATTCAAAACCTGAGAATTCCTATAGCATGAGATGATATCCAACTCCTTCCCATTCCAATCCTGAGACCCGTCCTATACCATGAGATGTGATATCTCAATACTTCTACCAAACCTGAGACCTTCCTATGGCATGAGATGTGATATCAAACTCCTTCCCATTCCAATGCTGAGACCCATCCTATAGCATGAGATGTGATATCTCAATGTTTCTAATACCAGACCTGAGACCCTTCCTATTGCAAGAGATGTGATATCCAAATCCTTCCCATTCCAAACCTCTGACCTTTCCTATTGCATGAGATGTGATATCCAACTCCTTCCCAATCCAATCCTGAGACCCTTCTGATAGCATGAGATGTGATATCCAACTCCTTCGAATTCCAACCTGTGACCCTTCCTATAGCATGAGATGGGATATCCAACTCCTTCCCAATACAATCCTGATAGCATTAGATGTGATATCTCAATGCTTCTAATATCAAACCTGAGACCCTCCCTATAGCATGAGATGTGATATCCAACTCCTTCCCATTCCAATCCTGAGACCCTTCTGATAGCATGAGATGTGATATCCAACTCCTTCGAATTCCAACCTGTGACCCTTCCTATAGCATGAGATGGGATATCCAACTCCTTCCCAATCCAATCCTGAGACCCTTCCGATAGCATGAGATGTGATATTAATGCTTCTACCAAACCTGAGACCTTCCTATGGCATGAGATGTGATATCAAACACCTTCCCATTCCAATCCTGAGACCCTTCCTATAGCATGAGATGTGATATCCAACTCCTTCCCATTCCAATCCTGAGACCCGTCCTATACCATGAGATGTGATATCTCAATGCTTCTAATACCAAACCTGAGACTGTCCTATAACATGAGATGTGATATCTCAATCCTTCTAATAATAAACCTGAGATCCTTCCTATAACATGAGATGTGATGTCCAAGTCCTTCCCATTCCAATCCTGAGACCCTTCCTATAGCATGAGATGTGATATCCAACTCCTTCCCATTCCAATCCTCAGACCCATACTATACCATGATATATATCTCAATGCTGCTAATACCAAACCACAGACCTGTCCTATAACTTGAGATGTGATATCCAAATCCTTCCCCTTCCAAACCTGAGACCTTTCCTTTGCCATGAGATGTGATATCCAACTCCTTCCCATTCCAATCCTGAGACCCTTCCTATAGCATGAGATGTGATATCCCAATGCTTCTACCAAACCTGAGACCTTTCGGATGGCATGAGATGTGATATCCAACTCCTTCCCATTCCAATCATGAGGCCCTTCCTATAGCATGAGATGTGATATCTCAATGCTTCTACCAAATCTGAGACCCTTGCTATAGCATGAAATGTGATATCCAACTTATTCCCATCCAATCCTGAGACCCTTCCTATAGCATGAGATGTGACATCGCAATGCTATTAATACCAAACCTGAGACCCTCCCTGTAGCATGAGATGTGATATCCAACTCCTTCCCATTCCAATCCTGAGTCCCTTCCGATAGCCTGAGATGTGATATCCAACTCCTCCCATTCCAATCAAGAGGCCCTTCCTATAGCATGAGATGTGATATGTCAATGCTTCTACCAAACCTGAGACCCTTCCTATAGCATGAGATGTGATATCCAACTCCTTCCCGTTCCAATCCTGAGACCCTTCCTATAGCATGAGATGTGATATCTCAATGCTCTTAATACCAAACCTTGGATCATTCCTATTGCAAGAGTTGTGATATCCAAATGCTTCCCATTCCAAACCTGAGAATTCCTATAGCATGAGATGATATCCAACTCCTTCCCATTCCAATCCTGAGACCCGTCCTATACCATGAGATGTGATATCTCAATACTTCTACCAAACCTGAGACCTTCCTATGGCATGAGATGTGATATCAAACTCCTTCCCATTCCAATGCTGAGACCCATCCTATAGCATGAGATGTGATATCCAACTCCTTCCCATTCCAATCCTGAGACCCATCCTATACCATGAGATGTGATATCTCAATGCTTCTAATACCAAACCTGAGACTGTCCTATAACATGAGATGTGATGTCCAAGTCCTTCCCATTCCAATCCTGAGACCCTTCCTATAGCATGAGATGTGATATCCAACTCCTTCCCATTCCAATCCTGAGACCCATACTATATCATGAGATATATCTCAATGCTTCTAATACCAAACCACAGACCCGTCCTATAACTTGAGATGTGATATCCAACTCCTTCCCATTCCAATCCTGAGACCCTTCCTATAGCATGAGATGTGATATCCCAATGCTTCTACCAACCCTGAGACCTTTCCGATGGCATGAGATGTGATATCCAACTCATTCCGATTCCAATCATGAGACCCTTCCTATACCATGAGATGTGATATCTCAATGTTTCTAATACCAGACCTGAGTCCCTTCCTATTGCAAGAGATGTGATATCCAAATCCTTCCCATTCCAAACCTGAGACCTTTCCTATTGCATGAGATGTGATATCCAACTCCTTCCCAATCCAATCCTGAGACCCTTCCGATAGCATTAGATGTGATATCTCAATGCTTCTAATATCAAACCTGTGACCCTTCCTATGGCATGACGTGATATCCAACTCCTTCCCTTTCCAATCCTGAGACTCAGATCTCCCTAACTTCTCACCACTCCTAGCTCCCGGATTGATCCTGTTCGCTGTCTCGTCTCTCCCTTCTTCTGCTTCCTTCTTCCATTAACCTACAGGTTCCTGACCTGCACTCTAACGAAATCTGCAACTCTTCATGCCGCTGGCCCTACACACTCTGCAGGGAATACTCTGGATTTTCTGGTCTCAGACCTCTAATTTAGACGCGAGTTCCCTGCCTTCTCTCCGCTTCCCGCTGCCTTCTTAACAACGAATGAGCTCCATAAGATACACAGTGCTCAGAATGCTTTATAACACACATTATTCAATTTATAGCCGTAACCCGCTAGACGTATTGAAACGTGCTAAAAACTAGCAAAAACAGCTAGGAAATGTACTTTCCTCGCGTTTTGGTAAATGCTAATTCTGTTGCATTTCCTGTTCGTTGTGTCCTTGCGTTAGTGCAGTTGAACCTGATGTTTTTAACCACTCGTCTCCCATACAAGGAGGATCAAAATGTACTTTGTTTACAGGCTGAAGGTATACTGCTGAAATCTTCAATGCATTATCTGCTTTCCTGACTTTTCCGGAACGTGTATTTGCCATCTGTTAATCCAGTCACCATGTGTCCCTTCAAGTTTACAGGCTGCACTCCCCTGATGAACCCGTTCTCTCCAAAGTAGGTTAATCCAGTTGCTCCTCTTCAGAGGCGTTCTTCCTTTCTATACTTGCCCTCTGCATCGTTTCGCGTTGCAAACACTCGCTTCCCTGCTCTCTGGTTTAGACGCTGTTCCTCCTCAGAGGTGTTCTTCCTTACTTTTTCTGTTCCCTGCAGTTTCGCGTTGCAAGTGCCCGCTTCCCAGCTCTGGTTTAGACGTGTGTTCCCTGCCTTCTCTCCTCTTCCCGCTGCCTTCTAAACAACGAATGAGCTCCATAAGATACACAGTGCTCAGAATGCTTTATAACACACATTATTCAATTTATAGCCGTAACCCGCTAGACGTATTGAAACGTGCTAAAAACTAGCAAAAACAGCTAGGAAATGTAATTTCCTCGCGTTTTGGTAAATGCTAATTCTGTTGCGTTTCCTGTTCGTTGTGTCCTTGCATTAGTGCAGTTGAACCTGATGTTTTTAACCACTCGTCTCCCATACAAGGAGGATCAAAATGTACTTTGTTTACAGGCTGAAGGTATACTGCTGAAATCTTCAATGCATTATCTGCTTTCCTGACTTTTCCGGAACGTGTATTTGCCATCTGTTAATCCAGTCACCATGTGTCCCTTCTAGTTTACAGGCTGCACTCCCCTGATGATCCCGTTCTCTCCAAAGTAGATTAATCCAGTTGCTCCTCTTCAGAGGCGTTCTTCCTTTCTATACTTGCCCTCTGCATCGTTTCGCTTTGCAAACACTCGCTTCCCTGCTCTCTGGTTTAGACGCTGTTCCTCCTCAGAGGCGTTCTTCCTTTGTTTTCCTGTTCCCTGCAGTTTCGCCTTGCAAGTGCTCGCTTCCCAGCTCTGGTTTAGACGCGTTTTCCCTGCCCTCTCTCCTCTTCCCGCTGCCTTCAAATCAACAAATGAGCTCATAAAGTGCAGCTTGTAAACTAGAAGGGACGACTGGATTAACAGATGTCACATACACGTTCCAGAACAGTCAGGATAGCTGATAATGCATTGAAGATTTCAGCAGTATACCTTCAGCCTGTAAACAAAGTACATTTTGATCCTCCTTGTATGGGAGACGAGTGTTTGAAAACGTCAGAATCAACTGAACTAACGCACGGACACTACAAACAGGAAACGCAACAGAATTAGCATTTACCAAACCGCGAGGAAAGTACATTTTCTAGCTGTTTTTGCTAGTTGTTAGCACATTTCAATACGTCTAGCGGGTTACGGCTATTAGTTGAATAATGGGTGTTATAAAGCATTCTGAGCACTGTGTATATTTTGGAGCTCATGTGTTGTTTTGAAGGCAGCGGGAAGAGGAGAGAAGTCAGGGAACACGCGTCTAAACCAGAGCTGGGAAGCGAGCACTTGCAACGCGAAACTGCAGGGAACAGTAAAAAAAAAGGAATAACGCCTCTGAGGAGGAACAGCGTCTAAACCAGAGCTGGGAAGTGAGCACTTGCAATGCGAAACTGCAGGGAACAAGAAAAGAACGGAAGAACGCCTCTGAGGAGGAGCAACTGGATTAGCCTACTTTGGAGAGAACGGGATCACCAGGGGAGTGCAGCTTGTAAACTAGAAGGCACACATGGTGACTAGATTAACAGATGGCAAATACACGTTCCAGAATAGTAAGGAAAGCTGATAATGCATTGAAGATTTCAGAAGTATACCCTCAGCCTGTAAACAAAGTACAGTTTGATTCCCCCTTGTATGGGAGACGAGTGGTTAAAAACATCAGGTTCGACTGAACAAACGCACGGACACTGTACAAACAGGAAACGCAACAGAATTAGCATTTACCAAAACGCGAGGAAAGTACATTTTCTAGCTGTTTTTGCTAGTTTTTAGCACGTTTCAATACGTTTAGTGGGTTACGGCTATAAGTTGAATAATGGGTGTTATAAAGCATTCTGAGCACTGTATCTTTTGGAGCTCATTTGTTGTTTTGAAGGCAGCGGGAAGAGGAGAGAAGGCAGGGAACTCGCGTCTAAAATAGATGTCTGAGACCAGATAATCCAGAGTATTCCCTGCAGAGTGTGTAGGGCCAGAGTTGCAGATTTCGTTAGAGTCCAGTTCAGGAACCTGTAGGTTAATGGAAGAAGAAAGCCGAAGAAGGGAGAGACGAGACAGCGAACGGGAACAATCAGGGAGCTAGGAGTGGTGAGAAGTTAGGGAGATCTGAGTCTCAGGATTGGAAAGGGAAGGAGTTGGATATCACATGCCATGCCATAGGAAGGGTCTCAGGTTTGGTATTAGAAGCACTGAGATATCACATCTCATGCTATCGGAAGGGTCTCAGGATTGGAATGGGATGGTGTTGAATATCAAATCTCATGCTATAGGAACGATATCAGGTTTGGTAGAAGCATTGAGAATTGGAATGGGAAGGATTTGGATATCACATCTCATGCTAAAGGAAGGGTCTCAGGTTTGGAAGGTGAATGATTTGGATATCATATCTCATGTTATAGGACGGGTCCCAGGTTTGGTATTAGAAGCATTGAGATATCACATCTCATGGTATAGGAAGGGTCTCAGGATTGGAATGGGAAGGAGTTGGATATCCCTTCCCATGCTATAGGAAGGGTCTCAGGTTGGAATGGGAAGGAGTTGGATATCACATCTCATGTTATAGGAAGGGTCTCAGGATTCAAATGGGAAGGATTTGGATATCACATCTCTTGCTATAGGAAGGGTCTCAGGTTTTTTATTAGAAACATTGAGATATCACATCTCATGCTATAGGAAGGGTTTCAGGATTGGAATGGGAAGGATTTGGATATCACATCTCATGCTAAAGGAAGGGTCTCAGGTTTGGAAGGGGAAGGATTTGGATATCATATCTCATGTTATAGGACGGATCCCAGGTTTGGTATTAGAAGCATCGAGATATCACATCTCATGGTATAGGAAGGGTCTCAGGATTGGAATGGGAAGAAGTTGGATATCACTTCTCATGCTATAGGAAGGGTCTCAGGTTGGAATGGGAAGGAGTTGGATATCACATCTCATGTTAAAGGAAGGGTCTCAGGATTCAAATGGGAAGGATTTGGATATCACATCTCTTGCTATAGGAAGGGTCTCAGGTTTTTTATTAGAAACATTGAGATATCACATCTCATGGTATAGGAAGGGTTTCAGGATTGGAATGGGAAGGATTTGGATATCACATCTCATGCTAAAGGAAGGGTCTCAGGTTTGGAAGGGGAAGGATTTGGATATCATATCTCATGTTATAGGACGGGTCCCAGGTTTGGTATTAGAAGCATTGAGATATCACATCTCATGGTATAGGAAGGGTCTCAGGATTGGAATGGGAGGGAGTTGGATATCACATCTCATGTTATAGGAAGGGTCTCAGGATTCAAATGGGAAGGATTTGGATATCACATCTCTTGCTATAGGAAGGGTCTCAGGTTTTTTATTAGAAACATTGAGATATCACATCTCATGCTATAGGAAGGGTTTCAGGATTGGAATGGGAAGGATTTGGATATCACATCTCTTGCTATAGGAAGGGGTTCAGGTTTTTTTATTAGAAACATTGAGATATCACATCTCATGCTATAGGAAGGGTTTCAGGATTGGAATGGGAAGGATTTGGATATCACATCTCATGCTAAAGGAAGGGTCTCAGGTTTGGAAGGGGAAGGATTTGGACATCATATCTCATGTTATAGGATGGGTCCCAGGTTTGGTCTTAGAAGCATTGAGATATCACATCTCATGGTATAGGAAGGGTCTCAGGATTGGAATGGGAAGGAATTAGATATCACATCTCATCCAATAGGAAGGATCTCAGGTTTGGAATGGGAAGGAATTGGATATCACATCTCATGTTATAGGAAGGATCTCAGGATTGGAATGGGAAGGATTTGGATATCACATCTCTTGCTATAGGATGGGTCTCAGGTTTTTTATTACAAACATTGAGATATCACATCTCATGCTATAGGAAGGGTTTCAGGATTGGAATGGGAAGGATTTGGATATCACATCTCATGCTAAAGGAAGGGTCTCAGGTTTGGAAGGGTAAGGATTTGGATATCATATCTCATGTTATAGGACGGGTCCCAGGTTTGGTATTAGAAGCATTGAGATATCACATCTCATGGTATAGGAAGGGTCTCAGGATTGGAATGGGAAGGAGTTGGATATCCCTTCTCATGCTATAGAAAGGGTCTCAGGTTGGAATGGGAAGGAGTTGGATATCACATCTCATGTTATAGGAAGGGTCTCAGGATTCAAATGGGAAGGATTTGGATATCACATCTCTTGCTATAGGAAGGGTCTCAGGTTTTTTATTAGAAATATTGAGCTATCACATCTCATGCTATAGGAAGGTTTTCAGGATTGGAATGGGAAGGAGTTGGATATCACATCTCATGTTATAGAAAGGGTCTCAGGATTGGAATGGGATGGAATTGGATATCACATCTCTTACTATAGGAAGGGGTTCAGGTTTTTTTATTAGAAACATTGAGATATCACATCTCATGCTATAGGAAGGGTTTCAGGATTGGAATGGGAAGGATTTGGATATCACATCTCATGCTAAAGGAAGTGTCTCAGGTTTGGAAGGGTAAGGATTTGGATATCATATCTCATGTTATAGGACGGGTCCCAGGTTTGGTATTAGAAGCATCGAGATATCACATCTCATGGTATAGGAAGGGTCTCAGGATTGGAATGGGAAGAAGTTGGATATCCCTTCTCATGCTATAGGAAGGGTCTCAGGTTGGAATGGGAAGGAGTTGGATATCACATCTCATGTTATAGGAAGGGTCTCAGGATTCAAATGGGAAGGATTTGGATATCACATCTCTTGCTATAGGAAGGGTCTCAGGTTTTTTATTAGAAATATTGAGATATCACATCTCATGCTATAGGAAGGGTTTCAGGATTGGAATGGGAAGGATTTGGATATCACATCTCATGCTAAAGGAAGGGTCTCAGGTTTGGAAGGGGAAGAATTTGGATATCATATCTCATGTTATAGGACGGGTCCCATGTTTGGTATTAGAAGCATTGAGATATCACATCTCATGGTATAGGAAGGGTCTCAGGATTGGAATGGGAAGGAGTTGGATATCCCTTCTCATGCTATAGGAAGGGTCTCAGGTTGGAATGGGAAGGAGTTGGATATCACATCTCATTTTATAGGAAGGGGAAGGATTTGGATATCATATCTCATGCTTGGATATCCCTTCTCATGCTATAGGAAGGGTCTCAGGTTTTTTTATTAGAAACATTGAGATATCACATCTCATGCTATAGGAAGGGTTTCAGGATTGGAATGGGAAGGATTTGGATATCACATCTCATGCTAAAGGAAGGGTCTCAGGATTGGAAGGGGAAGGATTTGGACATCATATCTCATGTTATAGGACGGGTCCCAGGTTTGGTCTTAGAAGCATTGAGATATCACATCTCATGGTATAGGAAGGGTCTCAGGATTGGAATGGGAAGGAATTGGATATCACATCTCATCCAATAGGAAGGATCTCAGGTTTGGAATGGGAAGGAATTGGATATCACATCTCATGTTATAGGAAGGATCTCAGGATTGGAATGGGAAGGATTTGGATATCACATCTCTTGCTATAGGATGGGTCTCAGGTTTTTTATTACAAACATTGAGATATCACATCTCATGCTATAGGAAGGGTTTCAGGATTGGAATGGGAAGGATTTGGATATCACATCTCATGCTAAAGGAAGGGTCTCAGGTTTGGAAGGGTAAGGATTTGGATATCATATCTCATGTTATAGGACGGGTCCCAGGTTTGGTATTAGAAGCATTGAGATATCACATCTCATGGTATAGGAAGGGTCTCAGGATTGGAATGGGAAGGAGTTGGATATCCCTTCTCATGCTATAGGAAGGGTCTCAGGTTGGAATGGGAAGGAGTTGGATATCACATCTCATGTTATAGGAAGGGTCTCAGGATTCAAATGGGAAGGATTTGGATATCACATCTCTTGCTATAGGAAGGGTCTCAGGTTTTTTATTAGAAATATTGAGCTATCACATCTCATGCTATAGGAAGGTTTTCAGGATTGGAATGGGAAGGAGTTGGATATCACATCTCATGTTATAGAAAGGGTCTCAGGATTGGAATGGGATGGAATTGGATATCACATCTCTTACTATAGGAAGGGGTTCAGGTTTTTTTATTAGAAACATTGAGATATCACATCTCATGCTATAGGAAGGGTTTCAGGATTGGAATGGGAAGGATTTGGATATCACATCTCATGCTAAAGGAAGTGTCTCAGGTTTGGAAGGGTAAGAATTTGGATATCATATCTCATGTTATAGGACGGGTCCCAGGTTTGGTATTAGAAGCATCGAGATATCACATCTCATGGTATAGGAAGGGTCTCAGGATTGGAATGGGAAGAAGTTGGATATCCCTTCTCATGCTATAGGAAGGGTCTCAGGTTGGAATGGGAAGGAGTTGGATATCACATCTCATGTTATAGGAAGGGTCTCAGGATTCAAATGGGAAGGATTTGGATACCACATCTCTTGCTATAGGAAGGGTCTCAGGTTTTTTATTAGAAATATTGAGATATCACATCTCATGCTATAGGAAGGGTTTCAGGATTGGAATGGGAAGGATTTGGATATCACATCTCATGCTAAAGGAAGGGTCTCAGGTTTGGAAGGGGAAGAATTTGGATATCATATCTCATGTTATAGGACGGGTCCCATGTTTGGTATTAGAAGCATTGAGATATCACATCTCATGGTATAGGAAGGGTCTCAGGATTGGAATGGGAAGGAGTTGGATATCCCTTCTCATGCTATAGGAAGGGTCTCAGGTTGGAATGGGAAGGAGTTGGATATCACATCTCATTTTATAGGAAGGGGAAGGATTTGGATATCATATCTCATGCTTGGATATCCCTTCTCATGCTATAGGAAGGGTCTCAGGTTGGAATGGGAAGGAGTTGGATATCACATCTCATGTTATAGGAAGGGTCTCAGGATTCAAATGGGAAGGATATGGATATCACATCTCTTGCTATAGGAAGGGTCTCAGGTTTTTTATTAGAAACATTGAGATATCACATCTCATGCTATAGGAAGGGTTTCAGGATTGGAATGCGAAGGATTTGGATATCACATCTCATGCTAAAGGAAGGGTCTCAGGTTTGGAAGGGGAGGGATTTGGATATCATATCTCATGTTATAGGACGGGTCCCAGGTTTGGTATTAGAAGCATTGAGATATCACATCTCATGGTATAGGAAGGGTCTCAGGATTGGAATGGGAAGGAGTTGGATATCACATCTCATGTTATAGGAAGGGTCTCAGGATTCAAATGGGAAGGATTTGGATATCACATCTCTGGCTATAGGAAGGGTCTCAGGTTTTTTATTAGAAACATTGAGATATCACATCTCATGCTATAGGAAGGGTTTCAGGATTGGAATGGGAAGGATTTGGATATCACATCTCATGCTAAAGGAAGGGTCTCAGGTTTGGAAGGGGAAGGATTTGGATATCATATCTCATGTTATAGGACGGGTCCCAGGTTTGGTATTAGAAGCATTGAGATATCACATCTCATGGTATAGGAAGGGTCTCAGGATTGGAATGGGAAGGAGTTGGATATCCCTTCTCATGCTATAGGAAGGGTCTCAGGTTTGGAATGGGAAGGAATTGGATATCACATCTCTTGCTATAGGAAGGGTCTCAGGTTTTTATTAGAAACATTGAGATATCACATCTCATGCTATAGGAAGGTTTTCAGGATTGGAATGGGAAGGAGTTGGATATCACATCTCATGTTATAGAAAGGGTCTCAGGATTAGAATGGGAAGGAATTGGATATCACATTTCTTGCTATAGGATGGGTCACAGGGTTTTTATTAGAAACATTGAGATATCACATCTCATGCTATAGGAAGGGTTTCAGGATTGGAATGGGAAGGATTTGGATATCACATCTCATGCTAAAGGAAGGGTCTCAGGTTTGGAAGGTGAATGATTTGGACATCATATCTCATGTTATAGGACGGGTCCCAGGTTTGGTCTTAGAAGCATTGAGATATCACATCTCATGGTATAGGAAGGGTCTCAGGATTGGAATGGGAAGGAATTGGATATCACATCTCATCCAATAGGAAGGGACTCAGGTTTGGAATGGGAAGGACTTGGATATCACATCTCATGCTATAGGGAGGGTCTCAGGTTTGGTATTAGAAGCATTGAGATACCACATCTCATGTTATAGGAAGAGTCTCAGGATTGGAATGGGAAGGACTTGGATATCACATCTCATGCTATAGGGAGGGTCTCAGGTTTGATATTAGAAGCATTGAGATATCATATCTCATGCTATCGGAAAGGTCTCAGGATTGGAATGGGAAGGAGTTGGATATCACATCTCATGCTAAAGGAAGAGTCTCAGGCTTGGAAGGGAAGGATTAGGATATTACATCTCATGTTATAGGACGGGTCTCAGGTTTAGCATTAGAAGCATTGAGATATCACATCTCATGGTATAGGAAGGCTCTCAGGATTGGAATGGGAAGGAGTTGGATATCCCTTCTCATGCTATAGGAAGGGTCTCAGGTTGGAATGGGAAGGAGTTGGATATCACATCTCATGTTATAGGAAGGGTCTCAGGATTCAAATGGGAAGGATTTGGATATCACATCTCTTGCTATAGGAAGGGTCTCAGGTTTTTTATTAGAAACACTGAGATATCAAATCTCATGCTATAGGAAGGGTTTCAGGATTGGAATGGGAAGGATTTGGATAGCACATCTCATGCTAAAGGAAGGGTCTCAGGTTTGGAAGGGGAAGGATTTGGATATCATATCTCATGTTATAGGACGGGTCCCAGGTTTGGTATTAGAAGCATTGAGATATCACATCTCATGGTATAGGAAGGGTCTCAGGATTGGAATGGGAAGGAGTTGGTTATCACATCTCATCCAACAGGAAGGGTCTCAGGTTTGGAATGGGAAGGAATTGGATATCACATCTCATGTTATAGGAAGGATCTCAGGATTGGAATGGGAAGGATTTGGATATCACATCTCTTGCTATAGGAAGGGTCTCAGGTTTTTTATTAGAAACATTGAGATATCACATCTCATGCTATAGGAAGGGTTTCAGGATTGGAATGGGAAGGAGTTGGATATCACATCTTATGTTATAGAAAGGGTCTCAGGATTGGAATGGGAAGGATTTGGATATCACATCTCTTGCTATAGGATGGGTCTCAGGTTTTTTATTAGAAACATTGAGATATCACATCTCATGCTATAGGAAGGGTTTCAGGATTGGAATGGGAAGGATTTGGATATCACATCTCATGCTAAAGGAAGGGTCTCAGGTTTGGAATGGGAAGGAATTGGATATCACATCTCATTTTATAGGAAGGATCTCAGGATTGGAATGGGAAGGATTTGGATATCACATCTCTTGCTATAGGAAGGGTCTCAGGTTTTTTATCAGAAACATTGAGATATCACATCTCATGCTATAGGAAGGGTTTCAGAATTGGAATGGGAAGGAGTTGGATATCACATCTCATGTTATAGGAAGGGTCTCAGGATTGGAATGTGAAGGATTTGGATATCACATCTCTTGCTATAGGAAGGGTCTCAGGTTTTTTATTAGAAACATTGAGATATCACATCTCATGCTATAGGAAGGGTCTCAGGATTGGAATGGGAAGGAGTTGGATATCACATCTCATCCAATAGGAAGGGTCTCAGGTTTGGAATGGGAAGGAATTGGATATCACATCTCATGTTATAGGAAGGATCTCAGGATTGGAATGGGAAGGATTGGGATATCACATCTCTTGCTATAGGAAGGGTCTCAGGGTTTTTATTAGAAACATTGAGATATCACATCTCATGCTATAGGAAGGGTTTCAGAATTGGAATGGGAAGGAGTTGGATATCACATCTCATGTTATAGAAAGGGTCTCAGGATTGGAATGGGAAGGATTTGGATATCACATCTCTTGCTATAGGAAGGGTTTCAGGTTTTTTTATTAGAAACATTGAGATATCACATCTCATGCTATAGGAAGGGTTTCAGGATTGGAATGGGAAGGATTTGGATATCACATCTCATGCTAAAGGAAGGGTCTCAGGTTTGGAAGGGGAAGGATTTGGATATCATATCTCATGTTATAAGACGGGTCCCAGGTTTGGTATTAGAAGCATTGAGATATCACATCTCATGGTATAGGAAGGGTCTCAGGATTGGAATGGGAAGGAGTTGGATATCCCTTCTCATGCTATAGGAAGGGTCTCAGGTTGGAATGGGAAGGAGTTGGATATCACATCTCATGTTATAGGAAGGGTCTCAGGATTCAAATGGGAAGGATTTGGATATCACATCTCTTGCTATAGGAAGGGTCTCAGGTTTTTTATTAGAAACATTGAGATATCACATCTCATGCTATAGGAAGGGTTTCAGGATTGGAATGGGAAGGAGTTGGTTATCACATCTCATCCAATAGGAAGGGTCTCAGGTTTGGAATGGGAAGGAATTGGATATCACATCTCATGTTATAGGAAGGATCTCAGGATTGGAATGTGAAGGATTTGGATATCACATCTCTTGCTATAGGAAGGGTCTCAGGTTTTTTATTAGAAACATTGAGATATCACATCTCATGGTATAGGAAGGGTCTCAGGATTGGAATGGGAAGGAGTTGGTTATCACATCTCATCCAGTAGGAAGGGTCTCAGGTTTGGAATGGGAAGGAATTGGATATCACATCTCATGTTATAGGAAGGATCTCAGGATTGGAATGGGAAGGATTTGGATATCACATCTCTTACTATAGGATGGGTCTCAGGTTTTTTATTAGAAACATTGAGATATCACATCTCATGCTATAGGAAGGGTTTCAGGATTGGAATGGGAAGGATTTGGATATCACATCTCATGCTAAAGGAAGGGTCTCAGGTTTGGAATGGGAAGGAATTGGATATCACATCTCATTTTATAGGAAGGATCTCAGGATTGGAATGGGAAGGATTTGGATATCACATCTCTTGCTATAGGAAGGGTCTCAGGTTTTTTATCAGAAACATTGAGATATCACATCTCATGCTATAGGAAGGGTTTCGGAATTGGAATGGGAAGGAGTTGGATATCACATCTCATGTTATAGAAAGGGTCTCAGGATTGGAATGTGAAGGATTTGGATATCACATCTCTTGCTATAGGAAGGGTCTCAGGTTTTTTGTTAGAAACATTGAGATATCACATCTCATGCTATAGGAAGGGTTTCAGGATTGGAATGGGAAGGAGTTGGTTATCACATCTCATCCAATAGGAAGGGTCTCAGGTTTGGAATGGGAAGGAATTGGATATCACATCTCATGTTATAGGAAGGATCTCAGGATTGGAATGTGAAGGATTTGGATATCACATCTCTTGCTATAGGAAGGGTCTCAGGTTTTTTATTAGAAACATTGAGATATCACATCTCATGGTATAGGAAGGGTCTCAGGATTGGAATGGGAAGGAGTTGGTTATCACATCTCATCCAGTAGGAAGGGTCTCAGGTTTGGAATGGGAAGGAATTGGATATCACATCTCATGTTATAGGAAGGATCTCAGGATTGGAATGGGAAGGATTTGGATATCACATCTCTTACTATAGGATGGGTCTCAGGTTTTTTATTAGAAACATTGAGATATCACATCTCATGCTATAGGAAGGGTTTCAGGATTGGAATGGGAAGGATTTGGATATCACATCTCATGCTAAAGGAAGGGTCTCAGGTTTGGAATGGGAAGGAATTGGATATCACATCTCATTTTATAGGAAGGATCTCAGGATTGGAATGGGAAGGATTTGGATATCACATCTCTTGCTATAGGAAGGGTCTCAGGTTTTTTATCAGAAACATTGAGATATCACATCTCATGCTATAGGAAGGGTTTCGGAATTGGAATGGGAAGGAGTTGGATATCACATCTCATGTTATAGAAAGGGTCTCAGGATTGGAATGTGAAGGATTTGGATATCACATCTCTTGCTATAGGAAGGGTCTCAGGTTTTTTGTTAGAAACATTGAGATATCACATCTCATGCTATAGGAAGGGTTTCAGGATTGGAATGGGAAGGATTTGGATATCACATCTCATCCAATAGGAAGGGTCTCAGGTTTGGAATGGGAAGGAATTGGATATCACATCTCATGTTATAGGAAGGATCTCAGTATTGGAATGGGAAGGATTGGGATATCACATATCTTGCTATAGGAAGGGTCTCAGGGTTTTTATTAGAAACATTGAGATATCACATCTCATGCTATAGGAAGGGTTTCAGAATTGGAATGGGAAGGAGTTGGATATCACATCTCATGTTATAGAAAGGGTCTCAGGATTGGAATGGGAAGGATTTGGATATCACATCTCTTGCTATAGGAAGGGTTTCAGGTTTTTTTATTAGAAACATTGAGATATCACATCTCATGCTATAGGAAGGGTTTCAGGATTGGAATGGGAAGGATTTGGATATCACATCTCATGCTAAAGGAAGGGTCTCAGGTTTGGAAGGGGAAGGATTTGGATATCATATCTCATATTATAAGACGGGTCCCAGGTTTGGTATTAGAAGCATTGAGATATCACATCTCATGGTATAGGAAGGGTTTCAGGATTGGAATGGGAAGGATTTGGATATCACATCTCATGCTAAAGGAAGAGTCTTGTTAGGAAAGATTTCGTAATTGTAGGGAATTTTCCTTCCATGTGGCAACCCCTAAACTTTTTGCTGTTGTTTTTCACCTTGTTCTTGACTTTGCCAGAGAAGTGCAGCCTTCTGCCGCACTCCTCTGGGCTTTCGCTCCTTTCTTACGGGGAAACTGACATGCCCTTAAGACAGTCAGTACCGGGGAACGCTGTTTCCCGTAGTTTCTTTTATCGTGTTGCGGCTTTAGTGCAAGATGACACAAGAGGGCACTGTAAGCTAAGTTACAGCTCTCTTGGGTCTCTAGCCTTCTACAGACCCTAGATACTGTTTTAGGATTGTATTTGATCGGTGCAAGTCATTCAGGGACTCGAATGGTGGCAGCGATCGTTTTGTTTATTTTGAGCTCCTTTTGGCGTTCTGAGCACGTTTTTCGCACTGAACCCAAAATGGTGGCCTGGCTCCCAAAATGGCCAGTCCACGAGGCTCCTTTGTCCTGTCCACTGACCGTCTTGCTCCCTTCACCTTCCCCAGGTCGGGCGACCCGGGGCCTTCCTTATTTGGGCATGTACTTTCCCGCGAAACGTGGTTGCTTTCGCGGGCTTCTACATGTCGTTTGTGTGCCTCCAGGGTGTGGGCTGGGATGTCTGGTCCTAATACACATCCTGGGTGCCAGAGAGTCTAGGGTGGTGTGAATGCCTGGGACCACCGTGGTCCGTGATTGGTCCACGTATGGTATGTGTGTTGATGAGCGGATCTCCCATTGGTTCCCCTCCGTTTTGGCGCGAAGGGAACCGTGGATAAGAGGGAGCAGGAAACACCACTACCATGTCGATCTCCTGAGTTCTCACGAACGAAGGAATACAGGAGCCAAGTATCCTGCAACCAAGAGGCTGGACCGAGGAATCGCTGGTGACCCGCTGAAGGAATCCTCCTTTGCACTGCTGTCGTCCTGTGAAACCCTTTCCTCCTTTGATCGAACCAGAAGGCCTGTACTGGTGCTTCGACCTTTGGAATAGCAGGAACAGCTATTCCCGGCGACTTCATCAACTCCTGCCAAGTAAGCCTTCGGAAGTGTCTCTGGGCCATCCAGTTGACTGACCAGCTTACAAGGGAGTCCTGCTCTGTAACCGCCGCCAGGTTGTGTTGTATTTCGAGTCCTGGTCACTCTCCCACGCTTCGTACGCTTGGCGTCCCCAGGTCTGAAGGGAGGAGTGTACATTTGGCTCGAATACACACGGCCGCTCCGTTGTCCTGCTGCGGCAACAAACTGTGCTGGTTTCGTCGATTGGGACGTCTTTTTGCTCTACACGACTACGAGGCGTTCCCTGCTCTTCTGAACCTGCCAGCTGCTGAAACTAACGTGGAGAAGCCTGGGTCTGCTTGCTTCGGGGACCGGTGAGTAGCTTAGCTAGGATCTGGTCGCCCTCCTGCAGTATCCCATTGCTTTTCCCTGCTGTGTAAAAACAGCACCCTTTTGGCCGTACTCGCGCTCTGCTTCTGCCCGCTGTGGAGGCTGCGCTTGAGTTGCGGAACGTGTTCTCCTTCTGCTGTGCACTAACCCGAACTGCCTGACTTCCTCCGAAGAGCTTCCCCTTTTGCCCGTTGGCACCGGCGTGGCAGGTACTTTGAGCACAAGGCTCCACTCTTCGCAGGGCTCGGACTTCCATCTAGTTAGGTGCCTCTGAAGGCAAACTGAGTCTAAAGCGTTATCGCACTGCCTGTTTTCCTTTCCTTTCAGGTGGACTGCATATTTCGTGCTTTAAACGCTTGCGACTGTGTATTTGTATATATATTGTGTTGATATGGTATGTGTTGGTTTAATATTGTGATATTGTGATTTTCTCGCTACGGTCATTGTTTTAAAGGCCTTAAAATAAATGTGTATCTATTTTTGATATAACAACTGTTTGGAGTAGTTTGTAAGCGCCCTTGCTTTGTGTGCTCATTGCGGGCTTTCAGTCACCCTCACCCCTCTTGAGACCTAGTCTTGACCGCCGCGATCGCTACCTTGATTGGTCTGGCTTGTCCAGAGGTTACCCTGTTCCAAGTAATTAGGTTGGCCTTCTGAACTTCTGCGCCACCAGGACAGAGTTCAGAAATCCGTCTTAACAAATTGGTGTACAGCGGTGGGATCTGACTGAAGGTATCCAGTGTTGCGCTCGAACTAAGGCATTTCGGGTTATTCCAAACAGTACACGTAGTGAATTGTTGTAATATAACTTTAAATAGGCCATAGTCCTATCAAACAGTATGGAAACAAATACGTTGTTAACTTTAAATGCTTCCAAATCAGAAACGCTGAAAAAGATGTGTGCGGAGAGAGGTGTTTCCTCTCAAGGCACTAAATTGGAAATGATCCAAAGAATCGTGGCGTGGCAAGAAGCGCAGCTTGACGCTATAACTTCTGAGGACAGTGCGGAAGGTGGTGGGGCTGCTCTCACTGGTAGAACCGACGGTTCTGCCGCCGCACTGATCCATCGCGACCACGAGGACAGGGAGGACGAGCTGTCTAATGTTTCCTCTGCCAGTGCTGATGGGGAGGCTATGCTTGAATTCAAGAAGCAAGAGCTGCGGTTTAGGCAGCAGGAGCTTGAATTCAGCATAGCCAAACTAAAAATCGAACAGGCAGAAAAACAGAAAGACAGGGATCACCAGTTGGAACTGGCCAAGCTTCAGGTTGCAAATGGATCCAAGGGTCCTGGACATGGGTCTGGGGCTTCCTCTCATCCACGGTTTCCGAAAGATCTGCTCAGTGTGTATGAAGAAAGGAATGACATTATGGACTGGCTGAATGCGTTTGAGTATGCATGCGAAGTTCAAGAAGTTGACAATGCTGATAAGATTGCGTGGTTGCTCAGTAGACTGCCCCATTCTGGCTGTAGTGCCATTATGGAAATGTAGAAGGCTGAGCGGGCTGATTTCGCAATGTTAAAGCAAACTCTCATTTTAAAGTTTGGGAAGACTCCGGCCCAATATTTAAAGCGTTTTCGAGAGTATAAGAAAAAGGAAGGTGGTACTTGGGTATCTTATGTCGCTGAATCTTTGAAAAACTTAACTGGCTGGGTCGAAGGTTATAAGGTTTCTACCTTCGAAGGCATGATAAATCTTGTCATGCTGGAACATATTTTTGCTTCTTCTTCCCCGGAGCTTAAGCAGCATTTGGCCGATTCTAAGGAGATAGATCCTAAGAAGCTGGCCATTGCAGCAGACTTATGGGTGTCACATCGAGTGTCCCATAAGGACAAAACTCATCCTGGTAAGCAGGAGGAAGGGAAAAAGTCCAAAGATATGGAGGGTGGGGAATCTGCTAAATCTTCTTCCCATAAGGGCCACAAAAAGAAAAACAAGGGTAAGACACAAGAGAACTCACAGGGTAGTGGAGGTTCGCCTCCGAAATAGAACTCTGGTTATAATAAGCCTCCCTACGTAAACAGACCCAATGGGGCTTGTTTTTCTTGTGGAGCAACTGACCATGTGAAGGGGGATCCCCGTTGTAAGGTTAGACCTTTGGGGGTCCACTCCGCTAATCTGGCCTTCTCCTCCTACGAGGAAGAAGAGATTACAGGAGCATCCTTCTCCTCAGACTCATTTCCCAGCGGGATAGAGGCTGAGGTAGTTTTAGTGTCCCTGGGTTCCTGGGAGCCTAAAGTCGCAGAGGCTTATGCTAGGATTCCGGATAATACCAAGCACTACTTTAAAGACAGTGTGCTGATCAATGGAGTGGATACTGCAGCTCTTAGGGATAGTGGGTGCAGTCGCACTGTAGTGGATTCTACCTTGGTAGACTCAGAGGAAGTTGCCAGAGCTACTCTGATGCCCACTAAGTTGGCTGACGGCCCCCTCCGTATGTTTCCCGTGATCCCTGTAAATCTTACTTTAAATGGTACAGCAGTCAGGATTCCAGTGAGAATTCAGAGAAACGTCCCGGGAAAGGTCTTGTTGGGTAATGATCTCAGAGCTTTAGGGCTCGTAGGAGACATTGCCGAAAGACCCTACACACGGTCTCAAGCACGGGCAGCATTGGCCAAGTCCAATACGCCGCCCCAGCCGAAGGGGAAACCCAAGGCGAAAGGAGTCTACAAGTCAAAACGAGGGAAAGAGAATGTTCCCCCGAGCTCGCCTACCACTGCGGTGGAGGAAGTTGGTCAATCGCCCGTGCCTGACGAGGAGGTGGCGATGCCTGAAGTATTCGACCCCAACGATCATCCTGAACTAAAAGACTTGTTAGTTGAAGGAGGTCCTGATAGGGACGAATTCAGTAAAGGCCAACGTGAGTGCCCATCTCTGGAAGGCCTAAGGAGACAGGCCTGCTCCCAGCTTGAGGGTGAACCTCCTGGGATGCATAGGATTTACCAGGAAGGTGGACTCCTGTATAGTGAGCCCACACAGTCTACAGAAGGAGACCATAGGAGGTTGGTGGTTCCCCTTGCTGTTAGGCCCTTCCTCCTGCAGTTGGCGCATGAAGTTCCCCTTGCTGGTCACCTCGGTATGAGGAAGACCAAGCAAAGGTTATCCATGCACTTCTACTGGCCCAAGATGGGGGAGCAAGTAGAAAGTCACTGCAGGAGTTGTGCCGCCTGCCAGTTGTCTGGTAAGGTTGGCGCGACAATCCAAGCTCCGTTGGTACCGCTCCCAGTTGTGGGGGTACCATTTAAAAGGGTAGGGATCGACATGGTTGGTCCCCTTGACCCGCAAACATCCTCGGGCAATAGGTTTATCCTGGTGCTGGTCTACCATGCAACCCGGTATCCTGAGGCCGTCCCATTTACAACTGTAACTGCCAAGCCAGTTGCAGAAGCTTTACTCGGCATGTTTACTAGGGTTGGCTTCCCTAAAGAAGTTGTGCCGGATGATGGCTGCAACTTTATGTCGAAGTATAGGCAGGCTATGTGGATAGAATGTAGGGTCACCTACAGGTTCTCTTCTGCATACCACCCCCAGACCAATGGTCTGGGGGGGCGTTTTAACAGGACGTTAAAGAGCATGATTGGGGCTCTGGAGGAGCCTCAGAGAAGAAAATGGGATCTTCTTGTTTCATGCTTACTGTTTGCCTACCGAGAGGTACCACAGGAGGGTGTTGGCTTCAGCCCCTTCGAACTTCTGTTCGGTCATCCCGTACGGGGACCCTTAGCCATCGTCAAAGAGGGATGGGAGATGCCCACTCCCTCCTGTTACTACCAATGTAGTTGATTATGTGCTAGGGCTCAAAAAACGGATGGTACTTCTGATGGGCTTGGCTAGTGATAAATTGAAGGCAGGGCAAGCGCTGGTGAAACATTGGTACGACCAGAAAGCTTCCCTCATCAACTTTACACTTGGTCAGCAAGTCCTGATCATGAATCTCATAAGGCCTCGAGCTTTACAGGATAAATGGTCAGGTCCTTGCCCAGTGGTGGAGCCCCTGGGTAAGGTTAACTATTCAGTGGACCTTGGAAGGCCTGGACAGGCTCCAAAAGTGTTTCACGTGAATAGGCTGAAGGCTTTCGTCCCAAGCGGCGAAATCGCAGCACTGCTATTGGCTTCAGACGTTGAGGAAGAGGAGTCTGAACCTCTCCCCGACCTGTTCAAAAGCAGTCCTTCAGATAGCTCTTTTGAGGGTGCCCGAGTGGCCCCTCACCAAAATGGACAAGGCTCAGTGGTTTACCTTGGACATGAAGTAGGTGGAGGGAGGAGACAGCCTCTACTCAGTCAGGTACAAGCAGTACAAGACTGGCCTACCCCCACTACGCAAACCCAAGTGAGAGCCTTCTTAGGACTCACAGGGTTTTACCGCACTTTTGTGGCAGACTATGGCACCATAGCTGCTCCTCTGACTGCCCTCACAACTCCGAAGAAACCCAAGAAAGTAACTTGGACTGACGAGTGTGAGAAGGCCTTCAATGGCTTAAAAGACTCCTTGTGCCAGGCCCCTGTCCTAAGGGCACCTGATTATCAAAGACCTTTTATCGTGCAGACGGATGCCTCTGACACTGGGATAGGAGCTGTACTATCACAAGTAGATGAGAAGGGTAAGGAACACCCTATCGGTTTTATTAGTCGCCAGCTTAAGGACAGAGAGCTCAGGTGGTCCACGGTAGAGAAAGAATGTTTCTCTGTTGTGTGGGCCCTAAGGAAGCTGAGGCCCTACCTCTATGGGACCCACTTCACTGTGCAGACTGACCATAAGCCGTTAAAGTGGCTAATGAACATGAAGGGGGAGAATCCAAAGTTGCTTAGGTGGTCCATAAGTCTACAAGGCTTCGACTTCACCATTGAGCATAGGCCAGGTGTCCAACATAGCAATGCTGATGGGTTGTCCAGAATGTTTAACCGACCTGAACAAGAGACTCATCCAGGGGTGGATTAGTTCCCCCTGTCCATAGTCTGGGAGGGGCGAGTGTTAGGAAAGATTTCGTAATTGTAGGGAATTTTCCTTCCATGTGGCAACCCCTAAACTTTTTGCTGTTGTTTTTCACCTTGTTCTTGACTTTGCCAGAGAAGTGCAGCCTTCTGCCGCACTCCTCTGGGCTTTCGCTCCTTTCTTACGGGGAAACTGACATGCCCTTAAGACAGTCAGTACCGGGGAACGCTGTTTCCCGTAGTTTCTTTTATCGTGTTGCGGCTTTAGTGCAACATGACACAAGAGGGCACTGTAAGCTAAGTTACAGCTCTCTTGGGTCTCTAGCCTTCTACAGACCCTAGATACTCTTTTAGGATGGTATTTGATCGGTGCAAGTCATTCAGGGACCCGAATGGTGGCAGCGATCGTTTTGTTTATTTTGAGCTCCTTTTGGCGTTCTGAGCACGTTTTTCGCACTGAACCCAAAATGGTGGCCTGGCTCCCAAAATGGCCAGTCCACGAGGCTCCTTTGTCCTGTCCACTGACCGTCTTGCTCCCTTCACCTTCCCCAGGTCGGGCGACCTGGGGCCTTCCTTATTTGGGCATGTACTTTCCCGCGAAACGTGGTTGCTTTCGCGGGCTTCTACATGTCGTTTGTGTGCCTCCAGGGTGTGGGCTGGGATGTCTGGTCCCAATACACATCCTGGGTGCCAGAGAGTCTAGGGTGGTGTGAATGCCTGGGACCACCGTGGTCCGTGATTGGTCCACGTATGGTATGTGTGTTGATGAGCGGATCTCCCATTGGTTCCCCTCCGTTTTGGCGCGAAGGGAACCGTGGATAAGAGGGAGCTGGAAACACCACTACCGTGTCGATCTCCTGAGTTCTCACGAATGAAGGAATACAGGAGCCAAGTATCCTGCAACCAAGAGGCTGGACCGAGGAATCGCTGGTGACCCGCTGAAGGAATCCTCCTTTGCACTGCTGTCGTCCTGTGAAACCCTTTCCTCCTTTGATCGAACCAGAAGGCCTGTACTGGTGCTTCGACCTTTGGAATAGCAGGAACAGCTATTCCCGGCGACTTCATCAACTCCTGCCAAGTAAGCCTTCGGAAGTGTCTCTGGGCCATCCAGTTGACTGACCAGCTTACAAGGGAGTCCTGCTCTGTAACCGCCGCCAGGTTGTGTTGTATTTCGAGTCCTGGTCACTCTCCCACGCTTCGTACGCTTGGCGTCCCCAGGTCTGAAGGGAGGAGTGTACATGTGGCTCGAATACACACGGCCGCTCCGTTGTCCTGCTGCGGCAACAAACTGTGCTGGTTTCGTCGATTGGGACGTCTTTTTGCTCTACACGACTACGAGGCGTTCCCTGCTCTTCTGAACCTGCCAGCTGCTGAAACTAACGTGGAGAAGCCTGGGTCTGCTTGCTTCGGGGACCGGTGAGTAGCTTAGCTAGGATCTGGTCGCCCTCCTGCAGTATCCCATTGCTTTTCCCTGCTGTGTAAAAACAGCACCCTTTTGGCCGTACTCGCGCTCTGCTTCTGCCCGCTGTGGAGGCTGCGCTTGAGTTGCGGAACGTGTTCTCCTTCTGCTGTGCACTAACCCGAACTGCCTGACTTCCTCCGAAGAGCTTCCCCTTTTGCCCGTTGGCACCGGCGTGGCAGGTACTTTGAGCACAAGGCTCCACTCTTCGCAGGGCTCGGACTTCCATCTAGTTAGGTGCCTCTGAAGGCGAACTGAGTCTAAAGCGTTATCGCACTGCCTGTTTTCCTTTCCTTTCAGGTGGACTGCATATTTCGTGCTTTAAACGCTTGCGACTGTGTATTTGTATATATATTGTGTTGATATGGTATGTGTTGGTTTAATATTGTGATATTGTGATTTTCTCGCTACGGTCATTGTTTTAAAGGCCTTAAAATAAATGTGTATCTATTTTTGATATAACAACTGTTTGGAGTAGTTTGTAAGCGCCCTTGCTTTGTGTGCTCATTGCGGGCTTTCAGTCACCCTCACCCCTCTTGAGACCTAGTCTTGACCGCCGCGATCGCTACCTTGATTGGTCTGGCTTGTCCAGAGGTTACCCTGTTCCAAGTAATTAGGTTGGCCTTCTGAACTTCTGCGCCACCAGGACAGAGTTCAGAAATCCGTCTTAACAAGTCTCAGGTTTGGAATGGGAAGGAATTGGATATCACATCTCATTTTATAGGAAGGATCTCAGGATTGGAATGGGAAGGATTTGGATATCACATCTCTTGCTATAGGAAGGGTCTCAGGTTTTTTATCAGAAACATTGAGATATCACATCTCATGCTATAGGAAGGGTTTCAGAATTGGAATGGGAAGGAGTTGGATATCACATCTCATGTTATAGAAAGGGTCTCAGGTTTTTTATTAGAAACATTGAGATATCCCTTCTCATGCTATAGGAAGGGTCTCAGGTTGGAATGGGAAGGAGTTGGATATCACATCTCATGTTATAGGAAGGGTCTCAGGATTCAAATGGGAAGGATTTGGATATCACATCTCTTGTTATAGGAAGGGTCTCAGGTTTTTTATTAGAAACATTGAGATATCACATCTCATGGTATAGGAAGGGTCTCAGGATTGGAATGGGAAGGAGTTGGTTATCACATCTCATCCAATAGGAAGGGTCTCAGGTTTGGAATGGGAAGGAATTGGATTTCACATCTCATGTTATAGGAAGGATCTCAGGATTGGAATGGGAAGGATTTGGATATCACATCTCATGCTAAAGGAAGGGTCTCAGGTTTGGAAGGGGAAGGATTTGGATATCATTTCTCATGTTATAAGACGGGTCCCAGGTTTGGTATTAGAAGCATTGAGATATCACATCTCATGGTATAGGAAGGGTCTCAGGATTGGAATGGGAAGGAGTTGGATATCCCTTCTCATGCTATAGGAAGGGTCTCAGGTTGGAACGGGAAGGAGTTGGATATCACATCTCTTGCTATAGGAAGGGTCTCAGGTTTTTTATTAGAAACATTGAGATATCACATCTCATGCTATAGGAAGGGTTTCAGGATTGGAATGGGAAGGAGTTGGTTATCACATCTCATCCAATAGGAAGGGTCTCAGGTTTGGAATGGGAAGGAATTGGATATCACATCTCATGTTATAGGAAGGATCTCAGGATTGGAATGTGAAGGATTTGGATATCACATCTCTTGCTATAGGAAGGGTCTCAGGTTTTTTATTAGAAACATTGAGATATCACATCTCATGGTATAGGAAGGGTCTCAGGATTGGAATGGGAAGGAGTTGGTTATCACATCTCATCCAATAGGAAGGGTCTCAGGTTTGGAATGGGAAGGAATTGGATATCACATCTCATGTTATAGGAAGGATCTCAGGATTGGAATGGGAAGGATTTGGATATCACATCTCTTACTATAGGATGGGTCTCAGGTTTTTTATTAGAAACATTGAGATATCACATCTCATGCTATAGGAAGGGTTTCAGGATTGGAATGGGAAGGATTTGGATATCACATCTCATGCTAAAGGAAGGGTCTCAGGTTTGGAATGGGAAGGAATTGGATATCACATCTCATTTTATACGAAGGATCTCAGGATTGGAATGGGAAGGATTTGGATATCACATCTCTTGCTATAGGAAGGGTCTCAGGTTTTTTATCAGAAACATTGAGATATCACATCTCATACTATAGGAAGGGTTTCAGAATTGGAATGGGAAGGAGTTGGATATCACATCTCATGTTATAGAAAGGGTCTCAGGATTGGAATGTGAAGGATTTGGATATCACATCTCTTGCTATAGGAAGGGTCTCAGGTTTTTTATTAGAAACATTGAGATATCACATCTCATGCTATAGGAAGGGTCTCAGGATTGGAATGGGAAGGAGTTGGATATCACATCTCATCCAATAGGAAGGGTCTCAGGTTTGGAATGGGAAGGAATTGGATATCACATCTCATGTTATAGGAAGGATCTCAGTATTGGAATGGGAAGGATTGGGATATCACATATCTTGCTATAGGAAGGGTCTCAGGGTTTTTATTAGAAACATTGAGATATCACATCTCATGCTATAGGAAGGGTTTCAGAATTGGAATGGGAAGGAGTTGGATATCACATCTCATGTTATAGAAAGGGTCTCAGGATTGGAATGGGAAGGATTTGGATATCACATCTCTTGCTATAGGAAGGGTTTCAGGTTTTTTTATTAGAAACATTGAGATATCACATCTCATGCTATAGGAGGGGTTTCAGGATTGGAATGGGAAGGATTTGGATATCACATCTCATGCTAAAGGAAGGGTCTCAGGTTTGGAAGGGGAAGGATTTGGATATCATATCTCATGTTATAAGACGGGTCCCAGGTTTGGTATTAGAAGCATTGAGATATCACATCTCATGGTATAGGAAGGGTCTCAGGATTGGAATGGGAAGGAGTTGGATATCCCTTCTCATGCTATAGGAAGGGTCTCAGGTTGGAATGGGAAGGAGTTGGATATCACATCTCATGTTATAGGAAGGGTCTCAGGATTCAAATGGGAAGGATTTGGATATCACATCTCTTGTTATAGGAAGGGTCTCAGGTTTTTTATTAGAAACATTGAGATATCACATCTCATGGTATAGGAAGGGTCTCAGGATTGGAATGGGAAGGAGTTGGTTATCACATCTCATCCAATAGGAAGGGTCTCAGGTTTGGAATGGGAAGGAATTGGATATCACATCTCATGTTATAGGAAGGATCTCAGGATTGGAATGTGAAGGATTTGGATATCACATCTCTTGCTATAGGAAGGGTCTCAGGTTTTTTATTAGAAACATTGAGATATCACATCTCATGGTATAGGAAGGGTCTCAGGATTGGAATGGGAAGGAGTTGGTTATCACATCTCATCCAATAGGAAGGGTCTCAGGTTTGGAATGGGAAGGAATTGGATATCACATCTCATGTTATAGGAAGGATCGCAGGATTGGAATGGGAAGGATTTGGATATCACATCTCTTACTATAGGATGGGTCTCAGGTTTTTTATTAGAAACATTGAGATATCACATCTCATGCTATAGGATGGGTTTCAGGATTGGAATGGGAAGGATTTGGATATCACATCTCATGCTAAAGGAAGGGTCTCAGGTTTGGAATGGGAAGGAATTGGATATCACATCTCATTTTATAGGAAGGATCTCAGGATTGGAATGGGAAGGATTTGGATATCACATCTCTTGCTATAGGAAGGGTCTCAGGTTTTTTATCAGAAACATTGAGATATCACATCTCATGCTATAGGAAGGGTTTCAGAATTGGAATGGGAAGGAGTTGGATATCACATCTCATGTTATAGAAAGGGTCTCAGGATTGGAATGTGAAGGATTTGGATATCACATCTCTTGCTATAGGAAGGGTCTCAGGTTTTTTATTAGAAACATTGAGATATCACATCTCATGCTATATGAAGGGTCTCAGGATTGGAATGGGAAGGAGTTGGATATCACATCTCATCCAATAGGAATGGTCTCAGGTTTGGAATGGGAAGGAATTGGATATCACATCTCATGTTATAGGAAGGATCTCAGTATTGGAATGGGAAGGATTGGGATATCACATCTCTTGCTATAGGAAGGGTCTCAGGGTTTTTATTAGAAACATTGAGATATCACATCTCATGCTATAGGAAGGGTTTCAGAATTGGAATGGGAAGGAGTTGGATATCACATCTCATGTTATAGAAAGGGTCTCAGGATTGGAATGGGAAGGATTTGGATATCACATCTCTTGCTATAGGAAGGGTTTCAGGTTTTTTTTATTAGAAACATTGAGATATCACATCTCATGCTATAGGAAGGGTTTCAGGATTGGAATGGGAAGGATTTGGATATCACATCTCATGCTAAAGGAAGGGTCTCAGGTTTGGAAGGGGAAGGATTTGGATATCATATCTCATGTTATAAGACGGGTCCCAGGTTTGGTATTAGAAGCATTGAGATATCACATCTCATGGTATAGGAAGGGTCTCAGGATTGGAATGGGAAGGAGTTGGATATCCCTTCTCATGCTATAGGAAGGGTCTCAGGTTGGAATGGGAAGGAGTTGGATATCACATCTCATGTTATAGGAAGGGTCTCAGGATTCAAATGGGAAGGATTTGGATATCACATCTCTTGCTATAGGAAGGTGTTAGGAAAGATTTCATAATTGTAGGGAATTTTCCTTCCATGTGGCAACCCCTAAACTTTTTGCTGTTGTTTCTCACCTTGTTCTTGACTTTGCCAGAGAAGTGCAGCCTTCTGCCGCACTCCTCTGGGCTTTCGCTCCTTTCTTACGGGGAAACTGACATGCCCTTAAGACAGTCAGTACCGGGGAACGCTGTTTCCCGTAGTTTCTTTTATCATGTTGCGACTTTAGTGCAACATGACACAAGAGGGCACTGTAAGCTAAGTTACAGCTCGCTTGGGTCTCTAGCCTTCTACAGGCCCTAGATACTCTTTTAGGATGGTATTTTGATCGGTGCAAGTCATTCAGGGACTGGAATGGTGGCAGCGATCGTTTTGTTTATTTTGAGCTCCTTTTGGCGTTCTGAGCACGTTTTTCGCACTGAACCCAAAATGGTGGCCTGGCTCCCAAAATGGCCAGACCACGAGGCTCCTTTGTCCTGTCCACTGACCGTCTTGCTCCCTTCACCTTCCCCAGGTCGGGCGACCCGGGGCCTTCCTTATTTGGGCATGTACTTTCCCGCGAAACGTGGTTGCTTTCGCGGGCTTCTACATGTCGTTTGTGTGCCTCCAGGGTGTGGGCTGGGATGTCTGGTCCCAATACACATCCTGGGTGCCAGAGAGTCTAGGGTGGTGTGAATGCCTGGGACCACCGTGGTCCGTGATTGGTCCACGTATGGTATGTGTGTTGATGAGCGGATCTCCCATTGGCTCCCCTCCGTTTTGGCGCGAAGGGAACCGTGGATAAGAGGGGGCTGGAAACACCACTACCATGTCGATCTCCTGAGTTCTCACGAACGAAGGAATACAGGAGCCAAGTATCCTGCAACCAAGAGGCTGGACCGAGGAATCGCTGGTGACCCGCTGAAGGAATCCTCCTTTGCACTGCTGTCGTCCTGTGAAACCCTTTTCTCCTCTGATCGAACCAGAAGGCCTGTACTGGTGCTTCGACCTTTGGAATAGCAGGAACAGCTATTCCCGGCGACTTCATCAACTCCTGCCAAGTAAGCCTTCGGAAGTGTCTCTGGGCCATCCAGTTGACTGACCAGTTTACAAGGGAGTCCTGCTCTGTAACTGCCGCCAGGTTGTGTTGTATTTCGAGTCCTGGTCACTCTCCCACGCTTCGTACGCTTGGCGTCCCCAGGTCTGAAGGGAGGAGTGTACATTTGGCTTGAATACACACGGCCGCTCCGTTGTCCTGCTGCGGCAACAAACTGTGCTGGTTTCGTCGATTGGGACGTCTTTTTGCTCTACACGACTACGAGGCGTTCCCTGCTCTTCTGAACCTGCCAGCTGCTGAAACTAACGTGGAGAAGCCTGGGTCTGCTTGCTTCGGGGACCGGTGAGTAGTTTAGCTGGGATCTGGTCGCCCTCCTGCAGTATCCCATTGCTTTTCCCTGCTGTGTAAAAACAGCACCCTTTTGGCCGTACTCGCGCTCTGCTTCTACCCGCTGTGGAGGCTGCGCTTGAGTTGCGGAACCTGTTCTCCTTCTGCTGTGCACTAACCCGAACTGCCTGACTTCCTCCGAAGAGCTTCCCCTTTTGCCCGTTGGCACCGGCGTGGCAGGTACTTTGAGCACAAGGCTCCACTCTTCGCAGGGCTCGGACTTCCATCTAGTTAGGTGCCTCTGAAGGCGAACTGAGTCTAAAACGTTATCGCACTGCCTGTTTTCCTTTCCTTTCAGGTGGACTACATATTTCGTGCTTTAAACGCTTGCGACTGTGTATTTGTATATATATTGTGTTGATATGGTATGTGTTGGTTTAATATTGTGATATTGTGATTTTCTCGCTACGGTCATTGTTTTAAAGGCCTTAAAATAAATGTGTATCTATTTTTGATATAACAACTGTTTGGAGAAGTTTGTAAGCGCTCTTGCTTTGTGTGCTCACTGCGGGCTTTCAGTCACCCTCACCCCTCTTGAGACCTAGTCTTGACCGCCGCAATCGCTACCTTGATTGGTCTGGCTTGTCCAGAGGTTACCCTGTTCCAAGTAATTAGGTTGGCCTTCTGAACTTCTGCGCCACCAGGACAGAGTTCAGAAATCCGTCTTAACAAATTGGTGTACAGCGGTGGGATACGACTGAAGGTATCCAGTGTTGCGCTCGAACTAAGGCATTTCAGGTTATTCCAACCAGTACACGTAGTGAATTGTTGTAATATAACTTTAAAAAGGCCATAGTCCTATCAAACAGTATGGAAACAAATACGTTGTTAACTTTAAATGCTTCCAAATCAGAAACGCTGAAAAAGATGTGTGCGGAGAGAGGTGTTTCCTCTCAAGGCACTAAATTGGAAATGATCCAAAGAATCGTGGCGTGGCAAGAAGCGCAGCTTGACGCTATAACTTCTGAGGACAGTGCGGAAGGTGGTGGGGCTGCTCTCACTGGTAGAACCGACGGTTCTGCCGCCGCACTGATCCATCGCGACCACGAGGACAGGGAGGACGAGCTGTCTAATGTTTCCTCTGCCAGTGTTGATGGGGAGGCTATGCTTGAATTCAAGAAGCAAGAGCTGCGGTTTAGGCAGCAGGAGCTTGAATTCAGCATAACCAAACTAAAAATCGAACAGGCAGAAAAACAGAAAGACAGGGATCACCAGTTGGAACTGGCCAAGCTTCAGGTTGCAAATGGGTCCAAGGGTCCTGGACATGGGTCTGGGGCTTCCTCTCATCCACGGTTTCCGAAAGATCTGCTCAGTGTGTATGAAGAAAGGAATGACATTATGGACTGGCTGAATGCGTTTGAGTATGCATGCGAGGTTCAAGAAGTTGACAATGCTGATAAGATTGCGTGGTTGCTCAGTAGACTGCCCCATTCTGGCTGTAGTGCCATTATGGAAATGTCGAAGGCTGAGCGAGCTGATTTCGCAATGTTAAAGCAAACTCTCATTTTAAAGTTTGGGAAGACTCCGGCCCAATATTTAAAGCGTTTTCGAGAGTATAAGAAAAAGGAAGGTGGTACTTGGGTATCTTATGTCGGTGAATCTTTGAAAAACTTAACTGGCTGGGTCGAAGGTTATAAGGTTTCTACCTTCGAAGGCATGATAAATCTTGTCATGCTGGAACATATTTTTGCTTCTTCTTCCCCGGAGCTTAAGCAGCATTTGGCCGATTCGAAGGAGATAGATCCTAAGAAGCTGGCCATTGCAGCAGACTTATGGGTGTCACATCGAGTGTCCCATAAGGACAAAACTCATCCTGGTAAGCAGGAGGAAGGGAAAAAGTCCAAAGATATGGAGGGTGGGGAATCTGCTAAATCTTCTTCCCATAAGGGCCACAAAAAGAAAAACAAGGGTAAGAAACAAGAGAACTCACAGGGTAGTGGAGGTCCACCTCCAAAACAGAACTCTGGTTATAATAAGCCTCCCTACGTAAACAGACCCAATGGGGCTTGTTTTTCTTGTGGAGCAACTGACCATGTGAAGGGGGATCCCCGGTGTAAGGTTAGACCTTTGGGGGTCCACTCCGCTAATCTGGCCTTCTCCTCCTACGAGGAAGAAGAGATTACAGGAGCATCCTTCTCCTCAGACTCGTTTCCCAGCGGGATAGAGGCTGAGGTAGTTTTAGTGTCCCTGGGTTCCTGGGAGCCTAAAGTCACAGAGGCTTATGCTAGGATTCCGGATAATACCAAGCACTACTTTAAAGACAGTGTGCTGATCAATGGAGTGGATACTCCAGCTCTTAGGGATAGTGGGTGCAGTCGCACTGTAGTGGATTCTACCTTGGTAGACTCAGAGGAAGTTGCCAGAGCTACTCTGATGCCCACTAAGTTGGCTGACGGCCCCCTCCGTATGTTTCCCGTGATCCCTGTAAATCTTACTTTAAATGGTACAGCAGTCAGGATTCCAGTGAGCATTCAGAGAAACGTCCCGGGAAAGGTCTTGTTGGGTAATGATCTCAGAGCTTTAGGGCTCGTAGGAGACACTGCCGAAAGACCCTACACACGGTCTCAAACACGGGCAGCATTGGCCAAGTCCAATACGCCGCCCCAGCCGAAGGGGAAACCCAAGGCGAAAGGAGTCTACAAGTCAAAACGAGGGAAAGAGAATGTTCCCCCGAGCTCGCCTACCACTGCGGTGGAGGAAGTTGGTCAATCGCCCGGGCCTGACGAGGAGGTGGCGATGCCTGAAGTATTCAACCCCAACGATCATCCTGAACTAAAAGACTTGTTAGTTGAAGGAGGTCCTGATAGGGACGAATTCAGTAAAAGCCAACGTGAGTGCCCATCTCTGGAAGACCTAAGGAGACAGGCCTGCTCCCAGCTTGAGGGTGAACCTCCTGGGAAGCATAGGATTTATTGGGAAGGTGGACTCCTGTATAGTGAGCCCACAGAGTCTACAGAAGGAGACCATAGGAGGTTGGTGGTTCCCCTTGCTGTTAGGCCCTTCCTCCTGCAGTTGGCGCATGAAGTTCCCCTTGCTGGTCACCTTGGTATGAAGAGGACCAAGCAAAGGTTATCCATGCACTTCTACTGGCCCAAGATGGGGGTGCAAGTAGAAAGTCACTGCAGGAGTTGTGCCTCCTGCCAGTTGTCTGGTAAGGTTGGCGCGACAATCCAAGCTCCGTTGGTACCGCTCCCAGTTGTGGGGGTACCATTTGAAAGGGTAGGGATCGACATCGTTGGTCCCCTTGATCCGCAAACATCCTCAGGCAATAGGTTTATCCTGGTGCTGGTCGACCATGCAACCAGGTATCCTGAGGCCATCCCATTGAAGACTGTAACTGCCAAGTCAGTTGCAAAAGCTTTACTCGGCATATTTACTAGGGTTGGCTTCCCTAAAGAAGTTGTGTCAGATCGTGGCAGCAACTTTATGTCGAAGTATATGCAGGCTATGTGGAAAGAATGTGGGGTAACCTACAAGTTCTCTTCTGCATATCACCCCCAGACCAATGGTCTGGTGGAACGTTTCAACAGAACGTTAAAGAGCATGATTGGGGCTCTGGAGGAGCCTCAGAGAAGAAAATGGGATCTTCTTTTACCATGCCTACTGTTTGCCTACCGAGAGGTACCACAGGAGGGTGTTGGCTTCAGCCCCTTCGAACTTCTGTTCGGTCATCCCGTACGGGGACCCTTAGCCATCGTCAAAGAGGGATGGGAGATGCCCACTCCCCCTGTTACTACCAATGTAGTTGATTATGTGCTAGGGCTCAGAAAACGGATGGTACTTCTGATGGGCTTGGCTAGTGATAAATTGAAGGCAGGGCAAGCGCTGGTGAAACATTGGTACGACCAGAAAGCTTCCCTCATCAACTTTACACCTGGTCAGCAAGTCCTGATCATGAATCCTATAAGGCCTCGAGCTTTACAGGACTAATGGTCAGGCCCTTACACAGTGGTGGAGCCCCTGGGTGAGGTGAACTATTTAGTGGACCTTGGAAGGCCTGGACAGGCTCCAAAAGTGTTTCACGTGAATAGGCTGAAGGCTTTCGTCCCAAGAGTCGAAATCGCAGCACTGCTACTGGCTTCAGACGTTGAGGAAGAGGAGTCTGAACCTCTTCCCGACCTGTTCCAAAGCGGTCCTTCAGATAGCTCCGTTGAGGGTGTCCGAGTGGCCCCTCACCTGACTTCTGATCAGCAGGCTGAGGTGAAAAGCTTGCTTAGGCAGTTTTCCCCCCTGTTTTCACAGTCCCCTGGTTTGACACCTTGGTGCAAACATAACATTGACACAGGAGACAGTGTACCTACCAAAAGTAGGGGATACAGGATGTCAGATAAAGTACGGTCTTATATTAAGACCGAGGTCAACAAGATGTTAGACCTTGGGGTGATTGAACCCTCTAGTAGTCCTTGGTCCAGTCCTGTGGTGTTGGTTCCAAAAGCAGGCACTTCTGAATTGAGGTTCTGCGTGGATTACAGGGCTCTGAATGCTGTCACCAAGACAGATGCACACCCCTTGCCTCGAACAGATGAGCTGGTGGATACTTTGGGTGCCTCCAAGTACCTCAGCACGTTTGACCTCACTGCTGGCTATTGGCAAATAGCTTTAGCAGAACATGCCAAGGAGAAGACAGCATTTTCTACTCCAGACGGCCTTTACCAATTCCGGGTAATGCCGTTCGGGTTGAAGAATGCACCTGCCACTTTCCAGAGGCTTGTGAATCATGTGTTGAATGGGTTGGACGAATTCTGTCTTGCATATCTGGACGATATAGCAGTTTTTAGTGCCACCTGGGAAGACCATGTGAAACACCTCGGGATTGTGCTCCAGGCTCTTCAGAAAGCCCACTTGACCATAAAGGCTAGTAAATGCCAGATTGGACAAGGCTCAGTGGTTTACCTTGGACATGAAGTAGGTGGAGGGAGGATACAGCCTCTACCCAGTAAAGTACAAGCAGTACAAGACTGGCCTACCCCCACTACGCAAACCCAAGTGAGAGCCTTTTTAGGACTCACCGGGTATTACCGCAATTTTGTGGCAGACTATGGTACCATAGCTGCTCCTCTGACTGCCCTCACAACTCCGAAGAAACCCAAGAAGGTAACTTGGACCGACGAGTGTGAGAAGGCCTTCAATGGCTTAAAAGACTCCTTGTGCCAGGCCCCTGTCCTTAGGGCCCCTGATTATCAAAGACCTTTTATCGTGCAGACGGATGCCTCTGACACTGGGATAGGAGCTGTACTATCACAAGTAGATGAGAAGGGTAAGGAACACCCTATCGGTTTTATTAGTCGCCAGCTTAAGGACAGAGAGCTCAGATGGTCCATGGTAGAGAATGAATGTTTCTCTGTTGTGTGGGCCCTAAGGAAGCTGAGGCCCTACCTCTATGGGACCCACTTCACTGTGCAGACTGACCATAAGCCATTAAAGTGGCTAATGAACATGAAGGGGGAGAATCCAAAGTTGCTTAGGTGGTCCATAAGTCTACAAGGCTTCGACTTCACTATTGAGCATAGGCCAGGTGTCCAACATAGCAATGCTGATGGGTTGTCCAGAATGTTTTACCGACCTGAACAAGAGACTCATCCAGGGGTGGATTAGTTTCCCCTGTCCATAGTCTGGGAGGGGCGAGTGTTAGGAAAGATTTCATAATTGTAGGGAATTTTCCTTCCATGTGGCAACCCCTAAACTTTTTGCTGTTGTTTCTCACCTTGTTCTTGACTTTGCCAGAGAAGTGCAGCCTTCTGCCGCACTCCTCTGGGCTTTCGCTCCTTTCTTACGGGGAAACTGACATGCCCTTAAGACAGTCAGTACCGGGGAACGCTGTTTCCCGTAGTTTCTTTTATCATGTTGCGGCTTTAGTGCAACATGACACAAGAGGGCACTGTAAGCTAAGTTACAGCTCTCTTGGGTCTCTAGCCTTCTACAGGCCCTAGATACTCTTTTAGGATGGTATTTTGATCGGTGCAAGTCAATCAGGGACTGGAATGGTGGCAGCGATCGTTTTGTTTATTTTGAGCTCCTTTTGGCGTTCTGAGCACGTTTTTCGCACTGAACCCAAAATGGTGGCCTGGCTCCCAAAATGGCCAGACCACGAGGCTCCTTTGTCCTGTCCACTGACCGCCTTGCTCCCTTCACCTTCCCCAGGTCGGGCGACCCGGGGCCTTCCTTATTTGGGCATGTACTTTCCCGCGAAACGTGGTTGCTTTCGCGGGCTTCTACATGTCGTTTGTGTGCCTCCAGGGTGTGGGCTGGGATGTCTGGTCCCAATACACATCCTGGGTGCCAGAGAGTCTAGGGTGGTGTGAATGCCTGGGACCACCGTGGTCCGTGATTGGTCCACGTATGGTATGTGTGTTGATGAGCAGATCTCCCATTGGCTCCCCTCCGTTTTGGCGCGAAGGGAACCGTGGATAAGAGGGGGCTGGAAACACCACTACCATGTCGATCTCCTGAGTTCTCACGAACGAAGGAATACAGGAGCCAAGTATCCTGCAACCAAGAGGCTGGACCGAGGAATCGCTGGTGACCCGCTGAAGGAATCCTCCTTTGCACTGCTGTCGTCCTGTGAAACCCTTTTCTCCTCTGATCGAACCAGAAGGCCTGTACTGGTGCTTCGACCTTTGGAATAGCAGGAACAGCTATTCCCGGCGACTTCATCAACTCCTGCCAAGTAAGCCTTCGGAAGTGTCTCTGGGCCATCCAGTTGACTGACCAGCTTACAAGGGAGTCCTGCTCTGTAACTGCCGCCAGGTTGTGTTGTATTTCGAGTCCTGGTCACTCTCCCACGCTTCGTACGCTTGGCGTCCCCAGGTCTGAAGGGAGGAGTGTACATTTGGCTTGAATACACACGGCCGCTCCGTTGTCCTGCTGCGGCAACAAACTGTGCTGGTTTCGTCGATTGGGACGTCTTTTTGCTCTACACGACTACGAGGCGTTCCCTGCTCTTCTGAACCTGCCAGCTGCTGAAACTAACGTGGAGAAGCCTGGGTCTGCTTGCTTCGGGGACCGGTGAGTAGTTTAGCTAGGATCTGGTCGCCCTCCTGCAGTATCCCATTGCTTTTCCCTGCTGTGTAAAAACAGCACCCTTTTGGCCGTACTCGCGCTCTGCTTCTACCCGCTGTGGAGGCTGCGCTTGAGTTGCGGAACCTGTTCTCCTTCTGCTGTGCACTAACCCGAACTGCCTGACTTCCTCCGAAGAGCTTCCCCTTTTGCCCGTTGGCACCGGCGTGGCAGGTACTTTGAGCACAAGGCTCCACTCTTCGCAGGGCTCGGACTTCCATCTAGTTAGGTGCCTCTGAAGGCGAACTGAGTCTAAAACGTTATCGCACTGCCTGTTTTCCTTTCCTTTCAGGTGGACTACATATTTCGTGCTTTAAACGCTTGCGACTGTGTATTTGTATATATATTGTGTTGATATGGTATGTGTTGGTTTAATATTGTGATATTGTGATTTTCTCGCTACGGTCATTGTTTTAAAGGCCTTAAAATAAATGTGTATCTATTTTTGATATAACAACTGTTTGGAGAAGTTTGTAAGCGCTCTTGCTTTGTGTGCTCACTGCGGGCTTTCAGTCACCCTCACCCCTCTTGAGACCTAGTCTTGACCGCCGCGATCGCTACCTTGATTGGTCTGGCTTGTCCAGAGGTTACCCTGTTCCAAGTAATTAGGTTGGCCTTCTGAACTTCTGCGCCACCAGGACAGAGTTCAGAAATCCGTCTTAACAGAAGGGTCTCAGGTTTTTTTATTAGAAACATTGAGATATCACATCTCATGCTATAGGAAGGGTTTCAGGATTGGAATGGGAAGGATTTGGATATCACATCTCATGCTAAAGGAAGGGTCTCAGGTTTGGAAGGGGAAGAATTTGGATATCATATCTCATGTTATAGGACGGGTCCCAGGTTTGGTATTAGAAGCATTGAGATATCACATCTCATGGTATATGAAGGGTCTCAGGATTGGAATGGGAAGGAGTTGGTTATCACATCCCATTCAATAGGAAGGGTCTCAGGTTTGGAATGGGAAGGAATTGGATATCACTTCTCATGTTATAGGAAGGATCTCAGGATTGGAATGGGAAGGATTTGGATATCACATCTCTTGCTATAGGAAGGGTCTCAGGTTTTTTATTAGAAACATTGAGATATCACATCTCATGCTATAGGAAGGGTTTCAGAATTGGAATGGGAAGGAGTTGGATATCACATCTCATGTTATAGAAAGGGTCTCAGGATTAAAATGGGAAGGATTTGGATATCACATCTCTTGCTATAGGATGGGTCTCAGGGTTTTTATTAGAAACATTGAGATATCACATCTCATGCTATAGGAAGGGTTTCAGGATTGGAATGGGAAGGATTTGGATATCACATCTCATGCTAAAGGAAGGGTCTCAGGTTTGGAAGGGGAAGGATTTGGACATCATATCTCATGTTATAGGACGGGTCCCAGGTTTGGTCTTAGAAGCATTGAGATATCACATCTCATGGTATAGGAAGGGTCCCAGGATTGGAATGGGAAGGAATTGGATATCACATCTCATCCAATAGGAAGGATCTCAGGTTTGGAATGGGAAGGAATTGGATATCACATCTCATGTTATAGGAAGGATCTCAGGATTGGAATGGGAAGGATTTGGATATCACATCTCTTGCTATAGGAAGGGTTGCAGGTTTTTTATTAGAAACATTGAGATATCACATCTCATGCTATAGGAAGGGTTTCAGAATTGGAATGGGAAGGAGTTGGATATCCCTTCTCATGCTATAGGAAGTGTCTCAGGTTGGAATGGGAAGGAGTTGGATATCACATCTCATGTTATAGGAAGGGTTTCAGGATTGGAATGGGAAGGATTTGGATATCACATCTCATGCTAAAGGAAGGGTCTCAGGTTTGGAAGGGGAAGGATTTTGATATCATATCTCATGTTATAGGACGGGTCCCAGGTTTGGTATTAGAAGCATTGAGATATCACATCTCATGCTATAGGAAGGGTCTCAGGTTTGATAGAAGCATTGAGACATCACATCTCATGCTATAGGAAGGATCTCAGGTTTGGTATTAGAAGCATTGAGATATCACATCTCATGCTATCGGAAGGATCTCAGGTTTGGTATTAGAAGCATTGGGATATCACTTCTCATGCTATCAGAAGGGTCTCAGGATTGGAATGGGAAGGAGTCGGATATCACATCTCATGCTAAAGGACGGGTCTCAGGTTTGGAAGGGGAAGGATTTTGATATCATATCTCATGTTATAGGACGGGTCCCAGATTTGGTATTAGAAGCATTGAGATATCACATCTCATGCTATAGGAAGGGTCTCAGGATTGGAATGGGAAGGAGTTGGATATCACATCTCATGCTAAAGGAAGGGTCTCAGGTTTGATAGAAGCATTGAGACATCACATCTCATGCTATAGGAAGGATCTCAGGTTTGGTATTAGAAGCATTGAGATATCACATCTCATGCTATCGGAAGGATCTCAGGTTTGGTATTAGAAGCATTGGGATATCACTTCTCATGCTATCAGAAGGGTCTCAGGATTGGAATGGGAAGGAGTTGGATATCACATCTCATGCTAAAGGACGGGTCTCAGGTTTGGAAGGGGAAGGATTTTGATATCATATCTCATGTTATAGGACGGGTCCCAGATTTGGTATTAGAAGCATTGAGATATCACATCTCATGCTATAGGAAGGGTCTCAGGATTGGAATGGGAAGGAGTTGGATATCACATCTCATGCTAAAGGAAGGGTCTCAGGTTTGATGGAAGCATTGAGATATCACATCTCATGCTATAGGAAGGATCTCAGGTTTGGTATTAGAAGCATTGAGATATCACATCTCATGCTATCGGAAGGATCTCAGGTTTGGTATTAGAAGCATTGGGATATCACTTCTCATGCTATCAGAAGGGTCTCAGGATTGGAATGGGAAGGAGTCGGATATCACATCTCATGCTAAAGGAAGGGTCTCCGGTTTGGAAGGTGAATGATTTGGATATCATATCTCATGTTATAGGACGGGTCCCAGGTTTGGTATTAGAAGCATTGAGATATCACATCTCATGGTATAGGAAGGGTCTCAGGATTGGAATGGGAAGGAGTTGGATATTCCTTCCCATGCTATAGGAAGGGTCTCAGGTTGGAATGGGAAGGAGTTGGATATCACATCTCATGTTATAGGAAGGGTCTCAGGATTGGAATGGGAAGGATTTGGATATCACATCTCATGCTAAAGGAAGGGTCTCAGGTTTGGAAGGGGAAGGATTTGGATATCATATCTCATGTTATAAGATGGGTCTCAGGTTTTTTATTAGAAACATTGAGATATCACATCTCATGCTATAGGAAGGGTTTCAGGATTGGAATGGGAAGGAGTTGGTTATCACATCTCATCCAATAGGAAGGGTCTCAGGTTTGGAATGGGAAGGAATTGGATATCACATCTCATGTTATAGGAAGGATCTCAGGATTGGAATGGGAAGGATTTGGATATCACATCTCTTACTATAGGAAGGGTCTCAGGTTTTTTATTAGAAACATTGAGATATCACATCTCATGGTATAGGAAGGGTTTCAGGATTGGAATGGGAAGGATTTGGATATCACATCTCATGCTAAAGGAAGGGTCTCAGGTTTGGAATGGGAAGGAATTGGATATCACATCTCATTTTATAGGAAGGATCTCAGGATTGGAATGTGAAGGATTTGGATATCACATCTCTTGCTATAGGAAGGGTCTCAGGTTTTTTATTAGAAACATTGAGATATCACATCTCATGCTATAGGAAGGGTCTCAGGATTGGAATGGGAAGGAGTTGGATATCACATCTCATCCAATAGGAAGGGTCTCAGGTTTGGAATGGGAAGGAATTGGATATCACATCTCATGTTATAGGAAGGATCTCAGTATTGGAATGGGAAGGATTGGGACATCACATCTCTTGCTATAGGAAGGGTCTCAGGGTTTTTATTAGAAACATTGAGATATCACATCTCATGCTATAGGAAGGGTTTCAGAATTGGAATGGGAAGGATTTGGATATCACATCTCATGCTAAAGGAAGGGTCTCAGGTTTGGAAGGGGAAGGATTTGGACATCATATCTCATGTTATAGGACGGGTCCCAGGTTTGGTCTTAGAAGCATTGAGATATCACATCTCATGGTATAGGAAGGGTCCCAGGATTGGAATGGGAAGGAATTGGATATCACATCTCATCCAATAGGAAGGATCTCAGGTTTGGAATGGGAAGGAATTGGATATCACATCTCATGTTATAGGAAGGATCTCAGGATTGGAATGGGAAGGATTTGGATATCACATCTCTTGCTATAGGAAGGGTTGCAGGTTTTTTATTAGAAACATTGAGATATCACATCTCATGCTATAGGAAGGGTTTCAGAATTGGAATGGGAAGGAGTTGGATATCCCTTCTCATGCTATAGGAAGTGTCTCAGGTTGGAATGGGAAGGAGTTGGATATCACAACTCATGTTACAGGAAGGGTTTCAGGATTGGAATGGGAAGGATTTGGATATCACATCTCATGCTAAAGGAAGGGTCTCAGGTTTGGAAGGGGAAGGATTTTGATATCATATCTCATGTTATAGGACGGGTCCCAGGTTTGGTATTAGAAGCATTGAGATATCACATCTCATGCTATAGGAAGGGTCTCAGGTTTGATAGAAGCATTGAGACATCACATCTCATGCTATAGGAAGGATCTCAGGTTTGGTATTAGAAGCATTGAGATATCACATCTCATGCTATCGGAAGGATCTCAGGTTTGGTATTAGAAGCATTGGGATATCACTTCTCATGCTATCAGAAGGGTCTCAGGATTGGAATGGGAAGGAGTCGGATATCACATCTCATGCTAAAGGACGGGTCTCAGGTTTGGAAGGGGAAGGATTTTGATATCATATCTCATGTTATAGGACGGGTCCCAGATTTGGTATTAGAAGCATTGAGATATCACATCTCATGCTATAGGAAGGGTCTCAGGATTGGAATGGGAAGGAGTTGGATATCACATCTCATGCTAAAGGAAGGGTCTCAGGTTTGATAGAAGCATTGAGACATCACATCTCATGCTATAGGAAGGATCTCAGGTTTGGTATTAGAAGCATTGAGATATCACATCTCATGCTATCGGAAGGATCTCAGGTTTGGTATTAGAAGCATTGGGATATCACTTCTCATGCTATCAGAAGGGTCTCAGGATTGGAATGGGAAGGAGTCGGATATCACATCTCATGCTAAAGGACGGGTCTCAGGTTTGGAAGGGGAAGGATTTTGATATCATATCTCATGTTATAGGACGGGTCCCAGATTTGGTATTAGAAGCATTGAGATATCACATCTCATGCTATAGGAAGGGTCTCAGGATTGGAATGGGAAGGAGTTGGATATCACATCTCATGCTAAAGGAAGGGTCTCAGGTTTGATGGAAGCATTGAGATATCACATCTCATGCTATAGGAAGGATCTCAGGTTTGGTATTAGAAGCATTGAGATATCACATCTCATGCTATCGGAAGGATCTCAGGTTTGGTATTAGAAGCATTGGGATATCACTTCTCATGCTATCAGAAGGGTCTCAGGATTGGAATGGGAAGGAGTCGGATATCACATCTCATGCTAAAGGAAGGGTCTCCGGTTTGGAAGGTGAATGATTTGGATATCATATCTCATGTTATAGGACGGGTCCCAGGTTTGGTATTAGAAGCATTGAGATATCACATCTCATGGTATAGGAAGGGTCTCAGGATTGGAATGGGAAGGAGTTGGATATCCCTTCCCATGCTATAGGACGGGTCTCAGGTTGGAATGGGAAGGAGTTGGATATCACATCTCATGTTATAGGAAGGGTCTCAGGATTGGAATGGGAAGGATTTGGATATCACATCTCATGCTAAAGGAAGGGTCTCAGGTTTGGAAGGGGAAGGATTTGGATATCATATCTCATGTTATAAGATGGGTCTCAGGTTTTTTATTAGAAACATTGAGATATCACATCTCATGCTATAGGAAGGGTTTCATGATTGGAATGGGAAGGAGTTGGTTATCTCATCTCATCCAATAGGAAGGGTCTCAGGTTTGGAATGGGAAGGAATTGGATATCACATCTCATGTTATAGGAAGGATCTCAGGATTGGAATGTGAAGGATTTGGATATCACATCTCTTGCTATAGGAAGGGTCTCAGGTTTTTTATTAGAAACATCGAGATATCACATCTCATGGTATAGGAAGGGTCTCAGGATTGGAATGGGAAGGAGTTGGTTATCACATCTCATCCAATAGGAAGGGTCTCAGGTTTGGAATGGGAAGGAATTGGATATCACATCTCATGTTATAGGAAGGATCTCAGGATTGGAATGGGAAGGATTTGGATATCACATCTCTTACTATAGGAAGGGTCTCAGGTTTTTTATTAGAAACATTGAGATATCACATCTCATGCTATAGGAAGGGTTTCAGGATTGGAATGGGAAGGATTTGGATATCACATCTCATGCTAAAGGAAGGGTCTCAGGTTTGGAATGGGAAGGAATTGGATATCACATCTCATTTTATAGGAAGGATCTCAGGATTGGAATGTGAAGGATTTGGATATCACATCTCTTGCTATAGGAAGGGTCTCAGGTATTTTATTAGAAACATTGAGATATCACATCTCATGCTATAGGAAGGGTCTCAGGATTGGAATGGGAAGGAGTTGGATATCACATCTCATCCAATAGGAAGGGTCTCAGGTTTGGAATGGGAAGGAATTGGATATCACATCTCATGTTATAGGAAGGATCTCAGTATTGGAATGGGAAGGATTGGGATATCACATCTCTTGCTATAGGAAGGGTCTCAGGGTTTTTATTAGAAACATTGGGATATCACATCTCATGCTATAGAAAGGGTCTCAGGATTGGAATGGAAGGATTTGGATATCACATCTCTTGCTATAGGAAGGGTTTCAGGTTTTTTTTATTAGAAACATTGAGATATCACATCTCATGCTATAGGAAGGGTTTCAGGATTGGAATGGGAAGGATTTGGATATCACATCTCATGCTAAAGGAAGGGTCTCAGGTTTGGAAGGGGAAGGATTTGGATATCATATCTCATGTTATAAGACGGGTCCCAGGTTTGGTATTAGAAGCATTGAGATATCACATCTCATGGTATAGGAAGGGTCTCAGGATTGGAATGGGAAGGAGTTGGATATCCCTTCTCATGCTATAGGAAGGGTCTCAGGTTGGAATGGGAAGGAGTTGGATATCACATCTCATGTTATAGGAAGGGTCTCAGGATTCAAATGGGAAGGATTTGGATATCACATCTCTTGCTATAGGAAGGGTCTCATGTTTTTTATTAGAAACATTGAGATATCACATCTCATGCTATAGGAAGGGTTTCAGGATTGGAATGGGAAGGATTTGGATATCACATCTCATGCTAAAGGAAGGGTCTCAGGTTTGGAAGGGGAAGGATTTGGATATCATATCTCATGTTATAGGACGGGTCCCAGGTTTGGTATTAGAAGCATTGAGATATCACATCTCATGGTATATGAAGGGTCTCAGGATTGGAATGGGAAGGAGTTGGTTATCACATCCCATCCAATAGGAAGGGTCTCAGGTTTGGAATGGGAAGGAATTGGATATCACTTCTCATGTTATAGGAAGGATCTCAGGATTGGAATGGGAAGGATTTGGATATCACATCTCTTGCTATAGGAAGGGTCTCAGGTTTTTTATTAGAAACATTGAGACATCACATCTCATGCTATAGGAAGGGTTTCAGGATTGGAATGGGAAGGAGTTGGATATCACATCTCATGTTATAGAAAGGGTCTCAGGATTGGAATGGGAAGGATTTGGATATCACATCTCTTGCTATAGGATGGGTCTCAGGGTTTTTATTAGAAACATTGAGATATCACATCTCATGCTATAAGAAGGGTTTCAGGATTGGAATGGGAAGGATTTGGATATCACATCTCATGCTAAAGGAAGGGTCTCAGGTTTGGAAGGGGAAGGATTTGGACATCATATCTCATGTTATAGGACGGGTCCCAGGTTTGGTTTTAGAAGCATTGAGATATCACATCTCATGGTATAGGAAGGGTCTCAGGATTGGAATGGGAAGGAATTGGATATCACATCTCATCCAATAGGAAGGATCTCAGGTTTGGAATGGGAAGGAATTGGATATCACATCTCATGTTATAGGAAGGATCTCAGGATTGGAATGGGAAGGATTTGGATATCACATCTCTTGCTATAGGAAGGGTTGCAGGTTTTTTATTAGAAACATTGAGATATCACATCTCATGCTATAGGAAGGGTTTCAGAATTGGAATGGGAAGGAGTTGGATATCCCTTCTCATGCTATAGGAAGTGTCTCAGGTTGGAATGGGAAGGAGTTGGATATCACATCTCATGTTATAGGAAGGGTTTCAGGATTGGAATGGGAAGGATTTGGATATCACATCTCATGCTAAAGGAAGGGTCTCAGGTTTGGAAGGGGAAGGATTATGATATCATATCTCATGTTATAGGACGGGTCCCAGGTTTGATATTAGAAGCATTGAGATATCACATCTCATGCTATAGGAAGGGTCTCAGGATTGGAATGGGAAGGAGTTGGATATCACATCTCATGCTAAAGGAAGGGTCTCAGGTTTGATAGAAGCATTGAGATATCACATCTCATGCTATAGGAAGGATCTCAGGTTTGGTATTAGAAGCATTGAGATATAACATCTCATGCTATCGGAAGGATCTCAGGTTTGGTATTAGAAGCATTGGGATATCACTTCTCATGCTATCAGAAGGGTCTCAGGATTGGAATGGGAAGGAGTCGGATATCACATCTCATGTTAAAGGAAGGGTCTCAGGTTTGGAAGGTGAATGATTTGGATATCATATCTCATGTTATAGGACGGGTCCCAGGTTTGGTATTAGAAGCATTGAGATATCACATCTCATGGTATAGGAAGGGTCTCAGGATTGGAATGGGAAGGAGTTGGATATCCCTTCCCATGCTATAGGAAGGGTCTCAGGTTGGATTGGGAAGGAGTTGGATATCACATCTCATGTTATAGGAAGGGTCTCAGGATTCAAATGGGAAGGATTTGGATATCACATCTCTTGCTATAGGAAGGGTCTCAGGTCTTTTATTAGAAACATTGAGATATCACATCTCATGCTATAGGAAGGGTTTCAGGATTGGAATGGGAAGGATTTGGATATCACATCTCATGCTAAAGGAAGGGTCTCAGGTTTGGAAGGGGAAGGATTTGGAAATCATATCTCATGTTATAGGACGGGTCCCAGGTTTGGTATTAGAAGCATCGAGATATCACATCTCATGGTATAGGAAGGGTCTCAGGATTGGAATGGGAAGAAGTTGGATATCCCTTCTCATGCTATAGGAAGGGTCTCAGGTTGGAATGGGAAGGAGTTGGATATCACATCTCATGTTATAGGAAGGGTCTCAGGATTCAAATGGGAAGGATTTGGATATCACATCTCTTGCTATAGGAAGGGTCTCAGGTTTTTTATTAGAAACATTGAGATATCACATCTCATGCTATAGGAAGGGTTTCAGGATTGGAATGGGAAGGATTTGGATATCACATCTCATGCTAAAGGAAGGGTCTCAGGTGTGGAAGGGGAAGGATTTGGATATCATATCTCATGTTATAGGACGGGTCCCAGGTTTGGTATTAGAAGCATTGAGATATCACATCTCATGGTATAGGAAGGGTCTCAGGATTGGAATGGGAAGGAGTTGGATATCCCTTCTCATGCTATAGGAAGGGTCTCAGGTTGGAATGGGAAGGAGTTGGATATCACATCTCATTTTATAGGAAGGGGAAGGATTTGGATATCATATCTCATGCTTGGATATCCCTTCTCATGCTATAGGAAGGGTCTCAGGTTGGAATGGGAAGGAGTTGGATATCACATCTCATGTTATAGGAAGGGTCTCAGGATTCAAATGGGAAGGATTTGGATATCACATCTCTTGCTATAGGAAGGGTCTCAGGTTTTTTATTAGAAACATTGAGATATCACATCTCATGCTATAGGAAGGGTTTCAGGATTGGAATGGGAAGGATTTGGATATCACATCTCATGCTAAAGGAAGGGTCTCAGGTTTGGAAGGGGAAGGATTTGGATATCATATCTCATGTTATAGGACGGGTCCCAGGTTTGGTATTAGAAGCATTGAGATATCACATCTCATGGTATAGGAAGGGTCTCAGGATTGGAATGGGAGGGAGTTGGATATCACATCTCATGTTATAGGAAGGGTCTCAGGATTCAAATGGGAAGGATTTGGATATCACATCTCTTGCTATAGGAAGGGTCTCAGGTTTTTTATTAGAAACATTGAGATATCATATCTCATGCTATAGGAAGGGTTTCAGGATTGGAATGGGAAGGATTTGGATATCACATCTCATGCTAAAGGAAGGGTCTCAGGTTCGGAAGGGGAAGGATTTGGATATCATATCTCATGTTATAGGACGGGTCCCAGGTTTGGTATTAGAAGCATTGAGATATCACATCTCATGGTATAGGAAGGGTCTCAGGATTGGAATGGGAAGGAGTTGGATATCCCTTCTCATGCTATAGGAAGTGTCTCAGGTTGGAATGGGAAGGAGTTGGATATCACATCTCATGTTATAGGAAGGGTCTTAGGATTCAAATGGGAAGGATTTGGATATCACATCTCTTGCTATAGGAAGGGTCTCAGGTTTTTTATTAGAAACATTGAGATATCACAACTCATGCTATAGGAAGGGTTTCAGGATTGGAATGGGGAGGATTTGGATATCACATCTCATGCTAAAGGAAGGGTCTCAGGTTTGGAAGGGGAAGGATTTGGATATCATATCTCATGTTATAGGACGGGTCCCAGGTTTGGTATTAGAAGCATTGAGATATCACATCTCATGGTATAGGAAGGGTCTCAGGATTGGAATGGGAAGGAGTTGGTTATCACATCTCATCCAATAGGAAGGGTCTCGGGTTTGGAATGGGAAGGAATTGGATATCACATCTCATGTTATAGGAAGGATCTCAGGATTGGAATGGGAAGGATTTGGATATCACATATCTTGCTATAGGAAGGGGTTCAGGTTTTTTTATTAGAAACATTGAGATATCACATCTCATGCTATAGGAAGGGTTTCAGGATTGGAATGGGAAGGATTTGGATATCACATCTCATGCTAAAGGAAGGGTTTCAGGTTTGGAAGGGGAAGGATTTGGACATCATATCTCATTTTATAGGACGGGTCCCAGGTTTGGTCTTAGAAGCATTGAGATATCACATCTCATGGTATAGGAAGGGTCTCAGGATTGGAATGGGAAGGAATTGGATATCACATCTCATCCAATAGGAAGGATCTCAGGTTTGGAATGGGAAGGAATTGGATATCACATCTCTTGTTATAGGAAGGATCTCAGGATTGGAATGGGAAGGATTTGGATATCACATCTCTTGCTATAGGATGGGTCTCAGGTTTTTTATTACAAACATTGAGATATCACATCTCATGCTATAGGAAGGGTTTCAGGATTGGAATGGGAAGGATTTGGATATCACATCTCATGCTAAAGGAAGGGTCTCATGTTTGGAAGGGTAAGGATTTGGATATCATATCTCATGTTATACGACGGGTCCCAGGTTTGGTATTAGAAGCATTGAGATATCACATCTCATGGTATAGGAAGGGTCTCAGGATTGGAATGGGAAGGAGTTGGATATCCCTTCTCATGCTATAGGAAGGGTCTCAGGTTGGAATGGGAAGGAGTTGGATATCACATCTCATGTTATAGGAAGGGTCTCAGGATTCAAATGGGAAGGATTTGGATATCACATCTCTTGCTATAGGAAGGGTCTCAGGTTTTTTATTAGAAATATTGAGATATCACATCTCATGCTATAGGAAGGTTTTCAGGATTGGAATGGGAAGGAGTTTGATATCACATCTCATGTTATAGAAAGGGTCTCAGGATTGGAATGGGAAGGAATTGGATATCACATCTCTTGCTATAGGAAGGGGTTCAGGTTTTTTAATTAGAAACATTGAGATATCACATCTCATGCTATAGGAAGGGTTTCAGGATTGGAATGGGAAGGATTTGGATATCACATCTCATGCTAAAGGAAGGGTCTCAGGTTTGGAAGGGTAAGGATTTGGATATCATATCTCATGTTATAGGACGGGTCCCAGGTTTGGTATTAGAAGCATTGAGATATCACATCTCATGGTATAGGAAGGGTCTCAGGATTGGAATGGGAAGGAGTTGGATATCCCTTCCCATGCTATAGGAAGGGTCTCAGGTTGGATTGGGAAGGAGTTGGATATCACATCTCATGTTATAGGAAGGGTCTCAGGATTCAAATGGGAAGGATTTGGATATCACATCTCTTGCTATAGGAAGGGTCTCAGGTCTTTTATTAGAAACATTGAGATATCACATCTCATGCTATAGGAAGGATTTCAGGATTGGAATGGGAAGGATTTGGATATCACATCTCATGCTAAAGGAAGGGTCTCAGGTTTGGAAGGGGAAGGATTTGGAAATCATATCTCATGTTATAGGACGGGTCCCAGGTTTGGTATTAGAAGCATCGAGATATCACATCTCATGGTATAGGAAGGGTCTCAGGATTGGAATGGGAAGAAGTTGGATATCCCTTCTCATGCTATAGGAAGGGTCTCAGGTTGGAATGGGAAGGAGTTGGATATCACATCTCATGTTATAGGAAGGGTCTCAGGATTCAAATGGGAAGGATTTGGATATCACATCTCTTGCTATAGGAAGGGTCTCAGGTTTTTTATTAGAAACATTGAGATATCACATCTCATGCTATAGGAAGGGTTTCAGGATTGGAATGGGAAGGATTTGGATATCACATCTCATGCTAAAGGAAGGGTCTCAGGTGTGGAAGGGGAAGGATTTGGATATCATATCTCATGTTATAGGACGGGTCCCAGGTTTGGTATTAGAAGCATTGAGATATCACATCTCATGGTATAGGAAGGGTCTCAGGATTGGAATGGGAAGGAGTTGGATATCCCTTCTCATGCTATAGGAAGGGTCTCAGGTTGGAATGGGAAGGAGTTGGATATCACATCTCATTTTATAGGAAGGGGAAGGATTTGGATATCATATCTCATGCTTGGATATCCCTTCTCATGCTATAGGAAGGGTCTCAGGTTGGAATGGGAAGGAGTTGGATATCACATCTCATGTTATAGGAAGGGTCTCAGGATTCAAATGGGAAGGATTTGGATATCACATCTCTTGCTATAGGAAGGGTCTCAGGTTTTTTATTAGAAACATTGAGATATCACATCTCATGCTATAGGAAGGGTTTCAGGATTGGAATGGGAAGGATTTGGATATCACATCTCATGCTAAAGGAAGGGTCTCAGGTTTGGAAGGGGAAGGATTTGGATATCATATCTCATGTTATAGGACGGGTCCCAGGTTTGGTATTAGAAGCATTGAGATATCACATCTCATGGTATAGGAAGGGTCTCAGGATTGGAATGGGAGGGAGTTGGATATCACATCTCATGTTATAGGAAGGGTCTCAGGATTCAAATGGGAAGGATTTGGATATCACATCTCTTGCTATAGGAAGGGTCTCAGGTTTTTTATTAGAAACATTGAGATATCACATCTCATGCTATAGGAAGGGTTTCAGGATTGGAATGGGAAGGATTTGGATATCACATCTCATGCTAAAGGAAGGGTCTCAGGTTCGGAAGGGGAAGGATTTGGATATCATATCTCATGTTATAGGACGGGTCCCAGGTTTGGTATTAGAAGCATTGAGATATCACATCTCATGGTATAGGAAGGGTCTCAGGATTGGAATGGGAAGGAGTTGGATATCCCTTCTCATGCTATAGGAAGTGTCTCAGGTTGGAATGGGAAGGAGTTGGATATCACATCTCATGTTATAGGAAGGGTCTTAGGATTCAAATGGGAAGGATTTGGATATCACATCTCTTGCTATAGGAAGGGTCTCAGGTTTTTTATTAGAAACATTGAGATATCACAACTCATGCTATAGGAAGGGTTTCAGGATTGGAATGGGGAGGATTTGGTTATCACATCTCATGCTAAAGGAAGGGTCTCAGGTTTGGAAGGGGAAGGATTTGGATATCATATCTCATGTTATAGGACGGGTCCCAGGTTTGGTATTAGAAGCATTGAGATATCACATCTCATGGTATAGGAAGGGTCTCAGGATTGGAATGGGAAGGAGTTGGTTATCACATCTCATCCAATAGGAAGGGTCTCGGGTTTGGAATGGGAAGGAATTGGATATCACATCTCATGTTATAGGAAGGATCTCAGGATTGGAATGGGAAGGATTTGGATATCACATATCTTGCTATAGGAAGGGGTTCAGGTTTTTTTATTAGAAACATTGAGATATCACATCTCATGCTATAGGAAGGGTTTCAGGATTGGAATGGGAAGGATTTGGATATCACATCTCATGCTAAAGGAAGGGTCTCAGGTTTGGAAGGGGAAGGATTTGGACATCATATCTCATGTTATAGGACGGGTCCCAGGTTTGGTCTTAGAAGCATTGAGATATCACATCTCATGGTATAGGAAGGGTCTCAGGATTGGAATGGGAAGGAATTGGATATCACATCTCATCCAATAGGAAGGATCTCAGGTTTGGAATGGGAAGGAATTGGATATCACATCTCTTGTTATAGGAAGGATCTCAGGATTGGAATGGGAAGGATTTGGATATCACATCTCTTGCTATAGGATGGGTCTCAGGTTTTTTATTACAAACATTGAGATATCACATCTCATGCTATAGGAAGGGTTTCAGGATTGGAATGGGAAGGATTTGGATATCACATCTCATGCTAAAGGAAGGGTCTCATGTTTGGAAGGGTAAGGATTTGGATATCATATCTCATGTTATACGACGGGTCCCAGGTTTGGTATTAGAAGCATTGAGATATCACATCTCATGGTATAGGAAGGGTCTCAGGATTGGAATGGGAAGGAGTTGGATATCCCTTCTCATGCTATAGGAAGGGTCTCAGGTTGGAATGGGAAGGAGTTGGATATCACATCTCATGTTATAGGAAGGGTCTCAGGATTCAAATGGGAAGGATTTGGATATCACATCTCTTGCTATAGGAAGGGTCTCAGGTTTTTTATTAGAAATATTGAGATATCACATCTCATGCTATAGGAAGGTTTTCAGGATTGGAATGGGAAGGAGTTGGATATCACATCTCATGTTATAGAAAGGGTCTCAGGATTGGAATGGGAAGGAATTGGATATCACATCTCTTGCTATAGGAAGGGGTTCAGGTTTTTTAATTAGAAACATTGAGATATCACATCTCATGCTAGAGGAAGGGTTTAAGGATTGGAATGGGAAGGATTTGGATATCACATCTCATGCTAAAGGAAGGGTCTCAGGTTTGGAAGGGTAAGGATTTGGATATCATATCTCATGTTATAGGACGGGTCCCAGGTTTGGTATTAGAAGCATCGAGATATCACATCTCATGGTATAGGAAGGGTCTCAGGATTGGAATGGGAAGAAGTTGGATATCCCTTCTCATGCTATAGGAAGGGTCTCAGGTTGGAATGGGAAGGAGTTGGATATCACATCTCATGTTATAGGAAGGGTCTCAGGATTCAAATGGGAAGGATTTGGATATCACATCTCTTGCTATAGGAAGGGTCTCAGGTTTTTTATTAGAAATATTGAGATATCACATCTCATGCTATAGGAAGGGTTTCAGGATTGGAATGGGAAGGATTTGGATATCACATCTCATGCTAAAGGAAGGGTCTCAGGTTTGGAAGGGGAAGAATTTGGATATCATATCTCATGTTATAGGACGGGTCCCAGGTTTGGTATTAGAAGCATTGAGATATCACATCTCATGGTATAGGAAGGGTCTCAGGATTGGAATGGGAAGGAGTTGGATATCCCTTCTCATGCTATAGGAAGGGTCTCAGGTTGGAATGGGAAGGAGTTGGATATCACATCTCATTTTATAGGAAGGGGAAGGATTTGGATATCATATCTCATGCTTGGATATCCCTTCTCATGCTATAGGAAGGGTCTCAGGTTGGAATGGGAAGGAGTTGGATATCACATCTCATGTTATAGGAAGGGTCTCAGGATTCAAATGGGAAGGATATGGATATCACATCTCCTGCTATAGGAAGGGTCTCAGGTTTTTTATTAGAAACATTGAGATATCACATCTCATGCTATAGGAAGGGTTTCAGGATTGGAATGGGAAGGATTTGGATATCACATCTCATGCTAAAGGAAGGGTCTCAGGTTTGGAAGGGGAAGGATTTGGATATCATATCTCATGTTATAGGACGGGTCCCAGGTTTGGTATTAGAAGCATCGAGATATCACATCTCATGGTATAGGAAGGGTCTCAGGATTGGAATGGGAAGAAGTTGGATATCCCTTCTCATGCTATAGGAAGGGTCTCAGGTTGGAATGGGAAGGAGTTGGATATCACATCTCATGTTATAGGAAGGGTCTCAGGATTCAAATGGGAAGGATTTGGATATCACATCTCTTCCTATAGGAAGGGTCTCAGGTTTTTTATTAGAAATATTGAGATATCACATCTCATGCTATAGGAAGGGTTTCAGGATTGGAATGGGAAGGATTTGGATATCACATCTCATGCTAAAGGAAGGGTCTCAGGTTTGGAAGGGGAAGAATTTGGATATCATATCTCATGTTATAGGACGGGTCCCAGGTTTGGTATTAGAAGCATTGAGATATCACATCTCATGGTATAGGAAGGGTCTCAGGATTGGAATGGGAAGGAGTTGGATATCCCTTCTCATGCTATAGGAAGGGTCTCAGGTTGGAATGGGAAGGAGTTGGATATCACATCTCATTTTATAGGAAGGGGAAGGATTTGGATATCATATCTCATGCTTGGATATCCCTTCTCATGCTATAGGAAGGGTCTCAGGTTGGAATGGGAAGGAGTTGGATATCACATCTCATGTTATAGGAAGGGTCTCAGGATTCAAATGGGAAGGATATGGATATCACATCTCCTGCTATAGGAAGGGTCTCAGGTTTTTTATTAGAAACATTGAGATATCACATCTCATGCTATAGGAAGGGTTTCAGGATTGGAATGGGAAGGATTTGGATATCACATCTCATGCTAAAGGAAGGGTCTCAGGTTTGGAAGGGGAAGGATTTGGATATCATATCTCATGTTATAGGACGGGTCCCAGGTTTGGTATTAGAAGCATTGAGATATCACATCTCATGGTATAGGAAGGGTCTCAGGATTGGAATGGGAAGGAGTTGGATATCACATCTCATGTTATAGGAAGGGTCTCAGGATTCAAATTGGAAGGATTTGGATATCACATCTCTTGCTATAGGAAGGGTCTCAGGTTTTTTATTAGAAACATTGAGATATCACATCTCATGCTATAGGAAGGGTTTCAGGATTGGAATGGGAAGGATTTGGATATCACATCTCATGCTAAAGGAAGGGTCTCAGGTTTGGAAGGGGAAGGATTTGTACATCATATCTCATGTTATAGGACGGGTCCCAGGTTTGGTCTTAGAAGCATTGAGATATCACATCTCATGGTATAGGAAGGGTCTCAGGATTGGAATGGGAAGGAATTGGATATCACATCTCATCCAATAGGAAGGATCTCAGGTTTGGAATGGGAAGGAATTGGATATCACATCTCATGTTATAGGAAGGATCTCAGGATTGGAATGGGAAGGATTTGGATATCACATCTCTTGCTATAGGATGGGTCTCAGGTTTTTTATTACAAACATTGAGATATCACATCTCATGCTATAGGAAGGGTTTCAGGATTGGAATGGGAAGGATTTGGATATCACATCTCATGCTAAAGGAAGGGTCTCAGGTTTGGAAGGGTAAGGATTTGGATATCATATCTCATGTTATAGGACGGGTCCCAGGTTTGGTATTAGAAGCATTGAGATATCACATCTCATGGTATAGGAAGGGTCTCAGGATTGGAATGGGAAGGAGTTGGATATCCCTTCTCATGCTATAGGAAGGGTCTCAGGTTGGAATGGGAAGGAGTTGAATATCACATCTCATGTTATAGGAAGGGTCTCAGGATTCAAATGGGAAGGATTTGGATATCACATCTCTTGCTATAGGAAGGGTCTCAGGTTTTTTATTAGAAACATTGAGATATCACATCTCATGCTATAGGAAGGTTTTCAGGATTAGAATGGGAAGGAGTTGGATATCACATCTCATGTTATAGAAATGGTCTCAGGATTGGAATGGGAAGGAATTGGATATCACATCTCTTGCTATAGGAAGGGGTTCAGGTTTTTTTATTAGAAACATTGAGATATCACATCTCATGCTATAGGAAGGGTTTCAGGATTGGAATGGGAAGGATTTGGATATCACATCTCATGCTAAAGGAAGGGTCTCAGGTTTGGAAGGGGAAGGATTTGGACATCATATCTCATGTTATAGGACGGGTCCCAGGTTTGGTCTTAGAAGCATTGAGATATCACATCTCATGGTATAGGAAGGGTCTCAGGATTGGAATGGGAAGGAATTGGATATCACATCTCATCCAATAGGAAGGGTCTCAGGTTTGGAATGGGAAGGACTTGGATATCACATCTCATGCTATAGGGAGGGTCTCAGGTTTGGTATTAGAAGCATTGAGATACCACATCTCATGTTATAGGAAGAGTCTCAGGATTGGAATGGGAAGGACTTGGATATCACATCTCATGCTATAGGGAGGGTCTCAGGTTTGATATTAGAAGCATTGAGATATCATATCTCATGCTATCGGAAAGGTCTCAGGATTGGAATGGGAAGGAGTTGGATATCACATCTCATGCTAAAGGAAGAGTCTCAGGCTTGGAAGGGGAAGGATTAGGATATTACATCTCATGTTATAGGACGGGTCTCAGGTTTAGCATTAGAAGCATTGAGATATCACATCTCATGGTATAGGAAGGGTCTCAGGATTGGAATGGGAAGGAGTTGGATATCCCTTCTCATGCTATAGGAAGGGTCTCAGGTTGGAATGGGAAGGAGTTGGATATCACATCTCATGTTATAGGAAGGGTCTCAGGATTGGAATGGGAAGGATTTGGATATCACATCTCTTGCTATAGGAAGGGTCTCAGGTTTTTTTATTAGAAACATTGAGATATCACATCTCATGCTATAGGAAGGGTTTCAGGATTGGAATGGGAAGGAGTTGGATATCACATCTTATGTTATAGAAAGGGTCTCAGGATTGGAATGGGAAGGATTTGGATATCACATCTCTTGCTATAGGATGGGTCTCAGGTTTTTTATTAGAAACATTGAGATATCACATCTCATGCTATATGAAGGGTTTCAGGATTGGAATGGGAAGGATTTGGATATCACATCTCATGCTAAAGGAAGGGTCTCAGGTTTGGAATGGGAAGGAATTGGATATCACATCTGTTAGGAAAGATTTCATAATTGTAGGGAATTTTCCTTCCATGTGGCAACCCCTAAACTTTTTGCTGTTGTTTCTCACCTTGTTCTTGACTTTGCCAGAGAAGTGCAGCCTTCTGCCGCATTCCTCTGTGCTTTCGCTCCTTTCTTACGGGGAAACTGACATGCCCTTAAGACAGTCAGTACCGGGGAACGCTGTTTCCCGTAGTTTCTTTTATCATGTTGCGGCTTTAGTGCAACATGACACAAGAGGGCACTGTAAGCTAAGTTACAGCTCTCTTGGGTCTCTAGCCTTCTACAGACCCTAGATACTCTTTTAGGATGGTATTTGATCGGTGCAAGTCATTCAGGGACTCGAATGGTGGCAGCGATCGTTTTGTTTATTTTGAGCTCCTTTTGGCGTTCTGAGCACGTTTTTCGCCCTGAACCCAAAATGGTGGCCTGGCTCCCAAAATGGCCAGTCCACAAGGCTCCTTTGTCCTGTCCACTGACCGTCTTGCTCCCTTCACCTTCCCCAGGTCGAGCGACCCGGGGCCTTCCTTATTTGGGCATGTACTTTCCCGCGAAACGTGGTTGCTTTCGCGGGCTTCTACATGTCGTTTGTGTGCCTCCAGGGTGTGGGCTGGGATGTCTGGTCCCAATACACATCCTGGGTGCCAGAGAGTCTAGGGTGGTGTGAATGCCTGGGACCACCGTGGTCCGTGATTGGTCCACGTATGGTATGTGTGTTGATGAGCGGATCTCCCATTGGCTCCCCTCCGTTTTGGCGCGAAGGGAACCGTGGATAAGAGGGAGCTGGAAACACCACTACCAGGTCGATCTCCTGAGTTCTCATGAACAAAGGAATACAGGAGCCAAGTATCCTGCAACCAAGAGGCTGGACCGAGAAATCGCTGGTGACCCGCTGAAGGAATCCTCCTTTGCACTGCTGTCGTCCTGTGAAACCCTTTCCTCCTTTGATCGAACCAGAAGGCCTGTACTGGTGCTTCGACCTTTGGAATAGCAGGAACAGCTATTCCCGGCGACTTCATCAACTCCTGCCAAGTAAGCCTTCGGAAGTGTCTCTGGGCCATCCAGTTGACTGACCAGCTTACAAGGGAGTCCTGCTCTGTAACCACCGCCAGGTTGTGTTGTATTTCGAGTCCTGGTCACTCTCCCACGCTTCGTACGCTTGGCGTCCCCAGGTCTGAAGGGAGGAGTGTACATTTGGCTCGAATACACACGGCCGCTCCGTTGTCCTGCTGCGGCAACAAACTGTGCTGGTTTCGTCGATTGGGACGTCTTTTTGCTCTACACGACTACGAGGCGTTCCCTGCTCTTCTGAAACTGCCAGCTGCTGAAACTAACGTGGAGAAGCCTGGGTCTGCTTGCTTCGGGGACCGGTGAGTAGTTTAGCTAGGATCTGGTCGCCCTCCTGCAGTATCCCATTGCTTTTCCCTGCTGTGTAAAAACAGCACCCTTTTGGCCGTACTCGCGCTCTGCTTCTGCCCGCTGTGGAGGCTGCGCTTGAGTTGCGGAACCTGTTCTCCTTCTGCTGTGCACTAACCCGAACTGCCTGACTTCCTACGAAGAGCTTCCCCTTTTGCCCGTTGGCACCGGCGTGGCAGGTACTTTGAGCACAAGGCTCCACTCTTCGCAGGGCTCGGACTTCCATCTAGTTAGGTGCCTCTGAAGGCGAACTGAGTCTAAAGCGTTATCGCACTGCCTGTTTTCCTTTCCTTTCAGGTGGACTACATATTTCGTGCTTTAAACGCTTGCGACTGTGTATTTGTATATATATTGTGTTGATATGGTATGTGTTGGTTTAATATTGTGATATTGTGATTTTCTCGCTACGGTCATTATTTTAAAGGCCTTAAAATAAATGTGTATCTATTTTTGATATAACAACTGTTTGGAGTAGTTTGTAAGCGCTCTTGCTTTGTGTGCTCATTGCGGGCTTTCAGTCACCCTCACCCCTCTTGAGACCTAGTCTTGACCGCCGCGATCGCTACCTTGATTGGTCTGGCTTGTCCAGAGGTTACCCTGTTCCAAGTAATTAGGTTGGCCTTCTGAACTTCTGCGCAACCAGGACAGAGTTCAGAAATCCGTCTTAACAACATCTCATTTTATAGGAAGGATCTCAGGATTGGAATGGGAAGGATTTGGATATCACATCTCTTGCTATAGGAAGGGTCTCAGGTTTTTTATCAGAAACATTGAGATATCACATCTCATGCTATAGGAAGGGTTTCAGAATTGGAATCGGAAGGAGTTGGATATCACATCTTATGTTATAGGAAGGGTCTCAGGATTGGAACGTGAAGGATTTGGATATCACATCTCTTGCTATAGGAAGGGTCTCAGGTTTTTTATCAGAAACATTGAGATATCACATCTCATGCTATAGGAAGGGTCTCAGGATTGGAATGGGAAGGAGTTGGATATCACATCTCATCCAATAGGAAGGGTCTCAGGTTTGGAATGGGAAGGAATTGGATATCACATCTCATGTTATAGGAAGGATCTCAGGATTGGAATGGGAAGGATTGGGATATCACATCTCTTGCTATAGGAAGGGTCTCAGGGTTTTTATTAGAAACATTGAGATATCACATCTCATGCTATAGGAAGGGTTTCAGAATTGGAATGGGAAGGAGTTGGATATCACATCTCATGTTATAGAAAGGGTCTCAGGATTGGAATGGGAAGGATTTGGATATCACATCTCTTGCTATAGGAAGGGTTTCAGGTTTTTTTATTAGAAACATTGAGATATCACATCTCATGCTATAGGAAGGGTTTCAGGATTGGAATGGGAAGGATTTGGATATCACATCTCATGCTAAAGGAAGGGTCTCAGGTTTGGAAGGGGAAGGATTTGGATATCATATCTCATGTTATAAGACGGGTCCCAGGTTTGGTATTAGAAGCATTGAGATATCACATCTCATGGTATAGGAAGGGTCTCAGGATTGGAATGGGAAGGAGTTGGATATCCCTTCTCATGCTATAGGAAGGGTCTCAGGTTGGAATGGGAAGGAGTTGGATATCACATCTCATGTTATAGGAAGGGTCTCAGGATTCAAATGGGAAGGATTTGGATATCACATCTCTTGCTATAGGAAGGGTCTCAGGTTTTTTATTAGAAACATTGAGATATCACATCTCATGCTATAGGAAGGGTTTCAGGATTGGAATGGGAAGGATTTGGATATCACATCTCATGCTAAAGGAAGGGTCTCAGGTTTGGAAGGGGAAGGATTTGGATATCATATCTCATGTTATAGGACGGGTCCCAGGTTTGGTATTAGAAGCATTGAGATATCACATCTCATGGTATATGAAGGGTCTCAGGATTGGAATGGGAAGGAGTTGGTTATCACATCCCATCCAATAGGAAGGGTCTCAGGTTGGGAATGGGAAGGAATTGGATATCACTTCTCATGTTATAGGAAGGATCTCAGGATTGGAATGGGAAGGATTTGGATATCACATCTCTTGCTATAGGAAGGGTCTCAGGTTTTTTATTAGAAACATTGAGATATCACATCTCATGCTATAGGAAGGGTTTCAGGATTGGAATGGGAAGGAGTTGGATATCACATCTCATGTTATAGAAAGGGTCTCAGGATTGGAATGGGAAGGATTTGGATATCACATCTCTTGCTATAGGATGGGTCTCAGGGTTTTTATTAGAAACATTGAGATATCACATCTCATGCTATAGGAAGGGTTTCAGGATTGGAATGGGAAGGATTTGGATATCACATCTCATGCTAAAGGAAGGGTCTCAGGTTTGGAAGGGGAAGGATTTGGACATCATACCTCATGTTATAGGAAGGATCTCAGGATTGGAATGGGAAGGATTTGGATATCACATCTCTTGCTATAAGAAGGGTTGCAGGTTTTTTATTAGAAACATTGAGATATCACATCTCATGCTATAGGAAGTGTCTCAGGTTGGAATGGGAAGGAGTTGGATATCACTTCTCATGTTATAGGAAGGATCTCAGGATTGGAATGGGAAGGATTTGGATATCACATCTCTTGCTATAGGAAGGGTCTCAGGTTTTTTATTAGAAACATTGAGATATCACATCTCATGCTATAGGAAGGGTTTCAGGATTGGAATGGGAAGGAGTTGGATATCACATCTCATGTTATAGAAAGGGTCTCAGGATTGGAATGGGAAGGATTTGGATATCACATCTCTTGCTATAGGATGGGTCCCAGGTTTGGTCTTAGAAGCATTGAGATATCACATCTCATGGTATAGGAAGGGTCTCAGGATTGGAATGGGAGGGAATTGGATATCACATCTCATCCAATAGGAAGGATCTCAGGTTTGGAATGGGAAGGAATTGGATATCACATCTCATGTTATAGGAAGGATCTCAGGATTGGAATGGGAAGGATTTGGATATCACATCTCTTGCTATAAGAAGGGTTGCAGGTTTTTTATTAGAAACATTGAGATATCACATCTCATGCTATAGGAAGTGTCTCAGGTTGGAATGGGAAGGAGTTGGATATCACATCTCATGTTATAGGAAGTGTTTCAGGATTGGAATGGGAAGGAGTTGGATATCCCTTCTCATGCTATAGGAAGTGTCTCAGGTTGGAATGGGAAGGAGTTGGATATCACATCTCATGTTATAGGAAGTGTTTCAGGATTGGAATGGGAAGGATTTGGATATCACATCTCATGCTAAAGGAAGGGTCTCAGGTTTGGAAGGGGAAGGATTTTGATATCATATCTCATGTTATAGGACGGGTCCCAGGTTTGGTATTAGAAGCATTGAGATATCACATCTCATGCTATAGGAAGGGTCTCAGGATTGGAATGGGAAGGAGTTGGATATCACATCTCATGCTAAAGGAAGGGTCTCAGGTTTGATAGAAGCATTGAGATATCACATCTTGTGCTATAGGAAGGATCTCAGGTTTGGTAATAGAAGCATTGAGATATCACATCTCATGCTATCGGAAGAATCTCAGGTTTGGTATTAGAAGCATTGGGATATCACTTCTCATGCTATCAGAAGGGTCTCAGGATTGGAATGGGAAGGAGTCGGATATCACATCTCATGCTAAAGGAAGGGTCTCAGGTTTGGAAGGTGAATTATTTGGATATCATATCTTATAGGATGGGTCCCAGGTTTGGTATTAGAAGCATTGAGATATCACATCTCATGGTATAGGAAGGGTCTCAGGATTGGAATGGGAAGGAGTTGGATATCCCTTCCCATGCTATAGGAAGGGTTTCAGGTTGGAATGGGAAGGAGTTGGATATCACATCTCATGTTATAGGAAGGGTCTCAGGATTCAAATGGGAAGGATTTGGATATCACATCTCTTGCTATAGGAAGGGTCTCAGGTTTTTTATTAGAAACATTGAGATATCACATCTCATGCTATAGGAAGGGTTTCAGGATTGGAATGGGAAAGATTTGGATATCACATCTCATGCTAAAGGAAGGGTCTCAGGTTTGGAAGGGGAAGGATTTGGAAATCATATCTCATGTTATAGGACGGGTCCCAGGTTTGGTATTAGAAGCATCGAGATATCACATCTCATGGTGTAGGAAGGGTCTAAGGATTGGAATGGGAAGAAGTTGGATATCCCTTCTCATGCTATAGGAAGGGTCTCAGGTTGGAATGGGAAGGAGTTGGATATCACATCTCATGTTATAGGAAGGGTCTCAGGATTCAAATGGGAAGGATTTGGATATCACATCTCTTGCTATAGGAAGGGTCTCAGGTTTTTTATTAGAAACATTGAGATATCACATCTCATGCTATAGGAAGGGTTTCAGGATTGGAATGGGAAGGATTTGGATATCACATCTCATGCTAAAGGAAGGGTCTCAGGTTTGGAAGGGGAAGGATTTGGATATCATATCTCATGTTATAGGACGGGTCCCAGGTTTGGTATTAGAAGCATTGAGATATCACATCTCATGGTATAGGAAGGGTCTCAGGATTGGAATGGGAAGGAGTTGGATATCCCTTCTCATGCTATAGGAAGGGTCTCAGGGTGGAATGGGAAGGAGTTGGATATCACATCTCATTTTATAGGAAGGGGAAGGATTTGGATATCATATCTCATGCTTGGATATCCCTTCTCATGCTATAGGAAGGGTCTCAGGTTGGAATGGGAAGGAGTTGGATATCACACCTCATGTTATAGGAAGGGTCTCAGGATTCAAATGGGAAGGATTTGGATATCACATCTCTTGCTATAGGAAGGGTCTCAGGTTTTTTATTAGAAACATTGAGATATCACATCTCATGCTATAGGAAGGGTTTAAGGATTGGAATGGGAAGGATTTGGATATCACATCTCATGCTAAAGGAAGGGTCTCAGGTTTGGAAGGGGAAGGATTTGGATATCATATCTCATGTTATAGGACGGGTCCCAGGTTTGGTATTAGAAGCATTGAGATATCACATCTCATGGTATAGGAAGGGTCTCAGGATTGGAATGGGAGGGAGTTGGATATCACATCTCATGTTATAGGAAGGGTCTCAGGATTCAAATGGGAAGGATTTGGATATCACATCTCTTGCTATAGGAAGGGTCTCAGGTTTTTTATTAGAAACATTGAGATATCACATCTCATGCTATAGGAAGGGTTTCAGGATTGGAATGGGAAGGATTTGGATATCACATCTCATGCTAAAGGAAGGGTCTCAGGTTTGGAAGGGGAAGGATTTGGATATCATATCTCATGTTATAGGACGGGTCCCAGGTTTGGTATTAGGTGGTCCATAAGTCTACAAGGCTTCGACTTCACTATTGAGCATAGGCCAGGTGTCCAACATTGCAATGCTGATGGGTTGTCCAGAATGTTTAACCGACCTGAACAAAAGACTCATCCAGGGGTGGATTAGTTCCCCCTGTCCATAGTCTGGGAGGGGCGAGTGTTAGGAAAGATTTCGTAATTGTAGGGAATTTTCCTTCCATGTGGCAACCCCTAAACTTTTTGCTATTGTTTTTAACCTTGTTCTTGACTTTGCCAGAGAAGTACAGCCTTCTGCCGCACTTCTCTGGGCTTTCGCTCCTTTTCTTATGGGGAAACTGACATGCCCTTAAGACAGTCAGTACCGGGGAATGTGGTTTCCCGTAGTTTCTTTAATCGTGTCGCCATTTTAGTGCAACACGACACAAGAGGGCACTGTAAGCTAAGTTACAGCTCTCTTGGGTCTCTAGCCTTCTACAGACCCTAGATACTCTTTTAGGATGGTATTTGATCGGTGCAAGTCATTCAGGGACTGGAATGGTGGCAGCGATCGTTTTGTTTATTTTGAGCTCCTTTTGGCGTTCTGAGCACGTTTTTGCACTGAACCCAAAATGGTGGCCTGGCTCCCCAAAATGGCCAGGCCGCGAGGCTCCTGTGTCCTGTCCACTGTCCGTCTTGCTCCCTTCACCTTCCCCAGGTCGGGCGACCCGGGGCCTTCCTTATTTGGGCATGTACTTTCCCGCGAAACGTGGTTGCTTTCGCGGGCTTCTACATGTCGTTTGTGTGCCTCCAGGGTGTGGGCTGGGATGTCTGGTCCCAATAAACATCCTGGGTGCCAGAGAGTCTAGGGTGGTGTGAATGCCTGGGACCACCGTGGTCCGTGATTGGTCCACGTATGGTATGTGTGTTGATGAGCGGATCTCCCATTGGCTCCCCTCCGTTTTGGCGCGAAGGGAACCGTGGATAAGAGGGAGCTGGAAACACCACTACCATGTCGATCTCCTGAGTTCTCACGAACGAAGGAATACAGGAGCCAAGTATCCTGCAACCAAGAGGCTGGACCGAGGAATCGCTGGTGACCCGCTGAAGGAATCCTCCTTTGCACTGCTGTCGTCCTGTGAAACCCTTTCCTCCTTTGATCGAACCAGAAGGCCTGTACTGGTGCTTCGACCTTTGGAATAGCAGGAACAACTATTCCCGGCGACTTCATCAACTCCTGCCAAGTAAGCCTTCGGAAGTGTCTCTGGGCCATCCAGTTGACTGACCAGCTTACAAGGGAGTCCTGCTCTGTAACTGCCGCCAGGGTGTGTTGTATTCCGAGTCCTGGTCACTCTCCCACGCTTCGTACGCTTGGCGTCCCCAGGTCTGAAGGGAGGAGTGTACATTTGGCTCGAATACACACGGCCGCTCCGTTGTCCTGCTGCGGCAACAAAACTGTGCTGGTTTCGTCGATTGGGACGTCTTTTTGCTCTACACGACTACGAGGCGTTCCCTGCTCTTCTGAACCTGCCAGCTGCTGAAAATAACATGGAGAAGCCTGGGTCTGCTTGCTTCGGGGACCGGTGAGTAGCTTAGCTAGGATCTGGTCGCCCTCCTGCAGTATCCCATTGCTTTTCCCTGCTGTGTAAAAACAGCACCCTTTTGGCCGTACTCGCGCTCTGCTTCTGCCCGCTGTGGAGGCTGCGCTTGAGTTGCGGAACCTGTTCTCCTTCTGCTGTGCACTAACCCGAACTGCCTGACTTCCTCCGAAGAGCTTCCCCTTTTGCCCGTTGGCACCGGCGTGGCAGGTACTTTGAGCACAAGGCTCCACTCTTCGCAGGGCTCGGACTTCCATCTAGTTAGGTGCCTCTGAAGGCGAACTGAGTCTAAAGCGTTATCGCACTGCCTGTTTTCCTTTCCTTTCAGGTGGACTGCATATTTCGTGCTTTAAACGCTTGCGACTGTGTATTTGTATATATATTGTGTTGATATGGTATGTGTTGGTTTAATATTGTGATATTGTGATTTTCTCGCTACGGTCATTATTTTAAAGACCTTAAAATAAATGTGTTTATATTTTTGATATAACACCTGTTTGGAGTAGTTTGTAAGCGCTCTTGCTTTGTGTGCTCACTGCGGGCTTTCAGTCACCCTCACCCCTCTTGAGACCTAGTCTTGACCGCCGCGATCGCTACCTTGATTGGTCTGGCTTGTCCAGAGGTTACCCTGTTCCAAGTAATTAGGTTGGCCTTCTGAACTTCTGCGCCACCAGGACAGAGTTCAGAAATCCGTCTTAACACTTCGTTCGTGAGAACTCAGGAGATCGACATGGTAGTGGTGTTTCCAGCTCCCTCTTATCCACGGTTCCCTTCGCGCCAAAACGGAGGGGAGCCAATGGGAGATCCGCTCATCAACACACATACCATACGTGGACCAATCACGGACCACGGTGGTCCCAGGCATTCACACCACCCTAGACTCTCTGGCACCCAGGATGTGTATTGGGACCAGACATCCCAGCCCACACCCTGGAGGCACACAAACGACATGTAGAAGCCCGCGAAAGCAACCACGTTTCGCGGGAAAGTACATGCCCAAATAAGGAAGGCCCCGGGTCGCTCGACCTGGGGAAGGTGAAGGGAGCAAGACGGTCAGTGGACAAGACAAAGGAGCCTCGTGGTCTGGCCATTTTGGGGAGCCAGGCCACCATTTTGGGTTCAGTGCAAAAACGTGCTTAGAACGCCAAAAGGAGCTCAAAATAAACAAAACGATCGCTGCCACCATTCCAGTCCCTGAATGACTTGCACCGATCAAATACCATCCTAAAAGAGTATCTAGGGTCTGTAGAAGGCTAGAGACCCAAGAGAGCTGTAACTTAGCTTACAGTGCCCTCTTGTGTCGTGTTGCACTAAAATGGCGACACGATTAAAGAAACTACGGGAAACCACGTTCCCCGGTACTGACTGTCTTAAGGGCATGTCAGTTTCCCCGTAAGAAAGGAGCGAAAGCCCAGAGGAGTGCGGCAGAAGGCTGCACTTCTCTGGCAAAGTCAAGAACACGGTCAAAAACAATAGCAAAAAGTTTAGGGGTTGCCACATGGAAGGAAAATTCCCTACAATTATGAAATCTTTCCTAACACTCGCCCCTCCCAGACTATGGACAGGGGGAACTAATCCACCCCTGGATGAGTTTCTTGTTCAGGTCGGTTAAACATTCTGGACAACCCATCAGCATTGCTATGTTGGACACCTGGTCTATGCTCAATAGTGAAGTCGAAGCCTTGTAGACTTATGGACCACCTAAGCAACTTTGGATTCTCCCCCTTCATGTTCATTAGCCACTTTAACGGTTTATGGTCAGTCTGCACAGTGAAGTGGGTCCCATAGAGGTAGGGCCTCAGCTTCCTTAGGGCCCACACAACAGAGAAACATTCTTTCTCTACCGTGGACCACCTGAGCTCTCTGTCCTTAAGCTGGCGACTAATAAAACCGATAGTGTGTTCCTTACCCTTCTCATCTACTTGTGATAGTACAGCTCCTATCCCAGTGTCAGAGGCATCCGTCTGCACGATAAAAGGTCTTTGATAATCAGGGGCCCTTAGGACAGGGGCCTGGCACAAGGAGTCTTTTAAGCCATTGAAGGCCTTCTCACACTCGTCGGTCCAAGTTACCTTCTTGGGTTTCTTCGGAGTTGTGAGGGCAGTCAGAGGAGCAGCTATGGTGCCATAGTCTGCCACAAAATTGCGGTAATACCCTGTGAGTCCTAAAAAGGCTCTCACTTGGGTTTGCGTAGTGGGGGTAGGCCAGTCTTGTACTGCTTGTACTTTACTGGGTAGAGGCTGTATCCTCCCTCCACCTACTTCATGTCCAAGGTAAACCACTGAGCCTTGTCCAATCTGGCATTTACTAGCCTTTATGGTCAAGTGGGCTTTCTGAAGAGCCTGGAGCACAATCCTGAGGTGTTTCACATGGTCTTCCCAGGTGGCACTGAAAACTGCTATATCGTCCAGATATGCAAGACAGAATTCGTCCAACCCATTCAACACATGATTCACAAGCCTCTGGAAAGTGGCAGGTGCATTCTTCAACCCGAACGGCATTACCCGGAATTGGTAAAGGCCGTCTGGAGTAGAAAATGCTGTCTTCTCCTTGGCATGTTCTGCTAAAGCTATTTGCCAATAGCCAGCAGTGAGGTCAAACGTGCTGAGGTACTTGGAGGCACCCAAAGTATCCACCAGCTCATCTGTTCGAGGCAAGGGGTGGGCATCTGTCTTGGTGACAGCATTCAGAGCCCGGTAATCCACGCAGAACCTCAATTCAGAAGTGCCTGCCTTTGGAACCAAGACCACAGGACTGGACCAAGGACTACTAGAGGGTTCAATCACCCCAAGGTCTAACATCTTATTGACCTCAGTCTTAATATAAGACTGTACTTTATCTGACATCCTGTATCCCCTACTTTTGGTAGGTACACTGTCTCCTGTGTCAATGTTATGTTTGCACCAAGGTGTCAAACCAGGGGACTGTGAAAACAGGGGGGAAAACTGCCTAAGCAAACTTTTCACCTCAGCCTGCTGATCAGAAGTCAGGTGAGGGGCCACTCGGACACCCTCAACGGAGCTATCTGAAGGACCGCTTTGGAACAGGTCGGGAAGAGGTTCAGACTCCTCTTCCTCAACGTCTGAAGCCAGTAGCAGTGCTGCGATTTCGACTCTTGGGACGAAAGCCTTCAGCCTATTCACGTGAAACACTTTTGGAGCCTGTCCAGGCCTTCCAAGGTCCACTAAATAGTTCACCTCACCCAGGGGCTCCACCACTGTGTAAGGGCCTGACCATTTGTCCTGTAAAGCGCGAGGCCTTATTGGATTCATGATCAGGACTTGCTGACCAGGTGTAAAGTTGATGAGGGAAGCTTTCTGGTCGTACCAATGTTTCACCAGCGCTTGCCCTGCCTTCAATTTATCACTAGCCAAGCCCATCAGAAGTACCATCCATTTTCTGAGCCCTAGCACATAGTCAACTACATTGGTAGTAACAGGGGGAGTGGGCATCTCCCATCCCTCCTTGACAATGGCTAAGGGTCCCCGTACGGGATGACCGAACAGAAGTTCGAAGGGGCTGAAGCCAACACCCTCCTGTGGTACCTCTCGGTAGGCAAACAGTAAGCATGGTAAAAGAAGATCCCATTTTCTTCTCTGAGGCTCCTCCAGAGCCCCAATCATGCTCTTTAACGTTCTGTTGAAACGTTCCACCAGACCATTGGTCTGGGGGTGATATGCAGAAGAGAACTTGTAGGTGACCCCACATTCTTTCCACATAGCCTGCACATACTTCGACATAAAGTTGCTGCCACGATCTGACACAACTTCTTTAGGGAAGCCAACCCTAGTAAATATGCCGAGTAAAGCTTTTGCAACTGACTTGGCAGTTACAGTCTTCAATGGGATGGCCACCAATTTGTTAAGACGGATTTCTGAACTCTGTCCTGGTGGCGCAGAAGTTCAGAAGGCCAACCTAATTACTTGGAACAGGGTAACCTCTGGACAAGCCAGACCAATCAAGGTAGCGATCGCGGCGGTCAAGACTAGGTCTCAAGAGGGGTGAGGGTGACTGAAAGCCCGCAATGAGCACACAAAGCAAGAGCGCTTACAAACTACTCCAAACAGGTGTTATATCAAAAATATAAACACATTTATTTTAAGGCCTTTAAAACAACGACCGTAGCGAGAAAATCACAATATCACAATATTAAGCCAACACATACCATATCAACACAATATATATACAAATACACAGTCGCAAGCGTTTAAAGCACGAAATATGTAGTCCACCTGAAAGGAAAGGAAAACAGGCAGTGCGATACCGCTTTAGACTCAGTTCGCCTTCAGAGGCACCTAACTAGATGGAAGTCCGAGCCCTGCGAAGAGTGGAGCCTTGTGCTCAAAGTACCTGCCACGCCGGTGCCAACGGGCAAAAGGGGAAGCTCTTCGGAGGAAGTCAGGCAGTTTGGGTTAGTGCACAGCAGAAGGAGAACAGGTTCCGCAACTCAAGCGCAGCCTCCACAGCGGGCAGAAGCAGAGCGCGAGTACGGCCGAAAGGGTGCTGTTTTTACACAGCAGGGAAAAGCAATGGGATACTGCAGGAGGGCGACCAGATCCTAGCTAAACTACTCACCGGTCCCCGAAGCAAGCAGACCCAGGCTTCTCCACGTTAGTTTCAGCAGCTGGCAGGTTCAGAAGAGCAGGGAACGCCTCGTAGTCGTGTAGAGCAAAAAGACGTCCCAATCGACGAAACCAGCACAGTTTTGTTGCCGCAGCAGGACAACGGAGCGGCCGTGTGTATTCGAGCCAAATGTACACTCCTCCCTTCAGACCTGGGGACGCCAAGCGTACGAAGCGTGGGAGAGTGACCAGGACTCGAAATACAACACAACCTGGCGGCAGTTACAGAGCAGGACTCCCTTGTAAGCTGGTCAGTCAACTGGATGGCCCAGAGACACTTCCGAAGGCTTACTTGGCAGGAGTTGATGAAGTCGCCGGGAATAGCTGTTCCTGCTATTCGAAAGGTCGAAGCACCAGTACAGGCCTTCTGGTTCGATCAAAGGAGGAAAGGGTTTCACAGGACGACAGCAGTGCAAAGGAGGATTCCTTCAGCGGGTCACCAGCGATTCCTCGGTCCAGCCTCTTGGTTGCAGGATACTTGGCTCCTGTATTCCTTCGTTCGTGAGAACTCAGGAGATCGACATGGTAGTGGTGTTTCCAGCTCCCTCTTATCCACGGTTCCCTTCGCGCCAAAACGGAGGGGAGCCAATGGGAGATCCGCTCATCAACACACATACCATACGTGGACCAATCACGGACCACGGTGGTCCCAGGCATTCACACCACCCTAGACTCTCTGGCACCCAGGATGTGTATTGGGACCAGACATCCCAGCCCACACCCTGGAGGCACACAAACGACATGTAGAAGCCCGCGAAAGCAACCACGTTTCGCGGGAAAGTACATGCCCAAATAAGGAAGGCCCCGGGTCGCTCGACCTGGGGAAGGTGAAGGGAGCAAGACGGTCAGTGGACAAGACAAAGGAGCCTCGTGGTCTGGCCATTTTGGGGAGCCAGGCCACCATTTTGGGTTCAGTGCAAAAACGTGCTCAGAACGCCAAAAGGAGCTCAAAATAAACAAAACGATCGCTGCCACCATTCCAGTCCCTGAATGACTTGCACCGATCAAATACCATCCTAAAAGAGTATCTAGGGTCTGTAGAAGGCTAGAGACCCAAGAGAGCTGTAACTTAGCTTACAGTGCCCTCTTGTGTCGTGTTGCACTAAAATGGCGACACGATTAAAGAAACTACGGGAAACCACGTTCCCCGGTACTGACTGTCTTAAGGGCATGTCAGTTTCCCCGTAAGAAAGGAGCGAAAGCCCAGAGGAGTGCGGCAGAAGGCTGCACTTCTCTGGCAAAGTCAAGAACACGGTCAAAAACAATAGCAAAAAGTTTAGGGGTTGCCACATGGAAGGAAAATTCCCTACAATTATGAAATCTTTCCTAACAGATATCACATCTCATTCTATGGGAAGGGTCTCAGGTTTGGTATAAGCGTTGAGATATCACATCTCTGCTATCGGAAGTGTCTCAGGATTGGAATGGGAAGGAGTTGGATATCCCATCTCATGTTATAGGACGGGTCTCAGGTTTTTTATTAGAATCATTGAGATATCATATTGCATGCTGTAGGAAGGGTCTAAGGATTGGAATGGGAAGGACTTGGATATCACATCTCATGCTATAGATAGGCTCTCAGGTTTGGAAAGTGAAGGAGTTGGATATCACATTTCATGTTAGAGGAAGGATCTCAGGTTTGGTATTAGAGGCATTGAGATATCACATCTCGAGCTATAGGAAGGGTCTCAGGTTTGGAAGGGGAAGGATTTAGATATCACATCTCATGTTATCGGAAGGATCTCACGTTTGGTATTAGAAGTATTGAGATATCATATCTCATGCTATAGGAAGGGTCTCAGGATTGGAATGGGAAGGAGTTGGATATCACATCTCATGCTATAGGGAGGGTCTCAGGATTGGAATGGGAAGGACTTAGATATCACATATCATGCTATAGGGAGGGTCTCAGTTTTGATATTAGAAGCATTGAGATATCACATCTCATGCTATCGGAAGTGTCTCAGGATTGGAATGGGAAGGAGCTGGATATCACATCTCATGCTAAAGGAAGGGTCTCAGGTTTGGAACGGGAAGGATTTGGATATCCAGGAAAGAGAGAATGCATGCAGACAAGGCATTCGTGAGAGGAGTCTGGCTGCAAAGGAAAGCAATTTACTACAGGAATCAAGGATACTCCCCCTCAAGAACAGTTGGATCTGGACATGGAGATGAACTTGTCATCAGGGAGGAAAGTGTCAGAGCTCGAGACAGCGCTGGCCGTCATCCATGTCTCGGTTAGACCAAGGACATCAAGGTCGGGTTCTTCCAGGAAATGGCAGATGTCAGATGAGTGTTTGAAACTGAGTGAGTTGAGAGTGGGGAGGGGTACAAATCAGTAATCCTTGCGGAGGTGTAGAAGGAGCCTGACCTAGGGCACATGAGGAAGGAGAGAGGAAAGGAAGCAGAAGAAGGGAGAGAAAAGAGCAGGAGTGCATTATCAATCCGGGAGCGAGGAGTGGTGAGAAGGTTAGACGGGGAGGTCTGAGTCTCAGGATTTGAATGGGAAGTTCGATATCACATGTCATGCTATAGGAAGCATCTCAGGATTGGAATGGGAAGGAGTTGGATATGATATCTCTTGTTATAGGGAGGGTCTCAGGTTTGGTATTAGAAGCACTGAGATATCAAATCACATCCTTTAGGAAGGGACTCGAGTTTGGTATTTTAAGGAGTGAGATAGTAAATCTCATCCTATCGGAAGGGTCTCGGGTTTGGTATTGGAAGAAATGAGATTTCAAATCTCGGGCTGTGGGAATGGTCTTCGGGTATGGTATTGGAAGGTGTGAGAAATCACATTTCATGCTACAGGAAGGGTCACAAGTTTTGAATGGGAAGGAGTTGGATTTCACATATACTACGGGAAGGGCCTCAGGTTTGGTATTAGAAGCATAGAGATATCACATCTCATGTTATAGGAAAAGTCTCGATTGGAATGGGAAGGAGTTGGATATCACATCTCATGCTATAGGAAGGGTCTCAGGTTGGAATGGGAAGGAGTTGGATATCACATCTCATGTTATAGGAAGGGTCTCAGGATTGGAATGGGAAGGACTTGGATATCACATCTCATGCTATAGGAAGGCTCTCAGGTTTGCAAGGGGAAAGAGTTGGATATCACATTTCATGTTAGAGGTAGGATCTCAGGTTTGGTATTAGAAGTATTGAGATATCACATCTCATGCTATCAGAAGGATCTCAGGTTTGGTATAGAAGAATTGAGATATCATATCTTATGCTATCAGAAGAGTCTCAGGATTGGAATGGGAAGGAGTTGGATATCACATCTCATGGTAAAGGGAGGGTCTCAGGTTTGGAAGATAAGGATTTGGATATCAAATCTCATGTTATAGGAAGGATCTCAGGTTTGGTATTAGAAGTATTGAGATATCACATCTCATGCTATCGGAAGGATCTCAGGTTTGGTATAGAAGCATTGAGATATCATATCTTATGCTATCAGAAGGGTCTCAGGATTGGAATGGGAAGGAGTTGGATATCACATCTCATGCTAAAGGGAGGGTCTCAGGTTTGGAAGGGGAAGGATTTGGATATCACATCTCATGTTATAGGATGGATCTCAGGTTTGGTATTAGAAGTATTGAGATATCACATCTCATGTTATCGGAAGGATCTCAGGTTTGGTATTAGAAGTATTGAGATATCACATCTCATGCTATAGGAAGGGTCTCAGGATTGGAATGGGAAGGAGTTGGATATCACATCTCATGCTAAAGGAAGGGTCTCAGGTTTGGAACGGGAAGGAGTTGGATATCACATCTCATGTTATAGGAAGGGTCTCAGGTTTGGTATAAACATTGAGATATCACATCTCTGCTATCGGAAGTGTCTCAGGATTGGAATGGGAAGGAATTGGATATCCCATCTCATGTTATAGGACGGGTCTCAGGTTTTTTATTAGAATCATTGAGATATATTGCATGCTGTAGGAAGGGTCTAAGGATTGGAATGGGAAGGACTTGGATATCACATCTCATGCTATAGATAGGCTCTCAGGTTTGGAAAGTGAAGGAGTTGGATATCACATTTCATGTTAGAGGAAGGATCTCAGGTTTGGTATTAGAGGCATTGAGATATCACATCTCAGGCTATAGGAAGGGTCTCAGGATTGGAATGGGAAGGAGTTGGATATCACATCTCATGCTATAGGAAGGGTCTCAGGTTTGGTATAAGCATTGAGATATCACATCTCATGCTATAGGAAGGGTCTCAGGATTGGAATGGAAGGAGTTGGATATCACATCTCATGTTATAGGAAGGATCTCAGGTTTGGTATTAGAAGCATTGAGACATCACATCTCATGCTATAGGAAGGGTCTCAGGATTGGAATGGGAAGGAGTTGGATATCACATCTCATGCTATAGGAAGGGTCTCAGGATTGGAATGGGAAGGAGTTGAATATGACATCTCATGCCGTAGGAAGGGTCTCAGGTTTGGTATAAACATTGAGATATCACATCTCTGCTATCAAAAGGGTCTCGGGATTGGAATGGGAAGGAGTTGGATATCCCATCTCATGTTATAGGAAGAGTCTCGGGTTTGGTATTAGAAGCATTGAGATATCACATCTCATGCTATAGGAAGTGTCTCAGGATTGGAATGGGAAGGACTTGGATATCACATCTCATGCTATAGGTAGGGTCTCAAGTTTGATATTAGAAGCATTGGGATATCACATCTCATGCTATAGGAAGGGTCTGAGGATTGGAATGGGAAGGAGCTGGATATCACATCTCATGCTATGGGAAGGTTCTCAGGTTTGGTATAAGCAGTGAGATATCACATCTCATGCTATAGGAAGTGTCTCAGGATTGGAATGGGAAGGAGTTGGATATTCCCATCTCATGTTATACGAAGGGTCTCAGGTTTGGTATTAGAAGCATTGAGATATCACATCTCATGCTATAGGAAGGGTCTCAGGATTGGAATGGGAAGGACTTGGATATCACATCTCATGCTATAGGGAGGGTCTCAAGTTTGATATTAGAAGCTTTGAGATATCACATCTCATGATATCGGAAGGGTCTCAGGATTGGAATGGGAAGGAGTTGGATATCACATCTCATGATAAAGGAAGGGTCTAAGGTTTGGAAGGGGAAGGATTTGGATATCACATCTCATGTTATATTACGGGTCTCAGGTTTGGTATTAGAAGCATTGAGATATCAAGTCTCATAGTATAGGAAGGGTCTCAGAATTGGAATCGGAAGGAGTTGGATATCACATCTCAAGCTATAGGAAGGGTCTCAGGATTGGAATGGGAAGGACTTGGATATCACATCTCATGCTATAGGAAGGCTCTCAGGTTTGGTATTAGAGGCATTGAGATATCACATCTCATGCTATCAGAAGGGTCTCAGGAATGGAATGGGAAGGAGTTGGATATCACATCTCATGCTAAAGGGAGGGTTTTAGGTTTGGAAGGGGAAGGATTTGGATATCACATCTCATGTTATAGGAAGGATCTCAGGTTTGGTATTAGAGGCATTGAGATATCACATCTCATGCTATCAGAAGGGTCTCAGGAATGGAATGGGAAGGAGTTGGATATCACATCTCATGCTAAAGGGAGGGTTTTAGTTTTGGAAGGGGAAGGATTTGGATATCACATCTCATGTTATAGGAAGGATCTCAGGTTTGGTATTAGAAGCATTGAGATATCACATCTCATGCTATCGGAAGGATCTCAGGTTTGGTATTAGAAGCATTGAGATATCACATCTCATGCTATCAGAAGAGTCTCAGGATTGGAATAGGAAGGAGTTGGATGTCACATCTCATGCTAAAGGGAGGGTCTCAGGTTTGGAAGGGGAAGGATTTGGATATCACATCTCATGTTATCGGAAGGATCTCACGTTTGGTATTGGAAGTATTGAGATATCATATCTCATGCTATAGGAAGGGTCTCAGGATTGGAATGGGAAGGAGTTGGATATCACATCTCATGCTATAGGGAGGGTCTCAGGATTGGAATGGGAAGGACTTAGATATCACATATCATGCTATAGGGAGGGTCTCAGTTTTGATATTAGAAGCATTGAGATATCACATCTCATGCTATCGGAAGTGTCTCAGAATTGGAATGGGAAGGAGCTGGATATCACATCTCATGCTAAAGGAAGGGTCTCAGGTTTGGAACGGGAAGGATTTGGATATCCAGGAAAGAGAGAATGCATGCAGACAAGGCATTCGTGAGAGGAGTCTGCCTGCAAAGGAAAGCAATTTACTACAGGAATCAAGGATACTCCCCCTCAAGAACGGTTGGATCTGGGCATGGAGAGGAACTTGTCATCAGGGAGGAAAGTTTCAGAGCTCGAGACAGCGCTGGCCGTCATCCATGTCTCGGTTAGACCAAGGACATCAAGGTCGGGTTCTTCCAGGAAATGGCAGATGTCAGATGAGTGTTTGAAACTGAGTGAGTTGAGAGTGGGGAGGGGTACAAATCAGTAATCCTTGCGGAGGTGTAGAAGGAGCCTGACCTAGGGCACATGAGGAAGGAGAGAGGAAAGGAAGCAGAAGAAGGGAGAGAAAAGAGCAGGAGTGCATTATCAATCCGGGAGCGAGGAGTGGTGAGAAGGTTAGACGGGGAGGTCTGAGTCTCAGGATTTGAATGGGAAGTTCGATATCACATGTCATGCTATAGGAAGCGTCTCAGGATTGGAATGGGAAGGAGTTGGATATGATATCTCTTGTTATAGGGAGGGTCTCAGGTTTGGTATTAGAAGCACTGAGATATCAAATCACATCCTTTAGGAAGGGACTCGAGTTTGGTATTTTAAGGAGTGAGATAGTAAATCTCATCCTATCGGAAGGGTCTCGGGTATGGTATTGGAAGGTGTGAGAAATCACATTTCATGCTACAGGAAGGGTCACAAGTTTTGAATGGGAAGGAGTTGGATTTCACATATACTACGGGAAGGGCCTCAGGTTTGGTATTAGAAGCATAGAGATATCACATCTCATGTTATAGGAAAAGTCTTGATTGGAATGGGAAGGAGTTGGATATCACATCTCATGCTATAGGAAGGGTCTCAGGTTGGAATGGGAAGGAGTTGGATATCACATCTCATGTTATAGGAAGGGTCTCAGGATTGGAATGGGAAGGACTTGGATATCACATCTCATGCTATAGGAAGGCTCTCAGGTTTGCAAGGGGAAAGAGTTGGATATCACATTTCATGTTAGAGGTAGGATCTCAGGTTTGGTATTAGAAGTATTGAGATATCACATCTCATGCTATCAGAAGGATCTCAGGTTTGGTATAGAAGCATTGAGATATCATATCTTATGCTATCAGAAGAGTCTCAGGATTGGAATGGGAAGGAGTTGGATATCACATCTCATGGTAAAGGGAGGGTCTCAGGTTTGGAAGATAAGGATTTGGATATCACATCTCATGTTATAGGAAGGATCTCAGGTTTGGTATTAGAAGTATTGAGATATCACATCTCATGCTATCGGAAGGGTCTCAGGTTTGGTATAGAAGCATTGAGATATCATATCTTATGCTATCAGAAGGGTCTCAGGATTGGAATGGGAAGGAGTTGGATATCACATCTCATGCTAAAGGGAGGGTCTCAGGTTTGGAAGGGGAAGGATTTGGATATCACATCTCATGTTATAGGATGGATCTCAGGTTTGTTATTAGAAGTATTGAGATATCACATCTCATGTTATCGGAAGGATCTCAGGTTTGGTATTAGAAGTATTGAGATATCACATCTCATGCTATAGGAAGGGTCTCAGGATTGGAATGGGAAGGAGTTGGATATCACATCTCATGCTAAATGAAGGGTCTCAGGTTTGGAACGGGAAGGAGTTGGATATCACATCTCATGTTATAGGAAGGGTCTCAGGTTTGGTATAAACATTGAGATATCACATCTCTGCTATCGGAAGTGTCTCAGGATTGGAATGGGAAGGAGTTGGATATCCCATCTCATGTTATAGGATGGGTCTCAGGTTTTTTATTAGAATCATTGAGATATCATATTGCATGCTGTAGGAAGGGTCTAAGGATTGGAATGGGAAGGACTTGGATATCACATCTCATGCTATAGATAGGCTCTCAGGTTTGGAAAGTGAAGGAGTTGGATATCACATTTCATGTTAGAGGAAGGATCTCAGGTTTGGTATTAGAGGCATTGAGATATCACATCTCAGGCTATAGGAAGGGTCTCAGGATTGGAATGGGAAGGAGTTGGATATCACATCTCATGCTATAGGAAGGGTCTCAGGTTTGGTATAAGCATTGAGATATCACATCTCATGCTATAGGAAGGGTCTCAGGATTGGAATGGAAGGAGTTGGATATCACATCTCATGTTATAGGAAGGATCTCAGGTTTGGTATTAGAAGCATTGAGACATCACATCTCATGCTATAGGAAGGGTCTCAGGATTGGAATGGGAAGGAGTTGGATATCACATCTCATGCTATAGGAAGGGTCTCAGGATTGGAATGGGAAGGAGTTGAATATGACATCTCATGCCGTAGGAAGGGTCTCAGGTTTGGTATAAACATTGAGATATCACATCTCTGCTATCAAAAGGGTCTCAGGATTGGAATGGGAAGGAGTTGGATATCCCATCTCATGTTATAGGAAGAGTCTCAGGTTTGGTATTAGAAGCATTGAGATATCACATCTCATGCTATAGGAAGTGTCTCAGGATTGGAATGGGAAGGATTGGATATCAAATCTCATGCTATAGGTAGGGTCTCAAGTTTGATATTAGAAGCATTGAGATATCACATCTCATGCTATAGGAAGGGTCTGAGGATTGGAATGGGAAGGAGTTGGATATCACATCTCATGCTATGGGAAGGGTCTCAGGTTTGGTATAAGCAGTGAGATATCACATCTCATGCTATAGGAAGTGTCTCAGGATTGGAATGGGAAGGAGTTGGATATCACATCTCATGTTATAGGAAGGATCTCAGGTTTGGTATAAGCATTGAGATATCACATCTCTGCTATCGGAAGGGTCTCAGGATTGGAATGGGAAGGAGTTGGATATTCCCATCTCATGTTATAGGAAGGGTCTCAGGTTTGGTATTAGAAGCATTGAGATATCACATCTCATGCTATAGGAAGGGTCTCAGGATTGGAATGGGAAGGACTTGGATATCACATCTCATGCTATAGGGAGGGTCTCAAGTTTGATATTAGAAGCTTTGAGATATCACATCTCATGATATCGGAAGGGTCTCAGGATTGGAATGGGAAGGAGTTGGATATCACATCTCATGATAAAGGAAGGGTCTAAGGTTTGGAAGGGGAAGGATTTGGATATCACATCTCATGTTATATTACGGGTCTCAGGTTTGGTATTAGAAGCATTGAGATATCAAGTCTCATAGTATAGGAAGGGTCTCAGAATTGGAATGGGAAGGAGTTGGATATCACATCTCATGCTATAGGAAGGGTCTCAGGTTTGGTATAAGCATTGAGATATCACATCTCATGCTATAGGAAGGGTCTCAGGATTGGAATGGAAGGAGTTGGATATCACATCTCATGTTATAGGAAGGATCTCAGGTTTGGTATTGGAGGCATTGAGATATCACATCTCAGGCTATAGGAAGGGTCTCAGGATTGGAATGGGAAGGAGTTGGATATCACATCTCATGCTATAGGAAGGGTCTCAGGTTTGGTATAAGCATTGAGATATCACATCTCATGCTATAGGAAGGGTCTCAGGATTGGAATGGAAGGAGTTGGATATCACATCTCATGTTATAGGAAGGATCTCAGGTTTGGTATTAGAAGCATTGAGACATCACATCTCATGCTATAGGAAGGGTCTCAGGATTGGAATGGGAAGGAGTTGGATATCACATCTCATGCTATAGGAAGGGTCTCAGGATTGGAATGGGAAGGAGTTGAATATGACATCTCATGCCGTAGGAAGGGTCTCAGGTTTGGTATAAACATTGAGATATCACATCTCTGCTATCAAAAGGGTCTCAGGATTGGAATGGGAAGGAGTTGGATATCCCATCTCATGTTATAGGAAGAGTCTCAGGTTTGGTATTAGAAGCATTGAGATATCACATCTCATGCTATAGGAAGTGTCTCAGGATTGGAATGGGAAGGATTGGATATCACATCTCATGCTATAGGTAGGGTCTCAAGTTTGATATTAGAAGCATTGAGATATCACATCTCATGCTATAGGAAGGGTCTGAGGATTGGAATGGGAAGGAGTTGAATATGACATCTCATGCCGTAGGAAGGGTCTCAGGTTTGGTATAAACATTGAGATATCACATCTCTGCTATCAAAAGGGTCTCAGGATTGGAATGGGAAGGAGTTGGATATCCCATCTCATGTTATAGGAAGAGTCTCAGGTTTGGTATTAGAAGCATTGAGATATCACATCTCATGCTATAGGAAGTGTCTCAGGATTGGAATGGGAAGGACTTGGATATCACATCTCATGCTATGGGAAGGTTCTCAGGTTTGGTATAAGCAGTGAGATATCACATCTCATGCTATAGGAAGTGTCTCAGGATTGGAATGGGAAGGAGTTGGATATTCCCATCTCATGTTATAGGAAGGGTCTCAGGTTTGGTATTAGAAGCATTGAGATATCACATCTCATGCTATAGGAAGGGTCTCAGGATTGGAATGGGAAGGAGTTGGATATCACATCTCATGATAAAGGAAGGGTCTAAGGTTTGGAAGGGGAAGGATTTGGATATCACATCTCATGTTATATTACGGGTCTCAGGTTTGGTATTAGAAGCATTGAGATATCAAGTCTCATAGTATAGGAAGGGTCTCAGAATTGGAATGGGAAGGAGTTGGATATCACATCTCATGCAATAGGAAGGGTCTCAGGTTTGGTATAAGCATTGAGATATCACATCTCATGCTATAGGAAGGGTCTCAGGATTGGAATGGAAGGAGTTGGATATCACATCTCATGTTATAGGAAGGATCTCAGGTTTGGTATTAGAAGCATTGAGACATCACATCTCATGCTATAGGAAGGGTCTCAGGATTGGAATGGGAAGGAGTTGGATATCACATCTCATGCTATAGGAAGGGTCTCAGGATTGGAATGGGAAGGAGTTGAATATGACATCTCATGCCGTAGGAAGGGTCTCAGGTTTGGTATAAACATTGAGATATCACATCTCTGCTATCAAAAGGGTCTCAGGATTGGAATGGGAAGGAGTTGGATATCCCATCTCATGTTATAGGAAGAGTCTCAGGTTTGGTATTAGAAGCATTGAGATATCACATCTCATGCTATAGGAAGTGTCTCAGGATTGGAATGGGAAGGACTTGGATATCACATCTCATGCTATAGGTAGGGTCTCAAGTTTGATATTAGAAGCATTGGGATATCACATCTCATGCTATAGGAAGGGTCTGAGGATTGGAATGGGAAGGAGCTGGATATCACATCTCATGCTATGGGAAGGTTCTCAGGTTTGGTATAAGCAGTGAGATATCACATCTCATGCTATAGGAAGTGTCTCAGGATTGGAATGGGAAGGAGTTGGATATTCCCATCTCATGTTATAGGAAGGGTCTCAGGTTTGGTATTAGAAGCATTGAGATATCACATCTCATGCTATAGGAAGGGTCTCAGGATTGGAATGGGAAGGACTTGGATATCACATCTCATGCTATAGGGAGGGTCTCAAGTTTGATATTAGAAGCTTTGAGATATCACATCTCATGATATCGGAAGGGTCTCAGGATTGGAATGGGAAGGAGTTGGATATCACATCTCATGATAAAGGAAGGGTCTAAGGTTTGGAAGGGGAAGGATTTGGATATCACATCTCATGTTATATTACGGGTCTCAGGTTTGGTATTAGAAGCATTGAGATATCAAGTCTCATAGTATAGGAAGGGTCTCAGAATTGGAATGGGAAGGAGTTGGATATCACATCTCAAGCTATAGGAAGGGTCTCGGGATTGGAATGGGAAGGACTTGGATATCACATCTCATGCTATAGGAAGGCTCTCAGGTTTGGAAGGGGAAAGAGTTGGATATCACATTTCATGTTAGAGGAAGGATCTCAGGTTTGGTATTAGAGGCATTGAGATATCACATCTCATGCTATCAGAAGGGTCTCAGGAATGGAATGGGAAGGAGTTGGATATCACATCTCATGCTAAAGGGAGGGTTTTAGGTTTGGAAGGGGAAGGATTTGGATATCACATCTCATGTTATAGGAAGGATCTCAGGTTTGGTATTAGAAGCATTGAGATATCACATCTCATGCTATCGGAAGGATCTCAGGTTTGGTATTAGAAGCATTGAGATATCACATCTCATGCTATCAGAAGAGTCTCAGGATTGGAATAGGAAGGAGTTGGATATCACATCTCATGCTAAAGGGAGGGTCTCAGGTTTGGAAGGGGAAGGATTTGGATATCACATCTCATGTTATCGGAAGGATCTCACGTTTGGTATTAGAAGTATTGAGATATCATATCTCATGCTATAGGAAGGGTCTCAGGATTGGAATGGGAAGGAGTTGGATATCACATCTCATGCTATAGGGAGGGTCTTAGGATTGGAATGGGAAGGACTTAGATATCACATATCATGCTATAGGGAGGGTCTCAGTTTTGATATTAGAAGCATTGAGATATCACATCTCATGCTATCGGAAGTGTCTCAGGATTGGAATGGGAAGGAGCTGGATATCACATCTCATGCTAAAGGAAGGGTCTCAGGTTTGGAACGGGAAGGATTTGGATATCCAGGAAAGAGAGAATGCATGCAGACAAGGCATTCGTGAGAGGAGTCTGCCTGCAAAGGAAAGCAATTTACTACAGGAATCAAGGATACTCCCCCTCAAGAACGGTTGGATCTGGGCATGGAGAGGAACTTGTCATCAGGGAGGAAAGTTTCAGAGCTCGAGACAGCGCTGGCCGTCATCCATGTCTCGGTTAGACCAAGGACATCAAGGTCGGGTTCTTCCAGGAAATGGCAGATGTCAGATGAGTGTTTGAAACTGAGTGAGTTGAGAGTGGGGAGGGGTACAAATCAGTAATCCTTGCGGAGGTGTAGAAGGAGCCTGACCTAGGGCACATGAGGAAGGAGAGAGGAAAGGAAGCAGAAGAAGGGAGAGAAAAGAGCAGGAGTGCATTATCAATCCGGGAGCGAGGAGTGGTGAGAAGGTTAGACGGGGAGGTCTGAGTCTCAGGATTTGAATGGGAAGTTCGATATCACATGTCATGCTATAGGAAGCGTCTCAGGATTGGAATGGGAAGGAGTTGGATATGATATCTCTTGTTATAGGGAGGGTCTCAGGTTTGGTATTAGAAGCACTGAGATATCAAATCACATCCTTTAGGAAGGGACTCGAGTTTGGTATTTTAAGGAGTGAGATAGTAAATCTCATCCTATCGGAAGGGTCTCGGGTTTGGTATTGGAAGAAATGAGATTTCAAATCTCGGGCTGTGGGAATGGTCTTGGGTATGGTATTGGAAGGTGTGAGAAATCACATTTCATGCTACAGGAAGGGTCACAAGTTTTGAATGGGAAGGAGTTGGATTTCACATATACTACGGGAAGGGCCTCAGGTTTGGTATTAGAAGCATAGAGATTTCACATCTCATGTTATAGGAAAAGTCTTGATTGGAATGGGAAGGAGTTGGATATCACATCTCATGCTATAGGAAGGGTCTCAGGTTGGAATGGGAAGGAGTTGGATATCACATCTCATGTTATAGGAAGGGTCTCAGGATTGGAATGGGAAGGACTTGGATATCACATCTCATGCTATAGGAAGGCTCTCAGGTTTGCAAGGGGAAAGAGTTGGATATCACATTTCATGTTAGAGGTAGGATCTCAGGTTTGGTATTAGAAGTATTGAGATATCACATCTCATGCTATCAGAAGAGTCTCAGGATTGGAATGGGAAGGAGTTGGATATCACATCTCATGGTAAAGGGAGGGTCTCAGGTTTGGAAGATAAGGATTTGGATATCACATCTCATGTTATAGGAAGGATCTCAGGTTTGGTATTAGAAGTATTGAGATATCACATCTCATGCTATCGGAAGGATCTCAGGTTTGGTATAGAAGCATTGAGATATCATATCTTATGCTATCAGAAGGGTCTCAGGATTGGAATGGGAAGGAGTTGGATATCACATCTCATGCTAAAGGGAGGGTCTCAGGTTTGGAAGGGGAAGGATTTGGATATCACATCTCATGTTATAGGATGGATCTCAGGTTTGGTATTAGAAGTATTGAGATATCACATCTCATGTTATCGGAAGGATCTCAGGTTTGGTATTAGAAGTATTGAGATATCACATCTCATGCTATAGGAAGGGTCTCAGGATTGGAATGGGAAGGAGTTGGATATCACATCTCATGCTAAATGAAGGGTCTCAGGTTTGGAACGGGAAGGAGTTGGATATCACATCTCATGTTATAGGAAGGGTCTCAGGTTTGGTATAAACATTGAGATATCACATCTCTGCTATCGGAAGTGTCTCAGGATTGGAATGGGAAGGAGTTGGATATCCCATCTCATGTTATAGGATGGGTCTCAGGTTTTTTATTAGAATCATTGAGATATCATATTGCATGCTGTAGGAAGGGTCTAAGGATTGGAATGGGAAGGACTTGGATATCACATCTCATGCTATAGATAGGCTCTCAGGTTTGGAAAGTGAAGGAGTTGGATATCACATTTCATGTTAGAGGAAGGATCTCAGGTTTGGTATTAGAGGCATTGAGATATCACATCTCAGGCTATAGGAAGGGTCTCAGGATTGGAATGGGAAGGAGTTGGATATCACATCTCATGCTATAGGAAGGGTCTCAGGTTTGGTATAAGCATTGAGATATCACATCTCATGCTATAGGAAGGGTCTCAGGATTGGAATGGGAAGGAGTTGGATATCACATCTCATGCTATAGGAAGGGTCTCAGGATTGGAATGGGAAGGAGTTGAATATGACATCTCATGCCGTAGGAAGGGTCTCAGGTTTGGTATTAGAAGCATTGAGACATCACATCTCTGCTATCAAAAGGGTCTCAGGATTGGAATGGGAAGGAGTTGGATATCCCATCTCATGTTATAGGAAGAGTCTCAGGTTTGGTATTAGAAGCATTGAGATATCACATCTCATGCTATAGGAAGTGTCTCAGGATTGGAATGGGAAGGATTGGATATCACATCTCATGCTATAGGTAGGGTCTCAAGTTTGATATTAGAAGCATTGAGATATCACATCTCATGCTATAGGAAGGGTCTGAGGATTGGAATGGGAAGGAGTTGGATATCACATCTCATGCTATGGGAAGGGTCTCAGGTTTGGTATAAGCAGTGAGATATCACATCTCATGCTATAGGAAGTGTCTCAGGATTGGAATGGGAAGGAGTTGGATATCACATCTCATGTTATAGGAAGGATCTCAGGTTTGGTATAAGCATTGAGATATCACATCTCTGCTCTCGGAAGGGTCTCAGGATTGGAATGGGAAGGAGTTGGATATTCCCATCTCATGTTATAGGAAGGGTCTCAGGTTTGGTATTAGAAGCATTGAGATATCACATCTCATGCTATAGGAAGGGTCTCAGGATTGGAATGGGAAGGACTTGGATATCACATCTCATGCTATAGGGAGGGTCTCAAGTTTGATATTAGAAGCTTTGAGATATCACATCTCATGATATCGGAAGGGTCTCAGGATTGGAATGGGAAGGAGTTGGATATCACATCTCATGATAAAGGAAGGGTCTAAGGTTTGGAAGGGGAAGGATTTGGATATCACATCTCATGTTATATTACGGGTCTCAGGTTTGGTATTAGAAGCATTGAGATATCAAGTCTCATAGTATAGGAAGGGTCTCAGAATTGGAATGGGAAGGAGTTGGATATCACATCTCATGCTATAGGAAGGGTCTCAGGTTTGGTATAAGCATTGAGATATCACATCTCATGCTATAGGAAGGGTCTCAGGATTGGAATGGAAGGAGTTGGATATCACATCTCATGTTATAGGAAGGATCTCAGGTTTGGTATTGGAAGCATTGAGACATCACATCTCATGCTATAGGAAGGGTCTCAGGATTGGAATGGGAAGGAGTTGGATATCACATCTCATGCTATAGGAAGGGTCTCAGGATTGGAATGGGAAGGAGTTGAATATGACATCTCATGCCGTAGGAAGGGTCTCAGGTTTGGTATAAACATTGAGATATCACATCTCTGCTATCAAAAGGGTCTCAGGATTGGAATGGGAAGGAGTTGGATATCCCATCTCATGTTATAGGAAGAGTCTCAGGTTTGGTATTAGAAGCATTGAGATATCACATCTCATGCTATAGGAAGTGTCTCAGGATTGGAATGGGAAGGACTTGGATATCACATCTCATGCTATAGGTACGGTCTCAAGTTTGATATTAGAAGCATTGGGATATCACATCTCATGCTATAGGAAGGGTCTGAGGATTGGAATGGGAAGGAGCTGGATATCACATCTCATGCTATAGGAAGTGTCTCAGGATTGGAATGGGAAGGAGTTGGATATTCCCATCTCATGTTATAGGAAGGGTCTCAGGTTTGGTATTAGAAGCATTGAGATATCACATCTCATGCTATAGGAAGGGTCTCAGGATTGGAATGGGAAGGACTTGGATATCACATCTCATGCTATAGGGAGGGTCTCAAGTTTGATATTAGAAGCTTTGAGATATCACATCTCATGATATCGGAAGGGTCTCAGGATTGGAATGGGAAGGAGTTGGATATCACATCTCATGATAAAGGAAGGGTCTAAGGTTTGGAAGGGGAAGGATTTGGATATCACATCTCATGTTATATTACGGGTCTCAGGTTTGGTATTAGAAGCATTGAGATATCAAGTCTCATAGTATAGGAAGGGTCTCAGAATTGGAATGGGAAGGAGTTGGATATCACATCTCAAGCTATAGGAAGGGTCTCAGGATTGGAATGGGAAGGACTTGGATATCACATCTCATGCTATAGGAAGGCTCTCAGGTTTGGAAGGGGAAAGAGTTGGATATCACATTTCATGTTAGAGGAAGGATCTCAGGTTTGGTATTAGAGGCATTGAGATATCACATCTCATGCTATCAGAAGGGTCTCAGGAATGGAATGGGAAGGAGTTGGATATCACATCTCATGCTAAAGGGAGGGTTTTAGGTTTGGAAGGGGAAGGATTTGGATATCACATCTCATGTTATAGGAAGGATCTCAGGTTTGGTATTAGAAGCATTGAGATATCACATCTCATGCTATCGGAAGGATCTCAGGTTTGGTATTAGAAGCATTGAGATATCACATCTCATGCTATCAGAAGAGTCTCAGGATTGGAATAGGAAGGAGTTGGATATCACATCTCATGCTAAAGGGAGGGTCTCAGGTTTAGAAGGGGAAGGATTTGGATATCACATCTCATGTTATCGGAAGGATCTCACGTTTGGTATTAGAAGTATTGAGATATCATATCTCATGCTATGGGAAGGGTCTCAGGATTGGAATGGGAAGGAGTTGGATATCACATCTCATGCTATAGGGAGGGTCTCAGGATTGGAATGGGAAGGACTTAGATTTCACATATCATGCTATAGGGAGGGTCTCAGTTTTGATATTAGAAGCATTGAGATATCACATCTCATGCTATCGGAAGTGTCTCAGGATTGGAATGGGAAGGAGCTGGATATCACATCTCATGCTAAAGGAAGGGTCTCAGGTTTGGAACGGGAAGGATTTGGATATCCAGGAAAGAGAGAATGCATGCAGACAAGGCATTCGTGAGAGGAGTCTGCCTGCAAAGGAAAGCAATTTACTACAGGAATCAAGGATACTCCCCCTCAAGAACGGTTGGATCTGGGCATGGAGAGGAACTTGTCATCAGGGAAGAAAGTTTCAGAGCTCGAGACAGCGCTGGCTGTCATCCATGTCTCGGTTAGATCAAGGACATCAAGGTCGGGTTCTTCCAGGAAATGGCAGATGTCAGATGAGTGTTTGAAACTGAGTGAGTTGCGAGTGGGGAGGGGTACAAATCAGTAATCCTTGCGGAGGTGTAGAAGGAGCCTGACCTAGGGCACATGAGGAAGGAGAGAGGAAAGGAAGCAGAAGAAGGGAGAGAAAAGAGCAGGAGTGCATTATCAATCCGGGAGCGAGGAGTGGTGAGAAGGTTAGACGGGGAGGTCTGAGTCTCAGGATTTGAATGGGAAGTTCGATATCACATGTCATGCTATAGGAAGCGTCTCAGTATTGGAATGGGAAGGAGTTGGATATGATATCTCTTGTTATAGGGAGGGTCTCAGGTTTGGTATTAGAAGCACTGAGATATCAAATCACATCCTTTAGGAAGGGACTCGAGTTTGGTATTTTAAGGAGTGAGATAGTAAATCTCATCCTATCGGAAGGGTCTCGGGTTTGGTATTGGAAGAAATGAGATTTCAAATCTCGGGCTGTGGGAATGGTCTCGGGTTTGGTATTGGAAGGTGTGAGAAATCACATTTCATGCTACAGGAAGGGTCACAAGTTTTGAATGGGAAGGAGTTGGATTTCACATATACTACGGGAAGGGCCTCAGGTTTGGTATTAGAAGCATAGAGATATCACATCTCATGTTATAGGAAAAGTCTTGATTGGAATGGGAAGGAGTTGGATATCACATCTCATGCTATAGGAAGGGTCTCAGGTTGGAATGGGAGGGAGTTGGATATCACATCTCATGTTATAGGAAGGGTCTCAGGATTGGAATGGGAAGGACTTGGATATCACATCTCATGCTATAGGAAGGCTCTCAGGTTTGCAAGGGGAAAGAGTTGGATATCACATTTCATGTTAGAGGTAGGATCTCAGGTTTGGTATTAGAAGTATTGAGATATCACATCTCATGCTATCAGAAGAGTCTCAGGATTGGAATGGGAAGGAGTTGGATATCACATCTCATGGTAAAGGGAGGGTCTCAGGTTTGGAAGATAAGGATTTGGATATCACATCTCATGTTATAGGAAGGATCTCAGGTTTGGTATTAGAAGTATTGAGATATCACATCTCATGCTATCGGAAGGATCTCAGGTTTGGTATAGAAGCATTGAGATATCATATCTTATGCTATCAGAAGGATCTCAGGATTGGAATGGGAAGGAGTTGGATATCACATCTCATGCTAAAGGGAGGGTCTCAGGTTTGGAAGGGGAAGGATTTGGATATCACATCTCATGTTATAGGATGGATCTCAGGTTTGGTATTAGAAGTATTGAGATATCACATCTCATGTTATCGGAAGGATCTCAGGTTTGGTATTAGAAGTATTGAGATATCACATCTCATGCTATAGGAAGGGTCTCAGGATTGGAATGGGAAGGAGTTGGATATCACATCTCATGCTAAATGAAGGGTCTCAGGTTTGGAACGGGAAGGAGTTGGATATCACATCTCATGTTATAGGAAGGGTCTCAGGTTTGGTATAAACATTGAGATATCACATCTCTGCTATCGGAAGTGTCTCAGGATTGGAATGGGAAGGAGTTGGATATCCCATCTCATGTTATAGGATGGGTCTCAGGTTTTTTATTAGAATCATTGAGATATCATATTGCATGCTGTAGGAAGGGTCTAAGGATTGGAATGGGAAGGACTTGGATATCACATCTCATGCTATAGATAGGCTCTCAGGTTTGGAAAGTGAAGGAGTTGGATATCACATTTCATGTTAGAGGAAGGATCTCAGGTTTGGTATTAGAGGCATTGAGACATCACATCTCAGGCTATAGGAAGGGTCTCAGGATTGGAATGGGAAGGAGTTGGATATCACATCTCATGCTATAGGAAGGGTCTTAGGTTTGGTATAAGCATTGAGATATCACATCTCATGCTATAGGAAGGGTCTCAGGATTGGAATGGAAGGAGTTGGATATCACATCTCATGTTATAGGAAGGATCTCAGGTTTGGTATTAGAAGCATTGAGACATCACATCTCATGCTATAGGAAGGGTCTCAGGTTGGAATGGGAAGGAGTTGGATATCACATCTCATGTTATAGGAAGGGTCTCAGGATTGGAATGGGAAGGACTTGAATATGACATCTCATGCCGTAGGAAGGGTCTCAGGTTTGGTATAAACATTGAGATATCACATCTCTGCTATCAAAAGGGTCTCAGGATTGGAATGGGAAGGAGTTGGATATCCCATCTCATGTTATAGGAAGAGTCTCAGGTTTGGTATTAGAAGCATTGAGATATCACATCTCATGCTATAGGAAGTGTCTCAGGATTGGAATGGGAAGGATTGGATATCACATCTCATGCTATAGGTAGGGTCTCAAGTTTGATATTAGAAGCATTGAGATATCACATCTCATGCTATAGGAAGGGTCTGAGGATTGGAATGGGAAGGAGTTGGATATCACATCTCATGCTATAGGTAGGGTCTCAAGTTTGATATTAGAAGCATTGAGATATCACATCTCATGCTATAGGAAGGGTCTGAGGATTGGAATGGGAAGGAGTTGGATATCACATCTCATGCTATGGGAAGGGTCTCAGGTTTGGTATAAGCAGTGAGATATCACATCTCATGCTATAGGAAGTGTCTCAGGATTGGAATGGGAAGGAGTTGGATATCACATCTCATGTTATAGGAAGGATCTCAGGTTTGGTATAAGCATTGAGATATCACATCTCTGCTCTCGGAAGGGTCTCAGGATTGGAATGGGAAGGAGTTGGATATTCCCATCTCATGTTATAGGAAGGGTCTCAGGTTTGGTATTAGAAGCATTGAGATATCACATCTCATGCTATAGGAAGGGTCTCAGGATTGGAATGGGAAGGACTTGGATATCACATCTCATGCTATAGGGAGGGTCTCAAGTTTGATATTAGAAGCTTTGAGATATCACATCTCATGATATCGGAAGGGTCTCAGGATTGGAATGGGAAGGAGTTGGATATCACATCTCATGATAAAGGAAGGGTCTAAGGTTTGGAAGGGGAAGGATTTGGATATCACATCTCATGTTATATTACGGATCTCAGGTTTGGTATTAGAAGCATTGAGATATCAAGTCTCATAGTATAGGAAGGGTCTCAGAATTGGAATGGGAAGGAGTTGGATATCACATCTCATGCTATAGGAAGGGTCTCAGGTTTGGTATAAGTATTGAGATATCACATCTCATGCTATAGGAAGGGTCTCAGGATTGGAATGGAAGGAGTTGGATATCACATCTCATGTTATAGGAAGGATCTCAGGTTTGGTATTAGAAGCATTGAGACATCACATCTCATGCTATAGGAAGGGTCTCAGGATTGGAATGGGAAGGAGTTGGATATCACATCTCATGCTATAGGAAGGGTCTCAGGATTGGAATGGGAAGGAGTTGAATATGACATCTCATGCCGTAGGAAGGGTCTCAGGTTTGGTATAAACATTGAGATATCACATCTCTGCTATCAAAAGGGTCTCAGGATTGGAATGGGAAGGAGTTGGATATCCCATCTCATGTTATAGGAAGAGTCTCAGGTTTGGTATTAGAAGCATTGAGATATCACATCTCATGCTATAGGAAGTGTCTCAGGATTGGAATGGGAAGGACTTGGATATCACATCTCATGCTATAGGTAGGGTCTCAAGTTTGATATTAGAAGCATTGGGATATCACATCTCATGCTATAGGAAGGGTCTGAGGATTGGAATGGGAAGGAGCTGGATATCACATCTCATGCTATGGGAAGGTTCTCAGGTTTGGTATAAGCAGTGAGATATCACATCTCATGCTATAGGAAGTGTCTCAGGATTGGAATGGGAAGGAGTTGGATATTCCCATCTCATGTTATAGGAAGGGTCTCAGGTTTGGTATTAGAAGCATTGAGATATCACATCTCATGCTATAGGAAGGGTCTCAGGATAGGAATGGGAAGGACTTGGATATCACATCTCATGCTATAGGGAGGGTCTCAAGTTTGATATTAGAAGCTTTGAGATATCACATCTCATGATATCGGAAGGGTCTCAGGATTGGAATGGGAAGGAGTTGGATATCACATCTCATGATAAAGGAAGGGTCTAAGGTTTGGAAGGGGAAGGATTTGGATATCACATCTCATGTTATATTACGGGTCTCAGGTTTGGTATTAGAAGCATTGAGATATCAAGTCTCATAGTATAGGAAGGGTCTCAGAATTGGAATGGGAAGGAGTTGGATATCACATCTCAAGCTATAGGAAGGGTCTCAGGATTGGAATGGGAAGGACTTGGATATCACATCTCATGCTATAGGAAGGCCCTCAGGTTTGGAAGGGGAAAGAGTTGGATATCACATTTCATGTTAGAGGTAGGATCTCAGGTTTGGTATTAGAGGCATTGAGATATCACATCTCATGCTATCAGAAGGGTCTCAGGAATGGAATGGGAAGGAGTTGGATATCACATCTCATGCTAAAGGGAGGGTTTTAGGTTTGGAAGGGGAAGGATTTGGATATCACATCTCATGTTATAGGAAGGATCTCAGGTTTGGTATTAGAAGCATTGAGATATCACATCTCATGCTATCGGAAGGATCTCAGGTTTGGTATTAGAAGCATTGAGATATCACATCTCATGCTATCAGAAGAGTCTCAGGATTGGAATAGGAAGGAGTTGGATATCACATCTCATGCTAAAGGGAGGGTCTCAGGTTTGGAAGGGGAAGGATTTGGATATCACATCTCATGTTATCGGAAGGATCTCACGTTTGGTATTAGAAGTATTGAGATATCATATCTCATGCTATAGGAAGGGTCTCAGGATTGGAATGGGAAGGAGTTGGATATCACATCTCATGCTATAGGGAGGGTCTCAGGATTGGAATGGGAAGGACTTAGATATCACATATCATGCTATAGGGAGGGTCTCAGTTTTGATATTAGAAGCATTGAGATATCACATCTCATGCTATCGGAAGTGTCTCAGGATTGGAATGGGAAGGAGCTGGATATCACATCTCATGCTAAAGGAAGGGTCTCAGGTTTGGAACGGGAAGGATTTGGATATCCAGGAAAGAGAGAATGCATGCAGACAAGGCATTCGTGAGAGGAGTCTGCCTGCAAAGGAAAGCAATTTACTACAGGAATCAAGGATACTCCCCCTCAAGAACGGTTGGATCTGGGCATGGAGAGGAACTTGTCATCAGGGAGGAAAGTTTCAGAGCTCGAGACAGCGCTGGCCGTCATCCATGTCTCGGTTAGACCAAGGACATCAAGGTCGGGTTCTTCCAGGAAATAGCAGATGTCAGATGAGTGTTTGAAACTGAGTGAGTTGAGAGTGGGGAGGGGTACAAATCAGTAATCCTTGCGGAGGTGTAGAAGGAGCCTGACCTAGGGCACATGAGGAAGGAGAGAGGAAAGGAAGCAGAAGAAGGGAGAGAAAAGAGCAGGAGTGCATTATCAATCCGGGAGCGAGGAGTGGTGAGAAGGTTAGACGGGGAGGTCTGAGTCTCAGGATTTGAATGGGAAGTTCGATATCACATGTCATGCTATAGGAAGCATCTCAGGATTGGAATGGGAAGGAGTTGGATATGATATCTCTTGTTATAGGGAGGGTCTCAGGTTTGGTATTAGAAGCACTGAGATATCAAATCACATCCTTTAGGAAGGGACTCGAGTTTGGTATTTTAAGGAGTGAGATAGTAAATCTCATCCTATCGGAAGGGTCTCGGGTTTGGTATTGGAAGAAATGAGATTTCAAATCTCGGGCTGTGGGAATGGTCTCGGGTATGGTATTGGAAGGTGTGAGAAATCACATTTCATGCTACAGGAAGGGTCACAAGTTTTGAATGGGAAGGAGTTGGATTTCACATATACTACGGGAAGGGCCTCAGGTTTTGTATTAGAAGCATAGAGATATCACATCTCATGTTATAGGAAAAGTCTTGATTGGAATGGGAAGGAGTTGGATATCACATCTCATGCTATAGGAAGGGTCTCAGGTTGGAATGGGAAGGAGTTGGATATCACATCTCATGTTATAGGAAGGGTCTCAGGATTGGAATGGGAAGGACTTGAATATGACATCTCATGCCGTAGGAAGGGTCTCAGGTTTGGTATAAACATTGAGATATCACATCTCTGCTATCAAAAGGGTCTCAGGATTGGAATGGGAAGGAGTTGGATATCCCATCTCATGTTATAGGAAGACTCTCAGGTTTGGTATTAGAAGCATTGAGATATCACATCTCATGCTATAGGAAGTGTCTCAGGATTGGAATGGGAAGGATTGGATATCACATCTCATGCTATAGGTAGGGTCTCAAGTTTGATATTAGAAGCATTGAGATATCACATCTCATGCTATAGGAAGGGTCTGAGGATTGGAATGGGAAGGAGTTGGATATCACATCTCATGCTATGGGAAGGGTCTCAGGTTTGGTATAAGCAGTGAGATATCACATCTCATGCTATAGGAAGTGTCTCAGGATTGGAATGGGAAGGAGTTGGATATCACATCTCATGTTATAGGAAGGATCTCAGGTTTGGTATAAGCATTGAGATATCACATCTCTGCTCTCGGAAGGGTCTCAGGATTGGAATGGGAAGGAGTTGGATATTCCCATCTCATGTTATAGGAAGGGTCTCAGGTTTGGTATTAGAAGCATTGAGATATCACATCTCATGCTATAGGAAGGGTCTCAGGATTGGAATGGGAAGGACTTGGATATCACATCTCATGCTATAGGGAGGGTCTCAAGTTTGATATTAGAAGCTTTGAGATATCACATCTCATGATATCGGAAGGGTCTCAGGATTGGAATGGGAAGGAGTTGGATATCACATCTCATGATAAAGGAAGGGTCTAAGGTTTGGAAGGGGAAGGATTTGGATATCACATCTCATGTTATATTACGGGTCTCAGGTTTGGTATTAGAAGCATTGAGATATCAAGTCTCATAGTATAGGAAGGGTCTCAGAATTGGAATGGGAAGGAGTTGGATATCACATCTCATGCTATAGGAAGGGTCTCAGGTTTGGTATAAGTATTGAGATATCACATCTCATGCTATAGGAAGGGTCTCAGGATTGGAATGGAAGGAGTTGGATATCACATCTCATGTTATAGGAAGGATCTCAGGTTTGGTATTAGAAGCATTGAGACATCACATCTCATGCTATAGGAAGGGTCTCAGGATTGGAATGGGAAGGAGTTGGATATCACATCTCATGCCGTAGGAAGGGTCTCAGGTTTGGTATAAACATTGAGATATCACATCTCTGCTATCAAAAGGGTCTCAGGATTGGAATGGGAAGGAGTTGGATATCCCATCTCATGTTATAGGAAGAGTCTCAGGTTTGGTATTAGAAGCATTGAGATATCACATCTCATGCTATAGGAAGTGTCTCAGGATTGGAATGGGAAGGACTGGGATATCACATCTCATGCTATAGGTAGGGTCTCAAGTTTGATATTAGAAGCATTGGGATATCACATCTCATGCTATAGGAAGGGTCTGAGGATTGGAATGGGAAGGAGCTGGATATCACATCTCATGCTATGGGAAGGTTCTCAGGTTTGGTATAAGCAGTGAGATATCACATCTCATGCTATAGGAAGTGTCTCAGGATTGGAAAGGGAAGGAGTTGGATATTCCCATCTCATGTTATAGGAAGGGTCTCAGGTTTGGTATTAGAAGCATTGAGATATCACATCTCATGCTATAGGAAGGGTCTCAGGATAGGAATGGGAAGGACTTGGATATCACATCTCATGCTATAGGGAGGGTCTCAAGTTTGATATTAGAAGCTTTGAGATATCACATCTCATGATATCGGAAGGGTCTCAGGATTGGAATGGGAAGGAGTTGGATATCACATCTCATGATAAAGGAAGGGTCTAAGGTTTGGAAGGGGAAGGATTTGGATATCACATCTCATGTTATATTACGGGTCTCAGGTTTGGTATTAGAAGCATTGAGATATCAAGTCTCATAGTATAGGAAGGGTCTCAGAATTGGAATGGGAAGGAGTTGGATATCACATCTCAAGCTATAGGAAGGGTCTCAGGATTGGAATGGGAAGGACTTGGATATCACATCTCATGCTATAGGAAGGCCCTCAGGTTTGGAAGGGGAAAGAGTTGGATATCACATTTCATGTTAGAGGTAGGATCTCAGGTTTGGTATTAGAGGCATTGAGATATCACATCTCATGCTATCAGAAGGGTCTCAGGAATGGAATGGGAAGGAGTTGGATATCACATCTCATGCTAAAGGGAGGGTTTTAGGTTTGGAAGGGGAAGGATTTGGATATCACATCTCATGTTATAGGAAGGATCTCAGGTTTGGTATTAGAAGCATTGAGATATCACATCTCATGCTATCGGAAGGATCTCAGGTTTGGTATTAGAAGCATTGAGATATCACATCTCATGCTATCAGAAGAGTCTCAGGATTGGAATAGGAAGGAGTTGGATATCACATCTCATGCTAAAGGGAGGGTCTCAGGTTTGGAAGGGGAAGGATTTGGATATCACATCTCATGTTATCGGAAGGATCTCACGTTTGGTATTAGAAGTATTGAGATATCATATCTCATGCTATAGGAAGGGTCTCAGGATTGGAATGGGAAGGAGTTGGATATCACATCTCATGCTATAGGGAGGGTCTCAGGATTGGAATGGGAAGGACTTAGATATCACATATCATGCTATAGGGAGGGTCTCAGTTTTGATATTAGAAGCATTGAGATATCACATCTCATGCTATCGGAAGTGTCTCAGGATTGGAATGGGAAGGAGCTGGATATCACATCTCATGCTAAAGGAAGGGTCTCAGGTTTGGAACGGGAAGGATTTGGATATCCAGGAAAGAGAGAATGCATGCAGACAAGGCATTCGTGAGAGGAGTCTGCCTGCAAAGGAAAGCAATTTACTACAGGAATCAAGGATACTCCCCCTCAAGAACGGTTGGATCTGGGCATGGAGAGGAACTTGTCATCAGGGAGGAAAGTTTCAGAGCTCGAGACAGCGCTGGCCGTCATCCATGTCTCGGTTAGACCAAGGACATCAAGGTCGGGTTCTTCCAGGAAATAGCAGATGTCAGATGAGTGTTTGAAACTGAGTGAGTTGAGAGTGGGGAGGGGTACAAATCAGTAATCCTTGCGGAGGTGTAGAAGGAGCCTGACCTAGGGCACATGAGGAAGGAGAGAGGAAAGGAAGCAGAAGAAGGGAGAGAAAAGAGCAGGAGTGCATTATCAATCCGGGAGCGAGGAGTGGTGAGAAGGTTAGACGGGGAGGTCTGAGTCTCAGGATTTGAATGGGAAGTTCGATATCACATGTCATGCTATAGGAAGCATCTCAGGATTGGAATGGGAAGGAGTTGGATATGATATCTCTTGTTATAGGGAGGGTCTCAGGTTTGGTATTAGAAGCACTGAGATATCAAATCACATCCTTTAGGAAGGGACTCGAGTTTGGTATTTTAAGGAGTGAGATAGTAAATCTCATCCTATCGGAAGGGTCTCGGGTTTGGTATTGGAAGAAATGAGATTTCAAATCTCGGGCTGTGGGAATGGTCTCGGGTATGGTATTGGAAGGTGTGAGAAATCACATTTCATGCTACAGGAAGGGTCACAAGTTTTGAATGGGAAGGAGTTGGATTTCACATATACTACGGGAAGGGCCTCAGGTTTTGTATTAGAAGCATAGAGATATCACATCTCATGTTATAGGAAAAGTCTTGATTGGAATGGGAAGGAGTTGGATATCACATCTCATGCTATAGGAAGGGTCTCAGGTTGGAATGGGAAGGAGTTGGATATCACATCTCATGTTATAGGAAGGGTCTCAGGATTGGAATGGGAAGGACTTGAATATGACATCTCATGCCGTAGGAAGGGTCTCAGGTTTGGTATAAACATTGAGATATCACATCTCTGCTATCAAAAGGGTCTCAGGATTGGAATGGGAAGGAGTTGGATATCCCATCTCATGTTATAGGAAGAGTCTCAGGTTTGGTATTAGAAGCATTGAGATATCACATCTCATGCTATAGGAAGTGTCTCAGGATTGGAATGGGAAGGACTTGGATATCACATCTCATGCTATAGGTAGGGTCTCAAGTTTGATATTAGAAGCATTGGGATATCACATCTCATGCTATAGGAAGGGTCTGAGGATTGGAATGGGAAGGAGTTGGATATCACATCTCATTCTATGGGAAGGGTCTCAGGTTTGGTATAAGCAGTGAGATATCACATCTCATGCTATAGGAAGTTTCTCAGGATTGGAATGGGAAGGAGTTGGATATCACATCTCATGTTATAGGAAGGATCTCAGGTTTGGTATAAGCATTGAGATATCACATCTCTGCTATCGGAAGGGTCTCAGGATTGGAATGGGAAGGAGTTGGATATTCCCATCTCATGTTATAGGAAGGGTCTCAGGTTTGGTATTAGAAGCATTGAGATATCACATCTCATGCTATAGGAAGGGTCTCAGGATTGGAATGGGAAGGACTTGGATATCACATCTCATGCTATAGGGAGGGTCTCAAGTTTGATATTAGAAGCTTTGAGATATCACATCTCATGATATCGGAAGGGTCTCAGGATTGGAATGGGAAGGAATTGGATATCACATCTCATGATAAAGGAAGGGTCTAAGGTTTGGAAGGGGAAGGATTTGGATATCACATCTCATGTTATATTACGGGTCTCAGGTTTGGTATTAGAAGCATTGAGATATCAAGTCTCATAGTATAGGAAGGGTCTCCGAATTGGAATGGGAAGGAGTTGGATATCACATCTCAAGCTATAGGAAGGGTCTCAGGATTGGAATGGGAAGGACTTGGATATCACATCTCATGCTATAGGAAGGCTCTCAGGTTTGAAAGGGGAAAGAGTTGGATATCACATTTCATGTTAGAGGTAGGATCTCAGGTTTGGTATTAGAAGCATTGAGATATCACATCTCATGCTATAGGAAGTGTGTCAGGATTGGAATGGGAAGGATTGGATATCACATCTCATGCTATAGGTAGGGTCTCAAGTTTGATATTAGAAGCATTGAGATATCACATCTCATGCTATAGGAAGGGTCTGAGGATTGGAATGGGAAGGAGTTGGATATCACATCTCATGCTATGGGAAGGGTCTCAGGTTTGGTATAAGCAGTGAGATATCACATCTCATGCTATAGGAAGTGTCTCAGGATTGGAATGGGAAGGAGTTGGATATCACATCTCATGTTATAGGAAGGATCTCAGGTTTGGTATAAGCATTGAGATATCACATCTCTGCTATCGGAAGGGTCTCAGGATTGGAATGGGAAGGAGTTGGATATTCCCATCTCATGTTATAGGAAGGGTCTCAGGTTTGGTATTAGAAGCATTGAGATATCACAAGTCATGCTATAGGAAGGGTCTCAGGATTGGAATGGGAAGGACTTGGATATCACATCTCATGCTATAGGGAGGGTCTCAAGTTTGATATTAGAAGCTTTGAGATATCGCATCTCATGATATCGGAAGGGTCTAAGGTTTGGAAGGGGAAGGATTTGGATATCACATCTCATGTTATATTACGGGTCTCAGGTTTGGTATTAGAAGCATTGAGATATCAAGTCTCATAGTATAGGAAGGGTCTCAGAATTGGAATGGGAAGGAGTTGGATATCACATCTCATGCTATAGGAAGGGTCTCAGGTTTGGAAGGGGAAGGATTTGGATATCACATCTCATGTTATATTACGGGTCTCAGGTTTGGTATTAGAAGCATTGAGATATCAAGTCTCATAGTATAGGAAGGGTCTCAGAATTGGAATGGGAAGGAGTTGGATATCACATCTCATGCTATAGGAAGGGTCTCAGGTTTGGTATAAGCATTGAGATATCACATCTCATGCTATAGGAAGGGTCTCAGGATTGGAATGGAAGGAGTTGGATATCACATCTCATGTTATAGGAAGGATCTCAGGTTTGGTATTAGAAGCATTGAGACATCACATCTCATGCTATAGGAAGGGTCTCAGGATTGGAATGGGAAGGAGTTGGATATCACATCTCATGCTATAGGAAGGGTCTCAGGATTGGAATGGGAAGGAGTTGAATATGACATCTCATGCCGTAGGAAGGGTCTCAGGTTTGGTATAAACATTGAGATATCACATCTCTGCTATCAAAAGGGTCTCAGGATTGGAATGGGAAGGAGTTGGATATCCCATCTCATGTTATAGGAAGAGTCTCAGGTTTGGTATTAGAAGCATTGAGATATCACATCTCATGCTATAGGAAGTGTCTCAGGATTGGAATGGGAAGGACTTGGATATCACATCTCATGCTATAGGTAGGGTCTCAAGTTTGATATTAGAAGCATTGGGATATCACATCTCATGCTATAGGAAGGGTCTGAGGATTGGAATGGGAAGGAGCTGGATATCACATCTCATGCTATGGGAAGGTTCTCAGGTTTGGTATAAGCAGTGAGATATCACATCTCATGCTATAGGAAGTGTCTCAGGATTGGAATGGAAAGGAGTTGGATATTCCCATCTCATGTTATAGGAAGGGTCTCAGGTTTGGTATTAGAGGCATTGAGATATCACATCTCAGGCTATAGGAAGGGTCTCAGGATTGGAATGGGAAGGAGTTGGATATCACATCTCATGCTATAGGAAGGGTCTCAGGTTTGGTATAAGCATTGAGATATCACATCTCATGCTATAGGAAGGGTCTCAGGATTGGAATGGAAGGAGTTGGATATCACATCTCATGTTATAGGAAGGATCTCAGGTTTGGTATTAGAAGCATTGAGACATCACATCTCATGCTATAGGAAGGGTCTCAGGATTGGAATGGGAAGGAGTTGGATATCACATCTCATGCTATAGGAAGGGTCTCAGGATTGGAATGGGAAGGAGTTGAATATGACATCTCATGCCGTAGGAACGGTCTCAGGTTTGGTATAAACATTGAGATATCACATCTCTGCTATCAAAAGGGTCTCAGGATTGGAATGGGAAGGAGTTGGATATCCCATCTCATGTTATAGGAAGAGTCTCAGGTTTGGTATTAGAAGCATTGAGATATCACATCTCATGCTATAGGAAGTGTCTCAGGATTGGAATGGGAAGGACTTGGATATCACATCTCATGCTATAGGTAGGGTCTCAAGTTTGATATTAGAAGCATTGGGATATCACATCTCATGCTATAGGAAGGGTCTGAGGATTGGAATGGGAAGGACTTGGATATCACATCTCATGCTATAGGTAGGGTCTCAAGTTTGATATTAGAAGCATTGGGATATCACATCTCATGCTATAGGAAGGGTCTGAGGATTGGAATGGGAAGGAGTTGGATATCACATCTCATTCTATGGGAAGGGTCTCAGGTTTGGTATAAGCAGTGAGATATCACATCTCATGCTATAGGAAGTGTCTCAGGATTGAATGGGAAGGAGTTGGATATCACATCTCATGTTATAGGAAGGATCTCAGGTTTGGTATAAGCATTGAGATATCACATCTCTGCTATCGGAAGTGTCTCAGGATTGGAATGGGAAGGAGTTGGATATCCCATCTCATGTTATAGGACGGGTCTCAGGTTTTTTATTAGAATCATTGAGATATCATATTGCATGCTGTAGGAAGGGTCTAAGGATTGGAATGGGAAGGACTTGGATATCACATCTCATGCTATAGATAGGCTCTCAGGTTTGGAAAGTGAAGGAGTTGGATATCACATTTCATGTTAGAGGAAGGATCTCAGGTTTGGTATTAGAGGCATTGAGATATCACATCTCAGGCTATAGGAAGGGTCTCAGGATTGGAATGGGAAGGAGTTGGATATCACATCTCATGCTATAGGAAGGGTCTCAGGTTTGGTATAAGCATTGAGATATCACATCTCATGCTATAGGAAGTGTCTCAGGATTGGAATGGAAGGAGTTGGATATCACATCTCATGTTATAGGAAGGATCTCAGGTTTGGTATTAGAAGCATTGAGACATCACATCTCATGCTATAGGAAGGGTCTCAGGATTGGAATGGGAAGGAGTTGGATATCACATCTCATGCTATAGGAAGGGTCTCAGGATTGGAATGGGAAGGAGTTGAATATGACATCTCATGCCGTAGGAAGGGTCTCAGGTTTGGTATAAACATTGAGATATCACATCTCTGCTATCAAAAGGGTCTCAGGATTGGAATGGGAAGGAGTTGGATATCCCATCTCATGTTATAGGAAGAGTCTCAGGTTTGGTATTAGAAGCATTGAGATATCACATCTCATGCTATAGGAAGTGTCTCAGGATTGGAATGGGAAGGACTTGGATATCACATCTCATGCTATAGGTAGGGTCTCAAGTTTGATATTAGAAGCATTGGGATATCACATCTCATGCTATAGGAAGGGTCTGAGGATTGGAATGGGAAGGAGTTGGATATCACATCTCATTCTATGGGAAGGGTCTCAGGTTTGGTATAAGCAGTGAGATATCACATCTCATGCTATAGGAAGTGTCTCAGGATTGGAATGGGAAGGAGTTGGATATCACATCTCATGTTATAGGAAGGATCTCAGGTTTGGTATAAGCATTGAGATATCACATCTCTGCTATCGGAAGGGTCTCAGGATTGGAATGGGAAGGAGTTGGATATTCCCATCTCATGTTATAGGAAGGGTCTCAGGTTTGGTATTAGAAGCATTGAGATATCACATCTCATGCTATAGGAAGGGTCTCAGGATTGGAATGGGAAGGACTTGGATATCACATCTCATGCTATAGGGAGGGTCTCAAGTTTGATATTAGAAGCTTTGAGATATCACATCTCTTGATATCGGAAGGGTCTCAGGATTGGAATGGGAAGGAATTGGATATCACATCTCATGATAAAGGAAGGGTCTAAGGTTTGGAAGGGGAAGGATTTGGATATCACATCTCATGTTATATTACGGGTCTCAGGTTTGGTATTAGAAGCATTGAGATATCAAGTCTCATAGTATAGGAAGGGTCTCAGAATTGGAATGGGAAGGAGTTGGATATCACATCTCAAGCTATAGGAAGGGTCTCATGATTGGAATGGGAAGGACTTGGATATCACATCTCATGCTATAGGAAGGCTCTCAGGTTTGAAAGGGGAAAGAGTTGGATATCACATTTCATGTTAGAGGTAGGATCTCAGGTTTGGTATTAGAGGCATTGAGATATCACATCTCATGCTATCAGAAGGGTCTCAGGAATGGAATGGGAAGGAGTTGGATATCACATCTCATGCTAAAGGGAGGGTCTCAGGTTTGGAAGGGGAAGGATTTGGATATCACATCTCATGTTATAGGAAGGATCTCAGGTTTGGTATTAGAAGCATTGAGCTATCACATCTCATGCTATCGGAAGGATCTCAGGTTTGGTATTAGAAGCATTGAGATATCACATCTCATGCTATCAGAAGAGTCTCAGGATTGGAATAGGAAGGAGTTGGATATCACATCTCATGCTAAAGGGAGGGTCTCAGGTTTGGAAGGGGAAGGATTTGGATATCACATCTCATGTTATCGGAAGGATCTCACGTTTGGTATTAGAAGTATTGAGATATCATATCTCATGCTATAGGAAGGGTCTCAGGATTGGAATGGGAAGGAGTTGGATATCACATCTCATGCTATAGGGAGGGTCTCAGGATTGGAATGGGAAGGACTTAGATATCACATATCATGCTATAGGGAGGGTCTCAGTTTTGATATTAGAAGCATTGAGATATCACATCTCATGCTATCGGAAGTGTCTCAGGATTGGAATGGGAAGGAGCTGTATATCACATCTCATGCTAAAGGAAGGGTCTCAGGTTTGGAACGGGAAGGATTTGGATATCCAGGAAAGAGAGAATGCATGCAGACAAGGCATTCGTGAGAGGAGTCTGCCTGCAAAGGAAAGCAATTTACTACAGGAATCAAGGATACTCCCCCTCAAGAACGGTTGGATCTGGGCATGGAGAGGAACTTGTCACCAGGGAGGAAAGTGTCAGAGCTCGAGACAGCGCTGGCCGTCATCCATGTCTCGGTTAGACCAAGGACATCAAGGTCGGGTTCTTCCAGGAAATGGCAGATGTCAGATGAGTGTTTGAAACTGAGTGAGTTGAGAGTGGGGAGGGGTACAAATCAGTAATCCTTGCGGAGGTGTAGAAGGAGCCTGACCTAGGGCACATGAGGAAGGAGAGAGGAAAGGAAGCAGAAGAAGGGAGAGAAAAGAGCAGGAGTGCATTATCAATCCGGGAGCTAGGAGTGGTGAGAAGGTTAGACGGGGAGGTCTGAGTCTCAGGATTTGAATGGGAAGTTCGATATCACATGTCATGCTATAGGAAGCATCTCAGGATTGGAATGGGAAGGAGTTGGATATGATATCTCTTGTTATAGGGAGGGTCTCAGGTTTGGTATTAGAAGCACTGAGATATCAAATCACATCCTTTAGGAAGGGACTCGAGTTTGGTATTTTAAGGAGTGAGATAGTAAATCTCATCCTATCGGAAGGGTCTCGGTTTGGTATTGGAAGAAATGAGATTTCAAATCTCGGGCTGTGGGAATGGTCTCGGGTATGGTATTGGAAGGTATGAGAAATCACATTTCATGCTACAGGAAGGGTCACAAGTTTTGAATGGGAAGGAGTTGGATTTCACATATACTACGGGAAGGGCCTCAGGTTTGGTATTAGAAGCATAGAGATATCACATCTCATGTTATAGGAAAAGTCTCGATTGGAATGGGAAGGAGTTGGATATCACATCTCATGCTATAGGAAGGGTCTCAGGTTGGAATGGGAAGGAGTTGGATATCACATCTCATGTTATAGGAAGGGTCTCAGGATTGGAATGGGAAGGACTTGGATATCACATCTCATGCTATAGGAAGGCTCTCAGGTTTGCAAGGGGAAAGAGTTGGATATCACATTTCATGTTAGAGGTAGGATCTCAGGTTTGGTATTAGAAGTATTGAGATATCACATCTCATGCTATCAGAAGGATCTCAGGTTTGGTATAGAAGAATTGAGATATCATATCTTATGCTATCAGAAGAGTCTCAGGATTGGAATGGGAAGGAGTTGGATATCACATCTCATGGTAAAGGGAGGGTCTCAGGTTTGGAAGATAAGGATTTGGATATCAAATCTCATGTTATAGGAAGGATCTCAGGTTTGGTATTAGAAGTATTGAGATATCACATCTCATGCTATCGGAAGGATCTCAGGTTTGGTATAGAAGCATTGAGATATCATATCTTATGCTATCAGAAGGGTCTCAGGATTGGAATGGGAAGGAGTTGGATATCACATCTCATGCTAAAGGGAGGGTCTCAGGTTTGGAAGGGGAAGGATTTGGATATCACATCTCATGTTATAGGATGGATCTCAGGTTTGGTATTAGAAGTATTGAGATATCACATCTCATGTTATCGGAAGGATCTCAGGTTTGGTATTAGAAGTATTGAGATATCACATCTCATGCTATAGGAAGGGTCTCAGGATTGGAATGGGAAGGAGTTGGATATCACATCTCATGCTAAAGGAAGGGTCTCAGGTTTGGAACGGGAAGGAGTTGGATATCACATCTCATGTTATAGGAAGGGTCTCAGGTTTGGTATAAACATTGAGATATCACATCTCTGCTATCGGAAGTGTCTCAGGATTGGAATGGGAAGGAGTTGGATATCCCATCTCATGTTATAGGACGGGTCTCAGGTTTTTTATTAGAATCATTGAGATATATTGCATGCTGTAGGAAGGGTCTAAGGATTGGAATGGGAAGGACTTGGATATCACATCTCATGCTATAGATAGGCTCTCAGGTTTGGAAAGTGAAGGAGTTGGATATCACATTTCATGTTAGAGGAAGGATCTCAGGTTTGGTATTAGAGGCATTGAGATATCACATCTCAGGCTATAGGAAGGGTCTCAGGATTGGAATGGGAAGGAGTTGGATATCACATCTCATGCTATAGGAAGGGTCTCAGGTTTGGTATAATCATTGAGATATCACATCTCATGCTATAGGAAGGGTCTCAGGATTGGAATGGAAGGAGTTGGATATCACATCTCATGTTATAGGAAGGATCTCAGGTTTGGTATTAGAAGCATTGAGACATCACATCTCATGCTATAGGAAGGGTCTCAGGATTGGAATGGAAAGGAGTTGGATATCACATCTCATGCTATAGGAAGGGTCTCAGGATTGGAATGGGAAGGAGTTGAATATGACATCTCATGCCGTAGGAAGGGTCTCAGGTTTGGTATAAACATTGAGATATCACATCTCTTCTATCAAAAGGGTCTCAGGATTGGAATGGGAAGGAGTTGGATATCCCATCTCATGTTATAGGAAGAGTCTCAGGTTTGGTATTAGAAGCATTGAGATATCACATCTCATGCTATAGGAAGTGTCTCAGGATTGGAATGGGAAGGATTGGATATCACATCTCATGCTATAGGTAGGGTCTCAAGTTTGATATTAGAAGCATTGAGATATCACATCTCATGCTATAGGAAGGGTCTGAGGATTGGAATGGGAAGGAGTTGGATATCACATCTCATGCTATGGGAAGGGTCTCAGGTTTGGTATAAGCAGTGAGATATCACATCTCATGCTATAGGAAGTGTCTCAGGATTGGAATGGGAAGGAGTTGGATATCACATCTCATGTTATAGGAAGGATCTCAGGTTTGGTATAAGCATTGAGATATCACATCTCTGCTATCGGAAGGGTCTCAGGATTGGAATGGGAAGGAGTTGGATATTCCCATCTCATGTTATAGGAAGGGTCTCAGGTTTGGTATTAGAAGCATTGAGATATCACATCTCATGCTATAGGAAGGGTCTCAGGATTGGAATGGGAAGGACTTGGATATCACATCTCATGCTATAGGGAGGGTCTCAAGTTTGATATTAGAAGCTTTGAGATATCACATCTCATGATATCGGAAGGGTCTCAGGATTGGAATGGGAAGGAGTTGGATATCACATCTCATGATAAAGGAAGGGTCTAAGGTTTGGAAGGGGAAGGATTTGGATATCACATCTCATGTTATATTACGGGTCTCAGGTTTGGTATTAGAAGCATTGAGATATCAAGTCTCATAGTATAGGAAGGGTCTCAGAATTGGAATGGGAAGGAGTTGGATATCACATCTCATGCTATAGGAAGGGTCTCAGGTTTGGTATAAGCATTGAGATATCACATCTCATGCTATAGGAAGGGTCTCAGGATTGGAATGGAAGGAGTTGGATATCACATCTCATGTTATAGGAAGGATCTCAGGTTTGGTATTAGAAGCATTGAGACATCACATCTCATGCTATAGGAAGGGTCTCAGGATTGGAATGGGAAGGAGTTGGATATCACATCTCATGCTATAGGAAGGGTCTCAGGATTGGAATGGGAAGTAGTTGAATATGACATCTCATGCCGTAGGAAGGGTCTCAGGTTTGGTATAAACATTGAGATATCACATCTCTGCTATCAAAAGGGTCTCAGGATTGGAATGGGAAGGAGTTGGATATCCCATCTCATGTTATAGGAAGAGTCTCAGGTTTGGTATTAGAAGCATTGAGATATCACATCTCATGCTATAGGAAGTGTCTCAGGATTAGAATGGGAAGGACTTGGATATCACATCTCATGCTATAGGTAGGGTCTCAAGTTTGATATTAGAAGCATTGGGATATCACATCTCATGCTATAGGAAGGGTCTAAGGATTGGAATGGGAAGGAGCTGGATATCACATCTCATGCTATGGGAAGGTTCCGTCCTATAGCATGAGATGTGATATCTCAATGCTTATACCAAACCTGAGACCCTTCCTATAGCATGAGATGTGATATCCAACTGCTTCCCATTCCAATCCTGAGACCCTTCCTATAGCATGAGATGTGATATCTCAATGCTTCTAATACCAAACCTGAGATCCTTCCTCTAACATGAAATGTGATATCCAACTCCTTCCCTTTCCAAACCTAAGAGCCTATCTATAGCATGAGATGTGATATCCAAGTCCTTCACATTCCAACCCTTAGACCCTTCCTACAGCATGCAATATGATATCTCAATGATTCTAATAACAAACCTGAGACCCGTCCTATAACATGAGATGGGATATCCAACTCCTTCCCATTCCAATCGTGAGACACTTCCGATAGCAGAGATGTGATATCTCAATGCTTATACCAAACCTGAGACCCTTCCTATAACATGAGATGTGATATCCAAATCCTTCCCGTTCCAAACCTGAGACCCTTCCTTTAGCGTGAGATGTGATATCCAGCTCCTTCCCATTCCAATCCTGAGACACTTCTGATAGCAGAGATGTGATATCTCAATGCTTATACCAAACCTGAGATCCTTCCTATAACATGAGATGTGATATCCAACTCCTTCCCATTCCAATCCTGAGACACTTCCTATAGCATGAGATGTGATATCTCACTGCTTATACCAAACCTGAGACCCTTCCTATAGCATGAGATGTGATATCCAACTCCTTCCCATTCCAATCCTGAGACCCTTCCTATAGCATGAGATGTGATATCTCAATGCTTCTAATATCAAACTTGAGACCCTCCCTATAGCATGAGATGTGATACCCAAGTCCTTCCCATTCCAATCCTGAGACACTTCCTATAGCATGAGATGTGATATCTCAATGCTTCTAATACCAAACCTGAGACTCTTCCTATAACATGAGATGGGATATCCAACTCCTTCCCATTCCAATCCTGAGACCCTTTCGATAGCAGAGATGTGATATCTCAATGTTTATACCAAACCTGAGACCCTCCCTACGGCATGAGATGTCATATACAACTCCTTCCCATTCCAATCCTGAGACCCTTCCTATAGCATGAGATGTGATATCCAACTCCTTCCCATTCCAATCCTGAGACCCTTCCTATAGCATGAGATGTGATGTCTCAATGCTTCTAATACCAAACCTGAGATCCTTCCTATAACATGAGATTTGATATCCAACTCCTTCCATTCCAATCCTGAGACCCTTCCTATAGCATGAGATGTGATATCTCAATGCTTATAACAAAACCTGAGACCCTTCCTATAGCATGAGATGTGATATCCAACTCCTTCCCATTCCAATCCTGAGACCCTTCCTATAGCCTGATGTGATATCTCAATGCCTCTAATACCAAACCTGAGATGCTTCCTCTAACATGAAATGTGATATCCAACTCCTTCACTTTCCAAACCTGAGAGCCTATCTATAGCATGAGATGTGATATCCAAGTCCTTCCCATTTCAATCCTTAGACCCTTCCTACAGCATGCAATATGATATCTCAATGATTTTAATAAAGAACCTGAGACCCGTCCTATAACATGAGATGGGATATCCAACTCCTTCCCATTCCAATCCTGAGACACTTCCGATAGCAGATGTTAAGACGGATTTCTGAACTCTGTCCTGGTGGCGCAGAAGTTCAGAAGGCCAACCTAATTACTTGGAACAGGGTAACCTCTGGACAAGCCAGACCAATCAAGGTAGCGATCGCGGCGGTCAAGACTAGGTCTCAAGAGGGGTGAGGGTGACTGAAAGCCCACAGTGAGCACACAAAGCAAGAGCGCTTACAAACTACTCCAAACAGTTGTTATATCAAAAATATAAACACATTTATTTTAAGGCCTTTAAAACAACGACCGTAGCGAGAAAATCACAATATCACAATATTAAACCAACACATACCATATCAACACAATATATATACAAATACACAGTCGCAAGCGTTTAAAGCACGAAATATGTAGTCCACCTGAAAGGAAAGGAAAACAGGCAGTGCGATAACGCTTTAGACTCAGTTCGCCTTCAGAGGCACCTAACTAGATGGAAGTCCGAGCCCTGCGAAGAGTGGAGCCTTGTGCTCAAAGTACCTGCCACGCCGGTGCCAACGGGCAAAAGGGGAAGCTCTTCGGAGGAAGTCAGGCAGTTCGGGTTAGTGCACAGCAGAAGGAGAACAGGTTCCGCAACTCAAGCGCAGCCTCCACAGCGGGCAGAAGCAGAGCGCGAGTACGGCCAAAAGGGTGCTGTTTTTACACAGCAGGGAAAAGCAATGGGATACTGCAGGAGGGCGACCAGATCCTAGCTAAACTACTCACCGGTCCCCGAAGCAAGCAGACCCAGGCTTCTCCACGTTAGTTTCAGCAGCTGGCAGGTTCAGAAGAGCAGGGAACGCCTCGTAGTCGTGTAGAGCAAAAAGACGTCCCAATCGACGAAACCAGCACAGTTTTGTTGCCGCAGCAGGACAACGGAGCGGCCGTGTGTATTCGAGCCAAATGTACACTCCTCCCTTCAGACTTGGGAACGCCAAGTGTACGAAGCGTGGGAGAGTGACCAGGACTCCAAATACAACACAACCTGGCGGCGGTTACAGAGCAGGACTCCCTTGTAAGCTGGTCAGTCAACTGGATGGCCCAGAGACACTTCCGAAGGCTTACTTGGCAGGAGTTGATGAAGTCGCCGGGAATAGCTGTTCCTGCTATTCCAAAGGTCGAAGCACCAGTACAGGCCTTCTGGTTCGATCAAAGGAGGAAAGGGTTTCACAGGACGACAGCAGTGCAAAGGAGGATTCCTTCAGCGGGTCACCAGCGATTCCTCGGTCCAGCCTCTTGGTTGCAGGATACTTGGCTCCTGTATTCCTTCGTTCATGAGAACTCAGGAGATCGACCTGGTAGTGGTGTTTCCAGCTCCCTCTTATCCACGGTTCCCTTCGCGCCAAAACGGAGGGGAGCCAATGGGAGATCCGCTCATCAACACACATACCATACGTGGTCCAATCACGGACCACGGTGGTCCCAGGCATTCACACCACCCTAGACTCTCTGGCACCCAGGATGTGTATTGGGACCAGACATCCCAGCCCACACCCTGGAGGCACACAAAGGACATGTAGAAGCCCGCGAAAGCAACCACGTTTCACGGGAAAGTACATGCCCAAATAAGGAAGGCCCCGGGTCGCCCGACCTGGGGAAGGTGAAGGGAGCAAGACGGTCAGTGGACAAGACAAAGGAGCCTCGTGGTCTGGCCATTTTGGGAGCCAGGCCACCATTTTGGGTTCAGTGCGAAAAACGTGCTCAGAACGCCAAAAGGAGCTCAAAATAAACAAAACGATCGCTGCCACCATTCCAGTCCCTGAATGACTTGCACCGATCAAAATACCATCCTAAAAGAGTATCTAGGGTCTGTAGAAGGCTAGAGACCCAAGAGAGCTGTAACTTAGCTTACAGTGCCCTCTTGTGTCATGTTGCACTAAAGCCGCAACACGATAGAAGAAACTACGGGAAACAGCGTTCCCCGGTACTGACTGTTTTAAGGGCATGTCAGTTTCCCCGTACGAAAGGAGCGAAAGCCCAGAGGAGTGCGGCAGAAGGCTGCACTTCTCTGGCAAAGTCAAGAACAAGGTGTAAAACAACAGCAAAAAGTTTAGGGGTTGCCACATGGAAGGACAATTCCCTACAATTATGAAATCTTTCCTAACACTCGCCCCTCCCAGACTATGGACAGGGGGAACTAATCCACCCCTGGATGAGTCTCTTGTTCAGGTCGGTAAAACATTCTGGACAACCCATCAGCATTGCTATGTTGGACACCTGGCCTATGCTCAATGGTGAAGTCGAAGCCTTGTAGACTTATGGACCACCTAAGCAACTTTGGATTCTCCCCCTTCATGTTCATTAGCCACTTTAACGGCTTATGGTCAGTCTGCACAGTGAAGTGGGTCCCATAGAGGTAGGGCCTCAGCTTCCTTAGGGCCCACACAACAGAGAAACATTCTTTCTCTACCATGGACCATCTGAGCTCTCTGTCCTTAAGCTGGCGACTAATAAAACCGATAGGGTGTTCCTTACCCTTCTCATTTACTTGTGATAGTACAGCTCCTATCCCAGTGTCAGAGGCATCCGTCTGCACGATAAAAGGTCTTTGATAATCAGGGGCCCTTAGGACAGGGGCCTGGCACAAGGAGTCTTTTAAGCCATTGAAGGCCTTCTCACACTCGTCGGTCCAAGTTACCTTCTTGGGTTTCTTCGGAGTTGTGAGGGCAGTCAGAGGAGCAGCTATGGTACCATAGTCTGCCACAAAATTGCGGTAATACCCCGTGAGTCCTAAAAAGGCTCTCACTTGGGTTTGCGTAGTGGGGGTAGGCCAGTCTTGTACTGCTTGTACTTTACTGGGTAGAGGCTGTATCCTCCCTCCACCTACTTCATGTCCAAGGTAAACCACTGAGCCTTGTCCAATCTGGCATTTACTAGCCTTTATGGTCAAGTGGGCTTTCTGAAGAGCCTGGAGCACAATCCCGAGGTGTTTCACATGGTCTTCCCAGGTGGCACTGAAAACTGCTATATCGTCCAGATATGCAAGACAGAATTCGTCCAACCCATTCAACACATAATTCACAAGCCTCTGGAAAGTGGCAGGTGCATTCTTCAACCCGAACGGCATTACCCGGAATTGGTAAAGGCCGTCTGGAGTAGAAAATGCTGTCTTCTCCTTGGCATGTTCTGCTAAGGCTATTTGCCAATAGCCAGCAGTGAGGTCAAACGTGCTGAGGTACTTGGAGGCACCCAAAGTATCCACCAGCTCATCTGTTCGAGGCAAGGGGTGTGCATCTGTCTTGGTGACAGCATTCAGAGCCCTGTAATCCACGCAGAACCTCAATTCAGAAGTGCCTGCCTTTGGAACCAACACCACAGGACTAGACCAAGGACTACTAGAGGGTTCAATCACCCCAAGGTCTAACATCTTGTTGACCTCGGTCTTAATATAAGACCGTACTTTATCTGACATCCTGTATCCCCTACTTTTGGTAGGTACACTGTCTCCTGTGTCAATGTTATGTTTGCACCAAGGTGTCAAACCAGGGGACTGTGAAAACAGGGGGGAAAACTGCCTAAGCAAACTTTTCACCTCAGCCTGCTGATCAGAAGTCAGGTGAGGGGCCACTCGGACACCCTCAACGGAGCTATCTGAAGGACCGCTTTGGAACAGGTCGGGGAGAGGTTCTGACTCCTCTTCCTCAACATCTGAAGCCAGTAGCAGTGCTGCGATTTCGACTCTTGGGACGAAAGCCTTCAGCCTATTCACGTGAAACACTTTTGGAGCCTGTCCAGGCCTTCCAAGGTCCACTGAATAGTTAACCTCACCCAGGGGCTCCACCACTGGGTAAGGGCCTGACCATTTGTCCTGTAAAGCTCGAGGCCTTATGGGATTCATGATCAGGACTTGCTGACCATGTGTAAAGTTGATGAGGGAAGCTTTCTGGTCGTACCAATGTTTCACCAGCGCTTGCCCGCCTTCAATTTATCACTAGCCAAGCCCATCAGAAGTACCATCCGTTTTCTGAGCCCTAGCACATAATCAACTACATTGGTAGTAACAGGGGGAGTGGGCATCTCCCATCCCTCCTTGACGATGGCTAAGGGTCCCCGTACGGGATGACCGAACAGAAGTTCGAAGGGGCTGAAGCCAACACCCTCCTGTGGTACCTCTCGGTAGGCAAACAGTAAGCATGAAACAAGAAGATCCCATTTTCTTCTCTGAGGCTCCTCCAGAGCCCCAATCATGCTCGTTAACGTCCTGTTGAAACGCCCCCCCAGACCATCGGTCTGGGGGCGGTATGCAGAAGAGAACCTGTAGGTGACCCCACATTCTTTCCACATAGCCTGCCTATACTTCGACATAAAGGTGCTGCCATCATCCGGCACAACTTCTTTAGGGAAGCCAACCCTAGTAAGCATGCCGAGTAAAGATTCTGCAACTGGCTTGGCAGTTACAGTCTTCAATGGGATGGCCTCAGGATACCTGGTTGCATGGTCGACCAGCACCAGGATAAACCTATTGCCCGAGGATGTTTGCGGGTCAAGGGGACCAACGATGTCGATCCCTACCCTTTCAAATGGTACCCCCACAACTGGGAGTGGTACCAACGGAGCTTGGATTGTCGCGCCAACCTTACCAGACAACTGGCAGGAGTCCTGCAGTGACTTTCTACTTGCACCCCCATCTTGGGCCAGTAGAAGTGCATGGATAGCCTTTGCTTGGTCCTCTTCATACCAAGGTGACCAGCAAGGGGAACTTCATGCGCCAACTGCAGGAGGAAGGGCCTAACAGCAAGGGGAACCACCAACCTCCTATGGTCTCCTTCTGTAGACTCTGTGGGCTCACTATGCAGGAGTCCACCTTCCCAATAAATCCTATGCTTCCCAGGAGGTTCACCCTCAAGCTGGGAGCAGGCCTGTCTCCTTAGGCCTTCCAGAGATGGGCACTCACGTTGGCCTTTACTGAATTCGTCCCTATCAGGACCTCCTTCAACTAACAAGTCTTTTAGTTCAGGATGATCGTTGGGGTCGAATACTTCAGGCATCGCCACCTCCTCGTCAGGCCCGGGCGATTGACCAACTTCCTCCACCGCAGTGGTAGGCGAGCTCGGGGGAATATTCTCTTTCCCTCGTCTTGACTTGTAGACTCCTTTCGCCTTGGGTTTCCCCTTTGGCTGGGGCGGCGTATTGGACTTGGCCAATGCTGTCCGTGCTTGAGACCGTGTGTAGGGTCTTTCGGCAGTGTCTCCTACGAGCCCTAAAGCTCTGAGATCATTACCCAACAAGACCTTTCCCGGGACGTTTCTCTGAATGCTCACTGGAATCCTGACTGCTGTACCATTTAAAGTAAGATTTACAGGGATCACGGGAAACATACGGAGGGGGCCGTCAGCCAACTTAGTGGGCATCAGAGTAGCTCTGGCAACTTCCTCTGAGTCTACCAAGGTAGAATCCACTACAGTGCGACTGCACCCACTATCCCTAAGAGCTGGAGTATCCACTCCATTGATCAGCACACTGTCTTTAAAGTAGTGCTTGGTATTATCCGGAATCCTAGCATAAGCCTCTGCGACTTTAGGCTCCCAGGAACCCAGGGACACTAAAACTACCTCAGACTCTATCCCGCTGGGAAATGAGTCTGAGGAGAAGGATGCTCCTGTAATCTCTTCTTCCTCGTAGGAGGAGAAGGCCAGATTAGCGGAGTGGACCCCCAAAGGTCTAACCTTACAACGGGGATCCCCCTTCACATGGTCAGTTGCTCCACAAGAAAAACAAGCCCCATTGGGTCTGTTTACGTAGGGAGGCTTATTATAACCAGAGTTCTGTTTCGGAGGCGAACCTCCACTACCCTGTGAGTTCCTTGTGTCTTACCCTTGTTTTTCTTTTTGTGGCCCTTATGGGAAGAAGATTCAGCAGATTCCCCACCCTCCATATCTTTGGACTTTTTCCCTTCCTCCTGCTTACCAGGATGAGTTTTGTCCTTATGGGACACTCGATGTGACACCCATAAGTCTGCTGCAATGGCCAGCTTCTTAGGATCTATCTCCTTCGAATCGGCCAAATGCTGCTTAAGCTCCGGGGAAGAAGAAGCAAAAATATGTTCCAGCATGACAAGATTTATCATGCCTTCGAAGGTAGAAACCTTATAACCTTCGACCCAGCCAGTTAAGTTTTTCAAAGATTCAGCGACATAAGATACCCAAGTACCACCTTCCTTTTTCTTATACTCTCGAAAACGCTTTAAATATTGGGCCGGAGTCTTCCCAAACTTTAAAATGAGAGTTTGCTTTAACATTGCGAAATCAGCCCGCTCAGCCTTCGACATTTCCATAATGGCACTACAGCCAGAATGGGGCAGTCTACTGAGCAACCACGCAATCTTATCAGCATTGTCAACTTCTTGAACCTCGCATGCATACTCAAACGCATTCAGCCAGTCCATAATGTCATATTATTCCTTTCTTCATACACACTGAGCAGATCTTTCGGAAACCGTGGATGAGAGGAAGCCCCAGACCCATGTCCAGGACCCTTGGATCCATTTGCAACCTGAAGCTTGGCCAGTTCCAACTGGTGATCCCTGTCTTTCTGTTTTTCTGCCTGTTCGATTTTTAGTTTGGCTATGCTGAATTCAAGCTCCTGCTGCCTAAACCGCAGCTCTTGCTTCTTGAATTCAAGCATAGCCTCCCCATCAGCACTGGCAGAGGAAACATTAGACATCTCTATAGCATGAGATGTGATATCCAAGTCCTTCCCATTCCAATCCTTAGACCCTTCCTACAGCATGCAATATGATATCTCAATGATTCTAATAACAAACCTGAGACCCGTCCTATAGCATGAGATATGATATCCAAGTCCTTCCCATTCCAATCCTGAGACCCTTCCTATAACATGAAATGTGATATCCAACTCCTTCCCATTCCAACCTGAGACCTCGGAAGTGTCTCTGGGCCATCCAGTTGACTGACCAGCTTACAAGGGAGTCCTGCTCTGTAACCGCCGCCAGGTTGTGTTGTATTTCGAGTCCTGGTCACTCTCCCACGCTTCGTACACTTGGCGTTCCCAAGTCTGAAGGGAGGAGTGTACATTTGGCTCGAATACACACGGCCGCTCCGTTGTCCTGCTGCGGCAACAAAACTGTGCTGGTTTCGTCGATTGGGACGTCTTTTTGCTCTACACGACTACGAGGCGTTCCCTGCTCTTCTGAACCTGCCAGCTGCTGAAACTAACGTGGAAAAGCCTGGGTCTGCTTGCTTCGGGGACCGGTGAGTAGTTTAGCTAGGATCTGGTCGCCCTCCTGCAGTATCCCATTGCTTTTCCCTGCTGTGTAAAAACAGCACCCTTTTGGCCGTACTCGCGCTCTGCTTCTGCCCGCTGTGGAGGCTGCGCTTGAGTTGCGGAACCTGTTCTCCTTCTGCTGTGCACTAACCCGAACTGCCTGACTTCCTCCGAAGAGCTTCCCCTTTTGCCCGTTGGCACCGGCGTGGCAGGTACTTTGAGCACAAGGCTCCACTCTTCGCAGGGCTCGGACTTCCATCTAGTTAGGTGCCTCTGAAGGCGAACTGAGTCTAAAGCGTTATCGCACTGCCTGTTTTCCTTTCCTTTCAGGTGGACTACATATTTCGTGCTTTAAACGCTTGCGACTGTGTATTTGTATATATATTGTGTTGATATGGTATGTGTTGGTTTAATATTGTGATATTGTGATTTTCTCGCTACGGTCGTTGTTTTAAAGGCCTTAAAATAAATGTGTTTATATTTTTGATATAACAACTGTTTGGAGTAGTTTGTAAGCGCTCTTGCTTTGTGTGCTCACTGCGGGCTTTCAGTCACCCTCACCCCTCTTGAGACCTAGTCTTGACCGCCGCGATCGCTACCTTGATTGGTCTGGCTTGTCCAGAGGTTACCCTGTTCCAAGTAATTAGGTTGGCCTTCTGAACTTCTGCGCCACCAGGACAGAGTTCAGAAATCCGTCTTAACAAATTGGTGTACAGCGGTGGGATACGACTGAAGGTATCCAGTGTTGCGCTCGAACTAGGGCATTTCAGGTTATTCCAACCAGTACACGTAGTGTATTGTTGTAATATAACTTTAAAAAGGCCATAGTCCTATCAAACAGTATGGAAACAAATACGTTGTTAACTTTAAATGCTTCCAAATCAGAAACGCTGAAAAAGATGTGTGCGGAGAGAGGTGTTTCCTCTCAAGGCACTAAATTGGAAATGATCCAAAGAATCGTGGCGTGGCAAGAAGCGCAGCTTGACGCTATAACTTCTGAGGACAGTGCGGAAGGTGGTGGGGCTGCTCTCACTGGTAGAACCAACGGTTCTGTCGCCGCACTGATCCATCGCGACCACGAGGACAGGGAGGACGAGATGTCTAATGTTTCCTCTGCCAGTGCTGATGGGGAGGCTATGCTTGAATTCAAGAAGCAAGAGCTGCGGTTTAGGCAGCAGGAGCTTGAATTCAGCATAGCCAAACTAAAAATCGAACAGGCAGAAAAACAGAAAGACAGGGATCACCAGTTGGAACTGGCCAAGCTTCAGGTTGCAAATGGATCCAAGGGTCCTGGACATGGGTCTGGGGCTTCCTCTCATCAACGGTTTCCGAAAGATCTGCTCAGTGTGTATGAAGAAAGGAATGACATTATGGACTGGCTGAATGCGTTTGAGTATGCATGCGAGGTTCAAGAAGTTGACAATGCTGATAAGATTGCGTGGTTGCTCAGTAGACTGCCCCATTCTGGCTGTAGTGCCATTATGGAAATGTCGAAGGCTGAGCGGGCTGATTTCGCAATGTTAAAGCAAACTCTCATTTTAAAGTTTGGGAAGACTCCGGCCCAATATTTAAAGCGTTTTCGAGAGTATAAGAAAAAGGAAGGTGGTACTTGGGTATCTTATGTCGCTGAATCTTTGAAAAACTTAACTGGCTGGGTCGAAGGTTATAAGGTTTCTACCTTTGAAGGCATGATAAATCTTGTCATGCTGGAACATATTTTTGCTTCTTCTTCCCTGGAGCTTAAGCAGCATTTGGCCGATTCGAAGGAGATAGATCCTAAGAAGCTGGCCATTGCAGCAGACTTATGGGTGTCACATCGAGTGTCCCATAAGGACAAAACTCATCCTGGTAAGCAGGAGGAAGGGAAAAAGTCCAAAGATATGGAGGGTGGGGAATCTGCTAAATCTTCTTCCCATAAGGGCCACAAAAAGAAAAACAAGGGTAAGACACAAGAGAACTCACAGGGTAGTGGAGGTTCGCCTCCGAAACAGAACTCTGGTTATAATAAGCCTCCCTACGTAAACAGACCCAATGGGGCTTGTTTTTCTTGTGGAGCAACTGACCATGTGAAGGGGGATCCCCGTTGTAAGGTTAGACCTTTAGGGGTCCACTCCGCTAATCTGGCCTTCTCCTCCTACGAGGAAGAAGAGATTACAGGAGCATCCTTCTCCTCAGACTCATTTCCCAGCGGGATAGAGGCTGAGGTAGTTTTAGTGTCCCTGGGTTCCTGGGAGCCTAAAGTCGCAGAGGCTTATGCTAGGATTCCGGATAATACCAAGCACTACTTTAAAGACAGTGTGCTGATCAATGGAGTGGATACTCCAGCTCTTAGGGATAGTGGGTGCAGTCGCACTGTAGTGGATTCTACCTTGGTAGACTCAGAGGAAGTTGCCAGAGCTACTCTGATGCCCACTAAGTTGGCTGACGGCCCCCTCCGTATGTTTCCCGTGATCCCTGTAAATCTTACTTTAAATGGTACAGCAGTCAGGATTCCAGTGAGCATTCAGAGAAACGTCCCGGGAAAGTTCTTGTTGGGTAATGATCTCAGAGCTTTAGGGCTCGTAGGAGACACTGCCGAAAGACCCTACACACGGTCTCAAGCACGGGCAGCATTGGCCAAGTCCAATACGCCGCCCCAGCCAAAGGGGAAACCCAAGGCGAAAGGAGTCTACAAGTCAAGACGAGGGAAAGAGAATATTCCCCCGAGCTCGCCTACCACTGCGGTGGAGGAAGTTGGTCAATCGCCCGGGCCTGACGAGGAGGTGGCGATGCCTGAAGTATTCGACCCCAACGATCATCCTGAACTAAAAGACTTGTTAGTTGAAGGAGGTCCTGATAGGGACGAATTCAGTAAAGGCCAACGTGAGTGCCCATCTCTGGAAGGCCTAAGGAGACAGGCCTGCTCCCAGCTTGAGGGTGAACCTCCTGGGAAGCATAGGATTTATTGGGAAGGTGTACTCCTGTATAGTGAGCCCACAGAGTCTACAGAAGGAGACCATAGGAGGTTGGTGGTTCCCCTTGCTGTTAGGCCCTTCCTCCTGCAGTTGGCGCATGAAGTTCCCCTTGCTGGTCACCTTGGTATGAAGAGGACCAAGCAAAGGCTATCCATGCACTTCTACTGGCCCAAGATGGGGGTGCAAGTAGAAAGTCACTGCAGGAGTTGTGCCTCCTGCCAGTTGTCTGGTAAGGTTGGCGCGACAATCCAAGCTCCGTTGGTACCGCTCCCAGTTGTGGGGGTACCATTTGAAAGGGTAGGGATCGACATCGTTGGTCCCCTTGACCCGCAAACATCCTCGGGCAATAGGTTTATCCTGGTGCTGGTCGACCATGCAACCAGGTATCCTGAGGCCATCCCATTGAAGACTGTAACTGCCAAGCCAGTTGCAGAATCTTTACTCGGCATGTTTACTAGGGTTGGCTTCCCTAAAGAAGTTGTGCCGGATGATGGCAGCACCTTTATGTCGAAGTATAGGCAGGCTATGTGGAAAGAATGTGGGGTCACCTACAGGTTCTCTTCTGCATACCGCCCCCAGACCGATGGTCTGGGGGGGCGTTTCAACAGGACGATAACGAGCATGATTGGGGCTCTGGAGGAGCCTCAGAGAAGAAAATGGGATCTTCTTGTTTCATGCTTACTGTTTGCCTACCAAGAGGTACCACAGGAGGGTGTTGGCTTCAGCCCCTTCGAACTTCTGTTCGGTCATCCCGTACGGGGACCCTTAGCCATCGTCAAGGAGGGATGGGAGATGCCCACTCCCCCTGTTACTACCAATGTAGTTGATCATGTGCTAGGGCTCAGAAAACGGATGGTACTTCTGATGGGCTTGGCTAGTGATAAATTGAAGGCAGGGCAAGCGCTGGTGAAACATTGGTACGACCAGAAAGCTTCCCTCATCAACTTTACACATGGTCAGCAAGTCCTGATCATGAATCCCATAAGGCCTCGAGCTTTACAGGACAAATGGTCAGGCCCTTACCCAGTGGTGGAGCCCCTGGGTGAGGTTAACTATTCAGTGGACCTTGGAAGGCCTGGACAGGCTCCAAAAGTGTTTCACGTGAATAGGCTGAAGGCTTTCGTCCCAAGAGTCGAAATCGCAGCACTGCTACTGGCTTCAGATGTTGAGGAAGAGGAGTCAGAACCTCTCCCCGACCTGTTCCAAAGCGGTCCTTCAGATAGCTCCGTTGAGGGTGTCCGAGTGGCCCCTCACCTGACTTCTGATCAGCAGGCTGAGGTGAAAAGTTTGCTTAGGCAGTTTTCCCCCCTGTTTTCACAGTCCCCTGGTTTGACACCTTGGTGCAAACATAACATTGACACAGGAGACAGTGTACCTACCAAAAGTAGGGGATACAGGATGTCAGATAAAGTACGGTCTTATATTAAGACCGAGGTCAACAAGATGTTAGACCTTGGGGTGATTGAACCCTCTAGTAGTCCTTGGTCCAGTCCTGTGGTGTTGGTTCCAAAGGCAGGCACTTCTGAATTGAGGTTCTGCGTGGATTACAGGGCTCTGAATGCTGTCACCAAGACAGATGCACACCCCTTGCCTCGAACAGATGAGCTGGTGGATACTTTGGGTGCCTCCAAGTACCTCAGCACGTTTGACCTCACTGCTGGCTATTGGCAAATAGCTTTAGCAGAACATGCCAAGGAGAAGACAGCATTTTCTACTCCAGACGGCCTTTACCAATTCTGGGTAATGCCGTTCAGGTTGAAAAATGCACCTGCCACTTTCCAGAGGCTTGTGAATCATGTGTTGAATGGGTTGGACGAATTCTGTCTTGCATATCTGGACGATATAGCAGTTTTCAGTGCCACCTGGGAAGACCATGTGAAACACCTCGGGATTGTGCTCCAGGCTCTTCAGAAAGCCCACTTGACCATAAAGGCTAGTAAATGCCAGATTGGACAAGGCTCAGTGGTTTACCTTGGACATGAAGTAGGTGGAGGGAGGATACAGCCTCTACCCAGTAAAGTACAAGCAGTACAAGACTGGCCTACCCCCACTACGCAAACCCAAGTGAGAGCCTTTTTAGGACTCACGGGGTATTACCGCAATTTTGTGGCAGACTATGGTACCATAGCTGCTCCTCTGACTGCCCTCACAACTCCGAAGAAACCCAAGAAGGTAACTTGGACCGACGAGTGTGAGAAGGCCTTCAATGGCTTAAAAGACTCCTTGTGCCAGGCCCCTGTCCTAAGGGCCCCTGATTATCAAAGACCTTTTATCGTGCAGACGGATGCCTCTGACACTGGGATAGGAGCTGTACTATCACAAGTAAATGAGAAGGGTAAGGAACACCCTATCGGTTTTATTAGTCGCCAGCTTAAGGACAGAGAGCTCAGATGGTCCATGGTAGAGAAAGAATGTTTCTCTGTTGTGTGGGCCCTAAGGAAGCTGAGGCCCTACCTCTATGGGACCCACTTCACTGTGCAGACTGACCATAAGCCGTTAAAGTGGCTAATGAACATGAAGGGGGAGAATCCAAAGTTGCTTAGGTGGTCCATAAGTCTACAAGGCTTCGACTTCACCATTGAGCATAGGCCAGGTGTCCAACATAGCAATGCTGATGGGTTGTCCAGAATGTTTTACCGACCTGAACAAGAGACTCATCCAGGGGTGGATTAGTTCCCCCTGTCCATAGTCTGGGAGGGGCGAGTGTTAGGAAAGATTTCATAATTGTAGGGAATTTTCCTTCCATGTGGCAACCCCTAAACTTTTTTCTGTTGTTTTACACCTTGTTCTTGACTTTGCCAGAGAAGTGCAGCCTTCTGCCGCACTCCTCTGGGCTTTCGCTCCTTTCGTACGGGGAAACTGACATGCCCTTAAAACAGTCAGTACCGGGGAACGCTGTTTCCCGTAGTTTCTTCTATCGTGTTGCGGCTTTAGTGCAACATGACACAAGAGGGCACTGTAAGCTAAGTTACAGCTCTCTTGGGTCTCTAGCCTTCTACAGACCCTAGATACTCTTTTAGGATGGTATTTTGATCGGTGCAAGTCATTCAGGGACTGGAATGGTGGCAGCGATCGTTTTGTTTATTTTGAGCTCCTTTTGGCGTTCTGAGCACGTTTTTCGCACTGAACCCAAAATGGTGGCCTGGCTCCCAAAATGGCCAGACCACGAGGCTCCTTTGTCTTGTCCACTGACCGTCTTGCTCCCTTCACCTTCCCCAGGTCGGGCGACCCGGGGCCTTCCTTATTTGGGCATGTACTTTCCCGCGAAACGTGGTTGCTTTCGCGGGCTTCTACATGTCCTTTGTGTGCCTCCAGGGTGTGGGCTGGGATGTCTGGTCCCAATACACATCCTGGGTGCCAGAGAGTCTAGGGTGGTGTGAATGCCTGGGACCACCGTGGTCCGTGATTGGTCCACGTATGGTATGTGTGTTGATGAGCGGATCTCCCATTGGCTCCCCTCCGTTTTGGCGCGAAGGGAACCGTGGATAAGAGGGAGCTGGAAACACCACTACCAGGTCGATCTCCTGAGTTCTCACGAACGAAGGAATACAGGAGCCAAGTATCCTGCAACCAAGAGGCTGGACCGAGGAATCGCTGGTGACCCGCTGAAGGAATCCTCCTTTGCACTGCTGTCGTCCTGTGAAACCCTTTCCTCCTTTGATCGAACCAGAAGGCCTGTACTGGTGCTTCGACCTTTGGAATAGCAGGAACAGCTATTCCCGGCGACTTCATCAACTCCTGCCAAGTAAGCCTTCGGAAGTGTCTCTGGGCCATCCAGTTGACTGACCAGCTTACAAGGGAGTCCTGCTCTGTAACCGCCGCCAGGTTGTGTTGTATTTCGAGTCCTGGTCACTCTCCCACGCTTCGTACACTTGGCGTTCCCAAGTCTGAAGGGAGGAGTGTACATTTGGCTCGAATACACACGGCCGCTCCGTTGTCCTGCTGCGGCAACAAAACTGTGCTGGTTTCGTCGATTGGGACGTCTTTTTGCTCTACACGACTATGAGGCGTTCCCTGCTCTTCTGAACCTGCCAGCTGCTGAAACTAACGTGGAGAAGCCTGGGTCTGCTTGCTTCGGGGACCGGTGAGTAGTTTAGCTAGGATCTGGTCGCCCTCCTGCAGTATCCCATTGCTTTTCCCTGCTGTGTAAAAACAGCACCCTTTTGGCCGTACTCGCGCTCTGCTTCTGCCCGCTGTGGAGGCTGCGCTTGAGTTGCGGAACCTGTTCTCCTTCTGCTGTGCACTAACCCGAACTGCCTGACTTCCTCCGAAGAGCTTCCCCTTTTGCCCGTTGGCACCGGCGTGGCAGGTACTTTGAGCACAAGGCTCCACTCTTCGCAGGGCTCGGACTTCCATCTAGTTAGGTGCCTCTGAAGGCGAACTGAGTCTAAAGCGTTATCGCACTGCCTGTTTTCCTTTCCTTTCAGGTGGATGACATATTTCGTGCTTTAAACGCTTGCGACTGTGTATTTGTATATATATTGTGTTGATATGGTATGTGTTGGTTTAATATTGTGATATTGTGATTTTCTCGCTACGGTCGTTGTTTTAAAGGCCTTAAAATAAATGTGTTTATATTTTTGATATAACAACTGTTTGGAGTAGTTTGTAAGCGCTCTTGCTTTGTGTGCTCACTGCGGGCTTTCAGTCACCCTCACCCCTCTTGAGACCTAGTCTTGACCGCCGCGATCGCTACCTTGATTGGTCTGGCTTGTCCAGAGGTTACCCTGTTCCAAGTAATTAGGTTGGCCTTCTGAACTTCTGCGCCACCAGGACAGAGTTCAGAAATCCGTCTTAACATCTGCTATCGGAAGTGTCTCAGGATTGGAATGGGAAGGAGTTGGATATCCCATCTCATGTTATAGGACGGGTCTCAGGTTCTTTATTAAAATCATTGAGATATCATATTGCATGCTGTAGGAAGGGTCTAAGGATTGAAATGGGAAGGACTTGGATATCACATCTCATGCTATAGATAGGCTCTCAGGTTTGGAAAGTGAAGGAGTTGGATATCACATTTCATGTTAGAGGAAGGATCTCAGGTTTGGTATTAGAGGCATTGAGATATCACATCAGGCTATAGGAAGGGTCTCAGGATTGGAATGGGAAGGAGTTGGATATCACATCTCATGCTATAGGAAGGGTCTCAGGTTTTGTTATAAGCATTGAGATATCACATCTCATGCTATAGGAAGGGTCTCAGGATTGGAATGGAAGGAGTTGGATATCACATCTCATGTTATAGGAAGGATCTCAGGTTTGGTATTAGAAGCATTGAGACATCACATCTCATGCTATAGGAAGGGTCTCAGGATTGGAATGGGAAGGAGTTGGATATCACATCTCATGCTATAGGAAGGGTCTCAGGATTGGAATGGGAAGGAGTTGTATATGACATCTCATGCCGTAGGGAGGGTCTCAGGTTTGGTATAAACATTGAGATATCACATCTCTGCTATCGAAAGGGTCTCAGGATTGGAATGGGAAGGAGTTGGATATCCCATCTCATGTTATAGGAAGAGTCTCAGGTTTGGTATTAGAAGCATTGAGATATCACATCTCATGCTATAGGAAGTGTCTCAGGATTGGAATGGGAAGGACTTGGGTATCACATCTCATGCTATAGGGAGGGTCTCAAGTTTGATATTAGAAGCATTGAGATATCACATATCATGCTATAGGAAGGGTCTCAGGATTGGAATGGGAAGGAGTTGGATATCACATCTCATGCTATAGGAAGGGTCTCAGGTTTGGTATAAGCAGTGAGATATCACATCTCATGCTATAGGAAGTGTCTCAGGATTGGAATGGGAAGGAGTTGGATATCACATCTCATGTTATAGGAAGGATCTCAGGTTTGGTATAAGCATTGAGATATCACATCTCTGCTATCAGAAGTGTCTCAGGATTGGAATGGGAAGGAGCTGGATATCACATCTCACGCTAAAGGAAGGGTCTCAGGTTTGGAACGGGAAGGATTTGGATATCACATCTCATGTTATAGGAAGGGTCTCAGGTTTGGTATAAGCATTGAGATATCACATCTCTGCTATCGGAAGTGTCTCACGATTGGAATGGGAAGGAGTTGGATATCCCATCTCATGTTATAGGACGGGTCTCAGGTTTGTTATTAGAATCATTGAGATATCATATTGCATGCTGTAGGAAGGGTCTAAGGGTTGGAATGTGAAGGACTTGGATATCACATCTCATGCTATAGATAGGCTCTTAGGTTTGGAAAGGGAAGGAGTTGGATATCACATTTCATGTTAGAGGAAGGATCTCAGGTTTGGTATTAGAAGCATTGAGATGTCACATCTCATGCTATAGGAAGGGTCTCAGGATTGGAATGGGAAGCAGTTGGATATCACATCTCATGCTATAGGAAGGGTCTCAGGTTTGGTATAAGCATTGAGATATCACATCTCATGCTATAGGACGGAACCTTCCCATAGCATGAGATGTGATATCCAGCTCCTTCCCATTCCAATCCTCAGACCCTTCCTATAGCATGAGATGTGATATCCCAATGCTTCTAATATCAAACTTGAGACCCTACCTATAGCATGAGATGTGATATCCAAGTCCTTCCCATTCCAATCCTGAGACACTTCCTATAGCATGAGATGTGATATCTCAATGCTTCTAATACCAAACCTGAGACTCTTCCTATAACATGAGATGGGATATCCAACTCCTTCCCATTCCAATCCTGAGACCCTTTTGATAGCAGAGATGTGATATTTCAATGTTTATACCAAACCTGAGACCCTTCCTACGGCATGAGATGTCATATTCAACTCCTTCCCATTCCAATCCTGAGACCCTTCCTATAGCATGAGATATGATATCCAACTCCTTCCATTCCAATCCTGAGACCCTTCCTATAGCATGAGATGTGATATCTCAATGCTTATACCAAACCTGAGACCCTTCCTATAGCATGAGATGTGATATCCAACTCCTTCCCATTCCAATTCTGAGACCCTTCCTATACTATGAGGCTTGATATCTCAATGCTTCTAATACCAAACCTGAGACCCGTAATATAACATGAGATGTGATATCCAAATCCTTCCCCTTCCAAACCTTAGACCCTTCCTTTATCATGAGATGTGATATCCAACTCCTTCCCATTCCAATCCTGAGACCCTTCCGATATCATGAGATGTGATATCTCAAAGCTTCTAATATCAAACTTGAGACCCTCCCTATAGCATGAGATGTGATATCCAAGTCCTTCCCATTCCAATCCTGAGACCCTTCCTATAGCATGAGATGTGATATCTCAATGCTTCTAATACCAAACCTGAGACCCTTCCTATAACATGAGATGGGAATATCCAACTCCTTCCCATTCCAATCCTGAGACCCTTCCGATAGCAGAGATGTGATATCTCAATGCTTATACCAAACCTGAGATCCTTCCTATAACATGAGATGTGATATCCAACTCCTTCCCATTCCAATCCTGAGACACTTCCTATAGCATGAGATGTGATATCTCACTGCTTATACCAAACCTGAGACCCTTCCCATAGCATGAGATGTGATATCCAACTCCTTCCCATTCCAATCCTCAGACCCTTCCTATAGCATGAGATGTGATATCTCAATGCTTCTAATATCAAACTTGAAACCCTAACGATAGCATGAGATGTGATATCCAATCCTTCCCATTCCAATCCTGAGACACTTCCTATAGCATGAGATGTGATAGCTCAATGCTTCTAATACCAAACCTGAGACTCTTCCTATAACATGAGATGGGATATCCAACTCCTTCCCATTCCAATCCTGAGACCCTTTTGATAGCAGAGATGTGATATCTCAATGTTTATACCAAACCTGAGACCCTTCCTACGGCATGAGATGTCATATTCAACTCCTTCCCATTCCAATCCTGAGACCCTTCCTATAGCATGAGATGTGATATCCAACTCCTTCCCATTCCAATCCTGAGACCCTTCCTATAGCATGAGATGTGATGTCTCAATGCTTCTAATACCAAACCTGAGATCCTTCCTATAGCATGAGATGTGATATCCAACTCCTTCCCATTCCAATCCTGAGACCCTTCCTATAGCCTGAGATGTGATATCTCAATGCCTCTAATACCAAACCTGAGATCCTTCCTCTAACATGAAATGTGATATCCAACTCCTTCACTTTCCAAACCTGAGAGCCTATCTATAGCATGAGATGTGATATCCAAGTCCTTCCCATTCCAATCCTTAGACCCTTCCTACAGCATGCAATATATCTCAATGATTCTAATAAAAAACCTGAGACCCGTCCTATAACATGAGATGGGATATCCAACTCCTTCCCATTCCAATCCTGAGACACTTCCGATAGCAGAGATGTGATATCTCAATGTTTATACCAAACCTGAGACCCTTCCTATAACATGAGATGTGATATCCAACTCCTTCCCGTTCCAAACCTGAGACCCTTCCTTTAGCATGAGATGTGATATCCAACTCCTTCCCATTCCAATCCTGAGACCCTTCCTATAGCATGAGATGTGATATCTCAATACTTCTAATACCAAACCTGAGATCCTTCCGATAACATGAGATGTGATATCTCAATACTTCTAATACCAAACCTGAGATCCATCCTATAACATGAGATGTGATATCCAAATCCTTCCCCTTCCAAACCTGAGACCCTCCCTTTAGCATGAGATGTGATATCTAACTCCTTCCCATTCCAATCCTGAGACCCTTCTGATAGCATAAGATATGATATCTCAATGCTTCTATACCAAACCTGAGATCCTTCCGATAGCATGAGATGTGATATCTCAATACTTCTAATACCAAACCTGAGATCCTTCCTATAACATGAGATTTGATATCCAAATCCTTATCTTCCAAACCTGAGACCCTCCCTTTACCATGAGATGTGATATCCAACTCCTTCCCATTCCAATCCTGAGACTCTTCTGATAGCATAAGATATGATATCTCAATTCTTCTATACCAAACCTGAGATCCTTCTGATAGCATGAGATGTGATATCTCAATACTTCTAATACCAAACCTGAGAACCTACCTCTAACATGAAATGTGATATCCAACTCTTTCCCCTTGCAAACCTGAGAGCCTTCCTATAGCATGAGATGTGATATCCAAGTCCTTCCCATTCCAATCCTGAGACCCTTCCTATAACATGAGATGTGATATCCAACTCCTTCCCATTCCAACCTGAGACCCTTCCTATAGCATGAGATGTGATATCCAACTCCTTCCCATTCCAATCGAGACTTTTCCTATAACATGAGATGTGATATCTCTATGCTTCTAATACCAAACCTGAGGCCCTTCCCGTAGTATATGTGAAATCCAACTCCTTCCCATTCAAAACTTGTGACCCTTCCTGTAGCATGAAATGTGATTTCTCACACCTTCCAATACCATACCCGAGACCATTCCCACAGCCCGAGATTTGAAATCTCATTTCTTCCAATACCAAACCCGAGACCCTTCCGATAGGATGAGATTTACTATCTCACTCCTTAAAATACCAAACTCGAGTCCCTTCCTAAAGGATGTGATTTGATATCTCAGTGCTTCTAATACCAAACCTGAGACCCTCCCTATAACAAGAGATATCATATCCAACTCCTTCCCATTCCAATCCTGAGATGCTTCCTATAGCATGACATGTGATATCGAACTTCCCATTCAAATCCTGAGACTCAGACCTCCCCGTCTAACCTTCTCACCACTCCTAGCTCACGGATTGATAATGCACTCCTGCTCTTTTCTCTCCCTTCTTCTGCTTCCTTTCCTCTCTCCTTCCTCATGTGCCCTAGGTCAGGCTCCTTCTACACCTCCGCAAGGATTACTGATTTGTACCCCTCCCCACTCTCAACTCACTCAGTTTCAAACACTCATCTGACATCTGCCATTTCCTGGAAGAACCCGACCTTGATGTCCTTGGTCTAACCGAGACATGGATGACGGCCAGCGCTGTCTCGAGCTCTGACACTTTCCTCCCTGATGACAAGTTCCTCTCCATGCCCAGATCCAACCGTTCTTGAGGGGGAGTATCCTTGATTCCTGTAGTAAATTGCTTTCCTTTGCAGGCAGACTCCTCTCACGAATGCCTTGTCTGCATGCATTCTCTCTTTCCTGGATATCCAAATCCTTCCCTTTCCAAACCTGAGACCCTTCCTTTAGCATGAGATGTGATATCTCAAAGCTTCTAATATCAAAACTGAGACCCTCCCTATAGCATGATATGTGATATCTAAGTCCTTCCCATTCCAATCCTGAGACCCTCCCTATAGCATGAGGTGTGATATCCAACTCCTTCCCATTCCAATCCTGAGACCCTTCCTATAGCATGAGATATGATATCTCAATACTTCTAATACCAAACGTGAGATCCTTCCGATAACATGAGATGTGATATCCAAATCCTTCCCCTTCCAAACCTGAGACCCTCCCTTTAGCATGAGATGTGATATCCAACTCCTTCCTATTCCAATCCTGAGACTCTTCTGATAGCATGAGATGTGATATCTCAATGCTTCTAATACCAAACCTGAGATCCTTCCGATAGCATGAGATGTGATAGCTCAATGCTTCTAATACCAAACCTGAGATCCTTCCTATAACATGAGATGTGATATCCAAATCCTTCCCCTTCCAAACCTGAGACCCTCCCTTTAGCATGAGATGTGATATCCAACTCCTTCCCATTCCATTCCTGAGACCCTTCTGATAGCATGAGATGTGATATCTCAATGCCTCTAATACCAAACCTGAGATCCTACCTCTAACATGAAATGAGATATCCAACTCTTTCCCCTTTCAAACCTGAGAGCCTTCCTATAGCATGAGATGTGATATCCAAGTCCTTCCCATTCCAATCTTGAGACCCTTCCTATAGCTTGAGATGTGATATCCAACTCCTTCCCATTCCAATTCTGAGACCCTTCCTATACTATGAGACTTGATATCTCAATGCTTCTAATACCAAACCTGAGACCCGTAATATATCATGAGATGTGATATCCAAATCCTTCCCCTTCCAAACCTAAGACCCTTCCTTTATCATGAGATGTGATATCCAATTCCTTCCCATTCCAATCCTGAGACCCTTCCGATATCATGAGATGTGATATCTCAAAGCTTCTAATATCAAACTTGAGACCCTCCCTATAGCATGAGATGTGATATCCAAGTCCTTCCCATTCCAATCCTGAGACCCTTCCTATAGCATGAGATGTGACATCTCAATGCTTCTAATACCAAACCTGAGACCCTTCCTATAACATGAGATGGGAATATCCAACTCCTTCCCATTCCAATCCTGAGACCCTTCCGATAGCAGAGATGTGATATCTCAATGCTTATACCAAACCTGAGATCCTTCCTATAACATGAGATGTGATATCCAACTCCTTCCCATTCCAATCCTGAGACACTTCCTATAGCATGAGATGTGATATCTCACTGCTTATACCAAACCTGAGACCCTTCCCATAGAATGAGATGTGATATCCAACTCCTTCCCATTCCAATCCTCAGACCCTTCCTATAGCATGAGATGTGATATCCCAATGCTTCTAATATCAAACTTGAGACCCTACCTATAGCATGAGATGTGATATCCAAGTCCTTCCCATTCCAATCCTGAGACACTTCCTATAGCATGAGATGTGATATCTCAATGCTTCTAATACCAAACCTGAGACCCTTCCTATAGCATGAGATGTGATATCCAACTCCTTCCCATTCCAATCCTGAGACCCTTCCTATAGCATGAGATGTGATGTCTCAATGCTTCTAATACCAAACCTGAGATCCTTCCTATAACATGAGATGTGATATCCAACTCCTTCCATTCCAATCCTGAGACCCTTCCTATAGCATGAGATGTGATATCTCAATGATTATACCAAACCTGAGACCCTTCCTATAGCATGAGATGTGATATCCAACTCCTTCCCATTCCAATCCTGAGACCCTTCCTATAGCCTGAGATGTGATATCTCAATGCCTCTAATACCAAACCTGAGATCCTTCCTCTAACATGAAATGTGATATCCAACTCCTTCACTTTCCAAACCTGAGAGCCTATCTATAGCATGAGATGTGATATCCAAGTCCTTCCCATTCCAATCCTTAGACCCTTCCTACAGCATGCAATATATCTCAATGATTCTAATAAAAAACCTGAGACCCGTCCTATAACATCAGATGGGATATCCAACTCCTTCCCATTCCAATCCTGAGACACTTCCGATAGCAGAGATGTGATATCTCAATGTTTATACCAAACCTGAGACCCTTCCTATAACATGAGATGTGATATCCAACTCCTTCCCGTTCCAAACCTGAGACCCTTCCTTTAGCATGAGATGTGATATCCAACTCCTTCCCATTCCAATCCTGAGACCCTTCCTATAGCATGAGATGTGATATCTCAATACTTCTAATACCAAACCTGAGATCCTTCCGATAACATGAGATGTGATATCTCAATACTTCTAATACCAAACCTGAGAACCATCCTATAACATGAGATGTGATATCCAAATCCTTCCCCTTCCAAACCTGAGACCCTCCCTTTAGCATGAGATGTGATATCCAACTCCTTCCCATTCCAATCCTGAGACCCTTCTGATAGCATAAGATATGATATCTCAATGCTTCTATACCAAACCTGAGATCCTTCCGATAGCATGAGATGTGATATCTCAATACTTCTAATACCAAACCTGAGATCCTTCCTATAACATGAGATTTGATATCCAAATCCTTATCTTCCAAACCTGAGACCCTCCCTTTACCATGAGATGTGATATCCAACTCCTTCCCATTCCAATCCTGAGACTCTTCTGATAGCATAAGATATGATATCTCAATTCTTCTATACCAAACCTGAGATCCTTCTGATAGCATGAGATGTGATATCTCAATACTTCTAATACCAAACCTGAGAACCTACCTCTAACATGAAATGTGATATCCAACTCTTTCCCCTTGCAAACCTGAGAGCCTTCCTATAGCATGAGATGTGATATCCAAGTCCTTCCCATTCCAATCCTGAGACCCTTCCTATAACATGAGATGTGATATCCAACTCCTTCCCATTCCAACCTGAGACCCTTCCTATAGCATGAGATGTGATATCCAACTCCTTCCCATTCCAATCGAGACTTTTCCTATAACATGAGATGTGATATCTCTATGCTTCTAATACCAAACCTGAGGCCCTTCCCGTAGTATATGTGAAATCCAACTCCTTCCCATTCAAAACTTGTGACCCTTCCTGTAGCATGAAATGTGATTTCTCACACCTTCCAATACCATACCCGAGACCATTCCCACAGCCCGAGATTTGAAATCTCATTTCTTCCAATACCAAACCCGAGACCCTTCCGATAGGATGAGATTTACTATCTCACTCCTTAAAATACCAAACTCGAGTCCCTTCCTAAAGGATGTGATTTGATATCTCAGTGCTTCTAATACCAAACCTGAGACCCTCCCTATAACAAGAGATATCATATCCAACTCCTTCCCATTCCAATCCTGAGATGCTTCCTATAGCATGACATGTGATATCGAACTTCCCATTCAAATCCTGAGACTCAGACCTCCCCGTCTAACCTTCTCACCACTCCTAGCTCACGGATTGATAATGCACTCCTGCTCTTTTCTCTCCCTTCTTCTGCTTCCTTTCCTCTCTCCTTCCTCATGTGCCCTAGGTCAGGCTCCTTCTACACCTCCGCAAGGATTACTGATTTGTACCCCTCCCCACTCTCAACTCACTCAGTTTCAAACACTCATCTGACATCTGCCATTTCCTGGAAGAACCCGACCTTGATGTCCTTGGTCTAACCGAGACATGGATGACGGCCAGCGCTGTCTCGAGCTCTGACACTTTCCTCCCTGATGACAAGTTCCTCTCCATGCCCAGATCCAACCGTTCTTGAGGGGGAGTATCCTTGATTCCTGTAGTAAATTGCTTTCCTTTGCAGGCAGACTCCTCTCACGAATGCCTTGTCTGCATGCATTCTCTCTTTCCTGGATATCCAAATCCTTCCCGTTCCAAAACTGAGACCCTTCCTTTAGCATGAGATGTGATATCCAGCTCCTTCCCATTCCAATCCTGAGACACTTCCGATAGCATGAGATGTGATATCTCAATGCTTCTAATATCAAAACTGAGACCCTCCCTATAGCATGATATGTGATATCTAAGTCCTTCCCATTCCAATCCTGAGACCCTCCCTATAGCATGAGATGTGATATCCAACTCCTTCCCATTCCAATCCTGAGACCCTTCCTATAGCATGAGATATGATATCTCAATACTTCTAATACCAAACGTGAGATCCTTCCGATAACATGAGATGTGATATCCAAATCCTTCCCCTTCCAAACCTGAGACCCTCCCTTTAGCATGAGATGTGATATCCAACTCCTTCCTATTCCAATCCTGAGACTCTTCTGATAGCATGAGATGTGATATCTCAATGCTTCTAATACCAAACCTGAGATCCTTCCGATAGCATGAGATGTGATAGCTCAATGCTTCTAATACCAAACCTGAGATCCTTCCTATAACATGAGATGTGATATCCAAATCCTTCCCCTTCCAAACCTGAGACCCTCCCTTTAGCATGAGATGTGATATCCAACTCCTTCCCATTCCATTCCTGAGACCCTTCTGATAGCATGAGATGTGATATCTCAATGCCTCTAATACCAAACCTGAGATCCTACCTCTAACATGAAATGTGATATCCAACTCTTTCCCCTTTCAAACCTGAGAGCCTTCCTATAGCATGAGATGTGATATCCAAGTCCTTCCCATTCCAATCCTGAGACCCTTCCTATAGCTTGAGATGTGATATCCAACTCCTTCCCATTCCAATTCTGAGACCCTTCCTATACTATGAGACTTGATATCTCAATGCTTCTGATACCAAACCTGAGACCCGTAATATAACATGAGATGTGATATCCAAATCCTTCCCCTTCCAAACCTTAGACCCTTCCTTTATCATGAGATGTGATATCCAATTCCTTCCCATTCCAATCCTGAGACCCTTCCGATATCATGAGATGTGATATCTCAAAGCTTCTAATATCAAACTTGAGACCCTCCCTATAGCATGAGATGTGATATCCAAGTCCTTCCCATTCCAATCCTGAGACCCTTCCTATAGCATGAGATGTGATATCTCAATGCTTCTAATACCAAACCTGAGACCCTTCCTATAACATGAGATGGGAATATCCAACTCCTTCCCATTCCAATCCTGAGACCCTTCCGATAGCAGAGATGTGATATCTCAATGCTTATACCAAACCTGAGATCCTTCCTATAACATGAGATGTGATATCCAACTCCTTCCCATTCCAATCCTGAGACACTTCCTATAGCATGACATGTGATATCTCACTGCTTATACCAAACCTGAGACCCTTCCCATAGAATGAGATGTGATATCCAACTGCTTCCCATTCCAATCCTCAGACCCTTCCTATAGCATGAGATGTGATATCCCAATGCTTCTAATATCAAACTTGAGACCCTACCTATAGCATGAGATGTGAAATCCAAGTCCTTCCCATTCCAATCCTGAGACACTTCCTATAGCATGAGATGTGATATCTCAATGCTTCTAATACCAAACCTGAGACTCTTCCTATAACATGAGATGGGATATCCAACTCCTTCCCATTCCAATCATGAGACCCTTTTGATAGCAGAGATGTGATATCTCAATGTTTATACCAAACCTGAGACCCTTCCTACGGCATGAGATGTCATATTCAACTCCTTCCCATTCCAATCCTGAGACCCTTCCTATAGCATGAGATGTGATATCCAACTCCTTCCCATTCCAATCCTGAGACCCTTCCTATAGCATGAGATGTGATGTCTCAATGCTTCTAATACCAAACCTGAGATCCTTCCTATAACATGAGATGTGATATCCAACTCCTTCCATTCCAATCCTGAGACACTTCCTAAAGCATGAGATGTGATATCTCAATGCTTATACCAAACCTGAGACCCTTCCTATAGCATGAGATGTGATATCCAACTCCTTCCCATTCCAATCCTGAGACCCTTCCTATAGCCTGAGATGTGATATCTCAATGCCTCTAATACCAAACCTGAGATCCTTCCTCTAACATGAAATGTGATATCCAACTCCTTCACTTTCCAAACCTGAGAGCCTATCTATAGCATGAGATGTGATATCCAAGTCCTTCCCATTCCAATCCTTAGACCCTTCCTACAGCATGCAATATGATATCTCAATGATTCTAATAAAAAACCTGAGACCCGTCCTATAACATGAGATGGGATATCCAACTCCTTCCCATTCCAATCCTGAGACACTTCCGATAGCAGAGATGTGATATCTCAATGCTTATACCAAACCTGAGATCCTTCCTATAACATGAGATGTGATATCCAACTCCTTCCCATTCCAATCCTGAGACACTTCCTATAGCATGAGATGTGATATCTCACTGCTTATACCAAACCTGAGACCCTTCCCATAGAATGAGATGTGATATCCAACTCCTTCCCATTCCAATCCTCAGACCCTTCCTATAGCATGAGATGTGATATCCCAATGCTTCTAATATCAAACTTGAGACCCTACCTATAGCATGAGATGTGATATCCAAGTCCCTCCCATTCCAATCCTGAGACACTTCCTATAGCATGAGATGTGATATCTCAATGCTTCTAATACCAAACCTGAGACTCTTCCTATAACATGAGATGGGATATCCAACTCCTTCCCATTCCAATCCTGAGACCCTTTTGATAGCAGAGATGTGATATCTCAATGTTTATACCAAACCCGAGACCCTTCCTACGGCATGAGATGTCATATTCAACTCCTTCCCATTCCAATCCTGAGACCCTTCCTATAGCATGAGATGTGATATCCAACTCCTTCCCATTCCAATCCTGAGACCCTTCCTATAGCATGAGATGTGATGTCTCAATGCTTCTAATACCAAACCTGAGATCCTTCCTATAACATGAGATGTGATATCCAACTCCTTCCATTCCAATCCTGAGACCCTTCCTATAGCATGAGATGTGATATCTCAATGCTTATACCAAACCTGAGACCCTTCCTATAGCATGAGATGTGATATCCAACTCCTTCCCATTCCAATCCTGAGACCCTTCCTATAGCCTGAGATGTGATATCTCAATGCCTCTAATTCCAAACCTGAGACCCTTCCTATAACATGAGATGGGAATATCCAACTCCTTCCCATTCCAATCCTGAGACACTTCCTATAGCATGAGATGTGATATCTCACTGCTTATACCAAACCTGAGAACCTTCCCATAGCATGAGATGTGATATCCAGCTCCTTCCCATTCCAATCCTCAGACCCTTCCTATAGCATGAGATGTGATATCCCAATGCTTCTAATATCAAACTTGAGACCCTACCTATAGCATGAGATGTGATATCCAAGTCCTTCCCATTCCAATCCTGAGACACTTCCTATAGCATGAGATGTGATATCTCAATGCTTCTAATACCAAACCTGAGACTCTTCCTATAACATGAGATGGGATATCCAACTCCTTCCCATTCCAATCCTGAGACCCTTTTGATAGCAGAGATGTGATATCTCAATGTTTATACCAAACCTGAGACCCTTCCTACGGCATGAGATGTCATATTCAACTCCTTCCCATTCCAATCCTGAGACCCTTCCTATAGCATGAGATGTGATATCCAACTCCTTCCCATTCCAATCCTGAGACCCTTCCTATAGCATGAGATGTGATGTCTCAATGCTTCTAATACCAAACCTGAGATCCTTCCTATAACATGAGATGTGATATCCAACTCCTTCCATTCCAATCCTGAGACCCTTCCTATAGCATGAGATGTGATATCTCAATGCTTATACCAAACCTGAGACCCTTCCTATAGCATGAGATGTGATATCCAACTCCTTCCCATTCCAATTCTGAGACCCTTCCTATACTATGAGACTTGATATCTCAATGCTTCTAATACCAAACCTGAGACCCGTAATATAACATGAGATGTGATATCCAAATCCTCTCCCTTCCAAACCTTAGACCCTTCCTTTATCATGAGATGTGATATCCAACTCCTTCCAATTCCAATCCTGAGACCCTTCCGATATCATGAGATGTGATATCTCAAAGCTTCTAATATCAAACTTGAGACCCTCCCTATAGCATGAGATGTGATATCCAAGTCCTTCCCATTCCAATCCTGAGACCCTTCCTATAGCATGAGATGTGATATCTCAATGCTTCTAATACCAAACCTGAGACCCTTCCTATAACATGAGATGGGAATATCCAACTCCTTCCCATTCCAATCCTGAGACCCTTCCGATAGCAGAGATGTGATATCTCAATGCTTATACCAAACCTGAGATCCTTCCTATAACATGAGATGTGATATCCAACTCCTTCCCATTCCAATCCTGAGACACTTCCTATAGCATGAGATGTGATATCTCACTGCTTATACCAAACCTGAGACCCTTCCCATAGCATGAGATGTGATATCCAACTCCTTCCCGTTCCAAACCTGAGACCCTTCATTTAGCATGAGATGTGATATCCAACTCCTTCCCATTCCAATCCTGAAACCCTTCCTATAGCATGAGATGTGATATCTCAATACTTCTAATACCAAACCTGAGATCCATCCTATAACATGAGATGTGATATCCAAATCCTTCCCCTTCCAAACCTGAGACCCTCCCTTTAGCATGAGATGTGATATCCAACTCCTTCCCATTCCAATCCTGAGACCCTTCTGATAGCATAAGATATGATATCTCAATGCTTCTATACCAAACCTGAGATCCTTCCGATAGCATGAGATGTGATATCTCAATACTTCTAATACCAAACCTGAGATCCTTCCTATAACATGAGATGTGATATCCAAATCCTTATCTTCCAAACCTGAGACCCTCCCTTTACCATGAGATGTGATATCCAACTCCTTCCCATTCCAATCCTGAGACTCTTCTGATAGCATAAGATATGATATCTCAATGCTTCTATACCAAACCTGAGATCCTTCTGATAGCATGAGATGTGATATCTCAATACTTCTAATACCAAACCTGAGATCCTACCTCTAACATGAAATGTGATATCCAACTCTTTCCCCTTGCAAACCTGAGAGCCTTCCTATAGCATGAGATGTGATATCCAAGTCCTTCCCATTCCAATCCTGAGACCCTTCCTATAACATGAGATGTGATATCCAACTACTTCCCATTCCAACCTGAGACCCTTCCTATAGCATGAGATGTGATATCCAACTCCTTCCCATTCCAATCAAGACTTTTCCTATAACATGAGATGTGATATCTCTATGCTTCTAATACCAAACCTGAGGCCCTTCCCGTAGTATATGTGAAATCCAACTCCTTCCCATTCAAAACTTGTGACCCTTCCTGTAGCATGAAATGTGATTTCTCACACCTTCCAATACCATACCCGAGACCATTCCCACAGCCCGAGATTTGAAATCTCATTTCTTCCAATACCAAACCCGAGACCCTTCCGATAGGATGAGATTTACTATCTCACTCCTTAAAATACCAAACTCGAGTCCCTTCCTAAAGGATGTGATTTGATATCTCAGTGCTTTTAATACCAAACCTGAGACCCTCCCTATAACAAGAGATATCATATCCAACTCCTTCCCATTTCAATCCTGAGACGCTTCCTATAGCATGACATGTGATATCGAACTTCCCATTCAAATCCTGAGACTCAGACCTCCCCGTCTAACCTTCTCACCACTCCTCGCTCCCGGATTGATAATGCACTCCTGATCTTTTCTCTCCCTTCTTCTGCTTCCTTTCCTCTCTCCTTCCTCATGTGCCCTAGGTCAGGCTCCTTCTACACCTCCGCAAGGATTACTGATTTGTACCCCTCCCCACTCTCAACTCACTCAGTTTCAAACACTCATCTGACATCTGCTATTTCCTGGAAGAACCCGACCTTGATGTCCTTGGTCTAACCGAGACATGGATGACGGCCAGCGCTGTCTCGAGCTCTGAAACTTTCCTCCCTGATGACAAGTTCCTCTCCATGCCCAGATCCAACCGTTCTTGAGGGGGAGTATCCTTGATTCCTGTAGTAAATTGCTTTCCTTTGCAGGCAGACTCCTCTCACGAATGCCTTGTCTGCATGCATTCTCTCTTTCCTGGATATCCAAATCCTTCCCGTTCCAAACCTGAGACCCTTCCTTTAGCATGAGATGTGATATCCAGCTCCTTCCCATTCCAATCCTGAGACACTTCCGATAGCATGAGATGTGATATCTCAATGCTTCTAATATCAAAACTGAGACCCTCCCTATAGCATGATATGTGATATCTAAGTCCTTCCCATTCCAATCCTGAGACCCTCCCTATAGCATGAGATGTGATATCCAACTCCTTCCCATTCCAATCCTGAGACCCTTCCTATAGCATGAGATATGATATCTCAATACTTCTAATACCAAACGTGAGATCCTTCCGATAACATGAGATGTGATATCCAAATCCTTCCCCTTCCAAACCTGAGACCATCCCTTTAGCATGAGATGTGATATCCAACTCCTTCCTATTCCAATCCTGAGACTCTTCTGATAGCATGAGATGTGATATCTCAATGCTTCTAATACCAAACCTGAGATCCTTCCGATAGCATGAGATGTGATATCTCAATGCTTCTAATACCAAACCTGAGATCCTTCCTATAACATGAGATGTGATATCCAAATCCTTCCCCTTCCAAACCTAAAACCCTCCCTTTAGCATGAGATGTGATATCCAACTCCTTCCCATTCCATTCCTGAGACCCTTCTGATAGCATGAGATGTGATATCTCAATGCCTCTAATACCAAACCTGAGATCCTACCTCTAACATGAAATGTGATATCCAACTCTTTCCCCTTCCAAACCTGAGAGCCTTCCTATAGCATGAGATGTGATATCCAAGTCCTTCCCATTCCAATCATGAGACCCTTCCTATAGCTTGAGATGTGATATCCAACTCCTTCCCATTCCAATTCTGAGACCCTTCCTATACTATGAGACTTGATATCTCAATGCTTCTAATACCAAACCTGAGACCCGTAATAATAAAATGAGATGTGATATCCAAATCCTTCCCCTTCAAACCTTAGACCCTTCCTTTATCATGAGATGTGATATCCAACTCCTTCCCATTCCAATCCTGAGACCCTTCCGATATCATGAGATGTGATATCTCAAAGCTTCTAATATCAAACTTGAGACCCTCCCTATAGCATGAGATGTGATATCCAAGTCCTTCCCATTCCAATCCTGAGACCCTTCCTATAGCATGAGATGTGATATCTCAATGCTTCTAATACCAAACCTGAGACCCTTCCTATAACATGAGATGGGAATATCCAACTCCTTCCCATTCCAATCCTAAGACACTTCCTATAGCATGAGATGTGATATCTCACTGCTTATACCAAACCTGAGAACCTTCCCATAGCATGAGATGTGATATCCAGCTCCTTCCCATTCCAATCCTCAGACCCTTCCTATAGCATGAGATGTGATATCCCAATGCTTCTAATATCAAACTTGAGACCCTACCTATAGCATGAGATGTGATATCCAAGTCCTTCCCATTCCAATCCTGAGACACTTCCTATAGCATGAGATGTGATATCTCAATGCTTCTAATACCAAACCTGAGACTCTTCCTATAACATGAGATGGGATATCCAACTCCTTCCCATTCCAATCCTGAGACCCTTTTGATAGCAGAGATGTGATATCTCAATGTTTATACCAAACCTGAGACCCTTCCTACGGCATGAGATGTCATATTCAACTCCTTCCCATTCCAATCCTGAGACCCTTCCTATAGCATGAGATGTGATATCCAACTCCTTCCCATTCCAATCCTGAGACCCTTCCTATAGCATGAGATGTGATGTCTCAATGCTTCTAATACCAAACCTGAGATCCTTCCTATAACATGAGATGTGATATCCAACTCCTTCCATTCCAATCCTGAGACCCTTCCTATAGCATGAGATGTGATATCTCAATGCTTATACCAAACCTGAGACCCTTCCTATAGCATGAGATGTGATATACAACTCCTTCCCATTCCAATCCTGAGACCCTTCCTATAGCCTGAGATGTGATATCTCAATGCCTCTAATACCAAACCTGAGATCCTTCCTCTAACATGAAATGTGATATCCAACTCCTTCACTTTCCAAACCTGAGAGCCTATCTATAGCATGAGATGTGATATCCAAGTCCTTCCCATTCCAATCCTTAGACCCTTCCTACAGCATGCAATATGATATCTCAATGATTCTAATAAAAAACCTGAGACCCGTCCTATAACATGAGATGTGATATCCAACTCCTTCCATTCCAATCCTGAGACCCTTCCTATAGCATGAGATGTGATATCTCAATGCTTATACCAAACCTGAGACCCTTCCTATAGCATGAGATGTGATATCCAACTCCTTCCCATTCCAATCCTGAGACACTTCCGATAGCAGAGATGTGATATCTCAATGTTTATACCAAACCTGAGACCCTTCCTATAACATGAGATGTGATATCCAACTCCTTCCCGTTCCAAACCTGAGACCCTTCCTTTAGCATGAGATATGATATCCAACTCCTTCCCATTCCAATCCTGAGACCCTTCCTATAGCATGAGATGTGATATCTCAATGCTTCTAATACCAAACCTGAGACCCTTCCTATAACATGAGATGGGAATATCCAACTCCTTCCCATTCCAGTCCTGAGACACTTCCTATAGCATGAGATGTGATATCTCACTGCTTATACCAAACCTGAGAACCTTCCCATAGCATGAGATGTGATATCCAGCTCCTTCCCATTCCAATCCTCAGACCCTTCCTATAGCATGAGATGTGATATCCCAATGCTTCTAATATCAAACTTGAGACCCTACCTATAGCATGAGATGTGATATCCAAGTCCTTCCCATTCCAATACTGAGACACTTCCTATAGCATGAGATGTGATATCTCAATGCTTCTAATACCAAACCTGAGACTCTTCCTATAACATGAGATGGGATATCCAACTCCTTCCCATTCCAATCCTGAGACCCTTTTGATAGCAGAGATGTGATATCTCAATGTTTATACCAAACCTGAGACCCTTCCTACGGCATGAGATGTCATATTCAACTCCTTCCCATTCCAATCCTGAGACCCTTCCTATAGCATGAGATGTGATATCCAACTCCTTCCCATTCCAATCCTGAGACCCTTCCTATAGCATGAGATGTGATGTCTCAATGCTTCTAATACCAAACCTGAGATCCTTCCTATAACATGAGATGTGATATCCAACTCCTTCCATTCCAATCCTGAGACCCTTCCTATAGCATGAGATGTGATATCTCAATGCTTATACCAAACCTGAGACCCTTCCTATAGCATGAGATGTGATATCCAACTCCTTCCCATTCCAATCCTGAGACCCTTCCTATAGCATGAGATGTGATATCCAACTCCTTCCCATTCCAATCCTGAGACCCTTCCTATAGCCTGAGATGTGATATCTCAATGCCTCTAATACCAAACCTGAGATCCTTCCTCTAACATGAAATGTGATATCCAACTCCTTCACTTTCCAAACCTGAGAGCCTATCTATAGCATGAGATGTGATATCCAAGTCCTTCCCATTCCAATCCTTAGACCCTTCCTACAGCATGCAATATGATATCTCAATGATTCTAATAAAAAACCTGAGACCTGTCCTATAACATGAGATGGGATATCCAACTCCTTCCCATTCCAATCCTGAGACACTTCCGATAGCAGAGATGTGATATCTCAATGTTTATACCAAACCTGAGACCCTTCCTATAACATGAGATGTGATATCCAACTCCTTCCCGTTCCAAACCTGAGACCCTTCCTTTAGCATGAGATGTGATATCCAACTCCTTCCCATTCCAATCCTGAGACCCTTCCTATAGCATGAGATGTGATATCTCAATACTTCTAATACCAAACCTGAGATCCTTCCGATAACATGAGATGTGATATCTCAATACTTCTAATACCAAACCTGAGATCCATCCTATAACATGAGATGTGATATCCAAATCCTTCCCCTTCCAAACCTGAGACCCTCCCTTTAGCATGAGATGTGATATCCAACTCCTTCCCATTCCAATCCTGAGACCCTTCTGATAGCATAAGATATGATATCTCAATGCTTCTATACCAAACCTGAGATCCTTCCGATAGCATGAGATGTGATATCTCAATACTTCTAATACCAAACCTGAGATCCTTCCTATAACATGAGATGTGATATCCAAATCCTTATCTTCCAAACCTGAGACCCTCCCTTTACCATGAGATGTGATATCCAACTCCTTCCCATTCCAATCCTGAGACACTTCCTATAGCATGAGATGTGATATCTCACTGCTTATACCAAACCTGAGAACCTTCCCATAGCATGAGATGTGATATCCAGCTCCTTCCCATTCCAATCATCAGACCCTTCCTATAGCATGAGATGTGATATCCCAATGCTTCTAATATCAAACTTGAGACCCTACCTATAGCATGAGATGTGATATCCAAGTCCTTCCCATTCCAATCCTGAGACACTTCCTATAGCATGAGATGTGATATCTCAATGCTTCTAATACCAAACCTGAGACTCTTCCTATAACATGAGATGGGATATCCAACTCCTTCCCATTCCAATCCTGAGACCCTTTTGATAGCAGAGATGTGATATCTCAATGTTTATACCAAACCTGAGACCCTTCCTACGGCATGAGATGTCATATTCAACTCCTTCCCATTCCAATCCTGAGACCCTTCCTATAGCATGAGATGTGATATCCAACTCCTTCCCATTCCAATCCTGAGACCCTTCCTATAGCATGAGATGTGATGTCTCAATGCTTCTAATACCAAACCTGAGATCCTTCCTATAACATGAGATGTGATATCCAACTCCTTCCATTCCAATCCTGAGACCCTTCCTATAGCATGAGATGTGATATCTCAATGCTTATACCAAACCTGAGACCCTTCCTATAGCATGAGATGTGATATCCAACTCCTTCCCATTCCAATTCTGAGACCCTTCCTATACTATGAGACTTGATATCTCAATGCTTCTAATACCAAACCTGAGACCCGTAATATAACATGAGATGTGATATCCAAATCCTTCCCCTTCCAAACCTTAGACCCTTCCTTTATCATGAGATGTGATATCCAACTCCTTCCCATTCCAATCCTGAGACCCTTCCGATATCATGAGATGTGATATCTCAAAGCTTCTAATATCAAACTTGAGACCCTCCCTATAGCATGAGATGTGATATCCAAGTCCTTCCCATTCCAATCCTGAGACCCTTCCTATAGCATGAGATGTGATATCTCAATGCTTCTAATACCAAACCTGAAACCCTTCCTATAACATGAGATGGGAATATCCAACTCCTTCCCATTCCAATCCTGAGACCCTTCCGAGAGCAGAGATGTGATATCTCAATGCTTATACCAAACCTGAGATCCTTCCTATAACATGAGATGTGATATCCAACTCCTTCCCATTCCAATCCTGAGACACTTCCTATAGCATGAGATGTGATATCTCACTGCTTATACCAAACCTGAGACCCTTCCCATAGCATGAGATGTGATATCCAACTCCTTCCCATTCCAATCCTCAGACCCTTCCTATAGCATGAGATGTGATATCTCAATGCTTCTAATATCAAACTTGAGACCCTACCTATAGCATGAGATGTGATATCCAATCCTTCCCATTCCAATCCTGAGACACTTCCTATAGCATGAGATGTGATATCTCAATGCTTCTAATACCAAACCTGAGACTCTTCCTATAACATGAGATGGGATATCCAACTCCTTCCCATTCCAATCCTGAGACCCTTTTGATAGCAGAGATGTGATATCTCAATATTTATACCAAACCTGAGACCCTTCCTACGGCATGAGATGTCATATTCAACTCCTTCCCATTCCAATCCTGAGACCCTTCCTATAGCATGAGATGTGATATCCAACTCCTTCCCATTCCAATCCTGAGACCCTTCCTATAGCATGAGATGTGATATCCAACTCCTTCCATTCCAATCCTGAGACCCTTCCTATAGCATGAGATGTGATATCTCAATGCTTATACCAAACCTGAGACCCTTCCTATAGCATGAGATGTGATATCCAACTCCTTCCCATTCCAATCCTGAGACCCTTCCTATAGCCTGAGATGTGATATCTCAATGCCTCTAATACCAAACCTGAGATCCTTCCTCTAACATGAAATGTGATATCCAACTCCTTCACTTTCCAAACCTGAGAGCCTATCTATAGCATGAGATGTGATATCCAAGTCCTTCCCATTCCAATCCTTAGACCCTTCCTACAGCATGCAATATGATATCTCAATGATTCTAATAAAAAACCTGAGACCCGTCCTATAACATGAGATGGGATATCCAACTCCTTCCCATTCCAATCCTGAGACACTTCCGATAGCAGAGATGTGATATCTCAATGTTTATACCAAACCTGAGACCCTTCCTATAACATGAGATGTGATATCCAACTCCTTCCCGTTCCAAACCTGAGACCCTTCCTTTAGCATGAGATGTGATATCCAACTCCTTCCCATTCCAATCCTGAGACCCTTCCTATAGCATGAGATGTGATATCTCAATACTTCTAATACCAAACCTGAGATCCTTCCGATAACATGAGATGTGATATCTCAATACTTCTAATACCAAACCTGAGATCCATCCTATAACATGAGATGTGATATCCAAATCCTTCCCCTTCCAAACCTGAGACCCTCCCTTTAGCATGAGATGTGATATCCAACTCCTTCCCATTCCAATCCTGAGACCCTTCTGATAGCATAAGATATGATATCTCAATGCTTCTATACCAAACCTGAGATCCTTCCGATAGCATGAGATGTGATATCTCAATACTTCTAATACCAAACCTGAGATCCTTCCTATAACATGAGATGTGATATCCAAATCCTTATCTTCCAAACCTGAGACCCTCCCTTTACCATGAGATGTGATATCCAACTCCTTCCCATTCCAATCCTGAGACTCTTCTGATAGCATGAGATGTGATATCTCAATACTTCTAATACCAAACCTGAGATCCTACCTCTAACATGAAATGTGATATCCAACTCTTTCCCCTTGCAAACCTGAGAGCCTTCCTATAGCATGAGATGTGATATCCAAGTCCTTCCCATTCCAATCCTGAGACCCTTCCTATAACATGAGATGTGATATCCAACTCCTTCCCATTCCAACCTGAGACCCTTCCTATAGCATGAGATGTGATATCCAACTCCTTCCCATTCCAATCGAGACTTTTCCTATAACATGAGATGTGATATCTCTATGCTTCTAATACCAAACCTGAGGCCCTTCCCGTAGTATATGTGAAATCCAACTCCTTCCCATTCAAAACTTGTGACCCTTCCTGTAGCATGAATGTGATTTCTCACACCTTCCAATACCATACCCGAGACCATTCCCACAGCCCGAGATTTGAAATCTCATTTCTTCCAATACCAAACCCGAGACGCTTCCGATAGGATGAGATTTACTATCTCACTTCTTAAAATACCAAACTCGAGTCCCTTCCTAAAGGATGTGATTTGATATCTCAGTGCTTCTAATACCAAACCTGAGACCCTCCCTATAACAAGAGATATCATATCCAACTCCTTCCCATTCCAATCCTGAGACGCTTCCTATAGCATGACATGTGATATCGAACTTCCCATTCAAATCCTGAGACTCAGACCTCCCCGTCTAACCTTCTCACCACTCCTAGCTCCCGGATTGATAATGCACTCCTGCTGTCTTTTCTCTCCCTTCTTCTGCTTCCTTTCCTCTCTCCTTCCTCATGTGCCCTAGGTCAGGCTCCTTCTACACCTCCGCAAGGATTACTGATTTGTACCCCTCCCCACTCTCAACTCAGTTTCAAACACTCATCTGACATCTGCCATTTCCTGGAAGAACCCGACCTTGATGTCCTTGGTCTAACCGAGACATGGATGACGGCCAGCGCTGTCTCGAGCTCTGACACTTTCCTCCCTGATGACAAGTTCCTCTCCATGCCCAGATCCAACCGTTCTTGAGGGGGGAGTATCCTTGATTCCTGTAGTAAATTGCTTTCCTTTACAGGCAGACTCCTCTCACGAATGCCTTGTCTGCATGCATTCTCTCTTTCCTGGCCATTCTCTCAGCGTGGCTATTTGCCTACCCCCTTCCTCTCTCAGTGGATGGACTTCTCCATCCTAGCCTCCTACCACTCAACTCCGCCTACTTGGAGAATTCAAAATGAACCTGTATGCTTCCTGACCTGGACTTTTACGAGATCTGCAACTCTTCATGTCTCTGGCCCTACACACTGCAGGGAATACTCAGGATTTTCTGATCTCAGACCTCCCCCTATGTAACCCTCTCAACAATCCTCTCCCGTGGTGATCAAGTTCTCATCTCCAAAGAAGGCTAACTACCAGCTGTTCCTCCTCAGTGGAGTTCTCCCTTTCTGTCCCTGCTCCCTGCACCGTTTCGCGTTGCAAACACTCGCTTCCCTGCTCTCTGGTTTAGACGCTTTTCCTTCTCAGAGGCCTTCTTCCTTTCTGTGCTTGTTCTCTGCATCGTTTCGCGTTGCAAGAACTCGCTTCCCAGCTGTTGTATAATGGTGCCTGAAGGAAGACAGGAGCCAGGCAGGTTTTTCACCAGGACTTTATTTCCAACATGTCTGGATCAATGAAGCATAGATAATGTCCAGGATTAACTGGGCCAAACGTGGCCAACAGGGGTTTGGGTGCCGTGGCTTTAATCCGCGGCAAAACTCGTAAATAACTCCCGTGCTCGGAGGAGCCGGGAAGACGCTGCTCTCCGCGTCCTCAGCTCGTCCCGTAATCGCGCGTAACGCGCGGGGGCGGAGCTGATCGCGCGAGCGAGATCTCGCGAGAGCGGGGCTCTCGCGATACCTCTACACACCTCCCTTTTCCCAAAAGCAGAGCGGGTTCACTGTACTACATAGTCATTGTAGCTCACCGGTCTTCTGTGCTCCCTTCGGGGCCTCTCACTGATTACAGGGCATGGTCTCTGCTGCTCTGGTTCAGGACTTTCACATGGTTCTTCCCGTTCCACTACGGTTGCGTCTCTTTCTCCATCGCTTCCTTCTGCTTCTTGTTCCTCGTTTCTCCAATTATCTCTTTCGGTTTCTAAGTGGGGTGTCTCTTGGGTCCTCGCTTCTTCTTGCCTTCTCTGGTATAATGCTACCCTTTCCAAGTTCCACGAGCGCCCGTCTTCCGTGCGGACGTGATTGGTCCCTTGGTGAGTTACTTTTATGGGCCTACTGTAACGGGATCCCGTGGCTTGGTCCTTTCTTGGCAGTTTGATTTTGACCCAGTCCCCTTCTCTTATGTTGGGCGCTTGCTTCGTCCTTCTTCTTTCATCACTCCACGCTTTCATGCGTTTCTTGTTTCTCTCCATGCGCCATACTACTTCAGTCATGTCAACTGCTTCATCTTCCCTTACTTTCGCCAGCCATGGAGGAATGAGGGTGGATGCCGCACTCCTCCCTCTCAACATTTTGAATGGGGATATTTGAGTAATTCCATTTGGCGTAAGCCTGTGAGCCGCTATGGCTTCTTTGGCAGTTTTGAGGGGGTTCATTCCTGACGCTGTTGCCAGTTGGATGGCCCCTTTTATGAACCTGTTCGCCCTCTCCACCAGTCCATTTGCTTGGGGGTGATACAAGGCCGCTTTCTTTTGTTTGATGTGGTTCTTTCTCAAAAATGCTTCCATATCTTTGGATACTAGTTGCACACCATTGTCTGTGACGACTTCTTTGGGGAGGCCTTCCCTTTGGAATATTTCAGTGAGTACCTCTATGACCGTCTCTGTGGTTATGTTCGGGACAAACTCGGCTTCGACCCACTTAGATAAGTAGTCGACCAGCACTATACCATATTTATGTTCCGTTTCCATCGCCTCCAGGGGCCCTATGAAGTCAATGCCCACTTTGGACCATACCGCTTCTGGTGTCTCCGTGGGAATGAGAGGCGCTTGTCGGACCTTAAGTCTTTTGTCACTGTTTAGGCATTCATGGCAGCGCTCTATCATGGCGCGTATTTCCTGGTCCATGGACGGCCACCAGTAAGCTTCTCTCACCCTGCGGCGAGTCATCGTGTTCCCGAGGTGCCCCGCGTGGGCCCTGCAGAGTATGGTGCGCCTCATTCCTGTGGGGGGGATGATCTGGTCAATTTTCATGATTATTCCCTCCGTTTCCGACAACTCATCTTGCACCTTCCAATATGCTCTCATGCCCTCCGGCAGCATTTTCTCATTGGGCCAGCCTTCTTTGATCCAATTGCGTATCTTGGCCATGATTGGGTCCTTCCCGTCTTCTTCTTCCCAGTGTCTTTCACTGAGTTCCAGGTAATCTGGGGCCCTTATGTCTGATATGGATGCGACTATGCATTCCCCATGTAGGAATGTGGTAGCCCTTTCCTTGTTCTCTGGCAGTCTCGACATGCAGTCGGCTTGCGAGTTTTTCCATCCTGATATGTGATGGATTTCGAATGTGTATTCTTGTAGTTTTGCTGCAATGCGAGCTAGCCTGGGCGTGGATGTTTTGGTGCCTCCCGGGCTGAGCATGTGGATGAGCGGCTTGTGATCTGTCACCAGCTTGAACTTTGTGCCCCACACATATGTTCTAAAATGTTCGACTGCCCATGCGCATGCTAGCATTTCCTTTTCAATCGTTGAGTAATTCCGTTCCGCCTCTGATAGTGCCTTCGACGCGAAGGCCACCACATGTTCGGTGTCACCTCTCCTCTGCGTTAGCACTGCTCCTAATCCGTATGCACTGGCGTCAGTGGTAATGACCGTATCCCACTCTGGGTTAAAGGGTTGCAGACATGGAGCTTTCATGATGTGTTGCTTTATGGTGTCCATCGCCCTCTTCTGAGGTTCCCTCCAAGAAAATTCTGTCCCCTTTTTGAGTAGATCGCGTAGGGGTGACGTGGTTTCTGAAAACTTTGGTATAAATTTCGCGTAATACTCAGCCAATCCCAGAAAAGACCTCACCTCTTCTTTGGTGGCTGGTTCAGGAGCTTTGGTGATGGCTTGCATCAGATTTTCTTTCGGGCTGATCCCCTTTTCCGAAATTTTGTACCCCAGATATTCCACTTCTTTTACTCCAAACGAGCATTTCTCGTGACGTAAACGCACTCCTGCATCTTGTAGTTTGTTGAGAACCACTTTGAGGGTGGTATCATGTGTCTGCTTGTCCTTTGCATAAACCAATATGTCATCCTGAAAATATACTACATTTTCGACTTTCCTGAGTAGGACGTCCATCATGCGCTGAAAGGCCGACGCAGCCGACGACAACCCGAAAGGCATTTTAGTGAATTGAAACGTGCCAAAGGGCGTGATAAATGCGGTAAGTGGTTTCGACTCTTCATGGAGCTGTATCTGATGATATGCATTTCTCATATCAAGCTTTGAGAATATTTTGGCCTCTTTCATTAATAATATGAGTTCGTTTATGCTTGGGAGCGGGTAGTTGTCCGTGATGACTTCTAAATTTAGGCTGCGCAGGTCTATGCACACCCTTAATTCCTGTGAGTGGGGTTTCTTTATCAGGACGACTGGGCTCAGCCATTCGGACGCTTCAATCTCTTCTATCACTCCTTCCATCTCCATTTTGTCCAGCTGTTGCCTCAGGGTGTCCCTTGCTGTGGCCGGTACTGGTCTCACCCGGTGCTTGACAGGGAAGGCATTTCTTTTGAGCACGATCTTGTGAATGAAACTTTTAATGTGCCCCGGCTCCTCCGAGAAAAGTGTTGGGTAATCGCTCTTGACAACAGATTCATTCCTCGTATGGACTGATAGGACTTGATCTTCTGTGCTGGGATCCAGTCTGATTTTTAACTTGTCTTGATCATCCCAGCCCAATACTGCAGGCCCTTCATGGCTGAAGTAGACTCTGGTGATGGTTTCCCTTCCTTTGAATTCGACTTTTCCGTTGATATACCCTAAGAGTTCGACTGAGGCCCCGCAAAACACCGTGGGCTTGTGTCGTGTGGTGAGCACTTCCACTTTCTCTTTACCCACCATGTCTTTATATGTCTGAAGGGGTAGGATGGTGAGGTCCGACCCGGAATCTGCCATAACCCGAGTCTCTCTTCCATCGATTCTGATGACGCAGTGAGGCTTCTCTCTCCTGGCTCGGGTGCTGTTCACCATTATGACCGTGGGTCTCCCCTCCTCATCTGACGAGGATTCCCTTTCCTTTGTGTGGTCTGTGGTGAGGCTCGCGACCTTCTTGTTCCTCCATCGACACACTATCGAGAAGTGTCCTATGCGTTTGCAGATTGAACACTCCTTGTCTCTGGCTGGGCACTCTCTGTCATATGCCAGGTGTTTGGTGCTGGAGCACCTATGACACTTGAGGGGTTCTCTCTTGCTGTTTCTTGACTCTCTCGTGTCTGGTGCAGATTTTTCCTTTCTTGGACGGAATCCAACTGCTTGTATTTCAGTGGGGACTTGGGCCCCTGTAAACTCTTTCCTTCTCCCCGCGGTTTCCTCTACCGCTCTGGCAATTTCCACGGCTTTTTCTAACTGTAACTCTTTTTCGAGGATGAACTTATCCTGGACTTTGCGACTGTTGGTATGGACGATTAGCATGTCGCATATGCGGTTTTCCGTATTGGTACCGAAGTTGCACAGGGCTGCTAGTTCCCTTAACTTCGTGACGTAGTCATCGACGGGTTCGGACTGCTCCTGTTTCCGAGTGTAAAACCTTATTCTATGGAGTACAGTGTTCTCTTTGCTGGCGAACCTCTTAATGATTCTTCTAACGGCCTCATTGACGTCATCTACTGGTATCGGGGTAAGGCCCTCGAAAATTCTTTGCCCTTCCACCCCTAAGGCGTTAAGTAACATGGCCCTGCGTCTCACTGCTGAAAATCCAGATCCACCCATTGCCTCCACGTAGGTCGTGAACAGGGGCTGCCATTGTGGCCAAGGAATGGCAGGCCTACCTGGTGTCTGTAGAAAGGGTGGTGGCGGTGTGGCTCCCTGCATGTTTCTGCGCGGTTCTTGTGGTGATCCTCGTCGCCAATTTATGTTGTATAATGGTGCCTGAAGGAAGACAGGAGCCAGGCAGGTTTTTCACCAGGACTTTATTTCCAACATGTCTGGATCAATGAAGCATAGATAATGTCCAGGATTAACTGGGCCAAACGTGGCCAACAGGGGTTTGGGTGCCGTGGCTTTAATCCGCGGCAAAACTCGTAAATAACTCCCGTGCTCGGAGGAGCCGGGAAGACGCTGCTCTCCGCGTCCTCAGCTCGTCCCGTAATCGCGCGTAACGCGCGGGGGCGGAGCTGATCGCGCGAGCGAGATCTCGCGAGAGCGGGGCTCTCGCGATACCTCTACACACCTCCCTTTTCCCAAAAGCAGAGCGGGTTCACTGTACTACATAGTCATTGTATCTCACCGGTCTTCTGTGCTCCCTTCGGGGCCTCTCACTGATTACAGGGCATGGTCTCTGCTGCTCTGGTTCAGGACTTTCACATGGTTCTTCCCGTTCCACTACGGTTGCGTCTCTTTCTCCATCGCTTCCTTCTGCTTCTTGTTCCTCGTTTCTCCAATTATCTCTTTCGGTTTCTAAGTGGGGTGTCTCTTGGGTCCTCGCTTCTTCTTGCCTTCTCTGGTATAATGCTACCCTTTCCAAGTTCCACGAGCGCCCGTCTTCCGTGCGGACGTGATTGGTCCCTTGGTGAGTTACTTTTATGGGCCTACTGTAACGGGATCCCGTGGCTTGGTCCTTTCTTGGCAGTTTGATTTTGACCCAGTCCCCTTCTCTTATGTTGGGCGCTTGCTTCGTCCTTCTTCTTTCATCACTCCACGCTTTCATGCGTTTCTTGTTTCTCTCCATGCGCCATACTACTTCAGTCATGTCAATTGCTTCATCTTCCCTTACTTTCGCCAGCCATGGAGGAATGAGGGTGGATGCCGCACTCCTCCCTCTCAACATTTTGAATGGGGATATTTGAGTAATTCCATTTGGCGTAAGCCTGTGAGCCGCTATGGCTTCTTTGGCAGTTTTGAGGGGGTTCATTCCTGACGCTGTTGCCAGTTGGATGGCCCCTTTTATGAACCTGTTCGCCCTCTCCACCAGTCCATTTGCTTGGGGGTGATACAAGGCCGCTTTCTTTTGTTTGATGTGGTTCTTTCTCAAAAATGCTTCCATATCTTTGGATACTAGTTGCACACCATTGTCTGTGACGACTTCTTTGGGGAGGCCTTCCCTTTGGAATATTTCAGTGAGTACCTCTATGACCGTCTCTGTGGTTATGTTCGGGACAAACTCGGCTTCGACCCACTTAGATAAGTAGTCGACCAGCACTATGCCATATTTATGTTCCGTTTCCATCGCCTCCAGGGGCCCTATGAAGTCAATGCCCACTTTGGACCATACCGCTTCTGGTATCTCCGTGGGAATGAGAGGCGCTTGTCGGACCTTAAGTCTTTTGTCACTGTTTAGGCATTCATGGCAGCGCTCTATCATGGCGCGTATTTCCTGGTCCATGGACGGCCACCAGTAAGCTTCTCTCACCCTGCGGCGAGTCATCGTGTTCCCGAGGTGCCCCGCGTGGGCCCTGCAGAGTATGGTGCGCCTCATTCCTGTGGGGGGGATGATCTGGTCCATTTTCATGATTATTCCCTCCGTTTCCGACAACTCATCTTGCACCTTCCAATATGCTCTCATGCCCTCCGGCAGCATTTTCTCATTGGGCCAGCCTTCTTTGATCCAATTGCGTATCTTGGCCATGATTGGGTCCTTCCCGTCTTCTTCTTCCCAGTGTCTTTCACTGAGTTCCAGGTAATCTGGGGCCCTTATGTCTGATATGGATGCGACTATGCATTCCCCATGTAGGAATGTGGTAGCCCTTTCCTTGTTCTCTGGCAGTCTCGACATGCAGTCGGCTTGCGAGTTTTTCCATCCTGATATGTGATGGATTTCGAATGTGTATTCTTGTAGTTTTGCTGCAATGCGAGCTAGCCTGGGCGTGGATGTTTTGGTGCCTCCCGGGCTGAGCATGTGGATGAGCGGCTTGTGATCTGTCACCAGCTTGAACTTTGTGCCCCACACATATGTTCTAAAATGTTCGACTGCCCATGCGCATGCTAGCATTTCCTTTTCAATCGTTGAGTAATTCCGTTCCGCCTCTGATAGTGCCTTCGACGCGAAGGCCACCACATGTTCGGTGTCACCTCTCCTCTGCGTTAGCACTGCTCCTAATCCGTATGCACTGGCGTCAGTGGTAATGACCGTATCCCACTCTGGGTTAAAGGGTTGCAGACATGGAGCTTTCATGATGTGTTGCTTTATGGTGTCCATCGCCCTCTTCTGAGGTTCCCTCCAAGAAAATTCTGTCCCCTTTTTGAGTAGATCGCGCAGGGGTGACGTGGTTTCTGAAAACTTTGGTATAAATTTCGCGTAATACTCAGCCAATCCCAGAAAAGACCTCACCTCTTCTTTGGTGGCTGGTTCAGGAGCTTTGGTGATGGCTTGCATCAGATTTTCTTTCGGGCTGATCCCCTTTTCCGAAATTTTGTACCCCAGATATTCCACTTCTTTTACTCCAAACGAGCATTTCTCGTGACGTAAACGCACTCCTGCATCTTGTAGTTTGTTGAGAACCACTTTGAGGGTGGTATCATGTGTCTGCTTGTCCTTTGCATAAACCAATATGTCATCCTGAAAATATACTACATTTTCGACTTTCCTGAGTAGGACGTCCATCATGCGCTGAAAGGCCGACGCAGCCGACGACAACCCGAAAGGCATTTTAGTGAATTGAAACGTGCCAAAGGGCGTGATAAATGCGGTAAGTGGTTTCGACTCTTCATGGAGCTGTATCTGATGATATGCATTTCTCATATCAAGCTTTGAGAATATTTTGGCCTCTTTCATTAATAATATGAGTTCGTTTATGCTTGGGAGCGGGTAGTTGTCCGTGATGACTTCTAAATTTAGACTGCGCAGGTCTATGCACACCCTTAATTCCTGTGAGTGGGGTTTCTTTATCAGGACGACTGGGCTCAGCCATTTGGACGCTTCAATCTCTTCTATCACTCCTTCCATCTCCATTTTGTCCAGCTGTTGCCTCAGGGTGTCCCTTGCTGTGGCCGGTACTGGTCTCACCCGGTGCTTGACAGGGACGGCATTTCTTTTGAGCACGATCTTGTGAATGAAACTTCTAATGTGCCCCGGCTCCTCCGAGAAAAGTGTTGGGTAATCGCTCTTGACAACAGATTCATTCCTCGTATGGACTGATAGGACTTGATCTTCTGTGCTGGGATCCAGTCTGATTTTTAACTTGTCTTGATCATCCCAGCCCAATACTGCAGGCCCTTCATGGCTGAAGTAGACTCTGGTGATGGTTTCCCTTCCTTTGAATTCGACTTTTCCGTTGATATACCCTAAGAGTTCGACTGAGGCCCCGCCAAACACCGTGGGCTTGTGTCGTGTGGTGAGCACTTCCACTTTCTCTTTACCCACCATGTCTTTATATGTCTGAAGGGGTAGGATGGTGAGGTCCGACCCGGAATCTGTCATAACCCGAGTCTCTCTTCCATCGATTCTGATGACGCAGTGAGGCTTCTCTCTCCTGGCTCGGGTGCTGTTCACCATTATGACCGTGGGTCTCCCCTCCTCATCTGACGAGGATTCCCTTTCCTTTGTGTGGTCTGTGGTGAGGCTCGCGACCTTCTTGTTCCTCCATCGACACACTATCGAGAAGTGTCCTATGCGTTTGCAGATTGAACACTCCTTGTCTCTGGCTGGGCACTCTCTGTCATATGCCAGGTGTTTGGTGCTGGAGCACCTATGACACTTGAGGGGTTCTCTCTTGCTGTTTCTTGACTCTCTCGTGTCTGGTGCAGATTTTTCCTTTCTTGGACGGAATCCAACTGCTTGTATTTCAGTGGGGACTTGGGCCCCTGTAAACTCTTTCCTTCTCCCCGCGGTTTCCTCTACCGCTCTGGCAATTTCCACGGCTTTTTCTAACTGTAACTCTTTTTCGAGGATGAACTTATCCTGGACTTTGCGACTGTTGGTATGGACGATTACCATGTCGCATATGTGGTTTTCCGTGTTGGTACCGAAGTTGCACAGGGCTGCTAGTTCCCTTAACTTCGTGACGTAGTCATCGACGGGTTCGGACTGCTCCTGTTTCCGAGTGTAAAACCTTATTCTATGGAGTACAGTGTTCTCTTTGCTGGCGAACCTCTTAATGATTCTTCTAACGGCCTCCATGAACACATCGTCATTGACGTCATCTACTGGTATCGGGGTAAGGCCCTCGAAAATTCTTTGCCCTTCCACCCCTAAGGCGTTAAGTAACATGGCCCTGCGTCTCACTGCTGAAAATCCAGATCCACCCATTGCCTCCACGTAGGTCGTGAACAGGGGCTGCCATTGTGGCCAAGGAATGGCAGGCCTACCTGGTGTCTGTAGAAAGGGTGGTGGCGGTGTGGCTCCCTGCATGTTTCTGCGCGGTTCTTGTGGTGATCCTCGTCGCCAATTTATGTTGTATAATGGTGCCTGAAGGAAGACAGGAGCCAGGCAGGTTTTTCACCAGGACTTTATTTCCAACATGTCTGGATCAATGAAGCATAGATAATGTCCAGGATTAACTGGGCCAAACGTGGCCAACAGGGGTTTGGGTGCCGTGGCTTTAATCCGCGGCAAAACTCGTAAATAACTCCCGTGCTCGGAGGAGCCGGGAAGACGCTGCTCTCCGCGTCCTCAGCTCGTCCCGTAATCGCGCGTAACGCGCGGGGGCGGAGCTGATCGCGCGAGCGAGATCTCGCGAGAGCGGGGCTCTCGCGATACCTCTACACCAGCTCTCTGGTTTAGACGCGTGTTCCCTGCCTTCTCTCCTCTTCCCGCTGCCTTCAAATGAACAAATGAGCTTCAAAAGATACACGGTGCTCAGAATGCTTTATAACACCCATTATTCAAGATATAGCTGTAACCCGCTAGACGTATTGAAAAGTGCTAAAAACTAGCAAAAATAGCTAGAAAATGTTCTTTCCTCGCGTTTTGGTAAATACGAATTCTGGTGGATTCCCATTTTGTACTCTGTTCGTGCATTTGTTCAGTCGAATCCTGATGTTTTTAACCACTCGTCACCCATACAAGGGGGGGATCAAAATCTACTGTTCACAGGCTGAATGTATACTGCTGAAATCGTCAATGCATTATCGGGTAAACCGACTGTTCTGGAAAGTGTATTTGCCATCTGTTATTCCAGTCAGCATGTTTTTATCGTCCCTTCTTGTTTCAAGGCTGCACTCCCGTGGTGATCACATTCTCCTCTCCAGAGCAGGCTAACTACCAGCTGCTCCTCCTCAGAGGCGTTCCACCTTTCTGTCCCTGCTCCCTGCACCGTTTCGCGTTGCATGTACTCGCTTCCCAGCTCTCTGGTTTAGATGCGTGTTCCCTGCCTTCTCTCCTCTTCCTACAGCCTTCCAATGAGCTCCACAAGATAGTGTTCAGAATGCTTTATAACCCCATTATTCAACATATAGCTGTAACCCGCTAGACGTATTGAAACGTGCTAAAAACTAGCAAAAATAGCTAGAAAATGTACTTCCCTCGCGTTTTTGTAAATGCGAATTCTGGTGGGTTCCCATGTTGTATGTAGTGTCCGTGCGTTTGTTGTCGAATCCTGAAGTTTTTAACCACTGTTCTCCCATACTAGGGAGGGGGGGTCAACATCTACTGCTGTTCACAGGCTGAATGTATACGGCTGAAATCTTCAAGGCATTATCAGCTTTCCTGACTGTTTTGGAACGTGTATTTGCCATCTGTTAATGCAGTCGCCCTGTGTTCATCGTCCCTTCTACTTTACAGGCTGCACTCCCCTGGTGATCACATTCTCCTCTCCAGAGCAGGCTGACTACCAGCTGCTCCTCCTCATAGGCGTTCATCCTTTCTGTCCCTGCTCCCTGCACCGTTTCGCGTTGCATGTACTCGCTTCCCAACTCTCTGGTTTAGATGCGTGTTCCCTGCCTTCTCTCCTCTTCCTACAGCCTTCCAATGAGCTCCACAAGATACAGTGTTCAGAATGCTTTATAACCCCATTATTCAACATATAGCTGTAACCCGCTAGACGTATTGAAACGTGCTAAAAACGAGCAGAAACAGCTAGAAAATGTACTTTCCTCGCGTTTTGGTAAATGCGAATTCTGGTGGATTCCCATTTTGTACTCTGTTCGTGCGTTTGTTCAGTCGAATCCTGGTCTTTTGAACCACTCTTCTCCCATACAAGGGAGGGTCAAAATGTGTTGTTCACAGGCTGAATTTATACTGCTGAAATGCTCGCTTCCCTGCTCTCTGGTTTAGATGCGTGTTCCCTGCCTTCTCTCCTCTTCCTACAGCCTTCCAATGAGCTCCACAAGATACAGTGTTCAGAATGCTTTATAACACCCATTATTCAACAAATAGCTGTAACCCGCTAGACGTATTGAAACGTGCTAAAAACTAGCAAAAACAGATAGAAAATGTACTTCCCTCGCGTTTTGGTAAATGCAGGGTACACGCGTCTAAACCAGAGAGCAGGGAAGCGAGCATTTCAGCAGTATAAATTCAGCCTGTGAACAACACATTTTGACCCTCCCTTGTATGGGAGAAGACTGGTTCAAAAGACCAGGATTCGACTGAACAAACGCACGAACAGAGTACAAAATGGGAATCCACCAGAATTCGCATTTACCAAAACGCGAGGAAAGTACATTTTCTAGCTGTTTCTGCTCGTTTTTAGCACGTTTCAATACGTCTAGCGGGTTACAGCTATATGTTGAATAATGGGTGTTATAAAGCATTCTGAACACTGTATCTTGTGGAGCTCATTGGAAGGCTGTAGGAAGAGGAGAGAAGGCAGGGAACACGCATCTAAACCAGAGAGCTGGGAAGCGAGTACATGCAACGCGAAACGGTGCAGGGAGCAGGGACAGAAAGGATGAACGCCTATGAGGAGGAGCAGCTGGTAGTCAGCCTGCTCTGGAGAGGAGAATTTGATCACCAGGGGAGTGCAGCCTGTAAAGTAGAAGGGACGATGAACACAGGGCGACTGCATTAACAGATGGCAAATACACGTTCCAAAACAGTCAGGAAAGCTGATAATGCCTTGAAGATTTCAGCCGTATACATTCAGCCTGTGAACAGCAGTAGACGTTGACCCCCCCCCTTGTATGGGAGAACAGTGGTTAAAAACTTCAGGATTCGACAACAAACGCACGGACAAAACATACATGGGAACCCATCAGAATAAGCATTTACAAAAACGCGAGGAAAGTACATTTTCTAGCTGTTTTTGCTAGTTTACAGCACGTTTCAATACGTCTTGCGGGTTACGGCTATATGTTGAATAATGGGTGTTATAGAGCATTCTGAGCACTGTGTATCTTTTGGAGCTCATTTTTTGATTTGAAGGCAGCGGGAAGAGGAGAGAAGGCAGGGAACACGCGTCTAAACCAGAGAGCTGGGAAGCGAGTACTTGCAACGCGAAAAGGGCAGAAAGGAAGAAGGCCTCTGAGAAGGAAAAGCGTCTAAACCAGAGAGCAGGGAAGCGAGTGTTTGCAACGCGAAACGGTGCAGGGAGCAGGGACAGAAAGGGAGAACTCCTCTGAGGAGGAACAGCTGGCAGTTAGCCTTCTTTGGAGATGAGAACTTGATCACCACGGGAGAGGATTGTTGAGAGGGTTACAGAGGGGGAGGTCTGAGATCAGAAAATCCTGAGTATTCCCTGCAGTGTGTAGGGCCAGCGACATGAAGAGTTGCAGATCTCGTAAAAGTCCAGGTCAGGAAGCATACAGGTTCATGTTGAATTCTCCAAGTAGGCGGAGTTGAGTGGTAGGAGGCTAGGATGGAGAAGTCCATCCACTGAGAGAGGAAGGGGGTAGGCAAATAGCCACCGTGAGAGAATGGCCAGGAGAGAATGCATGCAGACAAGGCATTCGTGACAGGAGTCGGCCTGCAAAGGAAATCAATTTACTACAGGAATCAAGGATAAGCATTGAGATATCACATCTCATGCTATAGGAAGGGTCTCAGGATTGGAATGGGAAGGACTTAGATATCACATATCATGCTATAGGGAGGGTCTCAGTGTTGATATTAGTAGCATTGAGATATCACATCATGCTATCGGAAGTGTCTCAGGATTGGAATGGGAAGGAGCTGGATATCACATCTCATGCTAAAGGAAGGGTCTCAGGTTTGGAACGGGAAGGAGTTGGATATCAAATCTCATGTTATAGGAAGGGTCTCAGGTTTGGTATAAACATTGAGATATCACATCTCCGCTATCGGAAGTGTCTCAGGATTGGAATGGGAAGGAGTTCGATATCCCATCTCATGTTATAGGACGGGTCTCAGGTTTTTTATTAAAATCATTGAGATATCATATTGCATGCTGTAGGAAGGGTCTAAGGATTGGAATGGGAAGGACTTGGATATCACATTTCATGTTAGAGGAAGGATCTCAGGTTTGGTATTAGAGGCATTGAGATATCACATCTCAGGCTATAGGAAGGGTCTCAGGATTGGAATGGAAGGAGTTGGATATCACATCTCATGTTATAGGAAGGATCTCAGGTTTGGTATTAGAAGCATTGAGACATCACATCTCATGCTATAGGAAGGGTCTCAGGATTGGAATGGGAAGGAGTTGGATATCACATCTCATGCTATAGGAAGGGTCTCAGGATTGGAATGGGAAGGAGTTGAATATGACATCTCATGCCGTAGGAAGGGTCTCAGGTTTGGTATAAACATTGAGATATCACATCTCTGCTATCGAAAGGGTCTCAGGATTGGAATGGGAAGGAGTTGGATATCCCATCTCATGTTATAGGAAGAGTCTCAGGTTTGGTATTAGAAGCATTGAGATATCACCTCTCATGCTATAGGAAGTGTCTCAGGATTGGAATGGGAAGGACTTGGATATCACATCTCATGCTATAGGTAGGGTCTCAAGTTTGATATTAGAAGCATTGAGATATCACATCTCATGCTATAGGAAGGGTCTGAGGATTGGAATGGGAAGGAGTTGGATATCACATCTCATGCTATGGGAAGGGTCTCAGGTTTGGTATAAGCAGTGAGATATCACATCTCTGCTATCGGAAGGGTCTCAGGATTGGAATGGGAAGGATTTGGATATTCCCATCTCATGTTATAGGAAGGGTCTCAGGTTTGGTATTAGAAGCATTGAGATATCACATCTCATGCTATAGGAAGGGTCTCAGGATTGGAATGGGAAGGACTTGGATATCACATCTCATGCTATAGGGAGGGTCTCAAGTTTGATATTAGAAGCTTTGAGATATCACATCTCATGATATCGGAAGGGTCTCAGGATTGGAATGGGAAGGAGTTGGATATCACATCTCATGATAAAGGAAGGGTCTAAGGTTTGGAAGGGGAAGGATTTGGATATCACATCTCATGTTATATTACGGGTCTCAGGTTTGGTATTAGAAGCATTGAGATATCAAGTCTCATAGTATAGGCAGGGTCTCAGAATTGGAATGGGAAGGAGTTGGATATCACATCTCAAGCTATAGGAAGGGTCTCAGGATTGGAATGGGAAGGACTTGGATATCACATCTCATGCTATAGGAAGGCTCTCAGGTTTGGAAGGGGAAAGAGTTGGATATCACATTTCATGTTAGAGGTAGGATCTCAGGTTTGGTATTAGAGGCATTGAGATATCACATCTCATGCTATCAGAAGGGTCTCAGGAATGGAATGGGAAGGAGTTGGATATCACATCTCATGCTGAAGGGAGGGTCTCAGGTTTGGAAGGGGAAGGATTTGGATATCACATCTTATGTTATAGGAAGGATCTCAGGTTTGGTATTAGAAGCATTGAGATATCACATCTCATGCTATCGGAAGGATCTCAGGTTTGGTATTAGAAGCATTGAGATATCACATCTCATGCTATCAGAAGAGTCTCAGGATTGGAATAGGAAGGAGTTGGATATCACATCTCATGCTAAAGGGAGGGTCTCAGGTTTGGAAGGGGAAGGATTTGGATATCACATCTCATGTTATCGGAAGGATCTCACGTTTGGTATTAGAAGTATTGAGATATCATATCTCATGCTATAGGAAGGGTCTCAGGATTGGAATGGGAAGGAGTTGGATATCACATCTCATGCTATACGGAGGGTCTCAGGATTGGAATGGGAAGGACTTAGATATCACATATCATGCTATAGGGAGGGTCTCAGTTTTGATATTAGAAGCATTGAGATATCACATCTCATGCTATCGGAAGTGTCTCAGGATTGGAATGGGAAGGAGCTGGATATCACATCTCATGCTAAAGGAAGGGTCTCAGGTTTGGAACGGGAAGGATTTGGATATCACATCTCATGTTATAGGAAGGGTGCTATAGATAGGCTCTTAGGTTTGGAAAGGGAAGGAGTTGGATATCACATTTCATGTTAGAGGAAGGATCTCAGGTTTGGTATTAGAAGCATTGAGATATCACATCTCATGCTATAGGAAGGGTCTCAGGATTGGAATGGGAAGTAGTTGGATATCACATCTCATGCTATAGGAAGGGTCTCAGGTTTGGTATAAGCATTGCGATATCACATCTCATGCTATAGGACGGTTCTCAGGATTGGAATGGAAGGAGTTGGATATCACATCTCATGTTACAGGAAGGATCTCAGGTTTGGTATTAGAAGCATTGAGACATCACATCTCATGCTATAGGAAGGGTCTCAGGGTTGGAATGGGAAGGAGTTGGATATCACAACTCATCCAATAGGAAGGGTCTCAGGTTTGGAATGGGAAGAAATTGGATATCACATCTCATGTTATAGGAAGGATCTCAGGTTTGGTATTAGAAGCATTAAGATATCACATCTCATGCTATAGGAAGGGTCTCAGGATTGGAATGTGAAGGATTTGGATATCACATCTCATGCTAAAGGAAGGGTCTCAGGTTTGGTAGAAGCATTAAGATATCACGTCTCTGCTATCGGAAGGGTCTCAGGATTGGATTGGGAAGGAGTTGGATATCCCTTCTCATGCTATAGGAAGGGTCTCAGGATTTGAATGGCAAGGAGTTGGATATCACTTCTCATGCCATAAGAAGGGTCTCAGGTTTGGTATTAGAAGCATTGAGATATCACATCTCATGCTATAGGAAGGGTCTCAGGATTGGAATGGGAAGGACTTGGATATCACATCTCATGCTATAGGGAGGGTCTAAGGTTTGGAAGGGGAAGGATTTGGATATCACATCTCATGTTATATTACGGGTCTCAGGTTTGGTATTAGAAGCATTGAGATATCAAGTCTCAGAGTATAGGAAGGGTTTCAGAATTGGAATGGGAAGGAGTTGGATATCACATCTCAAGCTATAGGAAGGGTCTCAGGATTGGAATGGGAAGGACTTGGATATCACATCTCATGCTATAGGAAGGCTCTCAGGTTTGGAAGGGGAAAGAGTTGGATATCACATTTCATGTTAGAGGTAGGATCTCAGGTTTGGTATTAGAGGGATTGAGATATCACCTCATGCTATCAGAAGGGTCTCAGGAATGGAATGGGAAGGAGTTGGATATCACATCTCATGCTAAATGGAGGGTCTCAGGTTTGGAAGGGGAAGGATTTGGATATCACATCTCATGTTATAGGAAGGATCTCAGGTTTGGTATTAGAAGCATTGAGATATCACATCTCATGCTATCGGAAGGATCTCAGGTTTGGTATTAGAAGCATTGAGATATCACATCTCATGCTATCAGAAGGGTCTCAGGATTGGAATGGGAAGGAGTTGGATATCACATCTCATGCTATAGGTAGGGTCTCAGGATTGGAATGGGAAGGACTTAGATATCACATATCATGCTATAGGGAGGGTCTCAGTGTTGATATTAGTAGCATTGAGATATCACATCATGCTATCGGAAGTGTCTCAGGATTGGAATGGGAAGGAGCTGGATATCACATCTCATGCTAAAGGAAGGGTCTCAGGTTTGGAACGGGAAGGAGTTGGATATCAAATCTCATGTTATAGGAAGGGTCTCAGGTTTGGTATAAACATTGAGATATCACATCTCCGCTATCGGAAGTGTCTCAGGATTGGAATGGGAAGGAGTTGGATATCCCATCTCATGTTATAGGACGGGTCTCAGGTTTTTTATTAAAATCATTGAGATATCATATTGCATGCTGTAGGAAGGGTCTAAGGATTGGAATGGGAAGGACTTGGATATCACATTTCATGTTAGAGGAAGGATCTCAGGTTTGGTATTAGAGGCATTGAGATATCACATCTCAGGCTATAGGAAGGGTCTCAGGATTGGAATGGAAGGAGTTGGATATCACATCTCATGTTATAGGAAGGATCTCAGGTTTGGTATTAGAAGCATTGAGACATCACATCTCATGCTATAGGAAGGGTCTCAGGATTGGAATGGGAAGGAGTTGGATATCACATCTCATGCTATAGGAAGGGTCTCAGGATTGGAATGGGAAGGAGTTGAATATGACATCTCATGCCGTAGGAAGGGTCTCAGGTTTGGTATAAACATTGAGATATCACATCTCTGCTATCGAAAGGGTCTCAGGATTGGAATGGGAAGGAGTTGGATATCCCATCTCATGTTATAGGAAGAGTCTCAGGTTTGGTATTAGAAGCATTGAGATATCACCTCTCATGCTATAGGAAGTGTCTCAGGATTGGAATGGGAAGGACTTGGATATCACATCTCATGCTATAGGTAGGGTCTCAAGTTTGATATTAGAAGCATTGAGATATCACATCTCATGCTATAGGAAGGGTCTGAGGATTGGAATGGGAAGGAGTTGGATATCACATCTCATGCTATGGGAAGGGTCTCAGGTTTGGTATAAGCAGTGAGATATCACATCTCTGCTATCGGAAGGGTCTCAGGATTGGAATGGGAAGGATTTGGATATTCCCATCTCATGTTATAGGAAGGGTCTCAGGTTTGGTATTAGAAGCATTGAGATATCACATCTCATGCTATAGGAAGGGTCTCAGGATTGGAATGGAAGGAGTTGGATATCACATCTCATGTTACAGGAAGGATCTCAGGTTTGGTATTAGAAGCATTGAGACATCACATCTCATGCTATAGGAAGGGTCTCAGGGTTGGAATGGGAAGGAGTTGGATATCACAACTCATCCAATAGGAAGGGTCTCAGGTTTGGAATGGGAAGAAATTGGATATCACATCTCATGTTATAGGAAGGATCTCAGGTTTGGTATTAGAAGCATTAAGATATCACATCTCATGCTATAGGAAGGGTCTCAGGATTGGAATGTGAAGGATTTGGATATCACATCTCATGCTAAAGGAAGGGTCTCAGGTTTGGTAGAAGCATTGAGATATCACGTCTCTGCTATCGGAAGGGTCTCAGGATTGGATTGGGAAGGAGTTGGATATCCCTTCTCATGCTATAGGAAGGGTCTCAGGATTTGAATGGCAAGGAGTTGGATATCACTTCTCATGCCATAAGAAGGGTCTCAGGTTTGGTATTAGAAGCATTGAGATATCACATCTCATGCTATAGGAAGGGTCTCAGGATTGGAATGGGAAGGACTTGGATATCACATCTCATGCTATAGGGAGGGTCTAAGGTTTGGAAGGGGAAGGATTTGGATATCACATCTCATGTTATATTACGGGTCTCAGGTTTGGTATTAGAAGCATTGAGATATCAAGTCTCAGAGTATAGGAAGGGTTTCAGAATTGGAATGGGAAGGAGTTGGATATCACATCTCAAGCTATAGGAAGGGTCTCAGGATTGGAATGGGAAGGACTTGGATATCACATCTCATGCTATAGGAAGGCTCTCAGGTTTGGAAGGGGAAAGAGTTGGATATCACATTTCATGTTAGAGGTAGGATCTCAGGTTTGGTATTAGAGGGATTGAGATATCACCTCATGCTATCAGAAGGGTCTCAGGAATGGAATGGGAAGGAGTTGGATATCACATCTCATGCTAAATGGAGGGTCTCAGGTTTGGAAGGGGAAGGATTTGGATATCACATCTCATGTTATAGGAAGGATCTCAGGTTTGGTATTAGAAGCATTGAGATATCACATCTCATGCTATCGGAAGGATCTCAGGTTTGGTATTAGAAGCATTGAGATATCACATCTCATGCTATCAGAAGGGTCTCAGGATTGGAATGGGAAGGAGTTGGATATCACATCTCATGCTATAGGTAGGGTCTCAGGATTGGAATGGGAAGGACTTAGATATCACATATCATGCTATAGGGAGGGTCTCAGTGTTGATATTAGTAGCATTGAGATATCACATCATGCTATCGGAAGTGTCTCAGGATTGGAATGGGAAGGAGCTGGATATCACATCTCATGCTAAAGGAAGGGTCTCAGGTTTGGAACGGGAAGGAGTTGGATATCAAATCTCATGTTATAGGAAGGGTCTCAGGTTTGGTATAAACATTGAGATATCACATCTCCGCTATCGGAAGTGTCTCAGGATTGGAATGGGAAGGAGTTGGATATCCCATCTCATGTTATAGGACGGGTCTCAGGTTTTTTATTAAAATCATTGAGATATCATATTGCATGCTGTAGGAAGGGTCTAAGGATTGGAATGGGAAGGACTTGGATATCACATTTCATGTTAGAGGAAGGATCTCAGGTTTGGTATTAGAGGCATTGAGATATCACATCTCAGGCTATAGGAAGGGTCTCAGGATTGGAATGGAAGGAGTTGGATATCACATCTCATGTTATAGGAAGGATCTCAGGTTTGGTATTAGAAGCATTGAGACATCACATCTCATGCTATAGGAAGGGTCTCAGGATTGGAATGGGAAGGAGTTGGATATCACATCTCATGCTATAGGAAGGGTCTCAGGATTGGAATGGGAAGGAGTTGAATATGACATCTCATGCCGTAGGAAGGGTCTCAGGTTTGGTATAAACATTGAGATATCACATCTCTGCTATCGAAAGGGTCTCAGGATTGGAATGGGAAGGAGTTGGATATCCCATCTCATGTTATAGGAAGAGTCTCAGGTTTGGTATTAGAAGCATTGAGATATCACCTCTCATGCTATAGGAAGTGTCTCAGGATTGGAATGGGAAGGACTTGGATATCACATCTCATGCTATAGGTAGGGTCTCAAGTTTGATATTAGAAGCATTGAGATATCACATCTCATGCTATAGGAAGGGTCTGAGGATTGGAATGGGAAGGAGTTGGATATCACATCTCATGCTATGGGAAGGGTCTCAGGTTTGGTATAAGCAGTGAGATATCACATCTCTGCTATCGGAAGGGTCTCAGGATTGGAATGGGAAGGATTTGGATATTCCCATCTCATGTTATAGGAAGGGTCTCAGGTTTGGTATTAGAAGCATTGAGATATCACATCTCATGCTATAGGAAGGGTCTCAGGATTGGAATGGGAAGGACTTGGATATCACATCTCATGCTATAGGGAGGGTCTCAAGTTTGATATTAGAAGCTTTGAGATATCACATCTCATGATATCGGAAGGGTCTCAGGATTGGAATGGGAAGGAGTTGGATATCACATCTCATGATAAAGGAAGGGTCTAAGGTTTGGAAGGGGAAGGATTTGGATATCACATCTCATGTTATATTACGGGTCTCAGGTTTGGTATTAGAAGCATTGAGATATCAAGTCTCATAGTATAGGAAGGGTCTCAGAATTGGAATGGGAAGGAGTTGGATATCACATCTCAAGCTATAGGAAGGGTCTCAGGATTGGAATGGGAAGGACTTGGATATCACATCTCATGCTATAGGAAGGCTCTCAGGTTTGGAAGGGGAAAGAGTTGGATATCACATTTCATGTTAGAGGTAGGATCTCAGGTTTGGTATTAGAGGCATTGAGATATCACATCTCATGCTATCAGAAGGGTCTCAGGAATGGAATGGGAAGGAGTTGGATATCACATCTCATGCTGAAGGGAGGGTCTCAGGTTTGGAAGGGGAAGGATTTGGATATCACATCTTATGTTATAGGAAGGATCTCAGGTTTGGTATTAGAAGCATTGAGATATCACATCTCATGCTATCGGAAGGATCTCAGGTTTGGTATTAGAAGCATTGAGATATCACATCTCATGCTATCAGAAGAGTCTCAGGATTGGAATAGGAAGGAGTTGGATATCACATCTCATGCTAAAGGGAGGGTCTCAGGTTTGGAAGGGGAAGGATTTGGATATCACATCTCATGTTATCGGAAGGATCTCACGTTTGGTATTAGAAGTATTGAGATATCATATCTCATGCTATAGGAAGGGTCTCAGGATTGGAATGGGAAGGAGTTGGATATCACATCTCATGCTATACGGAGGGTCTCAGGATTGGAATGGGAAGGACTTAGATATCACATATCATGCTATAGGGAGGGTCTCAGTTTTGATATTAGAAGCATTGAGATATCACATCTCATGCTATCGGAAGTGTCTCAGGATTGGAATGGGAAGGAGCTGGATATCACATCTCATGCTAAAGGAAGGGTCTCAGGTTTGGAACGGGAAGGATTTGGATATCACATCTCATGTTATAGGAAGGGTGCTATAGATAGGCTCTTAGGTTTGGAAAGGGAAGGAGTTGGATATCACATTTCATGTTAGAGGAAGGATCTCAGGTTTGGTATTAGAAGCATTGAGATATCACATCTCATGCTATAGGAAGGGTCTCAGGATTGGAATGGGAAGTAGTTGGATATCACATCTCATGCTATAGGAAGGGTCTCAGGTTTGGTATAAGCATTGCGATATCACATCTCATGCTATAGGACGGGTCTCAGGATTGGAATGGAAGGAGTTGGATATCACATCTCATGTTACAGGAAGGATCTCAGGTTTGGTATTAGAAGCATTGAGACATCACATCTCATGCTATAGGAAGGGTCTCAGGGTTGGAATGGGAAGGAGTTGGATATCACAACTCATCCAATAGGAAGGGTCTCAGGTTTGGAATGGGAAGAAATTGGATATCACATCTCATGTTATAGGAAGGATCTCAGGTTTGGTATTAGAAGCATTAAGATATCACATCTCATGCTATAGGAAGGGTCTCAGGATTGGAATGTGAAGGATTTGGATATCACATCTCATGCTAAAGGAAGGGTCTCAGGTTTGGTAGAAGCATTGAGATATCACGTCTCTGCTATCGGAAGGGTCTCAGGATTGGATTGGGAAGGAGTTGGATATCCCTTCTCATGCTATAGGAAGGGTCTCAGGATTTGAATGGCAAGGAGTTGGATATCACTTCTCATGCCATAAGAAGGGTCTCAGGTTTGGTATTAGAAGCATTGAGATATCACATCTCATGCTATAGGAAGGGTCTCAGGATTGGAATGGGAAGGACTTGGATATCACATCTCATGCTATAGGGAGGGTCTAAGGTTTGGAAGGGGAAGGATTTGGATATCACATCTCATGTTATATTACGGGTCTCAGGTTTGGTATTAGAAGCATTGAGATATCAAGTCTCAGAGTATAGGAAGGGTTTCAGAATTGGAATGGGAAGGAGTTGGATATCACATCTCAAGCTATAGGAAGGGTCTCAGGATTGGAATGGGAAGGACTTGGATATCACATCTCATGCTATAGGAAGGCTCTCAGGTTTGGAAGGGGAAAGAGTTGGATATCACATTTCATGTTAGAGGTAGGATCTCAGGTTTGGTATTAGAGGGATTGAGATATCACCTCATGCTATCAGAAGGGTCTCAGGAATGGAATGGGAAGGAGTTGGATATCACATCTCATGCTAAATGGAGGGTCTCAGGTTTGGAAGGGGAAGGATTTGGATATCACATCTCATGTTATAGGAAGGATCTCAGGTTTGGTATTAGAAGCATTGAGATATCACATCTCATGCTATCGGAAGGATCTCAGGTTTGGTATTAGAAGCATTGAGATATCACATCTCATGCTATCAGAAGGGTCTCAGGATTGGAATGGGAAGGAGTTGGATATCACATCTCATGCTAAAGGGAGGGTCTCAGGTTTGGAAGGGGAAGGATTTGGATATCACATCTCATGTTATCGGAAGGATCTCACGTTTGGTATTAGAAGTATTGAGATATCATATCTCATGCTATAGGAAGGGTCTCAGGATTGGAATGGGAAGCAGTTGGATATCACATCTCATGCTATAGGAAGTGTCTCAGGATTGGAATGGGAAGGACTTGGATATCACATCTCATGCTATAGGTAGGGTCTCAAGTTTGATATTAGAAGCATTGAGATATCACATCTCATGCTATAGGAAGGGTCTGAGGATTGGAATGGGAAGGAGTTGGATATCACATCTCATGCTATGGGAAGGGTCTCAGGTTTGGTATAAGCAGTGAGATATCACATCTCATGCTATCAGAAGGGTCTCAGGATTGGAATGGGAAGGAGTTGGATATCACATCTCATGCTAAAGGGAGGGTCTCAGGTTTGGAAGGGGAAGGATTTGGATATCACATCTCATGTTATCGGAAGGATCTCACGTTTGGTATTAGAAGTATTGAGATATCATATCTCATGCTATAGGAAGGGTCTCAGGATTGGAATGGGAAGGAGTTGGATATCACATCTCATGCTATAGGGAGGGTCTCAGGATTGGAATGGGAAGGACTTAGATATCACATATCATGCTATAGGGAGGGTCTCAGTTTTGATATTAGAAGCATTGAGATATCACATCTCATGCTATCGGAAGTGTCTCAGGATTGGAATGGGAAGGTGCTGGATATCACATCTCATGCTAAAGGAAGGGTCTCAGGTTTGGAACGGGAAGGATTTGGATATCACATCTCATGTTATAGGAAGGGTCTCAGGTTTGGTATAAGCATTGAGATATCACATCTCTGCTATCAGAAGTGTCTCAGGATTGGAATGGGAAGGAGTTGGATATCCCATCTCATGTTATAGGACGGGTCTCAGGTTTGTTATTAGAATCATTGAGATATCATATTGCATGCTGTAGGAAGGGTCTAAGGGTTGGAATGGGAAGGACTTGGATATCACATCTCATGCTATAGATAGGCTCTTAGGTTTGGAAAGGGAAGGAGTTGGATATCACATTTCATGTTAGAGGAAGGATCTCAGGTTTGGTATTAGAAGCATTGAGATATCACATCTCATGCTATAGGAAGGGTCTCAGGATTGGAATGGGAAGCAGTTGGATATCACATCTCATGCTATAGGAAGGGTCTCAGGTTTGGTATAAGCATTGAGATATCACATCTCATGCTATAGGACGGGTCTCAGGATTGGAATGGAAGGAGTTGGATATCACATCTCATGTTATAGGAAGGATATCAGGTTTGGTATTAGAAGCATTGAGACATAACATCTCATGCTATAGGAAGGGTCTCAGGGTTGGAATGGGAAGGAGTTGGATATCACATCTCATCCAATAGGAAGGGTCTCAGCTTTGGAATGGGAAGGAATTGGATATCACATCTCATGTTATAGGAAGGATCTCAGGTTTGGTATTAGAAGCATTGAGATATCACATCTCATGCTATAGGAAGGGTCTCAGGATTGGAATGTGAAGGATTTGGATATCACATCTCATGCTAAAGGAAGGGTCTCAGGTTTGGAAGAAGCATTGAGATATCACGTCTCTGCTATCGGAAGGGTCTCAGGATTGGATTGGGAAGGAGTTGGATATCACATCTCATGCCATAGGAAGGGTCTCAGGTTTGGTATAAGCATTGAGATATCACATCTCTGCTATCGGAAGGGTCTCAGGATTGGATTGGGAAGGAGTTGGATATCCCTTCTCATGCTATAGGAAGTGTCTCAGGTTGGAATGGGAAGGAGTTGGATATCACATCTCATGCTATAGGAAGGGTCTCAGAATTGGAATGGGAAGGAGTTGAATATGACATCTCATGCCGTAGGAAGGGTCTCAGGTTTGGTATAAACATTGAGATATCACATCTCTGCTATCGAAAGGGTCTCAGGATTGGAATGGGAAGGAGTTGGATATCCCATCTCATGTTATAGGAAGAGTCTCAGGTTTGGTATTAGAAGCATTGAGATATCACATCTCATGCTATAGGAAGTGTCTCAGGATTGGAATGGGAAGGACTTGGATATCACATCTCATGCTATAGGTAGGGTCTCAAGTTTGATATTAGAAGCATTGAGATATCACATCTCATGCTATAGGAAGGGTCTGAGGATTGGAATGGGAAGGAGTTGGATATCACATCTCATGCTATGGGAAGGGTCTCAGGTTTGGTATAAGCAGTGAGATATCACATCTCATGCTATAGGAAGTGTCTCAGGATTGGAATGGGAAGGAGTTTGTTAGGAAAGATTTCATAATTGTAGGGAATTTTCCTTCCATGTGGCAACCCCTAAACTTTTTGCTGTTGTTATTCACCTTGTTTTTGACTTTGCCAGAGAAGCGCAGCCTTCTGCCGCACTCCTCTGGGCTTTCGCTCCTTTCTTACAGGGAAACTGACATGCCCTTAAGACAGTCAGTACCGGGGAACGCTGTTTCCCGTAGTTTCTTTAATCGTGTCGCCATTTTAGTGCAACACGACACAAGAGGGCACTGTAAGCTAAGTTACAGCTCTCTTGGGTCTCTAGCCTTCTACAGGCCCTAGATACTCTTTTAGGAATGTATTTTGATCGGTGCAAGTCATTCAGGGATTGGAATGGTGGCAGTGATCGTTTTGTTTATTTTGAGCTCCTTTTGGCGTTCTGAGCACGTTTTTGCACTGAACCCAAAATGGTGGCCTGGCTCTCCAAAATGGCCAGGCCGCGAGGCTCCTTTGTCCTGCCCACTGTCCGTCTTGCTCCCTTCACCTTCCCCAGGTCGGGCGACCCGGGGCCTTCCTTATTTGGGCATGTACTTTCCCGCGAAACGTGGTTGCTTTCGCGGGCTTCTACATGTCGTTTGTGTGCCTCCAGGGTGTGGGCTGGGATGTCTGGTCCCAATACACATCCTGGGTGCCAGAGAGTCTAGGGTGGTGTGAATGCCTGGGACCACCGTGGTCCGTGATTGGTCCACGTATGGTATGTGTGTTGATGAGCGGATCTCCCATTGGCTCCCCTCCGTTTTGGCGCGAAGGGAACCGTGGATAAGAGGGAGCTGGAAACACCACTACCATGTCGATCTCCTGAGTTCTCACGAACGAAGGAATACAGGAGCCAAGTATCCTGCAACTACGAGGCTGGACCGAGGAATCGCTGGTGACCCGCTGAAGGAATCCTCCTTTGCACTGCTGTCGTCCTGTGAAGCCCTTTCCTCCTTGGATCGAACCAGAAGGCCTGTACTGGCGCTTCGACCTTTGGAATAGCAGGAACAGCTATTCCCGGCGACTTCATCAACTCCTGCCAAGTAAGCCTTCGGAAGTGTCTCTGGGCCATCCAGTTGACTGACCAGCTTACAAGGGAGTCCTGCTCTGTAACTGCCGCCAGGTTGTGTTGTATTTCGAGTCCTGGTCACTCTCCCACGCTTCGTACACTTGGCGTTCCCAAGTCTGAAGGGAGGAGTGTACATTTGGCTCGAATACACACGGCCGCTCCGTTGTCCTGCTGCGGCAACAAACTGTGCTGGTTTCGTCGATTGGGACGTCTTTTTGCTCTACACGACTACGAGGCGTTCCCTGCTCTTCTGAACCTGCCAGCTGCTGAAACTAACGTGGAGAAGCCTGGGTCTGCTTGCTTCGGGGACCGGTGAGTAGTTTAGCTAGGATCTGGTCGCCCTCCTGCAGTATCCCATTGCTTTTCCCTGCTGTGTAAAAACAGCACCCTTTTGGCCGTACTCGCGCTCTGCTTCTGCCCGCTGTGGAGGCTGCGCTTGAGTTGCGGAACCTGTTCTCCTTCTGCTGTGCACTAACCCGAACTGCCTGACTTCCTCCGAAGAGCTTCCCCTTTTGCCCGTTGGCACCGGCGTGGCAGGTACTTTGAGCACAAGGCTCCACTCTTCGCAGGGCTCGGACTTCCATCTAGTTAGGTGCTTCTGAAGGTGAACTGAGTCTAAAGCGTTATCGCACTGCCTGTTTTCCTTTCCTTTCAGGTGGACTACATATTTCGGGCTTTGAACGCTTGCGACTGTGTATTTGTATATATATTGTGTTGATATGGTATGTGTTGGTTTAATATTGTGATATTGTGATTTTCTCGCTACGGTCATTATTTTAAAGGCCTTAAAATAAATGTGTATCTATTTTTGATATAACAACTGTTTGGAGTAGTTTGTAAGCGCTCTTGCTTTGTGTGCTCACTGCGGGCTTTCAGTCACCCTCACCCCTCTTGAGACCTAGTCTTGACCGCCGCGATCGCTACCTTGATTGGTCTGGCTTGTCCAGAGGTTACCCTGTTCCAAGTAATTAGGTTGGCCTTCTGAACTTCTGCGCCACCAGGACAGAGTTCAGAAATCCGTCTTAACAAATTGGTGTACAGCGGTGGGATACGACTGAAGGTATCCAGTGTTGCGCTCGAACTAAGGCATTTCAGGTTATTCCAAACAGTACACGTAGTGAATTGTTGTAATATAACTTTAAAAAGGCCATAGTCCTATCAAACAGTATGGAAACAAATACGTTGTTAACTTTAAATGCTTCCAAATCAGAAACGCTGAAAAAGATGTGTGCGGAGAGAGGTGTTTCCTCTCAAGGCACAAAATTGGAAATGATCCAAAGAATCGTGGCGTGGCAAGAAGCGCAGCTTGACGCTATAACTTCTGAGGACAGTGCGGAAGGTGGTGGGGCTGCTCTCACTGGTAGAACCGACGGTTCTGCCGCCGCACTGATCCATCGCGACCACGAGGACAGGGAGGACGAGCTGTCTAATGTTTCCTCTGCCAGTGCTGATGGGGAGGCTATGCTTGAATTCAAGAAGCAAGAGCTGCGGTTTAGGCAGCAGGAGCTTGAATTCAGCATAGCCAAACTAAAAATCGAACAGGCATAAAAACAGAAAGACAGGGATCACCAGTTGGAACTGGCCAAGCTTCAGGTTGCAAATGGGTCCAAGGGTCCTGGACATGGTTCTGGGGCTTCCTCTCATCCACGGTTTCCAAAAGATCTGCTCAGTGTGTATGAAGAGAGGAATGACATTATGGACTGGCTGAATGCGTTTGAGTATGCATGCGAGGTCCAGGAAGTTGACAATGCTGATAAGATTGCGTGGTTGCTCAGTAGACTGCCCCATTCTGGCTGTAGTGCCATCATGGAAATGTCGAAGGCTGAGCGGGCTGATTTCGCAATGTTAAAGCAAACTCTCATTTTAAAGTTTGGGAAGACTCCGGCCCAATATTTAAAGCGTTTTCGAGAGTATAAGAAATAGGAAGGTGGTACTTGGGTATCTTATGTCGCTGAATCTTTGAAAAACTTAACTGGCTGGGTCGAAGGTTATAAGGTTTCTACCTTCGAAGGCATGATAAATCTTGTCATGCTGGAACATATTTTTGCTTCTTCTTCCCTGGAGCTTAAGCAGCATTTGGCCGATTCGAAGGAGATAGATCCTAAGAAGCTGGCCATTGCAGCAGACTTATGGGTGTCACATCGAGTGTCCCATAAGGACAAAACTCATCCTGGTAAGCAGGAGGAAGGGAAAAAGTCCAAGGATATGGAGGGTGGGGAATCTGCTAAATCTTCTTCCCATAAGGGCCACAAAAAGAAAAACAAGGGTAAGACACAAGAGAACTCACAGGGTAGTGGAGGTCCACCTCCAAAACAGAACTCTGGTTATAATAAGCCTACCTACGTAAACAGACCCAATGGGGCTTGTTTTTCTTGTGGAGCAACTGACCATGTGAAGGGGGATCCCCGGGGTAAGGTTAGACCTTTGGGGGTCCACTCCGCTAATCTGGCCTTCTCCTCCTACGAGGAAGAAGAGATTACAGGAGCATCCTTCTCCTCAGACTCGTTTCCCAGCGGGATAGAGGCTGAGGTAGTTTTAGTGTCCCTGGGTTCCTGGGAGCCTAAAGTCGCAGAGGCTTATGCTAGGATTCCGGATAATACCAAGCACTACTTTAAAGACAGTGTGCTGATCAATGGAGTGGATACTCCAGCTCTTAGGGATAGTGGGTGCAGTCGCACTGTAGTGGATTCTAACTTGGTAGACTCAGAGGAAGTTGCCAGAGCTACTCTGATGCCCACTAAGTTGGCTGACGGCCCCCTCCGTATGTTTCCCGTGATCCCTGTAAATCTTACTTTAAATGGTACAGCAGTCAGGATTCCAGTGAGCATTCAGAGAAACGTCCCGGGAAAGGTCTTATTGGGTAATGATCTCAGAGCTTTAGGGCTCGTAGGAGACACTGCCGAAAGACCCTACACACGGTCTCAAGCACGGGCAGCATTGGCCAAGTCCAATACGCCGCCCCAGCCGAAGGGGAAACCCAAGGCGAAAGGAGTCTACAAGTCAAAACGAGGGAAAGAGAATATTCCCCCGAGCTCGCCTACCACTGCGGTGGAGGAAGTTGGTCAATCGCCCGGGCCTGACGAGGAGGTGGCGATACCTGAAGTATTCGACCCCAACGATCATCCTGAACTAAAAGACTTGTTAGTTGAAGGAGGTCCTGATAGGGACGAATTCAGTAAAGGCCAACGTGAGTGCCCATCTCTGGAAGGCCTAAGGAGACAGGCCTGCTCCCAGCTTGAGGGTGAACCTCCTGGGAAGCATAGGATTTATTGGGAAGGTGGACTCCTGTATAGTGAGCCCACAGAGTCTACAGAAGGAGACCATAGGAGGTTGGTGGTTCCCCTTGCTGTTAGGCCCTTCCTCCTGCAGTTGGCGCATGAAGTTCCCCTTGCTGGTCACCTTGGTTTGAAGAGGACCAAGCAAAGGTTATCCATGCACTTCTACTGGCCCAAGATGGGGGTGCAAGTAGAAAGTCACTGCAGGAGTTGTGCCTCCTGCCAGTTGTCTGGTAAGGTTGGCGCGACAATCCAAGCTCCGTTGGTACCGCTCCCAGTTGTGGGGGTACCATTTGAAAGGGTAGGGATCGACATCGTTGGTCCCCTTGACCCGCAAAAATCCTCGGGCAATAGGTTTATCCTGGTGCTGGTCGACCATGCAACCAGGTATCCTGAGGCCGTCCCATTTACAACTGTAACTGCCAAGCCAGTTGCAGAAGCTTTACTCGGCATGTTTACTAGGGTTGGCTTCCCTAAAGAAGTTGTGCCGGATGATGGCAGCAACTTTATGTCGAAGTATAGGCAGGCTATGTGGATAGAATGTAGGGTCACCTACAGGTTCTCTTCTGCATACCACCCCCAGACCAATGGTCTGGGGGGGCGTTTTAACAGGACGTTAAAGAGCATGATTGGGGCTCTGGAGGAGCCGCAGAGAATAAAATGGGATCTTCTGGCTTCATGCTTACTGTTTGCCTACCAAGAGGTACCACAGGAGGGTGTTGGCTTCAGCCCCTTCGAACTTCTGTTCGGTCATCCCGTACGGGGACCCTTAGCCATCATCAAAGAGGGATGGGAGATGCCCACTCCCCCTGTTACTACCAATGTAGTTGATTATGTGCTAGGGCTCAGAAAACGGATGGTACTTCTGATGGGCTTGACTAGTGATAAATTGAAGGCAGGGCAAGCGCTGGTGAAACATTGGTACGACCAGAAAGCTTCCCTCATCAACTTTACACATGGTCAGCAAGTCCTGATCATGAATCCCATAAGGCCTCGAGCTTTACAGGACAAATGGTCAGGCCCTTACCCAGTGGTGGAGCCCCTGGGTGAGGTTAACTATTCAGTGGACCTTGGAAGGCCTGGACAGGCTCTAAAAGTGTTTCACGTGAATGGGCTGAAGGCTTTCGTCCCAAGCGTCGAAATCGCAGCACTGCTATTGGCTTCAGACGTTGAGGAAGAGGAGTCTGAACCTCTCCCCGACCTGTTCCCAAGCAGTCCTTCAGTTAGCTCTTTTGAGGGTGTCCGAGTGGCCCCTCACCAAAATGGACAAGGCTCAGTGGTTTACCTTGGACATGAAGTAGGTGGAGGGAGGAGACAGCCTCTACTCAGTCAGGTACAAGCAGTACAAGACTGGCCTACCCCCACTACGCAAACCCAAGTGAGAGCCTTTTTAGGACTCACGGGGTATTACCGCAATTTTGTGGCAGACTGTTAGGAAAGATTTCGTTATTGTAGGGAACTTTCCTTCCATGTGGCAACCCCTAAACTTTTTGCTATTGTTTTCAACCTGTTTTCTTGACTTTGCCAGAGAAGTACAGCCTTCTGCCGTACTCCTCTGGGCTTTCGCTCCTTTCTTACGGGGAAACTGACATGCCCTTAAGACAGTCAGTACCGGGGAACGCTGTTTCCCGTAGTTTCTTTTATCGTGTCGCCATTTTAGTGCAACACGACACAAGAGGGCACTGTAAGCTAAGTTACAGCTCTCTTGGGTCTCTAGCCTTCTACAGACCCTAGACACTCTTGTAGGATGGTTTTTGGATCGGTGCAAGTCATTCAGGGACTGGGCTGGTGGCAGCGATCATTTGGTTTATTTTGAGCTCCTTTTGCCGTTCTGAGCACCTTTTTGCCGCGAACACAAAAGGGTGGCCCGGCTACCCAAAATGGCCGGACCACGAGGCTCCTTTGTCTCGTCCACTGTCCGTCTTGCTCCCTTTACCTTCCCCCAGGTCAGGCGACCCGGGGCCTTCCTTATTTGGGCATGTAGTTTCCCGCGAAACACGGTTGCTTTCGCGGGCTTCTACATGTCGTTTGAGTGCCCCCAGGATGTGGGCTGGGCTGTCTGGTCCCAATACACATCCTGGGTGCCAGAGAGTCTAGGGTGGTGTGAATGCCTGGGACCACTGTGGTCCGTGATTGGTCCACGTATGGTATGTGTGTTGATGAGCGGATCTCCCATTGGCTCCCCTCCGTTTTGGCGCGAAGGGAACCGTGGATAAGAGGGAGCTGGAAACACCACTACCATGTCGATCTCCTGAGTTCTTACGAACCCAGGGATACAGGAGCCAAGTATCCTGCGAACACGAGGCTGGACCGAGGAATCACTGGTGACCCCCTGAAGAACTTCTGCTCCTCATTGCTGTCGTCCGGTGAAGCCCTTTCCACCTAAGATCGAACAAGAAGGCCTGTACTGGCGCTTCGACCTATTGGAATAGCAGGACCAGCTATTCCCGGCACCTTCATCAACTCCTGCTGTAAGCCTTCGGAAGTGTCTCTGGGCCATCCAGTTGACTGACCAGCTTACTAAGGAGGCCTGCTCTGTAATCGCCGACAGGTTGGGTGGTATTCTGAGTCCGGGGCATGCTCACACGCTTCGTTTGCTTAGCAGTCCTAAGCTAGAGGTGAGCGGTGCTCGTTTGGCTTGACTACACCCGGCCGTTCCGTTGCCCTGCCGTGGCGACAAAACTGTGCTTGTTTCTTCGATCGGGACGTCTTTTTACTCTGCACGACGACGAGACGTTCCCTGCTCTTCAGAACCTGCCAGAAGCTGCATCTATCGAGGAGAAGCTCGGGCCTGCTTGCTTCGGGGACCGGTGAGTAGATTAGCTAGGATCTGGTCGCCCTCCTGCAGTGCCCTTTGCTTTTCCCCGCTGTGAATACAGCACCCCTTGTCCGTACTCGCGCCCTGCTTCTGCCTCACTGTGGAGGCTGCGCTAGAGTCGCGGACCGTGTTCTCCTTCATTAGAGCTCCCTACAGAGCTGTTCAACGTCCTCCGAAGAGCTTCACCTTCTGCCCATTGGCACCGGCGTGTGCAGGTACTTTTGAGCGCTAGGCTCCACTCTTCGTAGGGATTGGACTACCATCCAGTTAGGGGCCTCAGAAGGCGGACATATCACACGCATTGGTTCGCACTGCCTGTTTTCCTTCCCCTGCAGGTGGATAACATATTTCGTGCTGCTAATGCTGTGAAACTGTGTATTCTGTATATATATTGGGTGGATAGTGTATGTGTTGGTTTAACATCGTTGTATATTGCTGCTTTTACTGTGGTTATTAGTTCCAAGGCCTTATAATAAATGTGTATCTATTTTTGATATAAACAACTGTTTGGAGTAGTTTGTAAGCGCTCTTGCTTTGTGTGCTCATTGCGGGCTTTCAGTCACCCTCACCCCTCTTGAGACCTAGTCTTGACCGCCGCGATCGCTACCTTGATTGGTCTGGCTTGTCCAGAGGTTACCCTGTTCCAAGTAATTAGGTTGGCCTTCTGAACTTCTGCGCCACCAGGACAGAGTTCAGAAATCCGTCTTAACAAATTGGTGTACAGCGGTGGGATACGACTGAAGGTATCCAGTGTTGCGCACGAGCTAAGGCGTTTTCAGGTTATTCCAACCAGGACACGCAGTAAAGTATTGAATATAACGTTAAAAAGGCCATAGTCCTATCAACAGTATGGAAACGAATACTTTATTAACCTTAAATGCTTCGAAATCTGAAACATTGAAGAAGATGTGTGCAGAGAGAGGGGTTTCCTCTCAAGGCACTAAATTGGAAATGATCCAGAGAATCGTGGCGTGGCAAGAAGCGCAGCTTGACGCTATAACTTCCGAGGACAGTGCAGAAGGTGGTGGGGCTGCTCTCACTGGCAGAACCGACGGTTCTGCCGCTGCACTGATCCATCACGACCACGAGGACAGGGAGGATGTAATGTCTAACGTTTCCTCTGCCAGTGTTGATGGGGAGGCTATGCTTGAATTCAAGAAGCAAGAGCTGCGGTTTAGGCAGCAGGAGCTTGAATTCAGCATAGCCAAACTGAAAATCGACCAGGCAGAAAAACAAAAAGACAGGGATCACCAGTTGGAACTGGCCAAGCTTCAGTTCGCAAATGGGTCCAAGGGTCCTGGACATGGTTCTGGGGCTTCCTCTCATCCACGGTTTCCAAAAGATCTGCTCAGTGTGTATGAGGAACGAAATGACATTATGGACTGGTTAAATGCGTTTGAGTATGCATGCGAGGTTCAAGAGGTTGATAATGCGGATAAGATTGCATGGTTACTCAGCAGACTGCCCCATTCTGGTTGCAGTGCCATTATGGAAATGTCGAAGGCTGAGCGCGCTGATTTTGCAATGTTGAAGCAGACTCTCATTTTAAAGTTTGGGAAGACTCCGACCCAATATTTGAAAAGGTTTAGAGAGTATAAGAAAAAGGAAGGTGGTACTTGGGTGTCGTATGTAGCTGAGTCCCTGAAAAACTTGACTGGCTGGGTTGAAGGTTATAAGGTTTCTACCTTCGAAGGCATGATCAATCTGGTCATGCTGGAACACATTTTTGCTTCTTCTTCCCCGGAGCTTAAGCAGCATTTGGCCGATTCGAAGGAGATAGATCCTAAGAAGCTGGCCATTGCAGCAGACTTATGGGTGTCACATCGAGTGTCCCATAAGGACAAAACTCATCCTGGTAAGCAGGAGGAAGGGAAAAAGTCCAAAGATATGGAGGGTGGGGAATCTGCTAAATCTTCTTCCCATAAGGGCCACAAAAAGAAAAATAAGGGTAAGCCATACGAGAACTCACAGGGTAGTGGAGGTTCGCCTCCGAAACAGAACTCTGGTTATAATAAGCCTCCCTACGTAAACAGACCCAATGGGGCTTGTTTTTCTTGTGGAGCAACTGACCATGTGAAGGGGGATCCCCGTTGTAAGGTTAGACCTTTGGGGGTCCACTCCGCTAATCTGGCCTTCTCCTCCTACGAGGAAGAAGAGATTACAGGAGCATCCTTCTCCTCAGACTCATTTCCCAGCGGAATAGAGGCTGAGGTAGTTTTAGTGTCCCTGGGTTCCTGGGAGCCTAAAGTCGCAGAGGCGTATGCTAGGATTCCGGATAATACCAAGCACTACTTTAAAGACAGTGTGCTGATCAATGGAGTGGATACTCCAGCTCTTAGGGATAGTGGGTGCAGTCGAACTGTAGTGGATTCTACCTTGGTAGACTCAGAGGAAGTTGCCAGAGCTACTCTGATGCCCACTAAGTTGGCTGACGGCCCCCTCCGTATGTTTCCCGTGATCCCTGTTAATCTAACTTTAAATGGTACAGCAGTTAGGATTCCAGTGAGCATTCAGAGAAACGTCCCGGGAAAGGTCTTGTTGGGCAATGATCTCAGAGCTCTAGGGCTCGTAGGAGACACTGCCGAAAGACCCTACACACGGTCTCAAGCACGGGCAGCATTGGCCAAGTCCAATACGCCGCCCCAGCCGAAGGGGAAACCCAAGGCGAAAGGAGTCAACAAGTCCCGACGGGGGAAAGAGAATATTCCCCCGAGCTCGCCTACCACTGCGGTGGAGGGAGTTGGTCAATCGCCCGAGCCTGACGAGGAGGTGGCGATGCCTGAAGAGTTCGACCCCAACGACCATCCTGAACTAAAGGACTTGTTAGTTGAAGGAGGTCCTGATAGGGACGACTTCAGTAAGGGCCAACGTGAGTGCCCATCTCTGGAAGGCCTAAGGAGACAGGCCTGCTCCCAGCTTGAGGGTGAACCTCCTGGGAAGCATCGGATTTATTGGGAAGGTGGACTCCTGTACAGTGAGCCCACAGAGTCTACAGAAGGAGACCATAGGAGGTTGGTGGTTCCCCTTTCTGTTAGACCCTTCCTCCTGCAGTTGGCGCATGAAGTTCCCCTTGCTGGTCACCTTGGAATGAAGAGGACCAAGCAAAGGTTATCTATGCACTTCTACTGGCCCAAGATGGGGGTGCAAGTAGAAAGTCACTGCAGGAGTTGTGCCTCCTGCCAGTTGTCTGGTAAGGTTGGCGCGACAATCCAAGCTCCGTTGGTACCGCTCCCAGTTGTGGGGGTACCATTTGAAAGGGTAGGGATCGACATCGTTGGTCCCCTTGACCCGCAAACATCCTCAGGCAATAGGTTTATCCTGGTGCTGGTCGACCATGCAACCAGGTATCCTGAGGCCATCCCATTAAAGACTGTAACTGCCAAGTCAGTTGCAAAAGCTTTACTCGGCATATTTACTAGGGTTGGCTTCCCTAAAGAAGTTGTGTCAGATCGTGGCAGCAACTTTATGTCGAAGTATATGCAGGCTATGTGGAAAGAATGTGGGGTCACCTACAAGTTCTCTTCTGCATATCACCCCCAGACCAATGGTCTGGTGGAACGTTTCAACAGAACGTTAAAGAGCATGATTGGGGCTCTGGAGGAGCCCCAGAGAAGAAAATGGGATCTTCTTTTACCATGCTTGCTGTTTGCCTACAGAGAGGTACCACAGGAGGGTGTTGGCTTCAGCCCCTTCGAACTTCTGTTCGGTCATCCCGTACGGGGACCCTTAGCCATCGTCAAAGAGGGATGGGAGATGCCCACTCCCCCTGTTACTACCAATGTAGTTGACTATGTGCTAGGGCTCAGAAAACGGATGGTACTCCTGATGGGCTTGGCTAGTGAAAAGTTGAAGGCAGGACAAGCGCTGGTGAAACATTGGTACGACCAGAAAGCTTCCTTAATTCACTTTACCCCTGGTCAGCAAGTCCTGATCATGAACCCATAAGGCCTCGCGCTTTACAGGACAAATGGTCAGGCCCTTACACAGTGGTGGAGCCCCTGGGTGAGGTGAACTATTTAGTGGACCTTGGAAGGCCTGGACAGGCTCCAAAAGTGTTCCACGTAAATAGGCTGAAGGCTTTCGTCCCAAGAGTCGAAATCGCAGCCCTGCTACTGGCGTCAGACGTTGAGGAAGAGGAGTCAGAACCTCTTCCCGACCTGTTCCAAAGCGGTCCTTCAGATAGCTCCGTTGAGGGTGTCCGAGTGGCCCCTCACCTGACTTCTGATCAGCAGGCTGAGGTGAAAAGTTTGCTTAGGCAGTTTTCCCCCCTGTTTTCACAGTCGCCTGGTTTGACACCTTGGTGCAAACATAACATTGACACAGGAGACAGTGTACCTACCAAAAGTAGGGGATACAGGATGTCGGATAAAGTACGGTCTTATATTAAGACCGAGGTCAACAAGATGTTAGACCTTGGGGTGATTGAACCCTCTAGTAGTCCTTGGTCCAGTCCTGTGGTATTGGTTCCAAAGGCAGGCACTTCTGAATTGAGGTTCTGCGTGGATTACAGGGCTCTGAATGCTGTCACCAAGACAGACGCTCACCCCTTGCCTCGAACTGACGAGCTGGTGGATACCTTGGGTGCCTCCAAGTACCTCAGCACGTTTGACCTGACTGCGGGCTATTGGCAAATAGCTTTAGCAGAACATGCCAAGGAGAAGACAGCATTTTCAACTCCCGACGGGCTTTACCAATTCCGGGTAATGCCGTTCGGATTGAAGAATGCACCTGCCACTTTCCAGAGGCTTGTGAATCATGTGTTGAATGGGTTGGACGAATTCTGTCTTGCATATCTGGACGATATAGCAGTTTTCAGTGCCACCTGGGAAGACCATGTGAAACACCTCGGGATTGTGCTCCAGGCTCTTCAGAAAGCCCACTTGACCATAAAGGCGAGTAAATGCCAGATTGGACAAGGCTCAGTGGTTTACCTTGGGCATGAAGTAGGTGGAGGAAGGATACAGCCTCTCCCCAGTAAAGTACAAGCAGTACAAGACTGGCCTACCCCCACTACACAAACCCAAGTGAGAGCCTTCTTAGGACTCACGGGTTATTACCGCAATTTTGTGGCAGACTATGGCACCATAGCTGCTCCTCTGACTGCCCTCACAACTCCGAAGAAACCCAAGAAGGTAACTTGGACTGACGAGTGTGAGAAGGCCTTCAATGGCTTGAAAGACTCCTTGTGCCAGGCCCCTGTGCTCAGGGCCCCTGATTATCAAAGACCTTTTATCGTGCAGACGGATGCCTCTGACACTGGGATAGGAGCTGTACTATCACAGGTAGATGAGAAGGGTAAGGAACACCCTATCGGTTTTATTAGTCGCCAGCTTAAGGACAGAGAGCTCAGATGGTCCACGGTAGAGAAAGAATGTTTCTCTGTTGTGTGGGCCCTAAGGAAGCTGCGGCCCTACCTCTATGGGACCCACTTCACTGTGCAGACTGACCATAAGCCGTTAAAGTGGCTAATGAACATGAAGGGGGAGAATCCAAAGTTGCTTAGGTGGTCCATAAGTCTACAAGGCTTCGACTTCACTATTGAGCATAGGCCAGGTGTCCAACATAGCAACGCTGATGGGTTGTCCAGAATGTTTTACCGACCTGAACAAGAGACTCATCCAGGGGTGGATTAGTTCCCCCTGTCCATAGTCTGGGAGGGGCGAGTGTTAGGAAAGATTTCGTTATTGTAGGGAACTTTCCTTCCATGTGGCAACCCCTAAACTTTTTGCTATTGTTTTCAACCTGTTTTCTTGACTTTGCCAGAGAAGTACAGCCTTCTGCCGTACTCCTCTGGGCTTTCGCTCCTTTCTTACGGGGAAACTGACATGCCCTTAAGACAGTCAGTACCGGGGAACGCTGTTTCCCGTAGTTTCTTTTATCGTGTCGCCATTTTAGTGCAACACGACACAAGAGGGCACTGTAAGCTAAGTTACAGCTCTCTTGGGTCTCTAGCCTTCTACAGACCCTAGACACTCTTGTAGGATGGTTTTTGGATCGGTGCAAGTCATTCAGGGACTGGGCTGGTGGCAGCGATCATTTGGTTTATTTTGAGCTCCTTTTGCCGTTCTGAGCACCTTTTTGCCGCGAACACAAAAGGGTGGCCCGGCTACCCAAAATGGCCGGACCACGAGGCTCCTTTGTCTCGTCCACTGTCCGTCTTGCTCCCTTTACCTTCCCCCAGGTCAGGCGACCCGGGGCCTTCCTTATTTGGGCATGTAGTTTCCCGCGAAACACGGTTGCTTTCGCGGGCTTCTACATGTCGTTTGAGTGCCCCCAGGATGTGGGCTGGGCTGTCTGGTCCCAATACACATCCTGGGTGCCAGAGAGTCTAGGGTGGTGTGAATGCCTGGGACCACTGTGGTCCGTGATTGGTCCACGTATGGTATGTGTGTTGATGAGCGGATCTCCCATTGGCTCCCCTCCGTTTTGGCGCGAAGGGAACCGTGGATAAGAGGGAGCTGGAAACACCACTACCATGTCGATCTCCTGAGTTCTTACGAACCCAGGGATACAGGAGCCAAGTATCCTGCGAACACGAGGCTGGACCGAGGAATCACTGGTGACCCCCTGAAGAACTTCTGCTCCTCATTGCTGTCGTCCGGTGAAGCCCTTTCCACCTAAGATCGAACAAGAAGGCCTGTACTGGCGCTTCGACCTATTGGAATAGCAGGACCAGCTATTCCCGGCACCTTCATCAACTCCTGCTGTAAGCCTTCGGAAGTGTCTCTGGGCCATCCAGTTGACTGACCAGCTTACTAAGGAGGCCTGCTCTGTAATCGCCGACAGGTTGGGTGGTATTCTGAGTCCGGGGCATGCTCACACGCTTCGTTTGCTTAGCAGTCCTAAGCTAGAGGTGAGCGGTGCTCGTTTGGCTTGACTACACCCGGCCGTTCCGTTGCCCTGCCGTGGCGACAAAACTGTGCTTGTTTCTTCGATCGGGACGTCTTTTTACTCTGCACGACGACGAGACGTTCCCTGCTCTTCAGAACCTGCCAGAAGCTGCATCTATCGAGGAGAAGCTCGGGCCTGCTTGCTTCGGGGACCGGTGAGTAGATTAGCTAGGATCTGGTCGCCCTCCTGCAGTGCCCTTTGCTTTTCCCCGCTGTGAATACAGCACCCCTTGTCCGTACTCGCGCCCTGCTTCTGCCTCACTGTGGAGGCTGCGCTAGAGTCGCGGACCGTGTTCTCCTTCATTAGAGCTCCCTACAGAGCTGTTCAACGTCCTCCGAAGAGCTTCACCTTCTGCCCATTGGCACCGGCGTGTGCAGGTACTTTTGAGCGCTAGGCTCCACTCTTCGTAGGGATTGGACTACCATCCAGTTAGGGGCCTCAGAAGGCGGACATATCACACGCATTGGTTCGCACTGCCTGTTTTCCTTCCCCTGCAGGTGGATAACATATTTCGTGCTGCTAATGCTGTGAAACTGTGTATTCTGTATATATATTGGGTGGATAGTGTATGTGTTGGTTTAACATCGTTGTATATTGCTGCTTTTACTGTGGTTATTAGTTCCAAGGCCTTATAATAAATGTGTATCTATTTTTGATATAAACAACTGTTTGGAGTAGTTTGTAAGCGCTCTTGCTTTGTGTGCTCATTGCGGGCTTTCAGTCACCCTCACCCCTCTTGAGACCTAGTCTTGACCGCCGCGATCGCTACCTTGATTGGTCTGGCTTGTCCAGAGGTTACCCTGTTCCAAGTAATTAGGTTGGCCTTCTGAACTTCTGCGCCACCAGGACAGAGTTCAGAAATCCGTCTTAACAAATTGGTGTACAGCGGTGGGATACGACTGAAGGTATCCAGTGTTGCGCACGAGCTAAGGCGTTTTCAGGTTATTCCAACCAGGACACGCAGTAAAGTATTGAATATAACGTTAAAAAGGCCATAGTCCTATCAACAGTATGGAAACGAATACTTTATTAACCTTAAATGCTTCGAAATCTGAAACATTGAAGAAGATGTGTGCAGAGAGAGGGGTTTCCTCTCAAGGCACTAAATTGGAAATGATCCAGAGAATCGTGGCGTGGCAAGAAGCGCAGCTTGACGCTATAACTTCCGAGGACAGTGCAGAAGGTGGTGGGGCTGCTCTCACTGGCAGAACCGACGGTTCTGCCGCTGCACTGATCCATCACGACCACGAGGACAGGGAGGATGTAATGTCTAACGTTTCCTCTGCCAGTGTTGATGGGGAGGCTATGCTTGAATTCAAGAAGCAAGAGCTGCGGTTTAGGCAGCAGGAGCTTGAATTCAGCATAGCCAAACTGAAAATCGACCAGGCAGAAAAACAAAAAGACAGGGATCACCAGTTGGAACTGGCCAAGCTTCAGTTCGCAAATGGGTCCAAGGGTCCTGGACATGGTTCTGGGGCTTCCTCTCATCCACGGTTTCCAAAAGATCTGCTCAGTGTGTATGAGGAACGAAATGACATTATGGACTGGTTAAATGCGTTTGAGTATGCATGCGAGGTTCAAGAGGTTGATAATGCGGATAAGATTGCATGGTTACTCAGCAGACTGCCCCATTCTGGTTGCAGTGCCATTATGGAAATGTCGAAGGCTGAGCGCGCTGATTTTGCAATGTTGAAGCAGACTCTCATTTTAAAGTTTGGGAAGACTCCGACCCAATATTTGAAAAGGTTTAGAGAGTATAAGAAAAAGGAAGGTGGTACTTGGGTGTCGTATGTAGCTGAGTCCCTGAAAAACTTGACTGGCTGGGTTGAAGGTTATAAGGTTTCTACCTTCGAAGGCATGATCAATCTGGTCATGCTGGAACACATTTTTGCTTCTTCTTCCCCGGAGCTTAAGCAGCATTTGGCCGATTCGAAGGAGATAGATCCTAAGAAGCTGGCCATTGCAGCAGACTTATGGGTGTCACATCGAGTGTCCCATAAGGACAAAACTCATCCTGGTAAGCAGGAGGAAGGGAAAAAGTCCAAAGATATGGAGGGTGGGGAATCTGCTAAATCTTCTTCCCATAAGGGCCACAAAAAGAAAAATAAGGGTAAGCCATACGAGAACTCACAGGGTAGTGGAGGTTCGCCTCCGAAACAGAACTCTGGTTATAATAAGCCTCCCTACGTAAACAGACCCAATGGGGCTTGTTTTTCTTGTGGAGCAACTGACCATGTGAAGGGGGATCCCCGTTGTAAGGTTAGACCTTTGGGGGTCCACTCCGCTAATCTGGCCTTCTCCTCCTACGAGGAAGAAGAGATTACAGGAGCATCCTTCTCCTCAGACTCATTTCCCAGCGGAATAGAGGCTGAGGTAGTTTTAGTGTCCCTGGGTTCCTGGGAGCCTAAAGTCGCAGAGGCGTATGCTAGGATTCCGGATAATACCAAGCACTACTTTAAAGACAGTGTGCTGATCAATGGAGTGGATACTCCAGCTCTTAGGGATAGTGGGTGCAGTCGAACTGTAGTGGATTCTACCTTGGTAGACTCAGAGGAAGTTGCCAGAGCTACTCTGATGCCCACTAAGTTGGCTGACGGCCCCCTCCGTATGTTTCCCGTGATCCCTGTTAATCTAACTTTAAATGGTACAGCAGTTAGGATTCCAGTGAGCATTCAGAGAAACGTCCCGGGAAAGGTCTTGTTGGGCAATGATCTCAGAGCTCTAGGGCTCGTAGGAGACACTGCCGAAAGACCCTACACACGGTCTCAAGCACGGGCAGCATTGGCCAAGTCCAATACGCCGCCCCAGCCGAAGGGGAAACCCAAGGCGAAAGGAGTCAACAAGTCCCGACGGGGGAAAGAGAATATTCCCCCGAGCTCGCCTACCACTGCGGTGGAGGGAGTTGGTCAATCGCCCGAGCCTGACGAGGAGGTGGCGATGCCTGAAGAGTTCGACCCCAACGACCATCCTGAACTAAAGGACTTGTTAGTTGAAGGAGGTCCTGATAGGGACGACTTCAGTAAGGGCCAACGTGAGTGCCCATCTCTGGAAGGCCTAAGGAGACAGGCCTGCTCCCAGCTTGAGGGTGAACCTCCTGGGAAGCATCGGATTTATTGGGAAGGTGGACTCCTGTACAGTGAGCCCACAGAGTCTACAGAAGGAGACCATAGGAGGTTGGTGGTTCCCCTTTCTGTTAGACCCTTCCTCCTGCAGTTGGCGCATGAAGTTCCCCTTGCTGGTCACCTTGGAATGAAGAGGACCAAGCAAAGGTTATCTATGCACTTCTACTGGCCCAAGATGGGGGTGCAAGTAGAAAGTCACTGCAGGAGTTGTGCCTCCTGCCAGTTGTCTGGTAAGGTTGGCGCGACAATCCAAGCTCCGTTGGTACCGCTCCCAGTTGTGGGGGTACCATTTGAAAGGGTAGGGATCGACATCGTTGGTCCCCTTGACCCGCAAACATCCTCAGGCAATAGGTTTATCCTGGTGCTGGTCGACCATGCAACCAGGTATCCTGAGGCCATCCCATTAAAGACTGTAACTGCCAAGTCAGTTGCAAAAGCTTTACTCGGCATATTTACTAGGGTTGGCTTCCCTAAAGAAGTTGTGTCAGATCGTGGCAGCAACTTTATGTCGAAGTATATGCAGGCTATGTGGAAAGAATGTGGGGTCACCTACAAGTTCTCTTCTGCATATCACCCCCAGACCAATGGTCTGGTGGAACGTTTCAACAGAACGTTAAAGAGCATGATTGGGGCTCTGGAGGAGCCCCAGAGAAGAAAATGGGATCTTCTTTTACCATGCTTGCTGTTTGCCTACAGAGAGGTACCACAGGAGGGTGTTGGCTTCAGCCCCTTCGAACTTCTGTTCGGTCATCCCGTACGGGGACCCTTAGCCATCGTCAAAGAGGGATGGGAGATGCCCACTCCCCCTGTTACTACCAATGTAGTTGACTATGTGCTAGGGCTCAGAAAACGGATGGTACTCCTGATGGGCTTGGCTAGTGAAAAGTTGAAGGCAGGACAAGCGCTGGTGAAACATTGGTACGACCAGAAAGCTTCCTTAATTCACTTTACCCCTGGTCAGCAAGTCCTGATCATGAACCCATAAGGCCTCGCGCTTTACAGGACAAATGGTCAGGCCCTTACACAGTGGTGGAGCCCCTGGGTGAGGTGAACTATTTAGTGGACCTTGGAAGGCCTGGACAGGCTCCAAAAGTGTTCCACGTAAATAGGCTGAAGGCTTTCGTCCCAAGAGTCGAAATCGCAGCCCTGCTACTGGCGTCAGACGTTGAGGAAGAGGAGTCAGAACCTCTTCCCGACCTGTTCCAAAGCGGTCCTTCAGATAGCTCCGTTGAGGGTGTCCGAGTGGCCCCTCACCTGACTTCTGATCAGCAGGCTGAGGTGAAAAGTTTGCTTAGGCAGTTTTCCCCCCTGTTTTCACAGTCGCCTGGTTTGACACCTTGGTGCAAACATAACATTGACACAGGAGACAGTGTACCTACCAAAAGTAGGGGATACAGGATGTCGGATAAAGTACGGTCTTATATTAAGACCGAGGTCAACAAGATGTTAGACCTTGGGGTGATTGAACCCTCTAGTAGTCCTTGGTCCAGTCCTGTGGTATTGGTTCCAAAGGCAGGCACTTCTGAATTGAGGTTCTGCGTGGATTACAGGGCTCTGAATGCTGTCACCAAGACAGACGCTCACCCCTTGCCTCGAACTGACGAGCTGGTGGATACCTTGGGTGCCTCCAAGTACCTCAGCACGTTTGACCTGACTGCGGGCTATTGGCAAATAGCTTTAGCAGAACATGCCAAGGAGAAGACAGCATTTTCAACTCCCGACGGGCTTTACCAATTCCGGGTAATGCCGTTCGGATTGAAGAATGCACCTGCCACTTTCCAGAGGCTTGTGAATCATGTGTTGAATGGGTTGGACGAATTCTGTCTTGCATATCTGGACGATATAGCAGTTTTCAGTGCCACCTGGGAAGACCATGTGAAACACCTCGGGATTGTGCTCCAGGCTCTTCAGAAAGCCCACTTGACCATAAAGGCGAGTAAATGCCAGATTGGACAAGGCTCAGTGGTTTACCTTGGGCATGAAGTAGGTGGAGGAAGGATACAGCCTCTCCCCAGTAAAGTACAAGCAGTACAAGACTGGCCTACCCCCACTACACAAACCCAAGTGAGAGCCTTCTTAGGACTCACGGGTTATTACCGCAATTTTGTGGCAGACTATGGCACCATAGCTGCTCCTCTGACTGCCCTCACAACTCCGAAGAAACCCAAGAAGGTAACTTGGACTGACGAGTGTGAGAAGGCCTTCAATGGCTTGAAAGACTCCTTGTGCCAGGCCCCTGTGCTCAGGGCCCCTGATTATCAAAGACCTTTTATCGTGCAGACGGATGCCTCTGACACTGGGATAGGAGCTGTACTATCACAGGTAGATGAGAAGGGTAAGGAACACCCTATCGGTTTTATTAGTCGCCAGCTTAAGGACAGAGAGCTCAGATGGTCCACGGTAGAGAAAGAATGTTTCTCTGTTGTGTGGGCCCTAAGGAAGCTGCGGCCCTACCTCTATGGGACCCACTTCACTGTGCAGACTGACCATAAGCCGTTAAAGTGGCTAATGAACATGAAGGGGGAGAATCCAAAGTTGCTTAGGTGGTCCATAAGTCTACAAGGCTTCGACTTCACTATTGAGCATAGGCCAGGTGTCCAACATAGCAACGCTGATGGGTTGTCCAGAATGTTTTACCGACCTGAACAAGAGACTCATCCAGGGGTGGATTAGTTCCCCCTGTCCATAGTCTGGGAGGGGCGAGTGTTAGGAAAGATTTCGTTATTGTAGGGAACTTTCCTTCCATGTGGCAACCCCTAAACTTTTTGCTATTGTTTTCAACCTGTTTTCTTGACTTTGCCAGAGAAGTACAGCCTTCTGCCGTACTCCTCTGGGCTTTCGCTCCTTTCTTACGGGGAAACTGACATGCCCTTAAGACAGTCAGTACCGGGGAACGCTGTTTCCCGTAGTTTCTTTTATCGTGTCGCCATTTTAGTGCAACACGACACAAGAGGGCACTGTAAGCTAAGTTACAGCTCTCTTGGGTCTCTAGCCTTCTACAGACCCTAGACACTCTTGTAGGATGGTTTTTGGATCGGTGCAAGTCATTCAGGGACTGGGCTGGTGGCAGCGATCATTTGGTTTATTTTGAGCTCCTTTTGCCGTTCTGAGCACCTTTTTGCCGCGAACACAAAAGGGTGGCCCGGCTACCCAAAATGGCCGGACCACGAGGCTCCTTTGTCTCGTCCACTGTCCGTCTTGCTCCCTTTACCTTCCCCCAGGTCAGGCGACCCGGGGCCTTCCTTATTTGGGCATGTAGTTTCCCGCGAAACACGGTTGCTTTCGCGGGCTTCTACATGTCGTTTGAGTGCCCCCAGGATGTGGGCTGGGCTGTCTGGTCCCAATACACATCCTGGGTGCCAGAGAGTCTAGGGTGGTGTGAATGCCTGGGACCACTGTGGTCCGTGATTGGTCCACGTATGGTATGTGTGTTGATGAGCGGATCTCCCATTGGCTCCCCTCCGTTTTGGCGCGAAGGGAACCGTGGATAAGAGGGAGCTGGAAACACCACTACCATGTCGATCTCCTGAGTTCTTACGAACCCAGGGATACAGGAGCCAAGTATCCTGCGAACACGAGGCTGGACCGAGGAATCACTGGTGACCCCCTGAAGAACTTCTGCTCCTCATTGCTGTCGTCCGGTGAAGCCCTTTCCACCTAAGATCGAACAAGAAGGCCTGTACTGGCGCTTCGACCTATTGGAATAGCAGGACCAGCTATTCCCGGCACCTTCATCAACTCCTGCTGTAAGCCTTCGGAAGTGTCTCTGGGCCATCCAGTTGACTGACCAGCTTACTAAGGAGGCCTGCTCTGTAATCGCCGACAGGTTGGGTGGTATTCTGAGTCCGGGGCATGCTCACACGCTTCGTTTGCTTAGCAGTCCTAAGCTAGAGGTGAGCGGTGCTCGTTTGGCTTGACTACACCCGGCCGTTCCGTTGCCCTGCCGTGGCGACAAAACTGTGCTTGTTTCTTCGATCGGGACGTCTTTTTACTCTGCACGACGACGAGACGTTCCCTGCTCTTCAGAACCTGCCAGAAGCTGCATCTATCGAGGAGAAGCTCGGGCCTGCTTGCTTCGGGGACCGGTGAGTAGATTAGCTAGGATCTGGTCGCCCTCCTGCAGTGCCCTTTGCTTTTCCCCGCTGTGAATACAGCACCCCTTGTCCGTACTCGCGCCCTGCTTCTGCCTCACTGTGGAGGCTGCGCTAGAGTCGCGGACCGTGTTCTCCTTCATTAGAGCTCCCTACAGAGCTGTTCAACGTCCTCCGAAGAGCTTCACCTTCTGCCCATTGGCACCGGCGTGTGCAGGTACTTTTGAGCGCTAGGCTCCACTCTTCGTAGGGATTGGACTACCATCCAGTTAGGGGCCTCAGAAGGCGGACATATCACACGCATTGGTTCGCACTGCCTGTTTTCCTTCCCCTGCAGGTGGATAACATATTTCGTGCTGCTAATGCTGTGAAACTGTGTATTCTGTATATATATTGGGTGGATAGTGTATGTGTTGGTTTAACATCGTTGTATATTGCTGCTTTTACTGTGGTTATTAGTTCCAAGGCCTTATAATAAATGTGTATCTATTTTTGATATAAACAACTGTTTGGAGTAGTTTGTAAGCGCTCTTGCTTTGTGTGCTCATTGCGGGCTTTCAGTCACCCTCACCCCTCTTGAGACCTAGTCTTGACCGCCGCGATCGCTACCTTGATTGGTCTGGCTTGTCCAGAGGTTACCCTGTTCCAAGTAATTAGGTTGGCCTTCTGAACTTCTGCGCCACCAGGACAGAGTTCAGAAATCCGTCTTAACACAGACTATGGCACCATAGCTGCTCCTCTGACTGCCCTCACAACTCCGAAGAAACCCAAGAAGGTAACTTGGACCGACGAGTGTGAGAAGGCCTTCAATGGCTTAAAAGACTCCTTGTGCCAGGCCCCTGTCCTAAGGGCCCCTGATTATCAAAGACCTTTTATCGTGCAGACGGATGCCTCTGACACTGGGATAGGAGCTGTACTATCACAAGTAGATGAGAAGGGTAAGGAACACCCTATCGGTTTTATTAGTCGCCAGCTTAAGGACAGAGAGCTCAGGTGGTCCACGGTAGAGAAAGAATGTTTCTCTGTTGTGTGGGCCATAAGGAAGCTGAGGCCCTACCTCTATGGGACCCACTTCACTGTGCAGACTGACCATAAGCCGTTAAAGTGGCTAATGAACATGAAGGGGGAGAATCCAAAGTTGCTTAGGTGGTCCATAAGTCTACAAGGCTTCGACTTCACTATTGAGCATAGGCCAGGTGTCCAACATAGCAATGCTGATGGGTTGTCCAGAATGTTTAACCGACCTGAACAAGAGACTCATCCAGGGGTGGATTAGTTCCCCCTGTCCATAGTCTGGGAGTGGCGACTGTTAGGAAAGATTTCATAATTGTAGGGAATTTTCCTTCCATGTGGCAACCCCTAAACTTTTTGCTGTTGTTATTCACCTTGTTTTTGACTTTGCCAGAGAAGCGCAGCCTTCTGCCGCACTCCTCTGGGCTTTCGCTCCTTTCTTACGGGGAAACTGACATGCCCTTAAGACAGTCAGTACCGGGGAACGCTGTTTCCCGTAGTTTCTTTAATCGTGTCACCATTTTAGTGCAACACGACACAAGAGGGCACTGTAAGCTAAGTTACAGCTCTCTTGGGTCTCTAGCCTTCTACAGGCCCTAGATACTCTTTTAGGAATGTATTTTGATCGGTGCAAGTCATTCAGGGACTGGAATGGTGGCAGCGATCGTTTTGTTTATTTTGAGCTCCTTTTGGCGTTCTGAGCACGTTTTTGCACTGAACCCAAAATGGTGGCCTGGCTCTCCAAAATGGCCAGGCCGCGAGGCTCCTTTGTCCTGCCCACTGTCCGTCTTGCTCCCTTCACCTTCCCCAGGTCGGGCGACCCGGGGCCTTCCTTATTTGGGCATGTACTTTCCCGCGAAACGTGGTTGCTTTCGCGGGCTTCTACATGTCGTTTGTGTGCCTCCAGGGTGTGGGCTGGGATGTCTGGTCCCAATACACATCCTGGGTGCCAGAGAGTCTAGGGTGGTGTGAATGCCTGGGACCACCGTGGTCCGTGATTGGTCCACGTATGGTATGTGTGTTGATGAGCGGATCTCCCATTGGCTCCCCTCCGTTTTGGCGCGAAGGGAACCGTGGATAAGAGGGAGCTGGAAACACCACTACCATGTCGATCTCCTGAGTTCTCACGAACGAAGGAATACAGGAGCCAAGTATCCTGCAACTACGAGGCTGGACCGAGGAATCGCTGGTGACCCGCTGAAGGAATCCTCCTTTGCACTGCTGTCGTCCTGTGAAGCCCTTTCCTCCTTGGATCGAACCAGAAGGCCTGTACTGGCGCTTCGACCTTTGGAATAGCAGGAACAGCTATTCCCGGCGACTTCATCAACTCCTGCCAAGTAAGCCTTCGGAAGTGTCTCTGGGCCATCCAGTTGACTGACCAGCTTACAAGGGAGTCCTGCTCTGTAACTGCCACCAGGTTGTGTTGTATTTCGAGTCCTGGTCACTCTCCCACGCTTCGTACACTTGGCGTTCCCAAGTCTGAATGGAGGAGTGTACATTTGGCTCGAATACACACGGCCGCTCCGTTGTCCTGCTGCGGCAACAAACTGTGCTGGTTTCGTCGATTGGGACGTCTTTTTGCTCTACACGACTACGAGGCGTTCCCTGCTCTTCTGAACCTGCCAGCTGCTGAAACTAACGTGGAGAAGCCTGGGTCTGCTTGCTTCGGGGACCGGTGAGTAGTTTAGCTAGGATCTGGTCGCCCTCCTGCAGTATCCCATTGCTTTTCCCTGCTGTGTAAAAACAGCACCCTTTTGGCCGTACTCGCGCTCTGCTTCTGCCCGCTGTGGAGGCTGCACTTGAGTTGCGGAACCTGTTCTCCTTCTGCTGTGCACTAACCCGAACTGCCTGACTTCCTCCGAAGAGCTTCCCCTTTTGCCCGTTGGCACCGGCGTGGCAGGTACTTTGAGCACAAGGCTCCACTCTTCGCAGGGCTCGGACTTCCATCTAGTTAGGTGCTTCTGAAGGTGAACTGAGTCTAAAGCGTTTTCGCACTGCCTGTTTTCCTTTCCTTTCAGGTGGACTACATATTTCGGGCTTTGAACGCTTGCGACTGTGTATTTGTATATATATTGTGTTGATATGGTATGTGTTGGTTTAATATTGTGATATTGTGATTTTCTCGCTACGGTCATTATTTTAAAGGCCTTAAAATAAATGTGTATCTATTTTTGATATAACAACTGTTTGGAGTAGTTTGTAAGCGCTCTTGCTTTGTGTGCTCACTGCGGGCTTTCAGTTACCCTCACCCCTCTTGAGACCTAGTCTTGACCGCCGCGATCGCTACCTTGATTGGTCTGGCTTGTCCAGAGGTTACCCTGTTCCAAGTAATTAGGTTGGCCTTCTGAACTTCTGCGCCACCAGGACAGAGTTCAGAAATCCGTCTTAACAGAGTTGGATATCACATCTCATGTTATAGGAAGGATCTCAGGTTTGGTATAAGCATTGAGATATCACATCTCTGCTATCGGAAGGGTCTCAGGATTGGAATGGGAAGGATTTGGATATTCCCATCTCATGTTATAGGAAGGGTCTCAGGTTTGGTATTAGAAGCATTGAGATATCACATCTCATGCTTTTGGAAGGGTCTCAGGATTGGAATGGGAAGGACTTGGATATCACATCTCATGCTATAGGGAGGGTCTCAAGTTTGATATTAGAAGCTTTGAGATATCACATCTCATGATATCGGAAGGGTCTCAGGATTGGAATGGGAAGGAGTTGGATATCACATCTCATGATAAAGGAAGGGTCTAAGGTTTGGAAGGGGAAGGATTTGGATATCACATCTCATGTTATATTACGGGTCTCAGGTTTGGTATTAGAAGCATTGAGATATGTAGTCTCATAGTATAGGAAGGGTCTCAGAATTGGAATGGGAAGGAGTTGGATATCACATCTCAAGCTATAGGAAGGGTCTCAGGATTGGAATGGGAAGGACTTGGATATCACATCTCATGCTATAGGAAGGCTCTCAGGTTTGGAAGGGGAAAGAGTTGGATATCACATTTCATGTTAGAGGTAGGATCTCAGGTTTGGTATTAGAGGCATTGAGATATCACATCTCATGCTATCAGAAGGGTCTCAGGAATGGAATGGGAAGGAGTTGGATATCACATCTCATGCTAAAGGGAGGGTCTCAGGTTTGGAAGGGGAAGGATTTGGATATCACATCTCATGTTATAGGAAGGATCTCAGGTTTGGTATTAGAAGCATTGAGATATCACATCTCATGCTATCGGAAGGATCTCAGGTTTGGTATTAGAAGCATTGAGATATCACATCTCATGCTATCAGAAGAGTCTCAGGATTGGAATAGGAAGGAGTTGGATATCACATCTCATGCTAAAGGGAGGGTCTCAGGTTTGGAAGGGGAAGGATTTGGATATCACATCTCATGTTATCGGAAGGATCTCACGTTTGGTATTAGAAGTATTGAGATATCATATCTCATGCTATAGGAAGGGTCTCAGGATTGGAATGGGAAGGAGTTGGATATCACATCTCATGCTATAGGGAGGGTCTCAGGATTGGAATGGGAAGGACTTAGATATCACATATCATGCTATAGGGAGGGTCTCAGTTTTGATATTAGAAGCATTGAGATATCACATCTCATGCTATCGGAAGTGTCTCAGGATTGGAATGGGAAGGAGCTGGATATCACATCTCATGCTAAAGGAAGGGTCTCAGGTTTGGAACGGGAAGGATTTGGATATCACATCTCATGTTATAGGAAGGGTGCTATAGATAGGCTCTTAGGTTTGGAAAGGGAAGGAGTTGGATATCACATATCATGTTAGAGGAAGGATCTCAGGTTTGGTATTAGAAGCATTGAGATATCACATCTCATGCTATAGGAAGGGTCTCAGGATTGGAATGGGAAGTAGTTGGATATCACATCTCATGCTATAGGAAGGGTCTCAGGTTTGGTATAAGCATTGCGATATCACATCTCATGCTATAGGACGGGTCTCAGGATTGGAATGGAAGGAGTTGGATATCACATCTCATGTTATAGGAAGGATCTCAGGTTTGGTATTAGAAGCATTGAGACATCACATCTCATGCTATAGAGAGCGTCTCAGGGTTGGAATGGGAAGGAGTTGGATATCACAACTCATCCAATAGGAAGGGTCTCAGGTTTGGAATGGGAAGGAATTGGATATCACATCTCATGTTATAGGAAGTGTTAAGACGGATTTCTGAACTCTGTCCTGGTGGCGCCGAAGTTCAGGAGTCCAACCTAATTACTTGGAACAGGGTAACCTCTGGACAAGCCAGACCAATCAAGGTAGCGATCGCGGCGGTCAAGACTAGGTCTCAAGAGGGGTGAGGGTGACTGAAAGCCCGCAATGAGCACACAAAGCAAGAGCGCTTACAAACTACTCCAAACAGTTGTTATATCAAAAATAGATACACATTTATTTTAAGGCCTTTAAAACAATGACCGTAGTGAGAAAATCACAATATCACAATATTAAACCAACACATACCATATCCACACAATATATATACAAATACACAGTCGCAAGCGTTTAAAGCACGAAATATGTAGTCCACCTGCCAGGGAAGGAAAACAGGCAGTGCGATAATGCTTTCGACTCAGTTCGCCTTTAGAGGCACCTAACTAGATGGAAGTCCGAGCCCTGCGAAGAGTGGAGCCTTGTGCTCAAAGTACCTGCCACGCCGGTGCCAACGGGCAAAAGGGGAAGCTCTTCGGAGGAAGTCAGGCAGTTCGGGTTAGTGCACAGCAGAAGGAGAACAGGTTCCGCAACTCAAGCGCAGCCTCCACAGCAGGCAGAAGCAGAGCGCGAGTACGGCCAAAAGGGTGCTGTTTTTACACAGCAGGGAAAAGCAATGGGATACTGCAGGAGGGCGACCAGATCCTAGCTAAACTACTCACCGGTCCCCGAAGCAAGCAGGCCCAGGCTTCTCCACGTTAGTTTCAGCAGCTGGCAGGTTCAGAAGAGCAGGGAACGCCTCGTAGTCGTGTAGAGCAAAAAGACGTCCCAATCGACGAAACCAGCACAGTTTTGTTGCCGCAGCAGGACAACGGAGCGGCCGTGTGTATTCAAGCCAAATGTACACTCCTCCCTTCAGACCTGGGGACGCCAAGCGTACAAAGCGTGGGAGAGTGACAAGGACTCGAAATACAACACAACCTGGCGGCAGTTGCAGAGCAGGACTCCCTTGTAAGCTGGTCAGTCAACTGGATGGCCCAGAGACGCTTCCGAAGGCTTACTTGGCAGGAGATGGTTGAAGATGCCGGGAATAGCTGGTCCTGCTATTCCAAAGGTCGAAGCACCAGTACAGGCCTTCTGGTTCGATCCAAGGAGGAAAGGGTTTCACAGGACGACAGCAGTGCAAAGGAGGATTCCTTCAGCGGGTCACCAGCGATTCCTCGGTCCAGCCTCTGGGTTGCAGGATACTTGGCTCCTGTATTCCTTCGTTCGTGAGAACTCAGGAGATCGACATGGCAGTGGTGTTTCCAGCTCCCTCTTATCCACGGTTCCCTTCGCGCCAAAACGGAGGGGAGCCAATGGGAGATCCGCTCATCAACACACATACCATACGTGGACCAATCACGGACCACGGTGGTCCCAGGCATTCACACCACCCCAGACTCTCTGGCACCCAGGATGTGTATTGGGACCAGACATCCCAGCCCACACCCTGGAGGCACACAAACGACATGTAGAAGCCTGCGAAAGCAACCACGTTTCGCGGGAAAGTACATGCCCAAATAAGGAAGGCCCCGGGTCGCCCGACCTGGGGAAGGTGAAGGGAGCAAGACGGTCAGTGGACAAGACAAAGGAGCCTCGTGGTCTGGCCATTTTGGGAGCCAGGCCACCATTTTGGGTTCAGGGCAAAAACGTGCTCAGAACGCCAAAAGGAGCTCAAAATAAACAAAACGATCGCTGCCACCATTCGAGTCCCTGAATGACTTGCACCGATCAAATACCATCCTAAAAGAGTATCTAGGGTCTGTAGAAGGCTAGAGACCCAAGAGAGCTGTAACTTATCTTACAGTGCCCTTTTGTGTCATGTTGCACAAAAGCCGCAACATGATAAAGGAAACTACGGGAAACAGCGTTCCTCGGTACTGACTGTCTTAAGGGCATGTCAGTTTCCCCGTAAGAAAGGAGCGTAAGCCCAGAGAAGTGCGGCAGAAGGCTGTACTTCTCTGGCAAAGTCAAGAACAAGGTTAAAAACAATAGCAAAAAGTTTAGGGGTTGCCACATGGAAGGAAAATTCCCTACAATTACGAAATCTTTCCTAACAGGAAGGATCTCAGGTTTGGTATTAGAAGCATTGAGATATCACATCTCATGCTATAGGAAGGGTCTCAGGATTGGAATGTGAAGGATTTGGATATCACATCTCATGCTAAAGGAAGGGTCTCAGGTTTGGTAGAAGCATTGAGATATCACGTCTCTGCTATCGGAAGGGTCTCAGGATTGGATTGGGAAGGAGTTGGATATCCCTTCTCATGCTATAGGAAGGGTCTCAGGATTTGAATGGCAAGGAGTTGGATATCACATCTCATGCCATACGAAGGGTCTCAGGTTTGATATTAGAAGCATTGAGATATCACATCTCATGCTATAGGAAGGGTCTCAGGATTGGAATGGGAAGGACTTGGATATCACATCTCATGCTATAGGGAGGGTCTCAGGTTTGGTATAAGCATTGCGATATCACATCTCATGCTATAGGACGGGTCTCAGGATTGGAATGGAAGGAGTTGGATATCACATCTCATGTTATAGGAAGGATCTCAGGTTTGGTATTAGAAGCATTGAGACATCACATCTCATGCTATAGGAAGGGTCTCAGGGTTGGAATGGGAAGGAGTTGGATATCACAACTCATCCAATAGGAAGGGTCTCAGGTTTGGAATGGGAAGGAATTGGATATCACATCTCATGTTATAGGAAGGATCTCAGGTTTGGTATTAGAAGCATTGAGATATCACATCTCATGCTATAGGAAGGGTCTCAGGATTGGAATGTGAAGGATTTGGATATCACATCTCATGCTAAAGGAAGGGTCTCAGGTTTGGTAGAAGCATTGAGATATCACGTCTCTGCTATCGGAAGGGTCTCAGGATTGGATTGGGAAGGAGTTGGATATCCCTTCTCATGCTATAGGAAGGGTCTCAGGATTTGAATGGCAAGGAGTTGGATATCACATCTCATGCCATACGAAGGGTCTCAGGTTTGGTATTTGAAGCATTGAGATATCACATCTCATGCTATAGGAAGGGTCTCAGGATTGGAATGGGAAGGACTTGGATATCACATCTCATGCTATAGGGAGGGTCTCAAGTTTGATATTAGAAGCTTTGAGATATCACATCTCATGATATCGGAAGGGTCTCAGGATTGGAATGGGAAGGAGTTGGATATCACATCTCATGATAAAGGAAGGGTCTAAGGTTTGGAAGGGGAAGGATTTGGATATCACATCTCATGTTATATTACGGGTCTCAGGTTTGGTATTAGAAGCATTGAGATATCAAGTCTCAGAGTATAGGAAGGGTCTCAGAATTGGAATGGGAAGGAGTTGGATATCACATCTCAAGCTATAGGAAGGGTCTCAGGATTGGAATGGGAAGGACTTGGATATCACATCTCATGCTATAGGAAGGCTCTCAGGTCTGGAAGGGGAAAGAGTTTGATATCACATTTCATGTTAGAGGTAGGATCTCAGGTTTGGTATTAGAGGCATTGAGATATCACATCTCATGCTATCAGAAGGGTCTCAGGAATGGAATGGGAAGGAGTTGGATATCACATCTCATGCTAAATGGAGGGTCTCAGGTTTGGAAGGGGAAGGATTTGGATATCACATCTCATGTTATAGGAAGGATCTCAGGTTTGGTATTAGAAGCATTGAGATATCACATCTCATGCTATCGGAAGGATCTCAGGTTTGGTATTAGAAGCATTGAGATATCACATCTCATGCTATCAGAAGGGTCTCAGGATTGGAATGGGAAGGAGTTGGATATCACATCTCATGCTAAAGGGAGGGTCTCAGGTTTGGAAGGGGAAGGATTTGGATATCACATCTCATGTTATCGGAAGGATCTCACGTTTGGTATTAGAAGTATTGAGATATCATATCTCATGCTATAGGAAGGGTCTCAGGATTGGAATGGGAAGCAGTTGGATATCACATTTCATGCTATAGGAAGTGTCTCAGGATTGGAATGGGAAGGACTTGAATATCACATCTCATGCTATAGGTAGGGTCTCAAGTTTGATATTAGAAGCATTGAGATATCACATCTCATGCTATAGGAAGGGTCTGAGGATTGGAATGGGAAGGAGTTGGATATCACATCTCATGCTATGGGAAGGGTCTCAGGTTTGGTATAAGCAGTGAGATATCACATCTCATGCTATAGGAAGTGTCTCAGGATTGGAATGGGAAGGAGTTGGATATCACATCTCATGTTATAGGAAGGATCTCAGGTTTGGTATAAGCATTGAGATATCACATCTCTGCTATCGGAAGGGTCTCAGGATTGGAATGGGAAGGAGTTGGATATTCCCATCTCATGTTATAGGAAGGGTCTCAGGTTTGGTATTAGAAGCATTGAGATATCACATCTCATGCTATAGGAAGGGTCTCAGGATTGGAATGGGAAGGACTTGGATATCATATCTCATGCTATAGGGAGGGTCTCAAGTTTGATATTAGAAGCTTTGAGATATCACATCTCATGATATCGGAAGGGTCTCAGGATTGGAATGGGAAGGAGTTGGATATCACATCTCATGATAAAGGAAGGGTATAAGGTTTGGAAGGGGAAGGATTTGGATATCACATCTCATGTTATATTACGGGTCTCACGTTTGGTATTAGAAGCATTGAGATATCAAGTCTCATAGTATAGGAAGGGTCTCACAATTGGAATGGGAAGGAGTTGGATATCACATTTCAAGCTATAGGAAGGGTCTCAGGATTGGAATGGGAAGGACTTGGATATCACATCTCATGCTATAGGAAGGCTCTCAGGTTTGGAAGGGGAAAGAGTTGGATATCACATTTCATGTTAGAGGAAGGATCTCAGGTTTGGTATTAGAGGCATTGAGATATCACATCTCATGCTATCAGAAGGGTCTCAGGAATGGAATGGGAAGGAGTTGGATATCACATCTCATGCTAAAGGGAGGGTCTCAGGTTTGGAAGGGGAAGGATTTGGATATCACATCTCATGTTATAGGAAGGATCTCAGGTTTGGTATTAGAAGCATTGAGATATCACATCTCATGCTATCGGAAGGATCTCAAGTTTGGTATTAGAAGCATTGAGATATCACATCTCATGCTATCAGAAGAGTCTCAGGATTGGAATGGGAAGGAGTTGGATATCACATCTCATGCTATAGGGAGGGTCTCAGGATTGGAATGGGAAGGACTTAGATATCACATATCATGCTATAGGGAGGGTCTCAGTTTTGATATTAGAAGCATTGAGATATCACATCTCATGCTATCGGAAGTGTCTCAGGATTGGAATGGGAAGGAGCTGGATATCACATCTCATGCTAAAGGAAGGGTCTCAGGTTTGGAACGGGAAGGAGTTGGATATCACATCTCATGTTATAGGAAGGGTCTCAGGTTTGGTATAAACATTGAGATATCACATCTCTGCTATCGGAAGTGTCTCTGGATTGGAATGGGAAGGAGTTGGATATCCCATCTCATGTTATAGGACGGGTCTCAGGTTTTTTATTAGAATCATTGAGATATCATATTGCATGCTGTAGGAAGGGTCTAAGGTTTGGAATGGGAAGGACTTGGATATCACATCTCATGCTATAGATAGGCTCTCAGGTTTGGAAAGTGAAGGAGTTGGATATCACATTTCATGTTAGAGGAAGGATCTCAGGTTTGGTATTAGAGGCATTGAGATATCACATCTCAGGCTATAGGAAGGGTCTCAGGATTGGAATGGGAAGGAGTTGGATATCACATCTCATGCTATAGGAAGGGTCTCAGGTTTGGTATAAGCATTGAGATATCACATCTCATGCTATAGGAAGGGCCTCAGGATAGGAATGGAAGGAGTTGGATATCACATCTCATGTTATAGGAAGGATCCAGGTTTGGTATTAGAAGCATTGAGACATCACATCTCATGCTATAGGAAGGGTCTCAGGATTGGAATGGGAAGGAGTTGGATATCACATCTCATGCTATAGGAAGGGTCTCAGGATTGGAATGGGAAGGAGTTGAATATGACATCTCATGCCGTAGGAAGGGTCTCAGGTTTGGTATAAACATTGAGATATCACATCTCTGCTATCGAAAGGGTCTCAGGATTGGAATGGGAAGGAGTTGGTTATCCCATCTCATGTTATAGGAAGAGTCTCAGGTTTGGTATTAGAAGCATTGAGATATCACATCTCATGCTATAGGAAGTGTCTCAGGATTGGAATGGGAAGGACTTGGATATCACATTTCATGCTATAGGTAGGGTCTCAAGTTTGATATTAGAAGCATTGAGATATCACATCTCATGCTATAGGAAGGGTCTGAGGATTGGAATGGGAAGGAGTTGGATATCACATCTCATGCTATGGGAAGGGTCTCAGGTTTGGTATAAGCAGTGAGATATCACATCTCATGCTATAGGAAGTGTCTCAGGATTGGAATGGGAAGGAGTTGGATATCACATCTCATGTTATAGGAAGGATCTCAGGTTTGGTATAAGCATTGAGATATCACATCTCTGCTATCGGAAGGGTCTCAGGATTGGAATGGGAAGGATTTGGATATTCCCATCTCATGTTATAGGAAGGGTCTCAGGTTTGGTATTAGAAGCATTGAGATATCACATCTCATGCTATAGGAAGGGTCTCAGGATTGGAATGGGAAGGACTTGGATATCACATCTCATGCTATAGGGAGGGTCTCAAGGTTGATATTAGAAGCTTTGAGATATCACATCTCATGATATCGGAAGGGTCCCAGGATTGGAATGGGAAGGAGTTGGATATCACATCTCATGATAAAGGAAGGGTCTAAGGTTTGGAAGGGGAAGGATTTGGATATCACATCTCATGTTATATTACGGGTCTCAGGTTTGGTATTAGAAGCATTGGGATATCAAGTCTCATAGTATAGGAAGGGTCTCAGAATTGGAATGGGAAGGAGTTGGATATCACATCTCAAGCTATAGGAAGGGTCTCAGGATTGGAATGGGAAGGACTTGGATATCACATCTCATGCTATAGGAAGGCTCTCAGGTTTGGAAGGGGAAAGAGTTGGATATCACATTTCATGTTAGAGGTAGGATCTCAGGTTTGGTATTAGAGGCATTGAGATATCACATCTCATGCTATCAGAAGGGTCTCAGGAATGGAATGGGAAGGAGTTGGATATCACATCTCATGCTAAAGGGAGGGTCTCAGGTTTGGAAGGGGAAGGATTTGGATATCACATCTCATGTTATAGGAAGGATCTCAGGTTTGGTATTAGAAGCATTGAGATATCACATCTCATGCTATCGGAAGGATCTCAGGTTTGGTATTAGAAGCATTGAGATATCACATCTCATGCTATCAGAAGAGTCTCAGGATTGGAATAGGAAGGAGTTGGATATCACATCTCATGCTAAAGGGAGGGTCTCAGGTTTGGAAGGGGAAGGATTTGGATATCACATTTCATGTTATCGGAAGGATCTCACGTTTGGTATTAGAAGTATTGAGATATCATATCTCATGCTATAGGAAGGGTCTCAGGATTGGAATGGGAAGGAGTTGGATATCACATCTCATGCTATAGGGAGGGTCTCAGGATTGGAATGGGAAGGACTTAGATATCACATATCATGCTATAGGGAGGGTCTCAGTTTTGATATTAGAAGCATTGAGATATCACATCTCATGCTATCGGAAGTGTCTCAGGATTGGAATGGGAAGGAGCTGGATATCACATCTCATGCTAAAGGAAAGGTCTCAGGTTTGGAACGGGAAGGATTTGGATATCACATCTCATGTTATAGGAAGGGTGCTATAGATAGGCTCTTAGGTTTGGAAAGGGAAGGAGTTGGATATCACATTTCATGTTAGAGTAAGGATCTCAGGTTTGGTATTAGAAGCATTGAGATATCACATCTCATGCTATAGGAAGGGTCTCAGGATTGGAATGGGAAGTAGTTGGATATCACATCTCATGCTATAGGAAGGGTCTCAGGTTTGGTATAAGCATTGCGATATCACATCTCATGCTATAGGACGGGTCTCAGGATTGGAATGGAAGGAGTTGGATATCACATCTCATGTTATTGGAAGGATCTCAGGTTTGGTATTAGAAGCATTGAGACATCACATCTCATGCTATAGGAAGGGTCTCAGGGTTGGAATGGGAAGGAGTTGGATATCACAACTCATCCAATAGGAAGGGTCTCAGGTTTGGAATGGGAAGGAATTGGATATCACATCTCATGTTATAGGAAGGATCTCAGGTTTGGTATTAGAAGCATTAAGATATCACATCTCATGCTATAGAAAGGGTCTCAGGATTGGAATGTGAAGGATTTGGATATCACATCTCATGCTAAAGGAAGGGTCTCAGGTTTGGTAGAAGCATTGAGATATCACGTCTCTGCTATCGGAAGGGTCTCAGGATTGGATTGGGAAGGAGTTGGATATCCCTTCTCATGCTATAGGAAGGGTCTCAGGATTTGAATGGCAAGGAGTTGGATATCACATCTCATGCCATAAGAAGGGTCTCAGGTTTGGTATTAGAAGCATTGAGATATCACATCTCATGCTATAGGAAGGGTCTCAGGATTGGAATGGGAAGGACTTGGATATCACATCTCATGCTATAGGGAGGGTCTCAAGTTTGATATTAGAAGCTTTGAGATATCACATCTCATGATATCGGAAGGGTCTCAGGATTGGAATGGGAAGGAGTTGGATATCACATCTCATGATAAAGGAAGGGTCTAAGGTTTGGAAGGGGAAGGATTTGGATATCACATCTCATGTTATATTACGGGTCTCAGGTTTGGTATTAGAAGCATTGAGATATCAAGTCTCAGAGTATAGGAAGGGTCTCAGAATTGGAATGGGAAGGAGTTGGATATCACATCTCAAGCTATAGGAAGGGTCTCAGGATTGGAATGGGAAGGACTTGGATATCACATCTCATGCTATAGGAAGGCTCTCAGGTTTGGAAGGGGAAAGAGTTGGATATCACATTTCATGTTAGAGGTAGGATCTCAGGTTTGGTATTGGAGGCATTGAGATATCACCTCATGCTATCAGAAGGGTCTCAGGAATGGAATGGGAAGGAGTTGGATATCACATCTCATGCTAAATGGAGGGTCTCAGGTTTGGAAGGGGAAGGATTTGGATATCACATCTCATGTTATAGGAAGGATCTCAGGTTTGGTATTAGAAGCATTGAGATATCACATCTCATGCTATCGGAAGGATCTCAGGTTTGGTATTAGAAGCATTGAGATATCACATCTCATGCTATCAGAAGGGTCTCATGATTGGAATGGGAAGGAGTTGGATATCACATCTCATGCTAAAGGGAGGGTCTCAGGTTTGGAAGGGGAAGGATTTGGATATCACATCTCATGTTATCGGAAGGATCTCACGTTTGGTATTAGAAGTATTGAGATATCATATCTCATGCTATAGGAAGGGTCTCAGGATTGGAATGGGAAGCAGTTGGATATCACATCTCATGCTATAGGAAGTGTCTCAGGATTGGAATGGGAAGGACTTGGATATTACATCTCATGCTATAGGTAGGGTCTCAAGTTTGATATTAGAAGCATTGAGATATCACATCTCATGCTATAGGAAGGGTCTGAGGATTGGAATGGGAAGGAGTTGGATATCACATCTCATGCTATGGGAAGGGTCTCAGGTTTGGTATAAGCAGTGAGATATCACATCTCATGCTATAGGAAGTGTCTCAGGATTGGAATGGGAAGGAGTTGGATATCACATCTCATGTTATAGGAAGGATCTCAGGTTTGGTATAAGCATTGAGATATCACATCTCTGCTATCGGAAGGGTCTCAGGATTGGAATGGGAAGGAGTTGGATATTCCCATCTCATGTTATAGGAAGGGTCTCAGGTTTGGTATTAGAAGCATTGAGATATCACATCTCATGCTATAGGAAGGGTCTCAGGATTGGAATGGGAAGGACTTGGATATCACATCTCATGCTATAGGGAGGGTGTCAAGTTTGATATTAGAAGCTTTGAGATATCACATCTCATGATATCGGAAGGGTCTCAGGATTGGAATGGGAAGGAGTTGGATATCACATCTCATGATAAAGGAAGGGTCTAAGGTTTGGAAGGGGAAGGATTTGGATATCACATCTCATGTTATATTACGGGTCTCACGTTTGGTATTAGAAGCATTGAGATATCAAGTCTCATAGTATAGGAAGGGTCTCAGAATTGGAATGGGAAGGAGTTGGATATCACATCTCAAGCTATAGGAAGGGTCTCAGGATTGGAATGGGAAGGACTTGGATATCACATCTCATGCTATAGGAAGGCTCTCAGGTTTGGAAGGGGAAAGAGTTGGATATCACATTTCATGTTAGAGGTAGGATCTCAGGTTTGGTATTAGAGGCATTGAGATATCACATCTCATGCTATCAGAAGGGTCTCAGGAATGGAATGGGAAGGAGTTGGATATCACATCTCATGCTAAAGGGAGGGTCTCAGGTTTGGAAGGGGAAGGATTTGGATATCACATCTCATGTTATAGGAAGGATCCCAGGTTTGGTATTAGAAGCATTGAGATATCACATCTCATGCTATCGGAAGGATCTCAAGTTTGGTATTAGAAGCATTGAGATATCACATCTCATGCTATCAGAAGAGTCTCAGGATTGGAATAGGAAGGAGTTGGATATCACATCTCATGCTAAAGGGAGGGTCTCAGGTTTGGAAGGGGAAGGATTTGGATATCACATCTCATGTTATCGGAAGGATCTCACGTTTGGTATTAGAAGTATTGAGATATCATATCTCATGCTATAGGAAGGGTCTCAGGATTGGAATGGGAAGGAGTTGGATATCACATCTCATGCTATAGGGAGGGTCTCAGGATTGGAATGGGAAGGACTTAGATATCACATATCATGCTATAGGGAGGGTCTCAGTTTTGATATTAGAAGCATTGAGATATCACATCTCATGCTATCGGAAGTGTCTCAGGATTGGAATGGGAAGGTGCTGGATATCACATCTCATGCTAAAGGAAGGGTCTCAGGTTTGGAACGGGAAGGATTTGGATATCACATCTCATGTTATAGGAAGGGTCTCAGGATTGGAATGGGAAGGAGTTGGATATCACATCTCATGCTATAGGGAGGGTCTCAGGATTGGAATGGGAAGGACTTAGATATCACATATCATGCTATAGGGAGGGTCTCAGTTTTGATATTAGAAGCATTGAGATATCACATCTCATGCTATCGGAAGTGTCTCAGGATTGGAATGGGAAGGAGCTGGATATCACATCTCATGCTAAAGGAAGGGTCTCAGGTTTGGAACGGGAAGGATTTGGATATCACATCTCATGTTATAGGAAGGGTGCTATAGATAGGCTCTTAGGTTTGGAAAGGGAAGGAGTTGGATATCACATTTCATGTTAGAGGAAGGATCTCAGGTTTGGTATTAGAAGCATTGAGATATCACATCTCATGCTATAGGAAGGGTCTCAGGATTGGAATGGGAAGTAGTTGGATATCACATCTCATGCTATAGGAAGGGTCTCAGGTTTGGTATAAGCATTGCGATATCACATCTCATGCTATAGGACGGGTCTCAGGATTGGAATGGAAGGAGTTGGATATCACATCTCATGTTATTGGAAGGATCTCAGGTTTGGTATTAGAAGCATTGAGACATCACATCTCATGCTATAGGAAGGGTCTCAGGGTTGGAATGGGAAGGAGTTGGATATCACAACTCATCCAATAGGAAGGGTCTCAGGTTTGGAATGGGAAGGAATTGGATATCACATCTCATGTTATAGGAAGGATCTCAGGTTTGGTATTAGAAGCATTAAGATATCACATCTCATGCTATAGGAAGGGTCTCAGGATTGGAATGTGAAGGATTTGGATATCACATCTCATGCTAAAGGAAGGGTCTCAGGTTTGGTAGAAGCATTGAGATATCACGTCTCTGCTATCGGAAGGGTCTCAGGATTGGATTGGGAAGGAGTTTGATATCCCTTCTCATGCTATAGGAAGGGTCTCAGGATTTGAATGGCAAGGAGTTGGATATCACATCTCATGCCATAAGAAGGGTCTCAGGTTTGGTATTAGAAGCATTGAGATATCACATCTCATGCTATAGGAAGGGTCTCAGGATTGGAATGGGAAGGACTTGGATATCACATCTCATGCTATAGGGAGGGTCTCAAGTTTGATATTAGAAGCTTTGAGATATCACATCTCATGATATCGGAAGGGTCTCAGGATTGGAATGGGGAGGAGTTGGATATCACATCTCATGATAAAGGAAGGGTCTAAGGTTTGGAAGGGGAAGGATTTGGATATCACATCTCATGTTATATTACGGGTCTCAGGTTTGGTATTAGAAGCATTGAGATATCAAGTCTCAGAGTATAGGAAGGGTCTCAGAATTGGAATGGGAAGGAGTTGGATATCACATCTCAAGCTATAGGAAGGGTCTCAGGATTGGAATGGGAAGGACTTGGATATCACATCTCATGCTATAGGAAGGCTCTCAGGTTTGGAAGGGGAAAGAGTTGGATATCACATTTCATGTTAGAGGTAGGATCTCAGGTTTGGTATTAGAGGCATTGAGATATCACCTCATGCTATCAGAAGGGTCTCAGGAATGGAATGGGAAGGAGTTGGATATCACATCTCATGCTAAATGGAGGGTCTCAGGTTTGGAAGGGGAAGGATTTGGATATCACATCTCATGTTATAGGAAGGATCTCAGGTTTGGTATTAGAAGCATTGAGATATCACATCTCATGCTATCGGAAGGATCTCAGGTTTGGTATTAGAAGCATTGAGATATCACATCTCATGCTATCAGAAGGGTCTCAGGATTGGAATGGGAAGGAGTTGGATATCACATCTCATGCTAAAGGGAGGGTCTCAGGTTTGGAAGGGGAAGGATTTGGATATCACATCTCATGTTATCGGAAGGATCTCACGTTTGGTATTAGAAGTATTGAGATATCATATCTCATGCTATAGGAAGGGTCTCAGGATTGGAATGGGAAGCAGTTGGATATCACATCTCATGCTATAGGAAGTGTCTCAGGATTGGAATGGGAAGGAATGGATATTACATCTCATGATATAGGTAGGGTCTCAAGTTTGATATTAGAAGCATTGAGATATCACATCTCATGCTATAGGAAGGGTCTGAGGATTGGAATGGGAAGGAGTTGGATATCACATCTCATGCTATGGGAAGGGTCTCAGGTTTGGTATAAGCAGTGAGATATCACATCTCATGCTATAGGAAGTGTCTCAGGATTGGAATGGGAAGGAGTTGGATATCACATCTCATGTTATAGGAAGGATCTCAGGTTTGGTATAAGCATTGAGATATCACATCTCTGCTATCGGAAGGGTCTCAGGATTGGAATGGGAAGGAGTTGGATATTTCCATCTCATGTTATAGGAAGGGTCTCAGGTTTGGTATTAGAAGCATTGAGATATCACATCTCATGCTATAGGAAGGGTCTCAGGATTGGAATGGGAAGGACTTGGATATCACATCTCATGCTATAGGGAGGGTCTCAAGTTTGATATTAGAAGCTTTGAGATATCACATCTCATGATATCGGAAGGGTCTCAGGATTGGAATGGGAAGGAGTTGGATATCACATCTCATGATAAAGGAAGGGTCTAAGGTTTGGAAGGGGAAGGATTTGGATATCACATCTCATGTTATATTACGGGTCTCACGTTTGGTATTAGAAGCATTGAGATATCAAGTCTCATAGTATAGGAAGGGTCTCAGAATTGGAATGGGAAGGAGTTGGATATCACATCTCAAGCTATAGGAAGGGTCTCAGGATTGGAATGGGAAGGACTTGGATATCACATCTCATGCTATAGGAAGGCTCTCAGGTTTGGAAGGGGAAAGAGTTGGATATCACATTTCATGTTAGAGGTAGGATCTCAGGTTTGGTATTAGAGGCATTGAGATATCACATCTCATGCTATCAGAAGGGTCTCAGGAATGGAATGGGAAGGAGTTGGATATCACATCTCATGCTAAAGGGAGGGTCTCAGGTTTGGAAGGGGAAGGATTTGGATATCACATCTCATGTTATAGGAAGGATCCCAGGTTTGGTATTAGAAGCATTGAGATATCACATCTCATGCTATCGGAAGGATCTCAAGTTTGGTATTAGAAGCATTGAGATATCACATCTCATGCTATCAGAAGAGTCTCAGGATTGGAATAGGAAGGAGTTGGATATCACATCTCATGCTAAAGGGAGGGTCTCAGGTTTGGAAGGGGAAGGATTTGGATATCACATCTCATGTTATCGGAAGGATCTCACGTTTGGTATTAGAAGTATTGAGATATCATATCTCATGCTATAGGAAGGGTCTCAGGATTGGAATGGGAAGGAGTTGGATATCACATCTCATGCTATAGGGAGGGTCTCAGGATAGGAATGGGAAGGACTTAGATATCACATATCATGCTATAGGGAGGGTCTCAGTTTTGATATTAGAAGCATTGAGATATCACATCTCATGCTATCGGAAGTGTCTCAGGATTGGAATGGGAAGGTGCTGGATATCACATCTCATGCTAAAGGAAGGGTCTCAGGTTTGGAACGGGAAGGATTTGGATATCACATCTCATGTTATAGGAAGGGTCTCAGGTTTGGTATAAGCATTGAGATATCACATCTCTGCTATCGGAAGTGTCTCAGGATTGGAATGGGAAGGAGTTGGATATCCCATCTCATGTTATAGGACGGGTCTCAGGTTTGTTATTAGAATCATTGAGATATCATATTGCATGCTGTAGGAAGGGTCTAAGGGTTGGAATGGGAAGGACTTGGATATCACATCTCATGCTATAGATAGGCTCTTAGGTTTGGAAAGGGAAGGAGTTGGATATCACATTTCATGTTAGAGGAAGGATCTCAGGTTTGGTATTAGAAGCATTGAGATATCACATCTCATGCTATAGGAAGGGTCTCAGGATTGGAATGGGAAGCAGTTGGATATCACATCTCATGCTATAGGAAGGGTCTCAGGTTTGGTATAAGCATTGAGATATCACATCTCATGCTATAGGACGGGTCTCAGGATTGGAATGGAAGGAGTTGGATATCACATCTCATGTTATAGGAAGGATCTCAGGTTTGGTATTAGAAGCATTGAGACATAACATCTCATGCTATAGGAAGGGTCTCAGAGTTGGAATGGGAAGGAGTTGGATATCACATCTCATCCAATAGGAAGGGTCTCAGCTTTGGAATGGGAAGGAATTGGATATCACATCTCATGTTATAGGAAGGATCTCAGGTTTGGTATTAGAAGCATTGAGATATCACATCTCATGCTATAGGAAGGTTCTCAGGATTGGAATGTGAAGGATTTGGATATCACATCTCATGCTAAAGGAAGGGTCTCAGGTTTGGAAGAAGCATTGAGATATCACGTCTCTGCTATCGGAAGGGTCTCAGGATTGGATTGGGAAGGAGTTGGATATCACATCTCATGCCATAGGAAGGGTCTCAGGTTTGGTATAAGCATTGAGATATCACATCTCTGCTATCGGAAGGGTCTCAGGATTGGATTGGGAAGGAGTTGGATATCCCTTCTCATGCTATAGGAAGTGTCTCAGGTTGGAATGGGAAGGAGTTGGATATCACATCTCATGCTATAGGAAGGGTCTCAGGATTGGAATGGGAAGGACTTAGATATCACATATCATGCTATAGGGAGGGTCTCAGTTTTGATATTAGAAGCATTGAGATATCACATCTCATGCTATCGGAAGTGTCTCAGGATTGGAATGGGAAGGAGCTGGATATCACATCTCATGCTAAAGGAAGGATCTCAGGTTTGGAACGGGAAGGAGTTGGATATCACATCTCATGTTATAGGAAGGGTCTCAGGTTTGGTATAAACATTGAGATATCACATCTCAGGCTATAGGAAGGGTCTCAGGATTGGAATGGGAAGGAGTTGGATATCATTTCTCATGCTATAGGAAGGGTCTCAGGTTTTGTTATGAGCATTGAGATATCACATCTCATGCTATAGGAAGGGTCTCAGGATTGGAATGGAAGGAGTTGGATATCACATCTCATGTTATAGGAAGGATCTCAGGTTTGGTATTAGAAGCATTGAGACATCACATCTCATGCTATAGGAAGGGTCTCAGGATTGGAATGGGAAGGAGTTGGATATCACATCTCATGCTATAGGAAGGGTCTCAGGATTGGAATGGGAAGGAGTTGTATATGACATCTCATGCCGTAGGGAGGGTCTCAGGTTTGGTATAAACATTGAGATATCACATCTCTGCTATCGAAAGGGTCTCAGGATTGGAATGGGAAGGAGTTGGATATCCCATCTCATGTTATAGGAAGAGTCTCAGGTTTGGTATTAGAAGCATTGAGATATCACATCTCATGCTATAGGAAGTGTCTCAGGATTGGAATGGGAAGGACTTGGGTATCACATCTCATGCTATAGGGAGGGTCTCAAGTTTGATATTAGAAGCATTGAGATATCACATCTCATGCTATAGGAAGGGTCTCAGGATTGGAATGGGAAGGAGTTGGATATCACATCTCATGCTATAGGAAGGGTCTCAGGTTTGGTATAAGCAGTGATATATCACATCTCATGCTATAGGAAGTGTCTCAGGATTGGAATGGGAAGGAGTTGGATATCACATCTCATGTTATAGGAAGGATCTCAGGTTTGGTATAAGCATTGAGATATCACATCTCTGCTATCGGAAGGGTCTCAGGATTGGAATGGGAAGGAGTTGTATATTCCCATCTCATGTTATAGGAAGGGTCTCAGGTTTGGTATTAGAAGCATTGAGATATCACATTTCATGATATCGGAAGGGTCTCAAGATTGGAATGGGAAGGAGTTGGATATCACATCTCATGATAAACGAAGGGTCTAAGGTTTGGAAGGGGAAGGATTTGGATATCACATCTCATGTTATAGGACGGGTCTCAGGTTTGGTATTAGAAGCATTGAGATATCAAGTCTCATGGTATAGGAAGGGTCTCAGAATTGAAATGGGAAGGAGTTGGATATCACATCTCAAGCTATAGGAAGGGTCTCAGGATTAGAATGGGAAGGAGTTTGATATCACATCTCATGCCATAGTATGGGTCTCAGGTTTGGTAGAAGCATTGGGATATCACATCTCATGCTATCGGAAGGGTATCGGGATTGGATTTGGAAGGAGTTGGATATCCCATCTCATGCTATAGGAAGGGTCTCAGGTTGGAATGGGAAGGAGTTGGATATCACATCTCATGTTATAGGAAGGGTCTCAGGATTGGAATGGGAAGGACTTGGATATCACATCTCATGCTATAGGAAGGCTCTCAGGTTTGCAAGGGGAAAGAGTTGGATATCACATTTCATGTTAGAGGTAGGATCTCAGGTTTGGTATTAGAAGTATTGAGATATCACATCTCATGCTATCAGAAGGATCTCAGGTTTGGTATAGAAGCATTGAGATATCATATCTTATGCTATCAGAAGGGTCTCAGGATTGGAATGGGAAGGAGTTGGATATCACATCTCATGCTAAAGGGAGGTTCTCAGGTTTGGAAGATAAGGATTTGGATATCACATCTCATGTTATAGGAAGGATCTCAGGTTTGGTATTAGAAGTATTGAGATATCACATCTCATGCTATCGGAAGGATCTCAGGTTTGGTATAGAAGCATTGAGATATCATATCTTATGCTATCAGAAGGGTCTCAGGATTGGAATGGGAAGGAGTTGGATATCACATCTCATGCTAAAGGGAGGGTCTCAGGTTTGGAAGGGGAAGGATTTGGATATCACATCTCATGTTATAGGATGGATCTCAGGTTTGGTATTAGAAGTATTGAGATATCACATCTTATGTTATCGGAAGGATCTCAGGTTTGGTATTAGAAGTTTTGAGATATCACATCTCATGCTATAGGAAGGGTCTCAGGATTGGAATGGGAAGGAGTTGGATATCACATCTCATGCTAAAGGAAGGGTCTCAGGTTTAGTAGAAGCATTGAGATATCACATCTCATGCTATAGGAAGGGTCTCAGGATTGGAATGGGAAGGACTTAGATATCACATATCATGCTATAGGGAGGGTCTCAGTTTTTATATTAGAAGCATTGAGATATCACATCTCATGCTATCGGAAGTGTCTCAGGATTGGAATGGGAAGGAGCTGGATATCACATTTCATGCTAAAGGAAGGGTCTCAGGTTTGGAACGGGAAGGAGTTGGATATCACATCTCATGTTGTAGGAAGGGTCTCAGGTTTGGTATAAACATGGAGATATCACATCTCTGCTATCGGAAGTGTCTCAGGATTGGAATGGGAAGGAGTTGGATATCCCATCTCATGTTATAGGACGGGTCTCAGGTTTTTTATTAGAATCATTAAGATATCATATTGCATGCTGTAGGAAGGGTCTAAGGATTGGAATGGGAAGGACTTGGATATCTCATTTCATGCTATAGATAGGCTCTCAGGTTTGGAAAGTGAAGGAGTTGGATATCACATTTCATGTTAGAGGAAGGATCTCAGGTTTGGTATTAGAGGCATTGAGATATCACATCTTAGGCTATAGGAAGGGTCTCAGGATTGGAATGGGAAGGAGTTGGATATCACATCTCATGCTATAGGAAGGGTCTCAGGTTTGGTATAAGCATTGAGATATCACATCTCATGCTATAGGAAGGGTCTCAGGATTGGAATGGAAGGAGTTGGATATCACATCTCATGTTATAGGAAGGATCTCAGGTTTGGTATTAGAAGCATTGAGACATCCCATCTCATGCTATAGGAAGGGTCTCAGGATTGGAATGGGAAGGAGTTGGATATCACATCTCATGCTATAGGAAGGGTCTCAGGATTGGAATGGGAAGGAGTTGAATATGACATCTCATGCCGTAGGAAGGGTCTCAGGTTTGGTATAAACATTGAGATATCACATCTCTGCTATCAAAAGGGTCTCAGGATTGGAATGGGAAGGAGTTGGATATCCCATCTCATGTTATAGGAAGAGTCTCAGGTTTGGTATTAGAAGCATTGAGATATCACATCTCATGCTATAGGAAGTGTCTCAGGATTGGAATGGGAAGGACTTGGATATCACATCTCATGCTATAGGTAGGGTCTCAAGTTTGATATTAGAAGCATTGAGATATCACATCTCATGCTATAGGAAGGGTCTGAGGATTGGAATGGGAAGGAGTTGGATATCACATCTCATGCTATGGGAAGGGTCTCAGGTTTGGTATAAGCAGTGAGATATCACATCTCATGCTATAGGAAGTGTCTAAGGATTGGAATGGGAAGGAGTTGGATATTCCCATCTCATGTTATAGGAAGGGTCTCAGGTTTGGTATTAGAAGCATTGAGATATCACATCTCATGCTATAGGAAGGGTCTCAGGATTGGAATGGGAAGGACTTGGATATCACATCTCATGCTATAGGGAGGGTCTCAAGTTTGATATTAGAAGCTTTGAGATATCACATCTCATGCTATAGGAAGGGTCTCAGGATTGGAATGGGAAGGACTTGGATATCACATCTCATGCTATAGGGAGGGTCTCAAGTTTGATATTAGAAGCTTTGAGATATCACATCTCATGATATCGGAAGGGTCTCAGGATTGGAATGGGAAGGAGTTGGATATCACATCTCATGATAAAGGAAGGGTCTAAGGTTTGGAAGGGGAAGGATTTGGATATCACATCTCATGTTATATTACGGGTCTCAGGTTTGGTATTAGAAGCATTGAGATATCAAGTCTCAAAGTATAGGAAGGGTCTCAGAATTGGAATGGGAAGGAGTTGGATATCACATCTCAAGCCATAGGAAGGGTCTCAGGATTGGAATGGGAAGGACTTGGATATCACATCTCATGCTATAGGAAGGCTCTCAGGTTTGGAAGGGGAAAGAGTTGGATATCACATTTCATGTTAGAGGTAGGATCTCAGGTTTGGTATTAGAGGCATTGAGATATCACATCTCATGCTATCAGAAGGGTCTCAGGAATGGAATGGGAAGGAGTTGGATATCACATCTCATGCTAAAGGGAGGGTCTCAGGTTTGGAAGGGGAAGGATTTGGATATCACATCTCATGTTATAGGAAGGATCTCAGGTTTGGTATTAGAAGCATTGAGATATCACATCTCATGCTATCGGAAGGATCTCAGGTTTGGTATTAGAAGCATTGAGATATCACATCTCATGCTATCAGAAGAGTCTCAGGATTGGAATAGGAAGGAGTTGGATATCACATCTCATGCTAAAGGGAGGGTCTCAGGTTTGGAAGGGGAAGGATTTGGATATCACATCTCATGTTATCTGAAGGATCTCACGTTTGGTATTAGAAGTATTGAAATATCATATCTCATGCTATAGGAAGGGTCTCAGGATTGGAATGGGAAGGAGTTGGATATCACATCTCATGCTATAGGGAGGGTCTCAGGATTGGAATGGGAAGGACTTAGATATCACATATCATGCTATAGGGAGGGTCTCAGTTTTGATATTAGAAGCATTGAGATATCACATCTCATGCTATCGGAAGTGTCTCAGGATTGGAATGGGAAGGAGCTGGATATCACATCTCATGCTAAAGGAAGGGTCTCAGGTTTGGAACGGGAAGGAGTTGGATATCACAGTTCATGTTAGAGGAAGGATCTCAGGTTTGGTATTAGAAGCATTGAGATATCACATCTCATGCTATAGGAAGGGTCTCAGGATTGGAATGGGAAGTAGTTGGATATCACATCTCATGCTATAGGAAGGGTCTCAGGTTTGGTATAAGCATTGAGATATCACATCTCATGCTATAGGGCTGGTCTCAGGATTGGAATGGAAGGAGTTGGATATCACATCTCATGTTATAGGAAGGATCTCAGGTTTGGTATTAGAAGCATTGAGACATCACATCTCATGCTATAGGAAGGGTCTCAGGGTTGGAATGGGAAGGAGTTGGATATCACAACTCATCCAATAGGAAGGGTCTCAGGTTTGGAATGGGAAGGAATTGGATATCACATCTCATGTTATAGGAAGGATCTCAGGTTTGGTATTAGAAGCATTGAGATATCACATCTCATGCTATAGGAAGGGTCTCAGGGTTGGAATGTGAAGGATTTGGATATCACATCTCATGCTAAAGGAAGGGTCTCAGGTTTGGTAGAAGCATTGAGATATCACGTCTCTGCTATCGGAAGGGTCTCAGGATTGGATTGGGAAGGAGTTGGATATCCCTTCTCATGCTATAGGAAGGGTCTCAGGATTTGAATGGCAAGGAGTTGGATATCACATCTCATGCCATACGAAGGGTCTCAGGGTTGGTATAAGCATTGAGATATCACATCTCTGCTATCGGAAGGGTCTCAGGATTGGAATGGGAAGGAGTTGGATATTCCCATCTCATGTTATAGGAAGGGTCTCAGGTTTGGTATTAGAAGCATTGAGATATCACATCTCATGCTATAGGAAGGGTCTCAGGATTGGAATGGGAAGGACTTGGATATCACATCTCATGCTATAGGGAGGGTCTCAAGTTTGATATTAGAAGCTTTGAGATATCACATCTCATGATATCGGAAGGGTCTCAGGATTAGAATGGGAAGGAGTTGGATATCACATCTCATGATAAAGGAAGGGTCTAAGGTTTGGAAGGGGAAGGATTTGGATATCACATCTCATGTTATATTACGGGTCTCAGGTTTGGTATTAGAAGCATTGAGATATCAAGTCTCAGAGTATAGGAAGGGTCTCAGAATTGGAATGGGAAGGAGTTGGATATCACATCTCAAGCTATAGGAAGGGTCTCAGGATTGGAATGGGAAGGACTTGGATATCACATCTCATGCTATAGGAAGGCTCTCAGGTTTGGAAGGGGAAAGAGTTGGATATCACATTTCATGTTAGAGGTAGGATCTCAGGTTTGGTATTAGAGGCATTGAGATATCACATCTCATGCTATCAGAAGGGTCTCAGGAATGGAATGGGAAGGAGTTGGATATCACATCTCATGCTAAAGGGAGGGTCTCAGGTTTGGAAGGGGAAGGATTTGGATATCACATCTCATGTTATAGGAAGGATCTCAGTTTTGGTATTAGAAGCATTGAGATATCACATCTCATGCTATCGGAAGGATCTCAGGTTTGGTATTAGAAGCATTGAGATATCACATCTCATGCTATCAGAAGGGTCTCAGGATTGGAATGGGAAGGAGTTGGATATCACATCTCATGCTAAAGGGAGAGTCTCAGGTTTGGAAGGGGAAGGATTTGGATATCACATCTCATGTTATCGGAAGGATCTCACGTTTGGTATTAGAAGTATTGAGATATCATATCTCATGCTATAGGAAGGTTCTCAGGATTGGAATGGGAAGGAGTTGGATATCACATCTCATGCTATAGGAAGTGTCTCAGGATTGGAATGGGAAGGACTTGGATATCACATCTCATGCTACAGGTAGGGTCTCAAGTTTGATATTAGAAGCATTGAGATATCACATCTCATGCTATAGGAAGGGTCTGAGGATTGGAATGGGAAGGAGTTGGATATCACATCTCATGCTATGGGAAGGGTCTCAGGTTTGGTATAAGCAGTGAGATATCACATCTCATGCTAAAGGCAGGGTCTCAGGTTTGGAAGGGGAAGGATTTGGATATCACATCTCATGTTATAGGATGGATCTCAGGTTTGGTATTAGAAGTATTGAGATATCACATCTTATGTTATCGGAAGGATCTCAGGTTTGGTATTAGAAGTTTTGAGATATCACATCTCATGCTATAGGAAGGGTCTCAGGATTGGAATGGGAAGGAGTTGGATATCACATCTCATGCTAAAGGAAGGGTCTCAGGTTTAGTAGAAGCATTGAGATATCACATCTCATGCTATAGGAAGGGTCTCAGGATTGGAATGGGAAGGACTTAGATATCACATATCATGCTATAGGGAGGGTCTCAGTTTTTATATTAGAAGCATTGAGATATCACATCTCATGCTATCGGAAGTGTCTCAGGATTGGAATGGGAAGGAGCTGGATATCACATCTCATGCTAAAGGAAGTGTCTCAGGTTTGGAACGGGAAGGAGTTGGATATCACATCTCATGTTATAGGAAGGGTCTCAGGTTTGGTATAAACATGGAGATATCACATCTCTGCTATCGGAAGTGTCTCAGGATTGGAATGGGAAGGAGTTGGATATCCCATCTCATGTTATAGGACGGGTCTCAGGTTTTTTATTAGAATCATTAAGATATCATATTGCATGCTGTAGGAAGGGTCTAAGGATTGGAATGGGAAGGACTTGGATATCACATCTCATGCTATAGATAGGCTCTCAGGTTTGGAAAGTGAAGGAGTTGGATATCACATTTCATGTTAGAGGAAGGATCTCAGGTTTGGTATTAGAGGCATTGAGATATCACATCTCAGGCTATAGGAAGGGTCTCAGGATTGGAATGGGAAGGAGTTGGATATCACATCTCATGCTATAGGAAGGGTCTCAGGTTTGGTATAAGCATTGAGATATCACATCTCATGCTATAGGAAGGGTCTCAGGATTGGAATGGAAGGAGTTGGATATCACATCTCATGTTATAGGAAGGATCTCAGGTTTGGTATTAGAAGCATTGAGACATCACATCTCATGCTATAGGAAGGGTCTCAGGATTGGAATGGGAAGGAGTTGGATATCACATCTCATGCTATAGGAAGGGTCTCAGGATTGGAATGGGAATGAGTTGAATATGACATCTCATGCCGTAGGAAGGGTCTCAGGTTTGGTATAAACATTGAGATATCACATCTCTGCTATCAAAAGGGTCTCAGGATTGGAATGGGAAGGAGTTGGATATCCCATCTCATGTTATAGGAAGAGTCTCAGGTTTGGTATTAGAAGCATTGAGATATCACATCTCATGCTATAGGAAGTGTCTCAGGATTGGAATGGGAAGGACTTGGATATCACATCTCATGTTATAGGAAGGGTCTCAGGTTTGGTATAAACATGGAGATATCACATCTCTGCTATCGGAAGTGTCTCAGGATTGGAATGGGAAGGAGTTGGATATCCCATCTCATGTTATAGGACGGGTCTCAGGTTTTTTATTAGAATCATTAAGATATCATATTGCATGCTGTAGGAAGGGTCTAAGGATTGGAATGGGAAGGACTTGGATATCACATCTCATGCTATAGATAGGCTCTCAGGTTTGGAAAGTGAAGGAGTTGGATATCACATTTCATGTTAGAGGAAGGATCTCAGGTTTGGTATTAGAGGCATTGAGATATCACATCTCAGGCTATAGGAAGGGTCTCAGGATTGGAATGGGAAGGAGTTGGATATCACATCTCATGCTATAGGAAGGGTCTCAGGTTTGGTATAAGCATTGAGATATCACATCTCATGCTATAGGAAGGGTCTCAGGATTGGAATGGAAGGAGTTGGATATCACATCTCATGTTATAGGAAGGATCTCAGGTTTGGTATTAGAAGCATTGAGACATCACATCTCATGCTATAGGAAGGGTCTCAGGATTGGAATGGGAAGGAGTTGGATATCACATCTCATGCTATAGGAAGGGTCTCAGGATTGGAATGGGAAGGAGTTGAATATGACATCTCATGCCGTAGGAAGGGTCTCAGGTTTGGTATAAACATTGAGATATCACATCTCTGCTATCAAAAGGGTCTCAGGATTGGAATGGGAAGGAGTTGGATATCCCATCTCATGTTATAGGAAGAGTCTCAGGTTTGGTATTAGAAGCATTGAGATATCACATCTCATGCTATAGGAAGTGTCTCAGGATTGGAATGGGAAGGACTTGGATATCACATCTCATGCTATAGGTAGGGTCTCAAGTTTGATATTAGAAGCATTGAGATATCACATCTCATGCTATAGGAAGGGTCTGAGGATTGGAATGGGAAGGAGTTGGATATCACATCTCATGCTATGGGAAGGGTCTCAGGTTTGGTATAAGCAGTGAGATATCACATCTCATGCTATAGGCAGTGTCTCAGGATTGGAATGGGAAGGAGTTGGATATCACATCTCATGTTATAGGAAGGATCTCAGATTTGGTATAAGCATTGAGATATCACATCTCTGCTATCGGAAGGGTCTCAGGATTGGAATGGGAAGGAGTTGGATATTCCCATCTCATGTTATAGGAAGGGTCTCAGGTTTGGTATTAGAAGCATTGAGATATCACATCTCATGCTATAGGAAGGGTCTCAGGAATGGAATGGGAAGGAGTTGGATATCACATCTCATGCTAAAGGGAGGGTCTCAGGTTTGGAAGGGGAAGGATTTGGATATCACATCTCATGTTATAGGAAGGATCCCAGGTTTGGTATTAGAAGCATTGAGATATCACATCTCATGCTATCGGAAGGATCTCAAGTTTGGTATTAGAAGCATTGAGATATCACATCTCATGCTATCAGAAGAGTCTCAGGTTTGGAAGGGGAAGGAGTTGGATATCACATCTCATGTTATCGGAAGGATCTCACGTTTGGTATTAGAAGTATTGAGATATCATATCTCATGCTATAGGAAGGGTCTCAGGATTGGAATGGGAAGGAGTTGGATATCACATCTCATGCTATAGGGAGGGTCTCAGGATTGGAATGGGAAGGACTTAGATATCACATATCATGCTATAGGGAGGGTCTCAGTTTTGATATTAGAAGCATTGAGATATCACATCTCATGCTATCGGAAGTGTCTCAGGATTGGAATGGGAAGGTGCTGGATATCACATCTCATGCTAAAGGAAGGGTCTCAGGTTTGGAACGGGAAGGATTTGGATATCACATCTCATGTTATAGGAAGGGTCTCAGGTTTGGTATAAGCATTGAGATATCACATCTCTGCTATCGGAAGTGTCTCAGGATTGGAATGGGAAGGAGTTGGATATCCCATCTCATGTTATAGGACGGGTCTCAGGTTTGTTATTAGAATCATTGAGATATCATATTGCATGCTGTAGGAAGGGTCTAAGGGTTGGAATGGGAAGGACTTGGATATCACATCTCATGCTATAGATAGGCTCTTAGGTTTGGAAAGGGAAGGAGTTGGATATCACATTTCATGTTAGAGGAAGGATCTCAGGTTTGGTATTAGAAGCATTGAGATATCACATCTCATGCTATAGGAAGGGTCTCAGGATTGGAATGGGAAGCAGTTGGATATCACATCTCATGCTATAGGACGGGTCTCAGGATTGGAATGGAAGGAGTTGGATATCACATCTCATGTTATATTAAGGATCTCAGGTTTGGTATTAGAAGCATTGAGACATAACATCTCATGCTATAGGAAGGGTCTCAGAGTTGGAATGGGAAGGAGTTGGATATCACATCTCATCCAATAGGAAGGGTCTCAGCTTTGGAATGGGAAGGAATTGGATATCACATCTCATGTTATAGGAAGGATCTCAGGTTTGGTATTAGAAGCATTGAGATATCACATCTCATGCTATAGGAAGGGTCTCAGGATTGGAATGTGAAGGATTTGGATATCACATCTCATGCTAAAGGAAGGGTCTCAGGTTTGGAAGAAGAATTGAGATATCACGTCTCTGCTATCGGAAGGGTCTCAGGATTGGATTGGGAAGGAGTTGGATATCACATCTCATGCCATAGGAAGGGTCTCAGGTTTGGTATAAGCATTGAGATATCACATCTCTGCTATCGGAAGGGTCTCAGGATTGGATTGGGAAGGAGTTGGATATCCCTTCTCATGCTATAGGAAGTGTCTCAGGTTGGAATGGGAAGGAGTTGGATATCACATCTCATGCTATAGGAAGGGTCTCAGGATTGGAATGGGAAGGACTTAGATATCACATATCATGCTATAGGGAGGGTCTCAGTTTTGATATTAGAAGCATTGAGATATCACATCTCATGCTATCGGAAGTGTCTCAGGATTGGAATGGGAAGGAGCTGGATATCACATCTCATGCTAAAGGAAGGATCTCAGGTTTGGAACGGGAAGGAGTTGGATATCACATCTCATGTTATAGGAAGGGTCTCAGGTTTGGTATAAACATTGAGATATCACATCTCAGGCTATAGGAAGGGTCTCAGGATTGGAATGGGAAGGAGTTGGATATCATTTCTCATGCTATAGGAAGGGTCTCAGGTTTTGTTATGAGCATTGAGATATCACATCTCATGCTATAGGAAGGGTCTCAGGATTGGAATGGAAGGAGTTGGATATCACATCTCATGTTATAGGAAGGATCTCAGGTTTGGTATTAGAAGCATTGAGACATCACATCTCATGCTATAGGAAGGGTCTCAGGATTGGAATGGGAAGGAGTTGGATATCACATCTCATGCTATAGGAAGGGTCTCAGGATTGGAATGGGAAGGAGTTGTATATGACATCTCATGCCGTAGGGAGGGTCTCAGGTTTGGTATAAACATTGAGATATCACATCTCTGCTATCGAAAGGGTCTCAGGATTGGAATGGGAAGGAGTTGGATATCCCATCTCATGTTATAGGAAGAGTCTCAGGTTTGGTATTAGAAACATTGAGATATCACATCTCATGCTATAGGAAGTGTCTCAGGATTGGAATGGGAAGGACTTGGGTATCACATCTCATGCTATAGGGAGGGTCTCAAGTTTGATATTAGAAGCATTGAGATATCACATCTCATGCTATAGGAAGGGTCTCAGGATTGGAATGGGAAGGAGTTGGATATCACATCTCATGCTATAGGAAGGGTCTCAGGTTTGGTATAAGCAGTGAGATATCACATCTCATGCTATAGGAAGTGTCTCAGGATTGGAATGGGAAGGAGTTGGATATCACATCTCATGTTATAGGAAGGATCTCAGGTTTGGTATAAGCATTGAGATATCACATCTCTGCTATCGGAAGGGTCTCAGGATTGGAATGGGAAGGAGTTGGATATTCCCATCTCATGTTATAGGAAGGGTCTCAGGTTTGGTATTAGAAGCATTGAGATATCACATTTCATGATATCGGAAGGGTCATAAGATTGGAATGGGAAGGAGTTGGATATCACATCTCATGATAAAGGAAGGGTCTAAGGTTTGGAAGGGGAAGGATTTGGATATCACATCTCATGTTATAGGACGGGTCTCAGGTTTGGTATTAGAAGCATTGAGATATCAAGTCTCATGGTATAGGAAGGGTCTCAGAATTGAAATGGGAAGGAGTTGGATATCACATCTCAAGCTATAGGAAGGGTCTCAGGATTAGAATGGGAAGGAGTTTGATATCACATCTCATGCCATAGTATGGGTCTCAGGTTTGGTAGAAGCATTGGGATATCACATCTCATGCTATCGGAAGGGTATCGGGATTGGATTTGGAAGGAGTTGGATATCCCATCTCATGCTATAGGAAGGGTCTCAGGTTGGAATGGGAAGGAGTTGGATATCACATCTCATGTTATAGGAAGGGTCTCAGGATTGGAATGGGAAGGACTTGGATATCACATCTCATGCTATAGGAAGGCTCTCAGGTTTGCAAGGGGAAAGAGTTGGATATCACATTTCATGTTAGAGGTAGGATCTCAGGTTTGGTATTAGAAGTATTGAGATATCACATCTCATGCTATCAGAAGGATCTCAGGTTTGGTATAGAAGCATTGAGATATCATATCTTATGCTATCAGAAGAGTCTCAGGATTGGAATGGGAAGGAGTTGGATATCACATCTCATGGTAAAGGGAGGGTCTCAGGTTTGGAAGATAAGGATTTGGATATCACATCTCATGTTATATGAAGGATCTCAGGTTTGGTATTAGAAGTATTGAGATATCACATCTCATGCTATCGGAAGGATCTCAGGTTTGGTATAGAAGCATTGAGATATCATATCTTATGCTATCAGAAGGGTCTCAGGATTGGAATGGGAAGGAGTTGGATATCACATCTCATGCTAAAGGGAGGGTCTCAGGTTTGGAAGGGGAAGGATTTGGATATCACATCTCATGTTATAGGATGGATCTCAGGTTTGGTATTAGAAGTATTGAGATATCACATCTTATGTTATCGGAAGGATCTCAGGTTTGGTATTAGAAGTTTTGAGATATCACATCTCATGCTATAGGAAGGGTCTCAGGATTGGAATGGGAAGGAGTTGGATATCACATCTCATGCTAAAGTAAGGGTCTCAGGTTTAGTAGAAGCATTGAGATATCACATCTCATGCTATAGGAAGGGTCTCAGGATTGGAATGGGAAGGACTTAGATATCACATATCATGCTAAAGGAAGGGTCTCAGGTTTGGAACGGGAAGGAGTTGGATATCACATCTCATGTTATAGGAAGGGTCTCAGGTTTGGTATAAACATGGAGATATCACATCTCTGCTATCGGAAGTGTCTCAGGATTGGAATGGGAAGGAGTTGGATATCCCATCTCATGTTATAGGACGGGTCTCAGGTTTTTTATTAGAATCATTAAGATATCATATTGCATGCTGTAGGAAGGGTCTAAGGATTGGAATGGGAAGGACTTGGATATCTCATCTCATGCTATAGATAGGCTCTCAGGTTTGGAAAGTGAAGGAGTTGGATATCACATTTCATGTTAGAGGAAGGATCTCAGGTTTGGTATTAGAGGCATTGAGATATCACATCTCAGGCTATAGGAAGGGTCTCAGGATTGGAATGGGAAGGAGTTGGATATCACATCTCATGCTATAGGAAGGGTCTCAGGTTTGGTATAAGCATTGAGATATCACATCTCATGCTATAGGAAGGGTCTCAGGATTGGAATGGAAGGAGTTGGATATCACATCTCATGTTATAGGAAGGATCTCAGGTTTGAAATTAGAAGCATTGAGACATCCCATCTCATGCTATAGGAAGGGTCTCAGGATTGGAATGGGAAGGAGTTGGATATCACATCTCATGCTATAGGAAGGGTCTCAGGATTGGAATGGGAAGGAGTTGAATATGACATCTCATGCCGTAGGAAGGGTCTCAGGTTTGGTATAAACATTGAGATATCACATCTCTGCTATCAAAAGGGTCTCAGGATTGGAATGGGAAGGAGTTGGATATCCCATCTCATGTTATAGGAAGAGTCTCAGGTTTGGTATTAGAAGCATTGAGATATCACATCTCATGCTATAGGAAGTGTCTCAGGATTGGAATGGGAAGGACTTGGATATCACATCTCATGCTATAGGTAGGGTCTCAAGTTTGATATTAGAAGCATTGAGATATCACATCTCATGCTATAGGAAGGGTCTGAGGATTGGAATGGGAAGGAGTTGGATATCACATCTCATGCTATGGGAAGGGTCTCAGGTTTGGTATAAGCAGTGAGATATCACATCTCATGCTATAGGCAGTGTCTCAGGATTGGAATGGGAAGGAGTTGGATATCACATCTCATGTTATAGGAAGGATCTCAGATTTGGTATAAGCCTTGAGATATCACATCTCTGCTATCGGAAGGGTCTCAGGATTGGAATGGGAAGGAGTTGGATATTCCCATCTCATGTTATAGGAAGGGTCTCAGGTTTGGTATTAGAAGCATTGAGATATCACATCTCATGCTATAGGAAGGGTCTCAGGATTGGAATGGGAAGGACTTGGATATCACATCTCATGCTATAGGGAGGGTCTCAAGTTTGATATTAGAAGCTTTGAGATATCACATCTCATGATATCGGAAGGGTCTCAGGATTGGAATGGGAAGGAGTTGGATATCACATCTCATGATAAAGGAAGGGTCTAAGGTTTGGAAGGGGAAGGATTTGGATATCACATCTCATGTTATATTACGGGTCTCAGGTTTGGTATTAGAAGCATTGAGATATCAAGTCTCAAAGTATAGGAAGGGTCTCAGAATTGGAATGGGAAGGAGTTGGATATCACATCTCAAGCTATAGGAAGGGTCTCAGGATTGGAATGGGAAGGACTTGGATATCACATCTCATGCTATATTAAGGCTCTCAGGTTTGGAAGGGGAAAGAGTTGGATATCACATTTCATGTTAGAGGTAGGATCTCAGGTTTGGTATTAGAGGCATTGAGATATCACATCTCATGCTATCAGAAGGGTCTCAGGAATGGAATGGGAAGGAGTTGGATATCACATCTCATGCTAAAGGGAGGGTCTCAGGTTTGGAAGGGGAAGGATTTGGATATCACATCTCATGTTATAGGAAGGATCTCAGGTTTGGTATTAGAAGCATTGAGATATCACATCTCATGCTATCGGAAGGATCTCAGGTTTGGTATTAGAAGCATTGAGATATCACATCTCATGCTATCAGAAGAGTCTCAGGATTGGAATAGGAAGGAGTTGGATATCACATCTCATGCTAAAGGGAGGGTCTCAGGTTTGGAACGGGAAGGAGTTGGATATCACATTTCATGTTAGAGGAAGGATCTCAGGTTTGGTATTAGAAGCATTGAGATATCACATCTCATGCTATAGGAAGGGTCTCAGGATTGGAATGGGAAGTAGTTGGATATCACATCTCATGCTATAGGAAGGGTCTCAGGTTTGGTATAAGCATTGAGATATCACATCTCATGCTATAGGGCTGGTCTCAGGATTGGAATGGAAGGAGTTGGATATCACATCTCATGTTATAGGAAGGATCTCAGGTTTGGTATTAGAAGCATTGAGACATCACATCTCATGCTATAGGAAGGGTCTCAGGGTTGGAATGGGAAGGAGTTGGATATCACAACTCATCCAATAGGAAGGGTCTCAGGTTTGGAATGGGAAGGAATTGGATATCACATCTCATGTTATAGGAAGGATCTCAGGTTTGGTATTAGAAGCATTGAGATATCACATCTCATGCTATAGGAAGGGTCTCAGGGTTGGAATGTGAAGGATTTGGATATCACATCTCATGCTAAAGGAAGGGTCTCAGGTTTGGTAGAAGCATTGAGATATCACGTCTCTGCTATCGGAAGGGTCTCAGGATTGGATTGGGAAGGAGTTGGATATCCCTTCTCATGCTATAGGAAGGGTCTCAGGATTTGAATGGCAAGGAGTTGGATATCACATCTCATGCCATACGAAGGGTCTCAGGGTTGGTATAAGCATTGAGATATCACATCTCTGCTATCGGAAGGGTCTCAGGATTGGAATGGGAAGGAGTTGGATATTCCCATCTCATGTTATAGGAAGGGTCTCAGGTTTGGTATTAGAAGCATTGAGATATCACATCTCATGCTATAGGAAGGGTCTCAGGATTGGAATGGGAAGGACTTGGATATCACATCTCATGCTATAGGGAGGGTCTCAAGTTTGATATTAGAAGCTTTGAGATATCACATCTCATGATATCGGAAGGGTCTCAGGATTAGAATGGGAAGGAGTTGGATATCACATCTCATGATAAAGGAAGGGTCTAAGGTTTGGAAGGGGAAGGATTTGGATATCACATCTCATGTTATATTACGGGTCTCAGGTTTGGTATTAGAAGCATTGAGATATCAAGTCTCAGAGTATAGGAAGGGTCTCAGAATTGGAATGGGAAGGAGTTGGATATTACATCTCAAGCTATAGGAAGGGTCTCAGGATTGGAATGGGAAGGACTTGGATATCACATCTCATGCTATAGGAAGGCTCTCAGGTTTGGAAGGGGAAAGAGTTGGATATCACATTTCATGTTAGAGGTAGGATCTCAGGTTTGGTATTCGAGGCATTGAGATATCACCTCTCATGCTATCAGAAGGGTCTCAGGAATGGAATGGGAAGGAGTTGGATATCACATCTCATGCTAAAGGGAGGGTCTCAGGTTTGGAAGGGGAAGGATTTGGATATCACATCTCATGTTATAGGAAGGATCTCAGGTTTGGTATTAGAAGCATTGAGATATCACATCTCATGCTATCGGAAGGATCTCAGGTTTGGTATTAGAAGCATTGAGATATCACATCTCATGCTATCAGAAGGGTCTCAGGATTGGAATGGGAAGGAGTTGGATATCACATCTCATGCTAAAGGGAGAGTCTCAGGTTTGGAAGGGGAAGGATTTGGATATCACATCTCATGTTATCGGAAGGATCTCACGTTTGGTATTAGAAGTATTGAGATATCATATCTCATGCTATAGGAAGGTTCTCAGGATTGGAATGGGAAGGAGTTGGATATCACATCTCATGCTATAGGAAGTGTCTCAGGATTGGAATGGGAAGGACTTGGATATCACATCTCATGCTACAGGTAGGGTCTCAAGTTTGATATTAGAAGCATTGAGATATCACATCTCATGCTATAGGAAGGGTCTGAGGATTGGAATGGGAAGGAGTTGGATATCACATCTCATGCTATGGGAAGGGTCTCAGGTTTGGTATAAGCAGTGAGATATCACATCTCATGCTATAGGAAGTGTCTCAGGATTGGAATGGGAAGGAGTTGGATATCACATCTCATGTTATAGGAAGGATCTCAGGTTTGGTATAAGCATTGAGATATCACATCTCTGCTATCGGAAGGGTCTCAGGATTGGAATGGGAAGGAGTTGGATATTCCCATCTCATGTTATAGGAAGGGTCTCAGGTTTGGTATTAGAAGCATTGAGATATCACATCTCATGCTATAGGAAGGGTCTCAGGATTGGAATGGGAAGGACTTGGATATCACATCTCATGCTATAGGAAGGGTCTCAAGTTTGATATTAGAAGCTTTGAGATATCACATCTCATGATATCGGAAGGGTCTCAGGATTGGAATGGGAAGGAGTTGGATATCACATCTCATGATAAAGGAAGGGTCTAAGGTTCGGAAGGGGAAGGATTTGGATATCACATCTCATGTTATATTACGGGTCTCAGGTTTGGTATTAGAAGCATTGAGATATCAAGTCTCAGAGTATAGGAAGGGTCTCAGAATTGGAATGGGAAGGAGTTGGATATCACATCTCAAGCTATAGGAAGGGTCTCAGGATTGGAATGGGAAGGACCTGGATATCACATCTCATGCTATAGGAAGGCTCTCAGGTTTGGAAGGGGAAAGAGTTGGATATCACATTTCATGTTAGAGGTAGGATCTCAGGTTTGGTATTCGAGGCATTGAGATATCACATCTCATGCTATCAGAAGGGTCTCAGGAATGGAATGGGAAGGAGTTGGATATCACATCTCATGCTAAAGGGAGGGTCTCAGGTTTGGAAGGGGAAGGATTTGGATATCACATCTCATGTTATAGGAAGGATCTCAGGTTTGGTATTAGAAGCATTGAGATATCACATCTCATGCTATCGGAAGGATCTCAGGTTTGGTATTAGAAGCATTGAGATATCACATCTCATGCTATCAGAAGGGTCTCAGGATTGGAATGGGAAGGAGTTGGATATCACATCTCATGCTAAAGGGAGAGTCTCAGGTTTGGAAGGGGAAGGATTTGGATATCACATCTCATGTTATCGGAAGGATCTCACGTTTGGTATTAGAAGTATTGAGATATCATATCTCATGCTATAGGAAGGTTCTCAGGATTGGAATGGGAAGGAGTTGGATATCACATCTCATGCTATAGGAAGTGTCTCAGGATTGGAATGGGAAGGACTTGGATATCACATCTCATGCTACAGGTAGGGTCTCAAGTTTGATATTAGAAGCATTGAGATATCACATCTCATGCTATAGGAAGTTTCTGAGGATTGGAATGGGAAGGAGTTGGATATCACATCTCATGCTATGGGAAGGGTCTCAGGTTTGGTATAAGCAGTGAGATATCACATCTCATGCTATAGGAAGTGTCTCAGGATTGGAATGGGAAGGAGTTGGATATCACATCTCATGTTATAGGAAGGATCTCAGGTTTGGTATAAGCATTGAGATATCACATCTCTGCTATCGGAAGGGTCTCAGGATTGGAATGGGAAGGAGTTGGATATTCCCATCTCATGTTATAGGAAGGGTCTCAGGTTTGGTATTAGAAGCATTGAGATATCACATCTCATGCTATAGGAAGGGTCTCAGGATTGGAATGGGAAGGACTTGGATATCACATCTCATGCTATAGGAAGGGTCTCAAGTTTGATATTAGAAGCTTTGAGATATCACATCTCATGATATCGGAAGGGTCTCAGGATTGGAATGGGAAGGAGTTGGATATCACATCTCATGATAAAGGAAGGGTCTAAGGTTTGGAAGGGGAAGGATTTGGATATCACATCTCATGTTATATTACGGGTCTCAGGTTTGGTATTAGAAGCATTGAGATATCAAGTCTCATAGTATAGGAAGGGTCTCAGAATTGGAATGGGAAGGAGTTGGATATCACATCTCAAGCTATAGGAAGGGTCTCAGGATTGGAATGGGAAGGACTTGGATATCACATCTCATGCTATAGGAAGGCTCTCAGGTTTGGAAGGGGAAAGAGTTGGATATCACATTTCATGTTAGAGGTAGGATCTCAGGTTTGGTATTAGAGGCATTGAGATATCACGTCTCATGCTATCAGAAGGGTCTCAGGAATGGAATGGGAAGGAGTTGGATATCACATCTCATGCTAAAGGGAGGGTCTCAGGTTTGGAAGGGGAAGGATTTGGATATCACATCTCATGTTATAGGAAGGATCTCAGGTTTGGTATTAGAAGCATTGAGATATCACATCTCATGCTATCGGAAGGATCTCAGGTTTGGTATTAGAAGCATTGAGATATCACATCTCATGCTATCAGAAGAGTCTCAGGATTGGAATAGGAAGGAGTTGGATATCACATCTCATGCTAAAGGGAGGGTCTCAGGTTTGGAAGGGGAAGGATTTGGATATCACATCTCATGTTATCGGAAGGATCTCACGTTTGGTATTAGAAGTATTGAGATATCATATCTCATGCTATAGGAAGGGTCTCAGGATTGGAATGGGAAGGAGTTGGATATCACATCTCATGCTATAGGGAGGGTCTCAGGATTGGAATGGGAAGGACTTAGATATCACATATCATGCTATAGGGAGGGTCTCAGTTTTGATATTAGAAGCATTGAGATATCACATCTCATGCTATCGGAAGTGTCTCAGGATTGGAATGGGAAGGTGCTGGATATCACATCTCATGCTAAAGGAAGGGTCTCAGGTTTGGAACGGGAAGGATTTGGATATCACATCTCATGTTATAGGAAGGGTCTCAGGTTTGGTATAAGCATTGAGATATCACATCTCTGCTATCGGAAGTGTCTCAGGATTGGAATGAGAAGGCGTTGGATATCCCATCTCATGTTATAGGACGGGTCTCAGGTTTGTTATTAGAATCATTGAGATATCATATTGCATGCTGTAGGAAGGGTCTAAGGGTTGGAATGGGAAGGACTTGGATATCACATCTCATGCTATAGATAGGCTCTTAGGTTTGGAAAGGGAAGGAGTTGGATATCACATTTCATGTTAGAGGAAGGATCTCAGGTTTGGTATTAGAAGCATTGAGATATCACATCTCATGCTATAGGAAGGGTCTCAGGATTGGAATGGGAAGCAGTTGGATATCACATCTCATGCTATAGGAAGGGTCTCAGGTTTGGTATAAGCATTGAGATATCACATCTCATGCTATAGGACGGGTCTCAGGATTGGAATGGAAGGAGTTGGATATCACATCTCATGTTATAGGAAGGATCTCAGGTTTGGAATGGGAAGGAATTGGATATCACATCTCATGTTATAGGAAGGATCTCAAGTTTGGTATTAGAAGCATTGAGATTTCACATCTCATGCTATAGGAAGGGTCTCAGGATTGGAATGTGAAGGATTTCGATATCACATCTCATGCTAAAGGAAGGGTCTCAGGTTTGGTAGAAGCATTGAGATATCACGTCTCTGCTATCGGAAGGGTCTCAGGATTGGATTGGGAAGGAGTTGGATATCACATCTCATGCCATAGGAAGGGTCTCAGGTTTGGTATAAGCATTGAGATACCACATCTCTGCTATCGGAAGGGTCTCAGGATTGGATTGGGAAGGAGTTGGATATCCCTTCTCATGCTATAGGAAGTGTCTCAGGTTGGAATGGGAAGGAGTTGGATATCACATCTCATGTTATAGGAAGGGTCTCAGGATTGGAATGGGAAGGATTTGGATATCACATCTCTTGCTATAGGAAGGGTCTCAGGATTGGAATGGGTAGGAGTTGGATATTACTTTCTTGCTATAGGAAGGGTCTCATGTTTGGAATGGGAAGGAGTTGGATATCACATATGCTATAGTTAGTGTCTCAGGTTTGGAACGGGAAGGAGTTGGATATCACATCTCATGTTATAGGAAGGGTCTCAGGTTTGGTATAAGCATTGAGATATCACATCTCTGCTATCGGAAGCGGCTCAGGATTGGAATGGGAAGGAGTTGGATATCCCATCTCATGTTATAGGAAGAGTCTCTGGTTTGGTATTAGAATCATTGAGATATCACATCGCATGCTGTAGCAAGGGTCTAAGGATTGGAATGGGATGGACTTGGATATCACATCTCATGCTATAGGTAGGCTCTCAGGTTTGGTATAAGCATTGAGATATCACATCTCATGCTATAGGAAGGGTCTCAGGATTGGAATGGGAAGGAATTGGATATCACATCTCATGCTATCGGAAGGGTCTCAGATTTGGTATAAGCATTGAGATATCACATCTCATGCTAAAGGAAGGGTCTCAGGATTGGAATGGGAAGGAGTTGTATATGACATCTCAGGCCATAGGAAGGTCCTCAGGTTTGGTATAAGCATTGAGATATCACATCTCTGCTATCGGAAGGGTCTCAGGATTGGAATGGGAAGGAGTTGGATATCACATCTCATGCTAAAGGAAGGGTCTCAGGTTTGGTAGAAGCATTGAGATATCACGTCTCTGCTATCGGAAGGGTCTCAGGATTGGATTGGGAAGGAGTTGGATATCACATCTCATGCCATAGGAAGGGTCTCAGGTTTGGTATAAGCATTGAGATATCACATCTCTGCTATCGGAAGGGTCTCAGGATTGGATTGGGAAGGAGTTGGATATCCCTTCTCATGCTATAGGAAGTGTCTCAGGTTGGAATGGGAAGGAGTTGGATATCACATCTCATGTTATAGGAAGGGTCTCAGGATTGGAATGGGAAGGATTTGGATATCACATCTCTTGCTATAGGAAGGGTCTCAGGATTGGAATGGGTAGGAGTTGGATATTACTTTCTTGCTATAGGAAGGATCTCAAGTTTGGTATTAGAAGCATTGAGATATCACATCTCATGCTATAGGAAGGGTCTCAGTATTGGAACGTGAAGGATTTGGATATCACATCTCATGCTAAAGGAAGGGTCTCAGGTTTGGTAGAAGCATTGAGATATCACGTCTCTGCTATCGGAAGGGTCTCAGGATTGGATTGGGAAGGAGTTGGATATCACATCTCATGTTATAGGAAGGATCTCAAGTTTGGTATTAGAAGCATTGAGATATCACATCTCATGCTATAGGAAGGGTCTCAGGATTGGAATGTGAAGGATTTGGATATCACATCTCATGCTAAAGGAAGGGTCTCAGGTTTGGTAGAAGCATTGAGATATCACGTCTCTGCTATCGGAAGGGTCTCAGGATTGGATTGGGAAGGAGTTGGATATCACATCTCATGCCATAGGAAGGGTCTCAGGTTTGGTATAAGCATTGAGATATCACATCTCTGCTATCGGAAGGGTCTCAGGATTGGATTGGGAAGGAGTTGGATATCCCTTCTCATGCTATAGGAAGTGTCTCAGGTTGGAATGGGAAGGAGTTGGATATCACATCTCATGTTATAGGAAGGGTCTCAGGATTGGAATGGGAAGGATTTGGATATCACATCTCTTGCTATAGGAAGGGTCTCAGGATTGGAATGGGTAGGAGTTGGATATTACTTTCTTGCTATAGGAAGGGTCTCATGTTTGGAATGGGAAGGAGTTGGATATCACATATGCTATAGTTAGTGTCTCAGGTTTGGAACGGGAAGGAGTTGGATATCACATCTTATGTTATAGGAAGGGTCTCAGGTTTGGTATAAGCATTGAGATATCACATCTCTGCTATCGGAAGCGGCTCAGGATTGGAATGGGAAGGAGTTGGATATCCCATCTCATGTTATAGGAAGAGTCTCTGGTTTGGTATTAGAATCATTGAGATATCACATCACATGCTGTAGGAAGGGTCTAAGGATTGGAATGGGATGGACTTGGATATCACATCTCATGCTATAGGTAGGCTCTCAGGTTTGGTATAAGCATTGAGATATCACATCTCATGCTAAAGGAAGGGTCTCAGGATTGGAATGGGAAGGAGTTGTATATGACATCTCAGGCCATAGGAAGGTCCTCAGGTTTGGTATAAGCATTGAGATATCACATCTCTGCTATCGGAAGGGTCTCAGGATTGGAATGGGAAGGAGTTGGATATCCCATCTCCTGTTATAGGGAGGGTCTCAGGTTTGGTATAAGCATTGAGATATCACATCTCTGCTATCGGAAGGGTCTCAGGATTGGATTGGGAAGGAGTTGGATATCCCTTCTCATGCTATAGGAAGTGTCTCAGGTTGGAATGGGAAGGAGTTGGATATCACATCTCATGTTATAGGAAGGGTCTCAGGATTGGAATGGGAAGGATTTGGATATCACATCTCTTGCTATAGGGAGGGTCTCAAGTTTGATATTAGAAGCTTTGAGATATCACATCTCATGATATCGGAAGGGTCTCAGGATTGGAATGGGAAGGAGTTGGATATCACATCTCATGTTATATTACGGGTCTCAGGTTTGGTATTAGAAGCATTGAGATATCAAGTCTCAGAGTATAGGAAGGGTCTCAGAATTGGAATGGGAAGGAGTTGGATATCACATCTCAAGCTATAGGAAGGGTCTCAGGATTGGAATGGGAAGGACTTGGATATCACATCTCATGCTATAGGAAGGCTCTCAGGTTTGGAAGGGGAAAGAGTTGGATATCACATTTCATGTTAGAGATTGGATCTCAGGTTTGGTATTAGAGGCATTGAGATATCACATCTCATGCTATCAGAAGGGTCTCAGGAATGGAATGGGAAGGAGTTGGATATCACATCTCATGCTAAAGGGAGGGTCTCAGGTTTGGAAGGGGAAGGATTTGGATATCACATCTCATGTTATAGGAAGGATCTCAGGTTTGGTATTAGAAGCATTGAGATATCACATCTCATGTTATCGGAAGGATCTCAGGTTTGGTATTAGAAGCATTGAGATATCACATCTCATGCTATCAGAAGGGTCTCAGGATTGGAATGGGAAGGAGTTGGATATCACATCTCATGCTAAAGGGAGGGTCTCAGGTTTGGAAGGGGAAGGATTTGGATATCACATCTCATGTTATCGGAAGGATCTCACGTTTGGTATTAGAAGTATTGAGATATCATATCTCATGCTATAGGAAGGGTCTCAAGATTGGAATGGGAAGGAGTTGGATATCACATCTCATGCTATAGGAAGTGTCTCAGGATTGGAATGGGAAGGACTTGGATATCACATCTCATGCTACAGGTAGGGTCTCAAGTTTGATATTAGAAGCATTGAGATATCACATCTCATGCTATAGGAAGGGTCTGAGGATTGGAATGGGAAGGAGTTGGATATCACATCTCATGCTATGGGAAGGGTCTCAGGTTTGGTATAAGCAGTGAGATATCACATCTCATGCTATAGGAAGTGTCTCAGGATTGGAATGGGAAGGAGTTGGAAATCACATCTCATGTTATAGGAAGGATCTCAGGTTTGGTATAAGCATTGAGATATCACATCTGTGCTATCGGAAGGGTCTCAGGATTGGAATGGGAAGGAGTTGGATATTCCCATCTCATGTTATAGGAAGGGTCTCAGGTTTGGTATTAGAAGCATTGAGATATCACATCTCATGCTATAGGAAGGGTCTCAGGATTGGAATGGGAAGGACTTGGATATCACATCTCATGCTATAGGGAGGGTCTCAAGTTTGATATTAGAAGCTTTGAGATATCACATCTCATGATATCGGAAGGGTCTCAGGATTGGAATGGGAAGGAGTTGGATATCACATCTCATGATAAAGGAAGGGTCTAAGGTTTGGAAGGGGAAGGATTTGGATATCACATCTCACGTTTGGTATTAGAAGCATTGAGATATCAAGTCTCATAGTATAGGAAGGGTCTCAGAATTGGAATGGGAAGGAGTTGGATATCACATCTCAAGCTATAGGAAGGGTCTCAGGATTGAAATGGGAAGGACTTGGATATCACATCTCATGCTATAGGAAGGCTCTCAGGTTTGGAAGGGGAAAGAGTTGGATATCACATTTCATGTTAGAGGTAGGATCTCAGGTTTGGTATTAGAGGCATTGAGATATCACATCTCATGCTATCAGAAGGGTGTCAGGAATGGAATGGGAAGGAGTTGGATATCACATCTCATGCTAAAGGGAGGGTCTCAGGTTTGGAAGGGGAAGGATTTGGATATCACATCTCATGTTATAGGAAGGATCTCAGGTTTGGTATTAGAAGCATTGAGATATCACATCTCATGCTATCGGAAGGATCTCAGGTTTGGTATTAGAAGCATTGAGATATCACATCTCATGCTATCAGAAGAGTCTCAGGATTGGAATAGGAAGGAGTTGGATATCACATCTCATGCTAAAGGGAGGGTCTCAGGTTTGGAAGGGGAAGGATTTGGATATCACATCTCATGTTATCGGAAGGATCTCACGTTTGGTATTAGAAGTATTGAGATATCATATCTCATGCTATAGGAAGGGTCTCAGGATTGGAATGGGAAGGAGTTGGATATCACATCTCATGCTATAGGGAGGGTCTCAGGATTGGAATGGGAAGGACTTAGATATCACATATCATGCTATAGGGAGGGTCTCAGTTTTGATATTAGAAGCATTGAGATATCACATCTTATGCTATCGGAAGTGTCTCAGGATTGGAATGGGAAGGTGCTGGATATCACATCTCATGCTAAAGGAAGGGTCTCAGGTTTGGAACGGGAAGGATTTGGATATCACATCTCATGTTATAGGAAGGGTCTCAGGTTTGGTATAAACATGGAGATATCACATCTCTGCTATCGGAAGTGTCTCAGGATTGGAATGGGAAGGAGTTGGATATCCCATCTCATGTTATAGGACGGGTCTCAGGTTTTTTATTAGAATCATTAAGATATCATATTGCATGCTGTAGGAAGGGTCTAAGGATTGGAATGGGAAGGACTTGGATATCTCATCTCATGCTATAAATAGGCTCTCAGGTTTGGAAAGTGAAGGAGTTGGATATCACATTTCATGTTAGAGGAAGGATCTCAGGTTTGGTATTAGAGGCATTGAGATATCACATCTCATGCTATAGGAAGGGTCTCAGGATTGGAATGGGAAGCAGTTGGATATCACATCTCATGCTATAGGAAGGGTCTCAGGTTTGGTATAAGCATTGAGATATCACATCTCATGCTATAGGACGGGTCTCAGGATTGGAATGGAAGGAGTTGGATATCACATCTCATGTTATAGGAAGGATCTCAGGTTTGGTATTAGAAGCATTGAGACATAACATCTCATGCTATAGGAAGGGTTTCAGAGTTGGAATGGGAAGGAGTTGGATATCACATCTCATCCAATAGGAAGGGTCTCAGCTTTGGAATGGGAAGGAATTGGATATCACATCTCATGTTATAGGAAGGATCTCAGGTTTGGTATTAGAAGCATTGAGATATCACATCTCATGCTATAGGAAGGGTCTCAGGATTGGAATGTGAAGGATTTGGATATCACATCTCATGCTAAAGGAAGGGTCTCAGGTTTGGAAGAAGAATTGAGATATCACGTCTCTGCTATCGGAAGGGTCTCAGGATTGGATTGGGAAGGAGTTGGATATCACATCTCATGCCATAGGAAGGGTCTCAGGTTTGGTATAAGCATTGAGATATCACATCTCTGCTATCGGAAGGGTCTCAGGATTGGATTGGGAAGGAGTTGGATATCCCTTCTCATGCTATAGGAAGTGTCTCAGGTTGGAATGGGAAGGAGTTGGATATCACATCTCATGCTATAGGAAGGGTCTCAGGATTGGAATGGGAAGGACTTAGATATCACATATCATGCTATAGGGAGGGTCTCAGTTTTGATATTAGAAGCATTGAGATATCACATCTCATGCTATCGGAAGTGTCTCAGGATTGGAATGGGAAGGAGCTGGATATCACATCTCATGCTAAAGGAAGGATCTCAGGTTTGGAACGGGAAAGAGTTGGATATCACATCTCATGTTATAGGAAGGGTCTCAGGTTTGGTATAAACATTGAGATATCACATCTCAGGCTATAGGAAGGGTCTCAGGATTGGAATGGGAAGGAGTTGGATATCATTTCTCATGCTATAGGAAGGGTCTCAGGTTTTGTTATGAGCATTGAGATATCACATCTCATGCTATAGGAAGGGTCTCAGGATTGGAATGGAAGGAGTTGGATATCACATCTCATGTTATAGGAAGGATCTCAGGTTTGGTATTAGAAGCATTGAGACATCACATCTCATGCTATAGGAAGGGTCTCAGGATTGGAATGGGAAGGAGTTGGATATCACATCTCATGCTATAGGAAGGGTCTCAGGATTGGAATGGGAAGGAGTTGTATATGACATCTCATGCCGTAGGGAGGGTCTCAGGTTTGGTATAAACATTGAGATATCACATCTCTGCTATCGAAAGGGTCTCAGGATTGGAATGGGAAGGAGTTGGATATCCCATCTCATGTTATAGGAAGAGTCTCAGGTTTGGTATTAGAAACATTGAGATATCACATCTCATGCTATAGGAAGTGTCTCAGGATTGGAATGGGAAGGACTTGGGTATCACATCTCATGCTATAGGGAGGGTCTCAAGTTTGATATTAGAAGCATTGAGATATCACATCTCATGCTATAGGAAGGGTCTCAGGATTGGAATGGGAAGGAGTTGGATATCACATCTCATGCTATAGGAAGGGTCTCAGGTTTGGTATAAGCAGTGAGATATCACATCTCATGCTATAGGAAGTGTCTCAGGATTGGAATGGGAAGGAGTTGGATATCACATCTCATGTTATAGGAAGGATCTCAGGTTTGGTATAAGCATTGAGATATCACATCTCTGCTATCGGAAGGGTCTCAGGATTGGAATGGGAAGGAGTTGGATATTCCCATCTCATGTTATAGGAAGGGTCTCAGGTTTGGTATTAGAAGCATTGAGATATCACATTTCATGATATCGGAAGGGTCTCAAGATTGGAATGGGAAGGAGTTGGATATCACATCTCATGATAAAGGAAGGGTCTAAGGTTTGGAAGGGGAAGGATTTGGATATCACATCTCATGTTATAGGACGGGTCTCAGGTTTGGTATTAGAAGCATTGAGATATCAAGTCTCATGGTATAGGAAGGGTCTCAGAATTGAAATGGGAAGGAGTTGGATATCACATCTCAAGCTATAGGAAGGGTCTCAGGATTAGAATGGGAAGGAGTTTGATATCACATCTCATGCCATAGTATGGGTCTCAGGTTTGGTAGAAGCATTGGGATATCACATCTCATGCTATCGGAAGGGTATCGGGATTGGATTTGGAAGGAGTTGGATATCCCATCTCATGCTATAGGAAGGGTCTCAGGTTGGAATGGGAAGGAGTTGGATATCACATCTCATGTTATAGGAAGGGTCTCAGGATTGGAATGGGAAGGACTTGGATATCACATCTCATGCTATAGGAAGGCACTCAGGTTTGCAAGGGGAAAGAGTTGGATATCACATTTCATGTTAGAGGTAGGATCTCAGGTTTGGTATTAGAAGTATTGAGATATCACATCTCATGCTATCAGAAGGATCTCAGGTTTGGTATAGAAGCATTGAGATATCATATCTTATGCTATCAGAAGAGTCTCAGGATTGGAATGGGAAGGAGTTGGATATCA